>NC_138859.1:496200-1911200 GCF_965183815.1 Platalea leucorodia
GTTCCCCTGTTCTGATTCCAGGAACGCAATGTCATCCTCAAAATCTGCAAGACAGAGCACCTGCGTTACAATTTGTTTTCCTAAATATTTTCCAGACCCTATTTATATTTGAGATTGCATCGTAAATTATCGATCAGAGAAAGTTATTACAGACAGGCCAATCATCTTTTGGAGCTAAAATTAAGAAGTTACTTACATTCAAATCCTCTCAGCAGAAATGTTAGACCAAACTTTTCCTCTTTTGAAACACACTAGTGCCTTCTAGTGAGAAGGCAACAAAAGCTTATCCTAACTGAACAATAGCAACAGCAACAAAGCAAAAATAGTGACCATGTCTGCTCACTTCAAAACATGCGGACAAAACAGAGAAAAAGCTATGCGCTCACTCAAAAACACGCGGACAAAACAGTGAAAAAGCTATCAGTGTTGAGAATCTGACGCTGGGGACTGCTGGCAGAGGCAAGCCTTCCCAGAGCAAACGGGAAAGTTCGGAAGCGGAGGAAGACTATCATATTTCACTTCTAACCCGCGCCTTCCCCAATCCAAGGCCACGCCAATTAATCCTACCTTTCCTACGCTTGGCAAACCAGGCATCAGCTTCGGTTAAGAGTTGTTTCAAAGACCCATTCCAAGAAGGCACTAGCTGAAGGAACATCCACTAGGTAAAATAAACAAACTCTACTGAGTTAATTGAAGGAGTTTTCAAATAAGTAATACACGCATTATTAAAGGGACATCTTCATAATGCATTCATTCCCACAAAGATTCTGATACTCTATTAAAAACTTTCAGTAAAACCCAAAAAGGCTAAAATTCTCATCATGTTACAAATCAACTACTACTGAGGAGTTCAACTTGATAAAGCCCCAGCCAGACCCTCTGCGAAGTACCTTTTTGAGAGCGGTATACACGTCCATTTCCACTTGCATTACAAATAGGTTAGAAGAGCTAATCAGCTGTTTCATGAGGTTTATGCTGAAAAAACAAACAAACAAACAAACAAACTCCTAAGAGTTCTATGAGACAATATAGACAAAAACAAGAAAGCAAGCTAGGTAACAAGCAACCATCAATGGCCTAGAAAGTCAGTCGTAGCGAGCTATATACTCTGGAAGAAATTGTACTTCTTCGCTCAACGTTAACCGAAGCCTGAATACCTGAGTTCTTTGAAGAGTTCAACGCTCTGGTGAGTCATCAGGTTATTCAAGAGCCATTCAAGGCACCTAGATTAAAAGCAAGGAATTAGTACCTTTGGTTTTTTCTTGTCTATGTCAACATTCCTGCAACGGTTGCTCAGGCTCACAAAGCCTGATTATGTACCGCATGATTTTGAAATACTGCTTTCACCCGAGACACAAATGCAGAAAAATATGAAAAGGAGTTATTTCAAAAACATGAAGTTTACCATAAAATTTTCCAAAATTTTCTGTAACTTTTGAAGTTGCATTTAGTTTCTCTCAGGGCATGGTGAAAGCTAAATTCAAAGTACTATTAATGCCACGAAAAGCTCTGAGAACACACTAATTCACAGCAGAGGGAAGCAGTTAGCATTAACCTCAGCATTCTGCTCCCAAATCTGTAATTATCCCTCCTAATTAAGATAAAGTTAAGCTCGAGTTCTGGGTATTAAAGCAGCTTTGCAATAAAATGGTCAATGATCGCAAGTAGTATTTCATTGTCACACCGAAGACCAAACGTATTGTCTTTACTAATATACTGTAGTAATTAATTCATTCACAGCACAGGTCGATCAATCCACCATAATCTACACCAATTTCAAGGTAACTGATTATAGTAGAAACTTGAAGCCTGAACAGGGCAAGCAGAGCCCAAGCCAGATAGCTTTAAAAAAAAAAAAATTAACTTGGGCATTATTTTACTGTTTGTAAATTCACACTTTTAATTAGCAATGAAGAAAGCAGCTTGGAGAAAGTAATTCTTACTTTTTCTTCACCGAGTCTAACCCGTATGTCCCCGCTGAATTATAATAACCACACACAGTTTTTGCATTAATGGTTTCCTTCATTGTTTCACCACATTGCTGGATTAAGCCATCCTGTGGGGAAGAAAAAACCCACAAATATCCAAAGTTTTAATTTCCCAACAGAAAGTGTCAAAAATTGTGCAGTTCATACAAGTTTTCATGCCTGAACAACTACCAAAGTCACACGTGCTACAGTGACCTGCTATGCTATCCAGAAAACTTAAACCAATGTTCCTCAGAAAAAAATAGATTTTTCTTAAGAATATATCACATGAAAGAAAAGCTTAATGAATACCCTCAGGGTAGAACAAGGGAGCTGTTAAAACATGTTTTAATCTACTTCTAGGTATGATTTTCAAAGCGGCACTTAATATTACAACTGAATCTTAGTCATAGCATTTTCAAAGAAAACCACCGCGTTACGTTTGGGTTTTTCCCACTTAGTCTGAAAAGATGATTCATTTCTCTGGGTGAAACAGTACACGCGTGTGAGTATATTATGAACTGTTATCTTTATCTGAAGAGAAAGCATAAAAATATTGCATTTTTATTACTTACAAGCTGCAGCATGCAGGCTGCTGCTAAAAGTGCAACTACTCGACTGGGTTTTATTAACACATCGTCTCTATAGAGTGAGCCAAAAGCCACCTGTAGAGCTGAAAAGAGCACGAGTGTCAAACAAAGGCAGGACATCGAGCACGGACAACTAAAAGAATCCTTGAAGATAACCAAACCACTCGAGTGCACACATTCTCCGCAATCTTGTTTGCTCTGCGTAAAAAGCTAGTATTTACCAGCCCGAGCACACACCCAAACAGAAAACACAAACCATGGCATCAAGCAATAAAATACAGTCCTTTTCACTATTCAAACAAAATAGTCAACTTAAACAGCCACCAAGTCACGCCACGGAGCAACGTGGAGAGCAGTAAAACGAGATAAAAAGAAGCTAAACCTCATGATCCTTCTCTGCAATTGATCACTAGCACAATGTTGAGATATTACCGGGGTGTTACAAGTTTCTCTGTAATTCTGCTGAAAAACACCACTACTTCACCCCGTGGTGCTCGGAACCATGGCTAAACATTCTGCCAACTCGCGCTGCTCCCCTGGGAGCACTCCACTCGTAGCTTTTCAAGACCAGACAGATGAAGACGTGATTCACACTCTAACACGTAGCTCTCCACAAGAGTTGCGCACATTGATCTCAAGAGCCCCGATGCAGAAACAACAGGACAAGTGGTTGCTTTTCAGCTGCGCTTCCCAACTCGGAGGTACAAAAATGAATTTAACTCCACTGGTGACCCGAGTTAAGCTCAAAACTGAATGAGGACAGAACTCATTCTCTCAAGTTTCTTATTTATTTGTATGAAAATTCTTCTTAAAAAAAAAAAAAATATATATATATACACACACACACATCTGTTTTTAGTTATTTTTTGTCAGGTTCAACTTAACCTCTACCTTCAGGGTTTACGTTAAAATAAAAGGTTCCCACTTACCTTCTATATCAATATTTTGGTCAGGAATCTCCAACTCTATGATGTTCATATTAGATTCTTTCCAAGATCCACTGAACATACTGGAAAAGTACCCTGACTATAGAGGGAAGATGAGAGAAAAAGAACTCAAGTAAGAGATCGCATTCAAATCAAAACTGTCAAAAGCAGCACATGGAACGAAAAATCGTTAATATTTACCTTTATGCAGAACACAATGTATTAAGGGAACTTTTCACAAGCTAAAACATTCTGACATACTTGAGAAAGGGCTAATTGTAGCTGCTCTATTTCTGAAAGTCAAAACGCATATACAAAATTTGGACTATGTGTCTGTAATCAGAGTAAGTAAGAAGCTTTAAAGGGCCAGAAAAGCCACATAAGCTCTTTTCCTACAAACCACACCACCAATGGGGATATAATTAGTCCAAGAATTAAGTCCTTAATGCTACCGGTGGACAACAAATCCTGCAGGCATTAGGGAATGCCAGTTTGGGTGTTGGAGGGGGAAAAAAAAAAGCATGCAAGACATACAAATTAATATACAAGGTTGTAGTCTCATACCAAGGACACATACACATACACCATTTATGTAAATATACCTTTTATTATAAAGTGTAAGGCATATAAAACTAGAATTTGATAGGTTTCCATCCAAATGAAGTGAAATATACTGCTCTACTAGGATTCATGATTTTCCTTCTCAGCAGCAGATGTGCCCATTATGAGATGCTATCACTCACTGAAGTTTACCTGAGAGATCAAAAAAATAAAGTCTATTTGTACAGCACCATATTCCCTGACCTCTTAACTCAGCATTTCAACTCAGGGCAGCAAATAACATAAAATCCAATTTTGATTTTATTTGACTATGTAAATATTTCTATACCTTCGGCATGTCCCCTAACTATGACGATGTACAACACACTGCTCTCGAAACCAGGACCTTATTCATCTTACCGATCCTCGCGAGGCTGCCTTAGCTTTGCCATGTAGTTCAACTCCTCGATTGCATAAGAATTTAGTAAACAGTATCAGAAGAAGGAAATCCTCCATTTCTCAGATCTGCCATTCACGGGTAGAGCAGCACCTTACTGTCATTTATCAAACTAAACGCAGTAACCTGAGAGACTAGGGAAACAGAAACATTCGGACCGAGATGGTCTGCTCAACAAGGCAGAGGAGGAGTCGTAATTTCATCAAGAGAGAGTTGTTTTTAACATCCAAAAATATTTTACCTACAGTAACATAATTCCAGTGACAGAGCACGAATTGAAATAAAAACCTGTCTTACAAGAACGGTTAACTTAACTACAAAATTTCATCTCACAAGAACATCACTTGTACAACAAGGCCTCTACAGAACAAAATTGCAATTTTCAAAGTCTGTTAAAGAGCATCCATGGAAGCGATTTAATATTCAGTTTTAGTCATCAACCCACACCAAGTTTTAAGGACTAGCTTCACGAACTTGAGACGTAGCAACAACAGAATCACGATGACGATTGAAAACATCATCGCCAACAGCAGCCTAAGGACGAACCAGCAACGTGCCCACCCCGTTTACGCTGCGCAACGCAAGCCTGGCTGTCCAGCCCACTGGCATCCTCCCTTTGTTACAGAGAGTCAAAGGAGCGGATAACGAAAGCCGTGTCTGCCAGCTGTCCTGCCTGGTCAAACACACCCACTGTTCTACCCAGAGACGGCTGCCACTGGTCAACCTTGGGCTACATACAAATGACTTTCCTGCCCTTGCTTTTTGCTCTTTAAACAGTTCTAGCGCATGTAAAAGGCTTTTTCCTAAAGAAAGCAATGAAATGTCCCTCACTGCGGCCAATACAACTAATTGCTGTGCCTGCACTGGAATCACGGCTTTAACGCAACACCAAAAAAATGAAGGATTCGCTTCTAGAACCACGCGTTACACCAGAGCGACCGCGTGCAACCCGCCGAGCACCTCACGGCGACACCTTCGCCTTGCAACACACAAAACTGCTTCGCCTTTGGCTACAGCTAACAAAGCAGCGCACGCGGTTTCAGGTATAGTACCTGACGTTACTTTCTCTTCTCGCTTCAAATAAATTGCTTCCAAGGTTAGACTCCCACTTTAAAGTTAACAGCACAACCGAATTAGACATTTCAAGACAAAGCCATGGTTTCTCCCCACTTCTGTCACAGGAAAAGTAATAAAGAGAACAGACAGTAAAGATAACAGCACCTCTTTGCTCCCAAAACACAAAGAGTAACACAAAGAACTTCACCTAATACAAGCCCAAAATAAAATGCTTGTAGAAACAGCATCTTTTTTGTAGGTACACACTAAAATGTGTTCCTTTTTAGAGCTTCTGTGTATACCTTTCTCACGCAGCAGCGAGAAAGCCTTCAGCCAAGGATGAAGGCTGCGTAACAAATACAGAGACCTGGCTCCAGCAATTTCACTTCAGTTCCTACACCTGAGCCCCGGTGACCAGTAAGACTGAACTGGGTTAGCATGTGCTTTACAAATCCATTCTGGAAGCACTTTCTTTGCTCTGCAATAATATTAACATTGCGGGAGATTCTCAGCCGTTGGTCTAGCAGACAAGAAAGTGCTCTCAGGACATCAAAAGACAATTTTCAGGACTGTTTTCACAAAGGATGCGCCAAGGTTAAGACGAGTAGATTAAAAAAATTAAATAGCAAGAGACGGAAGTGAAGAAACTTTTCAAACATGAAGCTACAGCTACGCTTCCTAACGTTACTATCAAAAGCACAAGAAAAGTTGTTTAACTGTTTGCATCCACAGAAAGAGCGATAAGTCAGAAATATAAGGGGGAAAAAAAAAAAGAAAAAAGCTCAAGTCACACTTAACATTTACCAGATGTTCTTTTATTAAACATACAGTTTCTATTGCACGTAAGAAGGAAGCCGCTTACCTGACACAAATATATCTTATGCAAGTTCCACTCCTCTCCCAGAGCACAAATTTTGATATCACTGTTCTCCCCATTCAAAAACAGAGTCTGATAAATATACTTAGAAGTGCTTTTCAGTTTTTTCCTACACAAAAAGGCAAACAGAGACACACTCCTTCAAATTTCTCTGTTACAGAAACAACGCTAGGGATAAAGCATTGGGCAGGGTTTTTTTCTGCCCATAGGGGACTGACCGCCCTCCCTGCCGTCGCCCCCACGGCTCCCCCGACGCTTTCCCCTCTCATTTACTGCAGCCGCTGCTGGGACCTTTCCAAGGCAGAGGAGGAGCTCGCCCCTGCCCCCGGCAGCCCCCGGCCCCACGCCGCAACCCCCTTCCCTCCTTCCCTCCATCTCCATCTCCATCTCCCCCCCCCGCACAGGCCCCTCAAGAGCGGGCTCGCTCCTCCAGTGCCCCAGCCCCTCGCCCCACGGCCCCTCGCCCCACGGCTCCTCGCCCCACGGCTCCTCGCCCCACGGCTCCTCGCCCCACGGCCCCTGGGCCCCGCGCCCCGTCCCGCCACCCGCCCGCTGACAGACCCGCGGCCGCGACCCAGGCCCGCCGCCCCCCGCGGCCCGCACCTGCGGGGGGTGTTGAGGAGCCGCTCCTCCCGCTCGGCCTCGCCGTCGCTGTCGCTGTCACCGGGCCCCTCGGCCCCGCCGCGCTTCCTCTTGCCGCCCCGGCCGCCCCCGTCCCCGGCCGCCCCGTCGCCGCGCGGGAGGCCCACCCGCCGCCTCAGCACCCGGCTGCTCAGCGAGCCCATCGCCGCTCCGCCGTCGCCGCCGTCTCCTCATGGGGCCGCCCGGAGCGGAGCGGAGCGGAGCGCGGCCGGAGCGGGGACGGCGGCGGCGCCTCAGCAGCGGCCGGTGGCGGCCATCGCCTCTGCGCCTGCGCGGGGAGGGGCCGAGGGCGCGTGCGCGGCGGGCGGCCACGTGGCCGGCGCGGTGCAGCGGCCGCGGCGCCCGGGTGCCTCCGGTGCCGCGGGGAAAGCGGCCGGGCAGGAGCGGGACGGCCCCCGGTGCAGCGCCCCGGCGGCTCCGGCGGCTCCGGGAGGAGCTGTGCGGGGTACCGAGCTGCGCGGTGTACCGCGCTGTGCGGGGTACCGAGCTGCGAGCGGGGGCGGCGGCAGCAACGCAGCCGCAGCAGCCGCGGGGTGCGCCCCCAAATCCGCTCCCCCCGGTGACCGCCCCCGACGCGGGGCTGAGGAACGGCTCCGCGCGGCTGCGGGGCTCGGCGGCACCGGCGCTCGGTGCGGGCCGTGGGTTTGCCCCTGGCGAATGAGCAGGAGCCGCTTCCCCCGGAGCGGCGTCCACCCGACGGGGCAGGCCACGGCTGTTCCACAGGACCCCCCCCAGAATACGCAGTCGTGGCAGAAAGTACAGAAACAAAATCATTTATTCGTTTTTAAATAGTCGGCAACATAAGGCGGGGCATTCAGACACAGAACCCAGGCCGGGCGCATGCGTTAGCCTGCCGCACCGGGCAAGCGGCGGGCTTCAGTGGGACTGGAGAAAGCTCTGGCTCCTCTCCCACCGCGACCAAGGAGCCCAAGGAGCGTACCTCCCGTCACAGCACCGAGAGCAAGCAGGAGAATGATTTTATCGGAGGCCACCGCGGTATCTCCTCTTCAAGCCAACAGCAGCCTACTGTACAACAAACGGAGTGACAGGATGGGGTGTAGGCCATATCGGCGTTTGTGCCGTCAAATTGTAACCTCAGTGTGATGCCTAACAGGATTATACACAAACAGCTAAAAAAATAAATTGCTAAGCCAAAGAAGAGCCATGTTTTTGTAGTGAAAACAACGCTCAGCTTACCAGGCAGTTGTGTGGGGGCTGGGGGAAAAGCCTCTTCCAGAGGCGGGTGTGGGAGGCCCGGCCAGGCATAGGCGCAGAGACCGGCCCCTAACGGGAGCGTTACACGGGGCCCCAACCGGCAGGCGCTGGTGGGATCGGGTGCGCTACCCCCGCACAAGGCATCCCCACCTAAGGGTCTAAGGCATCGGGTAGTGCTGAGGAGGGACAGGTCATTCCTCAAAAGGCACTGTTCTAATGACATCACTTTATCCAGAGGAAGGGTTTGTAAGATAACCCTGATGATTTACACTCCCATGGGTCAAGGAAGACAAAGAATACAGGGCTGACCTGTAACCAGGGCAGCGAGAGTTTTTCTGATGTCACCAGTGACATCTTCCCTACCTACAGGTCTATAGGCAACATATACATAAAGAGCAGCAAGGCTGTTAATGCTCCACACGAACAGAGAGCAAGTTAAGACCTAAATGTGCTTGTATTTTTAGATGATTGATTTCTTTGTGTTTTAATTATCTTGCAAAAACTGAAGCAAGTCTGCATTCTGCACTCTCCATGCATTGCTGAGGTTAATTTTCCCTGTGCAGCCTCTCACATTCTGCATCCAAGCTTGCTTCAGTCGATAAGTTTTGCCAGTGAATGCAGCAGCAAAGGGACAGCTTGTCAGGAAATAATTTAGCTTTTATCTATTTGATTACAGCATTAAGATGGGCTTTACTAGCCCAATTAGACAAACGGGTGTTCCAAGCATAAAAGCGTATCGAAAGGGTCAGCCGGAATGGCTGTTACCTAACCAGAGCATTAACTAACCCAAGTCAATACTCATAGCAATGAATAAGATATTTGGGAAAAATTAAAAAAGAAAGAAATGCCTATGATGAACAGCTTCCCATCACCCAGGCAGCACACCAGGCATCCTTTAATCCTCCCCTCCACAGAGTCGGAGCAGAACTTTCCTATAGTCTCCTGAGCAGTCTCCCTAGAGAGAAAAGAACAAAGGAACGCAGTTAGTTTTACGGCTCGGTACAAGGCTGGATTCCTCCCAGCACATACGATTTGTTGCAACGTTTGTATTCGCTTTGAGAATTTAAGAACTAAGAACATTCAGGAACGTTTTCAGTACATAGATGTAAAGTGTCCTTAATTCCAGCTCCTCAAAAATACCCAAAAGGTGTTGAGTGGGGACCTGTCTCCTTTAAGCTGCTTAGCAAATCCAGCTCTTTGTTTCCAACACTGAAAAGCTTACCTTAATGAAGGAGTAGAGCGATTTCCCATACATGGTCAGGAACTCCCTTCTGATATCCAGCATATCTATTTCAGAGCGGGACACCATCACTCGGATCAGCGTGTTGTCGTCTGTTCCCAAGCCCTAAAGACAGAAACCAACCATGTACAACTACAAAGCCTTTTGGATGAATCAGTGACAGACACAAAGGTTTTATCCCTTGGTCTTCTGTGGGATCTGTTCCTACTCAGAGCATTTTTGCATTAGTGGAGTGATCCACTAAGCAGCTCGCTGCTGGGCAAGAATATTGCTCTGAGCTTCCTGAGGGAAGAGAGGTCCATGTAAAAGCTCAGAGGTTTTTTTCTTCCCCCAGTTAACGGCCGAGTTTCCCTTTATCTAATGATCGCCATCAAGCTTCTGACTCAAGCATGGAAAGGCAAGGGAAATACAAAAATAGCAATCTCACACCGAAAGCTCTTTACCTTCATGGATTTATACAATCTTTCAGCAAAATATGCAGGTTTATTTCGCATGCACTTTACTGCAAGGGAGAGAAGAACAAGAGAATTAAGGTCAATAAAAACTGAAGGAGAAGGTCTTCCAAACCTTTACAGCACTTTCTCAGTGAAGGCGTTTATTCTGTAAAGATGCAATTCAGGGCCAAACCCCCCCAAGTACAATGCAGACATCCACAGTCAGTGACCTGCTGTAAACTGATGTCTCCGTGCACCCTAATATTTTCTTTAAGGCTTTAATGCTTCCTGACAGCAAATGTCAGCTACCAAAGCATCAGTTGGGAAAGTAAACAACATCATAAAGCAGAGAGCTTTCTCACCCGATTGTATCTGAAAAGAGTAAAACACTGTGGCTTGCAAACAGTATCTGCCTCCTGAAGATATGTAAACAGCCAGCCAGGGCAAGATACAATATCTCTAATTATTTAAGTTACTCAGTAGACAAAGTTTAAAAGCAGGGCACTCACCCACAGCTAACAAAGCATCTTCGAGGTCTCCTGACATCTCAGATTTAATGCTGTCTGTTATGTCCTTATCAGCAATCCCTCTGTACAGATCAAAAACTAGGAGGAAGAGTCAGGGATAAAAAGAGCGAGTGAGATGCTTCAGGGCATACAGTGTGTAAACCACCAAGGATCGCTTTGCGAGATCAAGCTCCTCATACTCTGTATGAACGTTGTACCATCATTGTGACATTGTAAGCTAAATCAGGGCTGTCCCACAGAAATAATTATTTCTAATTATCAACTGTCTTGCTAATTGGCCTACCACTGCTGCTAGCATTTTCAAGAACTGCTAGTTAATGATGGCAGTTTAAATGCTTAGCTCTGCCCCAGCGGGAGTCGCACTTCATTATCTCCAATTTACAGGCTGGAGCAAGTCCTACTGATGTTTTTCTCAAGTCCCTTTTTGTCTCAGGAGGGAATAAAATTGAATGGGACTGGGCTCTAGGACACCTGCTGTCTCAGGAAGAGTTCACAAGCAGTTAATGAACAAGTACAAAGCTCCTACAAAAGTCTCGTACCCAAACAAGGAAAAACATCCGGGACACGGCAGCGGGTCCTACCTCTTAGTAGGTGGCATCTGTTCCGTGTACAGAGGACGGCCATAAATTGTACCTCATCTGTTCCCCACTTCTTCTCCCCAGCTTCATACAGGCACTTGAAGACATTATGAAGAGACAAAGTAAGGCTAATTGAGAAGAGCAGGTGCACGTAACATGAGATTTTTACTTCCTTGGTGCTTGAGCACTGCTGGCCTGTGCCTTGTCTAGATAACAGCTATTTTCCAACAAATACTAACCAAGCACAGCAACTCTCAACTGACATGTCATCTCCCCTCCCAAATACCCAGCCTGCCTAGAGACCTCTCACCACAGACTTGCAAAGGAGGCTAGAACCATTACCCCCACTTCGCCGGCTGAGTCAGAACAGTGAAGAGGCTTCTCTAAGGGTCAAATCTGAGACTAGAGCCCAGGTCTCCACCTAGGGTGCAGCTGTCTAGCATACCTTCAGGCTTACTGCTCTACCTTGAAAAAAATGAGGTCTAGAAAAAGCAAGGATTCAACATGCATCACACGTACAAGAGCAGTCAGTTCTTGCAAGGAAGCAAATTGCTACACACCTGAGCATCTTGCTGAGCGAGGGCTTCATCCACATACATTCCCTCATCTCGGTTTCCCTGCAGAGATACAAGGATGAGAAACTCATTTCACCAGAGCAACTAATGGAAGCAAGTCCTGCAAATTCCCCATTCAAAACAAGTTACTGGAGAGGCCTAATGGGATCCTTAACATTGAATAGTAGCTTACAAATACAGCGAAATATGGCTCAGATGTGATCTGTGCTTCCTTTTGAAGTGAGCAGCAATCCACTTTAACTGGGCCATTTTAAAAAGAGCACACGGCATTAACGCATACCCAGAGTCAGACTCCTCTCCCTGCAGAAGCTGGGTGTGAAATGCAGGCAAGGCGAAATGCAAGATAAGTGAAACAAAAGCCAGCCTGAAACACCTCGTCACTGAAGTGAGAGGCGTGTCCGTCAGCAACAGGAGGATTCATCCCCATTTCCCTTAGCCTGGACTTACTGTCGCGAGGGACACAAGGACTCTTCGAAACATGGAAGATGTGTCAGAGACAATGTCCTCCTCAAGGGTACGGCCATATTCTAGCAAGAGCACACACACATTTGACATCTGTTAGTAACAGGTCCACCACCTGGACACCGTTTGTCCACAACATTTGCCAGCCGTAAGCTAGGTAAGTATATAACTGTGCTCAGGGCTCTAAACATCATCATAGCAGTCCAGCCATCTGGACTGCTACAGGCCAAAATTAGGAAGTACAGCCAGTATAAAACTGGCAATAGATCCAGACAGGGACAGACACCCAACTGATAGACATAACCACCCCATCCCGTTTTATTTACACCGATTCAGTTTTGGGTGAAATTCTAATCCTCGAGGCTGTTGGCAGTCCTGCTGTTGACACCCGTTTAATTCAGAGGTTCTCTCTGGACAAATGGCAATAGCTGTTTTGGCTGACTTGTCACATTTAAAGGCTAACAGACCCCCCTCCTCCCTCTGCTCACGTCCATGCATACACACAAGTGACTTTTCAGACAGCACGATAACGGCTTGCAGTTTGCACTACATACGAAGTTTGTAGTTCTCATTAATGCGCCGAATCTCTTCGTTCGTGCGAGAAGCCAGAATTTCAATCAGGCAACCTTCATCTGTTCCTCCACCCTAGGGAATTGCAAAGACAAGATCCAAGATGATAACAACTGTTTTGATGTGCAACTAGGATTTTTTAATAAGTTAATAATAAAAAATTAATAATAAAGGTATAATTATGCCATATCATACTAAGTTGACCAGAACTTAAGCAACATAAAAGGAAGATTTCTGAACCTTCATAGCCCTCCTCAGTTCATGCACGTCGTACATGGTGGTAGGAGTCATCATACCAACGATGACCCTTTCAAAATTCCCACTCAGCTCAGACTTCAGGTCATCAATCAAATCCTGGAAGACAGAGAGAGGAGAGAGGAGTTGGGAGAAGGTACAGCCTTTGAGGACAGAAAGAACCCATTCACCACTTTTCTTCATGCTCCAGCCCTCCTTGGATGAACAGTTGCTCTGAAGTGAGCAAGACCAAAATAAACTTGGCCAGGGAAAGATTGTGCTAAACTTACTGTCACGGAGACTAGGATGTTGTTCACGTTTCACCCAAGCGATATAACCCCCCAAATTGTCTGCATCTCCCAGTTAAAGCCACAGTCACTAATCTCTGAAGACCACCTACCCTGCCGATACTGCTTTTATAGGTGATTAGAACTTGCTGACGTTGGGAAACGTTTAGTTTGGTCAAGATCTCGATGATGGCATCTTCATCTGTGCCTGGAAGAAACCAATGGAAACCAGTCAGGTTGCTTGCACAAGAACTGGAAGCGTGCTCTGGGCTTGTCCAGAGCGTGCCATCAGCCTTCTTCTGTTCCTTACCCAGCCTGGCAGTGCGGCAATGCAAATGGCTAGACTTCCCCTCTAATAAACCACCAGACAAAACGTTCCCAATGCTCAGTTTAACAGTGGAGGGAGACCAACTTACCAAATCCCTTCATAGCCTTCCTTAGTGCCTGTGCTTCTTGCTCAGCACTGAAACTGGAGACCCCCTTGATTGTTGCCTAAAGCCACAGGAGAGGAGTTACCGAAGGCAGACTCAGGTGATACAGACATACAGTAGAGTCGAGTTAGAAAAAATACTTCAAAAGATGCAAACACAGCGACAGCAAATAAAGCCCACCCACTAAACATGAGTGATTTTATATCAGGCTTCCATCCTACCCTAAAGAGAAAGTTTGTTCTAGAGGGACTTCCCAGCCAGATAAGAAATAAGCCACAGGGAAACAACTAAAAGGAGAAAATATCTTCATATAGCTGCCCATGGAGTAACTGGTTTCCAATTAAATAATGGCAAGCAGCCTGACATCTCTGTTCAGTCCAGCTGGGGCTTCTTCCCAGGAGTTTTCCATGTAAATCACAGGAGAAGCTGTTCCCATCAAGGCCCTATTCCTGACTTCTCTAAGAGCAGCCAAGGACCATCATTCTGTAAAATAACGCACCAGGGAGTGCAGTGTTTCGCTCAAAACAGCGGTTCACAAACAGGTTTCTCCTGCCTGCTGTCCAGTGCCATTTCTGGGGGACTACGCTGTCTCTTACAAAGCGCTCTCTGTTCCCGTGAAAATCATCATCAAAACACTGCTTAACATTCAGGCAGGTTAGGCTTTCTGAAACAGGCACAGGGATAACTACCATATAGATGGCTACCTTGCAGGTTGAACCTGGAAAGAATAATACGCCCAGGAAATTTATCTGGGGAAATTCATGCTCTTTGAACTAACATCTGATCGGATTTTCCATTAACTCCCAAAACGGAAAAGCCCGTATGCGTGGGTCGCCGTTCTCTAGTATGAGGAAGCAGAGAGAAGCGATAAACTCCCCCCCGCAAAGGGACAGACAGCGACAGTGTTCTTCCTGCTGCGTCCTTATCTGAGCTACGCTCCCCGCGTTCATCTGATCAGAGCAAGTGCTTGGCACAGCACGGTACAGAAAACATGCACACTCACCATCGCTCTCGTATTTCGTCAATCTCTTATTGTCTGACTCCCCAGGCAGTTAGACAACTGTAATAAAAAACAGGGAGCGTTCAGTTTTCTAGCAAATAATTAATAGAATATACCTTAATGGGGCTGGTTAAGTAACCATCTAATTTCTCTGAGGACTAAAAGCAACACTTGAACAGCCCTACTGAACGCCCATAGCAGCATCCCGGAGTTTCCAGTCCTGCTTTGTACTGAACGAACAAAGGCCGGCTTGCAACGGCACAGGGCCAGGGTGTTCGCCCTGCCTGAAGGAGGGATGTGGTGCACAAGCAGTGATTAGCACTAGTAATTTAAGAAGTTTCTTTTCTATTGCTAGTGTGACAGCCTGGCTGAGGCTACAAGGAGAAGCAGTGTTGTCCTGGGAGCAAAGAAAATAGACTCGATTCCCATGCCCTTCAAAACACATGGCTTTGACCTTGCCAGGGGAGAGCCTGAGGGTGAACTAGGGTGAGGGTGCCCGCAGAGTCCTAACAGCCTTCACAGCCGCTCCCTGGGAGGCAGGGACAACATCAAGGTGTCGATGAGCATGCAAAGGATAACCTCACTTGAAGACTGGGACAGGAGAATTATTTTCCCTCTGCTGTATTCAACATCTCCTCAGTTTGGTGCAATGTGTAATTCCTTGTAGGCCTGCAGTTTTAACTGACTGTTAAAGCCCTCAAAAAAAAAAAAAATAGCTTACTTACCATCTCCCCAGGGTTATTTTTTCCGCTCATAATTTTGTTTTCCTGCATAGGGCCTATGCACGAACACACCCAAAGGATTTTCCCGTATCCCTGGCCAGTTGCCAGGATGTCAAGTACTAAGACAAGGTTCACTTCCCTGCAACTCCGGTTCAACACAGCACGAGCTGAGGTTCTCGCATTAAAGCCCTGAAGTAGAAGCAGTGACGCCGGTGGCTGACAGCATCTCTCCTTAATCCTGCTCATGGTGCTTGATAGCTGCTATCCACGAGCCCAGCCAGTTGTGCAAGAACAGGAGCGCCTTTGCTCATGCTTCACGTGACTCTTACAAGTCCGGAAAGCCATCAGAGGGTGCTGTTCAGGCAAGTTAACTGGCCGTGTGACATTTGCCATAGATGGGTTACGCGCAGGCCCTCCCGAGTGTCCACATCATCTATACGTTACTACACCCCGTGCAATCAGGCAGCATATGGGAAATTACGAGTGTTGAGTTTGCTTTCTTGCATTTGATTATAGACTTCCGTGGTCAAATTATGACCTAGACCTCAGAAAAGTCATCTCTGCTCTTTTACAGAAATATAAAGCCAACTTTGTTTGCTTTAGCCAGGCACTAAATAATGGCTTTGAATTTCACAGAGGTTTTTCTGATGCAGTTTTACCATTCAGTTGGTTTGTACACAGAAGCAGGAATATTAGACAGGCTGGTTTAGAGGGCAAAAGAAAGGTCAGTAAACAAGGAAAAGAGGGTGGGAGGCAGAAAAATTCTTAGTGCAAAAGAGCTGGCAGAAAGAAACCAAAGCATGAGGAAAGGTTGTGTGTACTGGATTCAGGGCAAATGCTCCTGCAATATCAAATTACAACAGAAATGTCACATTGAATATTGACTGTAAGATTTCAATTTCTTCATCCAGCTTAAATGTCACTGGGAATATAAAGAGTAGAGCACTGCAAAAGGCAGCGGTGGTAACGCTGCCTAAAAGATCCTAAAACGCAATCTGCAAATGCTGTTTTGTTCGCAGAGTATTTCTGTGTGTGGTGCCCCAAGAAACGAGCCACTGAAGTTACAGGTGGAAGTGCCCAGCAGTCCAACCAGGTTCTCCAGCAACGGTCCCTGCCCCTGTAACCCTCTTGCTCCCTTTCACAGGTGAAGGTGTCCCCATGAACAGCTCAGGCTGGGGCATTAGATGAATAAAACTCTCCCAGCCACACCCTTTGCTAGTAGAGAGAGAAAAAGAGTTGCTCAGTCAGATTTGCCAGCGCTCTGCAGCTTAACGCAGTTCCTGGCCTGCAGCTCAAATGGGGAAAACCAGCTTCAGGATAGGAGCAACGCAACTCCGTGTTTCGAAGAATGCATGCAACTCGAATCTGCATGCAATTTCGAACTCTATGCATGCAAAGAGGCAGCTAGCAAGTGCTAAAGTCCCCTGGCTAATCCCTGTCCTGATGCTATTTGCTTCATCCCAGAATAAAGGCCTAAGCCAGCTGATACAGTAAACCTGGCTTAGAACAGGCTCAAAACACTGTGGCCAGATGACAGCGTGCAGGTATATGAGGCATCCCTCCCAATATTCATGTTTTCCATGGATGACCTTTTCCTGGCAGGCTTTATTGGCTAACCAGGCAGTTATAAGTCCACATCAATGTCCTCTAAAAGCTGAATCCAGAATAAGCTTCATTTATCAGAAAACATCTGAAACTATCGTGTGTGATGGCCAATTCAAACCTAGGCTTGTTCTGAATGAAGTTTTCCTGACTGTGCACAGCGCGCACACAGCTCCCGGCAAGCAAAGCCCCAACAGCTTAACAGGATATAAACACAGGTTTGTTCTTTTTTTCCAAGTTTGAGCTCAGAGACCTGTTGCCAATCCCACACCTAGGATCCGGAGTGGAAAACCACCATTTTGCGACCCATCCCCTTGCGAGGCAAACATTGGACTTGTTCAACTAGTTCTTTCATTCGGTGCACGTTTACTCGAACACAAACCCACACCCTGCGCCAGATCAGCTTTTCCATGGCTCTGCCACCGCCAGTTGTTTGCAGCGTGCTGGGTACAGCCTGCTCCCCCCCAGCCGGCTGTGCCTCCGGGAGGCAGAGTGCCCCGGGGTCGGTCTGCGGCTCGTGGCGGGGAGACTGACCCTGATCCCAGCCCGATTTGCAGCTCGGGAAAGGATCTCCCTTCTGCTGGCCAGCCCCGAGCCAGCTGAAACATCCCAGCGCCTCCCACACGATGACCTTTGCCTGGCCACTGCCCTCAAAAGGAATAAAAATATAATACTGAGTTAGCAGAGCCTTGTGCTCCTCCATTCAGCCCGTGCACCCACCCAAAGTGGCTTCACAAGCCCCCTGCCATGCCCTCCACGCTCCAGCATCCAGCGGGGAGGACGTGCCAGCTTGGCCACCGGGCACGGCAGAAATAGGAAGCAAAACCTGCGCTACCTGTGTCTGGGGAGAGTCAGCCATCTTCCTCCTTCCCACAGCCTGCCTCCCCGTCCTTCCTCACCCCAGGCCTGCACCCCCCAGGGCTGCCCCAGTGCCCTGACGCCTTGGCACCGTGGCCGCGACGAGGCGTCCGCCCAGCCAAGGGCTGTCCCGCTCCCGCACAGCCGCGCTACCAGCCGCTGCGGTCTGGCAAGCGGGGACGGTGCTTGGCATCTTCCCAGGCACCTCTAGCCATGCAACCCCTTCCCCATGCCAAAGGGGACACCCCTGTTAGCCTGGCACTCACCTGCTGTCCCAAGCGGGTGCCTTGGCAGGGATGAGGAGAGCCTTGCTCCGCTTGCCCTGGATGGCAAAGTCCCCGCCCTGGAGCGGGGTGGGACTCGCTGGCGCAAAGCAGCTTTTCTCCAACGCCTGACGGGAAGGCGATCCAGCCCTGCTCCCCTCCTCTGCCCTTCTGTAAACAGCTGGTTGTAATCCAGAGCAGGGAGAGATTCCCCAGGGAGCCTCGCCCACATTTAGGAAATGCCCATTTGGATTTACACAGGGGTCCTTGCAAGGAAAGGTGGCCTGGCAGGCTCGGAGGGCTTCCCTGCTCCCCAGCATTGCCTGTAAAATCTCTGGGAACAGAGGGTCTCTCTGACCGCAGCCCCCAGCCAGCTCTGATGTCTCGCTTTATGCTGGCGTGTAAAAGGGCATACCCAAGGGGGGAGCGAGGGGGACGACGGCGTGGAGCGCACAGGCTGCAACAGCCGTGAGCAAGGAGTCCTCTTCCTCCCCCCGTGTTGTTTGTGGGGATTTCTTACCTCTATTTTGTCTCCTTTGCTCCCACAGCACCTCTCCAGTCTTCAGCATCGATCCCCCTTGTCTAAGAACTTTGCATGACAAACAACCGTGATTTCTGTAAGAACAATTATTTTCATAAAGATGATTATTTTCGCCCTAATAAATGGCACCACCCTCAAGTCAAAACACTTCAGGCAAAGGGACTTCAGTTTTACCCCGATGTGACGCTGCCAGGGTCAGCCTTGGACAAGATCACGAGGCTGACAGAGGGAAATCAACCTTGCAATAACACACATCTTGTCTTCACTGTGTTTATCCTCAGGGACTTCGGTCTCCTCCGATGCCACAAGTACAGTTATTATAATGGGTAAATCAACCCCCTCCGGTTCTTTTTTCCAGCTCGTATGACAGTTGTATCTCATCCCTGTGCCTCTTTGCACACGCTCTTTTGCTGGAAGAGACCTAAATTTGGCAGCTCGGATGAACGCAGGCTGTGCTCCAGTGAGCATGTCTGTACAGCTGGCTTATTATAGCTCCCACTGCAGCTCCGTCTCCCAGAACCAACCCCACAGGGGCCAGCCGGCCAGCATCTACTCACTCCCTGCTGATGCGGGGGGACATTGAGCCGAGGGTAACAGAAAAACAGGGTTCAAGCCACAAGCACTCTCCTTTTCCATTGCAGCGTCTCTTTCCTTGCAAAATCTGGCACTTTACCCCAGCCGGGATTCAGTGTGGACAAGTACCCATTATCAACAGTCACTAAGGAGAAACTCCTCTCTTTCCTACATCTGTTAAAGTTTCCATTCTCATCCCTTCCTCTCACGTCAGCTGTCTCCTGCTCTGGGCCCGTACCCGCTCATTTTAATCCACCAGCAGGAGAACTGCTGTGTTTCTCCATCTTACGTTGCCTCTGATTTTTTTTAGCCTGTGTATTTTCAAAAGCTTCATTCTTCTATTTGCTTTCCAGCCTCTTCAACCCCGAGGACTGGATGGCTCCGACACTGAAGTCAATGGTATATGCAACAGTAATTATTCTAGACAATGAGTTATCTTCTTTGGAAGTTATTTAACCTTTAAACATTGCACCAATCCTGCCATTCATCATTTGCATAATTTAACCTTTGCTTTCCCCCCAGGAGAGGCTCCAAGTAGGGAGGAGGGAGGAATACTTGAAGATGCAAAGTGTTTGTGTGGATGTTTTTGGCCATCCAGAATTACTCACGTAATTGTAGTCCATTCAGAAGCCAGATCCTGACCCAACACACAGCCAAGTTCCCTATAATCGTGTCTGGTTATGGATGCTGGCTCCATGAGAAGCCAGATCAGAAGAGGGACAGTACTGGGCAAGCCCACAGTGTAAAGTGACAAAGTACATTGCTTTTCTTTTCACTGATATTTCCTGTTTGTCCCATCGATTATTTACACCCCCCCCCCCCCCCCCCGTTATAAAGCTCTCCAAACACTCAGACTTCACTCCGTGCAGACCTGCTCTGTATTCCCACTCCATCCTGCTGTTCTCCCATCTCTGCAAAACGCAAAATAAAAATTAAAGGTCACAGAAAGACAGGGCAGGGTGCATTAAGTAAATAAATGGAGCTCAAGCAGCCAGCCTGTTAAGCAGGAGGTATTTATTCTAGGTCCCACAATGCGAACAGAGCTGAACCTCTTGGAAAATGGCAGTATTTGTGTTTTTGCCCTAAGGACATGGCCTTTTAAATTTGCTCCTCAAAGAGCAGAGGAGCCTGGTGCTGGAAGGAGAGGTTTCCAGTGTGGCATTTACCTGCCTTTAGCTTGAGAGAAGCAGCCTCACTTCATTCATGGAGGTCCAAATCCCGGCACTACCGAAGTCCTTAGCCAGACTCCCACAGATTTAAGTGGGGGCCAGAATTTGGGCCTCTGGGAATTATGCAGGTGTTTTCAGGAAGCTCCTAAGGGAATGCTCATTTTTATAGCTGAGCACCAGCAGGTTGCAATCAGCAGCCCCTGAAAGCAGGGTTATTCAACTGTTGCACAAGTGCTGTCAGAGCTGTGTTGCAATGCTGTAGCTCAGTTAGGCTCCGGTCTCCATAGCAGCCGGCAGCCGAGGTTAGGGTGGAGGCTGAAAACCAGCGCTTGCTTTTCTCAAGCACTGATTTTCATGTGCTTGTAAGAGGGTAAAGAATTCTCACATTCTACATCTTAACATCAGATTAATCACAAAGTTAACTGCAGCTATTAGGACTCGCTGCGGAGATACAGGAGTCCTTTTCACACGCCGAGCAAGGATGTCTCCTCACCTCCAGTTCAGCACTGCGTAAGATAAAACGTCCGTTTCCACAGATCAGAGGTAGCCTTGCTGTAGAAACAGCGGTGTTTCAGGGAAGACCCAGCCTGAAGCTTTTGTTCTGTCCTTTCAGCAAAGCCCTTTTAACACAGAGAGGAAGGGCGGTGACAAACACTCCCAGAAATAGGTAAGCAGTATTTATTAGAGGTGAAGAGACTGAAATATTCCAATTCATGTAAGAAATCAAAGTGTTCTTAGCTCTTACTTACCATAACCATTAGAACCCCTGTTTTTACACAGTCACTATCACTAGGGGAATGTGCAGCGCTCCGGACAGGACTTTACAAAGCCCTGAGCACAGCATACCCGCGCTGCTATGCGAGTCAAGGGCTCTCTAGATGGACCCGGGCTGATTACATGAACATACGTGTCACATAAGGGCAAGAATGAACAGGGCAGCAGAACTGATTGGGGAAAAATCCCTCTAACCTAAAGTGCATTTAAAACAAGAGACCACTTAGACATGGTGGTCTACATGCCTTAGAAAATAAGCTGTAAGGGGAGACGGCAATGAGCAGCTGTATGAAAAAGCCAGGAGTCAAACTCCCCATTTCAAGTGTGCTTCAATTACAAGATTTTTAAGACAGGGGAGCTGGCGCGTTCTGCAGGCAGGCACACAAGAGGCGATCCTGAATGCTAGTACAGTTTCTAACAGTGACAGCTCTAACAGCCTCGGTTGCTACCGCACTCGGTGCTTGCCACGCTGCTGTCCCACAGCATATGCTGTGTTGATGCTGTCTCAGAAATACCCCCCCACTCTGCCTTTCTCTTACAGAGGAATTTAAGGCTGCGCTTGGCCATGAGCCCAGTCTACTGTTTTCTTTTATTAACTAAAGCTATAAACAGCAGGGAAAGCCAACAGGCCTGGGCCGTTGGTTGTTTGACAGCTTCGTCGACTGCCTGTGTTCATGAACGCCATCCAACGGGGACCGGAGTCAGCAGGCACCTCCGTGGTGGGGCTGTGAAGATGGCTAGGCACTTGTGGGGTGCCCTTTTTCCCTTCAAAACAGCCCCTTGCAGCCGTACAAGTTGTCGCTTGCTCTTGACCCTGGTTGCTTGTGTTGTCTCACCTTCCACTGTTCAAACCGAACTGGGGAAAACCGGCCAGCTGCACCATCCCAGCAGAGCTCGAGGCACGGGCTGCGGCAGAAGGCGCGCAGGCGTCTTCACGCGAGCCAGGGCTGCCCGGCCTTGAGAAGCCCTTCCCTTCCCTCGCTGGGAAGGCAGCACCTACCGGGGATGCGGCGCAATCAGAACTACGCTGCTTGTCGTGGTATAGCCTGTTTACATTAGGGACAAGAGATGGGCTATATATACTAGAATTGCGTTCACATCACAGTTTGTACAAATATAACAACTTTGTCTCAAACAACCCCCCGCTATCAAGGCTAATTGATATAATTTAAGCCTCAGGCCTTGGGGCCTTTGCCAGCTCCGTGGAGAAATAGTCAGGGAAACTCCTGACGCCCCTGTGGAAGCTCTGTACTATTTGTGGTACAACCTAAGCCCTCCTTCCCCAAAGCTGCAGGCTATGAACTGCTACACCATTGCTTCCAGCAGCCTTAAATGCATTATCAAACCCAAATTCCATTTAATGGGCTTAATGAATGTTTACTTCAATTAGCATACATATAGTTCTGAAGAGGAAATGAGTAGCTTTCATTTTTTTTCTTCTTAATTAATATCGGCCTCTACGTAGCTTTATCTTACTTAGCTGCCTGTAATTTGGCTATAACCCAGCTCTAGGGGACAGAAACAGAGCTATGGCTGCCCAGCTAAGGGGGACTCCTAAGGCACACATGCGTATTTATTCCTTCATGGAAACATGATGGAAACTCACTGGCTGATGCAGCACTTGGAGTAGGGAAAACACATTAAACATCTTAATAGGATGTTTCAGTGCTAAAAAGCAACAAGAGCAGGGCTGCTCCACAAGAGAAAACAAGCCAAGGATGCCGACAGCACTGGGGGGAAGCATGCAAACAGGACCCAGTCCTACCACACCTAAAGAGAGCAAGGGGCAGCAGCCAGCTTCATCGACCACCCAGCGATCACGAGGCCAAGGATGGAGGCAAGTCCACAGCCCACCCAGGAAACCAAGCTGGAAACGCTGAGAAACAGCACCACTTACAACCCAAGTCCAGAGCTCACCCAGCAAAGCCCAGACAGAACCACAGCCAGGACCACCCTGCCACCACCTCGAAGAAAGAGCGAGCCTCCTTGGCCTGCGCTTAAATAGAGGTCCAGTGGATGAGCAAAGGGTGCTGGGCAGGGCCAGGTGAGTCTGCTTGGGGCAACGAAGGCCTGAGGGTACACCCAGGACCCTGCCACGTGAAACACAGCTCATAAATCCTTGGTCAGCGAGAACCCAATCTGCAAGTTTCTTTTAATGTAACGATGCCTGCTTTGAACAATAGGACGTATTTGTAGTGCAAAGTCATGCTCCTTGAGAAACATGGCTCTTTTTGACTTGGCGGTCCATCCTACTGATGTACGCGGTATCAATCCAGGCTATGAATAGTATTGCATCAAACATGCATGAGCCTACAGATCTCAATCAGCAAAATCAATTCCATGTGTGTCTGCCCTATATATAGGCCGTGAGTGCCATTACTGCTGGTGCTGTCTGGCTGCAGGAGGGGTGGCTGTTGCTAGCGAGTGTGTCTTACAAGGGCAAGTAGGAATGTATAAGAGGTGGAAGCTTTTAGTTTTTAAACATAAACAGGTAAAATATAGATGTGAGTTTTGGAGTTGTCTTTTTGCCCCTCTGCAGAACTGTGAACCTAGCCAAATTGCTGGCTATATGATAGCATGCTTGAGAGTTAGCTTTTTCTTGGGGGTAGCGTAGGAAAGTGATGGCTGTTCTGGTCACACTTGTAGTGTTTGCGGGCCACTGCTGTGCACCTGAAAGAGATCCTTGGAGTCTAGAAAGCACAGGGGAAAAAATGGATAGAATAGTGGCTCTAATACTCTTTAGCCGGTGAGAATCTTGACAGAAATTTTTGCAGTAAATGTGTGTGGTTAAGGGAACATCCTTATCAAGATAAAAATAACTGGATGAGAAGACTTAATTACGATGCACTGAATACAGGAAAACGTGATCGTTACTTCGCTGCCCCGGGATGGCTAGCTACAACCCGGCGCAGAAAGCCGTGCGGGCTCTTTTCTGCCTCCTGGAAGCGCCCAGGAGAGGTCAGTGTGCCCTCGCTTTTAGGTGAATCGCGCGAAACCTTTCCAACCCTGTGTTTTTATTTAGAAAATGCTGAGCTGTCTGGAAAGTTTGATCAAGAGGGATGCAGCTGTGTTCATGTGCTTCTTCCTGGGGATTTGAATGCCTTCGCTTAGCAGCGTAGGGGAACCAGGGAGACAACATGCAGGCGAGCGGCTCTGCTGACCACATCATCGGGACTCGGATATTTTAAACCTAGCGTCACGGGATTTTAACAGCTAAAATTTGGTGCTTAGGATTGACAGTACTAGTCAGACGGAGGTTTCTCTCTGCAGTGGGACAAATCTATGAGCACCCTGGAGTTGCTCCAGGCTCACATAGGAGAAGTACTAGACCGTGTCTCTGCTGGCAATCACCGATTAGCTTTGTCACTTGAAGCTTTCAGGCTCAGTTCTCTCTGATCCCTGTGAAGGTCACCGGGATTGCAGCAGTGCAGCTGAGCCTCCTGCCTTCTGGAATAAAGAATATCATCAGCATCTGCAACTGAGGATTGGCTTCTGCTGTGCTTTTGCTCCCCAAAATGGTCACCGACAGAGTTGGCGTGCCTGTGGCCAGAAGGTCGGGGCCCTGTAGCTGTACGTGGGTCTGACGCTCGTCCACATTATACCTCGGTGCTCCCAGGTACATTTAAAAAAAGTACTTCTCGGTGCCGAGGTCGGATGTTCAGCAGTGCATCTGCAGGCTCTCTGCACGGCAGTAGGCTTTATCTTCTTTAGTTGGAAATGAGTCACTTCCCTGTACTGCACAGAGATGCCCAATTTCCTTGGAAATTGTTCAGTTCTGCAGAGTCCCCAGAAATCACTGATTATTGGCCTCTTTTTGGCACTGGGTGTTTTACCTCAGTCTTAATAGGTGCCTGGGGATCTTTCACAGCTTGGAATAATTTAAAAAAAAAGAAAAATGGATAGAAGCAACTGAGACTTTACCCAGTTCATATTTAACCTGAAGGGCACCTGAACCTTCTGCATTGACCACTGGCAACTCCTCATATAGCCCCAAACCACAGCCAAGCAAGGTTTAATGAAGATTAAAGCCTGCTAAATGAAAAAGGACTGCTTTCATGCTTGTGTTGGCTGACTGGCTGAAATGATTGCAGTTCCAGCTGTGTGGGCTTGGGGTGTCTTGTAGGTGACACTTGGAAATGAGGTGCAGATAGGAGCCACTCTGCCGCACCCTACAAACTATGGGCAAATGACGGTGGTCAAGGAGGACTTTGAGGTCTGCAGGGTGGGCTTGTAGACCCTTACCTACAAGAACTGCTGAGAACAAGGACGATGGAAGAGATGTAGCGTTAACCATAATGAAGAGGTGCAGCGGCTCAGCAGAAAAGCAAGTGTACGGTGATGCACCTTCAGATCTGTGTATGCAACATGCTAAATATTATCACTGGCAATTTTACTTGCCTGTTCTGAGAGCCATATGCATCTTAAAAGTCTTCAGACATTGGGGGGGGAACAATTAGGTCTGTTTACAACATGCTGATCCAGCCTCGTCGGCGTTGCTGGAAGCCTGTGCCCAAAAGCCAGCCCATTCAAGCAAGGTAGTGACTCAGGAAAAAGAAAAAGGGCTGTGCAAGGGGTAAATATTTTTGTCATCCGACAGTAACCAGGGCCTGCCTAGCCTATCCGCCTGGGACAGGAGCGTGTCAGTGGGACGGCTGTAGTTATTACCGGAATACAGGAAACCAGAGTCATCGGGCAAGCGCGGGCGCGCTCTGGTTTCCTCTCCTGCCCGTCGGGCGGACGGAGAGCGGGGCCGTCGCGGAGGCATTCCTCTGGCAGCCGTGCGCTCCCCGGGGGTTTGCGCTCTGGGTGGCGGGCCGGGAAAACCAATTTTTGCCGTTTTAATGTTTCCTTCTGCTGTTTGAAATCCCAGCTCTGGCCTTCCCTGTTAATGCACGTGGAAAGGAGAGGAGCCAGCTGCTGCGGACGCCGTAGGCTGGAAAAATCTCCTCATTTCTGAGAAAAAAGGCTGAAAAGAACCCAGAGTGCATTTAAAGGAAATTTCACGAGATTTGAGCTGAAGTAAACTTCTCTGAAGCCTGACCCAAGGGCTTTGGGCTCTTCGGATGGGCTGTGTTGCTGCTTATGAGCATCTCGCCGCAAGCTGCGTGAGGTACCGGAGCAGGGAGGAGAAAGATGTAATTTAATAGCAAATCTAAGGCGCAGGCTTTACAAAACCAACTGCTAGGTTTAAAGCACTCAACCAGTTTTGAGGGCCGGGGATATCGCTACTTTATTTTTAGTTTTATTTGAGGCTCTGGAGCCAGGCGCTAGCAGGGCCTGTGTGAAGGCAAGCCTTGTACTTCAGGTCAAGCCCAAGATGTCACAGCGGGGGGCTTTTATTATTATGACACGAAAATGTCAAGTTTAAGCTCACTATTTCGAAAATAAATGTAAATAGCCGTTGCCAGGCGAGGTGCCAGTGTGGGCCGCGGCCCCTCTCTGACAGGGTTTCTGCGCCCATCCTTCCCAGAGAGAAGCCGAAATGGCCCCCGGGCACCTTCCCCGCTCTCGACCCGCCGGGGCCCCCATCCCCGCCGGGGCCCCCATCCCCGCCGGCCGGGCCGAGGGGGAGCCGCCGCACCGGGGTCCCTCTTCACGGCCCCGCCAAAACGTCGCCCCCCTCCCGTCCTGGCGGAGCCGCGCTGCATGCCGGGAGTTGTAGTCCCCACCGCGGCGCTGCGGCCCCTACCGCCATTACCGCTGGGTGATCGGGAACTACAGCTCCCAGGGTGCCCCGCGGCGGGGCCGGCTGCCGCCATTCCCTCTACCCCCCCGTTCCCCCCAGCAAAAGGGCATTCGCCCCTCCGCCGCGCTGTGGGGCGGGGGGTGGCGGCCGCGCTCCCGGGGGCTCCGCCGGCGGCGGCGGCGGCGGGGGGGGGGGGGGATCGCCCTGGGGCGGCGGGGCCGGGCCGAGCCCTCGGGGCTGGCGGAGGAGCGGGGGCGGCGCTCCCGCCGGCAGCCGGGACTTCCTGTGACAGCCCATTTCCTGGTCGGATGGGGCCGGCGGGGGGCGGCGGCGGCGGGGTCGGTCCCTGACGGGCTCGGTGGCCGCCGGGAGCTCCGCCAAGCAGCGATGCGGGCCCCGGGCCCTGCCGGCAGGCGGCCCCCGCCGTGACCCGCCGCGGGCAGCCGGTGGGGCTGCGGCAGGCCGGCCCCGGGCGCCGCTGCGGGGTGCATGGAGGCACCCCCCGTCCGCAGAGAGGTACGGGGCGGGGGGCCCTGCCGGCCGGGGCTCCGCTGAGGGGGCTGCGGCGGCCCGGGCCGCGCTGTGGGGGTAACCGCCTTCCCCTCCCGTTGTCCCCCCCCCCCCCCCGTGGTTTTGCAGGTGTGAATCCCCCGGAGGACAGCGCGCCTGCTCCGCTTGGCCCCGCAAGGCGAGCGGCCCCGGCTCCCCCTCGCCGGCCTCGGCCGGGCTGCGGGAGGAACGAGGAGGGGGTTTGGGACCTTAAAAATAGCATCGCCCCCGTAACCAGGCAGCTGCTGCCTCCTGAGAAATGAAGAAGTTTTTCGACTCGCGTCGGGAGCAGGGCGGCTCTGGCCCGGGGTCGGGCACCAGCGGCGGCGGCGGCGGCGGCGGCGGCCCGGGCAGCGGGTACATCGGCAGGGTCTTCAGCATCGGCCGGTACCAGGTGACGGTGGACGAGGTGCTGGCGGAAGGTAGGAGCCCCGTGCCTTCTGCGGAACGCTCTGCCTTGGCCTCTTTTCCCTCCCCCTCTCCCTCACAAAGCTGGAAAGGGAGGCTTTGGCCTTTCCCGTGCCCTCCGCCTGCCCCTCTGTCCATAGCTCCCCAAATATTTCATTGTCCTTGGCAGGCTTGCAATCCAGTGGCATCTGCAAGCTGACATTTCTGCTCTTCCCATGTGTAAACCCAGTGTGGGTTTGCTGGATGTGGTTTGGTTTTGGTATTTTGTTTTTAAATGCTTTGGAGATCGACGGGATTTCAGAAGTTAATTGTTTCCCACCTTCCCTAAACTGAGAGGTTTTTTTTAAAAACAAAACCAAAATTGTCAAATGTTTTGGTGCAGAACAAGGCGCTGTAAATAAAGAAAGAAAGCGGTGGTCTTCGCTCTAACTTTCTTAAGCTAGTTGCCTCCTTTCCTACCTTAAGCAGAGAGGAATAAAACACTGGAGCAGGTTCCTTGTAGCTATGTCATGCGCACAGGTAGGCTGAGTAGAGCTAGCTGTGATCTGGGATGAGGGGTTTCTGTTTGTCTGGGGTTTCTGCGGGGGAAGTGGTAATCCCAATTGCATTTTTTTTTTTTTTTTCCAAATAAAACAAAGTACTAAAAATGAACAGTAGGGATTATAAAACTCCTTATGTGTACAGTCCTTGCAGTGCAGCAAGCTGCTGGTGGTATTTTTTAATTGTAACCATCACTGCTGCTTTAACTGTCATTTTACATTTTGTTTGCTTGGGCTGTAAGGAACCTTATGAATGGCTCTGGCTGGTAACCTTAGCCTCGACCTTCAGAGAGATGTTGGCCTTCTTAGACCTGCTCCTGGTCCGTCTCCTGCACAGCATCCTTTGCGATTTTAGTCAAAACAGTGTTTTGTTTTGATCTTGTAATTGCGAAGGAGAGGGTGGCTGCTGTGTGAGCGCTGAGTGGGAGGACCTGTGTTGGCTTTTACAGAAAGAACCCTAAAATGGAAAAGGGACTCTGTGTACGCTGTGTGCAGGTTTGTAAAAAATCACCACAGTGTACCAGAAAATAGATCTGTGACCATCTTTCAGACATGGTTTCTGATATGTTCTGCTGGGTGCTGAGCTGAGAGGAGCACCGAGAACAGTCCTTCAACTAGTAACTATAGTGATATTTTTTTTTTTTTTCCCTGACTTGAAATTTGCAATATAGGTTTGCCTTGGCTGATATTTCCAAGGCCCTTTTGGACCTAGGAGCTTAGGAACTATATGAGCTAAACCTGAGAAGCTGTCACAGTCTTTTTTTAATGCAAGCTGGCCTCATCCTGGTAACATGGGAAAACAGAGGCTTTTTTTGCTGATGAATAATCTGTTGGCAGGTTCTGCCCCGGTGCTGACAGCACCAGGAAGCGAGCCTGCGTGTCACTGGGCTCTCTCCTGCGCGGCAGGCGTAAGCTACAGCCGCCAAAGGTGCGAGGTGGTAGCAGAGATTGCCTGGGAGAAGTGCCTCCCCTCTGTACCTCGCTGTTTGGGAGCAACTGCTGCTTCTGAGGGCTTTTCCCTGTGACTCCTGGTTTCTTGGCTGGCCTCTGGGATGGAGCATGGCCTAGGGTTGGCTACAGCTCTTAGATCTGCGCACGCAGGCCAAGCGAGGTGCAGCAGGCCCGTAAAATAGGCGCTACGTTCTCTTCCTGACCACGCTATAAAGCAAAGGAAGTTCTTTTGGTGAAATATGCTACGCAGGTATTTTCCTCCCAGTTAGACTCGTAGTGTGGGCAGTCCAAAGTCCCTCTGCGTGGTGAGTGAAGTCTCCGAGGGGACAAGGGAAAGGTGGCTTGTAGGTTTGCTGGTTGTCGCCTTTTGATGGGAACAGAGGGGTGAAAATGCCATTTCCCTTATGGGAAAGGTAGCTCATCTGACATGGGTCAGTCATTTGCGTACTTCTGGCCTTTTGGTGTAGCTGCGGGTGCTCCCCATGGAGCTGCTGGTACACCAAAAAATGCTGGTAAACAGCATTTTTTCACTGACTCAGCTGGAGACCTGGGGAGCTCTCGGCAACCTGTTCCCTGCACTACTGACGTCTGAATCCTCGGCTGGAAAACTTCTTTGTATCTGCAGTGAGTTCTGGTGGTTCAGCAGTGTTGAAAAGGCAACTCGTGAAGTCTTGGCTGTTTCTGCTAAAAGGAAAAGTCCCCTGGGAAGCACTTAGGAGGAGGAGTATCCTGTCTGGGAAAGAAACCTCTCTCATCCCCGTTGCTTTAGAAGGGAGAGGAGAGGCCTGTGTTTTGGTGCAGCATGTGAAGCCTAGAAAATAAATGAGATGTAAAAGCGGCTTAAAAGAGAGAGTCTCTGAAACGATGATGGGTGGTGTGGGGGAGACTTGAGTTGCAAGCCTGAGGAACTGGTTGAACCAGAACTTTTGGAATTAAAGTGTTGGGCTTTACCTCTATCTGTCAAAGCTGTGACTGGTCACCCTCGATTCTGCTGAGCAACCCTGCTGAAGATGACTGTTCCCTGGCCCGGGATGGGAGTCCTTAATGCAGGCACTGCGAAGCGTGCCAGATGGCAGATATCTCCACGTGCTCGCAGTCTCTTGCGTAGATCCCCCAAAATATCCGCTGCAGTTAGGTACACCCCTCACCCCCTTAAAAATAGTTGTGTCTGGATACTCGCTTTCCTGGGCGGGGAGGAACATGCCTTCCTTTTGGAAGGAAGTAGATGGGAGTAATACAGAAGGAACTTGAATGGTTGTTTGTCCATGGTGGTGTTATACCGGTGAATCAGTATTTTTTTTACAAACAGTATATTGCAATAGGTGGTTCTTAGTTGAATCTTTGTAGTTGTCTTGCTCTAATCCATATAATAGCACAAATAATCTCTTGAAAAATTCTCCTCAAAGTTTGCGTGAGGATTAACTGCTGTGGGAGGTCAGCACTGCTGGCCTTGGAGTTCTGCAAGGCCAGGGTTAAAGTCGGTGGCATCGGTGTAGTCTGGGCTCGGTATGGGCTGAGGGGGGTTGTTCCTGACTTTAGGGTGACGGGCGTTTCGGGGAGCTGAGGTGAACGCCTGGGAGGCACTGGAGTGTGTGGGTGAGTCAGGCTACTATCTTACTGTTTTGTTTATGAAAAGAAACCAAAACAGTGTGATCAAATTGGATGCTGCTTTTTGTTTCAGCCTGTGTGTAGGGGGGAAAAAAACCCAACAACCCACCCCCAAAACCCACACGGGAGCTATAAGGAGGACCGTGTCTCTGTGATGAGGACCAGAGCAGCAGACACATTTAGAAGACTGTTGCCAGAAATCAGAAATTTGCTAAGGAGCTTGTGGGATGTGCTTGTGTGGCAGAGTGCCACAAGCCACATGTACTCCTCTGAGATAAAACAAACAAGGTGGGGGTTGCCCGTGTCCAGTTTTCAGGGGGCTATGTTTTGCGTTACTCTCTGTACCTGCGAGATTGTAAGAGAGTACTGAATTGATAGAAGATGCGTAAGGGTTGATGGGGTGCATGTTCGAGCTGGGATTTTGTTTGTCTTGGTCTATTTCTAGCAAAAGATACAGGCTGCGTTTCTTCAGGTCTGTGAAAAGTCACTTTTTCAATTAGTAGTATTTTTATGAAGGTGCTACTTGTAGTCTTTTCCCCTTAAAATGTGTAAGTTAGGGGATTCAGGCTTAGTAATGGTCAGATATTCCACTGAGTTTTTTTCAGATACATGCCTGTGTGTGTGTGCTCATAGCTAATGTATGTTTCAAAGCGTTTAATGGCAGACATTATAAACCAATGCAAAATCAGCTTAAATTTGCCAGCTATATTTTTTTACTCTGTTTTGAAAAAACAGACGTCGTGAGAAGGTTTCATTGTGGTTTTCTTTAGCAGACCTGCAGGCCAACGTGTGTATGAAGAGCTTGGTAAGGCTGTGAATGCACAACCTGTGCCCAGGGGGGGAAGGTGGCCCCCTGAGCTGCCTAAATGTGTGGCTGGGCTAATTGCAGAGGACTTCTGCTGACCCCTGCCTGGCTTACGCCCGGCGCTCCCTTTCCGTGGGGCATGCAGCACCGTAACCTGAAGTCACTATCATCCTTTAAAATTACACGTGAGCTTCTTCTGAAATAGCTTCACTTTAAGACAAGCCCCATCTGAGGTAAATTTTGCAGATTTACATGATCCTTAACCCAATTTCAGTGTGGTTGGGTTCAAGATATCACTTTGAAGTGTATTTTGTCAGTTACTGCCTTCTAGCTTCTGCCAAGTGCCAGCTGCTAATCAGCTGACCAGTGACATTTGGATTAGGAATTAAACTGTTTCTCCTCTTGGAATGGGACATGTGATTTTTATTTTTTTTTTTTCCCCGTTGCTTTTGCTGTGTACCTTGTGAGGCAGGGCATGTACGCTGCGCTCTGCGCTGCTAGGTAGGATATTGGCTCCTCTGTGTTTTAGCAGTCTGGTTTTTTGAGTGTACAAGCCAGGCAAACCGATGAAGAATCCCAAGTGAGTTATTGGGTAAATGTCGCGGTATCCCAAGCGCTTTGGTGCTTTTAGCAGCACAGATTTTGCTGGGGCAGAGTGTGTGCCGTGTCCCTAGATGTAATCAGGAAGGAAAGGAAGGTGTTAGTGGATTTAACTGTAAGAAGTTGTATAGCCCAGAGACTCGCATTATCTAGCCTCACTTGTACGTTTTATGCAACATGTCGGAGAATGGAGCTAGGATTGTGCACGGGGGTGGCTAGTTTCTTACTTAACAGCTATATTACCTAAGAGCATATTTAATGGCAGCGTTAGCCCAGTGCAGTCATGGGAAGACGAGTTTTCTGCAGTCCTCTTCCCAGGAAAGAGCCTTCCATGTTAAAACACAATAGTTTCCAGTTCAAGCAGTCCTGCAACAGCCTTGTGAAGTTGTCAATTACTTAATATAAGAAAGCTTAGTTTTGGGATTCTGGCTGGGGAAAATAGAGGGTTTAACTATCCAACTCGGGTCTTGCAGAAGCGTTCTAGTAGTTATATAGGAACAGGTTACTAACCTCTGGTTGCGACACCAGCAATGACATTTTGGATCTAAGGAGAACATGTACTGCCATAATCTTTTTATTGTCGTGGGCCTTCTCCCCTTTGTACGGGAGCTTGTCAGCAGTTGAGGAGAGCAGGTGGTAAGTTATAAATGTGCTGAAGACAAGCTGGAATCCACTTTGGGTTTAGCACTTGCTGCCTTCCAAGCTCACCCACCTGCATTAATCATGACTAATAAGGGGTCAGAACTGACGAGGTGCTGCACACTTGCATTGAGACTGGAAGCCGCTTCCTTTGAAGGTGACTTTTTTTCAGTGAAAATAGTGATTTGGCGAGACTGTGGCTGTGCCTGTCGGAACAGCAGCTTGCCAGCTGCAGGACTTGCTGCTGCTCTTCTGGAAAGTCACAACCAATTTGCCTTCATTTGTACTAAGTGTTTACCCGTGTTTCACATGTGGAAGGAGACAGGAAGTCTCTGAGGAGAAGCATGCCATAAGCAAACTCGGTTTATGGAGGAGTTCTCTTTTGATAATGAGAGGTAACTGAATAAATAAGTTTTCCAGGAAAGGATGCCTTCTTTCTTGGATGAGGGGAAGTGCAGGATGTCCTTGCGGCGGTATCGTTTTGGAAACGTGCCTCCGTAAGTCAGATACTGGCTGCTGTACTTTTTTAAATGTAGGAGCAATACTGACAGTGATTTATAAGCACAAGGAAAAGATTTGGAAAGGCTTAAGTGAAACACAGTTGCAAGGTAATTCTCTCATTTGTGGCGGAAGTCATTAGGGAAACTTTCTTTTTCTCCTTTTGTGGGAGGTCCAGGAATTGCCACTAAATGAAGTGAAGGTTATTGTTTCTGCCTACAGTATGATGCAGTAGAACGCAAGCAGAGGAGAGCTGCTGCAGCTCCTCTAACGTGAGGAGCTCTCGCTGCCCTGTTGCCAGAGTATCTGAGCCCTGGCACAGCCTGGGAAAACGTCCTTCCGTTCCTTTCAGGGCTGCTGGGAAAGAGTACGTTGAGATAGGAAGGTGAAGCAATGCAGAGTATGTGTGGCCAAGTCAGGAATTGATCTCTGGCCTTCCAGATTGAGTGCTTTAATTGCAGTCTGTGTTTTCTCTCAAATGCTGCCTGTGTGTGTTTTAAATGGGTGTGCTCTTGGCACACATGTGATTTGGGCATAAATTTACGCTTGTTCTGTGGCAGAACCCATGCTGACATCAGGACCCCGGGCCATGTGTCACAGGATTGGATTAAAGACTTTTTTGGAACAAGATGCTTATAGCATCTGGTTTGCTTCATGATTTTGCAGAAACAAATTACGTACCAGTGACGGGTGATCTCATAGATTAAAAATAAAAAAAGCCATCAGCAGCTGAGTTCCCCAAGCAGAGACTTTGCGTGCAAGTACATCCACCCCACAGCTGAGCTGGAAGCTGGTGCTGCTGTGAGGACAGGTAGATCTGATCTTCATTCGTTCGCTGTTAGGAACATGCTGGTTTTACTTCCTATTTGGTGTTCGTAGGGCTATAATAGGGAGGTGACCCCAAAATGTGCCTGTGTGAACTTAAGCAATCTGGCATGCTGTTCTCGAGGGTGTGAGAATAAAATACATGGTCTTCTGAAGCTGTTTAAATGCACAGCTGTAATTCAGGTGAAATCTTAGCTTGTATCTCCTTTATTTCTGTAAGCTAAATGATGCTTGCAAGGTTGACGTGTGCTTTTGCTGCACAGCTCTAATGGCAGCGGTAAAATAAACTCGGCGCTTGTCTCTTGAAGAAGTGCAGAGTGCTCCATGAGAAGCACGATGTGGCCTGGTTCACGCGGGCTTTCCCTGAACATCGGTTTCTGTTCAAAGCACCACAGCAAGCAAGATGAACCCTTGGTTTGATGTGGTATGCCTGTTTTCGTGACTTCACTGCTATCCTGGATTGTGCGTGGAAGCTATTCAGATGTTGCGGGAGTGAGTGATATAAAATTCAGACTTTCAAAGTGGTTTAAAATACTTAAAATGAACACAAATAATCAGCGCCGATGTGAGAGGAGCACAGAAGTGCAGACCTATTGCTTTACGTGCCTTCTCTGCGCGACCTACCTGCTAAGTCAGTGGTACTTTAGTTACCTGTCATGAGCCTCTGAAGGATTAATTGCTTCTGACTTGTGAAGTGCTTCGGAAATAAAGACCTTCTCTCCCGCGCTCAGCTGCCGCCTTGGAGGAGCGAGCTGGATCGACGGGAAATCCCTGCCTTACGACTGCCGTGTGTTCATAGGAAGGTGTTCGTGGCTGCTGTTGACCCTTGGGCTCTGGTCAAATAGCTCCCTTCGTGACCTTTGGCAAGAAGTATCTAATACCTGAGGATATGCAAATGATTGGTGGCATGAAAGATAAGGCGAAATTCTTAAAGAAAATATCCTTTTAAGTTAGGAGAAGGGTCTGTGAAAGCACGTGTGTGCCTGCATACACTTGCGCGCTGATGCACCTGCCTTTCTTTTTTAGTCAGATATTGTAGCATCTCTCGTTAGGCAGGCATACGCGTGGTGTGCAGGGAGCCGATGAATAGCATGGATCCCGCTGGGGTTCAGCACAAATAGGCAGGAGGCGTTGGCTGGAGGGAAGAGGCAGTGCCTTGTCTCTTTGGGGCCAGAGCTGGGGTAAGGGCAGGAGATAAGCCGGGATGGCTCAGTGGCTGGGATGGGAAGGTTCGCTCTTTGTAGGATCCCCGTTGCTTTGACTAGGGCTCTGCAGGTGTCCCGTCAGGCAACTTACATGCTTGAGAGGTACCCGCTAAACTCATCCGATGCCTGCGCCTTGGTTCCCCCTCGCAGTGCAGGCGGCGTCAGCAGGATGCTCGTAACCGTGCTGGGGAGCAGGTGGTGTGGACGCTAGCTGATGTGCACGGAGCGTTCCCTGGGAATTTCAGCAAGCGCTGCTTGCAAAGTTGAGTGTGTTCTGACTTAAGCTCTTCGGTGGCTGCCTGTTCATTACAGCCCTTTTACAAGCCAGTGAATGTAAGGTGACACAAGAAGCCAGCCACAGCTGTCAACTGGTAAGATCCTGCTGGTTCTTACGTTCATGTTTTTTTTAATTGATTACAATTGTAAGGAAATAAAAAAAAATGCATTGCATAGCACTGATGTGTGGATTGCGGAGTGACAAAGGATGAAGGAAGGGACAGTTTGGCAGAGAGAAAGGGAAGGGGCAGTACAGACTTGGGTCAGGCTCTGTCCTGGGGTGCCTTGAGTGCGTATTTCTGGCAAGAAAAAGTCTGCTGAAAGTCAGAGCCTTTCTTTTGGCCTTTACCCATTGCTTTCGAGTTAGAAGATGTACTTACGGATATGTGAATATGCGTTTACCCTTCTGTTTCTATACCCGTTTACCAGTTGTGGTTTGAACTGTTGTGCCGTCTCTGCTTTTCAGCAAACATAAAGACCCCTGTGTGCTAGGTGTCACATAACTTGTGGTTCTGTGTGTGGCTGTTCCCCTTCCCCTCTCTGCAAAGCAGACAAACAGATGGTGGAGGAAAGGCTTATCAAATTATTTTACAAATGAGAAACTGAAGCCCATGAAGATGTAGCAATTTGATAAGGGCTATGCAGGAAAGCAGTGACGAAGCCTTGTATTAAATGCAAATGTAACTCCTTGTCTGGCGTTTTAACCACAGCATCATTAATATTCATGTCACCATAGTATCGAGGAACTTTCATCACGGACTAGGGCCCTGTGTCACATAATGCAAACACAGAACAAAGACTGTCCCTGCTCCTGGGAGATGCCTGGCTGCCCCTGCCTGGGCCTGCTGAGGCTGAACGCTCGCCTTCGGTACCAAAATACGCTCGTGTGCTGCCGCCTTAGGACGCGTATTCAGAGAGACGCATCGCGCGGTGCAAGCAGCCGTAATCTTACAGCAGATCGCGACATGATAATTAACACGCAGCATCTTCTAAGGATCTGATGTTCTTCAGAGACCACAGAAAACACGCAAACTGAACCTTGCTCACACAGCGTTCGACAGAACATGTGACAGGATTAAACATGTATTGGATTTTTTTAAAATTAAAATGATGCTATTTTTGGAGTGGGACAGATGGTGGTTTTCTACCTTTTGCTTTTGTTTTAAACTTAACATAAGAAGCTCTTACGTTGTACCTTGGAGATTTTTCTGCTACCGGGCAGGCTCGAAATGCATATATTGATATATTATATGTAAGTTGGGATTCTCAAGCAGTTATGTAAGTTCATTTGAGCTGATGAATTAAATCCTTAATAATTTTGCGGCCTGTGAGTAACAGTCACGAGACTGCAGGTTCTGGACCCTGCAACCCTTTCCTGTTTCTGGACATCTGACAAATGAACAGACAGGCATATGCCTATTCGTATCTCTCTCCTTCCTCACCTGCGTATATGTGGAAAAACTCAAAGCCCTGCTTCATGTAGGGCTGATTTTTTTTTTTTTTTTTAATTTTTTTTTCCCCTCCTGTGCTGAATGATGGATACTGTGTGTTCCTGACTGTACCCAGTGGTTTGAATTCCCTGAGAGCAGCCTGGTGGGGTAGTGGATACCTCTCTCCGCGCTTGGCATGTACTGAGGAGTTGAAAAGTTCGTTGCTGTCTTCAGGGTTCGATTAGCATAGCCTCTGCTAGAGGAATATTATGTAGGCCTTCAGTTGAGTTTTTCTGTTACTCAGTGAGATGGCACTTCGGTGGCTCAAGAGCATACCTGCAGTTATATGGGGGAGCTGAAAAGGTTGAAATCGGGATTCCGGGGTTTAAGCAGAAGAGACTTGTTTGGCACAAACTTCCATATGCTCTTGTGAAGCTCTTGGAGTGTCGTGTTGGCTGTAAGCTTGAGCTTTTCCGCGAATGTATGTATTAGGGTCTCTCTTGTGTTCTTCATGCTGCTTTGCTCGCTAGGGATGTCTGCGTGCTACCATAGTAGTCAAAATTCCTAAATGTCTAACTTGTCTGTTGCCATGAGCTCTCTTTGGATCCTTGCATAATTGCTTCCCAGATGGAGTTTGCTGTTACCATAGCACTTAAGGGCTCCAGTAAGCCTGCTCTGGCTGGCCCTTGCAAGCAAGTCCAGCTAAAAACCAGTCCCAGCCCTGGCCAGCTTAGTCTTGCTTTCTCCTTCCTCCCCACCTCCAGCTACAACCTGCTCTCTGCTCAACTCGTTTTGTTTTTTTCTCTCCTCTCCTGTCGATGTGATTCACCGCTTCCTTGCCTTTCCAGCGAGGCTTTTCAGCTGCGTGCAGTTGCTGCAGCTTCTTGCTGGCTTTGCAGTTCCAGTCATGTTCACTCAAAACCAGTCATGCTCCGCAGCATGTTTGTGCCGTTGCTAATTTCACTTGGAGATGAACGAGGTCTCGGATGCTCTTAGCAGCTGCTTGGAATAATAGCAGCTGAAATGTGCTTTTCAGAGGGCTGACTGATAACTAAACAAATAATTTTTTTTTTTAAGCTGTAAGTTATTCGTGACCCATTAAATTTTTTTTTTTTTTTAGTCTTACAGTGGAAGTTCAAGGACTAAAATTGTCACAATAGAGAGGGACTGAGCCTGCTTTGCCAAGTAATCTACTTGGAGGCAGTGTATCTTGCTGCATAGCAATAAAACACCGCTCCATCAGCTTTGGGTTTCCAAGTCTGCCTGTCAGGGAGGAATCGAGTGGATGCACAGTCCTGTAAAGCGGAGCACATGCCTAGCAAACCTACCCACGTCAACATCTAAACGTGCCTCCTGCCGTGAAGGCCGGGACAGTTCCATAGCCTTTAGTGAGTGGCTATTTGTTTTGAAATTGCTGTCACAAATACCGTGAGACTTTAATACCCCTAAATTAAGGTGTCCAGGCTGTGTTCTGACCGTGTTCTTGGGGGATGGATAATGTGACAAGCTGCCGCTGCCCTCGGACTAGAGTTTTGGAACAGGAAATGCAGAGTTAACGCACAGGATGAATCTTGCCCACTGATTATTTTAATATGCTTTATTTTAACAGCTTCTAATATGCTGTTGCATGGCAGAGATCAGTTTCCTTCCCCCCCTTCTTTTTTTCTCCCCTCCTTTCTCTGCTATATTGTGATTTACACCTTCCTTTTTTGACTTTCTCCATGGAGCTGGCTGGGAGTTGAAGGGGTATCTTCTAGGGGAGAGGAGTGGCTCTTAAAGATCTGTAATGAGACAGGGTCCTGAAAAATGCCAAGAAATGAAGCTAACCAGCTTTAGATCAGACCTATCAAAACCCAGAGAAGTGAGGAAGAGACAGTTATGCTTTTTCCATGTCATCAATGCAGTGAAAATGCCTGTGACTATATAAATATTTTGTGCCCGTTTGCAGCTGTGAGCGTCTTGGCTAATAAACTACATGTTCACCCAAAAACCCCACAACAATCCCTAGCCAACCAGTCTTGCTCTCCTAAAATCAGAAGAGGTAAAGGCTGTGCTTCTGTTCTGTGTTGAGTGACGTTCCTGGTTGTATTATTTTGCAGAGTTTAGGCACTCGTGGCCATGACTGCCACACTAACGTTAACTATGACGCCCTGCCTATTTAAAAAGCGCCTAGAAGAGGGTGGAGCCTGTAAATCTAAATCTGTCTTGTCATGGCCTAGATATTGCAGCAATGACACTAAGCCAGGGCCCTATAATTATGTTGGTAATATTGGATAATCACATTAGGATTCTCAGCTATGGTAAATCTGTGTAGGGCTAACTACGTCCCTGCTTTACTCTTGCTGAGAGTCTGACCCACGAGCTCTACGTGAGCTTGAGCCTTTGTTTTACCTGGGGAGAAGTCCTTTGCTGCGTTAGTTATGCTAGATGCTCTATTAAAGCTTGTCTGGTGGTATTTAAAGACTGGAGCTTAAGGAGTGCTACAGCTGGAGCTGTGAGAGCTACTGCTTTCTGGAGTTTGGTAGTGAGAGGAGTTTCCAAAAAGCAGGGCTTTGCCTCCACGCCTTGGGCTTTTTGCAGTATTGGGTGCAGATTTCCGCTGTGACGGTGCGTGTCGTCTAATCGATGCCCATGACTCTGGAGATATCTTTGTAGCTGATTTTTTTTCCCTTTTTTCTTTCCCCCCTCCCACTAAATCAGTTGTGCAGCAGTTGCATTTTGTATCCGGCACAAAGCTGACGCAGATGCTGGGCCTTCCGTGCCCAGCAAACTTGCTCAGCATGAAGCTGCCTAGCAGATTGTTGCTGGCCAGCGATGGAGGCTTCTCTTCTTTTAAGCCAATAGAACATGCAAACCGTGTTGCTCTTATGTCCAAATTTACTTTGTGGAGAATCAATTCTTTCCAGCTCAAATGTGAGCTGCGTGGAGAATTTCTTGCTGCTTAAAATGGTTATCGTTGGTGGAAGAGTGCAGAGCCTCACGCCTAAACCTTGAGACTTCTGGAGCTGCAGGGTTGCATGTGTAATTCTCTGCCGCAGGCTGGCTGTGTGAAACGGAGGACTGAATGTGAGTTTATGACCCGCTCTGCTCAGAACTGGTATTGGTATGAATGCGAACCAGGTGAACTCAAATCTGCCTTGATTTCCCAACGCTGCTTTCCTCTGGCAGTAGGACCAAAGCTGGGAAGCCCCAGCCTTTGCTAGGAGGAAAGGCGTTGTGTGCAGTCCTTGCATGGTCTGCAAGGAGGGGAGGTGGGTTGGTGGTTTTATGAGGCTGCTGCCCAGCAAAGTTTGAATATTCTTCAAGAGTTGTCCTATGCCAGAAGGATGCTATCCTTGGAGAGCTTGGCACACAACCTGTGTCCCTGTTCATCGTATAGTTTCTTTAGTTAAAGTATCACTAGAAATATTTATAAAATGAGAAGCTGCATTTCCTGTAGTTCAGCTTCACTCAGAGCTCTCTTGGCTTTTTTACAGTTGTCACTGTTGCAATCTTCTTTTGAGTATGGTCACTATTAAATTCCTGATTGTGTTGCAAATATACCTGCTTGGCTAATTTTCCATCTGCTTAGCATCTCATCTGGGAGATGCAGGTTTCAGCTGATTCTCCTGATATTTGTGTCTGTTTCAGGTTTCCTGTCCTGAAATACTAGGTGTCCTTTATGCTTTGTCTAGGTGCTATCTACTTTCCCCGCAGTTCTGAAGCTCTGATTCGCTCCTGCAGCCACGTAAAATGGTCAGAACATGGATGAAATTTGAGCGATCGTGACCATTGCTGCTCACACAGACAAAGGTCTTTCAGCTGGAGTTAGTGGTTTGCCTTTTTTTTTCTTTGCCCTCAAGATAACTCTTAAATGTTCAGACTATTTAATTGGCGGTTGATGTTTCAAGATCTGATTTGATAAGTTTCCCAGAGCCTTTCTATCTCCGCTCCAGTATGCAGCCTTTTAAAGTGCTGTTTAGGGGCAATGGAAGCAGCTCAAAGGAACAGACTAACCCACAACTGAAGGCTTAGTAAACCAGCCGGAATCTACACTGATTTTGGTTTTGTTCTAATGGTGTTTAACTCCCTGCGCAGGTGAATGTGGTGAGGTTAGACACGGAGAGCTGTATCTTTCCTCTTGCAAATGAGCATGGGGAACTTCCCAGGGACCGCTCCGGTGCACGAAAGGAAGCGTGGTACTTTGTTTTCTGCCGTCTCATTTGCTTCGTAGCAGTTAGGCCTGTGTGGGCTATAAGGACTTGTATCTCTGCGTTTTAGAGTCCCCGGGCTGAAGGAGAACCCCTGCAGTACCGTGCAGAGACCCCGCTTTCTACCCTGCCGAGACCAGTGGTTTGTATTCCCGATCTGTAGAGTTCATCTTCATAGCTTGCTCCAAATGCTACTCGAGGCGATGCTGGGGCAGGCCTTTTAGACTGAAGTAGTCCCTTAAACTTGGCACTGTTATGCTTTAGCATAAGTCAAGTGACTTAAACCAAAACAAAAACCAACTAAGTAAAGCTTGTTACTTCCTTTGAGGTAGAAAATCTCGGCCGAGAGTAGACCTGTTTAGTTTAGCATTATTATCTGCTGCTCTCAGCTGGAGAGTTTGTTGGCAGGGGATAAGGGGTTTTGTTTTGTTCTTGTTCAGAACTGGACTCTGGTTTATAACACACAAACACGCACACTGCTTGCGGTTAGAGGAACTTGGGTGTAGTAAGACCAGGAGATCCACATTCGGGCTTTCGGTTCCGCAGAGCCCACTGCTTGTTCTGTTGTCTGTGCAGCGTCCTGCGTTTCGCCTCTCGGTTCTCATTGCCACCTTCAGAAAGTCGTTCAAGTCGCACTTAGAGCTGTGGGTTTCTGTGCGTGAGCCTGTTGTGTTTCAGCTGGTGGCTGAGCACACCCTGTCACTACTTTGTGCTCGAGCTTGCAAGCTGTCGACACAGCTTAGCCTAGGTAAAGAAAATCCTAATTTTGTAGCCTGGATCGTGAAAAACAAACACCAATTATGTCCACGTACTCTAGGAACACGATGCAAGCCTATGCCTTTAGGATAGGCTAGGCGTTTTCTGTGCGTGCAACTTGAGGGTGAGCAATCTTTGCTTATATAGGTATAAAATAACATGTAAATACTCTAATGTAACCAGGGGATTATGGAATTGGGTGGGAGAGTGAGTCATAGGCATTAATTAAATCCCAAACCCCAAGTGTCATGATGAACAACACTCCAATATGTGGTAATAAAACAACAAAATACAAACACAAAGGAGAACGTTAATACAACCACCACTGCTTCAAGTCTTTTTAGCCTTTTTGTGCTGGGTAATCTGGAAGAGACACCCTGGCTAGCATACCTCCAGCTGTGCAGGAGGTTGCGGAGAAAAGACTGGCAGGAGCTTGTCGATGTCTGTGGCGTGTAGGGTAAGAATCTGGGGTTGAAATCAAGTCAATGGAGAGTTTGGTGAGACCTCCTGATGGTGAGGGCAGCAGCACCCCGGGAACACGCCGCTTGAGAGCACGTGGAGGGTGAGAGGGTAGTTAAAGAACAGGCCAGACAGACGCGTCAGGAGGGACTGCGGGCGTTGTCAGTCCTGCCTATAAGCGAGAGGCTGAGTCAGGTGAAATCCTGTGCCAGACAGTGACACGGTGACACAGGGCCACGCTTTTTCAGTGAGACAGTCCTGTGCTGCTCACCAGCATCCTGTTGTCATTTGGAGAGGGTGAAATGAGGCCGGAGAAAGCCTTCCTCTGTCCGTTAATCTTGTCCTCCTCGACCTACCTGCATTTGACTCCACTGGGGCAAGAATAAAATCCTCTTTTTTTTTTTTTTTTATGCAGACTTTGTATGTTAGTCATAAAGCTATAAAACCACTGGAGGGAAAGAGAAGTTTGAAGCCCCAAAGCGCTCACCTTTTTGGATGCTGCTTAGGTGGAGACGACCATGAAAAAGTAAGAAAATACCGGAGGCCACGCTAGTGATCCTGCAGTCATCTGTTTAACTGCAGTGAGTCTGGTGTCTTTGCTTGGGGAAAACTGAAGTGCCCCTTTGCCCGCAGGCTTTATAGTAGCAGACTACCTCCTACTGCCTTCTGAAAAAGCAGAGGGTGTAGGAAATGCTGTTTGACTGCATCAGCAATTAATCTTTCACCAGACCAAAGCCAGCTTGTGAGTAACAAATCTAATGTTCGCTTTTAAGACTGGATTCTTGGCAACAGTCAGGGCCCTTTGTGATACCTGACCATACTGGGAAACCTCTAAAAATGTTTCTTCCTGTTGGTAATATGTTGTGCCATACTGAAAATGTAATGAGAGGGGTTTCTGGGTGAACCTTCGGTCCCATCCTGCTAGGTCGACTTGCTCCTCTCTCTTACGGTGAGATGCTGCGGTTTGAGGCGTCTTTTCTGGACTTTCCCTGGTTGGACACCTGAAGGTGCCCTTCCAGCACAAACTTGCTTTCTGGAGACAGCCTGCAGAGCTCGTGTCTGCAAGGCAGAGCTCAGGGACGTGAGCTGTGTAAGCAGGGCCTTTGCTTCATACTGCTGCTATGGGCAGTGTGGTGTCACACTGACCCATGTGTTCTTTGGTCAGGTTCTTAATTTTTTGCCTTTTTTGTTAATTGCAGGTTTTCCTACCCTAGTAGCATCCTCTTGAAGACCATGACTTAAAGAACAGAGGATTTATTTGCAAATTGCTTGTGTTTCTGACAATTTCCATCTCAAGGAAGTGGAAGCAGAGATAATGTTCCGGGTTGAACTCAGCAAATCCTAGATTGTACCAGTGTTGTCTTTACTTGCTTTGATATAGCTGTGATCTCGGGTGTTACAGCCCTAATGCAAAGTCTGCCTCATTACTGTGGCTTCTTAATTAAACCTCGAACCACTTTAAAAAAAATTATTGAGGGAGTTGTATTTTTTCTTTAAAGGTGTTAACGCTGACATCTCGGTCTAACTTTAAGGGTGTTGTAGATGCTTCATAAAGCAGAAAAAATGTGCAGTGTTCCTGGCCATTCCAATTCCTTGTTATGTATCAAAGCAGAACACTTCACAATACAAATCCCAGTTTCTGGGCACATTTGGTAATAAAAAGGGGTAATATTGGCACAGAAAACTTACTTTGGGGTGAAATATCCCGCCCTGGAAACAAAGAGCTCAGAAGTGATGGAGAAGTTGCATTAAAAGGGGAAAAATGGGGTTTGAAATCATACGTTTTTTCGCAGGTATGCTGCCGTGATACCCTCCTGCTGGGCAACGGAAGAGTGGAATAAAAGACAGCAGAAAGAATATATTAGCACAGATTAATACCGGCAAAAATAGCACTATAATCCTAATGCCCATCATAGTTGACTAGTGGAACTATACTTAAAATAAAAAGCCCATATAAAAATTAACCCGCAAATATTTGGCTGTGTGGAGGGTGACACAAGATCGTCACACATGAGACATGATCAGTAAGGCGCTGTTGCCCTTTGCTTTCCTTCCAGTTATCGCCGTGTTCTTGGGACCAAGTGTGGTGCTTTTTACGGGAGCTGCTGGGCGCGTCTCCTCGGGGCAGCGAGACTCGTGTTGTCATGCGCAGTAATGCTTTCCAGCAGCAGGGGGAAGTTTTTCTGAAGGTCTCTGCAGCTCAGCAGCCCCGTTGTGGTCTGAGGAGAGAATCCCAGGGCACCTTGGTGTTTTTTCCCTGCTCTACAGATGAGTCACTTGGCCATCTTCATCCTTGGTGGGGAGAACTGAGACCGGGTTATTCTTCCACCTTTGTGGAGAACTGGCACTAAGAGCTGCAGGAGAGAAGCACTGGCACATCTGAGTGCTTTTCCCTGATGGGCTTGCAGAGCTTGATGCTAACGTTAGCGGAACTTGGACATTGACTAAAATAATTACAGATGATTGTATTGCTTAACTTGGCCCAAAGTGTTTTTCTTGGCCTTTTTTCTTTGTGGTGAAGGGTAAGTGATTCCAACGTTGAGGTTTGCCGAAGCCATCTCTATCCCCGGAAAAGATGCCCCAATATTTTGGTGCTTGATGGTCAAGAATTGTGTATATTATGGATCCACAGCTAGGGAAAAACTTTTTTTGTTGTTAAATGGCTGCATGTTATGCCACCTAGAGAGAGGCGTCAGAGGTGCAGGATGGCTTTCTCAGTACAGCAGCAGAGAGAAAAAATGGTTCTGGTGTTGCCAAGTGATGATGTCCAGTAGTGGGTGATGTGCAGTGTCTGTGTGTCAGCTGGTTGTGACTATGACTGCGGGAAAAATAAGTGTTGGGAATGGTGAGCTGCAAACACCCTGCGCAAGGGAGGCGGTGTGGCTTTCCTGTAACTGGGTTACAGCATCCTGGCTTGGGGGGGGGAAGATTAAAAAAATCTGAATGAGCCTGCCCCTTCTACTTAAGCAAGTAAATGCTAAGGAAGTTCTTCTGGCTTGTGAGATAAGGCAAAACATGACATAATTCTTGATGGATAAGAATCTCTAAGTGTTTGGATTGTGCAAATGAGGATTTGTGCCTGGTTCAGCAAAGCACTTAATTTTAAGTGCCTGCTAGCACAACCGGAGCTTAAAACGCCTTGCTGGCTGTCCCTGGAGGTTAAATATTCCTAGGGCAGTTGTCGGGGACATCGGAAAAGCACTTGGCTGTCCCCCTCAGCTTCAGCACTAAAGCGCGGTGGGCTGTCTTGCACGCAGAGCTTGGAGGTGGATGAGATAGAGCTAAAACACAGAAAGCTGGAAACAGTTCAGTGGAAAACCACATGTGTTGTTTGTCCAGCTCAGAGAAGAATTTCACCCCTGAAGAATAAAGTTTTTAGTGGCATCCAGAACGTTTATCAGGAACTATTGTAATTCCAGATATTGTTAATTTGTTTGTAGAAGGGTGATGGAGAAAATCCAAAGTGAAGCAGTGATTTTTCTTTTTTTTTTTAAAGTGGGAATTGATGATTTGATAATTGGCTCTTTCAAGCCCAAAGATTTGACTAACTTAACTGAAAAGAGGTGCGGTTCTTCCTCCTCAAACCTAGCTGCTTTCGGGTTATCTGACATAGCCTTGGAAAAAAAAATGAGGGATGTGATCAAAGACACAACTTGAAAATGTCTGCAGAGGGAAGACACATCCATGCGATAAAGATGTTTTTGTAGCTGTTATTGCGGAGCTCAAACATGCAGCTGGGAGAGCATCGTGCCACGTGTCTCGTTCGTTCCTGCGCAAACAGCATTTAGCGTCTCTGGGAGGTACTTTCAGCGTGGTTTTTAAAAGGAGGTGTTCTGCCTAATGGTGTTGGGATGAAGCTATTTCTATACCTGCCGTCCCTTGCCGAGGGTGGTGGATTGGCATAGCGGGGTAACGCAGAAAATGCAGTGTGTTTTGGGAACGCTAATGGCTTGTGAAGAGGCCTTTGGTCCTGCGGATCCTGTGAAATCTGCCCCGCTTCCCTTTTTGCGTGCAGGCAGAGTCCAGCCAGTCCTCGTCTGGGCTATGATTAACTCGGGTGAAGTGCTCTGTTGAGTTGGTGCTTCAAACGCTGTCTGGCTGCGGTTGAATTTGCTTTATTTTGGCTCAGCATGAACAAACCAGGCTTGTTGTGGGGACCTGTTGTCTGGCAGGCACAAAACCTGCCTGCAGTAATACCTTGTTTTCTTCTCTGCTGTTTCAATGTTATCTGATAGGGTGTGTTTGCAGATCTGGAGCAGAACTGAAACGCAGCTCAAACGGCTGAGTAAGTGATGGTGTGTGACGATACAGTCATCGTGTCGGTAGGAAGGGGGTTCTCGGGGCAAGCTGTTGCCGATGGTTTCCCCACCATCGCCACCGATGGTGCCGTCCCAGAAGGACAAGGTGGGCCTAGGCTGTGCCGGAGGGCAGTTGTGTCCCTCGAGGGTAAGGCCTGCGGTGTTTGGCGTACAGTTCGTCTGCTGTGCCAGCGCTTACGGAGCTTGGCTAATTTATGTGTTCACCGGCGACAGGCAGCTCTGGAAGAGCTTGTCACAAAAGGGTGATGGAAGGAGCAACCCATTTCTCTGTAAACTTCCCCGCTCGTTAGTTAGGGCAACTTGCTTGGAAGCAGCATCTTGTGCTTGTTTGCGGATCGGCGTTGCTGGTTGCAAGAGGATTCCAGGCTTGCAGTACACGTGAAGCACTTAAATGCAGCAGAGGGCTATCTTCTTACCTTGCGAGGAGCTAAGGGAGGGGATCACGTGCGGCTTTGTGCGGCTGGTTTTACCTAGCTTAGAAGTGCCTGCCTGGCTGTGAAGAGTTCTGCATCCTGCTGAAATTACAGAAGGGCTGAAAATACAACTACCAGCGCTGGAAACTGGCCAGTACAGTGACACAAACCTGCATGGAAAATTGCTCTGGCATCTGTATTGACTGGAGATAATCGGAACTTCCCTTTTTTTTTTTTTTCTTTTGAGTTTGTCCTAAAACCAGTTAGCAAGAACAACAGTCAGGCCAGAAGCGTGTAGCAAGACAGCCACGTTCCCATGCTGCTGTAGAGGTAGATGCAGGCCTGTGTGCAAAAGGCAGCGATGTTTCCCGAGAGACCGATGGCTGTTGTCGGCTCGAAGCTGATGGTGACCACGGTCCCGACTGCGCGCTACCTGTTCAACAGTGTTAATGTGCCTTAGGGATGAGCCTATAAATATCTTTTTATGTCGTAGAATGAAAGCGGTATTTTAGCTTGTATGGGAAAAGAGTTGCCTTTCCTTCGGAGCTCTGAATGGCAGGCACGTGCTTATGAACGCAGGGGACAAGAGAAGCGGCCTCTGAGCTGACCCTCGGGCTTAGTTCTTGCGTCTCTCCCTTCTGGTGCCTGCGGAGTCTCTGGATGTGTTTGCTCTATTGCATCTGAAGCCTGGACTGGTCTCTTGCCGTTTGCTTTCCATATGTGTACTGGAAAAACGGCCGTACCGGCAAAGGCAGGAGGGTGATCCTGGCGCCTGGGTTACTTTGCCGCTCAGCTCTGCCTCGTGTGCGGCCCGCCCTCCCCGGCGCGTGGGCCACAGCCATCGGCTTCGCTTGAGGCAGCGCCGGCGCTTGAGCTGGCCTCGGCTGGCTTGCAGCTACCCAGCTCCCAGCGTGTCTGTCTGCTGTGTGGGAGCTGGCGGCGTGCATCAGGGCTGGCAATCGCTGGCCCTTGGAAGGGTTGTCCTGCTTGCCGTGCACTGAAAATAGAAATAAATGGTCCTGTAATGTGCATCTGGCAGTGCTTCATGATAATTGCTTGTCAATTTGTCTTTGATCTGTTTCCTTTCAACTTCGCCCAGATTTAGCAGAGTTGGGGGTTGGATTGGAGGAAGGAGGGAGAAATTGGTTGTGGTCTGAGGCTCTGGAAGCCGAAAGTAGTCCTTGAGGCTGAGGCGGTGGTAATGTCGTAGATGGTTGTGTGCAAGGAGGAAGGGTTAACCAGCGGGGAGCAGCTGTTAGCAAGATAGTTAAAAGCTAAAGTGAGTGTATTAATTTCAGCATGATGCCGTGAAAAACCATCAGAGTTCAAATGAGTGCCGGGCGACTTGTCCGAGCAAAACCTGCTTGTTGAGCGCGGCGGTGACCGGGCAGACAGCCGGGGCTGGGCAGCGCCCGTCCTTACCACTGCGACCCGTAGGAGAAGGCACCCATCAGCTTCTGCAAACAGGTCCCTCTCCTGCTGCGTGATGCTGCGCGGTAGGTGAAAGAAAACGCTTAAACTCATTGGAAAGTCTTTGTTAGGCAGCGTCGGCTGCGGTCCAGGTGCTTGATAGCTTGGTCCCCTCCTGGGCTGTGCTGAACAGCATCGCTGTTCTGGGCTGTCTTCAGTGAAAACTTCAGCCATCCCTTGGGTCCTCCTTCTGTCATACCTTGCTGAAAAACGTGAGCTGGATTTTCTGTCTGCTGCTTACCCACAAAGTCGCTGTTTTTGAGCTAGCTGTAGGAGTACAGGCCCTTCTGGAGCCGCTCTTTTAGCGTGAACCTGAAGTATTGGCCACAGTTGCCAATAGAAAGGTTTCAAGTGCTTCAAAATACTCCAAGTGTATTAGCTAGTAACCTGCTTGTACGCCTTAATCCCTAACCTTAAAACGATGGCGTGGCGTTACTGCTAACCTTTTTTGCAATGCAACAGTTCCGGGCGAGTGTCGTTTTCCTTGGCGGGATGGGGTTCGTGAGCAGTCGGTGATAAACGTGCGAGGGACTTGGGAGGTGAAGGACAGACCAAAGCTCCAAAATCATCTCTTGTGCACAAGGAAATCTCTCCAGGTCAAGGTACAGACCGCTAAAGGCATCCCTGCCCTTTCCAGACGTTCAGCTATACAGCGGTTGGTGCATGTGTTGCATGAGAAACCTGTCAGCGGGTACACCTATAGCTGTGACCTGGGCCGGGAGAGCCCTGCAGCCCCAACACTCCTGGAAGGAGCAGGGTTCCTGCTGTAGCTCTGGCACGTGGATGTGATCAAGCCCCGTCTCTGTAAATAAGTGTGCGACGCGTGAAAGCTGGTGGCCTGACTTCTCTGCCCTGTCCGTGCACCTGCTGCTTCCTTTGGTAGCCAGTTTGCGGGTGTAGGTTCTTGGTATTGTTAAAACCGGCCCGTGTGTCCTGCGAATGGACCCTGATGTTGTATTTGGAGAGCGGTGTGTGTGTGCGAGGAGCGTGGCAAGAAGCCGCTGGTCCTGGGGCTCTGTCCCTACCCCTTCCCGCAGCCTCCTGCTCTTTGACTGAGCCTTTGGCAGCCCCCGTCTCTGCGGGCAGGACTGCCAGTGCTGAAGCCGATTAGCAGCGCAGGGCCTAACAAACGCAGAGAGGTTCGAATGAGGGTGGTATTTCTCACACCTTTTCCGATTTAAATGTGGAATGACTGCCTGAGGGAAGTTAGACGTTCTTGATTGTGTTGTGCCTTTCTGGACTAAATCCTGGGTACAGTCAAAGCCTGGGCTCAGTAAACTGTAGTTTGGAAGGAATATCATGGTCCGTTTTAAGTGCGGCAATCAGACCAGGTGACGCATTGGTTGTTTAGAAAGTAAAACTTTGCACCCTCTGTCGAATGGATGTGGATCATCAAATTCTGCTTCTCTGATGGCAAAGACGCTTTCTCTAGATTGCTGTGTAAAAAGTGCTGTATGTACCCTGATTAAATCAATACTTGTTTTCTCTGGAGAGAAGCATGCTGCTTTTACTAGTAGCAAAATTGTCATGCTTTAATCTGCCGTCAGTGGGAGTTTAATAATAAAGTAACCAAATTGCTAGGTGTATTTGCAGACAAAATAAGTTAAATGATTTTGCACAGCTTCCATGTGTGGTGTCGTCAGCTGAAGTTTGCAGGAGTTAAAGGTAAGGGAGAGAGGGACGCGAGGATGTGATTTTTCCGATGACTTGTAGGAGTACCGTGACAACTCGGCGAGTGTTGCGGGCCGCTTCTTCCTTGGAGGCGGCTCCACCTGACGTATTTGTCTCTCGCTGCTTCGTTTGGAAGATGCTCTGGGCCGTATTTCTGTCAGGTCCCTACGTGTTGATGTTGCAGTCCTGTATCAGAAAGCAGTAACTTACTTAATTTTTATTTTGTTTTTTAGATTCTAAATTTCTCTTTCCTTTGAGCTCTCGGGTTGGTTTAGCTATGTTCTCCGTTGCATGGACTGTAGTGTTCTTTGCCCGTTGGCCCTGGTGGCTTGTAAGCGAAATAGCATGATGTACGTGCTCTGGCGAGGATGCTCCAGGAGTGACTCTGTTAATTAGCATAGGACGCGGACCGGAGGAAAGGTGCCTTGCCCAAAACGCTGCTGCTGAGACACCAGCACTTGGCCTGGAGAGGTGCTGGTCCCCCGTCAGCTGAAGCAAAGATTTAGAAGGAGGAGGTCCTTGAATTTAGTGGATCTGCCTTTTTTTTTTTTTTTTTTAAATAAAGTTTAATTGGTCTATTTTTGCTGCTCAGCTCACGTTTCTTTCTGCTAGCGTAGTGCTGTACAGAGAGAGGGTGTCCCGCTGGCCTCCGGGCCTGGCGGGAGGGGCTGCGCCCTCCGAAGGAGGGGGGCCGCTGATGGGCGACTTCGGGCTTTCGCGTTGGGGGGGAGGTCAGTCTTGTGATTCCCAAAACGTTTCGATGATGACTGAGACTCTGTAAGAACATTGTTTTTAAATTTGTTTAATGTTTTCTCTAGATTTTATCGGTGGTCTGTGGAAATACTGTACAGAAATTTAAAAAAATAAGTCCAAACCTGATCTCTCCAATGATTTTAAAAAGCATAACGTGTTAAGAAAGTAGGGATTGGGGAAGGGGTGCTGGCCATGGCTCCCTTATTTCTTACTGGCTCCGTTGTGGGTTATAAGAGCGGGGGAAAAATCAGTAGAGCGCTGTCTTGCCTTTTTCCAGCATAGACGTCCTTTGGGCTAAAGATAGCACAGCGGGGTGTGCAGACTCGCTCTCCAGAAATGAGACAAATGTGACTAGGGTAGCACAATACGGCTACTGCTGTGGGTTTAGGAGTTCTTAAAAATGACTTGTAATTTGAGATCCTCGACTTGAAGCGGCTTAAGGGAGAGAGTCGGGGTTATTTTGGTGTCTGAATTTGAGCGCTATGAAGAGATGAGGCCCCTCAGAACTACAAGGGTTTTAAAACCCTCTCTGGCAGGAGTGAGCAGCAGCTGTATAGCTTGCTGTATCCCAGGGCCATGTCCCATTTTTCCGAATTCGAATATCCATTTTGCAGCCGGATTATAGTTTTTAAGACCTTTAAATGAAGTCTTTACACTTTTTTCCCCTCTTCTTCTCTCCCCCCCCCCCCCCCCCCCCCCTCTTTCTGTTGCACCTTTTGCAGCTTCTCTCCGGCTGCTTCCCGTTAGTTGTGCTTTTAAAAGTCAGTGGGGCTTCCTTGGAAAACCTGGTCTAGTTCCTACACAAACTACGATGTGTAAAACTAAGGGTTTTGCATGCTAAGAGATATTTTTTGTTTAACAGCTCTGGTGCTGACAGGCGTGTTATTTGCATAGGTAACTCTTCTGTGGTTGTTCTGGAAGATGGGCTGTAATGAGTGCCATAAAAGCTGTTTGATAACAAATGGGGAGGGTTATACTTTGAATACAGCAGTGTTTTCTGATCATTTGCTCTTTTTCAGTCTTTTCTTAGTAAAAATAAATCCCAGTTTTAGTAAAAGCTTCAGTGGGCCTTTTGGCTGTGGGGTTTGATTTGTTAACAGCTTGTAAGCACCAGTTGTTGCAAGACTGGAGTTGTCAAAGGCAGCCTATTTTAACATTAAATTTTACCCAAATGTGGCTTCCTTACTTGTCACGTTTTACATGATGGGGAGGAACTCATTTAAGTGCCAAATAACCATTAGTAATAATTATGTACAAACGTGTCAGATGTAACTGTATATGTGTTGTTGATCTGGTGGTTTCTGGCAGCTTGTAAAGAACGGGATTCACCAAAGGGCTCCAGCTTTTAAAATGAGAATTCTTGGGGATGTGACTAGCTTTTTATGGTGTGTAACTGCAGCTCTTGGCCTTGTGCGGCTTCTGAAGGCTACGGCGGCACCGAAGCATAACTTGCTATTGAGCTGATTCTGTAGAAATCCTTAAGCATAAAAGAGATACGTGCTGTGATATAAGGTGACGGAGCGCAAATGAAGTGCTGTTAGGTTGTGGTGTCGACAATGTCGTCGTGCTTCCCTCTTCGCCGTTGTGCGGCACGTCTTGGCTACTGGGATCCGCGTGAGGCTCTGTTCTGATTCATTCTGACCTCTGGGAGCCAGGTGCGGAACTTTGATGCCTATATACCTCCATCCTCAATCGGCTTCCTATTTCTGTCCAGGGCTACAAATGTAAAACCCCTATATTTCGATGCATTGCGAACAGAGATGAAAGGCTTTCATCCCAAACAAGTCAAGTATGTCCTGGGAGTCCTGCCTTCACTAATAGCGATGACCACAAAATGAATTGTGCGTGGGTTGTTTTTTCCCTTGTTCTCCTGTCCTTTTTTAAAAGCACTAACATCAAACCATGTGTGCGAGATGGGTTTCTTCTGCTTGCACAAATCAGCTTTGTAACGTAACTCAGACGCTTCAAAAGTTGGGAAGCCTTTTAAGTTGAGGCCTTTAGTAATTCAGCGGATGATCTGTAGCTCTGATTTCTGTCCAAGGCAACGTTGCTGTTTGTACTTCAGCTTTCTTCTTCATAGTGGGAACTCATCGAGCAGTGAAGGACTGTCTGGCAGGACGAGTAGCCGGTGTAATTGCTTGTTTTTACGGAGATGTTAAATGTTAACTTTGCTTCCATTAACTGAAGATTTGCCCCCTTGGATTCCTTTCAGTTCCCAGAAATAACTGTCTGGGCAGAGCGGGAAGCTCTGGAGCGAAGCACGGGTAAGGGGCGCTCCCACGGCGGCTCTGTTGGTAGCTGCTGAGTGCCCTCCCTCTGCTGACTGTGCTCTGGAGGCAGGTGGAGGCAGGGACGGGGTCGGAAGCGAGGACCCAGAGGTGTCTTTGTTAATGAATAGGATGATTTTTGTGTCTTCCGCAGGTGGATTTGCGATAGTGTTTCTTGTGAGGACTAACAATGGGATGAAATGTGCCCTGAAGCGGATGTACGTCAATAACGAGTATGACTTGCAAGTCTGCAAAAGAGAAATCCAAATCATGGTAAGTCACCACTTTGTCTTGGGGCCCCAGACTGGGAGTGGAATGGTGCGAGAGCCTGGTCATCTTCTGCCTGTGATCTGCGTAGCATCGTGTCGCAAACTGTGGGTTTTCTTAGCAAAACCGTCTGTCTTTTGGAAAGACCTAACTCCTGGAGTCATGCGACTATGTGAAAATCTTGTATTGAATTGTTTAAAATGTAAATAGTTTCAGTGGACGAGAAAAACAGGGGAGCTGAAAAAGCAGAGGGAATATCAGGAAAATGAGGAGAGGAAAAACCTCCTATGTCAAGCCCATGACTTAATGGGAAAGGGAAGAGCTGAAGAGGTGAGCATGGTTGGGGTGTTAACTTCAAAGTCTAACAGTCTTCAGGGCTTAAGTCTTAAGCCTTTTAGACTTCATCAGAAAAGGCTGATGATTCCGATCTAACTGTCTCTGAACTCAAATCAGTGTGTGAACGGAAGACCTCCATCCTGAGATGAATTTGTATCACAACAACTTCTAACTTTTTGTGTGGGGATGAAGGCTGTCTCCGTCTTGGTGAGGTTGGTAGATTAAACCAGTGTTTGTGGGGTAGTTACTGCCTGGGCTTTTGAAGCAAGGAAGTGTTTGTAATAAGCACTGGGATGTTTCTCTAGATTATTGGCGACAAGGAGTTATATGATAGCTGGTTTTAATAGCTGTTTTAAACTTAGCATCTCTAAACAAAGGGAAAATTGAGATGATCCAAATAGGTTTGCTTAGTCTTGTTTGGAGCCTGGTAAACACGGAAAGTGCCGCTTTTGAAGTTGTATTCAAAGATATTGATGAACATTTAGGGGAACTGTGATGTGGTGAAGGAAATATAAAATCCTTATTCCGCTAACTTAAAACACAAGGTTTAGGTTTGGGGTAAATGATCTTCATAGCAGAAGCTCTTACCTGTAGCAATTCTGGGTGTGTTTTTGAAGTAGCTTTTAATTAGGTTAATACCTTTTAAAGTTAACTTCTGGAGTTTGTGCGATAGCGCACTGAAGCTTTTGGGCATGCTTTGTCATCGCCGTAGCTAATGCTACATGGGAAAAGTTGCGATTAGATCTGACATCAAAGGTGTTAGCTGTGCTCACAAAGCTGGTTTACTTGGATTTTACTTGCTGGTGCTTTCCATTGTCTCTGTATCTTTGGTGCCTCTTTGAAATGCATGGCTAACCTGGAAAGTGAGGGCGAGAAGTACCCTTGCTCAGCAGGTCTGCTTGCTCCTCTACCAGTCTTATCATAAGCACCGATCTTTGTCCTGAAGAACCAGAATGTCACTAAAACAAAATATTTTCTTCTTTCCTAGCTTTTGTGCAGTAAAGAAGTATTTTAAACTTAACTGCGCTTCTTGCAACCCTACAGCATTACAGGGAATGTGGCCAGCAGAGTCTTGGTTTGTTTCACTGGTGAAGCTGAACATCAGACTGGACTGGCTGTCCCACCGGGGAGTGTGTGTGAAGCTGGCAGTCCCAAAGAAATGACTTTTCCCTGCAGGTTTAGCGTGTGTCACGGATAAGTCATTGATATGAGAACTGGTGCTTTAATCCATTGAGTTACTTAAAATAAAGTACTTCTAAAAGCAAGGTTAAAATTTATTTTACTACCTTAGTGGGTTTTTTTGAGCATGCGAAGATTTGAGATACTGTCTGCCAGCAGAAGAGTGGAAGGAGATAAGAAAAGTAAGCACAGCGTGTACTGTGCATGGCCACCCCAAAACATCTGCCTTGTTCTCCCTGCTGTGTAAAGGAGGAGCAGCTCCACGCAGCTTGGCCTGGGCCGTCTAAGGGAACATGCAAAAATCTGGACCGCTCCCTGGACAAGTTAGTTCATCAGGTTGGCTGTTTCTCTGCTGTTTGTCTCAAATCCTTCTGGAAGGAAAACAGGGAGAGACAGACCTCAGGTTTGTTCAGGTTTTGAACGACGATTAATCCAAAGTGACAGAAGCTTGTGCCTATGTAGGGGAAGAGCTAGGAAAGCTGTTCAGCGTAGAGAAACCAGATTAAAATGTTGCTCACTCTCTATGGCTGGTTTATGCTTTGAATTTATTTATCTTACAGCGGGACCTATCTGGCCACAAGAACATTGTTGGGTACATTGATTCCAGTATAAACTCAGTGAGCAGCGGCGACGTGTGGGAAGTGCTGATACTGATGGACTTCTGTCGAGGTGAGTGTGGGCTCAACGTATTGTTCGTGGGTAGATTTGTCCCTTTTCAATGCTTACACGAAACTTGCACGACATCTTCCTTTAGAAAACCCCAACCTGTTCCTAGGCCTGGCCCTTCCTTGGCTACCAAGGAACCGTTCTGAACAAAGCAAAGCCAAAACTAAGGGTGGAGAAGTGGAGGATTCGTGAGGCTATCTTGACCCTCTCAATGGGACTGGGAATGGGACCTTTGCCCCTGCCCAGGGTGGTCCTAGATCCTTCGTGTTGTGAAGGAGAACCCTTAAATATATGTTGCTGTTTTCCATAGGCTGGTCCACACAAGAAGTGGCTCCTCAAAAGCTGCCAGGCTGTGGAATGAAATTCTTCTTCATGTCATATTGCAAGCTTTTTCCACTTCAGCCTGACTTAAGATTGTTCTGGAAGAAGCTTGAAATGGATAATGTGAAGCGGAAAAGTATTCCTTTTACCTCTGACCTTTTTGCTTGGCTGTCTCTGGCCAGACAGGCTCTTCCAGTCTTTTCCAGCTGTCACAAAGCTTTGATCTCTTGTGGCTAGGATGTGGTGTTTGGAAAATGACGCATGTGCTGTGCTCAAATGCCTCTTGCAGGAATAGCGTTAAGCAAAAATAATGTTTTGGCCAGGTGACTTCAGAAGTCTTGGCTGTTTTGGATGGTGGCAACTGATGGAAATAGGTATTCTTGGGACTGTTCGGCTTTTAACTGAAGCCACGTGCATTGTAGCAAGAACAACTAGATGCTAAAATGCCTTTAAACGTGTACGGTACAGCTTTCTGTTCTGCCCTGCCCTCTTTGCTGCTTCGTTGTCCTGCAGGAATCTTGACTAACTTGCGTTGGGTTTGTTCGCTGGTAAAAGGAAGAACCTTATGTGCAGTTTTGCTGAAGGAATCATTACGCAACTTCTCCGAAAGCTTAAACCTAAACGTCACAAGGAGAGTTGGCAGCGCTGGTAAATCCATGCTCGGCTCCATGTTGCAGACCCCACTGTGGAGGCTAGCGCAAACCACAGCGATACAGAATGCACTCCCTCCAGCTGCGTTAGCCTCCCCTCTGTGCCAGATTTGGGGCTGATGGGGTAAAATCCGTCTTTCTAAGGTGTTTCCTTCCACCTGAAAGGAGGAGAGCTGCAAGGTGGTGTTTCTACCGTGGCTTGCTTTTGCCAGATGCTCTGCTCGGCGCCCGCCCGCCTCCGTCTCCAGCGTTCAGACTGAAGCACAGAAATTGCTGTTATGCGTTGGGTTTTCCCTTGTTACTTTCCTTTTGTGTCAAACAGCTTCCAGACCAAATCAGTGTGTCTCTGTGTGCAGAACTGCACTCGCTCTGAGTGTGAAATGTTCACAGCTGTACTATTTATTAAGCTGAGGTTTTCTTTTATACCATGAAAATAAAGTTTTCCGACACTTGTGATGTGAAATGGTACAGTTTTGCTTTGCCAAAGGTTCAGAAAGGAGTTTTTTCTGTGTGTATATAGGGTGTTTTGAGGGGGAAGGAACCTCTGTGTGGATTGTTTTGAAAAGGCCTTGACAGCAACAAAACCGCAAAGCTGAGGCGAATTCAGGACTCGTTCATGAAAACTTGCTTTCGTTTGCCTGGAGTTGCCCTTGTTACAGATGGATTTTTAATGTTGTTGCCAGTCTGTGACTTTAGCCAAGCCACTTGGTAGCGTATGGGTTTTTTGAGTGTCTCCCTTTCTTCTTCCTCTTGCTTACATGTGGCAAAGTATTTTGTGGGCTGTGGGTGCCCCAAATTCAGCCTTTTATTCCTCTAGTCTGACAAAAAAAGTCTTACTTTGAAGAAGAAAGAAAAAGGCGTGGCTTAGAGTACATTTGAGTGCTAGCACAGCTAGGTGAATGCGGGCCTTAGAAGCTAACTTGGCGCTCTTGAGGCGTTGCTCAAAGACCAGATGAGATGTAACGCCTGCCGGCAGATACACAAAGCTCCCTGGGATTCAGGCGAGGAAATGAGAACGAAACAAGATGTGTAAGCAGATTGCAAAAAGCCTCTGGGGAAGGCTTGGTGTGAATTTTGAATTTGAACTCGTGAACTTGTTGTGTACAAGAAGCCTGTGCAGGCAGAGTGTGATGGGGAGCTGACCAGACAAGGTATGTCTGGTAGGGCTGGGGCTTAGACCAGGCCAGACCTTATTTTCCGTACTTTCTCTGATTCTTGGTGTGTGTTTCTCCTCAGGAGGCCAAGTGGTGAACCTCATGAACCAACGCCTGCAGACGGGGTTCACGGAGCATGAGGTCCTGCAGATCTTCTGCGACACCTGCGAAGCCGTAGCCAGGTTGCATCAGTGTAAAACACCAATAATCCACAGGGATTTGAAGGTGAGCTGTGGACTCCAGTAATAGAGCAGGGAGTGTGCATCCTCCTTACCGTGTCTGTTTGCTGCCTACGCCGTGGCAGACGGGCTTTGAATACCAGTACTGTGTTTCTGTTGTTAGTAATGAGGAAAAGTGGGCATAAATACTTCTCTCTATTGGAAGATAAAAAAAGAAATGGGCCTCTCGTTGCTGCTTACCATATGTTTACCATCTATAGATCTACTTAAACACAAATGTTTGTGAATAATTCTGTTTTGCACAGATGTGCCAGAATGTATCTGATGAATTATTCACGGTGACTTCCTACCACCTGAAACACTACTGACGTTATAAGGTAGTTCACAAAAAGCATGCTGTAAATGTGTCTCCTAGACCCACGTTAACAGGATCCCTCCAGAGATGTTGGCCTTGGGGCAGGAGTCGTTAGAAGCTTTTGAAACTGGCCTCTAACTCTCTGTTGACCATGAAAGTGCATTGTAAAACTCTCTGTGCTTAGCTGGGAATAGAGCTGGGCCAGCAGGGAGAGCTTTTGAAAATCCCATGCCTATAATCAAACAAGCAATCAAAAAGACGTTCCCTTTCCTCTCAACTAGCTCGTAAAATGCTGAATAATATATTCAGCCAAGAAGGAGGCTCCTGTGTACATTTGAAATTCAGATGTGCTTTGTGGGTCAGGTTCTGTTTTCAGAGCCCTCAACAGATGTTTGTTTTGTGCTGCTGGCCATTTTTTTTTATAGGAGCAAAAGATGCCGTGTGTGCCAACCAGAGCCAGGTAGCGCAGTGGGGAAAAAATCTTCAGGGTTTGGTATGCTTGAGCATGTTTCAAATGATTGTGACCCCACTGCTCAGTCAGTTTGAATATATGAAACAAGTCTGACATCTGCTTTTTCTAGAGCGAGACGGGTGGAGTCTTATAAACTTGAGGCCTGGATTTAGAGCTGTTAAGGTCTGAGGGCATCTTGCAGGCGTTTGTATAGGCATAGGCAAGGAAGACTGGTGTGAGAGGATGAGGCTTAGGAACTGGAACCTCTACAGTTGATATTAACCCCTGCTGTTACCTTTTTGGCGAATCCCTGGGGTTTTTTAATAAAGAACAAACTCATTGTGTGGCATGTGAATAAATTCTGGGACATCTGTGATGGATTAGTGAGTTGATCTTGAGCGTTACTTTCTACACTGAGTTGCAGTTGAAATGGGCTGTTACGGCCTGATGTCCAGCCCACTGCTGCGTGCTTAGGTCAGTAAGGTTTTTGCAAGGCCTGGCTCCTGGTCGGTAAGCTGTGCCCAAGCTCAGAGTGTTGGCTTTTCTCTACTTTGAGACGTGCTTCCCACTTGAATATTATATTATTTCTGTCGTGATGACCTCTGGAGCTCCAGTCACAATGGGGGATCCTAAGTACTAACACAGAATGAATGATTTAGGTATGTTTGGGCTTTATTTAAGCTCAAATTTAATAATGCCAAGGGGGAGCTGCAATTCCAAGAGAGATGAAGGGCCAGAAAAGTTTTGTACGAGTCCTGAGTGTAGGGAAAGGCATCCGTTGGGTAGGTGTTTTGTTGGGGTGAACACAACCCTGTTGAAGAGCGGGCAGATGTTGACTTTGCAGACAGCTGCGTGGAGATCGGAGGCTTTTTTTGCCTTCCAGCTCTTTGATGTTGCTCTGACACTGGAGGTTCCTGCCCACAGAGCTCTGCCAGCAGAAGGGATGGTGTGAATAGCCTGTAAGCCCTTTCAGACCAGCGCAGCTGGATTAGTTTCAGCAGCCTGTGGCTGTGATTTTGAGTTAATCCAACAGGCTTTGCCTGAAGCAGAACAACCTCCTGTTGGCACAGTGTCCAGTTGGTGGGAAGTGACCCACAGCTGGGGACAACAGCACCTTTAAGCAGCGTGCCTATAGGCAAAAGTGGACATCTGGACATCTCGCTGCGGATAAAGGCCACGAAAAAGATAGTATGTCATCCCCTCTGTGTGTTTGCTAAGGTTTTCCTTCCTGATCTGATGGTTAACTCTCAGATGCTGTGTCAGTCTGTCCCTGTGCGCTTACAGCTGCGTGAGGTGTGCTGTCCAAGGCGTGGTGTTTATTTTCATGTGCTTTGATTGACTGCCACAAAAACAGGCATATATTGCTGCTGCTTTTTCCTAAAAATTAGGGAGCCCCTCCTGTGCTGCCTCTGCCGTAGTTAGGGCCCCCGTAGAGGCGGCGTAAGCCTACGGGCAGTCGGCTTGCCTTGCGTGGCTACCTTTGCTTGTTCTTGCAGATACCTTCCTCAGCCTGAGGGTTCGTAGGCCATTGCTGCTGCAGGGCATTCCCTAAAAAGTTTATTTTTGTTCTCCTCTCTGGAGTAAGAACACTTCCCGTATCTTTAGGTTAGGCCTTTTAACAGCGAAGAACAAACGGCTGAACCTTCTTATGGCTCTCTGTTTTGTTACCCTGGCTGTGAAGTCTGCTTCTAAGTTGGAATGTGTGCAGAGAAACTGTGACTGTCAGATCCCAGAGGAGCAGGGTTTGGTGAGGTGGAGGGAGGGCTGATGATAACGACTTACACAACTACCCTATACCTAGTGGCAGTTGTTTGCATCACTGGTTTTATGTTTAACCTTGTCTTTCCAGTCTTGCATCCTATAACGCGTGTTGTTCAAAGCACCAGCTTAGAGCCAACTTTGATTTCTACAGCTCAGAGCTCTCTGCAGTGAGAGGTCTCCCACTTCTGCCTGTGATGCTTCTGCTAGTCTGGACCCATCTGGTTCCAGCAGTAGATGACTGGCTTGCAGATGAGTGGCTGAATTTTCTTGTAGTAGACACGCAGCAGGATACACCAAAATACTGTGTCAGGCAACCTAGAGGATGCTGCTGATCAAAACGTCTTTCTCCTTTCCTTTCCCGTCTTTCTCCTTTCCTTTCCCTACTTTCTGAAATAACCAGAAGGTTGTGCTCTCATGTTAAGGATTTAGTTTCTTCTGTTTTCATCTTAGCTTCCCGGTGTTGCACTTCTCTGTGGCGTGATAAGACAGTCACGCTGTGCTGTTATCTCTGTGCCTTCTTCCATCGCCCTTCTTTGTAATGCCAAGTCCTGCCCTGATGCCACCAACAAGCCTTCGCCTGGAATTTGTTTGGACGGATCTGTGTTCAGTGTGTGATACGTAAAATTGTTCAGTCCTCTAATGGTAAACCCTTGTATCGACCGTGTTAAGAATATGCCTGTGCCAAAATCAGTTAGTGCTCTTAGATGTCACGTTGCATTCATTTCTTTGCTATGAAATACCAAGCAAGCTTTCAGAAGCAAATAGTGAGTGGTGCCAGGGGAGGAAGGGAAGTTGAAACATCTCTAGAGAGACCTGAAGGCGCTGGAAAGCAGTCAGAAAGCGTACCTTGGTCGTGCACCCCACCCAAATCGCTGCCTGAACTTAGAAGTACCGGCCTTAGAAGCCGTTGCTCTCACGAGAGGATAACGTGCGTTGATTTTGCTAGTTAAAGAAAGCCTTATTCCTTATCCCTCGCCAGCCTGTGTGCGTGTACTGTTTTTACGACTTGACTTCTGGTTTTAGCAAAGAAAGGCATTTGTTTCGGAGAGTAGAGACAGAAGCCAGCGACATTCTGTAACTAACAAAGCTGAAGGCAACTCATAGCTTCCTTTAAAGATTTTTGTTTGGGGTCTAAATCTGACTTTAAGTGTTGGGCACGTCAAAGGCTGCAGCTGGAGTTGTAAGTGCTCAGCAGTGCTGAAAACTGGATTGCAGCTCTCTGAGTGTTTGGAAGAAGGTACCTCCGTGCTCTTTTTAAAAGATGGTTTTCTCTGGCCTGGCAGTCAGTAGCAGTAATTCAGGTACTTTGTTTTGCTGTATTTTTGGTTTGGTTTTTTTTTTTTCTTTTTCTGGAAGTTACTGGAGAAGCTGGATAGTCCCATGCTGATGTTTTACAAAACTCGCAGGATGTTTCAGTGAGAAGTCACCTCAGAGTTCTCAGCCAGATAAAGTGGAAGGACTCTCCTGGAAATGTTTGGCGAGTATTTGCAGGGAATAGGGAATAACGCTGTCAGCGTTGATCTGCTAGGGAGAACATCTGTGTGCAACGCTTTATTCAAAGCAGATGGATAGCAGAGGGGGGAAGGGGTGGTGTTTAACCCTTGGTTTCAAGCCAGCGTTTCCCCCTCAGCTGCTCTGATTTGGCTGCATTTTCTGATCCTTGAAATGCTGACTCCTCCTTTTTTCTTCTTGTAAAGATCATCCTTGATGGGGAGGCCTACTTCCAAAAAGTTTTGCTCGCTAACACTATGTGGTGATTTTTTTGAAATACATGAGCAGTATGTTTTATCTTGCTTTGTATCTGAGCATTTGACATTGATTGAAGATAAATACATAAAAAATTGTGTGTGTTCCCTTGAGAGAACATGCCGTTAATGCCAGTGTACAGCTGAGGAACTGGAATGCAGGGATGCTTTGCCAAAGCAAAGAACTGAACCCAGGTTTTTCCCCATCTTACATCAGTGTCGTAACATTTAGACAGCTTTCTTAGGTGGATGCAAGCTGGATTTTTGTTAATGCATGATTAAGTCTGAGTATTTAGGGGAAAGGCAGTGACTTTGCTGATTTTATACTTTTTTCCACCTATCCCAGGTGTTTGTTTCAGCATTTGTTTCAGTTATCTGATTCAAGCTACCAAATAATATTTGAAAGAAAGGGGTCATCTTCTCAGCAGCCTGGGGGAACCTCTGCCGATATAACCACTGTTCAGGGAATGTGGGGTACCCAGCACATTCCGATAGCAAGCAACTACAACGTGAGCATAAGCTGAGGTTTGTTTTGAATGAGACCCGAAGTGACAGGCAAAGAACGGAACTATAATTTTATACCGTATGGAAGGGTGTGTGCTGTCATCCGTTGGCCTCCTCTCCGCCCCAATAGACAGCCAGGGGGTACGGCCCCTTATAAAGCTGTGGACAGCTTGGATTAGCTGTCCCAAAGTCAGATGCCAGACTGGGGGGCACAGGAGCTCGGGGAAGTTGAGCACTAAAGACACCGGGACACAGTTCTTGTCCCGAAGCACGTAGTAGTCTTATAGAGGCAAGGTGATGTGCTTGCAAAAGGAGAAAGGAGCGGTGGCAGGATGGAAGGCAGTGTTACAACTACGCTTCCATCATTTGACTTCTATTTTAGGAGATGTGACAGAGATGTGATGCATATTTTCTTTGCTGTCATGTTATGCTTTTATGTCAGACATGTCTGATATGTCTTCAGGCACTGAAAACCCTGGCTCATCTAAAGAAAACACTTTTTTTTTTTTTTTTTTTGTCTTGAGTGATTCTGTATTTGTCTGTGATGCTCGTAGGTTGAAAACATCCTGCTGCACGATCGTGGCCACTATGTCCTGTGTGACTTTGGAAGTGCTACTAACAAATTCCAGAACCCTCAAACAGAAGGGGTGAATGCGGTGGAGGAGGAGATCAAAAAGTAAGTGTTATTTTTTCCTTTTCAACTCGGACATAGTTTGTATTTGAAGGGCAATATTTTTCTTGTACTGGGACTAAATTTTACTCAGGCCTGTTGCAGCAGATTGGATGCTGCTGCACAGAAGTGGATGCTGCAGGTAAACAAGCGCCTGGGGGAAGGTGAAACAATAAGTTGAGCTCGATGTAATTGCTTTGGACCTGAAGGACTGAGCGTACTAATGCAGAGAAGTTGCCCACCTTGATGAGGTAGTGACGTGTTCTGTTATGTATGGGGTCAGTCTGCCGCTGTCCCTCATCTATCCTTGCTCCTTTGAGCTGCTGTACAGCAGATGACAAAATCCCTGTCCTCCATGAGCTGCTCCTCATAAATCCTTGCAGTGACTAAGGGAATGCATGGCCTAACTCCTCATCTCTTCAGAGAAAACGTGAGGACCTTGAGGTGTTTAATCTGGCTCCTCTTGCCCCACGCACGACCAGCTATAGTGGTAGCAACTAGGTGCACCTTGATGCTTTTACAAAGGGAACTTAGCTGGCAGTTCAGTAGGACTTAGACGAGGAGCGGAGCAGCCTCCAGGTCCTTGGTCTTGGTTTAGTTTCAACAACATCGCTGCTGGAGACTTTGCGGTCCTGTTAATACAATATTCTGGCTAGAAAACAGCATGCTAGAAGTGTGTGCAGATGCCTCCTTTTTGTTGGGATTCAATTACACCTGAGTGGATTTCCTGGACTTGTTTGACTGAAGTCTTTGGAGCGCTCCTAGGCTGCTTTGCAGTCCCTTTGGAATGCCCTATTTGTACACTTATTAACAAGTCTGCAAAAACTTTGCCGTTAGCAGTGCTTTCTTGTGATCAAGGTAAATAGCGTGCGAAGTGCCGCGGCAGAAATTACAGACCTACTGATAAGAAATCTTATCATAAGCGTCTCTTAAACCATGGCGCAGTTTCCAGCTTTTCTGCTTGTAGTGATTTGTTAAAATGAGGCAGACTTTAGCTATAGTTTGAGATACGAAAGAACCTTTCCCTTGCTGACAGTGACTCTGAGCAGGAGCCCTGGTATGGAAGCCTGTTTATTAGGAGCCACGTATCCGGCTACAATCTTTGTAATACAGTTGGCCAAAGCCCCAGCAGTGAGGACATTGCAGAGGACATTTGACTACTGACCTTGTTAATACCCTGACTCCTTGAATATTTCTGTCCTGGTTCTTAAAATGGCTGTACAGTTTTGTGAGTAAATTGCTTGCTTTAGAAAGGATCGTGGTTACTGCTGTGGTTTCACAAGGCAGTTTGCAGTGGTTAATATTTTATTGTTAGAGGTATGTAGCAGATGATGTCATTAAAAGATTTTTCCAATAGATTGTCGTCTTTAGTATCCCGTTCCCTAAAATGAATGCGGAAAGAGTGAATTTTGAATTATTTGGAAGTGTGACATTGTGAAAATGCATCTGATATCCGTTTCAACCTCACCGATAGATCTTTCTGCTACAGGTACACTACGTTATCCTATAGAGCACCAGAAATGGTCAACCTCTATAGTGGCAAACTTATTACTACAAAAGCAGACATATGGGTACGTATAAAAACCACTTAACATCATACAACCAGACTGCTTTCGTTACCATAATGATGGGGCAACTTTCTGGCTGGGGCTAACCTAGTTTCCGTAAGAGACTGGACAATTTCTGAATACAGAGTTCCTCTGCTTGACGTTTCTGATGAGTTACTGCTGAGCAGGGTGGCTCGTGGATAAAACACGCATGCTTCTTTGCATGCTACCTCCCATGTGGTTTTAATTAGAGATGTATGAAATGCCAGGGTTGAACAGTGCAAACCTGATTTCGTATCTTAAGAGTTAAAACAGAAAATTCAGAGTATTGTGACTTCATGTGCCTGGGTTTGGTTGCAAGCATGTGAAATCAAAGTTCCTGGTCAGAATTTAGTAGAAAACGGAGAAAATAGACCTTCCCCCAGGAGCAATAGTATGCTTATCTGGACAGTGTAACACAGGTCCGAGTTGTCAAGCCTGGCCAAAGACCAAGCTTTTGCGCTGCCGTTTCTAACGCTCAGTGCAATCTTGCCATGCTTTTCACGTTGAGAGCAAAATGCGACTGTGGTGTAATCCATTACTGGCTGACCTGATCGAGGGTGGAGGGCTTCCCTTTCGTTGGGACGGAGGTGAAAAAAAAGTCTGTGCTGTTCGTAGTGTAGTGGCGATTCAGCAAATGGGATGTGCTTGTAGACCCGGGCCCTGTACCGGTGCCGGGTCACTCGCCTTGGTGTTAGAGACCCAGAGAGGGAAGGTCACAGCTGTGACAGCGTGAGAAGATTGTCAGAGCCTCGAAGGCAGCCAGAGGAGAACCTAGGATTTGCGCTCCTTCCCGGGTAATGTGGAAAGGCGGAGACCCAAAGAAAGGCTCCGACAGCTCCCCGCTTCCTGGCGTGGAAGGAATTGTCTTCCAGTGGCCCACTGAGCCTTGGCAAGCGAGCACGCGGTGGTGTGCGCGGCGGGGCCTCGACTCCGGCTTGTCCTGCTTGTAACCTCCCTTTCCCTAAGTCTCATCGAGGTTATTTTAAACTAGAGTGCAATTTAATTGTGAAATCCTATGACAAAGGATAAAAGCTGATGATGAGTTGCTTAGGATTAGGAAATGTTTCCCCCTCTCCCCTCTGAGCTGGTGGGAGTGTTTCATAATTAGCCCTTTGTGCAAAACTTGTATTTTCTTTTGAAATAAGTGGTGGTTCTTGCTGTCAAAAGCAGCAGGGAAATAGATGGAGGGGTGATATAACCTAGCAGCCCGCAGACTCAGCTGCCTATCTCGCCCTGGTACATATTTTTAATGGTTGAAAGGTTGTTTGAACTTAAGCTTGGAAGCAGTTTGGATTTTTCTTTGTCAGAATAAATGTATTAAGGATGACGATTACCATTTATTTATTTACCATTTATTTACCATTTATTACCCCTATAGTAGAAAAAGCTAAAGCACGTTCCCCGTTATCTACAGCGGTATTTGGATTGTACCATTCCCTGCTTTGCTTCGGTTTGTAAAATCCTTTCCTCTGTTCTCTCTCTGTAGGCTCTTGGCTGTTTGCTGTACAAGCTGTGTTACTTCACCTTGCCGTTTGGGGAGAGTCAGGTGGCAATCTGTGACGGCAATTTCACCATTCCAGATAATTCTCGGCACTCGCAAGACATGCACTGCCTCATCCGTGAGTGTCTCCGACAGTGGCATAATCTACTTCCGCGGAGCTAAAAAAAAGCAGAGGTGTTTTGTTCCTATATTCCCTGCTCCTACAGTAAAACAGTTGGTGTTTATCTTCTTTTAAGAGACTTGCTTGCCCACAGGAGTGGATAAAGTGATCTTTTAGTAGCTTAGGAGATCACTGTTCGAAAGAAATGATGACAAAGAGATTTCTATGTGGCTAGGCTGTAGTGAACTCTGTGGAAAGGCAGGAAAACAGACAACCGTTTGGTTTGAGTCCTACAGAAACTTGCACAATAAGCCTATTTATGCAGAAACGTATTTCTCCAGTAATAAATCTATTTGGATAAGGAACTGAAAAGAGCCACAGTGACTTAGACTAGTGATAAGAATTCATCTTCTGTGAATTGAGAAACAGAACTGAAATGATTTATAAATAACCCACTGACTAGAGTGAATGTGTAATTAAGGGTACAATGCACTATTCTTGGCAAAGCTGGGGCAGCTCTCTTGTTTGCAGCACAGCATTTGATTTTTTTTTTTCGCCCCCCTAGCCACAATCTTGACTAACACAGAGTCGGATGTGTTTGCAGAGCAGCCTGGTGTTTTCTTTGCTTATGCAAAGGCGGGGGTATATGTGGCTGGCCTGTCTTCCCGCCCCGCTGACACACCGGGCTTGGATCAAGCTCTTCTACTGCGGGTTCGCTTGGAAATGCAGAAGTCGAAACCAATGCTATTCCCGACCAGGAAAGCTGCGTTTCCCCTCCCTGCCCTAGAGCCTTCGATAGCGGCTCCAAATTGTTCATAGCTGTGTCAGAAAATATCTCCTGGTCCATCCTGACTGTTTTGCCCCTTTCTCTCTGAGCCCGATGATCAGCTCGGCCCCGCAGACCACCGACTGGGTGCTTTGGAAGAGGCAGGGCACCCTGTTAGCACCCCGTTATACCAAACGTAGCTCTGCCGCACATGGCTCCCGTGAATCGGTCTCTTCTGCTGCTCTGATATTAGCCTCTCTGTCTTTTCAAGGGTATATGCTTGAGCCGGACCCTGATAAGAGACCCGATATTTATCAGGTCTCCTACTTCGCATTCAAATTGGCGAAGAAGGAATGCCCCGTCCAGAACGTCCAGGTGAGTAGCAAAGGAGCGGACTGATGTAGGGCTTGGTGGTGGTGGAGCCCGGAGGTGGCAGTTGCTGAATATTGAGCATTCTGCCATATTCTGTCGGTTGTTCCCCGGTTCTGTAATTAGGAGGGTCTTTTTGGTTTTTTTTTGTGGGTTGTTGGGTTTTTTTTTTTTTTTAATTGGCAGTGCTGTTTGGGAGTGGTTTTTTTCGGAGGTGGGGGCAGGAATCGGGGTTTTGTTTCATATGTCGTTTATTTCTGTGTGTCCCTGATTTGCCTCCTCACCCAGTTACCAGTGTGAGGCCAACCAAGAGATCTTGTGCGTGCGAACATGGAAAATTAGGCCACGCTTGTGAAACCGATTTGATTTCCAGGCACATTCATCATAGCGTGTGTAATCTGTGCTGCAGTTGGTTTTAAACATAGCAGTTCTGTGTCTGCCGTCTGGCTGGGACAGGCCAACTGCATTTGGACTGCATCAGACCTTACACAACCATCTGCCCCTTCTTAGTGTATCTTTATAGACTTCAACTGAAAAATAGAGTTGACGAGTATTTTCTTATGGTGTTATGGGCATCTATGACATGACATTCTATCTTGTTGTTTCCAGGTAAGAAGAAACCTATTTTTTCCCCCATGTTCAGGTCTTTGTGGTCTTTATGAATAATGTATGGTTTTGGTACTATTATGCTTGTATTTTTTTAATAGCAGTATTAATAAGTATTGCTGCTATTGTCTCCAGGTTGTCTTTTAAAAATACTCAGGTTGTGCTATGAAGCTTTGTGTTCAGATTCCACATGTGGTAAATGTGGAAAGTAAAAGCTGAACCGTATTTTTCCCTTGTAAAGACTCTCCCAAACTGCTGTCTCCTCATGACATTCACGTTGAGCGGTTTGTCCTGTGTCCAGCATGAGGAATAATTGCTTTGGATATCCCCCAATCTCCGCATTTCATTGGGATGTTTTTGCAAATTATTTTTGACTCTCTTTTCTGCTCTCAAAATATAAAATTTGGTGGTTTTGGGATCTGCAGAACTCTCCAATTCCCGCTAAACTCCCAGACCCGGTGAAAGCAAGTGAAGCTGCTGCAAAGAAGAGTCAACCAAAGGCCAGGTAACCACATCTGCATTATGCTCAGGCCTCTCTCTTTTTATTGTCTGTTGTCTTTCTGCCGTTTATTAGGAGAGATGCTTGGTATATTTAGCTGCTTCCTTGTGGTCTTACATTTACACATGGAGACAAACACTGCAGTCCTGAGGCTTCCGCTTCAACGACATAAATAACCATTGATCTGAAAGGCAGAAAATGCAGATATTAGGGGAAATCTTTCTGCATGGGGGGTTGGGATGGTGCTTGGGTGATACTCAGCATGACTCAACAGCTGGGCTTTTTGTCCTGAAGACATTGCTTGACAGCAGCCCTTGAAGCCCGTGCACTTAGATGAATCTACTGTGTCATCCATCCGGAGGCAGTACCCAGGGCACCTGAGAGCAAAGTCAGGAGAAAGACTGCAGCGGGCCTGGAATTGGCCCAAAGAACACGAGTCTGCTGAGAAACCGCACTGGGGACTATTGCTGTTTGAGTTTGACCCTCGGCAGATGATAACCTGACCCAATAATTACTGTATGGAATTGCTGTGATTTCTGCCAGAGTCCTGTAATTTCTTTGGGGGGGGCACACGAGAGCCCAAGCAGTCTCCATCTGAGGAGCCCAGTTAGCGGGGAAACCACTGCACTGCTGTGGTTTTTCTCCTCCCTTGCTGCTCCTTGCTCTGCTTATGAAACTGTAATGGAGACTTGTAAATTCTGTTGGACAAAACTTGTACCTTATTTTACTGCAAAGTGGGCACTCCAAAACCAGCGGTTTTCTTCAGGCTCTGAAATAAGCCATCTCTCCTCCTGTCCGTCAGTCCCAGGAGTCTGCTTTGTTTGTTTTTATAACTGAGTGCAGTTACCCTCACGTTAGCAGAATAACTTGATATCTAACAAGCAAATGTATCCACAGAGGGGCAGGGTGGTGTCTGGCTTCTTGGCTCTGTTGCTATGCATTTTTGGAGCTCAATAAATATTCAGCAGGGATCAAAGAGGTTCAATGACCCGATTCTGGGGTAGAAGGACTAAAGTTAAGGTACTTCTGAAGATAGCAATTTAGACAACTCTGCCCAAAGGCACCAGCTGCTCTTAAGCTAACGTGTTATGTCCTTCATCTGCTCATCCAGAATTCTAAGTAGATTTAAACAATATGTTGTAGCAAATATTTGAACGGGTTGAGTGATTTTGACAAGTTCCAGCTGTCCAACAGGAGAAAATGCCACAATTGGCAAAGAAGTCAAAACACTAGCGTTGGGTTAATTGTTGGGAATGCATCCGTTAAGGTTTACTGTGCTTGCAGTTTTCTGGAAAGCGTCGACGTGTGTGTCGGGATGCCCACAAGTATTTCACCTTTATCAGTCGCATACTGCTCAAGTATGGATGAGTTTTTAAACCCATACTGTGTGTTGCATGCGCCAACTATCAGGCTAACAAAGACTGTGCTCTTGCTGCTCTTCCATTTATTCCTTACTTTGTTTTGTAGGCTGACAGATCCCATCCCTACGACAGAAACTTCCATAGCACCCCGCCAGAGACCTAAAGCAGGACAGACACAGCCCAACCCTGGAATTTTACCCATTCAGCCAGCCCTGACGCCTAGGAAGAGACCCACGGCTCAAGCAGCCATTCAGCCACAAGGTGAAACGACGTTCTCTGTGCAGTGCCTTCGTGCCAGGCGCTGCGTTTCGCGGGGCTGTGGTGCACGTTGATCTAACGGATCTGTTTGTTTGGGGTTTTTTTTGTTTTTTTTCTTTTACCCTACCAGTTGCAGGACCTGCTGCCCTGGGCAGTGGTCAGCCTTCGCTCCCTGCAAGTGTCCCCCAGCAAAAAGCAGCACCTCAACAGGCTCCGGCACAGCCACAAGCCAAGCAGGCGCCCGCTCCGCAGCAGGCCTCGCAGGCGCAGCCCCAGGTCGCTTCTACTCAGCCGCAAGCCACACCTCAGCATCAACAGCAGCTCTTCTTGAAGCAGCAGCTTCTGCAACAGCAGCAGCAGCAGCAACAGGCTGCCTATTACCAGCAGCAGCAGATGATGCAAGCTCAGCAGGTAGGTGTGCACGGCCGTGTTTGTTGCACGCTTCCTGGGCTAGAGGCCTGCAAGGCCGTGTCTTTGCATTTATGGCAAGTCCCCTGGTTTTTGGGGTATAGGTGCAGGTTTTAGGCATCTTCCAATGTGTCTCCAGTTCTCTAGCCAGATTTTTTGCTACGCAAGGCTGGCATTTTTAACTGTCAACGTGGAAGGCCTTGAGATAGTTTTGTCACGTACAAACATAAAATAAGCAGCCCTGGTTAAGATTTTACAGCTCCGAGTGTTTCGGGGTCTTGAGGTCTATGCTCAACTGATGAGCAGAGGGGTACGGTTTCTCTTCTGCTCTCTCTGTACAAGAAGCCTGGTATGCCTTTTTAACAGTAAGATTCAGGTCTGATTTTGTGGTAGACTGTGGCGATAAGGAGGCCTGTGAACACATGATGTGTTAGACGGGATGTGTCTAGATGACAGGCTTGCGTGCCTAACTGAGGTGTTTGTAGCAGCAGCGATCTCTGCTAAAGCATGTTTAAAAGTGGAAGCAAAGGGCCAGTGAATCTTCCGATGCTGGGGAAAGGTTTGGAGTAGATAAAAATGGAGAAAGGAGTTTGGGACCACAGGACAGTGTGTGCCGTGGGAGCCCCACGCGGGCAGGGGTGACAGAAAGGGTCTAATGTTAGACCAGAAGGCCGTTTTCCACCGCTCCTCTGCGGCTGGTCTCCAAGCCATCGCAGCCTGTTACTGCTTTGCCACTTGCCGTGGCTGTAACCGTTCCCGTGGCTGGCCCCAAGTTCTGGTGGCGGTACCCTGGTTCCCAGCTGTGCAACAAGTGGCTCAACAACTGGTTGTTTCCCAGTTCCCAGTGATGCAGCAAGGAGCGCCAGCGCAGCAGCAGCTGATGCAGAACTATTACCAGCAGCAGCAACAGCAGCAGCAGATGATGGCCCAGCAGGCAGCAATGCAGCAGAAGACAGCAGTAGCAGCGGTTCAGCAAAAGCAACAAGCCCCGGCGCCGCCGCAGCCCCAGGCCCAGCAAAGCGCGGCCCAGCCAGCGCCGCCGCAGGAGCAAGTGGTGAGAGCCTTGCGGGAAGGAGTGGGGCAGCGGGATTTGGAGTACTGGCAAGTGCTCTCCTGCCAGGTCCTATCTTTTAAAATAAGCTCTTTTAAAAATTATTTGTACTTAACGCATCAGGATGGGCACCAGGCGACAGAACTACTTTATGTTGGTGCTTGTTTGGAAAACTTCCACCTTGTATTCAGGGCTCTGATGCAGAGGAAGGTGCAAGCAGCCTTCCTGGTTGTTTCTGGTGTTGGGATGACTTTTTTTCTTTAATGAATACTACGGAAAGGAGACTTTTCAAAGCACCATATCTAAAAATAAAGAAATAAATCTTCCACTTTACTAACCATCTGAACGTGCATCCAAAATAAATGCTCTTTACTTAATGGAAAATATGGCTGTCTGCAACAGGGAAATAGCCAGCTGTCTGTAACGTTAAAGGCAGGGGAGCTGTGCCAGAGGGCAGGATCCCCATTGCCAAAGTATCTCTGCAGTACATAGGGGAGGAAGCTGTGCCTTTTCCTTTCGATCCTGCGCAATCCCACCCGCTCTTGCCTGTTTTGGGGAGCTCAAAGGGATGCCCCTAACTCGAGCTGCGTGTTGGAAGGAAAGCATGTGGAAGCAGCAGGCAAGAGGAGGCTGCCCGCTGTTTCGCTGTACCAGGTTGCACGTCTGCAAAGCAAACAGTATCTGATAACAAACCACTTCAGGGACACAGCATTTGAGTCCAAGCTAAGGGTCAGTTTGTACTTGCTTGTTCACGAGCTGCCAGTCATTCAGGACCTAATTCATCTCTTGATTGTGCTTCCTTTGAAGTAACATCGGGAATTAATTTGACTAATAAACTCCATAAAAGCCAGTGACCTGAGCACTGCTGGCAAAGCATTGTTTCTTTTACTCTGATGTGTCTCAAGGCTCCACCACATTCACCCCCTTTGATTTTGTATTAATGTTCAGCACTAAGCTGGTTGTTAGGGTAAGTGACAAGCTTGGAGTTGTTGTGTTCCTGGCCTTGTTGTTTTGCTGAATGACCTGGGGCAAGCCAGTTTATTGAAATTGGTGGGATATTTTCAGTACATGCAGGCAGGTTTTGGATGAGGCCCATTATTATCTTGTTCTCCCTGTTCAGGAGAAATGCCTGAAACGTCGTATTGAAGTGCATCTCTAAAGAGCTTTGCTGTGATTCACTAGCACAAAAACAGTCTTAATTTTATTAAATCAGCTAGATTGAAAATTAGCCTTATCCCCCGGGAAGGCTGATCAGAATGGACACATCGGGGCACTTCTCCACTCCTGCAGCAGTCAGGAGGGGAAAGCAGTGGTCGGCTCATTTAAAAAATGATAGTGAAACATGGTCTCTGCAGAGCAGGATCTCTGAGCAGAAGATACCAAGCCAGGACCCGTCAAAACCTTTTCATGTCGCGAGACTTCAGCTTAATAATCTCTGCATTCATTTCTGTGGAGATTTCGGCACTGCCCTTTTATTTCTCGGCACCAAATGTACCGTTCCGCAGTGACCTATATAGCAAGATGTAAGGTGGGTGCATCAGAAGCAGTCAGGTCAGCTTGCTTCTCGGCCACAGTGAATTAGTCTGCCTGAAAATGCCAGGTGAAAAGCAAGACAGCTAAGCACTTGTTTGCCTTGCCCCCCTGTAGTTAAGCACCACGCTGGAAGGTAACTCTTCTCACTGCCCCTTTAGGTCCTTCCAAGTCTTTCATCTGTCTTCCTTGGCTGAAAATGGCCTGAGATGATTTGGGGTGGGGAGCAGGGAGCTAGTGCCCCGGCAGTGGAGGGGACGTGCGCAGCTTTCTGCTCTTGGCATCCTGGTTTTCCTGCTTTAACTCCAACCGTGATACCTTGCTGACGCATTTTGAAAAATCACATAATTGGAAGTGATGCTGCTGTTTAACACTACAAAACAGTATTTCAAGTATTTATGGGTTTGTGAGTTTGAGACAAGAGGGAGGTAATGGAAAAATAAGATCAGTCTGGGGAAAGCCCTTGAAGTTTCCAAAAGGTTTGTAGCTGGGCTGTCTTGGCTTACACCTAAACCAAGCATGCCTGTTTTTCTTCTCCAGATTCTAATGACAAATGTTGCTCCTCTGGGCCTTGCTTCCCCCCCCCGAAGAGAAAGCTAAGAAGGCTTCTTGCACAAGGCTTCTGCAGAAGACCTGTACGCCTTTAGGGATTTGACCCCAATCACACATTATCTGCTGGAAGAAGCACTGCTCTCCACCTTGCCCCACTCTGTGTGTCCATATGACGAGACTACTGCGCACTATGATCTGATTTCTGTTTTTACCTCTGCCCTGGATCTCAGCCTCTTTACGCATGAGCAAGTTTCTGACACCAGCTAGCCTTTACTAACAAGTGCTAATAGAGACTTTGCCTTAAGAGCTGCACCATAGAAAGGGGAGAAGGCCCCTGCTTGTGCATTTGTACTAATCCTGAAATAGTATAGATCCACAAATTCCCCTGTTTGTTTATTTTCCCCTCCAGACTATCCCCAGTCCATGACTTGAAGGTCAGATCCTCCAGCATCTAGCTGTTTTTTCACCATGGCTGTTGTTCACGACCAAGGACATACCGTTTTACTTTCTCTCCTAGATGCAGGCACAAATGAGGCAACAGCAAAAACCTCAGACCACACCCCCCGCAGCAGTGCAAGGGCAGAAGCTGGGCTCTCTCACCCCGCCGTCCTCCCCCAAGACGCAGCGTGCAGGACACAGGAGGATTCTGAGCGACGTGACCCACAGTGCGGTTTTTGGGGTTCCCGCCAGCAAGTCTACCCAGCTCCTGCAGGCGGCTGCTGCTGAAGCCAGTCTCAACAAGTCCAAGTAGGTGGCTGCTCACTTGGTGTCGAAGGGTGTGGAGGGAGGGAGCAGATGAGGCTCTTCAGAGATTTCCTAGGCAGAGCTCTGGGATGAAGGCAGGCGGCAAACCCTGTGGTATAAATGCGTCTTTGCCTTCCCAAGACCACAGTTTAGGGCTTGGCAGAAAGTCCCAAAAATATTCCCCAAAGGCAGAAGTCCTCCTGAGTGCTTCCGCGCTCCCCAAAAGCTGAGCCAACAGGGCCTTCCTTGGCATGACAAAAGCTAATGCCCTTTCAGCTGTTCCAGCAGTAGCCCTGGAAGCCCTTCACGCTTGCCGCTTAGCATCAGCGCTTCCCCAGGAGTTCTCGCTAGCTCACTTCCATAGTGTCTACAGGCGGGAAGCCTCCACATGGGCATTGCAGAAAATTGTTTCAAATGGGATGCTTATGATGCTTGTTCTAATGCCTGACACCAGTGCCTGACACCAGGATGCTCTGGTTAGGTTATGAGTAAATAAGGCTAACTGATCCCAGCTTTCTGGGCATGCAAGTACAATAACTTGTGCTGAGGGTTTTAAGTAGGAAGTAATTACAACGCAGTAGCTTGGACCAGCTCATAGTGCTGGCCGGAGGATTTCAGATGGGTTATTAATGACTGTTGTTTGGTTGGGATGATCATATCCAGATCTGCGTCCACCACACCCTCGGGTTCCCCAAGGACCTCACAGCAGAATGTCTATAACCCGCCCGATGTCTCCACGTGGAATCCATTTGATGATGATAACTTCTCCAAACTCACAGCTGAGGAGCTGCTGAACAAGGACTTTGCGAAGCTAGGTGACGGTAGGTTCACAGAGATAGTTTAATACCAGCCTGCTCTCAAAACGGAAGATGGCATGGAATGATGATGCTTTTGGTCAGATGCTGCTGGGGTGCTCCCATATTATCATGATCCTCTGTGCCTGTAAGAGCCAAATCCTTCCAATCTCCCTTCTCTGTCCCCGTCCTCTTTGCTGAGCAATTGCAATTAAATGAGCATGATCCTCAAAGGGAGAGGTACTAACTGCTTTTAAGGGGCCTTGATCAGTTGGTTGTAGAAGCTACAGTTTAAACTCTGCTTCATCTGCAAGTTATGATTTGCAGGAAGGGGCTTAAGTGACATACTGAAATAGTGTCCTAAAAATCTAGGTAAGTAAGCAGCCTTCAGAATGGAAGTTTTTCCCCTAAATCTGCGTCTGGCATTTCAGGGAAAGCTCCAGAAAAGATGGGCAGTTCCACAGAGAACTTGATTCCAGGTTTCCAGCCGGCTTCATCTGCAGCCCAGGCAGATGCATTTGGTGGCTCTTCCTTCACTGCTGGATCAGGTGAGTTGTGAATACGTCCTACAGGGCAGTGCCCCGGACAGCACTGCAGAAAGTGGCAACTCTTTGTCGTAGCCTCTTTAAAAGGAAGGTAAAACTGACATGAATTGAGCCGGGCCTTGGCACTGAGAACTGTAGGATAGGGTTGGCGCTTCAGCAAAGAAGGGAAGGTAGGAACGGCACGTGTACTTGTCACAGTTGGGTAGCAGAGACAGGGGGCACCGTCTGTAGGCAGAGGTGAGGCTTCTGGTGAGGGAAGAAACTAAGTGAACCCTTTAAGTTCACAGAAAGCTTCTTAACATGTTGAAGGTCTGTGCAGCTCATAATTAGAAGTAAAATATCTAGCGTGCAATAAGGGAATTGGACTTGGAGACATTGGTCAGACATGCTGGAGGATATTCCTTGCCTGCAGTTGTTAGGCTGTATGAAGGAGAGGAGCAGGGATAATAATGTCTCCGCCACAGAATGAGGAGCATAGCAGAGACAGGAGTGAGCAGGGAGAATCCTCAGAGGAGAGCACAGTGAGAAGTTTAGCACTGGCTGTGCTGTCTGGGTCCAGAGGCCAGGAGTCCTTGGCTGGTCTGCGAGCTTTTCTGCAGAGGCCTCTGCCTGTGTGACCTTGGCTGGCGTCTCCTTTGGTACCCAGGTACCAAGGTTTTGCCATGAGCAGCCCCTTCTATGCCGAAAAGACTCGGAGAGTGCTGCTGCTTGTTTCTAGTTCTTCAGCATCAGTTCTCACTGAGTGCAGCAAAGACCTGCCAAGGACAGTATGGGAGAACAGCTTCCAGGGGCCCTGAACGCAAGCAGTCCTCTGCCCCGTCCTCTGCAGCCACTGTTACCGGTGACAAAGGCAGCTGTTGGACGCTTCCTCACTGGAGCACACCAGCTCTTGGCGAGAGGAGTCCTGGGAAGAGACTGAAGAGTCCTTTGTGGGGCGAGAAGTGACAAATCCATTTCCGCTTATTTCTATTTATAAAAAGAGATTTAGAGGAGCTTATAACTGAGCTTGGTATCGGTGGCTCTTACCTGAGAATTAAGGAGTTGAAGTCCTTGAGGCAAGAGTGCGCTAGGGGGTTGCTTTCTGAGGTTTGTCCAGCTGTTCAGTGCCCTGTGAACAGTTTGTGATGTTCTGTCAGCCTTTGTGGAGTGATGTTGAGCAGCAGCAGCTCCAGATTCAGCTGAAATGTACCTTCTGCAAAGCCCGAGAAACAGCTGCATGTTCTGGGCTTTCTGGACGCTGTAGTGCGTTCAGTTCTTTTAGCAGTTGTCTTTAAAATGTGCCCCCTGACTCTCCTGCCCTGTGGTTTGGCATAGGAAGGTGTCTTGGAAATTCTCTCGGTGCTGACACTGGGCTGGGCACTTCTAGCCCTTTTCTTTTTCTTTCCTCATAGATATGAGCCTGTCTGATGCAAGACGCTCTATCTTTTATTTCAGACAAAGAGGCCCAACATGGGGGCTGGCCTGCTGCCTGTCCTTTGTTAAGGCGTTTCACCTTTTGCGCCGCTGTAAAGCGAGATAATAGTACTTCCCTTTCAAGGAATGTTTTGAGATCTGTGGGTTAAGTTGTGTTGGAGAGCTACGTGGTGATAGTCATTTTGGTTTTATTTTCTTTTCACTAGCAGCATGTTCTGAGCGTGCGTGTGTGTGTTGTTCTTGTCAGGCCGTAGCTTGGACCCTGTTGAGCTGTGCCTGTGCTGAGATTTTGCTCGATGCTTTCTGCTTTTCTCTCTTCTCTGTTTCACTCTGCCTTTTCTCTTCCTGGTTACCAGCTGAAAAAACGAAAGACATTCTGAGTTTGGACACTAGCCCTCCTCTTCTGACTGTGCCTGATCCTTTCATTCCTCTCCCATTATCCGACACGCCAGGTAACCGGAACTGAGTTTATGGAGGGAGGGGAGATTTGTTGTTTGTTTTGTACTCTTAATCTTCCAGTTCTGTTTCTAGGCACACCTGAAATCCCGGGCCTTAGTCAATGGTGCTGGGCACTGACAAGCCGCTGAACTCAGTGGTGGTAACGATGTGTAGCGCTTTCTGCCATTGAATATCGGCGTGGTGGTGAGAGCGGTGCTGAGCGCAAGAGCCCTTCGTTTTCATGGCAGACCCTAGGGTTATCGTATTGTTTCTAATGCCAACAATGTTGGTGTCTTTAAAGGTTCAGTATTCAAAGCTGAAAATAATCACTGGGTAATTACCTGTTCCGACCTGAGCCATTTTCAAATTGGTCTCCAACTTTGAAATTGTAGTTTTTATTATTGTTAATCTTTCTTTCCCATAAGAGTCAGTGTTTCTTTGGCTTCCAAGGTCTACTGCAAATGCGTGCTTCATGTGAAGCACAAGTTAACACGTAACCTTTACTGATTTGGCAAACTTTTCTAGTGCAGTTGGTAGCTATTTCCATTTACTTTGCAGTACTGCGTAAAAGTCTTTCCTGTGTGCACATTTCTGACTGCAGCAGCCAACACTTTTTAGCACAAGATTATGTAAGTGCTTAGGAGCTTATTTGCAAATCAGTGGGATTTGGAATATGGGAATGTTTTTCTCTTGGAGTTTCTCTAAGCCCTCTGGTGAATGTGCGTGACGGGTCCCTTCTTGTCAGCTAGCCCCAGAGGACAAGCGCTTGTTACAGCTCTCACCCTTGTCCTCAGCTCAGTAGGACCCAAGCAGAGGGCCCAAGCTTCAAAGCGATGTGCTTGTAAAGGTGGCATCTCTCCATGGAAAGTTAAGCAATTCAGGAAAAAAAACCAGCAACTATTTTTTTCCGTAACTGTGTGAAACTTGCTTCCTTCTGGTTGATGCCCAAAGAGCACAAGAAATGTGTTTTGGTTCAAAAGGGATTTTACTCATAAATGCTGCAGTTCAAGAAAAGCAGCAGAACTTACAGGCTTTCTCCCCTATGCGAGCGCTTGCCAGGAGCTGACCTGCCCAGCTCTAATTTGAAAAGAAGGCAGATGAATGCACATTTTTCTTCCCCACCCCCCCAAATGCTACTGGAAATGTTGGGTTTCCTGACTTGAAGTCTGTCAGCCCAAACTACTGTTTAATTCTCTGCCAGCGTGCTCAGTGCCTACAGTTGCACACCAAGATGGTGGTTGTTCTCCTTATTGGCTATTGCGTTTGATACGGCACAGCCACGCGAAGCAGCAGTCGCAGCCTTAGCTGCGGGAGCTCTGGAATTCTTTATAGTACAGAAACCACTGCGGAGAAATTGCCTTTCCACCCTGCCCTTGGGTGCAGATAATCAGAGCAGCAGTTGTCTGCAGTCTTTGTGCTGCCAGGTTGCTCGTCCCACAAATCTGTCCCTGACCGGTTGCCTATCTTTGCAGGCGGGTGCTAAACCTTCTTTTGCTAATCTCTGTGCCTGCGTGCGTCTGGTCCTGTTGAGTTCAGTGCATCTCCTTCCATGGGGACAAAGCAGGGGCCAAGGGCATGCAGGAGACCTGGCTTTGTTGGGTTCCTGCAAAGACATCTCTGGGGTTTTTTTTAAACATAAAATTTGAGGCCAGGAGCTCATGACTGTTTTCAGGGACCAGAGCTACAGACGTATCCTTAGCTTTGAAAACTGAGAGGGGTTGTCTGTGCTTGTAAATTCAACAGAAAAGATAAAAACCCTGGATTCGGACTCGGGTTTTCAATCTGTGCGTCTGCCATGCAGAACAGAGTCGTCTTTGTTCTTCTGCGTCTGCGTTACCTGTGCAGAGCATCCCCGCAGCAAGCGGGGGGGGCTCGGAGGTGGGGGTGTGCTGCGCGGCGGGCACTCTTCGAGGTGTGCCCTCGGGTCAGCGGGGCTGGGACTGACTTCAGTGCCCTCGTCTACCCGCATCTCCAGCTGTACATCTCCAAGCTGCCTTAGTTGTGTGCAGAAGCAGCTGAATTTCTTTGGATGCCTGCTAAATATTTGCTTTCTGTTTTGGAATATTTTTATTTCTGAGAAAACCTTGATAGCGAATCCCATTGGTTTGAAAACATTTTATGCCTGTCTTTTTATAGACGGGGAGCATGCATAGCCCTTTCAGAAGTAAAAGCGTGAGGCTTTACGCCTTGGTTACAAGAGCAGCGTTGTTCAGGAAGGCTTTCAGTACAGGCATAAGTGAGGCTTTTATTTGGTATTTTCCCTGTTTGTCATACAGAGCCAGTTCTGTCGGCTCTCTGCGCTCCAAACCTGCGACAGCTGAGGGTCCGGCTGAGAGCTCAGCTTCTCTTTTGGCTGAAGCCGCAAACTTGCTCCCTGTGCTGGCTCCTGAGGGTGCAGCTGGCATCGCTTGAATGTTGGCCAGAGACCTCTTGGGGCTTTCCCACCTTTCCTCTGGGTGCTCAGAAGGACAGATGCGCCTTTCTAGCACAGATTCCTGAGAAACAAGTAAACGATGCTTAACGCATGACAAACAGCCATAGGGTGCATCCCCAGACAGCCTACATGTGTTCAGATGGAGGAGCGCGCCGCCGTGGAGCTGCAGCCAGCAGATGTGGCTTTAAGTACGACTGCTCGCTTGTAGGTTTAGCGAGATCACCCTTTGGGTTCTGCAGTCAGCTAAACGTGCACAGCAGAGCCAAGCCTTGCACAGCAGGCTCTAGCCGACTATCCGGGTTGCATGGATCACGGCGCTGGAGATGAAAAACAGCCTCCTCTAAGATATTATGCATTTGTTGTGGGTAACAAGCTCCTCAGTAAGTGCTTCGAGAGAAGAGGTAACGTAGCAGCCTATAGAAAGCAGAAATACCAGCTGTAGACAGCAATCAGGTGGAAGTAGAATGGTTTCCAGTCTATTCCTCCTTCTCCAATGTATAATGGCTGCAATTCTTAATGGAATTGTAACTAGTAAGAGGAGCTGGCAAGAGGGATGTAAAAATATGGCAAAACATCTGTTAAAATAAGGGAGAATTAAATATTCATGCTGAAAACATTTTTCCTTGTGCATGTGTAGGAAAGTGAGCCAAGTTCTTCTTAATAAGCTCATTGCAGGCTTCACTGCTGATTAATCATAATGGAGTATTTGATCAGAATGGTAATTTCTCTGCTACATGTGGCTGGGTCTGTCAGTATGAATTTAGCTTGTACGAGCATGGGAGGCTAAATTTGCACAGGGCATTCTGGAGACCTGAAATTCAACTGAGTTACGAAGCTTCAAGACAGATCTTTCCCTTTGTCACTGAGGCTTCTCTCCGTGAACAGTCCCAAGTCTAGGGGTTGTATGCCCGTTCTGTACAAGAGGTTTTGTTTCTTTTGACTTCATTTCTATTGGCATGAATGGACTTCGGACTCGATTCTGAAAACCTGCTTTGCAGAAGGGTTTAACAAGAGGTTTGACCCGGAGTATGCGAAGACTTCTGCTCTAGCCCATGACCCTTATTAACTGCTGAAATTGCAATGCTGAAGGGCTGTCTTGACGTAGTTACCCGCACTCTTCAGTCAGGAAGAGTCCTCGTAGTGCCAGGAAAGGTTTTAGATATATCCTCTTGACTCTAGAAACACCTGCTCAGATAAACAAGTTTTTGAGTAAGTGAAGAGTGAACCCAGTGAAATGCCCTCCGAGGTACTGCCGGAAATACGCCTTTCCAGCTGTTGGAGGGATGGTTGGTTTGGGGTGGGAGGGGGGTGTCTCCTCCTTGCTCTGGTTCCAGGTAAATACTCTTCTCCCAGGCACCCTGTGCCATCAGCAGTCCTGGTTTATTCTCTCCTCTCTGCAGAAGAGGAGAGGGATGAGGCAGTGGGTGTGGGTCCTTGGCAGCAGAGCAAGCAAGGAGAAGTTGTTGAGCAGCAGCTCTGAGGTGTAAGAGCTGAGAAAGAGGAGCTCTGCTCCTCCCCGTTACTGGATGGAGGACAAACTCCCCCGTGCCGCGGATCGTGTCGGGCCGAGTCCGTGTGCGTGCAGGGCGGTGGGGGCCTCTCGGCATCGGTACCAAGTACGATGCTGCCTTTGCACAATGAGGCAATCTTTTTTACCCCCTTTCAAAACAGAATGGATCATTCTTTGCAAATTGACACAACATTGACTCCCCGCAGTAATTCAGCATCTTAGCTGCGGCTGAGAGACAAATGTGTCTTTAGTGTAGTTAGTTATTTGTTTGAAGAACAGCAGCACCAAGCGGCCTCTGCGACATTGTCTTGGCCATAACAGAAAGTGCGATAAGAGAAATTCCACGTCCGGCAGAGCTAAGTAAACACGTAGACGTAGCTGGGGAAGGAAACCCAGGCCAAGAAAGCATGCCTGTGCCATCTGGGCACACACTGGCTCCTCATTTTTGATGAAAAGGCAAACAGCATTGCTTATTAAAGAGTCATTATCACGTTGGAGTTCTCTGAGGCTTTTAAATAGCACTTTAGGGATGATTTTTGCCTTTTTATTTCCTTCAGATACCCACGGCCGTGTGTGTTTTTACGTTAGCCCGAGAGGATGCTTATCAGGGCTAAGGAAGTAGGTAACTTGCCCTGCAATTTCACAACAAAATGTGTCCACGCCCTTGGCCTCTCTCTAGAGCTAGCTATGAAAAGTGTGTGGCCCTGATAACCATTCCTGCTCGAAACATAATTGGCTTAAAAAATAGGAGTTTTAAGGAAAACAGGATTTTTCTCATTGTACTCTGATGCGTGGCCTTCAGGAGCTGGGTTCCCAGGCTTTCTCTGCAGGGTGCTCCAGCAGCGCTGCGAGCTGGAGGCGAGTTTCAGGCGATTGCAACGTTTGAAGAACTGGAAATGGGAAAGAATTGGGAAGTGTTGAGATCAGATTGCTGAAGCTGGCAGTTTCTAGCACCTGGAAGCCTGAGCTAGGACTCAAATCATTGACATCCCTGTCAAAACACCCAAGTTCAGCTGCTTTAACAGGCCACTATTACTAATGTAGGAGGGCTTTTTTTTTTTTTTTTGGCACAAAATACTTGATGAAATGTTTTTAATCAGCATAACTCTACCCCAGGCCCATAAATTCTGAGAAGATAACTGTATGCCCACCTATGTCGGTGTTTATAACAACTGTAAAAGAAAAACTGTGTTTCTAATAAGAACTTTTATTTGCACCAGGATGATGCATTGAGATAAAGTAATTGCAGGCACGCACAAACACATATTGGTGCGTACTAACGATCTGAGTTTACATCTTGAGTTGGGAAAATGCAAAAGGAGAACTACTTATCTGGTAACTTGGTGAATTAATTGCCGTATTATTAACCGAGAGTATAATACAGTGTTTTGGTGACGTGGAGCAACAAAGCCAATGGACCACTGGAATTGCAACTAAATGAGTGTAAATAGTATCTAGTGTTGTTTCCATCTGGGTTTTGAGTTTGATCTGAAGGGGTATTATTTGGCAAATATTTGAGATCTTGAAAGTTAAACTAAAATTGTTTGACTTTGGTCTCTTAGGGAGCCACTGTTAAATGTTGTCCTACTATTCTCTGTGGTGTTTTCGAAGTCATGTGCGTGTGTATTTAAAGCATGCCAACTGCTATATTTTTTTCTTCTCTTTCCATTTGTGCTGTATAAGAAGCAATTCAATTTGACAGGAACTCCATTAGGAAAATTAAAGCCCAGTGCCTTCCCTTGATTAGTCAAAGTCCTCTGCTGCTGAATAATGTACAGGGCTTCCTTTAATCTTTAATACTCGATTAATCAATAGGCAGAAATCTTCCCGAGTGACTAATCTATACCTGCCTTTGTAGTTTGCCCTCCCACTCGCAGCACGGTTGACTTGGCAGGATTTTTACAACCTTGTCTTTCTTTCTCAGTTGACATCCGAAGAAAAGAACTCTGCTGTGTGCTCTATTGAATTGTCTTTCTTTTTGCTATTCCTCCGCAGTACACGAGTGAGTAACGTTCTTGCTGTGTGCGGTGCCTGGCTGGTGGACTTCTTTGGCTTTGAGATGTTGCATCTTGATTGTTCAGCGCGTTACCAGCGTATGACAGATTTTTGCCCTCCGTTCCCTTTTTAACTTGCAAGTTTCTCAGGAGTCTTTTTATTCTTTCTAATAGCCTGCTCTAACGAAAAACCCGTTTGCCTCCCTTGTCTCTTGATTTATCTTTTTTTCATAATTCTAGTCCTTCTTAAAATGCTTTCTGCATATACTTTGTCGCTTAACGGGTATATCGCCAAGTACAAATGCAGCATGCCAACTTGTAGTCTTTGGCAGTGGTGGTGTTGCAGATGCAAAGTCTGTGCAAATTGACTAATTGTAAATCTCAAAAATCAGATTTGTGCATGTGCTGGAAAGGAAGGGATCTGAAGAAAAAGGTCAGAATTTTGTCACTGAATTGTCCAAAGCTGTGCTCCTCAACATACGCATGATTGATCTTGCTTTCTTGTCCCATGATATAAATCCGTAGTTAATTCTGCTGATGCTAAATGGCGTTACTCCCTTCTTATGTTGGGGCAAATGAGAGGAAAGGCTCTTGCTTTCATTCCCAGAGGAAGTGATTTGGTTTTCCAGTCTCTGAAGCTACCCACATCTGCTGTTTGGGGATGTCTCTGAGAGCTGTTAGCTGTAGGCTCCTGCTTTGCTCTTTCTGCAACGTGTTTTGCTTACTCTGACTATGATAGGAAATGATCGGTAATTTCTTACTGTGAGGAACTGGGAACTTGGGAAGGAGGCGAAACGTTCGTCTAAAGGCTGCAGTATGTGGCTGGGCTTTAGCTCTGGAAGGGGCTGGTAGGGCACTGTTTAATCCCCCCTGCACACTTTGAAGCTTAGGCACCTTCTTAAGCCTTGTTAATCAGTCTTGCTTACTCAGCCAGCCTCCTTCCGAGCTGATGCAAAGCCGTGGCAAACTTGCTGCCATCCTCTCGGGACTGAAAATGGGCAAAGTAAAAAACCCGAGAGAAAATGAAATACCAGCGATGGGATCAATCCTGAACCCGAATCACGTTTGCTTTCCCTGTGACCTGGCGAGCACCTGGCAGGTTTTCGGCAGGCTGTCTGGGGAAGAGGATGCCCCCAGGAGGCAGCCTCGTGTGGGAGTACAGTTACCGATTAAAGCACACGTTTCCCAGCTGGAGTTTGATAAAAGCCCTTCCCGAGAGCCCTTCAGGAGCTGTACGATAGAAAATACCTTTGTATTGCGTTACATTTTCTTAACCATTTTTATCCTTGGGCTTGTTCGTATGTCTGCATATGAATAATCTGGACATGTCTATTAGATTTGAGGCAGTAGGACCTCTGATACTATAAAATCCTGAATTTAACTGCATAGGGATTGATAGAGAATGTGTTTTGTCCTGTCACACTCCAGTCTGAGCTCTGTGCGTGCACAAAACTTGTTGCAATGGGCCCTGAAGCTGCAGCATAGAAGTTGTTTCTATTTGCTGGTTTATTTCTGGCTCCGTTGCTGTTTGCTGCGTAACTGATCTTTGCCATCGCGACCACTTCTAAAAAGCAGCTTGTGATGGCGTGCCCATGTGCCTGGAGAGTCACAAGAAACTGGTACTGTAGTGGCAAAACGTCTCTCTTGGTTTTTCTCCAGTAGAAGATCTTTGCTGAGGGGGTGGCAGATGGGGAGGGTGTCCTAGAGAAGCCCGTACCCGAGGCCGTAGCCTTCATCTCTCTCTGCAAATGGCAGATAGGTGCTGCGTGCCGTTTGCTTCATTGGTGGAGTCTGTTCTGCAACTGATGATCGCTTCTTGCGTGTGTGACTTGGAACTGTTGTGTTTGTACAGATAAGACAAACGAGACCAGTTATCCCAGTTTTTCCTCTTCTTGCACTGCTGTATTTCTTACTTACTCAAATTACTTAGCATTGCTGGCTTCTCACCATCTCAACCATGACTTCACTTGCAGGTGAAGCAGCTTTTCTCTTGGAAATTAAAATTAAACTTCTCCTAGAGAGTTCCCTTGGTAGCAGGAACCGAAATGCAGTTCAATATTAGGAGAGAGACTTGTTTTTTCTTTCTAGGTCTGCAGATAGTTAAACTGCAGCTGCCTAACGTTGATGTGCAGGGAAAGTCTAGTGCGCAGGAGATGTGCTCCCTGAGTCACTGCTGTGATCGTTGGAGCTACGGTGAAGCAGAGGCTTAAGAGCTGGGTTTATTTGCTGCTACGAAGGCATGTAGCGTTCTTGGACTTGAACGTCTGATGTGGATTCAGGAAAAACTTCCCTTAGCACATGTGTGGTTTTTTTTTTTTTTAATAAGCATGTTGTGCTAAAGAGACCAAACCTAACTCTTGTAGAGAAGGTATTCCTGCTAACTAATGCAGAACCGTGGAATTTGCTGGGCCTTCGCTAACTTTTCCTTCGCTCCTAGCTGAACATGAATTTCCCACCACTTAAAGCGACTGCTGTTCCTTTATCTCTTATTCCTACAGGTTAGTACAAGACGCAAGACAAAAGAGAAACCAGGGAAAATAACTGCTAGGCCTCAAAATAGACTGAGGCATCTGATTTTTTTTTTTTTGTTACTTTTGGTATCTCCTTTCCCACTCATCCTGACACCTTCTTGGTTTTGTCAAACTTCTCAGCCTGACTCAAAAGGGATGAAGTTCCTTTCAATCATGCCCTAAGAGAGGCAGTGGCTATCTGTCGCAGCGCTGGCAGATCAGCACCAGCAGCGACGGAAAGAGGAAAGGAGATCTCGTGAGACAAGTGACAAAATGAGACCAAGAACCACTGACAGCCTAAAGCTTTGCAGAAAACCAGTTGAGCCCAGGGGACAGGAGAGAAAACTAACCTGTAGGGAGAAGAACACCGTGTTTATTCTCATAATTTCTGTGTGTTTAAAAAGTGCGGCTGAGCTTCTATAGGCAACTTTCTAGTACCCGACCAAGGCAGTTCCACTCTGTTAAATGGGAAATCTGCAGTAATGAAAAAGGAGGAAACTGGAAAGGTAAAGTTGAAGGAGGGAGACTTCAAGGAGCAAGACACTTGGGAATGGGATCATAAAAGTAATGATTACTGTGTATATGGGTTTGAAGACGGAGGTTGATGCAGGTGCCTTGAGTGAGCTGGGCGTTGGCAGACAGGCCTTCTGTAAGAGTCTGCTTCGAAAGGAGATTCTTAGGCCTGAATCTCTAAAATGGGAACACATTCACAACGTACGTACACCTCACTTCATAGCTTACAAATGTCATCTCAAAGTAGGAGCCAAAGTCAGCCCGACACTGCTCAACTCTGAGACAATCCATAGTGTCTCCCACAGTTGTGTCCTGTGCCTTGCTATCTGGATTAACTGATTTAAAACGCTGTTTAAGCCGGCTGTACCCTGGGTGTTATCTTACCTGTTACCTTACCGCGTCCCTTCCGGGAAGGGGAATCGAGCATGTTCCCTGTCGCCTTGTCCCCAGGTCTCTCTCCTGTGTTGCGTTATGTTTTCCCAACGCACTGTAATCAGTTCCATCCTTCTTAGCGCCTTTCTGATAGCATCAACACCTCTTTTTGTTGCCAAGCCCCCGCTCCCAGCCTCTCCATTCACCCAAGGAAGAATCCCCGCTTTGTGCTGCTGAGAAGGCAAGGATGGTACCTCTGCAGTTGGGCTGCATTTTCTTTGGCAAATCCAGCCCTCGGAAGCGAGTAATTCCTCACAGAGGTGGGAAGGTTTCAAGTACATTCAAGGCTGCCGTTCCCACCAGGTTTTTCCTTTCAGTTGACCTTCTTCAGGCCCTTAATGGTATAACAGCTGCCTCTTGCGTTGCTATTTAGGTTTCCTTCCCCTCCTGGTTGCTTTAGTGTGTTGGCTTGTGAAGTTTTTCATGGGGAGTAAAATTTGTCCTGCTTTGAATAAGTAGTTCCAAAGCCGCTAGGCTACTTTATTATTTATATAGGGCAATAAAAAAGATCAACATTATTACCATGTATGTAACAGTGCAACTTAAGCTTTTCTTCGGCTTTCTCAGCGTGGTAAGTCTTCTATACAGCAGTATTGCAGAGCCTGCGCTCTTGTGCAGTTACGAGCACATTTTCTTTGGATAATAAATAATAACACCAGCCTTGGAACTCAAAACATAAAATATAGACGTAAAAATTTTGTAAGTGTGTAACTGCGGCAGGGCCACAGCTCATTCTAATGTTAGATTATAAATGCAGTCGTTTCAACAAGTTGAAATGGTCGGGTTTGTCTGTGTGGAGCAAATTTTATCAGTGCTGTTCTACTGAAGGTGATCACTGCTAACAAATCCTGAAAATGTTCTTTATCTTCTTACTCTGTGAAGAAGCCCTGGTGAAAGCTAAATAATTAAGCTCATTATTGAAAACCTGGTTAGTATGATTGCAAAATCATGCATCCACCACATTAATAATTGAGATCAGCTTTTTGCCCAGGCTATCTGCATTTCTTTGTGTGAAGGATAACGGGAATCACAGGAGTTGTACTGCTGAGAATGACATGTCCGGTTTGAAACCCGATAGTCGAAATAATTAATTGGTAACTAGACAGCTGTTTAACCCAAGGGCAGGTTCTGATGTCTGGCACTGTAGTGTCTCAGTGATTTCTGGTTTTGCTTAAGCTCTGAAGGGCTTAAGTATTCCATTCTTGAGCAAATTAATAGGTGTCGTATGCCTAGCTCTAGCATCTTGGGCTTCTGATCGTCCCTTCCGTTTCTTCTCATTAAACAAAGACTAACAGAGACCTCCCCAGCATAGGAAGGTGAGAGGGGAAAAAACTGCAGCTTTTCTCTTTTATCTTTCTCTTCTCTTTCTTTTTCTTTCTCTTCTCTTTCTTTTTCTTTCTCTTCTCTTTCTTTTTCTTTCTCTTCTCTTTCTTTTTCTTTCTCTTCTCTTTCTTTTTCTTTCTCTTCTCTTTCTTTTTCTTTCTCTTCTCTTTCTTTTTCTTTCTCTTCTCTTTCTTTTTCTTTCTCTTCTCTTTCTTTTTCTTTCTCTTCTCTTTCTTTTTCTTTCTCTTCTCTTTTTCTTTTTCAGTGGGTCACGTTAAGCTTTTGTGCTTTGGGTAGGAGTGAAGGAGCTGCATGCTATTTTACAGTGGCTCCTTAGGGAGAGCTGCGCACAGTGGGTGAGGATGTCCTCAGTTGTCTTAGACGACCGTGGCCAGCTGGTGAATAGCTGCCCTCTGATATCTCTAAGTGATAGTGTTATTTGTACACAAAATTGTGCAGATGCTCTTCTGAGGCTGACACGCTGGACTATGAGCCACTGCATTGAGCACCTGATTAACGTTGTCTTTTCTTGGTTTTTGTTTTTGTTTTTGTTTTTTTGCTTTTTTTCTCTGTTGCCTTCCTTCCTCCTTTTCCCGCTTAACCCAGAAAAACTGATTGAGGGACTCAAATCTCCTGAGACTGCGCTTCTGCTCCCTGATATCCTGCCTCTCGCTGACCCCTTCGGTAGCACGTCAGACGCTGTGAATGGTAAAAATAAACCCAGGGCACCTCCTCCCCTCTGTCTTACATGGCATGTCTTGTCCCGCATGATAACTCTGCGTGTTGACCCCCACCGGGCTCTCAAAACAGCCGCTGATGTTGGTGAAATGCAATGTCATAGGAAGTTATGGATTACGCCGAGACAGATCTGCCTTTTCCCCATGAGACTAGCATCTGAACAGCGAAGACTTGGTATTTGCATTTAAAATCTAGGCTTACAGATTTGGCACACTAACATGGCGTGGTTGTGCCTTGTGTGTTCTTCTGGTCTTGGCAGAAGAAAGTTAAATGTTGACTGAAGGAGAAGATGCAAAAAATCCCTCCATTTCTGCTAAAGACTGTGTGTGTAACCACGGCCCAGGCACTGAGCCTGTCTGTCTCTCCATCGACCCCCAGCAGGATGAGGAGCACAGCCTTGCCTTTGACCTGGGGCACGTGCGTGAGAATAAACATGCTAGGCTTGCGATAAGCCCAGATGCAACAGGCTCCAGGCAGTATAAAGATTCTGGAGTGTTGCAGAATCATATTTTGATCTACTTGCCAAACGTACTAAAGACTAATAATTGCAGGCTGCCGTTAGTTGCAATCAGCTGCTCTTGTGGTTTTGGGTCCTAGCCAGGGGCCCCTGGCTAGTCGGTCGCAACGTTGTAGTTTTGAATAAAAGGTAGGAAATAAGTCACCTTAATAGCAAGACTTTTTCTCCCTTTAGCAATTTCTGGCAGTTGTCTGAATACTCTTAGATAACAATCCTGCAAATACAGGACACACATTGTTAATCTCTCTTAGGTTGACCAACTAGACCATTTCTGATCCTAGCATTTGAGTGCGTCCTTGTTCTCTAATTTAACTTCTTGGTCCTTGAGGAAGAGACCCAGACAAGTGTTACACCTGGCTGGTGTGACTGTGACAGTTATCTTCCATGTCTCTCCCTCTTCCCTTTATGGTTTTTATAAAAACAAATCTTTCTCTCCAGGCTTTGTAAACATCTCCTTTTGTATCCACATAATGGACATCAGCATTAGACGATACTGGGGACTGGTGTTTTCAATAAGATGTTGAGTTCCAAAACTTTATCACCTCTTTGTTCCACTGGGCACTCAAAATGGGGGGGGGATTAAAAAAAAGTCCCTTGCCTTGGCTTTTTACAAGCTGAACTGGGAATATGCTAAGGGCTCCGCAGTAGGTGTTTTAATGATCTGTTACTTCTAACGCAAGGGGACTCCTTAAAGGTCAGCGTTTTCCTCTTGCTGGAAAAGGATCTTGCAAAAGCTTGTTATTTGCCCAGCCCCAGGCCTTCTGCTTAGCTGCAGGGCAGGCATTATTAACTTCCCATTCCACCCTCTGGATAGTTCACACTGGGCTTGCACAGATTTAAATAAATAAATAAACAAACCCACAGGAAAAAGTCAAACCCAACAAACACTAATGAGTCTTCCCTCGTGATTAAATTAACCGACCTAACTTGAGGCTGGCATAGCTGACACATATTAAAGGGTCAGTAAAAAATTCAGACAACTGCCGCCTTAGCTCCTACTTATGCTGTGTCTTGCAAACTAACCTCTGACTTCTTCTCTGCTCCGGTATTTCGCACATTTGGAAAGGAAAACCTGACGTAGCTGTTGAGAGTCTCATACCGGGCCTCGAGGCTCCGTTGCCCCAGCGCCTGGTGTCGCAGACCGAGTCGGTTGCCTCCAACAGGACAGGTTGGTGAGGCAGGAGGGTGTTGGGGGGCAGGGTGCACCTGTGTAAATGCTTTACAGGCTGTGTGAATCGGAAAGCACCGTCCGCTTGAGCATAGCATCTCTCCTCTCGACGCTTTTCCCACCAGCGTAAACTGGGCTTGCTTGTGTGCCTTGTAAGTGGATGCTGCATGGCTCCTTGGTCAATGTTACTGTCTCCTTGTGAAGAACAGGACAGCATTCCTTCGGCCCACCGTTACAGATCTGCAGGTGCCGGAGTGTTGTGCTGATGAAGTGCTTTTGAAATCTGGAGCAGTCCCTGGTTTTTGTCTGTTCCGTTGGGGCATGGTAGCAAGCAATTCACGTCCCTTTCTTACCGTGGAGGCCTTGACCTGGCCGCTTTTGCAGCAGATGGACTCGACCTCTTTTCAGAGGTCTCCTGTGAAATAGCCGGTGCTCTTAGTGTTGCCAGAGAGTCCCTGCAACTCTCTTTCCCTCCCCACGCTCCCCTTCGCTCCCCCTACTTCAACGTGTCACTTGTGTGGGATTTCCTTGCTGTATGCTGGGCTTTAGAGAGCAGTGAGCCCCAGAGAATGTGGTGTATGTTGCAAAGCAGTAAGAAATGTATGGTAGCTTTTGTGCTGGCTTTGCATCAAAGCTCTGTTTGTACACTAAGCGGACGGGACCGGGAATGTGAGAATATGAGCTTAACGGTGTTTGTGTCCTGTTTAATGCTACCTTGCGGCCCTTGGACGTTAACCTGGACTCAGACTCTCTCACTGGGGAAGACTCTCTGCTTGACTGTTCTCTGCTTTCTAACCCTGCTGCTGACCTCTTGGATGAGTTTGCTCCCGTAGCTTTTGCAGCTCAACCTCACAAAGGTAAACCGTCCCTTTGTCTCTAATACCTAATCAGGCCTGGGACTTGGTCTTTAGCTATCATGAAGTGAAGCTGATACGGGTTCACACAAGAGATGCTCTGACCCATGTTCTGGTGGTATTTTTTTTCCCCAAGCTGGTGAAACTTGGAATGCACATTGAAGTACTAAGGGAAAAATATAGGTAAAAGTATTCAGCTCGACTGTAAAGACCAGGTTTGTCAAGACAGGTGGCATCTTCCATGAAACAGGGATACAGCAGAAGGGGTAGAGGAGGCTTCAAGGGTAGGCTTCTGTGTGCAACCCTTCTTCAGGTTCGTAAGTGAATGCACTCTGGTTTTGCTTTTTGCACGTGGGATTTAAGACCTGCTTTTATGCTGCATGATTAATTCTGGAAGGGAGCCCGATAATCATCTATACTGGTGTCACAGGGTTTTGAAACGAATTTTTTTCTAGTCTGTCAGAGTTAGCGTCCGTAACATGGGACTGAGCTCTTTCAGATCTGGAGAATGTTTTCCTTTTCAGAGGTTATGAGGAGTAGGTTCTTGAGTCAAACTTCAGTGTCACAGCAAATATGAATGGAAGTCCGAGTGCAATATCCAACTGAAAAACAGAGGAGTTTCACAGTAACACAAAAAAGCAGAGCTGCAGAAGAGAAGTAGACCACGTGTGGTAATTCCCAAGAGCCGCAGATCAGCCCTTGCAGTACGTCAGTATTGGAGCTTGAGGGGGATTGTGGAAATGCTGTGCAGTGATCGGAGCTCTCTTCTCCTTCCACTAACGAGCAAGAGCAGGGACCCTGGGAAGCTGGGTCCTAACTCAGATGGCTTTTTTCTCCAAGCTGCAGAGCATCCAGCTGCAGTCTGGGCCCTCTCCGTGGCAGCGTGGCTGGAGCAGGGGCACTGGAATAGCTGAAGAGCTATCAGCTGGAGCGCGACTTGCGCAGTGAACTTTTCCTGCTCTCTTCTGGCTCATCCCTGTTATGGGCTAAAGCGGTTGTGAACAGCGCATGTGTCCCTTGGGGACCATGCCAAATGTCAGCGGATGGCTCTCGCGTAAGCCAAGCTCGTAGTGAATATTGGGTAATACGCATCCACCCGGGTGGGAGGGAAGACCAGGACTCCTGCGCTATTTATTGCCTTGAAGAGAGAGGCCCAGAGCACAAATGCTGACAACTATTGGGTGCCCCTTCACGATGGGTTTTGTTTAGCTCGTTTGGTAAGTATCCCTATAGCAACAGAAAGCGATCTGTCCTCAGAGGAATCGCTGTAAAAACAGTCTGTAATCAATTTTTACACTTGATGGCACTTCAAAATGAGTTTGTGTTTTTCATAGAGCTTTTGGGTTTAAACAAGCAGTTGTTCTAATTGCTCATTGCTGTAATACACTTCCATGCCACTTTATTTTGAGTAAATGGCCTGAAATGTATGTCGAGCAGTTATTACTCCATGGCTAGAACATAGCAAAGCCAAAACATTGCTGGTGTTACTTAATGAGAAAACGAATTAACAGATTCCTGCCTGACTTCTCCCAGGCTGTTCCCTCTGGGACGAGAAAGGCTCACATATGACTAGGAAAGAGACTTCTGTTAGCGGGGGGGGGAAGTGCAAAATATTAAAATCTTCCAAAACTCATTTGTGGCTTCTTTTCAAACCCTGCTTTTATACCTCTGGCTGTGGTCATTAACTGTACATCTGTCTCAGTCTTTTTTTGTTACGGGTATAATCAGCCTGTGGAACTGCAACGCTGCCAGTTATCAGTGGGACCAGGAGGACTTGAAAAAGCAGCCGTGGTCTGGGCACGGGCTGATGCTCCATAACCGTAGCAGCCTTTCCTTTGTGCTTTACTAGGCTGTTTTCTGGCCTCTGGATTTTTTTGCTTTGCCTTCAGGATTCCTTACTTTGCATTTGCTGAATACAGCACCAAGCCGCATGTATGTGAGAGGGGAATGTTTTTCTACTTATGGTGATACATAGTCACTAAGGCGAGCTCAAACACTTCTGAAGGAGTTTTGCCCAAATAGGGACACTCGCCAGCCTTTCCCTCTCCTTAGGAAAGATAGTCCGTACTTCAGCAGTGCTCCTCCAGTAGCTTCTTGTACAGCCAACTCCGGAGCGATGAGCAACTGTACGTATAAATGAAGTGGAATGGAGATAGGATGCTTGCAAAGGCTCCCAGGCAGGTTGAGGAGAGCCACAAATAAATAACTCCAGAGACAGAGTGATGACAAGATGAGACTTTCTGTTAAGATGAAACATCTTTGTGTTTTTTGACACTTTACAGACTAGCCTCCTATAAAATTTGTGGGTTTTTTCCGAGTCTAATCCTCCAGTGTATTTCCACAAGTGGTTTCTTGCATCTCCCCCCAAACCTGTTAGCATATTTGTCAGCTTTAGGTAAAGAGCTTTTATTCTTAATAGGAATGCTCCTGTTCCTTGGAAACCATAGATGTGTACATGTCCTTGCCAGGCTTTCAGAAGTATTTCAGGTAGTAATTGAGAACCAGATTTTGGAAGGTATTGTGGGTATCTAAAGTAACAAGTAGTGATGCACAGCGAGAGTGTGAGAGTCCCTAAAGGTATGTAATTGCCTGATAAGGCAGATAAATGTCTCATCTACTGTGGAGATTGTTGAAAGTGCCTCCCACCAAGTGTCTAACTGCAGTTGACGTGGTTTGAAATCAATGGAATTATGTGCCAGAACTGCTCTAGGGGCCTTTAAAAAAAATCTCTTGTTGGTATCTGGTTACGTCTTCAGGCATTTAAACTCCTTGGAAATCTGACTTCATATTGTCCTTCTTGTTTTATCACTGCAGGTGAAAGCTCAGGGGTTTTATCTCGCGTAGATGACTGGAATTTCTTCTGTGGGTTTTTGGGGTGTTTTTGGGGTTTTGTTAGGTTTTTGTGGTTTTTTGTTCGTTCCCCCCCCCCATCCCTTTTCTTCTCCCTGTGCGTGGCAGCTGGTGACTGGAGAGCCAGGTTGCGCTCTCCAACTGTACGGATAGCTGCCAGCCACCGGAGGATGACAAAGAACACCTTCAGTCCTTGGGAGCTTACGCCCCAGGCTCTTACCACAGCTTTGAACTGTGCCAATTGCTAAGCCTTCAGATCGGCCAAATTTTATTTTGGTTCTCATGACCTGTCTTGCTTTTTGTTTGGTTTTTTTCCCCTCCACTTTTGTATTTAATTGGCTCTCTCCTTACCTTCTTTACCAAAGACTTACCAACTTTATTTCACCTTTTAAACGAAACTCCTGCTTCTAAGCTGTCTCTGAAAACATAAAGTTGTTCTAACACTTTTTAGCAATTCTAACCATCCTTCTCTGCTATCTTTGCTTCTTTTCCTTTTTGCTGTTTCTCCTTTATGCTGCAGAAGATACTAACCTGATATCAGGCTTTGATGCTCCTGAGGGCTCTGAAAAAGTGACAGAAGATGAGTTTGACCCAATTCCAGTGTTGATATCCAAAAATTCACAAGGTAAGCCAGGATGTGGGGGTGAAAAAGGGAAGGAAAAAAGGAAAACAATGAACATAAATTAGATCTGGGGCAGTGGTGCTGCAGCATATGTGAAGTGATTCAAATAGTAAACTGTGAGATACTGTCATTGTAGTATTTAGTGAGCTTAGTCTTTCTCTGATTTACATTGGCCTTGACATTTCTCTAGGTCCTCTGTTTGTGAGGAGCTTGCGTGTCCAAAAAGATAATAGATGTGCAAGCATCTTTAGGTCCCATGAAGCAATTCCTACCAGCCTGCCAGGCAGGGCACACAAATACCTCCGTGGCTGAAGTGCAACGGAGAACTGCGTTCTCCGACGCTCTTATTTACTGCTCAAGCCGATGGAAGGGGGTCCTCTGACTTTTAAGTAAACTTGGCATGAGGCGCAAGAAAGGGAGATGATGATAATCCTTTGTAACTCAAACCCCTGCTGAAAGTTGAGGTTTTTCACTTCTGACTGATGTTTTTCAAAGGTGCTTGTGGGAACTGAGTGTGAGACGTCTGGTAGATGGTACCCACCTCCTTTGAAGAGCTTTGAGCAGTCAGAGTCTTAGGACAGAGCCTGGAAAGTTTCTCCTTTTACAGCATTCCTGTCACCTAGATCACATTAACATGGATCTTTGCAAACAGTTTCAGTCTTACGTAGGGTTAAGTCTAAGCAGCAGCACTGTTTCCTTAAAGGAAAGAATAGTGCTGCATTTTGTAGCTCTTGTAGGGACAGAGGTAAGGCAGCGTTTTGCAGTCTGGTCAGTCAAATGGGTCTTCTCTCTGGAGTCAGGCCGCTGAAAGGTTTTCGTTACAGCTTTTGATATGCTAGCATAGGTTTAAAAACATACTCCAGGGCTCCCTTGTGGTTTTGGTTTTGTTTGGGTTTTTTTTTTTTTTTTGTTAGTTTGATGGTAGAACTTTTTTGACTTCCCTAACTCCCGTTTCTGTTTACAGCATGAACGTGCTGTACGCCTGCTCTGCATCTAATGCTAGCTTAAAGACTGACACTCGTGAGAAAAAGTTCTCAGACATTAGAAACTCTGCTCCTGCTGAAAGGCAGAGAAGGTTTCTCCCAAAGCTGGGCCAAGATAGGCTACCTTGAATAAAGAGGAGCATCTTTCCCTCAGTATCAAAGCACCAGTTATAGAAAGCCACACGATAGCTCAGCTCTCCTTGAAGTAGCTGGCAACTCCCAGGTGCTCTTAAAACAGCAACTAATTTTCAAAAACTTTAAAACTTTGAACATAGCTTCAAATTTAAAACTTTGAATATAGGTTGTGGGAGTTCTTGTAATTGCTTTATAGATCCTCTAGTAAGGACAGAATTCTGCAGCTTGGGTGTAAAGCCTGGGGAAAATAAATGGTTTGTAGAGGTTTGTCGGCTGCTGTGCTGATTTTCCACGCAAGCCTAGCGAGCGAGGCGGGGGGAGAGGGGAGGAGCAAGCAGGGGAACGTCGCTGCTATTGTCGTGCACGTAATGAGGAGCTTGAGCAAATTTTCTGTTTTGCTTTGCCTTTTTTCTTGCTTGCTTGCTCTTGAACATCTGAAACTGTCGTGTGTGTGTGTCCTGTTCAATACTGAATTCCTATCTCTCACACTTTCAGGTGGGCATTCTAGAAACAACAGTGGAAGCTCTGAGTCCAGTCTTCCCAACATAGCCAGGTCTTTACTGCTGGTGGATCAGCTCATAGACCTGTAGCAGTGACACAGTAGCAGACGCAGTTTCTGTAACGTACCTAATCCTCTGTTTTCATTTCCAGAAGAGTTACCTTCAGTTGTGGTTCTTTTGGGCTTTTTTCCCCGCCCCCCCCCCCCCCTTCCTTAACTAAAAGAAAAACAAATCTGCCAACGGGAGACAGTCACCCACCTTTCTCCCTGTCTTCCCGTTCCCTGGGAAAGAGTCTGTCTCAGTTCTCCAGGTAGTCCTCTCTAAAGCTGGTAAAAACCCGCTGTGGTTCCTTCTGCACCTGTCTTTGCTAGCCCGTGTCCAAAGGGAGCACCGTCCTTAGCCGCCCTGCTGAGATGTACACATAGCACCACGGAAAGCCTGCCTGTCAAGGAATTAGATAACCGTAGCTGATGTATGACCCCTGCGTACAACAGCCTCCTTTCTCCTTAGAGTAGTGCGTGACCAACTGTGTTTCAATCTTTGCGTTTGTGTTTTGGGGTTTGGTTTTTGTTTTGGTCCCGTTTTCTGATGAGTGGGCAGGAGGAAGGGGACAGGTGAAATCGGTAGGGACGTCCCTCTCCTGCAGAATACAGGTTAGGAGAGCTGATGTTTCTAAGTTGCCAGTATACGCTCCAGAGGAGGAGAAAGCACCGCATTCCTCTGAAGTAGTCTTGCCTAGTACCTGGTGACGGTGCAAATGAAGAGAGTTTTCCGGACTGCCCCCAGCTAATGGTTTGCTGTTTAACAATCCTGCTTGTGAATGAACTGCGCTTCCTTGGGGGAGGGGAAAAAAAAGAACAAAGAAAAAAGAAAAGGAAAAAAAAAAGAACAAAGAAAACAGAGTGTGATAGCTGCAAAAATGACCCTAAGTGAAATATAACGAGGTTTTGAACCAAATACATGTGAGTATGGCTGTGACTAGCATTCCGTTGACCTTTTTTGGATGAAAAGGGCATTGTGGCAGCAGCAGATGTATCTTCTGTGACTTCTTTTCTGTGTTTGACTGGAAAAAAAGAAAATCCCCCCCCCAACCTACTGTAAATTGTGTATGAAACAAATTGTCCTACGGTTGTTTGTCTATTTTTAATCCTGGTTTTAGTCGAGCATCTGGTATGTGTTCTGGGTTCCCCGTTTTCTCTTGTAACTGCATATAGTGCAAACCAGTTAAGTATGGAACCATTTGTTTCGGTAGGCAAAGGCTACTGTGGACTCTACTCCACTCTTCGGTCTTTGTGGAACACGCATGCACTTGGTTCGGATGGTTTGACATAAGTGCTGCTACCACTTGATGGGTTTTACCTTTTCTTTTCCCCTTCACATGCTTAGTTTGTCAACTAGCTGGATACGCTAAACTTGTTTTCCTTGGCTTACGGTCATGAAGTCCGGAATTTCTATCTTGTATTTGAAAGCTCTTTCTGAACAGAAGGACTCTTCCTCTGTAGTGGAATAATTAATAGCTTACTGCTAACCTTGTGTATGTGTATGTAGCTGTATTAGTAAAAGTGCAGTTTCCCACGTGCGAAAGTATGAACGACTGAAATATGTATGTACTGACCTCTCGCTAAGAAGGAAAGAAATCAAAGTTCGTGACTCCTCCTTTCCTATCTCCAGTCTCTCCGCTATTCCCCCGCCCCAACACTTAGTTTAACAAATTCTGTAAATAGAACTACCATCGATTGTGTCTGCTCTACATTACTCTTCTTTTAAAACCTACACTTAATAATAAAAGTATTGCTTAAGTGTGTTGTATCATTACATGTGTATACTGCACTTTCCAAGAGAAGCTTTACATGAGAACTATGGAAATGACCTTAGTAAAATTGTGGATAGAACTTTATTATTTTTTTGTTTTATATTCCTAAAGCACAGGCAAGCTGGACTGGAAAACACGAAGATGCTATAGATAGAAAGTTATTGTATAGTCAGATACTGAGATTATATGAAAAGAGAATGGATTTTAAAAAGTAACCATCTACTGTATATTAGAAACAAAGATTTCTGTGAATTAAAGTACTTTTAAAGAATGTTTAAGATTTTAAATCTAATGGCACTTGTTCAAGGGTTCTGGAAAAAATTATAAATGCACTGGGTTGTTAATAATGCTATTAAATAAGCAGATGTGAATGTTTATTTTATTGCTTTTTCAAGTAGCTATTCATGGATCTGGGTGGGAAATACGATACAATGGAAGCATACATTTTTAGAGATGTCTATTATCTAGACCTCCTTCATCAGAAAATACTTGCCACTTATTTGCGGAATGAATGGAAAATGTGAGAGAGATGAAATGAGTGGATATTTGGGATTAATTTTAAGCTCTCCAAGAAACGTGACTGTCCTACAGGCGTTAGGTCCGTGTTGGCGCGGTGCTGAACAGTTGAGGGGTTTGTCTGAAAGCTGCTGCTGTGAAGGAACAAATTGAACTTTCATCCAGCGCCCGCATGGGAGAAGTGTGGTACCCAGCGTTCCCGCAGTGGCCTAAGAATGATGCCCTCCTATGCCTATGGTTGGAGCCTTGTTTGAAGCCGTGGGAGGCGATTCCGTCCCCTTTTGAGGGTGGCAGGGTCAGGTGGGGGTGAGTAACAGAATACAAAACCGCAGCAGAGCGATTCTCCTCTCTGCCCGGGACGTGCTGCTCATTCGCGTCGGGATGACAGAGGAGCCCCTCTGCCCTAGCAGGCCCGAGCTTCTGGTGGCGCTTTTGGCATTAACTGGTCTGATGGATCCTCCCGATAGGATACTACACGTGCAGCCACAGCACCCGGAGCCGTTTCCGTTCAAGTCACGGGTGTGCTTTGGATGCAAGACCAAACTCTGGTTTTGGGGTGGCAAGATGAATAGTTGGAACTTGGATGTTGGCCCTCGCTTACTCTGAGGGGGCGTGGGTTTTGAACTGCCCCTGCCTTTTGGAAATCTCCCCCGTTCATCTTTTAACCGGATCAGCACAAGTGTCGCACCCTCAATTCAGAGATCAGCAAATTGCTATTGTATCTGACACTATCCACTGCGTTGGGAGCATCTGTCCCAAAACTAAAGGTGCTGCAGCGCCCTGAATTCTGGCTGTCCAAGTCGTCACGGGGTTCCCTGGGCCTCGGCCAGGGCTGCAGGCCCTGTGCAGCCTGCCGGAGAAGGCTGGGAGATGGGTGGAAGGATCTTAGCGCTGGCGGCTTTGCGGCAGACCTTCTGCACCCTCTAACAGCCCCTTTACCGCAAGCGAACGGCGGCTTGAGTGAATCTGTGTAGAGCAAAATTGTTTTTAGAGGGAGCTTCTTGTAAATGAGTGATGATGGCATCCTTCGGCCTGAGAGCTCGCAGGGTATTGCCTCCAGTGACTTTCCAAAACCACCTTATTTAAAAATTGATTAAAAAACCATTTTGTTATTACAATGAAAGTTCAGATGCTATTGAGACCGAAGACAGAGTTCAGCAAGTTTTGGGGTATCCAAGCAAACATCAAATGGTGGAGCATGCGGGGCTCTGACTACCGAAAATGTCACCCAGCACGTGGCACACTGCCCTGGCATCTGACGCGTGAGCTTGTCTGTACGCAGTACATTATTTTCTTTTTAGCCAATGCACTTTCTAGTTCAAGAACTGCCGTAGGAATGGGTCGGAGTTGGGGAGCAGCTGGCACGGATGTGGGGAAGGGCTCTGATGAGCGAGGCTATCGGTCCGCTCGCCCCCCAGCACCTGGGGGGGACGAGCTCCCGTGACTTCTCTGTGCTGAGGCGCGCGGGCGCTGCACATTGAAACTGCATCGCTCCAGCAGGAAACATAGGCTTGGGAAAAGGAGGGGGGAAAAAAGGGTTTTCTTTGTATTTATTTTTTGTCCCTGCGTAGTCTGTTTCCGTAACTGAAAGCAGCGGTGCTCCGGGGACAGCCGTGCCGGCGCGCAGGAGCGCAGGCTCCGCGCGCAGCGTCGGGTCCCGCTGGTCCTTGGGAGGACGGGTGGGCGGGTGGCTCGGCCGCCTTGTTTTAAGGACGTCACTGATGTGCGAGGCTTGTGCTCCTGCCCTGCGCGGGAGGGAGCTGAACCCCTAGAAGCTCGCCTTATGTTTTTCTTAGACGGTCACAGACTGCGTCTTAAAACTGACTTGCAGACGTAGCACTTGCCTTGTGCTCGGTACAAATGAGGAGGAAACCGAGCGATGCCGTCAGTCGCCCGTTGGTCGGTCTTGTTCGTGAACTGCTGGAACGTGCTGCGTGGGGTTGGGGCGGTGAAGCCCGCCCTGCCTCACGTTGCGTGGTGCAAATGACTGTGCCAGCGTGCCAAAACCAGAACATTCAATTCCCTATCTTCTGGAACCGAAGAACCCTCGATCTGCTCCCAGATCTGCCGCTGTGCAGTGACTTTGGGCAGAAGCGCTTAATTCTGCCCTCCGAATTGCTGTCCAGTGGCCTAGCAGCGGTGATGCTGCCCCGGGGCGTTCGGCTTCCGAACCGCCCCGCTGAAGGCACTGTCCGGGGGGAGCTCGGGGGTGGTGTTCAATGGCATCGCCTCCAGGAATCGGAAAACAAGGCGAAACTCCACCGTTTCGAGAACAAAGGAATGGGAAGTCTTTTGACCCTTTTTAAATGCCAAACTAGTAATCTTGCGTACTAGTAATCGTGCTGATTTTTAGCTGCCTGTTACCATATGCTGAGACCTTCCTGACGTTGGCTTGATGAAATCGGGAGAGTTATCCAGTGGAAGAGTCGCCTTAGGCTCTAGGAATGCCTCTGCCTCCCCTGCCTTTCTTGGTTTGGGCTCTGCTCCAGAAATGAGATCATCGTCTTGGTGACTGCTGCATCCTTGCAGCCCCCTGTAATGGGGAGAGGAAATCTTTTCTAGCTTTTCTGTCGGTTATTTCAGTCCTTTGCCACTTCAGTGCACCGTTTTCCTTAAAAGCTGGGGGAGCTCCCTGTGCCGGTGCTGTAACTCCGGGATAAATGGTCTGTTCTCCAGGCTGCTATCTGAATACGCACAGGGTGTATTCCTGGAGCAGCCAGCGATAAGTGTGTTTATTACTAAGGTAGCCTGAGTATAGTTGAGGAATTGTTTCTTTAGTGCGTATGTTTGACCCTGGAATAAAAAAATGCACGAATGTTGTACAGGGGTAGAGAGAAACCTTTTCTATAAACTCAAGCTTCTGTAAAGATTTTATGCTGTAAAGCTCGCAGCTGTTAGGAGTGCGCGCGTGTTAAAGCCTGGACGCGAATTGAAAACGTAAGGGATGCTTCCCCGCGAAGTAACACACAGATCTCGGGAGTCCGGAGGAAGAGGGGACAAAAGAGGCAGCCGCCCCTTGGCGGCGTCCATCTCGGCACAGGCAGACGTTAGGAAACGCTGCCTCTGTAAAGGAGGCATCTCCTTCTGCACGAGGGGTTGTGGGTGCTTCGTGTGTCGATTCGGGCAAACCATCTGCCCGTGTCTTTTCAGGCCTCTTGCGTAGTGTGCCCTCGGTGTGGATGGGAGCCGAGTCATGGCGGAGAAGGGGCAGGGCTTCAAACAAAAAGGCACTGTCTCGTGTCAGGAGCTGCGTCCCGTACCCTCACGCTGTTACCAGCTCGTGGCGCGACCCCTTCTCTCCTTTGCTGTAACACGGAACAACGCTGCTATGCCTTTTCACGTGAAACGGTCCCTCCAGCGCTTCCCTCTCGCTGGTCCCTGACCTCAGACCTGCCGAAGCATCCCTCAGCGCTGGCTAACTTAAACTCTCTGTCATCCCAAAAGTTATGCAGCACGCGCCTCCGAGACGTTCGTCTGCAAAGCCCGTAGCTATGGCTGCTTATGGGGACGCGCTGGCCTTGTCTCGTGAGCTCTACCCTGGCCTTTACACAAAGGGGTTTGGGTTTCTTTTGGTTTGATTGCACATTTCAGTGTCTAAGCGTAGCTCAGACCTTTTTTAACCTATGGGATTAACAACTGTCAGAGGAGACGTCTAAGCTGCTGTCTAGTTAGACATGCACCCAGATGTCAGCTGAAGTAAAATGCTGGCATGATGTTGTCTCCCTGGTTGTAGCGATGCTGCCATAGCTCCTTCTGGGGCTGCCCCTTTGCTTTCTGCCAAAGGGAACAAACTGGGGGAACCCAAGAACCTGGGAAAGAAAAGGTGCCGGAGATCGGTTACTGGGGGATGGTGGCTGGAAGCCAGGTCTTCCTCCTGCAACATCGGAAACACGGAACGTGGGAGCGCAGATGGTGCTCCTGGCTTGTCAGTAAATCCCAAGCTTCTCGGGTAACCCGCTGCGGTTTCATATCGCTGTGCCAGTTTTTGTCGTTTTCAAATTGTGAGGGCCCTTCCCTTCTTGCTGTATTGCTTAGCAGCGTTGAGTGAAACCAGCTCCTAACTGGAGGCTGGAGCAGATTCCTACCTAAGCATCGCTTCGTTTTCCCCTCCCAGAGTAAGCCACAGCGCCCGTACTGGCCTTAGCCAGGGAGAAAACTGCTTCCAAGCATTCGGTACCCTTCCCACTTGTGATGGGCAGAGAGAGCAAGAAAGCATTGGAAAAAGTCATTTTTCCAAAAGCAGAGCGTTCTGCCTATCACACCGTGCCTCCCAAGTTCGGAGACGCGTGCCGCTGCTGTCCGAGGCAAAGGGGTTTCCATCCCGGCAGCCCCGTCTCCGCTGTCCCGAGCGTCGCCGCTTACGCCACCGTGGCCGCCTGCTCACTCAAGGAACTCCCGAGAAAGAAAATTCTGATGAAGTGACTTGTTTGCGCTGGGCTTGTGAAAGGTGGGTCGTTGGTTTGCATTGGCGTGATGTTCACCGTGATAAACGCCTTTTTCCTTTCCATGTTTTCCTGTACGCTGTATTTCAGTGAGGACTGGGTAATTCAGAGGCATTTGCATGATGTGGCAACCGATCTTGCTCTGCTTCAGCCTGTATTCTCCAAATTTCACAATAATACCTGGTAAATAGATAACCAGCCTCCTGGAAGAAAGCGACGCCGTAGACGCGCTGTTCCTGTGATCTGAGGTTAGCCTCTGAGGTTAAACCACTGCTGAGAACATAGGCTTCAGGAAAGAGAGAGAGTATTTTTGTAGAGTAACTGATAAGATGTTCACATATCTACACTGTCTTTATTTAGCAGTGTAACGTATCTAAGTGAATAGTTTCCCAATAAATACCGATTTTGATGCCTACTAACGACTACTGTGTCTTTAATTGTGAGGAGTGACTGAGAACGGGTTAAGTGCACGCGTCTGCGGACTTGATCAAGAAGCGGTGCCTTGCGGGCTGCGATGGGCGTGCAAACGGGATGGCTGAGGCGGGCAGAGACGCTCTTTTGTCACAGCAGGGTGGGTAGGTTAGTGCCTCGCTTGTCCGTCGGCCGGCGGATGCCAAACCACCTCCTCGCCCTCCTCGTTCTTCCTGCGATTCACACTGCTTAGTTTTCACGTGCCTTTTTCCTATCCTCTTGCTAACGTCAGTCCAATGCCATACTCCTAACCTGCCAGTAGCTCTCTGAAGGTAAGATGTCTTCTGTTCTGTCTGTCTGAGTCGTAAGGCAAAACCGGCCCCACCTTGGGCTCCTGTAGCTGGGGAGGAGCAGAACAGCAAGCCTCTCCCCGCGCTGTCCTGTTCACTAACGCAGAAGCAAGCCAGATCGTTACAGTTATGTTGGACACTTGATTTGAAGTTACGGTATGGATTGTTTCAAATCATTTGTCTGGCAGTGGTTTAAAACAATGCTGCTATAGTTACCAGGATTCATTAAAAGCTACAGGCTGACCTTCAGTCTTTGAAACGTGTGTGTTATTTTAGCAGACTGTAGGGCGTCCCTGTGTATTTTACGTGCCCGAGTGTAGTTCCACGTATCCGTGGGACGGCTCACAGAAACAGAGGCTACGCCAAGCCATATATCTGCTTGTAGGGCAGTCAATAAGCAGCGGTGCGGAATGAACCGACAAAAATTGTCTGTTTGCTGGAGCCTCACTCCAGGCAGCAGTGTTACAAAGCGAAAACCTCTCTGATGGTGGTCGTCGTCACGGGTGGCAGAGGAAGCCTTGTGGAACGGTGCTGAGAGTGCCGGGCGTGCCCGTCCGTCTGTCAGACATCTTCCATCTCTTTCTGAGAACTGGTACTTGTGGCGTCCCCGAGCTGCGAGGCCGCGGCGAGTTGTGCGTCAGTTTGTGTGTGTCGTAAAGACCTTCCCCGGCATTTTTATTTTCTTTTATTTGCCCTCCCTCTCCTTCCCATTTTCCATGCGTGATACTAGTTTAAATCTGAACGGCATGACCTTTCTTGTGTAATAAGTACATTTCATTCTTATTTATGACTAAGGAGACGGAGCTGGTTGAGTAACACTCTCCTCTTGCATTTTTAGGTCTGCGGAGGGATCCGGCCCTATTCCCAGTTGTAGCTCTCGAACTCTGTAAAGGACCTGGCAGTGACGGACTTGCCCTGTACAAGGGTCAGTCTGAGATGCTGGAGGTGAAAACACAGCACAACTCGGAGTCAGACTACTTCACGAGAGATGGTCCTTCAAGCAACAGCTCCTTCTACAGCAGCGAAGGAGAGGGGACAGACCACGAAGGCGATATCTTGGATTGCAGTGGGTCCAGGCCTTTACTGATGGATTCGGAAGAGGAGGAGGAGACCTGCAAGTTGTGCACAGGGTTCCTGCAGTCTGCGCCCAGGGAAGGACGTGAGGCCTCCAAAGAAGGTCCCCACTCCCAGTCTTCCCAGACTAGAGCAGGGGAGATGCTCTTCCCTGCCTTCCAGTTGCACACCGGGGAGGTTTTTAATGAACCAGATGTTTTTGCCACGGCTCCTTTCCGAAGCTCGAGAAAAGTGCCTGATGAGGTGGATGTCTTCACCAAAGCTCCTTTTATCTGCAAGGGCAACGTGGCTCTTAGACATCCAGAAGAAGCCGATGTATTTCTGAGAGCCCCTTTCACTAAAAAGAAAAGCATGGAAGAGTTGACTTCCCACAGTATGCCTAAGGAACCGTTCGCACCACCCGTTTTCCTAAGTCAAGGAGGTGATGTCCAACACAGAGCTAACGCGATGTTCCCAAGCCTGGATTCGGCAGTGCGCGGCTCCACGGCCTCGGTGAGATCTCAGTATCCCTCTGCCGGGTTTACTCAGCCAAGCAATCTTCATCCCTCTGCCGTAAGAGCCGTGGAGACGCAGGAAACCATCCCGTCCAAAGGCGTGCTGCAGGAGCAGGCTGGCGTGGCCAGCGAGAGGGGCGCGGGAGGGCACGCGCTGCCGCAGGACGCCGTGCCGGGCTCCGCGGTTAACAAGCCTTTCCGTCCGCAGTCCTTGTCGAAATACTCCCGGCACTATAGTCCAGAAGACGGGCAGGGTCTCGAAGTCAAGCCCATAGCTGCTTACAAGGTGGTTTCTCAGACCAACAGACAGGCGATAGCAGGATCTGTCTCTGTTGCCCCTCTCTCTTCCAGGACTACGGAGCTGCCCGGCGGGGATCCCTTTGCTTCAGCACCCTTTCCTTCCAAAGCGGGAAAGCAAAAGCCTTAATCTGCTGTGAGCTGGGACGTGTGCTTCCCATAGGACCACCTCTCACAGGACCTTGAACCTCTTAGCTGAAATGAATGAGATAGCAATATATATATATATAAAAAAATAATTATTATTTTTTGGTCAGAACTCTATTTGCAGTGATATATAGTTGAACCATTTTAAGTTATGTTAGTTAGTCCGAACGCCTGGCTCTCAGGATCCTCATATCCTTTTCAGTTGCTTCTTGCCTTCCTCCTCTCACTGTCTTCCCCCCCGTTTATTTTTTAGATGCTTTTCCAAACCAGTGATATTCCGTATTTTCTGGTCCTGGCTGGGGAAATGCATTATAAGATAAATGAAAAGGTTTATTAGTTACAGAGCAAGTCAAGCGGGACTTGCTAGTGCTCTGGAAAGGAAGCGATTTCCCAGGTTAAAGGCTTATTGCGACTTCTTTCCCATCGGTGGCGACCCGTGGCAGAGAGCAAGGCTGTACGTTCCTGCTGCTTGGCCACGATGGCAAACCTGGCAGCCGCGGCTCCGGAGCGACGCCTCCGGAGCCCGGAGGAGGCCGTGGGAGGACTCACAGTGCCTGCGGTCGCTCGGCTTGCAGGCTCTCAGAGGCACAAACTTCAGCAAAGCAATCTGTCGGGCTGGTACTATTGCTGTTGTTTGGAAAATCGAAGGATCAGGCAAAGCGTTCGGTTCCCCGTGTGTATTTCCCGTTGGTTTATGCCAAAGGGTCGGACCCAGAAATTTGCTGATGGTGTTGTGAAGGAGAGAGCCGTGCATTTTGACAGTATTAAAAATAAGCCTTATGGAAAAGTTTATTATGCAAACAACTCGATAGACGTCCTGATCTACATACCTCATTCGGTGTAACTCAGCAGTCGCTGCAATCCGGTTAGAGTGATTGATGCTAGCAGAGAACGGGACTCTGTATTTGTAAATTCTGCCTTTTGTTTTCCTGTTGATTAAGGATGAACCTAAACAAAATCCATTCACACTCCTTTGGTAACGGTTGCTCTGCTTCCAAAATACTGTGCTTTCTACCGTATTCCCAAAGAGAAAGACAGCTTCTCGTTGCTTGTTCAGTCGCTGACGTAGTGAATCCTAATGTAGTGCTTGGAGGAAAAGTCACCTCAGCTGGCAGCTGGGCAGAAACAAAGCAGCCTTTGCTCCCCTCTCTTTTCCCTAATATAAGACAGGGGTAAGAGTGAAACCTGCCATCTTTATTTTTTTAAAATGCCTGGTTGCATAAGTTGTCTTGGATCTGCTCTTTCTGGCCCACAAAGGCTACTTGTAAGTGTGGACTGGCTTTCAAAATCCCCAGTTACAGGGACTCTGTAAGACTCATCAGTCACTGATGAATCTTTGTGGCGCAGTAATCCTTCCTCCTTGGTGCTGGTGCTGCAGAATGTCTCCCAAGAAAAAAATTTGGTGGTTTTATTTTTAAGGACTTGACCTCTGTGGAAAAAATCCCCATTGACTCCAGTAGCATCTGGCCAAGTCTCTTAAAAGCCTTGCGGCGGCCATTTCCCACGGGAGTTTGTGCATTATCGTGTGAGCCGGAGCCTTGTGCTGAGGGTCAAGGGCATATTTTGCATTTGGGGGTCTCCCACAAGTGGCTCTGAGGTCTTTGGGCGTTTGCAGGGGAATTCTTGGAGCAGTGGGTAGGTTGCTGAGATCGGGAGCGGGTTCCCGCCCTGCCCGCTTTCTGATGTCTTTGTACTCGGAGGGGAAGCACTGCGATCGGCCGCAGCTCCTCCTGCTCACGGAGTCGCACCCGGGAGAGCCCCTGCCGCCGAAAATAGACTTCAGTATAGTTTTGCGGGAAAAAAACCTGACACCACCTCCAGTACCTACCTTTGTCCGCTGTCCAAATAATAAGCATTAAAGGAACGCAACAGGCATGTTAAAGATGCGCGTGAAGGCTGCTTGAGCAAAGCAGAGCGTTGCGCAGGCCGGGGCTGACTCGCTGCTGACTTTTAAGCCCAGCAGCGTAAGGGGAGGACGGATGGAAGACCCTGAATGCCAGGAGCTGACTAGCGAAGCATCTGCACGTAGGAGTTACCGACTGCTCCGTGTTTCCTTCCCCCTCCCCGAACTCAGCTCCCCTCCAAAATATCTCCAGTTGCAAAAGATGAGCCGAGCGTTCTGCTGGACGTGCTCGGCGTGGGGATTGCCTGGGAGGGAGAAGCTTGGGCTGAGGTCTTAAAGCCCGGGGGTGGGGAGGGAGGATACGTGAAAGCAGGGAGGCTGCCTTGGCTTGCACAGCCCCGTTGCTGGCAAGTCGTGGCTTGCTGAGCCCGGGTCAGGTCGTGTCGTGGGGAGCTGGGAGCTTTCTACCCTGCTCTGCTGCGCTCCGAGCAAAGTCATAGTGGTGCATGCTGGTGGGTTAGGGTTTTTGCCGTCCTCCATCACCACCTCTTGAAAACAGAAGTACTGTAAAGAAATGTCTGGGTTTCCCTTGAGATGTTTCTTCAGCAAAGCTGAGGCTGTTGTTTATTGTGTGTTGTTGTCGTTGAATTTTCTGTTTAAATATATACCCGAAAGGCGGTTGTTGTTTTTGTTTTAAATATATGCCCCCCAAGTCGGTTGTTGCTGGATTGGATCAGGGGGAGCTGCCGAGAATGCCTGCGACGGCCAACTGTGAATTCGAGGGACACCAGGGAGGCTGAGCGTGAGGGCCCAGATGTGTTTCGGCACGTAACCTGCGTCGCGGCCGTGCGTGCAGCCAGGAGGCTGAATTCGGCCTCGGGCTGTTAATTCGCCCGGGAAGCTGCTGGAAGGGAGGTCAGGCCTTGGCGGTGCAGGGAGGAATCTGTGGAACAGGGAGATGCTTTGCTGGAGCAAGCAGGTACCGCATGTAAATAAGATGTGCGTTCAAGGGATTACCTCTGCTAACTGGATTCAGGTTCTCCTTCCTTGCCTTCATTTTTACTTGAAAAATTGCTTTTGGATAATTCTGTGAAACTTCTTCCAATGCCACGTCCAGGTCTCACTTAGCGGGTGCTGGAGAAGCATTAGCCCCTTCCCCTTCGCGCTCGGACCGGAGCCCCCGGCCTCGCGCGCGCGTCGGTGTCGGCGAGGCGGAGGTGAGCTGCGCGTGGTTCAGACCTTGCTCTCCTGCACTGCCAGCAAGGGAGAAAGGGAAAACGCACCCAGGCACAGCAAGGTGCGCGGGCTTGTTTCCAGCCCTGATTCAGGCCGGGTCGGGCTGAATTTCCAGCTAGTGTTTTGGCAGCTTTTATGTTCTTCAAGCACTTTACACAAAAGAGCAAGCTACCTGTGCCCCAGAAGCTACTGATCCTGCCAGCATACATCCAGCGCTTAAATGGTTTGAAATCTCTTCCTGGGGGGTGGAGGCAGCGTGTTTGGATCTCTGCATCTGACCTCTAAACTGATGGGGCTTCTGGTTATAGTCAGAAAACTGAATTTCGATGCCTGTTAGTCTGATATCCTTCTCATTTCCAGCCTGCATTCCTCCTAGTCCTGCACTGCCAGTACTGCAGCTTCAGCGTGATGAATTGTAAGTGGAAATTTCATTTCCATAGTCTCTGAAGCTTACTGTTTTTAATTATTGGGGAAGAATAATGCTAATTGTTTTCTTTGCCACACAAACAGTGATCTTTAATGAAATAAGACCGGTATGGCCTCAATGCAACATTCTGAAGTCAGTTTTCTGAACAGAACCACTGGTTTCATCTCTTTTTAAAGCTGTAGTAAATTCTGTTACCTGCCCTGGGTCCTCGTGCACGGCCGGAGGGCCGCAGTTATCGCTGCAGTCCTGCGACAATCTTAGATTTGTGCTGGGAAGGGGGCTGGTTCTTACCCATAGCCAACTTCAGCTTGAATGCACTTAAAGTCTCTCTTCAAAGTGATTAATCAGCGTTCCTGCATGCAGAAACAAAAAAAAAAGGAAAAAAAAAAAGCAGTTGGCTTGGCTCCCCGTGCCTCACTGCCGTGACGTTTGTACGGCGCGTTTGACGGGACCAGCCGCCGTGGCGTGAACCTGCACTTTCCGCAGCCTGCTGCAGTATTTTCGGGACTTTTCCCGTTATCTCCCCTCCCTGCCAGCCAGCTCAGTACTAGTCATACGCGGTGTTAAGTTTACAATCTTAGCCTCTTGAAGCCAGTGCGCACTCAGTCTGTAATGCACACTCGGTCTGTAATGCACACTCGGTCTGTAATGCACACTCGGTCTGTAATGCACACTATGCATGGAGCACATAGGTGATACGAAGCTCGTAACAGCAAACCCCCGTAAGCAATCATGACACGCAGCCCCTGAAGCATGTCTTCAGTGGGACTTAAGCAAGCCTGAGCGAGATCTGTTTGATTCCTGAACTCTCAATCACTCCAAAGTGGTAATCGGTTACTTTAACTCAGCTTCCACCAAAGACTCTTGTGTTGGGGAGTTAAATTTTTGGGGTTTGGGGTTTTTTTTTTTCCTCGTGGTGTTAAATCAAGGCCTTTCAGTACACCAAAAGACTCCAAAGCATTTTTACAGTAGTATCTTGACAGTGAAATCTTGCTCCAGTTCTGAAACACATTCCTGAAACCTAATCAGCTGTGTTTAGTGTTTCTAAAAATAAGCCACGGCCTGTAGCTTCCACTGTAGGTAGGGTAAGTACCGTCACACGCAGCTAGAAGTACTCCCTGTGAAGTCAGAGGGATAATGGTGACCCACCGCTCCCCGATCCCTCCCCTCCGGAGGGAGAAGTAATTGCTCGCAGGGCCGGGAGGGCAGGGCGCTTGCTCCGACGTAGGAGGCAGCGGGTAGAGCATCGCTGCCGCCGAGCCGGCAGGGAAGGGAACGCCTCGCCGCGTGGAGCAGGCAGCCGGAGCGGGGAGCGTCCGTGGTCTCCGCTAACTGTGACGAACGACCGCGACTCCTGTCCCAAGAGCAGCGCTTCGTCCGCGCCGCGCTGTTATTACGGTAATTCTTAGCGGTCTTGGAAGTACCTCTGACTCGCAGATTTGATGGAGTCAAGCTTTGCACTCCGGGTGTGATCATCTGTGTTTCTGGTAATCATTATGAAGAAATATTTGAGTTGTAAACTTATGTACATTTTATTAAAACCGTATCTGATTACAATACACTTTCTCTGCTGTGCATTCCTTCTCCCCTCCCCTGCAAAATATTTTTGCTGGATAAAAAGAATCGGTTTTTTAATGAATTCTGCCTTACTAAGGTACTGAACTCTGTCCCTGCTGTCGTATCTGGCAGTTGTCAAGTCAAACTGGTTGCATTGCTGTAAGCGGAGGCTTTAAACAGCGGACGGTCCGGATTACTGGGGAGAAACCTTCGCGCCTGGGGCAACGCTACAAGACCGCGCAGCGGTGCCGAGCCCTCCCTGCAGGCACCGGAGCTGCTGCGAGAGGGGTGCAGAACCACCCCCCCCGAGGATCGGGCGCCGCGCAGGCGTGGCGGGGACGGGGCGTCCGAGAATAGGTTTTGGCAAAGCCCGGGGAAAACGTGCTTTGGGAGCGCGGCTGCGCGCCACGGGACAGGGAACCCAGCCAGCAAGGGCCGAAAGGAAGGGCTGAAAGTTTGTTTAAAGAACTTGGCTGGATTTTGTGTTGCATTAGTGAATTGTAAGAGAATAAGCAGCTCTGATTGGCCTAACGCAAGTGACTTTCTGGGCCAGGAGTGGCAGGACTAGGATCGTACTAAGGGGGGAGAAGGCAGCCACGGCCCAGACGCAAACTGGAGCCTCTTCGTCTTGCTGAAATCGCAGACGCCTCCCCTTTGTCCCCGCGGAGCCCCTTCCTCCTCTCCTTCCTTCGGCAACAGCCCCGGCTGGCGGCAGCGGCTGCCGTCCGCAAAACCAGGAGCGCCCGCCTCAAATCCGTTGTGATCGCAACAAGCCCATCGCCACGGGCTCTCTCTGCAGCCCCCGGCCCGGGATGGTTGCGCAGCGCGGCCTACGCGCGCCGTTTCTCGATGGCCCGTGAGGCGTGCGGGGGAAAGGCTCTTCGTGCTTCACCGGGGCCTGTGGCCAGACGGGGCCTGTGGCCAGACGGGGCCTGTGGCCAGACGGGGCCTGTGGCCAGACGGGGCCTGTGGCCAGACGGGGCCTGTGGCCAGACGGGGCCCGCCGCCGGCTCCTCGCCCCGCGAGGCGCTGCAATGGGAAGAAGAAAAGTACCTATGTAAGAAGAAACAGAAAAAGCGTTCCCTTGGGGCGGTGCTGTGGCTGGGGGGGTATTTCTACGTTTGTATCTTTAGCGAACGTGCTGACGGCAGGGAAGGGCCCCGGGAGCGGCGGGAAAGCCGCGCGGCGCGGCGGCCCGGCCCGCGGTGCTGCAGCCGGGCGGCGCGCGCCCTTCCCGCCAGGGGCCGCGGCGCCTCAGCCCGCCGGGGCGGGGCGGGGCGGGCCTGAGGAGCGCCAAGATGGCGGCTGCGCGGTGGCTCGGCGCGGCTGCGGGGCTGGGCGGCCGGTAGGTGACCGCGGGGCTGCCCCGGCCCGGCGGAGGGAGCCCGGGTCCCTTCCCGGAGGGATCCCCTCTCGCCCCTTTCCCCGCGCGGCTGGGGGGCGGCCGCGTCGCAGCGAGCGGCACCGCGACCTCCCGGGCCGCGCCGGGCTCCCCTCGCTCTTCCCCTTTGCTTCCCCGCTGCGGCAGGGCGGACGAGGGTGAAGTTATGTCTTCCTTCTCCTCGTCACAGACGGGCGGCGAGAGGCTGGTTCTTCCCCCAGCCGCATTACGATAGCGAGGGGTTAGTTCCCCCCGACACGCAGGGGCTGAGGGCCTTCACCCCCCTGCGCACACGGGTGTGGGTAACGAGGGGGATTCCCCCCCCCCGTGTGCACAGGCCGGTGCAGCAGGGAGCAGTGCCCCGTAGGTGTGCACGGGGTCCTGCAGCGAGGGGGAATTCCCCCCCCTGTGCACAGGCCGGTGCAGCAGGGAGCAGTGCCCGTAGGTGTGCACAGGGTCCTGCAGCGAGGGGGAATTCCCCCCCCCCCGTGTGCACAGGCCGGTGCAGCAGGGAGCAGTGCCCCGTAGGTGTGCACGGGGTCCTGCAGCGAGGGGGAATTCCCCCCCCGTGTGCTCAGGCCGGTGCAGGGAGCAATGCCTGTACATGTGCACGGGGTCCTGCAGCGAGGGGGAATTCCCCCCCCGTGTGCACAGGCCGGTGCAGCAGGGAGCAGTGCCCGTAGGTGTGCACGGGGTCCTGCAGCGAGGGGGAATTCCCCCCCGTGTGCTCAGGCCGGTGCAACGAGGGGTAGTTCCCCGCACGCGTGTGCGCAGGGTCATGCGATGGGGTGCAGTGAACTCCCCCCCACACGGATGCTTAGGGCCAAGCGAGAAGGGGACATTCCCCCCTCCGTCCTCGCTAAAGACTGCAATAAGGGGAAATCGACGTGGTGATGGGCAAGCCTCCTGCCCCGTGCTGCGGCCTATAAAATGCACTATAATCTTTATTCCCCAAAGCTAAAGGGAGAAAGGAGACCTTTTCTCTTGGGGGACCTTCCTCGCACATCCCGTTGTGGTCTCTGTACCTGCTATCAAGACCACAAAAGTAAGCAAATAACACGATTTAGATGTTCCTGTCTCTCTCACTCGCAACAGGGAGCTCCGTTTCATGAGACAGAGCTTTTCTCCGGTTCCCATGTTTGAGGAATCTGGGCCTAGGTGTAGTGCTTCTGATTTACGACCCCCTGAGAGAATCAGCCTCCTCTTAGTAACAGCCCCTTCGGTAATTAGTTTAGTTGACCTGCTTTCCCCCCTCTGTACCTGATAAGGAGGAGAGAAACCAGATAATAATCCTCCATGTAGTATGGATCCGTGCTGTCAGTGACACGAGGTGGGTGTTGGTTACGTTTGCTGATTTTCACTTTGCTCTGAAATACCTGGATACTGTTGGCTGTGCATACAGTTACGGAAATCAGATGAGCAAGTATTTACACTTTCCACAGTTAGGCCTGTTACTCCATTGCTCTGCCTTGCTTTTTCTCTTAATGTTTTTTTCCTTTTTTCCCCTCTGCTCTCCCCCCCTCTTAACTTCATCTGAGCAGATGACACCACCCCTGTTGTGACTGCTAGTGCAAATTATGTGGCCTCTTTTAACTGGTCTGTTTTAGTTCTGGAACAGTACTTGTATTGGCATATACTGAATTTCTTTATGCCCCAAAGAGAAGAAATCCATAGAGGTGGACAGGGGTGAGGTATTGCTTGGTATGTGCAGCTAATAGAGTCTTTATCTTTTATCCAAATGTTGTGCTGCTGTTTTTTTCTTATGAGAATTGTTTGTGTAAGACGAGCTATTGCATTAACTTTTTAGCCTGACTTCTATCTTCCACGAGTCACGTAGGGGAGCCTTATACTTGACCAGCTAAACCCACCGAGTACAGGAGTAAATTCTGGCCTTCAGGCCAGTCTCAGGTGCTTGGGGTTGGACTCATCTCAGCTGTCTGTAATCTTCTGAAAATTAGGTACTTAGCCCACGCTAGATTTCCAGGTGCTAGCTGCTCTCAAAAGCAAGAAAAAAGGCTCCCCTAGGGTGATTTATTCTCTTCTTTTACAGCTAAGTAAGGGGATTTGCCTGCCTTTAGTGACTGTGAAGGAGGCTAGAGGTGGCTAAAATTGGAGAGTTATGTCTATCTTGTTATGAAATGAGAGGGAGCACTGAAAAGGGGAAAAAGCAAGGGAGGTTTTGTGATGTCGCCTGCGAGCTTGCCGCATTACCCGAGAGGTGTAAGGCAGGTGAGTGTCTTGCCGAGTTCTGGGGTTGCTAGAAGCATGTGAAATACTCTTTCTGTGGGGGAATGTAAACTTGTAATTTGGAAATTGTTAGTAAAACTATTTTTTTCTCTAGGTTCTGTTGTACGATGTTAAAAGATCGTAATTTGACAACTCAACACTCTTTCCACCAACTTGTGCAAAAGAAACCATTTCTTCCATCTGCGGTATGGCACAATGCAGGTAAATACAGTTAAAAATTAATAGAGAGCATTGTGAGTTTTTCTCTCTTGCGGTAATAATGAAAGCCTACTATTCTTTCTAAAATCTGAGTGCGATAAAATTTCCTAGGTGTTTTTTAATGAAGGGCTAGTGCAGTTGGATATTTGGAGCCTGGGGAGAAGATGTGGATGGCTCACAATGTCATTCAGCTGCCAAGACTTACAGGGGGCTTTGTTGGTGCAAAATATTGTTTGGGCTTTGATGCATTTCTTAATTTAATTTCTGTGTTGGTGCAAATGTATCCCTTATGAAAGACTTCGTGTTGCCTTCTGTTCTGCTTCAGCTGCTGAGCCCTGCCAGATAAAGTTGCTGGCTGTCCACGTAGAACCGAGCAAGGATGAAAGCGAAGCCTTTCATTCTTAGAGCTGCAATATTTTCTTTTTTTAATTTTCCCCCTCTTGAACATGCATTCAGGTATGGTGCATTGACAGCATTCTCCATTAAAATTATCTGCAACTTGGTATTACCCTGAAAAAGCAATATATAAGATTGAGTTTGTTGTACCACCCTTTTTTTTTTTTTTTTTGGTAGGCTGTAATGTTCAGAAAAGAAAAAAAAAAAAAAGAAAAAAATCTGTGAAACTTGCACTGCAGAAAAACATTGTGCTCTTGCACCTGCTGGAGGGATTTAGCAACTGCTCTCCAATGCTGTAGCAGAAAGAGCCTAAGATAAAAAAATTCTGCAGGTGCTGTTGCATGGAATTAATCACAAATTGAAATCTTATTTAAATGAGTCTGCTCAGGCAGAAGTTTCTTTTCGATTTTGATTTCGGAGAAGTCCAGTCTTGCCTGGTCCAGCGCTATTTTTCTATTTCAGTTCTAATCAACAGGCAGACTCTGATGAGTAGACTTAGCATTTTACCCGCTTCTGCAAGCGTCCTACTAAAGTCGGCCTCGATTTGGTATCTTCCTCCTACCTTGAGCAGATGGCAGAACAGAACAATAGCAGGTTTACGCAGCGTTCCACAGAGGGTTGAAAGAAACGATATAGATGTTTGATGTAAATACAGCCAGTTACCAACTACTGAATAATAAATTCCAAATGGGTTATTCGCAGCTGTGCAAAGAACTCTCCAGGTTGATTAATGATTGAAAAACCTGGTCTTAGGAAGGCGGATCTTCAACTGCAGAAGACACTTGTAAAATAGAGCGGCTGCCTGCACGGACACCTTTTCTGTGTATTAGGGTGTTAGAGATGCTAGGTGAACGATGTGCGATAGCTGTTAGTGACCCACTGCCTTCAAAAAACGGGCAGGGTGTACTCCATTTACACCACCCAAATCTCCTCTTGGTTATTCGTAAACTGCGCTGTTACTCTGGATGTGATTTTGGGTGCCGGATCTGGAAGATCCATCCCCATGGATAAAGCTGACTAGTTGCTTGCTCTATTAGGATTATTCTTTTCATGTTAAAACTAAGTACTTCTGCGCTAAGTGTTTCTTCCTTTTAAAGAAAAAGAAAAAATGTAGTGTGTGCGTACTTTGCCATTGTGTATGTTCAAGTCAAATGGGTTGTTACCATGACAGGCGCAGGCAGTAACAATTTGGCAATTTATAAATAGCGTGATTTGTCATCTAATACTAGGGAGTCATGGGCAAAATGGCAGTTTACGAAAACGTCAGCTCGCTCTGTTGCTTTAAATTCCTCTATTGCATATTTTTTGAAGTTATGTGAGCTTGTTTCTCAATTATAACTTATTTGCAAATATTAGTTCCTAAAGATTTTTGGTTTTGAAATGCATTTTCTCTTTCCTGAATGTTCATATATCATTGTGTTATTTGATGTGGAGGGAGAGTTAGAAAGAAGGAGAACTAGAAAGAGAATTAGAACACGGGAAACTGTCCCTAACTGATGTTCAGCTTCAGTGGGACGTCAGGCATATGCTGCGTGGACATGTCTACAAGAAAATATGCTATTAGATGTACACCATTAAATATAGAGTATTAAATTTTAGTCAAGATCAGGTTTTTTTTACACCCTTCTAGTGAAAGAAAAAGACCCACGCCACAAAAGGAACTTCAGTAAAAATTTATCTTTTAAACATCTTTACCAGTGAACTGTAAATAATTTTATTGTGAATTGTTTGGTCAGTTCAGTTTCTGGAGGATAAGTGATAGCTTACAGTAATTTTTCACTCAGTGGAAAAGATTATAAGCAGGGTGTGGTTCACTGTAGCTGTTGTTATGCTTGTTTTTCTTCTAGTGCTGAAGAATGAAACAGAAACCAAAGCCCATAAATCACGTGTATTTGAAGAGAGAGTTAATAAAAGGGAGTATGCTTTGGACAGGAAGTGGTAATGCTGGCAGAGGGACTTCGCAGCATTTGAGGATCATAAACTAAAAAAACCCTAAACACAACAGAGAAATGAAGGTTGCATCTCTTGGCCTTCAGTCGAAAGCGAGGATGGTAGTGGCCTTGTGCAGTTCAATGCTGTTTCAGTAGGATGCTTTTTAGTAAATGAAAGTTAGCAAAAGAAGGAAAGACAAGGTTCTGTTTATCATCTTGGTGCCTGTGAGACAACATGCTTGTGTTTATCAGTCTTCGTGTCAGTCTGGAGGCTTTCATGGAACCCACTGCATCGTGCTTTGAAAGCAGCATTGCTGCACAGGCTGCTGTTGGCTGTAGCACCGTGGTCACCCTGGGCTTGGCTTGCTAAGTTATTAGGATCCTTGACTTTCATTTAAACTACTGGGGTTTGATTACAGTATTTTTCTTCTTTTTGTTTTTTTAATTTCCAGTAAGAAGCATGTTTATTCAAACTCAGGACACACCAAATCCAAATAGCTTGAAGTTTATTCCAGGGAAGGAAGTGCTGGAGTCAAGGACTATGGAGTTTTCCACACCAGCTGCAGCATTTTGCTCACCTTTAGCAAGGTATTATTAAACACATCATAATCTGTTGGGGGGACCGTATGGGCTGTGTGTCTACAACTGATGTTTTTAAGCACAGCTTCTGATCATTCTGCTCCTCCTTATACTCAGGAGCAGCTTGGTTGGATTTAAGTTTTTAATGCTGCTTTGTTTGTGCATAAAATTAAAGCTAGGAAGATTGTCATTACTGAAGTGGTTTTCTGTGTGTCTGTACTCCCCACGGCTGTATCGTAGCAGATTGCATCAGGGTCTGGTTTATGCAACTGGATTGAGTGGTATTATAAATCGGTGTTCTTGAACAGTTGCTGCATCACTTGTTTGACCTCTGGCCCTGATTTCACAAAATCATTCCCATCAGAACACGCTTAGTTCAAGTAGTTACTTGGAAATCATGCAACTTTCCAGAATTGGGAAATAGACAGCATAAGGAAGTAAATAGTCCCCAGATACGACAAATTACCTGTAGTAGCTTGCTTGTTTTGGGACATGTTGGTTTGAACCTGAACTTCAAAAGCAATGGATTTTTCCTTCACAAAAGGTTTATGATGTTGCAGTCAAAGGAAAGCCAGTTTTGGCCCGCACTTTCAGGCTGGATCTGTAACAGGTCTTGGGAATTGCAGCTGTCAATACCAAAATGCGTAATCTGGAGTAAGAATCGCTGAGCAGATAATCGATTCGTATCATCTTGGTATAGAAGGGGTTTCTATATGGCTTCCCACCATCGCAAGCCTCTCTGGGAATCTTTGGAAGCACCCATTTTTGCATGTTTGTCATTGCTTTCACATAAGCCTCTGAAAAGAAACCTTATCTGTTACGTGGGTGGAAGGGCTTCGATTCGAGGGCGAGATCCAGAAATGGTGCAAATTATTATCTCTGGAGATACCAGTTTAATTCATCTTTGTGTATGTTGGAAGAATTATATGCAAGAGTAGAAGCTGTTTCATGTGACAGTCTCTCCAGGAACTGTAGGGCTATCAAACATGCAGATCTACCGTTTCCGCAGGTCTCTTGCAGAGTTGTTTGGCAGCTAACAGGATCTTTACAGGCAAAACTCTGTGACTTAAAGTAATAAATACAACGTGAAAGGTTTTTGAGGACATCAAAACGTGCTAGTGGAACACTGAAGCTGTAGGATGTGATTATGCCAAAGTGCGTCAGGTTGCAGAACGCAATCGACTGTCAGAAAGTGGCTTTTTGTTGTCGTGTATCTGCAAATAGATGTTTTCATCAAAGAAGAAGTATGTGCTAGAATGGGTACCCTGACAAAACAGCTTGATTATGTGTATTGTGCAGCTTAATGGAAAAAAAATTGTCTACTACATATCGTTAAACCCCAGATTATGGTTTTTGTAAATGGAATACTCATTTATTTTAAAAGGGAACATTAACTTTCCAAAGAAGTAATAAAAGCTTCCCGAAGGGGAGAGAGGGGGAACAATTATTTAATTGATCTAGGATTGTTTGGTGCACTTGCATGATTTCATTATTTAAGTACCTTAAAAATCCAGTTGGTTTAGTGGTGTAAAAGCCCCGTACGCATACAACTTTTCATGTGTGGAAATTCTTTCAAATGGGTATTGTGAAATCTCTTTTGTCATTTTTCATCACGCATACCTTTGTGATAAGATTTCCAATTCCTTCATTCATTGCATTTGTGATGTTTTCCAGTCTTTCAGGAGAATATATTTTCTTTTCTTTTCTTCCCTCCGACCCTGTAATTACAAAAACACTCTTACAGCCTTATGCTTTATTTAACTCCAGGTGCTTCCTACTTCTAATGATTTTTTTTTTTTTTTTTTAGGTTTTTTTACTCCTCAGGAGTAGCATCATTTATTTATTCTGTAGATGAATTTGTTGGGTTTTATTTAACCGTTTGTGGAAACTGGTCTTTACATTCTCATTCTGTGTTTTATACTTAAAATAGTGTCAAAAATGTGCTCTTTACTATCATGTAACTTCTTGTGTTGCTTTGGATGTGTGCTAATGTACCACCTGGTTGTTGGGTGCTGTATGGGGCCATCTCGAGCAATTTAGTATGAATCTTAAGCCTTTACTAAATCTTCAAATTTTTCATGTGCCATACAAATGACTAGCAATATTGAAGATTGCTCACAAAGGGAGTTGGTGTGCTAAAGCCTTTCGGGCTGCTTGGCGCTAATCCTTTTATTTCACGGCAACAGAATTGAAGGCAGTTTTTACTGAGCTCAACTACTTTAAATAACTTGCTTTAATCTCAGGAACATTCCTTGTATTTGCACTAGTCCTACCTAAAATAACAGGCACCTACTGGTTTTGATGCTGATCAAATATGGTTTTGTATACAGAATATAATTTTGCTTCCAAAGAAGAACTGGAGAAACTCTTTCACACATCTTGTGGAAAAGTCCTGTAAGATGTGTTTGGTTTTACTGCGTACACTGCTTCACAGCAGGATATCCTGGCTCTTACTAAGCTGTAGGTGAAGTAACTGGGAGTTTCTCGTAATGGTTCTGGTTTTAGTGCTTATTTTTGTCTAGAAACGTATTCTAGAACTTTTTTTCTGTGACAGCTTAAATAAATCTTTAGGAGTTTGCCTGAAATGTGTATGCATTTTTGGTTTTTTTTTTGTTTGTTTTCTTAACAGACAGTTATTCAAAATTGAAGGAGTTAAAAGTATTTTCTTTGGACCAGACTTCATTACAATCACCAAGGTAAGCAGAACAGAGATTCAAGTATGCTAAAAGATGAGCTGAGATTCAGCTATCTAATAGATGGCCATCGGGAAGATCCAGTCAGACTCTGGGACGTGCGTAGTGAAAGTACCAGAGGCAGTGGTCACAAGCAGCATAAAGGGAATTGCCTTTACTATAAATGAAAAAAAAATCACAATGTGTGGGTAAGCACTGGAATAGGTTGCCCGGAGAAGTTGTAGATTCTTTGATCTTGGAAATGGTCAGTGTTGGACTGGACGAGGCCCTGTGCAACGTGGTCAGCTTGGAAGCTGGCTCTGCTTCGAACAGGAATTGGGACTAGATGACCTCCAGGGAGCGCTTCCAAGTGGGATGGATGGAATGACTGGGATGCAGTCCGTTGCAGGTGGTGCTGTGTTTACCCAAGGTGCGGAGCTCGTGTCAGCAGAGATAAGGTGTTGCGTAGGAGCCGTGCAGTTGTGCTCTTACTGTGTGGAGAGTACAGGGCAATTCAGTGGATGATAATTTGGCTCAAAATTAATGAGAACCAAACAAGCTCGAGTCTTTGAAACGGTTTGGTAAAAATATGTGTCAAATAATGTATTTAGGAGACTCTATTTTTTGCCTCTTTTTAGCGAATATTTTAATAGCACTCAGCTTGCAAACAAGGAAACTTTTCTGTTGACTATTATAAATTGAGTCTTACTGAACTTTTTTGGTAAAGCTGGACTTGACAAAACTATGAAATCAAATCCATGCATCAAACGTGAGAGCCCATTGTAATATTTTCAATGTAAGAAGAATCTCTGCGTAGCTTATTCTTAGGAGGCGGATACTCTGGTTTTATGCATTTTTTTTTTTTTTCTTCTGATTCTCGCAGGAGAGTGAAGATCTGGATTGGAACTTACTGAAACCAGATATTTATGCAACTATAATGGATTTCTTTGCCTCTGGCTTACCTGTAGTTACTGAAGAGGCACCTAGGACCGATACAGGTAAATCAAACTCTTCAAAAGAAGTCAGTATCTGCCTTTGGGTTTAGTTTTTGTGACATCCAGAAGAGCCTCCACTTGTCTCTCAGAAAAGGCTGCAAGAGAATTTAAAGTGAAAACTGCTAAAATTAACACAGGAGAGAATTTGCAGAACGCGTGTGTTCTAGTGGAAGCAGTGCTGCGCTGTCTGCAGGAGTTGCTTACCCGTGAATGTGAAGCCTGGTCCTCGTCCGCTGTAGTATGAGGAGCGGATCTTCGCAGGCGCTGTGCTGAGCTATGTGTTTTAGCAGTACCGACTGTGTTCTGTTGTGCTTTGTGTGCGTGAAATATTTTTGCGAGTGCTGAGGCTGTGTTTAGAAAGCTATTGAGTGTTCCTGCCTGTCCTTTTTGTATGGGCACCTGCAAAGGGTTTTATTTCCCTCCTTAGACCAAAAAGGAGTGCCCAGGCTTAATGCCCGTGTCTTAATGACAGGTTTATGGTCTTAAATGAACAAGAAATAGTAAGAAGACTTTTCTAAACTGTAATAGAAAGTAACTGAGACGAACTTAGAATTTAACTCAAGGGCAGTATTTTGCCTTTTGTTTTCTCATTTGCAACTTACTAACTTAAACAACTTTTCCGGTGTTTTAAGGAAGCTTATGACTATTGAATTCCTCTCTGCTCTGTTATGTCTGGATTTAATTTCAATATTAACATAGACTTTATTTTATTTGAAAAAGATGTCTTTAAAAATGCTTCTGCGAGACTAGCACTGAGCTTAAAATTGCATCCAGAGCTGCTAAACACAGACAGGTTCATAATTCTCTTCCTGCTGAATTTTTTAGGTTGCTGAAACTTTCCTTCTGAGGACCCTGCCTTAACCTGTGCATCCTTATTGAATGTTAGTTGTTGCGTCCTTTAAAAGGTGGCACTGCTGTTGTCTGTTGAGAACTCTGAACCAATACTGGTGTTTGTCAGTGAAAGCCTGGGATCTGAATAAGGATAATGCAGAAAAAGAAACTTACTCTGAATTAAGAGCAAGTTTTGGTTTCAGTCGTCTGCCTTTTGGTTTCAGTCATCTCAGCAATGCTTTTATGCTATTTCATTCTGCCGTTATGGGTATACAGTGTTAGTAATCGTATTGGAATTCCCTCCAAGTTCTGATTTGCACGTTTTTCTTTTCCCAAGCCGCATCAGAAGAAGATGATGAAGTTGTCCTAATGATTAAAGAACTGCTGGATACAAGAATAAGGTAAACCAGGAACATTACTGCTAGATGGAGTGAGTTAGCCTTGGGGTTTGGATTTATTTAGGGAACAGTGCATTTTTCTTTGGGTACGTGTGATTTCATGGTTCTGTATCTAGTGCGGGGGTTTAAAGTGCAAAACTGGCCAGAGTTGAGAATTCTGTTTCCCCGAATTGAAAACTTTCTATCTAGTTTTCCTGTTTAAGCAAACCATGTGCTGAACAGAGTCCTTACTGCTGAGTGATTTTAGAACAGTGTATGGTCTTGCCCTCCAGAGGGCATTTAAATAGGTCCGTTGGGTTTAACCTGGTTGTTTTTAAATAGTGAAAACAACACAGTCTTTGCTTTTACAGTAACTTTTTTCCTCTGTTGTATTAATCTCTCTCTTAATTATACTTGCCCTTTCCTTCCAAGTATTCCGAAGTAGCTTATACTGTTGTATCGCACTCTAAAGGAAAATGTACTGGTGGGTTTCCCTCGCTGCCTGGGCTTCTGTGGATTTTGCCCTTGCGTTCTGTTGCAATTATATTGGTATTCTAACACAGCTTGAATTTAGAAACTGGTGGTAACTAATGAAGTCTCAAGAGTGGCTATGGATTGTGTTGTTTACCTGAAGTATATTTATATGCTCGTTAATTGCCTTCCAAAGTAAACTGAAAGGAATAAGCAACTTGACATTTTAGATGCAGGGGGAAATGTCTGATGTCTTTCTGAAGCTGTGATATCTGATGGCGACATCTTCCTGAACTCACAAATTACAGGAACCAGAAACTTAGGTGTGGGTCAAAATCACGGAATTCGGTTTAATGTTTCCAGAAGTTGTGATGAACTTGGGCTTTTGAATTTCGTTTTTTTAGATGCTGCATTTTAAAAGCGATATTTAAAAATATCGGTTTGGTTATCTCACAGCTGACACATGGTACCGGTTAATTTTCCTGAAAGTAAAGAGGGGGAAAAGCAGAAACCAGCTGGAACATTTTTCCCGATGCATATGTACTAAGTGTTGAAACACGTAACCCGAGTATACTGTTGTGTAAAGCCACGCTAGAAAGTAACACCCAGGAGGCCCTGCTCTTGCTGGGTATGTGGTCATTTAAGCTCCCTGCGGTACGTTAGTCCTTGATTTCCCAGTGGCCTTTCATAACGGTCGCAGAATTCCTGCCCACATTTCTGGTTTTCCCCACCTTTTTCTTTCATTTCCTTCCCCCTGTGCCCCTCGGTCGATCAAGAGGCTGTTGATGAGAATACTGGCAGTAGTGTGTGTATCTTCATTTTATAGCGGGGTCGTTTACAGAAGCTATATATAAACCAGTGGTACGTACAGAGCAGTTATTGTTTAGTCAATTAAAAATATCTGCAAAGAAGTTGTCAGAAGGTGCAGGATGGCAGGAATGTCGATCCAAAGGGTCCTGTAGTGTGTTAAAAAAGTTAATTTTGAATAAGAAAAATGGAATTTTTAGTCATGTTCTTTCTGGAATGGAGATAATTTGCTCTGGTGAGTTGTTAATAAAGATGTCAAGTTCATAGATTATTCTCTTAGGAGTGTAGCTCTCAAAAGAGTTATTTTGGAAATCAGTATAAAGAGCTTCTGTTAGAGTAACTTGATGGTTTTAGCTTGGTCTGGAAAAATGTTGCTATGGGGATACAGTTACAATGCTGGGCATTTGTTGCTTGCAAAAGGAGACCAGGCTGCAGAAATGCTAATAGTACTGGGGTGTGATCTTACCAGATGCTGGTTGCTTCACCCGTTAGCAGGATTAAGCTTTGACATAGTTGGAGCTTTTTTCTGTCCTGCGTAAACTACGCTGAACCGTGTATTTCTTTATGGAAGCGCTTAAGGCCTCCTTACCACTGTCCCTAGCCAGGTAAGAGATGCACGTGCATCGTATGGTAGGACGCACACCTATGGTATTTGGCACATAACTGAGGCAATCATCGTTACGTGTGGAGAGGGCCTCAAGGCAAACCAGTGTGTCTTTGCAGGCTGAAGCAAGCTCTGCTCTAAGGTGCTCACCCTCGCCCCTAGAATTTCAATGATTCCTTCATATGCTGCTGCGTTCATTGCAAATACATTTTGCTTAATGTCCTATGGAAAAACAGTAGCCATCACTTGAGAGAATCCAGCAAAGTATGAGTTGTTGGAAAGTTGGACCGGGTAGTTGTAGAGAAAGAAGGCTTTAGTGACTATATCTTGACAGTTCTTTGTGTATATTAAATTGAGCTTTACTAAAGATTTCTGGAAGCAAATGTATTTCAGCTATACTTGCTTTAAATTGAGTATTGTGTTCCACCAGGCCGACAGTGCAAGAAGATGGTGGTGATGTTATTTATAAAGGCTTTGAGGATGGGATTGTGCAGCTGAAGTTGCAGGGTTCATGCACCAGCTGTCCCAGTTCCATCATCACCCTGAAGAACGGGATACAGAACATGCTCCAGTTCTACATCCCTGAAGTAGAAGGCGTGGAACAGGTGGGTTGGTGAGAGAGAATAGCTGTTTGAAATGGAAAAGAAGGTCTTTGTCCCTCTCCAGCATGGACGGGTTGGCGATGTAATCAAAAGTACAGGATGCATAGATGCAGTTTTTCCAAGTCAGAAGCTGTATCTTAGCAAAAGATCCAGAACTCTGCAAAGCGCTGTGCAACCCCGTGGCTGCCTGACTGGAAATGTGCCCATGTCCCTCTGGTGCTGAGGAGCCCAGAACTGGACACTCTGTGTTTGCCACTGATTGTTACCTTTGTGTTTTGGTGACTTGTGACAATAAGGGACAAGCTTTTGTCCCCTAAAACACAGATTCTTTTGCTTTGTCATTAAAAATCTGATACGCTGTAGTGATTGTTCTAGCAGCCTTGGTAATAACGTGAGCAGCTCCTGTTATTTCAGCCACGTTTCCTTCTGGCATTTTTGATGGCAAGTTTTTCTTAACCACCTTCTTGCGTGGAATAACTGCTGTTCTCCTTGGGCCCAGCAAGGATTGAGTATAATAAATACGCAATCCTGCGGGACTGAGAGTTTAAAGTGTTCACATAAGCTACTTCTGGATTTGATTTCAGGTCGTTGACAACGATGATGACGTGGAGAAAGAAGCAAATTCTACTTGAGCTGGCATCATCTATGGCCAATAAGTATTTACCTCTTGGTGTACGTAAACTGTCTTTGTGCTGAGGAGCAACCAAATTTGCCTTTCTTTTCAGAAAAAGAGTTGCACTTACATCTGTAAAAATGTATCATCAGTTTAAGCAGTTTGTCCACTAATTTATTAAATGCCCTGCGTTCAAAAAAGAATCCTTTTGCTCTACTTTGTACCGTGTCTTAAGAAAGAAATGGTGGGCTTTAAAAACGGTGATGCGTCTCTCCGTTGTTCTTTCATACAAAAAATTCAAGACTGAAAAAAAGAGAAGGCAGAAGTAAAGTTTCTTGACTGTTTTTTGTGCAATAGAAATATTAAATATTTATTCCCCCAAGCCTCCTTATGGGACTTGCAGGACTATCTGCCCTTGCTCTATAATTGGGAGATTGAGGAATGCTAATTTTATCGAGTCTTGTTAAAAAGCTTTTGATTCATATCAGTTTTTTGTGTGAAAAATAACCCACAACTTAAAGTGTTCATTTTAGAGGATATAATATTGCCATCACTTGTGGAAAGTTACTCACTTGCTCGCTACCACTGTGCAAACGATAGCAACAGAAACAAAAAACGTGAGTTGTTTGGTGTAAGAATCGTATCTTTTTAAAGAAATGCTAGAAGAAGATGATCCTTATCGGCTTCAGTAAGTAGAGAGACTAATTAGCTTATTTAGAAGTAAAATTGTTCAGCCACCATTAGTGGTCTGTTTAAACTTGCAAAAGATGATTTCTTAGCATAATACTCCAACATCAAGATGAATGTGCAGGGCTTAAGGGCACAAATTACATTTGCAGGATAGCGAAGAAAATGGATGTGTTTACCTATGGCATATCCTGTTTGTTCCTCCTGCAGTGCCAAAGAGCGCAGCGTGTGTGTAACTTGGCTGCCTGGCCGAGCGAGGGAAGACGTGGCAGAGCAGAACGCGTTCTGCTTTTAGAGACTATGGGAAGAGAAATATTTATTGTTCTGAAATTGAAATACGCAAATCGGACTTTGCGAGTACTTCTGTTTACTTGTGCATGTAGGACTTAATTTCTTCCTGGTGCCTAGCTTCAGCAGATGGCTTTGCTAACAGAAGTACTATTTCTTCTTTGTGCTGCCACAGTCGAGCTGAGTTTGCGGCCGTTATTTGGCTTATGGTTACAGTAGTATTCCCTGCGTGCAAGGATGTGACAGCCTCCTGCGTTCCCCCTCTTTCACTCCTTGCCAGTGTAATTCCACTGAGCCCCTAAATGAGATCAGTTAAGTCAGTGGAGAATCTTTTATATAGCATGCAGTTCGGCATGGGTAGCCATAAAGTTCATATTACTTGTTAGAGATACGAAAATAAATATTTTGGCAAAATCTCTCTTTGGCTTTCACGGAGAGTAATAACGTACAGTCATTTAAATGACGCACTCAGGACTTGGAAATTGGTTTGAAATCACCATGTTTTCTTTACCCTGTTACGAAGTACGCAGTGCCTGATCTTACGAGTACATCGATGACAAAATCCCCCGGAGGTGGGCACAGACTATCCAAAAGAGAGCTTATGCAAACATTATTGCCATGTTCTTCTTTGTCAGCAACCCATAGAACGGCGAGTAATGTTTCTGGTTTCTCAAAAACAGAGCTTTTTAGGCCTAATTTGTCAATTTAATGCACTATATAAGCCACAACTTAAAACAGCAAAGTAGCTGTTTTGTGTGTTAAATAAAATGTATCTGTTAAAGATGTGGTCTTTATTCGTCAATTAAGCAGTACTAATCTCTTCCAGGTACAGTAAGGATCCAGTTCTGCCACTCTCTTTGTATTTCCAGCCTTGTTTTTAACGGGCTTTCGATTTGTACAGATAGGACAAAATTAAGCTTGCGTGCACTGAGGCTGAAGATCAAGCGTCTTGTGACCTCGAGGCTGAAGAGATTCCATGTCCAGCGTGTATCCTGCGTGTCCTCAAGTTCCTCAAGCTCTGTCGTGGAGAGAGAAGCGCGTAGTGCTCGCATCCCATCCTCTCTTACCTGTTCTGTCCCACTGCAAAGTAAGCTCTTCAGGGCAGCGGTTGCGTTTCTACAGCATGAAGCGATGGGGGGGCTCTGGAGAAACAAAAGCAGAGGGAGGGGGGCAAGCGGCAGTTCTCTCTTGGGGAACGAAACAAAACCCAACTGTTTGCAGCATTAGCCATAACCGTAAGCTAATGCTGTGACAGCCCGATGCGGTAACAGCGTCGGCCCAAATCACGAGGAGTTTCTCTGTGAACCTTCCAAGCTCTGTCTGGAACAGCTTAGTTCATGGAAAGAATCCCTGCGAGCGAGAGGCGGCCCGTCTCCTCCGCGCGCCCAGAAAGCCTTTCACGCTCACGGACCCCGAGGCAAACGGGAACACAGTACTGACTGTTCGGCGTTTAGCTCGGGAGTCGCCGAGGTGGCCGGCGTCCTCGGCGGTGTGGGACGGAGGGGGGTGTTCTTGCAGCTCTTCCTTCAAAGAGGGCCCTTCGGTTAGGGGGCTGGGAAGCTGTGCTGTACCGCAGCGCTCCGGTCAGCGAGGCTTTTTGACTGTGAAGTTTTTCTATAAATGGCAGGTAGTCATTACATTTAAAATAGTAACGACTGCTTGAAATTATTCTGGTATTTTTTTTAAAGGAAAAAAGTACTTTGGTGTTTTTGCTGTGCCATAGATAAGTGCAGAATTACAGTCTGCCATTCAGCCATTTTTGTTTTCACCTGTTTCGGATGAGAAAACACAAAATCCATTCATGTTTCCTAAGCGCTGTTCTAGCACTCTCTCTCACAGAAAAAGTTGATTACAGCGATCTAAACTCTTGTCATCTTGAAACTGTTCACAGGTGGAGATGTGTGTGTTGTCAGGATGTGACTCATTCCATGCTTCTAGGAGAAATTAGCCTGTGTGTCTATAACGCAGTCTTCTGGTAACGCCGTGGCGCGTACGGTGTGGAGCAAGCGCCAGCCGCAGCCTCTGCTGACAGCGTTTTTGGAGCAGGTACTCTCAGCACCCTAGCAGGAGGCAGTAGCTCACGCTACCCGATGTTAACGCTCAGAATGCGTTATGTCGGGGATCACAAAGCAGGCTCTTTTCAGGAGCTGATAGTTTGCGATCAATCTAAAATTCAGGCCTTTAGCCAGAACTTCTATTTCAAGTGAAGCGTGTTGAGCTTAGAGGAGAAGGAAGCGGGTATTTTTTTCCCAACCGTGACCCCTTTCTGTTAATTTTAAAAGGCGCACGTGTAATAGTTTGGAAAACTGTTTTCACGTTTCTCCGTTTGGTAGTAATTTGCATATCCACATCCACACAAAGTACGTATGGTAGTAAAGCCACGTACTGTACGTACAGCAAACCGCAGGATAAAGTAACAAGTTACGTAGGGCATAAGTGCTGGCTTTTATGGGGAAAAAATGAAATAGCCACTTAAAGACTAAACACAGGGAGCTGGCTTTCTGTATGTGTAAGACTGTGAGGAATTCGCATCACATCAGTACATACAGATGGATGAGTTGGCCTCAGTTTGAAGGATTCATTTTTGTAACATCAAGTATGGTATAGGTTTAAGTCGTAAAGTTTGGTATTTGCTGTGCTGCTGACACGAACTGTGTATTCTGGGAGCGTTCGTAAGGCCTGTCTGTGCTGCTTCAGGCGTGGGGCATCCCTCGTTAGGAGTAGGGTGATACCTTTCGTTTGCCTTCAGGCAACGCTATGGGTTATTGTAGGTTTGTAGGGAGTGTCTTAAGAAATGCTGCGAGTGGTGAGAAGGCGTGAAGTGGGAGCTACTGCGGGGCAGCAGTATAAACCAGGAGATGGATCCGGTGTGCCTGGTAGATCAGTAACAGAGCTTGAACAGCAGCCAAAGCTGAGGAGAGCAAGGTTTCTGTGCCAGCGTGTATTTCTGGTGACCGCCGTTCTGATTTGCACTCCTACGATGGGTCCGTAGTTCCCTTCCCACCCGGGAAGTCGGCTTCCCCTGCCGCCAGGCGCCCAGCTTCCTCCTGAAAGGTGTGGAAGTGGAAAAAACCTCAGAATTTGGAGTCAGCCGCCCTCCGCCTTCACCACTGACAAAGGGGGAATAAAGCACCGAGCAGCTCGATTCCGGGGCGCTGCTCTACGCGAGCCAGCCCTAGGAACCGGGGCTAACTGCCGTGGGTTATTCCTGCCTCGTCTTTGCCGCTGAACAGAAGCAGAGAGGTGGCCGTGTGCGCTGGCCGCGAACTTCTGATGCGTCTCGGATCGGCCACCTTCCTGCTTCTGTTGGTGTGCGGCCAGGTTCTTCTAGCAGCTGGCTCAAAATCTACCCCATCCCGATTTTTTGATGTAAACTAACATTTTAGGTTGTTTTATGGGCTTTTCAAGGAAATCTCTATTGACTTTTCAGTGTCGAGATAAAGTGAAGTGAACAGCATGTTCCTTAAGAAGTGATTGCTGTCCTTTTGTAGCCTTGGGCTTGTAGCGAGTATTTCAAACCGCGTTAGATCGCGGTAGCTAGGCGCGGGCGGCCTAAGTAAGCTGCATCGCTCCGTTGTCAGCTGCGCCCAGCCCACTGTGCTTTGCAGAGTCATCTTAATGGTTTCTTTATCTTGCTTCTGAATAGGTGCTGCTACAGAGCAGAAAATGAGGAGAGGGGGGCCCGGGGGTGCGGGGGGCCGCTTGTGGGCCCTGCGCCTGGAGGGGGGGCGGAGGGCTCGCAGCCCGGGCCCCCCCGCACGCCGACTGCGGCGAGAGGCTGGGGGCGAGCCCCGGCTGGCGCTGCTCCTGCCCGCTCTCGGCAGGCGCCGGGCGCGGCCCTTCGCGGGCAGCCGGCGGCGGGACGGGCGCGGCCTCCCCGCCCTCGGGGGACGCGGCTGGCGCCCGGCGCCGCGCCGCTGCGGGGAAGGACGGGGCCGCCTTTTGTCCGCCGCCGCCCCCGGCCGCCCCCGCCCGCGCGGGGCCCCGGGCGCCGCCCGCCGGCGGATCCGGCTGCCACGTCCCGGCGGGGCGGGGCCGGGGCGGGGCGGGCGGCGCGGCCCAATGGCGGGGCGGGCGGCGGGCCTGCGCCCTGGGCCCCGCCGCGGGGGGCGGGCGGGAGGGCGGGCGGCGCGGCCCCGGCGCGCAGAGCCGGCGCGGCCGCGGACCGGGGCGCACCATGTGCGGTAAGGGCCGGGCCGGGCCGGGCCGGGCGGCCCGGCGGGGGGGGGAGAGCGGCGCGGCCGCCGGCTGCGGGAGCGGCGGCCCGGGCGGCGTGGGCCGGGTGCCGGCCCTGCGCCCCCCCCCCCCCGCCGGGGAGCAGCGCTAGGCCGGCCGGTGCCGTGCCCAAAGCGTGCCGCGGCGGAGCGGCCCGGCCCCCGCCGCGCCCCCGGCGATGGGGGCGGAAAAAAGGGGCCGCCCGCTGCCTCGGCTGTAGCGAGAAGGGGCCCCATCTCCGTTATCTGAGAGTGTCAGCGTCTTGTCTGCCGTCCGCATATGTTTCTCTGGGGGAGGCGTCTCGCAATGCATTAATAACGTGAAAGGGCAAATTCTCCCGAAATTACGTGCAAATGCGGCCGGAGCGTACAAAAGGCCAGCGCCCTCGGTCTGCGTGAGGCACGGCAGTGCTAAAAATGCGCCGTTTCCTCGGTGCAGAAGCCTTCCGGGCACTTGGTGATGTTGGTGGGTCTTGGTTCGGTGGCGGGGGGTGCTGAGGGTGGTGACGGGTGGGTTTATAGGTTGTAGTTTTCAAAAGCAACGAAGTGACTTAGGAGCCTAAGCCCCAGTGGACGTCGGTAACGTGTACGTTATAGGATACAGGCTTCACCGGTAGCGTTTCCAAACGTGGCTCTGGTCCTATCAGAATAACCACTCCCACTTTTAGACGGAAAGTGTTTATTGTTATTCCTTTAGGCATTACAACTTCTGATGTGGATACTCGTACGTTTATTCAAGTTTACTGAGTGTAGGTTTTGAGGCAGACAGGTGAATTGGTTTAAATGAGGCTCAGAAGCGTCCATGGCAGGGTTGCGCACCAGCTCATCCCGCTCTCTTCGTACCCCCGTGGAGCTTCCCTGTGTTGAGCACATGCCTGAAGTGAACGGGAGCACAAGCCAGCGAGGCTTGTTCTCCAAAGCCACCGACGTACTTTCTACTCCTATGTGCCGTGTTAGTACAATTACTCTATCTTATCTCTTGGACATTGGAATGTAATTTATTCTTTCTCTTCTTCTTTCTGTCACATCGGCTTCATGTTTTCCCATGGAAATTTATGCAACAGTGATCTGTTGGCTCTTTTTATTTGTCTTTCCACGTTTCCTTTTGGTTCCCCCCCCCCCCCCCCGCCGTATTTTTATGTGCAAAATTAAAACGGTGCTCTAAGCAGGATTGTGGTTTTTATACTTAATGTGCAAGTTGACATTTCTTTCATTGTTTTTGTGAGATTGAGCTGGTATCGCCTTCAAACTGTCAAGTCTATGGAGCGCTATGAAGAGGCAATCAGAAATTCATAGTTCAGCTTACATTTAACACTATGTTAATTTGTGTTAAAAGTACAAAGTGGAGCAAAGCTAAGAATAGAAGGGATAATTATTATTATAAATAGCTTGCTGCAAGAATAGGGATGGTTTTGGTGCCTCGTGCTTGCCTTATTTGAGGTCCAGCCTTGGAAATGTGCAATGTCAACATTCTGCTCTTCATCTTTTTAACTGTGCTAAGCCCTGAAAATACTGTGGGTAGCTGCTTAGTTGCATTGAAGATTTAGTGTGTTTCTCCCCTTTTTGATATAAGCAAAGTTCTTCTTGGATATTGAAACATTTTATGAAACAGTAAGAAAAGCATCAGGGATTATTGGTGCTGTTGTTGAGTCTTGTTCTGGGAGCCAGAGATAGAGTGAAAAATGTGAAGAGGAGAGCATTAACTGAGGATGTTAATGCAGAAAAATAAGCCTTGGAAATTGAGGAGCTGCTGAATGCAGGAAGTGCGTGGCTGGAGGCGGTTAGGGTTTTTGTAGGGATCAGGAGAACTGATTGTAGTCCGAGGGTGCTACCACATGAACTCTTGTGACTTGTGGTTAAGCGCAGTTGGCAGAAACAAATGTACACGGTCTCCTCTGCTGCTGCCGTTCGCGATCTGGCTGGTGAGCACAAGGCAGAATTGACGGTGGCCTCGGCTCGCGTTAGGGAATGTTAATTGCAGTGGCAGTTTGGGGCTTTTTCCGTGCAGCAGCAGTAGGCTCCGGCAAAGGAACACGGTGAACAAATTGAGGCGTTGCCCTCTCAGATAGTCCTGCAAATGTCATAAATAGGCAGAACTGGCTTGTAGGTACTCTGGGGACTACACTAACAAGGCTTAATTGTCTCTCTTAACTGAAGCGACAGTAGTCTACGTCTTGGAGTAGAGGGCTCTGATTGCTCATGCTGTGGCTTCTGCAAGGTCTGAGTGGCCGTGTTACACGGTGTGGTGACAGCCGTGCAGTCCCGGTTGCTTGTGTGAACCCTCAGACAAGGTTTCTGTAACAGAATTGTAAGTCAGGATATGCGTTGCTTTATGTTGCCACGCTGTCTGGTGGGTACGCGGTCCACGCTCAGATTTTTAACCAATTCATCTCAGATTGAAAGGTAGTTATTAAAATGTGGGTTTTTTTTTTTTTTTTTTTTTTTTTTTTTTTTTTTTAAAAACGGTGACAATGCTGCTATTGTTATCTGAGTTCTCCCTGTGACAGCTTCAAGGTTGGAATTACCAACACAATGTTTTCAGCTTACTGACAATCTGATGTTGAGCTTTATGTGTGCACAACCGTACGAACTCCGGTGATCTGATGTGCTCGTACCGCTTGACAGGTAAAGGAAAGCAGCCTCAAAGTTCAGTTCCTTGACGCCTAGCATAAATGACAGGTCTTCTGTGTAGACGTGCTGGTTTTTTGTTTTTAATAGCGTTAGTGAAAACTAGGTTTTGTTCTTGGTATGTATTACACACTGCAGTTTGAAGACTGGGCTAGGTATAAATTGGGTGTGCTTTGGTCTGAATGCGCCAAACCAGTTCAATGACATCTATGAAATAGTTTGGAAAACAGGTTTTTCAAGGTAGCCAGGCTCGATAGACTGTTCTGTAAATAAGTAAACCTATCGTATGCCATGACTGTTTTTAACAACAAAAAGGGATTTTAGGATTTAGGTCTTGTATTACTAGTGATTACTGAAGATAAAAACGGGCTTAAGAAAGACTTGAGTTTCAGGTTTTAGGGTTGCACGGACATCAGCGGGGACTGCCCTCCCGCCTGCCGAAACGCCGTTTGTACACCTAGGTGTATGCCTTTCTGCGAAGCAGAGGGTAGTGGCTCTTGCCCAGACCGGGTCCATAGAATTGACGCCCTGGTGGTTTACTGCAGGCAGGAGCAATCTTGTCCTTTTTAGCTGGAGAGAGGGGTGCGTGCATGGGTGGGTGGTAAAAGAAGCATCCGGTGGACAAACGTGGTTCTTCACTGGTGGATGTTTTTCTGCTTTGCTTTTTTCCCAGCGCGGACTTGGTGAATTGAACATAAACTCTCCCATATACAGCTAGCAGACATAATAACGATAGTCTGCTTGTTTTTGACCTTGAGCCCGTTCAAACTGTGCAGAGTTAGCGTTGTTTCGGTACGCAGGGGTTGGCACAGCGTTCTACCGAACCGCCGGGCAGCAAATCATAGGAGCCCGCTCCAGCGGGTGTAGAGCATCGGTTCTGGGCCTTTTCTCTGTGCTACTGTTAGTATCTGTGTTAGAACTTGCTGCTACTGCCCGGTGTCTCCCCTGCTGTAGTTTGAAGATAAACATTTTTATCACTTTTTCCCAATCTGTAATGTATATTTATGTATGTGATACCTGGTAGCCTGCATCTGATTTGTTGAAGGCGTGAGGCCTGATAATCACCACCAGGATAAAGGGTTGTTTGGAATTGCCAAGTGGATGTACTGATAACATCGCCTATTGAAATGGGTTTAGCAGTGTATAGTATGGTATAAAGGAATTTGTAAATCCGACAGTAAACCTAGCCTGAAGGCTTTCTGCTTTTGTGGGAAAAGGATTAGGAGAAGCTATTCCGGAGTAACTTCATGTATTCAAGACACTGGAGCAGATCCTTTATTCTTACCTGGAAGTGGCGAGTTGTTTCATTATCCTGTAAACTTGCCGTGAAATAAAGGAACATGAGCACCGAAAAGGTCACAGGAAAATGAAGTTCTCAGAAATAGTATTTTAGTGATGGTCAACAATAGAAATAATGAATGTCCATTTGGTAAAAATGCTATTCTGTTAAAATCCGTCAACTGGTTACAGGGAATTCTTTACGTAGCTGTCATTAAGAAGGCCTAGGTTTTGTGCTTGAGTGTTAAACATCGATTCGAAGAGAGAGTTGAGTTTCACAAGCAGCTGAATACCTGTTCCGCTGGTGGTTCACCAGGTAAGGTTTTTCAGGCAAACCTGCAAGAAAGGAAGTGTTTTGTGTTCTAAAGTGCATTGCTCAAGATATTTCACTTGAGAAGTATACGCAGGACTTCCTACTATGGCGGGTCTTAGTGCGATTCAAGAATTGGATGATAAGCTGACATGCTTTGAACAAGTCTTTTCAGTCAATGTGCAAAGTCCTGCGTTGAGTTACCGGTTGAAACGTTTTATTATGTTGTAAAGCGTGACTACTGTTCTAATCCTGAAGTATCTTAGTGTCAAGTCCTGCAGGATATTAGTGTATTCCAGATAGGGGTATTGTGTTTTCTGAGCCTGTCAGGTAGAAATTCCTGTAGTACGCATGCTGCTGTCTTATTTTGGCTGCGAATTCACAATTACAAACAGTGCTGAACGAGAATGAAGTTCACAGGGCTTTTCTTTTGGTTTCGCATGGCACGTGTTTCACCTCGAACAATGCCACCTCAAGGCTTGTCCAAGTAGCGTAATTAAATGTCATTCGCATATCCTGGTTTTCTGCAATGCTTCCTCTTTCTGGCTTGTTCTGGAGCGTGGGTTTCAGAGGGCAGGTGTGGCATTATTACTGGAAAACATGTGCGTCTAAATGGTATCTAAATGGTATCTAAATGGTATCTAAATGTGTAAGTTGGGCTGAAACTGAAACTCCTCTTTTCAGGTCTGCTAGCAACCTGAAGTTCACGGTGGGTTGGTTTCAGGAAGGTTCTGCTTGGACTGCAGGCTTTCTACATTTTCGGCACCTGGCATCTAGGCTGGCAAGGGGGATAAGCTGGTGGTGCACCAGATGGGACCCGGATGGAAATTGGCTAGATTTGCGTTGGAATTTCGTCAAAACCAACATGTTTCCATTGACTGTTGTGATTTAAATGAATTGTCACTTTGACAGAAAAGTTGGCGCTTTGTGGCAGAATGCTCCCCGTGGAAGCCTTCACGCAGCTGCAAAGGTCTGTGCCGTTGATAGCTTTTCATCTTTCGAATCCTGTAGATTGATTTGAATATAAGCACAGGGAGGGAGAGAACAAGGCATTGTGATTTGGAGAAAAACAAGTCTCTGGTGTGTGGAAGAAAGGTCTTTTATGGTCTAAACTGCAAGGTAGCGTTGCTGTGTGCCACCCCACGTCTGCCACGTTCCACCTCGGAGAAGGCCACGTTTCGTAGCTGGATGAAGCGATCCTTTGTTCAGCTTCTGAGTCAAAAGAGGTTCTTTTCTTGAACGGCCAGGGCTTTGCGTCACGCTGGGACGTTAGGTGTCACCTGAGCGCCCTTTGACTCGGCACGGCCGCCTTCCTCGCTGCGCGTTTACACGGATGGGACCGCAGGCTTGAGGTGTAATTCCAGAGCGAAATTTTATCTGCAGAGCCCCGGTTGGTGGCTGCTGGGAGACATAAACGTTTCTCAAAAATACACTTAGATCAGTGAAGCAGAACAAGCGTTTAATGCTTTGGGTCTTTTTTTTTCTCATCGGTGTTTCTGTCGAGGGCAGTGGAATTGTACTTAAAAATGGAAGTGATTACAAGATGTGATTGCTCATATATTCCTGAATAATCCAGTAGTTAGAGTAGAGCCAGTAAAAATGCTGTTTCCTAAATGTGGATTGAAACTTTCTCCAGCTATGAAGAATCATGTCGTTATGAGGTGTTTGAAAAGGGGAAAATGAAATGCATTTGAAAATATTTCCAGTAAATGAAACTGTTATTTACACATAATTCATCATGATCAAGTGTCATAAATGGGTGATAAGCCTTCAAATATTTGATTTTAGCTTGCAGATTAGTAAGTCACGCATTTAGGAAGACTCGTGTTCATTTTCAGCAGCCTTATTGTCCCATTTTTTACTTTAATTATGCATCATTTTTACATATTATTCTATTTTTTTTCCATTTTTTCCTGTTTTCTCTAAGATGAGTTTTGAACCTGCTTGTCTTCTTGCCTCCTCATTTGTAAAATGTATCAATCACAGGTGAGTTCTTAGAATTTTATTTTCATAGTGGCATCTCCATTATCGCTCCAGCTATTTTCCTGTTGAGATCTAAAAGCTGAACTGAATTGAAACTGAATCTCCCAGTGTTTACATAGTCGTCCTCTTGGAAGAGTGTGTCTGCATATTTTGCAATGTTAATACTGTATTTGCATTTCTTCTGGTTGGCTTGCTTTTCATAGTCCCTGGGTTTTCTGATAAGGAGCACTGAATTCTTGGGTTGGGCTTTTTTTTTTTTCTTTTTTTTTTTGTGGCATTCTTAGTCTTAGATTCAGATTTTTTTTCTGCAGTTCTCATGAATGATCTTAGTGTAATTGTGCTGTAATTAATAGTTTTTTTCAATGCCTGAGACAAATGCCAAGTTGGCTCCTTTCTAGGTAGATGTTTTCTGTTTGTTTACAGTACAAGTAGAAATAAACACTATGGTTTTTCAGTCTCATTCCAGATGAGCCATCCCTTCCTGGAGGAAGTCGGTTCCTACTTTGTGTCCATTCAGTACCTGGCATTTTGTTGTACGCTGCTCGCAGCTGTGATCTGTGACAAGGAGTCAAGTTTTGGGTTGTTGTTGGGGTTCTTTGTTTGTTTGGTTTTTGCTTTTGTTTTTTTAAGTTCAGGTGTAACTAAACTTGCTAAAATGTGCAGAGAAAACAGCATTCCAAGCCACTGCCTGGTTTGGATTCAGGTTTAACAAAGATGTCTAAAGTCAGCCCTGCCTAGAGGGAAATAGTTCTGGTTTTAAGCCCTTTTTTTGGTTCAGAATAAGTTGCCATCCTTGTGCCAGAAGCAGGATGGAGACTAACATGATCAATTCACATTTACAAAAGTATTTTATGAATGGAAACCGAGTTTCTGCCTAATAATTGTGCCCATCTATTGAGTTAGACTTTTTTTTGCATGGAGGACTTCATTTTAACGGCCTTGCTGGGGTGCCGAGGGTCTGTGTGGAAAGCGCTGTGCAAAGTGATCTTCACTGGGGCTTTGAGCGAGACGCTGTCGTGTTTCTTGGGTGTCCCCCGCGGCTGCCGTTGGCGGGAAAGGACTTCCAGGATCTGCCTCGCCGCGGCCAGCCTGACGTTCAGACTCCAGAGCACCGTAACGCTCGTCATCGGTCCCCGTTTGCTCAAAAGAGCATATCCCCCTTGAGTGGCCGTTGGTGGTGTGCCGTGGTAGCGGAATAACTGAGTAGGTAGCTGTGTGCCCGGGCGGGACTGGCCGTGCCGTAGCGAGATAGCTGCAGTGCCGCCGGGGGGAACGCGGAGTGCGTAGCTGCTTCTGGAGAGCTGTTTGACGGGGCCAGCGAACGCCGGAGCGAGGAGCTGCCCGGCGCCGTCAAAAAGAGGTGTAAGGCTCCGGGGTCTGGTGGGAACGGGACCCTCGGCGCGTGCTTCCAAGGTACGTAAAACACGGAGAGAGGTTTCACCTCTGAAATTATTTAGCTAATTTAGAAAAATGTAAGCGGTGTTCATGTTTCCATAATTATTCATGCTGGTTATAATTACGCCTTCTGAAGTAGCTTTACTTTGGATGCCATGGTAGGTGGCTTTGGCGTAAATGGAAATGTCAGGAGCCGCTGGAGCCCAGCGTGCCTTTTTAAAGACATCTCGTGTGCTTGTTTTCTGTGCTTTGTGGGACACACTCGTTATTTTTATGTGTAACGCTACCACTGCATTGGGCGGCTGTTTGGGAGGTTTCCGGTAAATATGGAGAGAGGGGCTTTTCCAGCTGCCTGCTAATAAAGCAGCCTGCTTTGTACTCCTGTTGTAAGACCTGGAAGCCATTTAAAGGATTTTGGGCTGAAATGTGCCGTCCTCCAGCCTGGATGACAGCTATTTGGAGTCAGTTCACTTGTAAACAGGGAGGTTGCTGTTCGCCTGAAGAATGCGGTTTTTAGAAACGGAGTGAACTAAGTATCTCAAATTGGAAAACTTTTTTTTTTGCCAGAAGGGTGGGGAGGAGGGTTTGGAGATGGAGAGCGTGGGGGAAGTATCCTTCAGAGGAGGCTTTTGAAATACAGCAGAGGCTGTTAGCTGCTGTTAGTGGTTTATTATCTGTTGAGGTTTTAGCTGTGAATCGCGAGGTTTGTGGAGGAGGACCTCGCCCTGTCCCTGTAGTTACTGGAACCAACGTTCGAGTTGAACAAATGCCATCAGGAGATGGCAGCAGCAGGCCTGCGTGCGTGATTGGTTTGGGATGTCAGGAGCAACGGAAGTGAAACTGCAAACTTTTATAAACTTGGTCCTGATAGTCTTACAAGCGGTTATCGGAAAAGGCTTTGAGTTTGGGGGAAATGAAGGTAGAAGCAAAAGAAACCAAGTAAAAAGCTCCTTTTATTATTTTTTTTCTTCATCTGACTAGGTGGTTTAAGAAAGAGGAACAATAGAACGTGCATCTAATTTTTTTCTAGCAACGTGGAAGAAAATAAGCGAGACACGGTATGCTCTTTTTGCAGCAGAACTGCAGGGAGATGTAATTTGCAATGCCGGTGCTTTGGGAGTGGGCAGATGAAGCTTATGACAGACTTATCCCGAGACCTGCAGCCGAAGTCCGTGGAAAGGGAGAAGGAATGGGAGAGCGTCAGAACGGTGCATGGCTGCGTACGACCTCGTTGTCCCTGCTCAGGCTAAAAAGTCCCTTGTAAACGTGTCGGCACTCTGCCCTGTGGTATGCAGTGCATCCATCAACTCTGAATAGCCCATATTTCTACTTGTAAACTAAATTAAGACATCAGAAGGCTTTGAATTATTTAGTTTAATTCCAGAACACAAACAGCTTAAGAATGCAGTTTTTCAAATGTTCTTTAAAATAATCTGTGCGTAAACATGTATATGTTCCAAAAGTCATCTTGGGAGTAAAATTTTTCGCACGAATACAAGTTTGGGAACTGTGAGGCAGGCTGTATGGCAGCGCTGTCGGGAAAAAAGAAAAGATCTGGGATGCCTTTAAAAGGACTTCGTTTTTGTGTGCGTGCGACTGAACTCCGTTCTCCTCAAGAGGTTTTGATAAAGTTTCTCAAGTGACAAACCCTGAATTACCAGCCGCTTACATGGAGGGATGTTTGTGTGAAACCTGTCTTGCTTTTATTCCATGCAGATGTTTTTCTCCTTTAGAATGTTAGACAGGGTGAAACGGTAGATTTCGAGCACAGCTATTTCTGGCATCCTGTAAATGTCTTCTCATGCTACTGCTTCATGGTGGCACCGAAGGAAATATTTCTGAAATAGAGCCATAGTTGGCATTAGAGATGTAGGAATTTGTGTGTCCCCATCATTGCTTAAAAATAGAAGCAACAATTTATCTTCTTTGCAACCTACAGGAAAAATAGCTCCATTAGTTTGAGGGTGTTAGTTTGCATGAGTTAAATGATGATTTTTTTTTTTTCTTAGTGAGTCTGTGGGAGGAACTTAGAGAAAGCTCTTCAAGGAAGAATCCCCTTCGAAGGTGGTTCTTCAGCACGCAAAGCTCAGTGGTAGGGAACCTTGAATTTTTCATCTGGAGTGGTTAGTTTCCCGTCGACTGCATTGTCTCCCGAGAGCTCGTTCCATCGTGTAGGTCCAGCTCACGTGGAAATTTTTTCTCCCATCGCGCCCAGGCTTCCCCTGTGTGGTTGCTGTCAGTGTCATGAGAAGGACGCTGGCATTTTGTGCTGAGTTTTGATCTCTGAAATGTTGGTGACATCTTCTCCGCTGGCCCTCAGGTGGGGTAGGGAAAAGCTGCAAACGCAGCGGCACCTTCCCGCAGGGGGTTCTCGGCCCGAAGGCCCGTTTGCGTTTTAACTTGGCGCACATACTAAGTGGGTGGCACATAGGGGGTTTCCTCAGCTGTGATTTTGTTATAAGATTATGCTCCTTTTCCCCATACAGGCATCTTTGCTTACCTGAACTACCATGTTCCCCGGACAAGACGGGAGATCCTGGAGACCCTTATCAAAGGGCTCCAGCGGCTGGAGTACAGAGGCTATGATTCTGCAGGTAGCTCTCCCTGAGCAACAGTGGCTCTTTTTTGAATTTGGGCTTGTAAATGATGATTTTTGCAGTGTGTTTGTGAATGGTTTCTACTGTCTTCTGCTCTTGAAGAAAGCTGAAACAAATTGAATGTGCCTGTGATCATGTGGTCAGAGGTTTGGATTAACTTTCTTGCTGCCTGTTATCTAAGGCTTTAAAAACAAGCACCTACAAGGTGACAAAGGGAAAACTCACTTCTCATCTGAGGGGTTTCTTGCCTTTACTTGGAGGGTCGGCCGGGGGGAGAAAGAGCACTGTAAAAAAAAAAAAAAGAAAAAAAGCAGTATTTGTTGACTTAAAATACCATGATATACTTTCTGCACTTCACACTCTTTCTTCATATTCCGTGGCGGTGCCTAGGTGTGGGAATCGATGGCGGAAACGACAAAGACTGGGAAGCTAATGCTTGCAAAATCCAGCTCATCAAACAGAAGGGGAAGGTGAAGGCTCTGGACGAAGAGGTTCACAGTATGTACTTCCCTTTCGTTCTTTGCCTGCTCTCCTTCCTTGAAATGTCCCCTCATCTCATTTGCGTTTTGGATATCCCCCATTTTACCCAGAAACACTTATTTCCAAATAACCGCCTATCAAGTGCCAGAGGTGTAAGCACTTACACGTGTGCTGTGAAGAACCCGGTGATCCTGTGGATGTTGTCATGAAGTTACAGAGAAGTCCTGATTTCTCAAGATGAATGAATCACATCCTATTAAAATAAAATAGACCCAAAATACATTTTAGAGAACAGACGGAAAAAACCCAAACAAAAAGTTCCTTAAACTGGGGAAAGGGGAATTACTGGGAGATAATTATCAGAGACCTGGAGCTTGGGCAAAAAAGAGAAATGCTCTAAACACTTCACCGGTTGAATTTTAAATTTTCATACGTAGTGCTTGTCCCAGCTAAAGCTGTCCATCCGCGTAGCGATGGGCTGAGCAGCTGGCTTCAGGAAAGCACTCGTGCGCATGTAACTGTCAACTTGATGAGAACGCAGAGCGCGCGGCCTTCTGCGCCTGTTTCTGCCTCTTTACGTCCCTTCATTTAAAGGTTAAGTTCATTAAATCTGTGCAGAATGCAAAGAAACGCAAAGTTGTTGGGTGTGGAATGCAGGTAAGCTGTGTGAGAGTGGGAGGATGCTTTTCGGAGGAGTCAGGATCTCTAGTTTGCATTCAAGAGCCGCTCTGTTGTTGCAGCGTAAGTTTTTTTAAGCCACGCGAGTGTTCCCCTCCCCGTGCAGAGTGCTGTTTGCCCAAAAGGAAGGCGGGTAGATCTAACCTTGGGGTAGAGGGAAGCAGGAGCTGACGAGGCCAGGCGAGGTGGTATGTGCGTTACAGAAACAAGATACACAAAATGTTCCTGAAGAAATGTTTGCCTGCTCAAGAAAACTGCAGGATACACGGTTTTAAAGAGATTGTGGAGACACTTGTGGAACAAAAGGAATCTTTTTTCTCAAAGAAATACTAAAGTTAATGGTATGCTTCCTAGAGACAAGGGTTAGGGATGAATATCCTAACCGTAGTGGTACGTAACCGTGAAATGGGCTGGTTCGGTCACAGCTGACAGCGTACGGGAGGCGACAGGAGGGCAAGGTGCACCCCAGAGAGAGAAATTAAGGTTGGATTCTTTCTTAAAAGTTGGTTTTTATTTTGGCGGGGTGCGGAACGCAGGGAGGTTGCTTGTGTGCATCCGCATTCTGAATCCCCTGAAAAGACGCTTGGTGTCTTGTTGGATTTGCTGATTCTGTTTCCCTGCCTGCATTGCTGTCCTGGGGACCCTGGGGGCCTGGTGGGACTCCCACCTTGACTTTGGGGTAGGGACAGCCCCTCAGTACTGAAAACTTCTGCTTCTGCTGCAGAGCAACAGGACATGGACCTCGACATCGAGTTTGATGTACACCTTGGAATCGCCCACACCCGTTGGGCTACCCACGGCGAGCCCAGCCCTATCAACAGCCACCCGCAACGCTCCGATAAAAACAACGGTGAGTGTGCTCGCGTGAGGAGCCGCGCGCTCCTCGGCAGCTCCTGGAGCCTCTGGAAAAGCTGGCTGCCGTCCCCGGTGCCTGCTGTCTCGCAGGGAGGGGTGGCGGGACCCGGGGCAGCGGCTTTATTGCAGCCCACGGTGCCGAGCCCAGTTGCTGCAAAGCCGAAGCCGGAGAGGTTTGGACTTGATTTCTGGCCCCAGGGTACGCTGGCAGCCGTGAGTGATCTCGGGAGGGGCTGGGATTAGTGCCCAGAGGTTCGGTGGGTGCGCGGGCACGGTGCAAGGAGGAGGTAGACGCAGAATGAGACCGGACGGTAAGAATTTTCACAGCTGCTCTTTGGAATGGAATTTTGTGTGCTTTTTCCCCCCCTATTTATTTATGTTTTTTTCATAACCACCACTGTATGGAAGGGGGGTGGTCTCTGTGCTGCTGCAGTGTGCAGCTTGGTTAGTGTTCGGTGCAGCCGCCCGAGGAGCAGCACCGACGAGCTGGCAGGAGCAGCGCGGTGCTTAATTGCTCCCAGCAGGCTGGGAACGGCCAAGCACTTGAGTGCCTCCAGAAACGGTGCAGGATCTCGGTAGCCCCAGTCCCACCCGGGTCATTGTTGTCCTCTGCGGCTACCAGCCACGGCAAATGGGGCAGAGCAAGGACATCACACCAGGAGCTGAAACTCGGCTCTTTATTCTGCCAAGTACGGCTTTCCACACTGTGAGGTTTTGTGGTCTCTGCTGTCTGCGTTGCACGGCGGGGGGCTGGCCTGGGGCTGAGCGGGGCTGTTCCTCTGTCCCCAGAGTTCATCGTCATCCACAACGGCATCATCACCAACTACAAAGACCTGCGGAAATTCCTGGTGAGTGATGTGTGTGTGTGTGACACTCTCCCTACTCACGCTCACCCACTCACTCCCTCACTCCGCTCACTTTTGCTCTCACACGTTCCCCACGCAGTGCCCCACTTGCATTCTCACACTCGCTTTCCCACTCACACTCCCCAACTTACACTTTCCCCCGCTCCCTCACGGCCCCACTCACACTCACTTTCCCACTCACCCTCCTCTCTCCGCCCCCACGCACTCTCCATTCACACTCCCTCACTTAGACTCTCACACTCCCTCACTTACACTCCCCCGCTCGCTCACAGTCACCCACCCACACTCACCCTCTCCATTCGCACTCCCGCTCTTGTTCTCCCACTCCCCCACTCGCACTCACCCACTTAAACTCCCACTCCTCCACTTGTTCCCCACTCACACTTACGCTCCCCCACTCACATTCTCATAGTGTTCACACTCCCCCACTCACAGGCCCCTCATTATTCCACTGGCTCCCTTTCCCTCCCCCACTCACACGTCCATCACACTCACCCTCCCGTTCACTCTTCCTCACGCCCCACTCACTGCCCCGTTCCCCCACTCATAGTCGCACACTCACTCCCGTTCATGCGCACGCCCCCACTCACACTCCCCTTCTCGCTTCCCCACTCAGTTCTCACGCATTCCCTTACTCTCACCCCCCGCTCCCTCCCTCACCTACTCACACTCTGCCACTTCGCACACACTCCCTTCACTCACATCCCCACTCGCTCCACTACTCACTCTCCCCACTCGCTGCCTTGTTCCCCCCCTCGTACCCCCACACTCCCTCTTGCTCCTTCCATTCCCCCACTCACAGCCACCCCTCGCTCGCCCATTCCCCCACTCACGTTCACTCGCACTCACTCCCTCGCTCGCCTCACATCCATTACTCTCCTCGGATCACACTTCGCACTCTCCCACTCACGCACTCCCCCACTCACCACACACCTCATTCCCCCACTCACACTCACCCTCCCACTCCTACTCCCCACTCACTTGCCCCATTCCCCACTCACTCTCACACTCGCTCTCCCACTCGTATTCTCACTCACCCTCCCACTCCTCGCTCCACTCACACTCCCCACTCACTGCCCTGTTCCCCCACCCACATTCTCACACTCGGCTCACTCCTCTGCTCACACTCCTCCACTCACGTGCCTCCACTCACGCTCACCCTCCACCCCTCTCACTTCCCACTCGCCATCCCACCCACACTCCCCACTCTCCCACTCCCCACCCCATTCACATTCTCGCACTCACCCCCCACTTAACCTTCCGCTCACTCTCACTCCCCCGCTCACTCTCACTCCCCCGCTCACTCTCACTCCCCCGCTCACTCTCACTCCCCCGCTCACTCTCACCCCGCTCATTCCCTCACTCATATTCTCACACTCGCTCTCCCACTCCCCCGACTCGTGCTCCCCACTCACCTCGCACTCACTCCTCTACTCATTCCCCCACTCACACTTCTCCTCACTCCCCCGTTCACTACTCCATTCCCCCACTCACACTTGCCCTATTCACTCTCCCGCTCACGCTCACACTGCCCCCACTCACTCACACGCCGCCCCCATGTTCCTCACACTCTCTCCCGCGCCCCCACTCACTCTCACACTTATTCACTCCCTTACTCACACGCCCCTCTTCCCTCTCCCACTTGTATCTCACACTCGCACTCCCTCCTTACGCTCCCTCACTCCCCCGCTCGCTCCCCCACTCAGACTCACCCCACTCATTCCCTCACTCACGTTCTCGCTCTGCCACTCGCACCCCCTGACTCACGCTCCTCACTCCGCACGCTTATTCCCCCACTCACACTCACCCTCCCACTCACGCTTCTCCTCACTCCCCCGTTCACTACTCCATTCCCCCACTCCTCACCCTCACACTGCCCCCACTCACCCACACGCCGCCCCCATGTTCCTCACACTCTCTCCCACTCCCCCACTCGTTCTCACACTCATTCACTCCCTTACTCACACTCACGCCTCCTCCCTCTCCCACTCGTACTCCCTCCTTACACTCCCCCACTCACTCCCCCACTCAGACTCACCCCACTCATTCCCTCACTCACGTTCTCACACTCGTTCTCCCACTCGCACCCCCTGACTCACATTCCTCACACTCATTCCCCCACTCCCACTCACCCTCACACTGCCCCCACTCACCCACACGCCGCCCCCATGTTCCTCACTCAGTCTCCCACTCCCCCACTCGTTCTCACACTCATTCACTCCCTTACTCACACGCCTCCTCCCTCTCCCACTCGCACTCCCTCCTTACACTCCCCCGCTCCCGCCTCCACTCACGCCCACCCGCGTTCCCGCTCCCTCGTTCTCCCACTCCTGCCCCCTCTCCCGCTCCCTTGCACCCCCCTTGTCTCCCTCCCGCGCTCACGCCACCCCTCGCACGCGGAGCCGCTCATCCCCCGCTCTCCTCCCGCTCAGTCTTGCACTCGCGCTCCCCCGCTCGCTCACGCCTGCGCTCACACTCGCTGCTCCGCTCACGCCGCAGCACGCTCACGCGTGCCCTCCCAGCTCACACGAGAGCACCCGCCCCCGCTCCCCACTCGCGCTCGGACTGGCTCCCCCAGTCACGCTCACGTCTCACGCTCGCTTTCCGCTCGCACATTCTCGCACTCTCCATCTTGCACACACCCCACTCGCTTCTCCACGTGCACTCTCACTTGTCCTCGCGCTGGGCACGCTCGCTCAGCGCTCGCTCAGCGCTCGCTCCCCCGCTTGCCTTCCCATCCCTCTCGCACTCGCACTCGCTCCCCCTCCCTTTTGCACGCACACGCGCGCTCTGGCATTCGCCCCCGCTTGCACCCCGTGCGCTCACACTCATTCCCCACCTGCACTCCCTCTCGTACCCTCGCGCTCGCGCGCTCTCGCTCTCCCGCTTGCACGCGCGCTCTTCCGTCCGCGCTTTCCTACTCGCGCGCACGCTCACCCTCGCTCGCCCGGCCGCTCGCGCGCGCTAAGGGAGCGGGGCGGCGGGAGGGAAGGGGAGGAAAAGGGAGGAGGTGCGGGTGGAGGAGGGATGGAAGGGACGGGAAGTGAACAGGAAGGCAGGGAAAGGAAGGAAAGGGAAAGGAAAGGCAGGAAAGAAGGGGGAAAGAAAATTACAGAGGAAGGAAGGAAAAAGGCAGGAAGGATAAAAAAGAAAGAAAAAAGGAAAGACAGAAGAGAAGAGAGGAAAGGCAGGGAAGAAGAAAGAGGGGAAAAGTTAGGGAAGGAAAAAGGAAAGGAATAGGAAAGGTAGGATAGAAGGAAGAGAGGGAAGGCTGGAAGGAAAGAGAGAAGGAAAGGGTCTAGGAAGGAGAAGAAAGGCAGGAAAGAAGAGAAGAAAAAGGCAGAGGAAAGGCGGGAAAGAAGGATGGAAGGAAGGAAGAGGAAAGATGAAGGCAGGAAAGTGAAAGCAAAGTAGGAAGGGAGGATGGATGGAGAAAGGAAGGGTAAGAAAGGAAGAGGAAGGCAGGAGGGAAGGATGGAAAAGGGAAAAAAGGAAGAGGAAATGCAGTATGGAATGCTAAAGCAAGGAAAGGAAGGAGAAAGGAAAAGGAAGGAGAAAGGAAAAGGAAGGAGAAAGGAAAAGGAAGGAGAAAGGAAAAGGAAGGAGAAAGGAAAAGGAAGGAGAAAAGGAAGGAAGAGGGAAGGCAGGAAAGGGATGAAAGAAAGCAAAGTGTGAAGGGAGGAAAAAGGAAAGGCAATAAGGAAAAAGAGGAAAGGCAAGAGGGAAAGTTGGAAAAAGAGGAAGGAGAAAAGGAAAGGCAAGAAGGAAAAAACAAGGAAAAAGGAAAAGTGGGGAGGAAGGCAGGAGGAAAAGAAAGGCATGAGAAAAAGGGAAGGAAAAAGTTAAAGGCAGAAGAAAGGAAAGGGAGGAATAAAAGAAGGAAAAAAGGAAAGGCAGAAAAAAAGGAAGGAAATGCGGGAACAAAGGAAGGAAAAAGGGAGGAGGGAAAGGAAGGAAAAGCAAAAGGGAAAAGGAAAGACGGAAGGGAAGGAAGGAAAAGGAAGGCAGAGGGCTGGGGACCCAACGGGCACTGTCGCTGCAGGAGAGCAAGGGCTACGACTTCGAGTCGGAGACGGACACGGAGAGCATCGCCAAGCTGGTCAAGTACATGTACGACAACCGGGACAGCGACGACATCAGCTTCACCACCCTGGTGGAGAGGGTCATCCAGCAGCTGGTAATGCTGGGCGCGGGGGGGACACCGGGACAGATGGGGGGACGCGCACACGCGTGTACGCGCGCGCACACACACACGAGATAACAGCCGTACTCCAGTATTGCTCAGGGTGACCTGGCCGGTGCAGCGCCGTGCCTGTGCCAGACTGTGCCACAGGACGTTCTGCGGCACGCGCTAAGGAGCGTTTTTTGTCTTTCCTGACAGCTCATCTCAGACATACATTCCGTTTTCTTCAACATTAGTCAATAGTCATGTGAAAAATGTCTCCATTTTGGGGCGCAGTGGCGTCTCGAGGCAGCCAGTCCCTGGTGCGTTGGGTGGGAGCCGGCGCGGGACAGAGCGAAGATAAGTCCGTGCTTCACATCTTGCCCAAATCTCCATCGGGAAGAGATGCTGACCCCTTGTGGGAGCTTCGCTGCATAGCCCGCGGGTCCGCGCGTCCCTTCTTGCACAGGAACGGGAGCCGTCCGCAATTTACCCCTCGTCCCAGAGCACCTTGCTCGGGAGGCAGTTTTGCAGGGATTTGCCTGGCAGGAGCTGTAGTAGCAGTAGTCCAAGAGCACGTTTTGCTGGCAGATCGCGGTGGCTCCCCTGGATGTTCGGTGGCACCGCACCTGAGCAAACACCCCCAAGTTTTGGCGCACCTTTTACCGGGTCTTTGCCTTTGTAACCCCCTCACCGCACTCTGCGCTGGCGCAGGAGCGCTTGCACGGGCAGCCAGGGATGTCCGAGCGCAGCATCCGTCTGGAAGTTCAGGCGGCTCCTTAAGTGGTTGAGGATGAGCTCCCCGGCCCAGGGGAGGGACGCCCTTCCAGACCGAGGTGCCTGGAGCTTTTGGTGGCTCTGAAGACGGCCGTGAAGCCGCCTGCTCGCTATCGCTTACTCGTTTGCAGAAACAGGTGCAGTTCATGGGCTGCAATTCCTGAAATGGCCCAGGCCTCAAGTGAACGGATAACCAGTTTGTGTTTCTCTTGTTCCAGGAAGGCGCCTTCGCCCTGGTGTTCAAAAGCGTTCATTATCCTGGGCAAGCGGTCGGTACCAGGTAAGCGTTGCCGTGGGGAGGAGCGTTCTTGTTGCACCCTAAATGTCACTTTTTTTGTCCCCCCAAGTTAGGCGATGATGGGAGTAGAGGTGGTTGTTCCCATCATGCTGCATATGTTGGGGTGAGCGTGGCTGGTGTGTTTCATTTCCTTTCTCTTGTTTTCTATTGATCGTAACAGAAAATTCCCCAAAAATGTTTCGAAAATTTCTTAGCGACCACTTGTATCACAACTGGTCTGGAACAGCTTTTTTTGTAGACTCTGGCTGTGAGAGCTTTGGAAGGAGATGGTTTTCTCTCTTCCTTTGTGCCTTTGTGGCAGCATTTGGACAAGTCCTCCGTTGGAGCTGAAGCTGGGCCAGCCTGGCGTTCAGGTTTTCTGCTCCACCTGTAAGCGTCAGCATCGGTCGGGTTGGTTTAACCAGCCCCGTGCCTAGCACGGGTTTTGAATTTCGGTGCCGCTAGCGGTTTGTAGATGCGTCCGGCGAGCGACAGCCGCTGTGTTCCTGGTTCAGGCGTCTGTGGGATTGCAGTTACTCTTGCAAGGTTTCTGCTAAACTTGAGGCAGATTCCTCACGTCCGTGCAGTGTGTTTATTCAGAGATTCTTTCGCTCTGTCTTTGCAGCACTAACAGCTTCTCTGGGAGGAGCTCGCTCTTCTTCAGTTCAGTTCGGTTGCTGTGCTGGAGAAGAACAGTCCCTTCAGGTCGGATGTCAGGGTGACGAGTCTTTGGGTGCTGAGGGTTGTAACTCGGTGTCTCCTTGCAGGCGAGGCAGCCCCCTGCTAATAGGAGTGCGCAGCGAGCACAAGCTCTCCACCGACCACATCCCGATCCTCTACCGGACGGGTAAGTGCGAGCACCCCCTCCCCGCAGCAGCCACGTTCGGTCACGCTCAGACCAATGTACAAGCAGAGAGTTTCACACACAGTTGCGTGCTCTGGGATACATATTACACTTTTAAACTTTCGTCTGTAAATTAAACCGTTATAAAAAAGAGACTTTATTTTTTTTTAAGTTTTTAACCGCGTGCTATACTGCCGTATACCTCAAGGTAGTCGGCTGAAGGACGTGCTTTTGCTCCCTGGTGTCTGCCCACACACCGGCAGAGCCGACCTCTGCTTTTATAACCAAAGCTTTAATGTCCAGTGGTTGCAAGGAAAACACGTCTTAATGCGGTAGAATAGAATAAAATAGAACAGAATAGTTCAGTATAGTAAAGTTAACAGTATAGGTAAACTTAAGTTTATGCTTTGTGTGTGGCAAGTTGGCACTCATGGACTTGGTTGTTTTCAAGAAGAAAAATGTCCGTGCGTTGAAGGCTATAGGCTTTTCACTGTCACAGACCTTTCCCCCGCCCCCCCAACGTCATTTTTAAAAAGTAGAATGCTGTTACCCTTTGTGTGGCAACCTGTATTTCTGCTGTCCGTCCATCTTTCCCTCACGTGTGTGTTGTACCACCGTAGACACGTAGTTGCACCCTTGAAAATGAGAAGTGGCTAGGAATTGTCCCGTAACTTACCGTTGTCAGAGGGGTCCGAACCCGTTCAGTTACCGGGCGCTGGACTCGTTCCCTAAGCACGGCAGCGACCCAAAGGACTTACTGTCGCAGTGTGTCGTGCCGCTTCCTAATGGAGCTGCTAACGACAGCTTGCTGCAGTGTAACGTGAAGAACCAGCCCCCGTGAGCTTCGTCCGTGTTCGCTCTTGGCTGACGTTGGATAATTAGCAGTAATCCTTAATGTATGTATGTGACGCTTTGTTTCCCCACTCATTGTCTGAAGTTTGTTTTGTTTTTTTCCAATTACACTTCCAGCTGTACAATCTATGGATCATTCTTTTGATGGAATATCCATAAGAATGGAGGAAGGTGCCTACCAGAGAAAATCTAACACCTGAAATTTCAGACAAATCCTCCAGTTCCTTAGGAAAGGAATCATAAACGAGACAAATACGCATTGCCTCTTTACTATGCGGTTATTGCTTTCCGTGCAGTGTAGTGAAACAAATGGGATAATCAGAATTCCGTCTTGGTCAGAAACACCATGAGCAGCACACGGGGGAAAACCCACCCGTCAGTCCACCCATCCCGCTTCAAATATTCTGACATCACGCTCAGCATATCCGCAAAATCGATGACTTAGTGCAGGTTGTGCTGCGTGCTCCCTGCAGTGCTGATTACAGAAGGAAACGGTAGATTACCTTAAACCCCCCCCCCCAAAACAGAAGAGCGAAACCCTGTTAAGGAGGCTGCTAATAATCCTAACGCAGGCATTCCCCAGAATTCCTTCTGGAGTCCAGACTGCCAGAGCTACGTCCTCCCTCCGATTGTAGTGTGGATCTGAGTTGCTTCTGGTAGAAGCAGCAAGGTTGGCCTGAGGCTGGAACTCGCTTCCCGTTGCTCACTTACCAGGGCGAACCACTTCTAATTCACATTAAGCACTTGCTTTTTCTAAAGGCTAACCCGTCCTACAGGATGTGATCAACTAAGTTCACATCTGAAGCTTTTCTGTCCGAGGAGAGGATCTGGCTCTTAGCTGCTGTAAATGACTGGGATTCCAGCCTCAGGCACCGACGGCGCCATGGGCGAAATCTGCCTGCTTTTGCCAAAGGAGAAACAAACCCCAGTTTGTTGGAAGGTGAACTATGCTTGTTCTCTGGCAGGAGCTGGTTTACCTGGATCCAAACATTAGGCGAGGTTTGGTTTCTTTCTGCCAAGTGTATCTGCTCAGTCAGCGCGAAGCGTTCAGGTGGCGTTCTGAAGTCAGCTTCATTCCCAGGGGCTTTAAGAACCAAAGCCCCTCGGCTTTCAGAGGCACTGAGGCTTTTCTGAAAAACGGACCATATGAAATAGGGATTTGAGTATCTGTGACTGTAATCATTGTTTCATTGGTTGTATCGTGCTGTCATCTGAAAACACCTCTTACAGAAATCAAAACTTTAGTGCTGCTCCAGCAAGGATGGAAGAATCTGTTAAGCAGCAGCTGTGTTACTCGGTGCTGTAGCACCTTTGCAGAACTGCCATGTGCTTGGGATCGTCACAGTGGAGAGCGAGGTGGTATCAAAACATACTCAAACAGCCCCCCCCCCCCTTCCCCCCGCCCAGTTTTTACTATACCTGTGTTAATTCTCCGTGATGTCTCCGTTCTTCAATTTAGAAGGGAAAAGATTAAAAGATTGCTTGTGTGTTGCTTCTAAATTCTATGCAATGGGAGGTGGGTGCTGTCGCGCACCAGTCCAGCTTATCCGTAGATACACGGACGATCTACGGACAAAGCCGTAGTTGACATAACAACCGTAACTGGCTGATAATACTCACGGTGACTTTTCGGTCGCTCCGTGGTAAGATACACACGCAGTAAGAAGACGTTCCAGCTCAGTGTAGAATCTGTAATACAGGAAAGCAATGCAACATAGTAAAGTCAATGCAGGGAAATGTTCTGTATCGAGAAACAAAATTCGCGTGTTCTGATCGAGTATGGGTGCTTCTGTTGGAGAACGGCCACTAACACCTTTGCTCTGTCCTTTCTCAACAACAAATCGGTCTGTCCTGTCTCAGCTCAGCCACAAAGGAGTCGCTTTCCTCGTTGACTGACCTAATAACTGAAGTGGAGGGCTCTAAATCGTTGGCTGAGTGGAACCTTCTTACTGAGTATCAACATGAAAGCAGTACTTTTTCTTTATGTTTTCACTTACAGAAGTATAAATCTAGATGTCATGATCTCTACTTACATCATTGAGTCAGATCAGTATCCAGTAGGTGAAACAAAATTAGAGCTTATGGAATAAATATGTAATAGAGTAACTTCAATGTTGTTATTCGTCAGCAATGGTCACGTTTTGCTAGATAAGCTGATGAAGCCACCCCCGCCCCTTACCACACCGTGCGCAATGCCTGGCAAATGATTTTGTTGGAGCAGTAGGTGTTTTGGTCCACAATTTTTGGATCAGAACGAGGTGGTTGTATTTGATAGCTGAGCTACAACGCCGAGTACTTAATCGTGTGTTTCCTGATCTGTGTCTGAACCCGTTGGCTCAGGCAGACAAAAATAGGTTTGGGTTACAGCTGCCGGTGCTCGGTGGAACAGCGGGGCTGCGCAGGTGGCAGCTCTGAAAGAATTTCCCCAGTGCTGAGAATAACTGAGAAAGAGCAATCCTGCTCGATTTCTCAAAGCCTCAGGAAAGTTAGTGAAACAGAAGCACAGGAGAAACTTAAAACGATAAACAGGGCAGATTGAATGGGGAAAGTGTTGGTAAATGTGACTGCTCATAAAGCAGCTCGAATTCTCTTCTCCTAGTGGAGCCACACGTAAACTTCCAGTTAAATTTTTACTGATATTTTCCTCTAAACTTAAAACTTTGCACTAACATTACGCTTGCAGACTTCATTCAAGAGCACATAAAACCCTTGCAAGTAAATTGAGAAAGGGCACAACAATACGAGTGCTAGCATGCTGCTCTTGTCGCTGTTGAATTTACTGTGTCCGCACACAGCGATGAAAATAGTGCTTCATGTTGGTGCTGTGCCTCGGGACCGCGGGTCGAGACTGACGTTGCAGCCGCCTTCCCGCTTTGTCGGTACCTGATCCTCCTGTCTCCTAGGGAAAGACAAGAAGGGAAGTTGCAACCTGTCTCGCGTTGACAGCACCACCTGCCTTTTCCCTGTGGAGGAGAAAGCTGTGGAGTACTACTTTGCTTCTGATGCTAGGTAATGTTTTTCAGTATCTTTTAGTGTATGTAAAAATATGCCCTTTAAAGCTGAGGCCTTGAGCGAGAGATGGGGAGGCTGTGGTTCCTGTAGGAATAATAGTAAATTAGGTGTATGTGGCCATTACTTTGCAAACAGTAACTAGTTACCATACGCGGCCCTGAGAGAGAGGTGGATTAGATGAGAGCTTCTGTTCAAGAAATGTACGCTGGCTTTGGAACAGTGGTGTTATCCTTCTTCCAGCACATCTGTTGGGAAGATTCCAGAGGTGAGCCACAGGAAACCTGAGAGCACTGACCTAAATTAACAGGACAGATGCTAATTATCAGGAGAATGGTGTTGATTCTCTAGGGATCTCGGCACACGTGCAATTCCTTTATTGTCAAAGGTGGCTTATTTTAATCCCAGCGGAGGGAGCAGCTTTACCAGAACTTTTTCTTTTCTCTATATTAGGGAAATAAATACTTGTTCCAGACACGTAAAAATACTGCTGTGGTTGGCTTCTGCAGCTCTTCTCCTCAGAGCACTGTGGAGAGTCTTAGGACAGCCTGATGTGCTCTGATTTTAGAGAGCTTTTCAGTGGCTTGCCCAAGGTCAGCACAAAAGCTACCTGCCCAGGGAGCCGAGGTATTTCAGAACAGCTTGCCTCGTTCAGCTGCGAGAGCGTACGGACTAAAGCCTGGTCAGAGACTTTTAAACCCCACGGGTAATTCCAATATTGACATTCCCCGAGTAAACTGCAGGCAGGGGAGGTACTCAGTAGTACCTAATTCTCGGAGTGCTTCTAGGCAGATCTCGGAGTACTTTTGCAGGTGGCCAAGCTGTCCCCGATTTTACAGATGGAAAATGAGATGCAGGGAGGGACAGTGGCTTATCCCTGGAAACAACAAGAGAGGAACCTGCCCCTGCAGTTGAGCACCCTGCGTGCTAGGGCAAGTTACTGTCTTCCTGACTTCCACTCGGTTAGATCGCATTGCTGCACATGCTGCTTTGTCTGAGGAATTCATAGCTGCTTCTTAAAGCAGGCGCTGAAATTAATAATGAGGTAGGTGGAAAAAATCTAGTTATACTGGCAGTGTGGAAATGTACTTTACAGTACTCCTCTTATTTTAAAAGAAATTCCATTGAAATGAGTAACTTTCTTGACTTAAAAGCTGTAGGTTGGATTATAAATAGGGCTGTGGCCCTCATCTTTCTATGGAGAATAATGTCTTATGGCAAACGGTGTATGCTTTTATAGTGCTGTCATTGAGCATACCAACAGAGTGATTTTCCTTGAAGATGATGATGTAGCAGCTGTGGTCGATGGCCGTCTTTCCATCCACCGGATTAAACGCACGGCAGGCGATCACCCCGGACGCGCCGTCCAAACCCTGCAGATGGAACTTCAGCAAATCATGAAGGGTAAAATCTTTTGGATGTCACCTGTGTAGAGGCCCAGGTCCGCCCTGGAGTCACGGAACAAGTCAGGGTGAAAAAGACCTGGAGGCCATCTGGCCCAGACTCTTGTTACGAGCAGGGCCAAGTAGGTCGGAGGGGGCTGGGGATTTTGCCTCCTGCTCGGAGGCACCCGTTTTTTCCAAGCAGGCTTGCCATTCCAGATCTGGCCCCTCATTGACACATTCCAGTAACTTATAGAATCGTAGAATTGTTAAGGTTGGGAAAGACCCTTAAGGTCATCAAGTCCAACCGTTAACCCAGCACTGCCAAGCCCACCACTAACCCATGTCCTCGAGCACCACATCTACCTGGCTTTTAAATACCCCCAGGGATGGGGACTCAACCTCTTAACTTGACTGTAGCTCTCACGATGAGCTGATGCTTTGGTAGCAAGAGAAATATCATCTTAATGACCCCTGCCTGGTAACTGGCCTGTTAGCGACTCTGGTCCAAGCTTTTCCCTGTATACAGAGGAAAAATGTAAATTACCAGGAGATAACTTAAAGCGTTCTCATTTGGTTTGTGTCTGTCTTTCTTTTATAGGCAACTTCAGCTCATTTATGCAGAAGGAAATTTTTGAGCAGCCAGAATCTGTCGTTAATACAATGAGAGGAAGGGTCAACTTTGATGACTACACTGGTAATTGAGATTGAGCCTCCTTTGTTTTCCACAGCTCAGTATCTAGTAGTTATTCACGGTAGTTATAGAGGAGGAGGTGGGTGATGAGATGGGAGATGAAAACATGCTGGTGTGGGATGACGCGCCTGTCTCCCAGGGAGCGCCTCCAGAATTACGTGCCCTGGTGGCCAGATTACTTTTTGTGATGTTTATTTTGCAAAGTGGCTGATGGAGACTGTAACATGCTGCGGGTTAGCGTCAGTGATCTTGAGAATTTCTGCTACCTGGCCAGCCTAATCTTTCTCTCTGAATCTTGCTTGCAGTAAATCTGGGTGGGCTGAAGGATCACATTAAGGAGATTCAGAGGTGTCGTCGTTTAATCCTTATTGCTTGTGGGACAAGCTATCACGCTGGAGTTGCGGTAAGCGTCAGTCTTATCTGTTTGCGAACTGTAGCTGGAATTGAAGAGGGGGCACAGTATTGCGTGTGTCGAGCAGGTTAAGGATTGATGTAAGGTTGAGACAGAGCGAGTGCACGCTGATGAACGAAGACCCTTTTGAAAGCTGCGTACACCAGACTTTCAATTCACTGGCAACAGCTGTAGGAAATAAAAAGCTGAAGAACTTTGAAAGTGTTGCCTGTGACTTCTGTTGCTATGGAAAGCTTTAAAAACCAGAACCTGCTCTGTCATAAAAGGCAGTTGGCAGGGGAAGACACAATGCAAGAGCAGAATGCAAATGCTGTGGCAAGGTGGGGGCTGCCACGAGCCAGGCAGGATTTCCCCCTTTGCTCTTTACGCAGACAGCGACGGTGCCTGCTTAGAGACGTCTCTGCTGGCCCAGCACGGTGAAGAGGTTCCGCTTTGCACCGTACAGAAGCGCTGGCTGTGCGTACAGCCGGCCTGCCCCGTGCTTCGTCAGGGTCGCACCTGAGCATTGGTTCAAACGCGACGTCTTTTAGGTTGTAGCTTGGCGGCCCATAATGTTGCAATTAAAAGTGCTCCACAACTTCACAGAGGAATCCTTTGGTTTCTCTCAGAAATGCTGCAAAACACGGCTGTGTTTGCTGGTTTACAAGGACCAGAAAAGAAAATTTTTGTTCACCTTGGCCAGCTCTGTAAGATAATGTTAACAGTAATCCATCGACTAGCCAGAACAAGTTTCTGGCTTGGCCTGGATACAGGTGGTGGTTTCCGAGTTCTTCAGTAATACCAGTTACAGCCCGATAGAAGGACACCCCGTATTATAGAATATATAATTATATCATAACTGAGACTCACTTAAGAACAGCCTATGTGGGAGGGAGGAGTTGGCCTCACAGGCTTTTTGGGGTGCCAGAAGCAGGGTTGCTTTTCGCAGGGGTAGCTCTGTGACTTGCGCGTGGGTATACTGAGTAATTAAAATAGAATCCAGCACTAATTTCCCATGGTATTTTGATAGTAATATTTTCCAGTGTGCGGCAACTAGAAGGCTTTTTTATACTCCAAACACTTGTTTTTTTAACCAAGATATAATATGCGACTTTCTGACATCTCCTTTTACCAGACCCGTCAGGTTCTGGAAGAACTGACTGAATTACCCGTTATGGTTGAACTGGCCAGCGACTTCTTGGACAGAAACACTCCTGTCTTCAGAGACGATGTTTGCTTTTTCATCAGCCAGTCAGGTACGGTCGCGCGTCACCGCCCGCTCGCTCCCCTCTTCCCTGCGAGGGAAAGGCAGCAGGGCCAAAGTCTCGCGCCGGCCCGGAGGGCTGCGCGTGGTATGCGCGAGAGAAGGAATTGGCACGCGCGTACCGGAGCTGGGGAAAAAACAGAGTGGTTCTCCTCCGTCCATCTGCGTGCTGGTGCGTGATTTGGTTTGGCCGAGTCTTACAGACGGTAACGGTTTTGCTTCCTTTCTCTGCGAGGAAACATTCCCTCAATCAACAGACTAAAAAAAGTGCGACTGAGCGCGGGGTAAAGGCAGCTCAGCGGTTTCTTTTGGGTAGTTTCAGTTCTCTAGTTAAAGCACTGCCAAATACTAAGCTATAGGGTGGATCAGATCCATAAGAGAAATGAAACTAGTACACACAAGTATCAAAAAATACAACCACCTTGGAACTGAATATGAGATAAAAGACATACTTAGGCATAAAAAAAAAAAGAAGTGATGTATATCGCATTCAAAATATTTTCAAGGACAACTGCAATACAAAACTACAATAGTTTTTTCCTCTTAGTTGCATTTACCATTGTAGATTTTCGTAACTGATCTCCAGCTTTGATACTAAAGCTAGTAGGTGCTTTTTCTCCATAGGTTAAAATCCTCTTTTGGTAGCAATTTCTTCTCCTCCATAGCAAGGAATTCAGAACATCCTCCCTTTGTAGGGGCTCATGTCAGCGTTCAGGCTCTCCGGCATACACGTGCAGATGCTGCTACTTCCCCTTCGAAACTGGGCTGTCCCAGTCTACCGGGGAAGAGGACGGAGGGCACCCTAGGGGCTGCGTCTTTCCCCTGAAGTGTGGGATGTGGCAGGCTAACAACGATTTTCCCTGGAACCTGAGCTTGGTCACCAGGCAATACAAAAACCAAAGGAAACACTGAGCTCGAATAACCTCTGTTCCCCCCACCCATGAATCTGTTTTCCGAGCCTTCGATTCCCACGCTGCATGACTAGCTGTAAGTAGCGCAGGATGCAGGGCAGTTTTTATGCATCGGTGTGTTGAAGGAGAAGCGTACCGAGCTAACCTGGGGGCGTTGTGTTCTCTGTTGTCGCCTTACGCGTGCAGGAGTGCTCACAAGAGGTGTGTCCGTTTAGGACAAACGCAAACGGGTAGCACTAGATGGAATACGCAGTCCCGTCCCTGGAGCTCAGCTCGCAAGCAGCACTGCTGGGATCATCACCGCAAGGTTTCCTTCCCCCCCATCATGTCCATTGAAACCAACTTCTGCTTCTTTGTATCGAGAGTTTTTGATCAACATGTTAAGTGAAGTCCGACCTAAGCCAGCCTGTGTTTGCACAGACAGTTTTGAACAGGGATAATTCGTTTTAGACATAACCTCTTTGATAACGGGGTTTGCAAGCTCTCGTGCTGTTGGTAAGCACCGTCAGCGACCGGTTCCCTGGGTTTCGGTGGCAGCGAGGTGGTGGCAGGGCTCCGAAGCCTGGCTGTAAGGTGATGCTGTTGCACCCGCTGTACACATCCGCTGTCCCCAATACGTGATTCCCCCCCCGCCCCAGGTGAATTTTTATTAACCAGGAAAGGGGAGGAAGTTGGTTTTGTTAAAGATACACCTGAACTGCCTTTTTGTTTCAACCCTCCCCCCCCCATAGCAGCACACCAAATACTGTTGTTAGGTTTTGTGTTTTCTAGATTTCACCATCTTCTTTTTAGGGTTAAAACACAGCGTGCTGGGGCTGAAATAACTACTGACTCCTTTAACTTGCAGGCAAATACAAACCCCAGAGATTCCCTTTGGGAAATCACCGCAGTGCCGCCTGCAGTGACCGCAGTAACCGATACTGAGCTGCAGCGCTGGCAATACCTGTCTTTTCAGGTGAGACAGCCGATACTTTGATGGGTCTTCGGTACTGCAAAGAGAGAGGAGCCTTAACTGTGGGAATAACTAACACAGTTGGCAGCTCTATATCGCGAGAGACAGATTGTGGAGTCCATATCAACGCAGGACCAGAGATCGGGGTTGCCAGTACCAAGGTAAGTAAGAAGTTTATAGACCTCGCTCATTGTTATTGTTGTTATTGTTACTGAAGCTCTCCCTGACGGCGCTGCCTATAGCACGGGTCCGCAGTTAAATGCTTTCTGTTCCCTCTTCACGGGTTGCTGTTGGTTATTTTGTAGTCAATGACCATGTGCCCAGCAACGCTCTTCATTTTCTTGTATCTTGCAAAGGGCTTTTTTCTCTTTTTTGGTAAATGAAATATTCTAAGGAAGCAATATTAACTATTGAAAACAAGGGGGTCTCAGAGGGAGGAATTCCCTAGAGGCGAGAATTCTCTCCTCTTTGCCATCATTTGTCTTGAGGTGCAGGTTTAAACTAAGGTCTGAAGATGAAAAAGGAAATGAAAAGTCAAGATTATAGGAAGCTGGACAGCGTGTAACTGCCCTTACTGGCACGGCTTTACTAAAGAAAGTGTGATATTAAAACTATCCTTTCAGCAAGTGGGGGACTGGTCTTTTACAGAAACCCAGTACTTATGTCCACCTAACAGAACTATTCTGTGGCTGATGCATCTGGCTACGCGTGATACAGTACAAAATAACTTACTTTGCTGCATTTCATTTTGATGAAGTGCTTCTGCATGGTGAAATCTGCTTTGATTTAGTTATATTTAGAGGCGAGATGATGTCAATCTGTTACATAAATTCAGCCAAAAACCACATTTGAGTTTAATAGTTCACTGGGGAATTTGATCATGGAAAATTCACGAGTCTCTTACAAGCAGCTCTTCAATGGGTTGTTTGTCCCTGGGTTGTTTTCACATAGCCAACATTACAGTTTGGAGATAACGGAAAATGGCATTTCTCTCTGATGATGTGGGCAGCTGCCGAAGTTGGGCGTATATGAAATAGGAACTTGAAAAGATTCTACCCTAAGGTTGTCCAGAACTTCATTTTGAGAACATATCATAAACCACCCCAGCGCTGTTAGCGCGACTGTTTGGTGCTGTTTGTAGCCTTCAACTGCACCAGAACAAAGCAGATCGCGTTCCCTATCAAACTCTGCTCGTCAGCCTAACTGAAGCTGCTCTGCATTCCTTCAGAGCCATTTAAATCTTCTCCAGTATAGCAACACGAAAGTTTGTTTGATCAGTGTTTAGGAAGGGACAGAAACGCTACAAACCTTAATCTTATTTCTAAGCAACTTCGATCCCAGGCTGGCACCCCAGGCCATGCCATAACATTTGTCTTAGAAGGACGTCAGAGGCTCGACTTCGCACTAGCTGTTTGATACGGTGCCCGACGTGGTTTTGCGAATAGAATTGCCTTACCGTGAGCACTGATTTCCCTTGCCTGTGCAGGTGGCCTTTCCCCAAAGTCAGCGGCACCAGTCACTATGGTCTTTCAGACAAGTACGGAGCCTCACCACGGGGAAGAGTTCAGAATCCGTTCTTAAAGAAGCAGGGTGGGAAGTCACTCACCTTTTCAGCTGCCTTTGTGCTCCTTGAATGCAGCCCAGAACAGTTTCGGCCGGCGGTCCTGTTGGGATGTCCGGCTGCTAGTGGTGGGCTTCCGCTGTACATCTCCTGTCGGCGGGTCTGCTTGTCTTCAGTGTTCTCAGCATTTACTTGCAGTAAAGAAGGACACAAGTATGGTTACAAAACAGAATTTAATAGTTGCCAGGAAATCTTAGAAATATTCCATTTTGCTCATTGTATCTTGATCTGTTGGAGCATAAGGAGGTTGTGCCATCGCACGCCTCCGCTTGAGGTTTGCTCAAATGAGATTTGCCCTGTGAATTTCCTCTTCATCTTTGCTGCCTAACTGAATGAAAGCCGCCCTTTGGTCCCCTGCTAAGAGTGCAGTCAACAGCTGCTCTAAGGATTTTACGTAGCGGGTGACAACGTTCGGTTACTGTCTCAATGACGTGTTTTCTCTCTCTCCCCCTCTCCCCTCTTACCAGGCCTATACCAGCCAGTTTGTCTCTCTGGTGATGTTTGCTCTGATGATGTGCGATGACAGAATTTCTATGCAGGAGAGGCGCAAGGAAATCATGCGTGGTCTAAAGGGACTGCCAGGTAGGAAACCGCTGCCTTTACTGCGTCTTGCCAAGCGAAACTGGGTAGCACAGACGAACTTCAGCAGTGCCTGAACTTTGCTTTTGAAAGACCGCGGGGATCAGATGGTGCAACGTGGGTACTGGCAGCACCTTTTGCAACCGCGTTCTCTCTAACGTCTTCACTAAATTGTACTATTAAACACCGAGTCCAGTTTTTATGCAAGTTACTGCTGTGCGTGTATATGAAGCATAAACAGTATGTATAGTTTGAGAGGCGCAAGCGTGGAAGCACGCACAACTTGAATTCTTCTCTTTCCTTCCAGACTTAATTAAAGAAGTGCTGAGTATGGATGATGAGATCCAGAAGCTCGCCACAGAGCTATACCATCAGAAGTCTGTTCTCATCATGGGACGTGGCTACCATTACGCTACGTGTCTGGAGGGAGCTTTGGTAAGAGATTTCTTTATTTAAATCTGGTTCAAACACGCTTCGCTATGGACTTCAGATTGCAGCACGGAAAACGACACGTGGCTGCAGGTTGTTTTAAAAGCAGCGAACAGCTATGGCGCGTGGGCTGACACACCGGTCAGATAGCTACGGCTCGCCGCAGCGCTGCTGGGACCCAGGGCACGGAACAGCCGCGGGCTGCAGCGGGTGACGGGGTGTATTTCCAGCATTCGCCCGGGGAGTGCTTTACTGTCACAGACCGCGCACCCTAGTAACATCAGGTCTTTGAACTGTTGGGGTGGCATTTCCAGGAACGCTTGGCGTCCAAAACTGAGCCCGTACTTTCGAAAACCTGAATACTGCAGTTTTTATCTTTGAGGAGATTGCTGTTGCCGTAAGTGCTGTCACCCACTGACATGCAAACGCGACCTCTTTGCGTTTGCCTGCCCAGTTCAAGACCATGATGACCGATACGCTGGCTGATGGCAAATCGTAAGGCCCGGGGGGGTTTGGTGTTAGGACTGTAAGCGTTGATGCCTGCGAGCAGCTCAGCCCAGACGGGCTACTTTGATCTAGGTTTTCGGGCTGGCTTGTCTACGTATAGGATCTGAGGAGAGCCAGAAGGCATTTTTACAAAGTTAGAAAGAAAGTGGGAGAAGCCACAGAGATGGTTGAAAAAAAAAATTAAAAGGTTGCCTAAAGCTTTATGAATGTCTTTTTTCCCCATGTAGAAAATTAAAGAAATTACCTACATGCACTCCGAAGGGATACTGGCGGGTGAGCTGAAGCACGGCCCTCTCGCGCTGGTGGACAAACTCATGCCCGTTATCATGATCATCATGAGAGACCACACGTATGCCAAGTGCCAGAACGCTCTGCAGCAGGTCATTGCACGGCAAGTAAGTACCTGGAAAAGTTCACAGTGCATCAGAAGTGTTGCTTTTAATATAAAAGCAGTTTACAGGGCACCCAAACTATTTGCTCTAGTGTCACTGCCTAAAATGTGAATTCAGTAGATATCCTGGGCATTTCGAGTGCGGTTTTGCAGCAGATGGCAGAAGCCTGGCGCGGTTTGTTTACCCCTTAGAACGCGCCACAGGGGTGTCCAGGGGAGGCGAAGCTTTGTTCTAAATTAAGTAAAAAGTTCTTGCCACTGGTGCTCTGGACAGAAGTGAGAAAAGAACCTTCCAGACCTGTTTTGCAACGTTTCCCTTTGTTGCAGGGGCGACCTGTCGTGATTTGCGATAAGGAAGACATCGAGACAATTAAGAACAACAAAAGAACGATCAAAGTTCCCCATTCAGTGGACTGTCTGCAGGGGATCCTGAGCGTCATCCCCCTTCAGCTTCTGGCTTTCCACCTCGCGGTTCTCAGAGGATACGATGTAAGTACAGCATTCCTTCCCTTCTGCACTCCTGTTCCCTGTCTGCAGATCTGGAAAAGACGCGTTGGGTGACGCTGGAAGCCTGTGGGGGTTGTCTGTGTAATTGCTTGAGCGAGCGGAGCGACCCGGTTGAACGGTAGACCCGGCAATTACAGAAGCTGCTCGTGAGCAAAAGTCGAAGGCAGCCTGGTGCCCTCGGCCGAGTCTCGGGCAGGTGGAGTTGGGACCTGTGTCTGCTTTCTGGTACGGGCGTGCAGTGCCTGGAGGGCTGGCAGGACGCGACAGGCAGGTGACAGTCCGCAGAAGGGTGTCTGACAGGCGGAGCCTGTCTGTGTCAGGTGTTTGATCTCGGTACAGGCGCTGGCCTTGACCTTTGTCAGCTGAGCACTGTAACAGCCTAGACTGAAGGGACTAACTCCTTAGTTCTGGACAGAGGAGTCGGAACAATTGAGGTTTATGGACTTTTTCTGCACCAATTATCCTAAATTAATACAAAAATGTGTTCAGTCCTTTTCAATTTAAACGCGGAACAGATGTTCCACACGTTACAAAGTTATACACAAACAAAGGAAGTGTGCAAATACTCACAAGCGTGTTCTTTCTCCTCCCTCTCTGCAGGTTGATTTTCCAAGAAATCTGGCCAAGTCCGTAACTGTAGAGTGAAAGATCATCTGAATCATAGGGGCAAAGGGGAATTAAATGAAAGACTTTTTTTGGTACCAAAATAACTTGATTTTAAAGTCCCCTAGGTAAATCTTATTTTGGTAAATCATTGTTTGTGTATAAGATCACCGTAATTCCATTACATTAGTGATTGTCAAATTGATTCCACATGCTATGTCAATAGCTTTGGGTTTTTTTGAACAATAGACTTCCATGAAAGATGTTAAATGGTTTTCTTTAAAGATTACTGAGTCTTCTAGGTAAGGGGCCCTCCGCTTTCAGATAACGTCATTGTTTCTTAGCCAGCGTGGCTCATTCCACTCGTTGATGAGAAACCATTGACTGAATTACCTGTCACGCTCTCAGGCAGCGAAGCAGGACACCAGAATATACAACTGGAACAAGAGCTGTTACTGGTCATGCTTGTGCAGATATCTTAACAGTGAACGAAACTGTAAGCAAGCATTTGGGGTCAATTTCTGCCTCATGTACGAAAGGGAATTCAACTGTCACAACCTCCTAAATTTTAGGCACGTGGTAAACGTGCTAAGAAAATAATGTTGCTTCGGAAGGATTTTATCTATGCCAAATACCTAGCAAGTGACAATCTCGTAGGCTCGGTGGGCCCCAACGCACTGCGTGACACCAGCACGTACCTGTAGCTGGGCCTGTGAAGACGGTGGGACTCGCCTTCGAGTGTAGATGGAAGCGGTGTCTGACTCGGTGTGGATGCTTACCAAAGGGGGGGAAGAGAGGAATACGAACAGTGCTCGGTTTGTGCTGGTGTTTTGTTGTTGCTGTTGGTTTTTGGGGTTTTATTTTTTTGTTTTTTAAAACAAGTAGAAGTCTTCCTGTGTTGAGGCTTTTCCCCCTAGAACTGAGCACTGTGGCACTATCGGCCCAGCCTAAGGAACCGGCTGTATAGCGCTGCAGGTCACTTACTAGTCTGGACGCGTAGAAGAACGTTTCTGCCTTGTATCTCTGCGGCAGAGGGACGCTGAAGCTCCCTCTCCGAGGCTCGCTGCGTTAGCCAAAGTCCCGTGATGAAAGCATGGGCTCTGGTTGGGTCAGGAGCAGTTCGTATGTGACTGGGGGCAAATTCAGCTGCTTTAAAATTGGAGGGGATGAAAAAGGCTCAATAGACACAACAGGAATACCTGCCTTGGTAAGAGTTTTAGAACAAGCTTGCAGAGAATCAGAAATGACGCAGGAAATACGCCATCAGGACTTAACACGGACTTTTTCAAAGTCATTAAAGAGCAGTTAGCGATGTATTTTCTAATGCCAAAAGGTGAATTTCCTACCAGCTTGACGGCTTTTGAATTAGATGTACGTACGCACCATAAAAAGAAAGACGCGCTACAAGGCGTAAAGTAACGCTTGCCAAGCGCCGGTGACTGTCCCGGGCCGCTCGCTCCCCCGAAGAGCTGCTTTAAGGAGCGCCGCGCGCGGGGCCTGCCCGCCGCCCGTGGAACCGCGCTCCCCTCGCCCGGGGCGCCAGGCTGTCGCTCAGTGGCCGCGATCCAGGCCGACTCCGGCCCGAAGACGACTGCGCAGCCCGAGGTGTTTCCGCAGCCTCTGTCTGTAGCAGTTGTACTTGATACAAACCACAGTAACTGTTCAACTGCAATTCGCTATCGGCTCGAGGCTCAGGTTCAGTCTGAGAATGAAATGCTGCGTGCCTGGAAACAGCTTCTTGGAACCAATATATGTACATTTATTAATACATCATATCCAGACTATTAATTTATTTCCACACTGTGCTGCCAGTGTCTGTTTAAGAGCAAAGTAGCAACTATGGCATTTTATTTATACAGTACTTGCTTACGAGGCACTGACTCACAACAGCACCTGCCTCTGCCTAAACGCGACCAGTAGGCTTCCCTGCTTCATTTGAAGACAATTCTCGTCCTTAAGGAAAAAACGTGTGTTCAGTGCTAACACTTTGAAGATGGTTCCTCTTCCTCCTCCTCCCACTCAGCTCCCTTAAGAGACGAGAAACCGTGCGAACCTTTCAGGTGGAGGGCTGCAACCAAGGCAGGCTCCCCCACGTCCCCCCAGCACAAGGACTCGCAGCATGACATCCTATGTTCCCGCTAGCGGGGGAGCTGATGTGAAAGAACCCTGCAAGAGAATTATTTTAAGATTCTTTTTCTCCTGTTCCATTCCGAAGAGGAGCAGCAAGCACTGCTTTTATCTAGCCTTGTACAGATGACTGTCCGCTAGCTTACCGAGTCTCCTAGCAAACAGGGCGGTAGCCATCCCTGTTAAAATACAAGTTGCTATTCAGTAGAAGTTCGATAACGCAGGCTGTTAAATATTTATGAAAGTAAGTTGTATACAAAGAGGACCAAAGAACAGGAGTCTAAGTTAGAAATGTAAGTAAGTCTGACACTCATGTCGGGTGTAACTGTACAGGTATCGCTGAGCTATTTGGTTTTATGCTGCGAGAGACGAATCCTTATTCTTTGTAATTTAAGGCATTAAGACTCATGACAGATTCTTCATTGTCAGAAGTCAGGTAGCATTCACCCCCTGCGTTCTGCAAGCTGCCAGCAAACTGCCTGAAGCGTATAAAACTCTGCCTGCCAAAACAGAGGTGTAGTCGCTACTTGCAACTAGGCTGTGGGATGTTGTGATGCTCGATATCAAAGAATGCTGTGGAGCACACTTGCTATGAAGAATTTCTCTGATGAGCATGGTAGGGAATCCGTGAAGCATCTCGTTGTTGTTAATTGCCATGCCTGTGTGAAGTGAGAATGTATAAAGGACTCCTCCTAGCTTTCCTTACCTCATTTTGTCTCGATGTGTTGCATTTTGATCAACAGATGATGTTTCTCTTTTCCTTAGAAAACTTTTAGAATGTCTTGTGATATTTATTAACCGCCAGTCAGTCTTCTGCTCTCCAAAATGAATGTTTTGCTTACTGAGCCAGTAAAACTCCCTCCTTCCTAATTGAGGTGTTGAAAAATTCAGTAGCCCTGTCACTAAAATTGAGCCACAGGTAAATACAGATAAAGGCCTTTGCCATTTGGAACAGCAGCTGCCTATTACTGCGTACTTCCGTCAGAATTTATTTTGATTTAAGTAACTCTTTTCCTCATCTGTGTCTGCAGAGGCTTAAAGGGAAGCACACGCCCAGAGCTCTTAGGCTTTTTTAATTACCAAAGACCAGAGAACTTCAGGCTCAGCACGCGGTGTTTCTGCCTAACAGCTCTCAGCCAATTCCACACCGCTAGTAAGGTTATCCCACAGGCGATAGGAAATCAAACTGCGCATGGAACATACTTCTGTCAGGAAGGTTTTCCCTCCTAGCTCTGCTGAAGAAAGGCCGTGGACAGTAAGTACGGTCTGCGTGCGTGTTCTTACAAAGAGCCCAGACCAGTGGTCGGGCAGCCGTGTCCTTGCAAGGTGCACCGCTGACATGGCAAATGCCATCTCCCTTTTAGCGTGGTCTTAGTGACTTGCAGGGAGCGGCGTACCACTAACACGGGACCTCCTTCTAGCCAGAGGGCTGCCTCGGCACCCCTCTTTGTGAAGTCTCAGCCCTGGAAAGTCCACACAGACCGTTTCCGAGTCGAGCGGGAGGGAGCTTGTGCCCACGACGCGACGCGTAATCGCGCTCAGCTCGGAGCCTCCAGGCTAGCCTGGGCACACGAGGTTTGGTTAAGCTGCAGACTGAAACATCTAAAGGCGCGAGGAAGACCCACGCGTAGTGCAGAACTGGGCTTTTCTCCTCTCTGGCCGTCACTGGTAGTCCTTGGCGCCACGGGTAGGTGCCTGGCACCGAGGGAGGGAGGGACTGAAATTTGGCACATCGGTGTTTAGCTGTGGCTAATTTTAGATCCTACCTGAATGTACCAGACTTGCCTCAAAGCATGGAGTCCCTCCTCTACATCAGAAACAGGAAGAAGAAGAGACAAAGAAGTATTTGGTTTGAATAAAAGGAAAGAAACTATTTGCCTTCAATTCAGTTGACGTAAATAGACACTCGAAGTGGCAAATACCGCCATTCTTCCCTTCTAGACCAACTTGCCTCTGCTTGTACATACCCAGCTGGCTTGGTTTGTGGGGACCAGTCTGTATCTTGTTTCCTGTTGTGTGCTGTACGCAGAAGATGTCTTACTTTTGTCTGTAGTGTTTTATAATTTGGGTTTTGTCTTTTTGCTTACTTTTTTGTATCTCACCCTTTGAATAAAATCAAGTGCCCTACATTAAACAAACGGCATTACTGGTCTTTAGTTAAATCCATTTAAGAATAGGTAAGCCCCGTGAAAGGTGAGGGCAGGATGGACAAAGCAGAAGAACAGGGGGCTTAACCCCCCTCTCTCCTAACCGGCCAGGCTTTTTTTCATGTCTGAGATGATAGAATATGTTTCAACTGCCGCTAACCAAGAAGAAAGCCCATAAAGTACCCCAAGGCCGAACAGTGGGTATTACCTTCTGTGCCTTGATTCTCATTTAACCACCCCTTTTCTGTCACCAGGCGAGACAAGATCGCAGTCAGCTCAGCCCACGCGTGGCCCCTGTTTAGCAAATATTACTCACGGTTTCTTTCCCAAGAAGGAAACCTGTTTGGGTACCGCGCAGACAGGCCGCTCGGCAAAGCCAGCGGCGGAGCACTACGGCACAGATGCTGAGACAGTACAATTAAGTGCACATTCTTGTAAGACAACAGCTGGGGGCTTAGAGATTGTTCATGTCTAAAAAATGCCTGGATAACTTCGTAAGCGAAACCCACAATGACAAAAGACTGTCTGAAATTCCACCCACCCCTCCTCCAGTCGGAGCCATTCACGGGTTGATTTCCTCAGGGACCTTCACCTCTCCAGGGGAGGAACATCAAACACGATCATTTATTTTCCTGGATAAAGTGAGCAGCTTAGGCTTGCTCCTCTCACAAATACCTTTCCTATACAAGTACCAGTATTAAAAGGTTGCGAGGCTACTTTTTAAGGCTTACTGCCTTCAAACAATGCACATACGTCCTTAGCATCACAATAAAGTTGGTGGCTATGCAGATGTTGGGAGCAAGAGGCTCCGCTTTTGCTTGCTCCGATCTGCAAAACCAAGCAGCAGTTCTAGCTTGTATTACAGGCATAAACAAAAGCGGTTAAGCAGCTCAAAGCTTTAGGCCTTCATTGGCGCAGCCGCAGGTCACACCTGCTCGGGATGCTGCAGGAGCAGGGAATATCGCAACGAGCCCGCACGGGAGGCTGGCTGCCTGCGGAACCGTCCCGAAGCGACTCCGAAGCCCCCTCGGTCTCGCATTTAGCGCCAGACGCCCGCTCGCAGGCTGGACGCCGCGAAGCGGAGGGTTGCGGTGCTCCCCAGCTGCCGCGGGGCTGGCTGCGTGTCCAGGCACACCGGGCGGGGGACGGGGACCCCCTTTAGTCATTCCAGGTGCCACACTGAAGAGCCAGGGTGCTGCACCCTAACAGGTAACCACGAGGCGCTGCCAGGGCTCTCATTGGGCTCATTTCTCCATCTGGGCCATCTAAGCACACATTATACGGCGCATTTAATTTAAGCTAATAAAAACGGCAGTGAGAAGACAAGTTTCAAAGGGTCACATCCAGGGTCCTTAGCAAGTCGGTCCTGAGCGCTGATTGCAGCCATTTCCTTAAATCCTGCTGTGGTACTGCAGTAAGACAAGGGGCAAAGGGCCTGCAGGCCCGTTGCACAGAACCTCTCCAGTCCCGCGTGGAGTTGGTCTGATTGATAGAACATGACATTTGAAGACAAACAGGCTCCCAGGAGCTAAGTGGGATTTACAGAAGGGCATAAGCATTTGGTTTGAATAAATTATAGAAGATTGCCTGCTGCAGAGCGCTGCTAGGCCCCTCTAGAGCAACCGGCTTCCCGACATCGACCCTTCGCGCGCTTCCCCGGCGCGGGGGCCTCCAGCACGGCTTCAGTGCTGAGCCTCGAGCTGCTGACTGCGCGCGGTCACGCAAGTTTCATTTACCTGTATGAACCTTTTCTGCTCTAAAGCAGCGCTCGCCCTTGCTTGCAGGAGTGCTGTGCGTAGCCAAGACCCTGGGAATGGTGTTTATTCAACACCATATTCTCCTCTTGCTCCCTCGTAAGCTGTTTTTCCCCACTGGAGAGCACACCTGCAGCCCCGCACAATAAGTGCGTGCACAGAAAACATCCACGTAGCGCCTGGGGTCAGAGAAATGCCACCTGCCCCCGCAAAAAAAAATGGTTCTTAGGTCACCGTAAGATGCTCAATGGGGAAGCAGCTGTGGGCAATTCTTGCCCCGGTCCCCTTTTGGACGTGAACAAGTTTGGAAAGTAAATGGTACGCAGCAACATTTTTGCTGGACGTAGGCAGACCAAGGAGGGGATGGGTTTTTGCCTGTAAAATTGGCTCCCAGTTACCAGGGCGCTATTTCACAGAAACCCCGAGTAGCCGTGGAGCCATCCTTACACATCAGCCTCATCTGCTGCCCAGGGCAGGCTGGCGTTCGCAGGCTGCGCTGCTTGGTTTGGGAAAAGCGACCGTTCCTTACACCATCTCAGAAAGCGGGAAAAGCTATTTTCTAATTTCCCCCCTAAGACAGCAGCCAGCCACGGTCGTCGCAATGGTGTGAAGGCACAGAAGGTGAAGGAACTCCCCCCGCTTTGCGCAGAGACCAGCAGTAGAGCACAGAGCCTTCAGGGCAGCACAGCATTACCCAGCTGAGCCTGTGGGTCCGGAGCTCCTGGGGGTTTCGCCAGCCCCACGGCATCACTGTGCAGAGCCACAGCAGCACCCCTCGGCATTCAGGGCATTGGCAAGGAGGATTTAAGGGCCGTAGCTTTAGTGGCAGCTGATGGGCCTCCCTGGGAAACACTAAAAAACGCTGCACGGGGATGGAAATTCATCGCAGCGGAGCATCCTGGCCAGTTCCACTGTTGAGTAGCTGCCTTCCCCGCTGCCCACACACCCTCTTTGCTGGGCTGCTCTTCCAGCATCTCCCTGCTGCTGTTACATCTATTTGTGGCTCCCTGCGTTTCCAGCTCCTACAGCTTGGAAGATCCAACAAGCAACAAGCTGCAACAGCTCGGCTTCATCTCCCATCTCTGCTACAGCTCCCTGGGCAATCTCTGCCCGCGCTGCCCCCGAGGCCACCCCAGCCTTCCCCTCGGAGGACGAACGGCACCCCGGGAGCCCACCTCGCCCTCCACAGCCTTAGGCGTTTCATTTATCAGACAGGAGAGCATCACTGGGTTTTGAACTACTGCGAGCCTGACCCAAAAGCTGCCCCGTGTGCTTAAAATGAGGCTATTTCTGACCTAGTTCCATGCATTTATCAGCTGACTGGAATACACTGCAGGCATTTGAAAAAACAAAGGAGAAGAAAAAAAGCAAGCTGACTTGCCAAGATGGTCCATTCAGTGCTGAAGAGGTTACCCAGCCTAAGAGAAAAATCAGGCCCACAGATGAGACACGACGGGACGCCTTCCCCCCTCCTCAGTCTCATTCTTTATTGTTTAGGTCAAATAAAATATGTTCCCATGGTCCTTACAAATTCCTATGGAAACAAGTTTAAACAAACAAGCTGCTAGCCTGTGGCTGGACAGCGAGCAGCAGCATTACTTTAACGCAGGATCCTAAAAGCGGCGGTGAGCTCAGACGCGCTGGAGACGCTCAATACCACCGAGCTCGGAGCTAAGAAGCCAATTCGGTTCCCAAGGGCTCCCGTGCATCGGGAGACACATTCAGACGGCGCGCAGGACGGGTGGCCGCACAGCGGGCCCCGCCAGCTGCTCCTGAGCGGTAGGAGGGTGCCCAAAGACCTCATTAAGCAGAAAATGACCGTGCACAGGCAAACCCCGCACCTCGGCTGTACCAAAGCGATGCTGCAGCTCCCGCTAAGGGGAGCAATCAGCAAACCTGCATGGGACGTAGCTAAAACCTCCCCGCTCCTCTCATTTCCCTCTCTGCCCAGAACGAACCTCCGCTAGATGAGAGCGCGTCTCTGGGGGCAGGGGATGCGCGGGAGCCTCCCAGCCGGAGCAGGCCGGCAGCTCCGCCTCGACCCATCTCCGCGTCCCCAGCAGAGCGGAGCACGGGACACAAGAGTGCTGTGGAGGGCGGCACGCTCCGGCAGCCTCTCCGCTTCGGTGGCACCACACGCACCAGTGGGTCATTGCTAGGAAGGGGATGCCACCTCTCCTCCCTTCTGATGCCGGTTGCCACTTGAACAAGGCTTCCTCAAGCCCACAAGCGGGTGCTTTCTAGCACCCAATACTGGGCAAGACGCTGCCTGCCTGCACAGGATGACTTGCGTCGCATTGGCAAACCCCGAGGAGGTGCCTGGAAGCTGGTTTCACAACCAAAGCCACCCTTCAGGGCTATTGGCATATGGCTACTGGCACACCCGCCCTGGGAAAACCCAGCTTGAGCTACAAAACCTCCTCTCCAGCACTTGCAGCCCCACCACGAGACCAGTGCAAGAGCACTACCGGAACAGACAGAATGGCCCCTGTGGTCACCGGCTGGACCGCTCTGCTGTAAACTGTGGCAGGGACTCGCATTCCTTCTCAGATTTTTTGCAGCATCTCCTATCCTCAGGAAGATATGCTTTTCCAAGCCCAGCCAGAAACACTGCTGAAAATTAAAATTCTCTTCTATCCAAACAGCCCCAACTGGTCCACTGGGGAAAACTCAAGACACACATGCCCCATGCCAAGACAGAAAGTTCACGTTCAGAGGGTGACCTCCCGGTAACGCAACATCAAGACCGTGCCGTCAGCCATCGCCAGGTGGAACTTGGGGGGGATTTCAGAGTTGCACAACGCTGGGAATTACGCACACGGGGAAATCTCCCACTGACCCGCACCGCGAGGAGTCACAGGTTTCTGTGACCCAGTGAACGGGTGTTGCACCCCTCGCTGGTCATGTCGCTAAAGGAGCACGGCAGTCCTCGTCCCCCTCTTCTCCCTAGGTCAGACTTAAGCCTACAGAACAGCCACGTCATCTCCCTTGGCAGAACTGGCAGATGGCCTTCAGGAAGGGCTCACGACAGGGCTTAACATGTAGGGTGAATTAATTGCCTCGAGGACTGTCCCTGCAGGACCACATCCAAGTAAGGCAGGGGGCAAGCGCATCTTGAGGCCGACATGAGCTAACCCAGAAAGGCGCCTGCCAGCGGAGCAGCTGGGGTTAGGAAGGAGTGTTTGCTGCAGGGCTGTACGGACACAAGAGCTGGGGTAGGGATCAGCAGGGACTGAAGCCATCTGCCCCTTGTCCCCCTCCAGATGCTGCCAGCCAGGGACGGGGGCTCGTCACAGTCCCAAGCTTCGTCCTGGGCTTTGCAGGCCGAGCTGAGAGGGGGCAGGACAGTTCAGGGAGTGCTGCAGGCTGGCTCTCGCCTTGGTGAAGCCGCAGGACAGTTACCTCCTGAAAGGGGAAGGAGGCAGAGGCCTGGGGGCAATCTCTCTCCTCCAGGCACTGCTGGATCCAGAAAAGGACATCTGTCCTTTCCCTTCCGAATCTAGATTTGAAGGTTGCTGTTCAGTCACTAGATGCCACTTTGTGCAGCGTAAGGTGCCACTGCAAGGAAGGCACGGCTGCTGGCGAGCAGGCGAGACAAAGCGAGAGCTCAAACCTGCTCCTCAACCCTTTGCAGCTTAAATCTGCCACAGCTCTCTAAGAAGTGTTCTGTATCTCATCACTTTACCCCTCCCGTTTGGGTTACCACGGGTCCAAGTGGTATCACCGCCAATGCCTACATGGAAAAGCAATAAAGCAAGTAATTTATTTGTAGCTGTCTTCAGTGTAATGCACCAGCTGGATGCAGCCAGCTGGTTTGTAGCAGGCCAGCAGCCAGGGGGTTGTGGATAACTGGAGGTACACTGGTCACGGCTCCGAGAAAAACTGTTCTTGAGTAGATGTGGGTGGGTGGTATTAGCATAGGAAAAAAGAGAACTGCAGCAAGACCTGGGCTTTAACACCATGGAAACACCAGCTAAGAAACACTTTTCTCATCAGTAGGAACAAGCAGAAAAACGTTCAGCTGGGACAAGGGCTCACCAGCCTGGGAATGCTGCTGGCTTTGACATTTTTTGCTTGTTTCAGTGACTATGGAAAGCACTATATAAAGTCCTGTTCCAAAGGAAATATCTGCCATTATTCTATGGCTGGAAAAAATAGAGGAAGAACCACAGCTGCTCCTAAGACCACGTAGCCTACGTGGATGCTGCTTCCCAGAATGGAAACAGGTAGAAGAGCCCAAAGCGAGGGATCCTGCATGACCCACAGGCAGTTTCCCAGCAGCAGCCAGCGTGGCCCAGAGCCTGTAGCTGACACCGCTGACGACGCTGTCGGTACCTGCCTTCCCCCAGGTCACGCTGGGACTTCGTGCCCCAGACTCGTGGTCCCTTCAGAGCCACAGCTTTGCCAGAGGCCCCGTGCAAGGTTGTTTCACAAAGAAACAGCAGCCAAGACCAGACCTGTTTCAGTGCTGGACTTGCAGCAAATGACCCGATTTCCAGCCTGCCCAGCATGTTTCCACAGTAACTGTATCTCAGTGTCCCAAACCCCCAACCTCTGATTCACAAGCACCCGGCTCCCCCGAGGGCCGCACGGCTGTTGGCAAACTCCCACCGCGGCCCCAAAGGTGCAGAGGAGGTAGCGTTAGCCTCCAGAGCATTAACAGACAGGCAAGAAAGAGAAGCAGAGCTAGACTACATCACATGCCCCTTGAGAGCAAGGATTAACCCCCCATCATGCCGAGTTTTTCCTGTGGTATCTCAGTTACAGTGAGTAATCCCATCAAGTCTGGATTGTTATCCTGCACGCACAAAGTCCTCCTTTGTTTAAGCCCAGAATTAACACCGCAGAAAGCAGATACCCGTATCTCCAGGGTTTTTCAAACCCCACGCTACTTTTTCTGCGGCTGAGAGGCCTGAACCACCGGCTGTCCGCAGCGGTGCCCCTCTTTCTGGGTGCCGGATCAGCACTCCTTACCGCAGCTGGTGTCGAAGCACGGCCGCACCTCCCTGCCCAAAGGGCTGTTCTTTTCACGGCTGCCTGTCCTTTTTGCAGGTGGACCGCATTGCCGCCTCCAGAGACTGAACGCCATCGCCGCTTCGCCAGCGACCTGCCTCCCGCGCAGCTGTCCGAGAGCCTCGAGGAGAAGGAGCGAGAGGGGTGAGCTGCAGGCGGCCGAAGCGACATCCCTGGGCCGCCGCCGTCTCTGCCCACAGCCGAGGGCCCTCCGTGGCAGCAACGAGCATCAGGCAGATCCTGCCTGCTCCGCGCAGCACGGGCTGGCAGCCCCAGATTTGAGTGTTTTGCACCGAGTAAGGCATAGAAACCCCCCCTAGATAAGCGACACAGCCACAGGTTACTCTACTTGTTGATTGCCTTTTGCACTGCAGTTCTTGCTTTGGTTTTAGGTTTTAAATAATAAAAGTCTCCAAAGATATCTTGATTGAAGCAAATGCCAAAAGCAGAGCATTGTGTTTTGGAGATGCCAGTTTGTCTTTTCTTGGATCGTTTCTTCCCTTCTTGGCTTCTGCGGCCCAAGAAACAAAGCCAAGTTCATGACTCCCCCCGCTCCCCGTTCTTTCCCTGTTCAATGACAGTTTTGACGGCTGAAGTCTGTGTTGCTTTGACTTGAATTTCTAGCCTGCATGCGTCTTACATAGACAGCACGTGAAGGCTGGACCTTTAGTCCTTGTGATGGCTTTGTCACAAGAGCCTGGCTGGGCAGCCCCGAGTCTTGCTTTGTATGTTTAACACACCGGTCCCACGCAGACAAGAACAGCTAGCCAAAAAACCCAAATAAAATCCCCAAACCTGCTGAAATGTCTATGGCAAGCTCTGGGGAGTGGAGAAACACCATCCCCTGCCACATGATTAGATCAGAAAACTACAAAACCAGTACAAGACGCAGAGGAGTGGAGGCTTGGTGTTAACAGCGTGGGGCTGGGATGTCAAGAAACACCTCTTGGCCCGATGGGGAACATCGCGTACGGCGGCCATCGTCACAGACAGGCTGAGACTCAGCTAGGAAGAGGCGAGGGCTGACTGGCAGAGGCGTAAAGCTGCCACTGCTGTGAATTCCTGAAGGTATCAAGCACCAAGCCAGCCAGAATAACCCCAGATCCCACTTGGTCACAGGTCGGAGATCATCACTATCTGGCAGTTACTGCCCCAGAAACAACCCAGGCTGCGTCGCTGTGACAACTACCAGCATTTTGCACACGCAGTGCTCACACGGGTGCCGGTCAGGACTGATACTCTCCTGCAAAGTGCTTTGAGCTTTGATAAGACAGATCTCGGCGAGGAAGTGAAGGAGGCGTTGGGTTATACAACTACAAGATTTCAAAGGCAGTAAGTTTGGGAGCCTTCATTTGCCTCCCTCTGCTTGCAGCTTCTTGGAGCTAAAGATCAAGCTTTTCTCTTTTTAAACACAACCCAAGATGCTCAGTCACACACCTCGAGGCACCAAAGCTTTAACAGACCTGCGATAATGCCATGAGGCATGGGTGGGTGGCACGGTTGTGCCCAGGGCTGTCCACAGACCTCCACAGGACCTGCTGCCCCCAGAGCGCCTGCACTCTGTTGACAGCAGGTTTACCAGGGTCCCCGTTTTCCTCGGGGCACCGAAGCAGAGTGCACAGCCCGCCCAGCTGCACAAAGTCTAGCAACACCAGTGCTCTGGAGAGTATGAAAGACCCCTGGCACATGGCCCATTTAAATTATAAACCAGTCCTTATCCAAATTCAATCAATATGACCTAGAATGTGGAAAAAAAAATAAATCTAAAATACAGCAAATGAACATCCCCAAATCCTGCTTGTAATGTTTAAGCTAACCCGGACCATTTTGGCTGGCCTGGGCTAGGAAGCTGCACAGGCAGTTGCGCCTCCAGATCAAGGGCACATGATAAAATTAAAAGACGTGCAGACAAAGCTCATTCTTTGGCAGAGGGCAGCCTATTGCAAACAGGAGGAAATATTAATTACAGCAGCATTGCAGAGGTAAATCCGCTGAAGACGGTGGATGAGTTTTCTGCCTGACTCATAACACTAATTCGTACAGGCACCCAGCGGCAGCACAGATGCTTAGGGACTGATGTAAGACACTGCAGTACGGAGGAAATCTTTCCAGTTGCTTCAGCAAGCTCTGGATCAGGCTGTGCAGGGGGGATGCAGGACTGGAAGAGGTCTCGTGTCTCTAAGCCCGGGGTCACCATGCCACCTAATCCCACCCTCAAATCAAACACTCCTAAACCAGGGCAGTAAGCTCCTGCCTGGGCGCTGTGCCATGTCAGCCCTGGAATATCCTCATTTTTTCCTGCCATCTGAACAAGACCGTGGCTGCTGTTTGCCAGAACCACATTTTAGGATAATAAAGGACAGTTGTGTGTACGTGAAAGTAAATTGTCCTTTCCTCCTCACACTGTTTTCAAAAGCCTCGCAGAGAGGCCTAAATAAACAAGCTGCCTGCACTCTGCGTACGTGCATCGGTCACCGTTGCACAGGACGCTCACAGACGCCACGGGCTGCGTTTAGTACAAATCTGTTCCTCTGATTGAAATGCATTTAAAAAAATTAATATAGAGCAAAACCGTTTCCCGACTGTACTAGCCTAAACTAGACTGACAAAGCAAAGCTGGAAAAACCTTGACGCTTTCCCACAAAACTGAAGCCCCAGCCGTGCAGAAGCGAGTCCAAAGGCTGCTCGAATCCCTCCCGCTCCAGTCTGCCACTGAGCAGCGTAACCAGCAGAGCCGCTCCTGCTGCAAACCTGGGCAGCTGGGCAAGAAATTGCTACTTGAGACAACATGCTTCCCTCTTTCGTGGCCTAAAGATCCTCTAAACTCCTCCAACAGCCTGAATACATTCCTGTTTTCCCTGGAGCATGGGAAGCAACTGTGAAATCCTGCAGTATTTATGCATTAGCAAACTGCAGCGTTTTGAACTTGCCAGCACGCAGAGTATCCCACCCCCAGCTGCAAACCCTTCCGAGGAGGGGGGCGAGTGTGGAAATGGCTTTCAGCGCAGCTCATCTCATTCACATCTTTTCTTCTACAGAAAGGGAGGTGGGGGGAAAAAAAAAAAACCAAACAACCCAACATCCTGAGCTTCCAGTGAAGTGATTTATCACTGAGCTGGCTGCAAACAGACAGACGCACATCACCATTGCAAATGAGTCCTGCCTAACTCTCTCCCCAGTGGAGTGAGCTGTGATTAAATCATATTCCAACCACAGCAGAAAGGGAGGAAAAAAGAAGTCAGGAATTTTTGAACAGGAAAAACATGGGAAGAGGAGGGAAGAGGCTTAAATGGGAGCGGCATACCAAGTGTGAAAGACAGGACCCGTTTACTGCGCTCGGGTGCACGGTTTCTGTCCTCCCCCTAGGGCAGTCTGGGGCAGGACTTCACTGCCACAGGGGCAGGTACCTGCTGGGAGCCCCCGTCCCCCATTGCCCCAGACTCCTCTCCTGATGGTGGTGAAATCCCTCTCTCACCGAGATCTGTGCAAGCTCAGCTGAGCTGCAAGCCCCGGAGTTGCCATTACTTGAATCCACATCACACTTCTGGGGGCACACGCACGTTCCTTCGAAGAGGGCGGGGAGCACGGGAAAAGGAACATCCTCACGTAATTCCGCATAGCCTTCTCCTTACAGGCAAGGTCTTCTGCACGTGAACACCCTGCCTGCGATTAAAACAATCCAAATGAACTTAAAAGCAATTCTGTGTTTGTTGTAGCTCAGAATTATTTAGAAGAGGATTGCACTAAACTTATTTAGTTCCTGAACTGATTTTATTCGCAGGCAGGGATGAACCAAGGAGCAGGACCACTCGTGGGGGCAGCAAAGTTCCCATCTCCGTTGCAGGAGGAGCACACCACTGCATGACACACGGCTGTCCCCAGTTGTCGGTGGCCTAACTGGTGGGAGAACCACTCAGGGAAACTCTCCCACAGCCTCCAGCCATGAGCACCCATCAGATGAGTCTTCTAGGGAAGGGACCCAGAAGGCTGTATGAAAACTACTTGGCTCTGCCAAGTCTGACATGTTTTAGACATGTGCATTAGAGCCTACAGTAACATTTGTCAGTTTAAAAAATACATTCAACCTTAAAAAGCCTCTAGTAAAAAGAAGAAAAAAGAAAGGTTTATTTTCATTTTTGGCCAAACCACAGTTTTCAGTACATACTCTTTTCCAGATAAATAAGTTGTTGTTGTTGTTTTTAAACAAATAAAACAAATAAAGCTCGCCTGTTAAAGCCCAAATCTGAATTACTTTTTAGGGAAATGAAAACATTTCCCTTCGGCTTTTCATCAGCATTCCCCTCCTCGCTAAATACTGCGGTAAACACAGGCAAGAAAAGATGATCTCCAAGAAAAAAATCCTGCCTCTGTGCAGGCAGCTCTACCCTGCAAAATATCCATGGTCGCCACCAGCGGGTTTTGCAGCTCCGCATCGCGGCCTCGTCCCCCCAGAATCGCCACCCCAGCTCCCACGCGTGCTCTGCTCCCAGCTCACCGCCGACCTTCGGAGCCAGGGGAAGCTTTGCTTCCTCCCTGGCAATCCTCTGCGGCGAGTTGCTTAACCCGATTTCCGCCCCCCGCTTCCAGAGCTGTTCTGCTGCTGGTGCTCCGAGGCGTCGGTGCTTGCAACCGTACGGTTCTTTCTCTAAATCTAGATTATTATGTTCCCGTGACCTTCGCCTACTAACACCGAAGTATTAAAAGATCCTATAAGCTAGCGGGCTCCCTACCTACTGTTCTGATCGAGATCTGCGTTTATCCTACTGAATCAATGGGCTCTCTGGCGGATTCCCAGCAGTTTGTGCCTTCCTTTTTGTTTCTCACATTCTGGTCTGTTTCTTATTTATTTAATTTTATGTTGTGGGAATGTAAAAACGCGCCACAGTGGACTAGGCCGGTGGCTTGGGTGGTCCAGCACTTGGCCCCAGCTGGTGTCTGTTTCGGCCAAATTTTTTCAGTAAGAAATCATATTGAAGAGGTATAAAGCAAAGGCCAAATCCTACAGTCCTTATTCAGGCAAAAATCCCTGCGGAGCAGTGAGGGGCAGGATGCCCCGGCACTTACAGCATCAGCAAACTTCTCCAGACACGAGTCCCTTCTCTTCTTCAGCTCACTGAAATGCAGACACGAGTGTCAGCATGGGACAAGCTACCTCCACAGTCAGGAGTCGTGTAACTCTGCCCATTCTAGAGATGCGGATGCACAAATTAAGCAAACAGGCAAATCCGTGCTAGAAGGCGGCACAGACGGCGACGCAGGACCCCTCTGATTTATGCCACCCAGCCACTGAGGGGTACCTAGCCCTAGGACCGTAGGTTCCAGGACCATATCTGCGATGATACTGTATTCTGCTGCACTGCGACGGATAGGAGGGATCTGCAAATGCATCTCCCAACAGGGTGAGCCAGGGCCAGGGCACAGGCAGGCTGGGTGGAGCCCCTCCGTATTTCCCCGGTGCTTCTCGACTGTCTAAACGGCACGGAGAAAACCCTCTCGCTCTGGATGCCAACAGCCACCCATGGCTGCAAGAACAGGAGAGAAACACTAGGCACAAAACTGCTCTGTGGGTGCTTACAGCCTGCTCACAGCAGCTCCGTTGTAAAGATGGACGGCACAAAGCGAACGTGGCATTTCTCTGGCATTCACGCGCATGCTTCTCTCAGCTGTCTGGTATATATGACACATGAGGCCCTTCTGTTTTATGAGGAAGGTTGTTATTGAAAGCCAGGCTTGGAAGGCTCTGAGCATGGCTATGGAGTCACAGCTGGAACAGGCATGAGATCAATATATCTGGAGACAAAGGGAAGCTCTTGCCAAGATTAAAATCAAGAGTTGTTTTGCAAGGGGAGCCAGATTGCCTTCTAAGGCATCCTATAGATCAAGGCCTAAATCCTGGAGCGCTTGTCTTGGCCCAAGTCCTACCGTACCAACCTCTCCAATATACACCAATGCTACCTGGAGGAGAAACAGCACCGCTGCAAAGCTCCGGGTGCTGCTGCGGCCTCTCCCACCCGCACTGCAACAGGGAACAGCACGCCCGTGGCCTGCAACAGTGCGCGGTGAAACGAGACTCAGTCAGAGCTGTTAAACACGCGTGCATCAAGGCACATTTGTACCATCACTTCATACTGTGTCCCAGACTAATAAGAAGTTTGGGGAGCTTTCATGGTTTGCAGAGGACCTTCAGATCATAGGATACAGTTACTGATGCTGGTCCTCCCATTTCCGAGATGCTTCTCAGGAATGTCTGAAAAGCTTTTGGCTTTGAGAAGAAAACCCAAGCCCTTGCTCCCCTTTAACATTTGCCTTTCATTTGTTGCCACATGTCAGACAGAAGGGCCCTGCACAGGGAACTCCTTTGTCTGCTTGGCCTTTGCATGGAAACAAGACGGGATGGGGTGCTGATAACATCCAGTCACGATTAGCAGCCAGAGCAGGGCTTTCTTAGTCACTATCTGATGTCTTCCATTTATAATGGACACTCTTTAAAACCTTGCCAATTTGGCCTCGGATAAGGAGACAGAGTTACCTCCATATTTGCAGCATTACCTAAACTTTCCCCTGCCTGCTACAGAGAATGCTTGGATATTTAAAGAACCAGCAAGCTGCTAACAGGAACTAATCCTGGGTTTCTTTTTGAAAAAGCCCCCCGAACTATGCAGTCATGCCAGCCCTAACAGAACAGCAATGGAACCGAGATCGAGCTATCGGGGATGGATCTTGGCCCCAGGTCCTGCCGCAAGGCTGAAGGACTTGGGCACCATGAGGGCTGCCCAGATTCGTCCACAAAGCCAGCACCAGACCTGGGGTCAGAAGCACAAACCTCTTTAGTACATGGGCAACACCTGGTTCGAGTCATTAACCATAAATGCCAAAGGAATGTGTGAACCAGCTGGAAACAGCTTGTGAGGTAGCAAATGGTCAGGCTTTAACTATTAAAAAAAGAAAGCTTTCATTGTATTTTCATTGCTTTCACCTGTATTCCTGAGCTCCAATTTTATTTCTGAAGCAACAAGTGCCACCAACAACTCTGCTCCAGGAGCTTCCTCCTCATATCCTCCAAATCTGGCTTTTCCCAAACCCAGGGGATGCTCCTATCCACGCAGGGCTGCCCCTCGGGGTCACACAGGTTGCTGCTGTCCGGGAAATGGGTGGCATCACCGGTCATTGGATAAAAGTGGTCTCTCTTGCTGTGGACGCCCCTCCAGACGGGTTTGCACACGGAGAAGGAAACTGCAGGGGAACCGGGTTTCATGACGTCGCTGACCTCAGCCAGGGAAGGCCCGTTGCTCTGTAGAGCCAGGGGGACCGGGAACAAAATTACTGAGGACTTTTTCTGGTTTTGTTGCCTCTGAAGACTGACGGTGCCATGTGTATTCTCAGTTCACCCGCTATCAGAGCCAAGAATTAAAACTGCATTTCTAACTCACTGCATTATTTGAGTCAATGCAAATGACCCAGTCTCCTAAAAAAGCAGCTTATAATTTCTCCTGCAACTGAAAAGAAGAAAACAATGGTTTGCTGTCACATTTTGAGGACAGGTTATTGTCATAGGAGTCTAAGCACCTAGGATGCAAGTAATAGCTCTGCCAACAACTACCTCTTTCATCCTTGACAGGTTATTTATCTCCACATCCTTCTCTAACAACAACAACAAAATAGTTATTTTATTTCCCAAGCCACTCTGAGCCAATTATTTTCACCAGATTATCTCAAGCAGGCTGGGGGAGCAGTCCAGACCAAGCCTTCCACACCCCTATCCAGACAGGAACAGAGTCGGAGGCAGACAAGTGAGAATGACTTCAGAATTTGACCTTCTGAGCTGGACCATTAAAAAAAACAAAACAAACCAAAAACTGTCGGATGCTACTACAGTTATTTCAATACACTTTTAGCAACTGCAAATCTCTCCAGTTTCCATGACAGCCTGTGAAATAGGCATCTGTAATCGCTATTACTTTAAGCCAACAGTGAATCTCACACACACACAGAAAGACCTCACCTCCAAAAAAGTAACTACCATCAAATTCACACCGTATCACATCAAAACAGAAATTCCCGAGTTCTGCCCCGCGGGCTCTTTCCTGGCAGTCAGTGGCAATGCTGCCCCTATATCCCATGCTGACTCCCTTGGCTCCCTGCTGCTGCACTGCCTTACAGACAGCTAAAAATACCTTCGATCCATTCCTAGTAGTTTTTCCACATCTGCTGTTGCTGTAGTTACCAGAGAGCCTGCTATGCCATTTTGCATAGGGAGGGTGAGGCTCTTTGCTCAGCCATGAATGGTGAAGGAACCGTCCAGAAACACGATCTCTCTATTAAACACACCCTGCGAAACGCTCCCAGCAGCTCCTCTGAGCGCAGGCAGGATTTGCTATGGTTTCCCAGGAGCAGAGGCAAACCTGGAATCAGGCTCCATTAGTAGCAGGGGCTCTTCCCAAACCAGCAGCTGCTGCCCCTTCGCTGTCCCCAAGAAATACCCCTTTGCCGACGCTCAGCTCGATCCCTGGCCCTGCTCCCGGTGACTCCCCAGCTCTGCCCCACGGCTCCGATCCCCACCTCATGCCAAAACCACGGGTAAACATTTGAACATCGGGGCCAAACCAGGATGCGAGTGGCCGAGTGGAAGAAAGGGAACACTGAATTCTGATTTTCATTTGAAAATTATAATATCACAGCCCATCAGGGCACTTGTGAGCCCCACCTTAAATAATACCTGGGAAGCAAAACCAGCATTCTCCTCAGCCGTACCACTTCAGTCCAGTCTGGAGCTTTTGAAATGTACAGATATTTTAATTTTATCTGAACTCAGGCACTGCAGAGCCAAGATGAGTCAAAAACATCTCCCTTGCCCAGAGGATTTTTCCCAGCTTTTCTTAAAAACAGCTCAAGGTTTGCCTACACAGGTCATAGCAATGGCAAGGTAGGCATGCAAGAGCATAGCCATGGCAATGCTGACAGGCAGACAAACCTTTCTAAGGCCAAAGATGCTCGCATTTCACACGTTGCTCATCACCAAAAACAGATCTAAGGAATGCAGACATACTCTATTTCTGCCTGGCTTTTACTTTCCCAGAGACTTTCCATTGAATAAGAAATACTTAGAAAAAGGATCCTGACACCCCCATTCCCAGTCGTCTACCAGTGAGCCCTGGGTGTACAAAGAGACCACAGGACCTCACATGCAAGAAGAAATAAGCACTAAGCATCTTCTAGAAGCAGCTAAAGACATACACACCCACAGGCACGCAGCAGCAGGCCTCAAGAATATGCCAGGAAGGATTTAAATGGGAATGGAAAGTGGAATATAGAAATCCCCAGCTTTCTTGCAAGTAAAAGTTACCTCATCTGCTAAGTTCAGTTTTCCACTCTCTGTGGTATTTTTGCATGCTATAGTTTCTCCATACCTATTAATTCCTCCAGCTCTGGAGAAGGCATCACGATTTAATGCCTGTGAAGAACTAGAAAAATTCCTGTTCAGGCTGCAGCATGGTTAGCGCATGAGATCGTACGAGATGGCAGCTGAAGGCAGCACAGCACCGGCTGCAGCTCCCGGCCACATCCAGCACAGGCTGGGAAATCCCTCGGTGCAGGGGACAGCCCCTCGCTATCAGGGACACGTTACGTTGGGCAACATCTACACTGATCTAGGGGCATGAAAAACACCTTCCCTGGTGCTCTGGACCTTTCAAAGACATTTTACCTTCCCCTGCTAGCAAGAAGGACCTTTGAAAGCATTTAAATATTAAGAGGTATTTAAATAATCTTAAGAAGTTTGCTCTGGCAATGTGCTACAGACTTTCAGCCACTGTCTGCATCCAACACAATTTATTCTGCAGCTCATGTTATTTTTACAAGTTATTTTGTAGCTGTTTCTTCAAAATAGTGCATTACACTCTCCAGCAACACTAACAACAAAAAGAGGATCCTACTATGCTTTGAGTCTCACCGGTCTTTCCATCAGCCCCCATACAAAAGCCTTATCCATGACTCAGAAGGGGCTTTCTCTGCCAAAATTAGAAAAACCAGTAATTTCTTTCCCTGCCAAGCAAGGAACTCCTCAGCTGCCCAAAGCCAGATGAGCCTTTAAGAGGAACAAGCATGGCTGATCTGCAAGGAGAGCCCTGTGAGCAGCCCCCCCCCCCAAATACAGCCACTCTTCAGGAAAGGGGCTGCTCCCTGCACCCCTCTCGGGTACCTGTGTGCCAAGGCTGCCCACCGTCTGCCCCAGCACAGCCTCTAGCCAGAGGCGCAAAGCCCAGGAGAAAGCGGCCGCAACACAAAAATAAAAGAAATTGCTGGAAATGGCCCAGCCAGGACTCACCATTTTGGCTTCTTCCAGCTGCTGCAGGCACCGTCCCGGTCTCCTTTCGTTCCCCGCTCTGCAGACAAGCTGGGTCCCAAGGCACTCTGTCACCAGCCACTCCAAGATCACCTCACACAGCCACGAAGCCACCCATTCCCTCCCCCGGCAGCCCCGGCTCTGCAGCCCAGACCTGCTCCCAGGTGGGGCTTGTTGGGGAAACAGGTGGCTAATGAGGACCAAGCCCAAGGTGGGGCGTGGCCACACGCTGAGGGCTACTTAGCAGCCTCGTGTCCATGTGTCCTTGCTTTGGACCAACTTTGCTCTAAAAAAAAAAGTTCTGCCTAGGGAAATTTTGTCCTGTTGCATGTACGGTGATGAAGCCTGCCACGACGGTAGCGCAAGGCAGTTCCCTGAGCAGGGAGTTCCCTGAGGCAGCAGGGCTGGCAGCTGACTGAACGGGCAAACAAGCCTGCCTGCATCTCGCTACGGTGTTTTTCGCAGCTTTTTTCCTCACGGGAGTGATGGGACTTTATGCAAAGCCCAGCTGCGCAGCCACTTCTGTGTAAACGCATGCCCTGAAAGACCGAGCTGCTGTCGAGGCTTGGCGGGTTTGCATTATCTCTCCTGAGCCTGGGCTATGCTGAGGTTTAACTTTCCTTGAGTTTTTTTTTCACCTGTTCTCTTCTGAGAAGAGCAACTGATTCTCTTTGATAGTCTCCATTTAAAAAGCACCTTTTTTTTCAGAGCGAGAGAGCAGGACCTGTTGAATACTGTGGCTTCTCTCTTTGCCTTTACCGGGTACAAGTGTGGTTTAAATAAAACACAGCAAGAAAAGTCCAGACTGAGCCTAGACTTGCAAGGTTTGATGTGCTGGGGAGACTGCTTGCTCACGTTTTCAGAGGAAGCTGAAAAGCCTGGGCTTGCATGCTTTGCTGAAAGAGGGCAGGGTGTTGAGGCTGAACTTCTTCATGCTTTGTTAATCTTCTTTGTGGAATAAAATATTCCAACCATATCAAAATCCAGATGAGTTAGTGATAGTTAAGCAGAGAGGGAGAAAGAAGGACTACCAGCAAATGTGAGAGGAAACATGCTTAGTTATTTCTAGCAGTTGTTATGCTTTGTTAAAGGTGGCTCTGTGAAAGGTGGCCGAGTTAGCTGCGCAAAATGAGAAGCAGTCCTGCGTTTGGAAGGCGAGGCTCTGGGTATCAGCGGAGGAGCAGACAGTTTAGGCTGTGTCATGTCCGAATGAAAATAGCTTTCATGTCAGGCAGAAGTGCTCTGGGCTGCTGGGAAGGAAATCACCAAGTCTGCGTTCTGCAGGATGACGGAAAGCCAGTTTTATGAGAAAACTTGCCCAGGATTCTCCTGCCTCCTGCTTCCTTCACGTTGCCTAGTCAATGAATCTTATGGAGCCCAACACAACTTTGTGTAGTTCTTTAATAATAACATCAAGGTCAGCAAGAGTAATGACTGAATTTAACAAATGACACATGCAACAAACAGAGGGAGTAAAACATCATTGCACAGCACTGGCTGAACTGACAAAATGTAATTCAACATCAGAACAGAAGGCTTGTTTCTTTTCCTTTGCTGCATCAGCACCACATATAAGGCAACGTTACCGACCGGTTACCCTCAAATCTTGCCCGAGCTCTCACAAGCCAGACATTCCCCCCTTCCACAAAATAAACAGTGACAGAAGATGCCTTCACACACCAAGGAGTAGAGAGAGAATTCGGATGGCCGCAAAGTTCATGTGGGTGAACGCTTCCAAATACAGCCAGCAACAATTTGTAACATTTGAGCAATTAAAAGAAAAGATCTGACTCTTTGTCAAATGCAGCTGCTTCGTCCTTTGGGGCTGCAAGACACACTGACAGAAAGTTTTGCGTGAATGAAAACAACATGAGTAATCAAAGTGACCTATTTAGACCAAATGAAACAACCGTTCCTTTAATGCCATCAGACATCTGTTTATTGCTGTTTAGACCAGCCTATAGAGGAGCACGTGCAACCAGTAAAGAGTGAGACCTGCTGAAGGCCTCTGAAACGGCAGAGCAGATGTAGTGCCGCTCGACTCCTTTTGATCTATAATGAACGTTTACTTAAAAGTTGGCTAGTGTGGATTGATAGCCTCTGTAATGTGTTTCTAGGAAAGTTTTATAGACAGAGAATACATAGGGTACCATATATCAGTATATGGCACACCAGCTAATTCAACCTCATTTACATAGCATTAATTGTCAGTGGAAGCCGATTTAAATTCAGGACTAAATTTTCTCTCTTGATTGCCTTATGTTAAGTTCCTAAGTTAATCTTTAAGGACCAGCATAAAAGGAATGTGATTTTTAAAAGCATGCGCGGTACTTTTGGGAAGCCATTTTAGCAGCCACAGTTCGGTTGATCCTAAGTAAAAGGCCAGGTACAAAGTCCGCCACCAAACGTGCTCTAATTTTTCTGAGAACGTTGGCAAGGGCCCACCAAACCCGATTCACTGGCAGCAGCACGAGTGCTCTGCTTCGGCATCCAGCGAGCCCACCCCCCTTCGTTTGTCTCTACCCGCTGCGCCCTGGCCATATCCCACCCCGGATCGCTGTGCAAAGCGCTCTGCCGGTGGATCAAGGGAGCGTACAGCCTGGAGCTCTAGTGCTTCAATTAATGCTATGTAAAAGAGGTGTTCGTCACTACAGGAAATATTTGTACATTTGTAAAAAAGCAATACAACCATAAAGAAAAAAATACAACAAGCACAGCTTGATACGATAACATGCCATGAAATGTCATTGGCTTTATAATAATTTACTACAACTTGAAAAATGTTCTTTTATCCACAATGGATAGGAAATGCTTCCATCTAACATATGGTAAGCATGCAGTAACAATATGTACAACAAAAAATTTGGAGTTTGTTTTTTATTCATACACTGGATGATTACATAGGGGGTATTTTAAAATTATTATTTTTCTAGCCTGATCTAGGTTTCATTTTGCTTCTTTAATACTGTAGGGGTTTTTTCCCTTAGTTTGAGGAGAATGAAAATTTCTATATACATCTGCAAGAAGTTAGCTTTAGTCATGGAGTATACACTGCTTTTGGTTTTTTCCCCAGCAGTAGATTTAGATTTATTGGTGAACTGACACTTAAAATAAAATTCTCAATGCCTTATTGTTGAAAATCAATTTCCTTTCCAAACTTCTTTGAAATTCTGGGGATCTGTTAAGAGAAATATCTATTGATCCTGTATTACACTATTCCCAGTTTTTACACCTTTCATCATGAAACCAAATCAAACAGCTATTTAACTAGATCCCATCCATCACAAGAGGGAGTCCAACCAAACTTGTGTCAGGGTGTTAAAAGCTTCCCACTCCCACCTGACAATCACAAAGTCATCTTGTTGAACTAACCACGGCCTGTAGCTGGTACAATCTGACATATCGGGTAGCAAACCTGTTGGTTTTGCTCCTAATTGGGGACTGCTCTGTGCTGCCTGCAGACAAAACAGTGTTGTGGGTGAATTAATCAGCCGTTGTGCAGAACAGCCAGCCTTGGCTGTAGATTGAGTCTTCAGATCCATCGTGACTGATGTGTTTACCTCATCTAAGAGATGACATACTGACCTAGCGGTGGGTAAGGCTAGTGAATGACAGTCAGACTGACTCTGAGTCTCATGGTAAGGGTTCATTCACAAATGTCCTTCCCAAAAGGGTTCCAGGTCAACTCTCCACTGAGTCTTTTTCGTCTGTTCCTTTTCCTCCTTGAGCATTTTTTTTCTTTTTCCTTTTTTCTTTTTTGCTAGAAAAGCTAGAATTAATATTTCCAACAGCACTGAAGTTAAGTACTTGGCAAAGCATTTCTTTATCTGGTAAAAAATTATATGATTATGAGAACCCTTAGATATTCATAGAACTGCAGCTACAAAGACGGTTTACCTCTTATGACTTCGCAATTTCCAGAGAGAGAGTCATTTCGTGAGAACTGATCCTGACAGTAAATTAGAGAGCCAGAGGTTTGACTGAAGTGCTGAGTGATCTCACCTATTTCTAGCACTGTGTTGCAAAGGCAGGTGCTCAGAAGGTTTGCTATAGGATAAAACATGTGCGTACGTAATAGTGTGGAATATGGAGGGGGTCCCATGAAGGCGAGGAGAAAGCATGGAGAAATGCAGCCAGTGCATTTCTTGGAAGACTGATTCCCATCTTGCATGTCCGGTGTGTTGATTTTTGCCTTAGTCAACAACTGCTAATAGAAGTGATGTTGTTGAGAGTTGACAAGAGTGAGTAAGCACACTGGCTCTTCTTCACTATGAGTTTGGAAGGCATCTGCTACTTATTCAGGAAAGGAAAACAAAAAATAAAAATCCATGTGGAAACATTTCTAGGGCGAAAGAATGCAATTTACAGAAAAAACAGAAACGCATCAGTGGTAACCATTTCAAACTGACAATAACAAGGAGCCCAAGCAGACTGGATTTAGAGAAATCGATACACCTAACCTCTTGTTTATATTCAGAAACTTTCCTTTTAAAATGGAAGCCAGCATTTAATTACACTGCTGAACTGCAGAGTTATTAACTTGACGGACATAATTAGTCTAAACTGAATGCAAAGACTCTTCTGTCAACCATACCTTTCCCAGATTCCTTTGCTCAATTTTTATGAACTCCTCTGTCCCACTGGGAGCGCTGAAGGCTGACCTGTCGTCAATTATTCCTTGTCCTCAGGGGATGGGGTCAGAGCCTTATGACATACTGACTGGTTTATTTTCCCATGCAATTCGTTTTCCTAGTGGCACTCCGTTTTCATTCACCTGCACTTCCACATACCAACATACGCAAATCCAGACACCAGAGACCTACCCCTTCTCCTTTCTGGACCCTCCGAGATGACAATACCTTCCCTTCTCCAGTTCATGGTCCATGGGAACAGCTGCCTCTCATCAATTCTTTTCAGATTTACAAGGGTTGCTGTTCTTGCAGACCTGCTGTTGTCATTATTTGCTTGGCAGCTGGCACGTGAGTGAGATGTGATCAGCTTTCTGTCATACCTTGAGTCTTGTACCATGAAGTTTGTGCAGTTGTCTCCAGGTAGCTAGCTGGGATGTCTGCACTTGGAAGAGTCTTTTGCAGTCCTTCCCTGGGGAGAATTGCCTTTCCAGAGAGCTTACTCTAGTTATTCATTCCTTTTTTTCAATGTATCCTGGAATCACCATGGCAAGGCACAGGGAAGTGTCAGGGACAAAGAGGGGGGAGAGGCTTGCTGAAATGGAACTCAAGTTATTTGCCTTGTTCTTGCAGTCTCTTGGCTTTTCTTGCTTCGATAGTTTGGTGGCACCGATGCACAAGGGATTTTAAAAATAAAAGAAAACTAAAGGAGAAAGACGACTACAAAGTCGTTCGTTCTGTTGTCACCCATCTCAAAAACGGTCCGGCTTCCTCTAGGCCCCCCCCCCCCCCCGCCCCGCCCCCGGAAGATGGATGTGATACAGTACTGCTGAAAAAGCCCCTCAAACGCTTCTGGAAGAGACGGGAGCAAGGCCAACCCCCTAGACTGCTGGGCGAGGTGGGGGCCGAGATGGAGGGGGGGCCCGGTTGGGTGGTGGGGCTTGGGGTGGCGGGGGGAGTGGTGGGAGCGTGGAGGACGGGGATGGGGTGTGGGGTGTGGACGAGCTGGGTGGAGGGGGGGTATAGATCGGAGCTGGGGGCGGGGGGTTGTAGATGGGTGCTGGAGGTGGAGATGACGGAGGGTACGCGTTGTTGAGTGGGTATTTGGGTGGGGCCTCTGTGTTCTTCACTCTGGTGAAATTGATGCAACGGCCCTAAAACAAAAGAGAACAAAGTGGAAAAGCACAGTTACTGATCGAGGCAATGGCATCACAGCTGAGACACCTTCCTGGCTGTGTGCAAATCTGACGTCAGCTTACGTATTCCTGGGCACCCCGCTTTGTTCCCTCTCTTTCTCAGAGATGGATGTTGTAAGAGCAAGTCCTGTACTGAGCAAGCAAGAGGTTAAACCCTAACAACAGCTTTTGTAGTGAAGGAGGATGAAAACCTCTCATACTGTTTTCTGACTCCAGGATCTTTAAAGAGAGCATCAAGTACTTCAAGTCATACTGAAGCTGCAAGAGCTGGCAAGAGCCGTTCCTATTCTTCAGCGCCGGCGTCCGAGTCAGTGCACAACCCGTGGTCCCTGCCTTTACAGATGCCTCTTCCCAGACCTCAGTTTTAAACTTCCAACAGCAGGAAATCTGGACTTTGCACCTTTGGAGCCTCTCTCTCCTTCAAATACCTGGCTTTTGTGTCCTATTTCTAATCATTTATCAACCAGGCAACAGGGAAGATTTGTTTAACTAAGACAGTTTCTTGCTCAGAATTTTTCCTGAAATACAGCCATTCTTCATTAGGATGTCTTGATATTCTAGTGCTCTTGAGAAGCCAATAAACTGCTTTCCTCGCTCTTCGGTGCTAAGTTACAGTTTGTTGTACATTTTTAAACAAAACCTTTGCCCTCCGAGCTGTTCTTTTTTTTTCTCCTAAGTTCCACCTGCAAAAGATCCCACTGTAAATACTCAAATGTCATAATCAGCACTACTGTATTATGGATTCATTCTTTTAGATATGAAATCATCCTAAAAGGCACTAGAGGATTTCTGAGTCCATACTTTGTTTTTGGATTTGTGAGTGTGAGCTTATTCTCTGTTTTCCTCTTTCCTTTCCCAAAGTAAGTGCTTTTCCTGGTGAAAAAATGCCAAATGGAGCATTGAGCCCATGTGGGCTGGGGTAGATCTGCTGGGGTAACAACATCAGCCATTTTGAATCCTCTGCACGGCCCTGTATCTTCTCCCTGCTGTACCCAGCCTATGGACAAATGCTCTGCAGAAGAGGGACCCACAGTGAAGCAAGGGAGATGCTGGTAGGAAGGCAGAAGGATGCTGGAGAAGGGTTTGACAGGGATGAGAGGAGCTGGTATGGAAGGGGCTGACACGTAAAGAGATACAGACAGCTCCTCTCCAAGAGCTCTGCCAATTATATCATCATGCTCTGTGGATATGAAGAAACATCTGTCTGAGCCGTAGCCCTTCAGCAGAGGAAAGTGGATTCCTTGCTGAAGCGATGAAGTATGCAGAGCAGCCCACAGCTGAATGCAGGCTGTCTTGTGCAAGCAAAGGTCGTTTAAGGAAAACAAAGATTTCACAGTGCCTTGAACTGCATCAAGTTCAAGATGAGAGCATCACCCCAGGGCTGCTCCGAGCGCGGTGGCAGCTGAACCCCCTCTGCATGGCTCAGCCCTGGCCTTCTGTCAGCAGGAAGAATCTCTGGCTTCAACTCAGGCTCTCCTGGAAGAATCAGGCTCCGGGGCAGAGCAGAGACCCACGTAACGGTCATGAATACGCCCATGGAAATGCCGCTCCTCGAGGATTAATGCTCTCTCAGTTAAGGCTTGTCCTTACGGCACAACAACATAGAGGGGAAAAGGGAGGAGAGGGCTGACCGCTGCTGTGTACTCTGCGCTACCATTAGCATCTGTGCAGCGGGGCCACGTCCTCCATCCCTTGCACAGGACAAAATGCCAATACAAAATGAAGTGCCAGAGTGGGCAACGACCCTGACCAGAAACACGACGCTCCCTCCGCAGCATCCCGGCGTCTCTGGTGCTGACCAAAAAGGGGGCACCACCTGATAGGCAGAGGGAAGCCTGAAATAAGCACACCGCTGTCTCATCTCAGAGCATCCCTGGCTCTATTTGCTCTTTGTGGGCTGGTGTCTCTGCTTTAACGTCGTTTTAATGCACTTTGCTGTGATTTTAAGTAAATATTGTGGAGCAGGCCTGCTGAGTGAATGGAAGTCTGAACCCAAGATTAACCAATTCTACTCAGAAAAAAACCCCATGAGAATGTTTTCCTTGTTCTAGTTCCACATCTCCTGCAATGCAACTTTAGTAGTTTCAGGCTATTACTTGCACTAGTCTTGTTTTCTTTATTTATGTTGAGAATAAAATAAACCTGAGCAAAAAGCAGCAGTCCAGGAATCCCAGCCAGAGAACAAAAAGTCGCAATTGTTTTTGTGTGGAGAGATACTCTGTCTGGATGCTCCGGGGGTGAGGTTATGGTGCTGCTGATCCAAATGGAACTGAGCACCGCCCTAAGAGCATTCAAGAGGATGCAGTGAGGCTCAGAAATCTTTGGGTTTGGGGCCGGGGCAGGGCTTGAGGACTAGAAGCCATCTAGTGCTCACGGCACTGCCCAAGGCACGGTCCAGAATGGTAAGAGAGTACATCCTGGGCATCCTGTGCACTGGCAAAGATTTCACTTCTTATTGATGGAAAGTGGCCTGGACAGATCAGCAGTGCCATTATCATAAAAAATGTGCTAGCAATTCCTACCAACGTATAGCTGCACTATGTTTACACAAGTTTTTGTAGTCAGCTGTGACCTAGCGAGCCTGTGTTCATGAACTACTGCTTAGATCCATGACTAATGATAGTTCTTTTTCTCCAGTAACAGGGTTGCTTTGAAATTAGAGAGCTCTTTTTTCAAACGTGATTAAGTCTTCACTGTCCTTGATAACTATGCTTTAACACAGGCTTGTTGGACATGCTGTCTGGTTTGAACAAGGAGTTGGACTGGAGTCTGAGCGTAAGCTGCTCAGCTGTAGACCAGAGAACAGACAGCATGGGAGTGCAGGCATGGGAACCAGACTTGACCCAGAGCTAGCACAGCATGTAGCTGTACTCATCAGATACCTCTTCCCCGTTCCCTGGTGCATTACGCTGGTCTAACTTCAGAGTTCAAACCTTCTTCCCCTTAGACCAGGATAGAGTGTGCCTTTCTCTCAGCTCAAGCATGCCGTTCCCTATCTCCTCCTATTTCCTCTGCTGCTCTGCAGCAAACTGACAGTGACCTGTTTGGCAACACTTTCTACTACTGTGCAACGGGTAATTCTGCAGGGCATCCAACACGTGTGAAGGGCAGATACACACTTCAGGCTTTATCCTCCTTTCACGTGAACGAACAGACCAAGGGAGTTCTTGTGTTTCATCGCTTGACATTTCTCTCACCCATGCAGATGAGGGTGGGAAATGCCAGATAGGAGTTTTCAGTCCAGATGGACTGAGATGGACTTTGGCAGCTACGCTGCCCCAGAGGAGATGGAGAAGCCAACATCTCCTAAGGGAGGAGAACTGTCAGACTGAATGACAAGGAGATATCCAGGAAACAAACTGCTATGCCATTGCACGTGAGAGGCAGAAAATGTTTTACTAGTGCCCTGGGTACAAATGCAAAGCAGACCCAGGAGGAAGAGAGCTACTTTAACCAAAAAGCTGGATGTTAAACAGGGGTCTCATCTTGTATCTAGGAGTATGATAACAGACACAAAGCGCAGAGGTTGTGCTAGCCAGAGCGTGACCACAAACGAGTAATCCTAGAGCTCCGGAAGACTCAGCTTTCTCTGAAATGCGTGGCAAGAGATGTGTTTTCCCACGTGCGCTTACCAGAAGGGGGCCCTGATTCACAGCTGGGCTTTGTACCATGCAATTGCAATAGAAAAATAAGACACCACCATCATCGACCTACTCTATGGTTCAGTGATGTTTTATCTGGAAAACTGTCTAGATGAAGATCGAGTTGGCTGGCTAATCACCCATCCATTCACGCTTTTACTGGGCTCTCCAATGCTGGCACAGTTCAGTTCATCCCACAGGTAACAGAAGTTGACAGGAGCAGTAACAGACCCTCTAAAAAACTGAGCCCAAATGCCTTGTTCAGCCTTGGGATCTGGATGCAAAACCAGAGTGAGTATCTGAGGTACTACAGGTAAGAGGAGTGCAGGATCGCTCTACAATCAGTGGAAACATAAGGACCTTCACTTGACTGCGATTTTAGGAGGGTCTCAATAGCCACCAGTTAGCAGCCCCTCTTGGCTATCCACCAGGGTTTATCACCTTATTTAGGTGTCCAGATTTAGATGGGGTGGGTGTGGAAGATGGTGGCAGAACATCCAGGAGGCAGGAAATTTCCACTAAATGCTACTTTGGATCCTTAAACAGAAGCCACCTTTCATCCCAGGAGGAAAAACTCCTTAACCAGATTACACCACAGCTTTGAGAATAAGAGGAGCCAATTCTATTAGTCTTTCTAGCAGGGAGACAGCAGTTGGAGATACAGAATGTATGAACGTAGGGAACAGGCTGTATACTAAAAGGCTGCTGTGTTGAACGCCTTGGCTAGGTTTTATTTCCCTTTCTGCAGCCACAGCACTTTAGGGGGGAGAGTCACAGCTGTGCCTCAGAAGAGACAATTGAAGCAATATGGAGACATTATTAGATCTGAAATTTAGTGGAATCAGCAAAATCAGCGAGGGCAATTCACTCTCGCATTTTATGTTGTTTTTCTAGAGAGTAGTGCTCGCAGGCATATCATAATGAATTCTGCTTGGAGTGGCCTTGCTCTTTCACCTTCAACAGCTAATTATCTTAGGGATGAAGGCAGGCAGCACTGCCTTTAGGACAACAAAGCACTCAGCCGTGGGAGGCTGGTCTCCTCTGACCATGGGCCTCGCCCTGCGAGCTCTTTGCATGCAGAGTGCCGTAGGGTTGCACACTCGATCCAAGCTTTTCCTTTTGTTCTTCACATCTGGTTGACTGAGGAGCCTTGCCAGGGTTGAAAGAGAAGGGTGGGATGTGGGGTGAGGGGGACATTAGGCTACTGAGGTCGTAGCACAGGGTGGTGGTTGCTGAGCGTTCAAGAGAGCGAGCTGGAGCATTTGTGTCTTGGACACGGATCTGGCAGGCAGAGGTACAAAGAGCAGCAGATGCCTCAGCCAAGCTGTGGCATTTCCTAGGAACTCCACAGCCTTGTCCAGGCCACTTCCCACCTCCTCCTGCCTCTCCTTCTGCTTTATCTGCGTCTGGAAACTAACTGGGAGAAGGACGGTCACTTAGAGCACAGTGCACCGTGACCTGCACAGAGACATTGACTGGGATTCGGCACGTTGAATCCAGCTGCGGGCAGGACGGACCTTTCTCTTGGGACACCACAGTATTTCTTTTTTCTCTAACCAGCTAGCTCTCCGGCCCCCATCACAGCAGGATTCAAACTAGGAGGAAGCTTTTTTCTTTGTTTCATTTCAGCCCTGCTCTCTGTGGTTCCGGCTGTTCAGGGTGAGGCTCACACACGGCACAGCAGAAAGGTAATTTAGGAAAGGCAAGCTGGTCCCAGGGCAGCGGCATGGCCTCTGCGGTACTGAAAAAGTATCTCTTTAACAGAGGAAGATGGAGCACATTTTTCTGAAGTGAAGATGAAAAATGTTTCTGTTTCTTTTGGTTTCCTATCAAGCTGGAATTAATACCTGGAAAAATATCAACATTTTAAGATCATAAAACACTGGGACTGGCTTCTGAGTGCCTGGGTTCAAAAAGAGGCACTGGAAAAGATATGATCCTTAATGTTGTTTTGTATGGGTCATTAGTAATTCAAACTTCCCATAAACACTATCTTCATTTACCCTTTTGTTGTGAGAAAGAGGAGAGAGAAATAAAAGAAAGTACAGAAATAAAGACAGGAGAAAGAGAAAGAAAGAGAAAAAGGAAAAGAGAGAGAGAGAGAAAAGAAATATAAAAACTAACCCGCGATTTGATACCTGATTCTGAATCAAGCATGCACAAAAACTTGTAGGAGATACTGGCCAAATGAATAACAGGCAAACATTAAAGATATTAAATAAATGTGAGAGTTACCGCTAGTATCCGCAAAGAGATGATTTACTAAACTGTAGCTACTTTAAAAGCAAAGCACATACATGGACGAGAGAAACAAACGCTCCATTCTCCAAGCCAAACCCTCCCTACCAAAATCCCGGGTGCTCGATTTGAACTCAGTCCAGGCATGAAACTTCCACAAACATCTGTGAGGGTGATGAGTGGGGAGAGAAGGAGGAACAGAGAGCGGAGAGTCACAGTGGATCTGATAGCAGCTCGAGCCCCACAGGGAGAGGAAGGCGGTAAACTGGCAGGTTGCCTGTCCGCAGCCTGCAAGAGCCAAATGGCACAGGCAGCTCACGCTGCCTCTCCTGTGGCTCCAGAGGAAAACTGCCTATAGCCTATGTGGTGTGGAGCCCCTCTTGTGAAAGTGGTCTTTGCATAGGGTACTTTACAAAACCTCTCTCCAAAAATGCATCCCTTTGCGCCTGGACAAAGGCGATACTGGGAAAAGACCAGGGTGAGAATAATCAATATCTGCTTCCCACCAACGTTTTATCCTTTGGGAACAGCATTGGTCAAGGAGCTCTTGGGTTCCCAGGGGGTTTGCTGCTCTGAACCCCCGTCAAGATAACCCCAAAACACTAGGCGGCTTCTGCTACGTGGTAGGATTCTGCAAGCTTGAAATATCCCTGCTTGCACGACCTGAGCTGGCAGCGTGCTGCCTTTTACATCACACAAGGGTGTCTGGAGACAGTTTTAGGAAACTGTTAACTAGCTTCTGGGCTTTGTTAGCCAGCCTCTCTCAGTGAGATCAGTCTGAGTTGAGTAGGGTTGGTAATGCCAGGAAACACTGCCTCCTGCAGCAAACGTGCTAATTATACGGCTACCTCTGTATCTGTTAGTCACCAAACAACTATTAAAACTGTCTCATTTCGTGATAAAACATTACCGCAACAAAACCATTCCCATCTGTGTCTCATTACTTAATACGGAGCCTAGAACTTAGCGTTGCTCATAAAACCTACCATTCCCAAGGCATTCCTGCCACCCTGGCCACTCAATAAATAATAAATTGGACGCTTGACCTATTTTCTCCCAAAATTAAGAGGATGACTTCCATTGATAAGATCATCAGTCCAACAAGGTTCTAATAACCTGGTCTCTTATTGCAGAGGTAGCACCGAAAACTATGGACTGTTATGGTTTACCTTAAAAGACCTTGTGAAAAGTATTGCAGAATGATAAAGTTTGGAGCAAGATCCAGAGCTTTCTGCCAGGTCTCAGTACTACACGCCATGCTAGATTTGACTTTCTGACTTCCAGGAACAGAGTGGTACAAAACAGTGTTTCCTTCTGAAGCCAGTAAGGAGGTGGGACTTACCCCAAATGAGAATGATAGACACATTATCGAAACTAGTGATGTAATTTTACGCAGGGCCACCGAGCTCCAGTTATAGCAGAAGCAGTTTCCTACACTGCGGACAAGCATCCTGTCTAAATTCAGAAGGAAAAAAGAAGCCGAAAACCTACCTAACTTTCTTTGATGCCTTAGAATCATAGAATCGTTTAGGTTGGAAAAGACCTTTAAGGTCATCAAGTCCAACCATTAACCCAGCACTGCCAAGTCCACCGGTAAACCACGTCCCTAAGCACCACATTGTCCTGGTTTCAGCTGGGATCGAGTTGATTTTTCTTCCTAGTAGCTGGTAGAGTGCTGTGTTTTGGATTTAGTATGAGAATAATGTTGATAAGACGCTGATGTTTTAGCTGTAGCTAAGTAGTGCTTACACTAGTCAAGGACTTTTCAGCTTCCCATGCTCGGCCTGGTGCACAAGAAGCTGGGAGGGGGCACAGCCAGGCCAGCTGGCCCAGACTGGCCACAGGGCTAGTCCGTACCCTATGGTGTCATGCCCAGTACAGAAACTGGGGGAGTTGGCCGGGGGGCAGCGATCGCTGCTCGGGGATGTGCTGGGCATCGGTCGGCGGGTGGTGAGCCAATTGTATAGTGTATTACTTGCTTTGTATATTATTATTATTATATTATAATTATTATTATTACTATTACTACTATTCTATTTCATTTTACTTCAATTATTAAACTATTCTTAACCCATGAGTTTTCTGACTTTCACCCTTCCAACTCTCTCCCCCATCCCACTGGGGTGGGGGAGTGAGTGAGCAGCTGGGTGGTGCTTAGTTGCTGGCTGGAGTTAAACCACGACACACATCTCCCCGGCTTTTAAATCCCCCCAGGGATGGGGACTCAGCCCCTGCCCTGGGCAGCCTGGGCCAGGCCCTGACAGCCCTTTGGGGGAAGAAGTTTTTCCCCATACCCAACCCAACCCTGCCCTGGCGCAGCTTGAGGCCGTTCCCTCTCGTCCCAGCGCTTGTTCCTGGGGAGCAGAGACCGACCCCCCCGGCTCCAGCCTCCTTTCAGGCCGTTGCAGAGAGCGATGAGGGCTCCCCTCAGCCTCCTCTTCTCCAGGCTGAGCCCCCCCAGCTCCCCCAGCCGCCCCTCCCCAGCCTTGTGCTCCAGCCCCTGCCCCAGCCTCGCTGCCCTGCTCTGGCCACGCTCCAGCCCCTCCATGGCCGCCTTGGGGTGCGGGGCCCAGCGCTGAGCACAGCATTCGAGGGGCGGCCTCACCAGTGCCCAGCGCAGGGGCACCATCACCTCCCTGCTCCTGCTGGCCACACCAGTCCCGATACAAGCCAGGATGTGGCTTCATCAAGACCTTGATATGGTTTGATCTATTCAGATGTTAAAGCAATGGTTTGTATTTGTATTTATATGATCCTGTTCTGTTCAAGCAACCCAAAAGCAGCATACACTGAAGAACAAAGGAAATGACTTTAAACACCATGAAGTATTGCAATTTTCACAGATCTTTCACAGAATTTGAAATAAGTAAGAGCTTATTTAGAGTATCAGCTCAGGCATGTTGGCTTATGACTAAAGCTTGCGTATACCTACATATATAGCACTGTGTATCTGAGGGCCCCACAAAGTACAAAGAGTGGTTCTGCCAGTTCAACCTCCAGTTGAGATCTTACTCATAAGCTTACTCATAACTTCTCGTCTGTGCCTGGCTCTTCAGATGTACCACAACCCAGATAATACCCATTGCTCTGCCAGCCTCTGGTTCTTGATATCTGTAACTACGTTATGCAGGACTGAACCAGCTGGGGAACTCACTGAAAAGAAAACATTCAGAGCAAACTCCTACAAAAAGTGAAACAAGATGATACAGGCTTCTACCTTGTCAAATTCGAGCGTGGGAATGAGCTTAATAGCCTCAATCTTTGGCTCGTGCCAGAGATTGGGAGCACGGCTCTTTCAGTGATGAGTGGGCATTTGTATGTCAGCAAACAGGCCTGATTACTTTTGCAGGAGCTACTTTTGGCTTATTTACGCTGTGGGATGGGTGTAATTTCCAGGAAGATCTGGTCATTCTTCCCATTGTCTTTCTGGAAAGAGGCAGCTAGTCTTGGAGAAATGCTGAGTGACACATCAAAGACACTGTCTTACACAGGACTGTAATCTTTCATCTGCAGGTTGAATAAGAAAGCCTACTGTGTATGAGGAAAAGAGAGAAAAATTCAAATGAAAAATGAAACACATTCTTTTGGCAGTGATAACTGGAACAACTAATCGAGCGCAGTGGTAAACATCCCTCTGGAGAGGAAGAAAGAGCCTGCGGGATCTTGCAGCCTGCACAAGTCAGTGATCTGGGGAGGATCTCTCTGGGTGCGATTCATCTTTGGGCAAAGACGACAGGGCACGGTTCAGGACAGGATCTTCCACGATGTGAATGTGAGAAGAACACAACTCAATGGCTGTTTTCATGGTACATGACTTCGGAAAATTACCCTGTGCAGGGCAGGACTAATGGCTCGAGGAAATGGGAATTACTGTCTGCTGAATATTGTCCTGCCAGTATTTAGTGAGAAATAATTCCCGTCCCTGCAATCCCTGTTTGCTAGTTGTGCCTTGGCTTCTGAGGCAGATCTCTGACCGTCAATGTTAAAGGCATAACCTTGTAATTCTGTCTGGGGGAAATTTTGCCCTGGATTGAGATATGACTGGGATGCTCCCCTTTATGAGCTGGCTACTCCCTGCTTCAGAAACCGAGGTCCAGCAATTCAAGAGCCAGCTCCGTGCTTTGCTTTTACAGTAACGAGCAGCCTGCTTTGCAGTAGTCCTGCAAGCTGACGAGCAGATCGCTGGGCTTTTGGCTTTGGAGCTGTTAGTTCCAGGAAAAAGAGCTAATGTTTAGGTTAACTTTTCCACGGCTATTAATGGAAAACCACACAGCAATAGCATTTCTGGAACGGTTACAATTTTGTTCTCAAGCTCTGCAGCCCATCAACAGAAACTTGCAAGCTTAGACTTAATAACGGGTTAAACAGTAGCTCCTTATTAGCGCCTGTGCATTTTGGAGTCTGCAGAAAAAAGAATCATCAAGCAAGTAGCAACATAGCAATGTATAGGTGGGGGGGTTGCTTGGGAGGCCACACGGCTGGTTTTATTCTCAGGCCTGAAAATGGAACAAGGTCTAGTGTTTAAGGTGGAGGAACTTGAAATCATATCTCCTGGTTTCTGTTCTTTGTTTCAGGAGGAGGTTTCTGTTCATGACACTGTGAAACAGCATGGTGTGAAATCAGACAATTACCTTAAATCTGATTTTCCTCATCTCTAAAATCGACTCCTAATTCAAAATAAGAGAGGACTCAGGGGACTTTCCAGGATAACAGATTTTGCTCACGTGCTTTGTGATAGTCATAGTTAATTAGTAATACCTAGCCTTCCCCATATTGCCATTCATCTTGGCTGCTCTATACTGCAACAGATTTCATGACTTTCAGTGAACTCTCTGGAGGTTTGTATGGCAGAATTTGCTCCTCAGTATCCCATTATGAACAAATAATTATGGCTTTGGGGTGTGCACTCCAGGCAAAGGCCCAGGCTAACTGCTACATTCCTTCTGTATTTTTGATATAGCTCTAATAACGCACCCTTAAGTTAAAAACAGGATTCCTGTGTGCCAGCAATACTTAATGGGTTTTACAGTTCCTCATGAACCTGCTAATGGCTGAGTTTATTGCAAGTGCATAACAGCTGACGACCAATCATTGGTGCTAATGCTGAAATAAATTGTCTTTGTGCTCCTCATGGTCTGTAAGCTGCTGGTGGTACAGGATAGGACATAGGCCATGATTTACCAACTATAGGTGCCTACTGCTTGGAGGGACATACAGGAATGGGTTCTTCATTACTGGTGGAGTCCTGCACTCCTCCCTGAAAGAGTCTGGGCCTTGCCTTAGGCATATCCACTCGGGCAAGGGGTGGCACGCACAGCACAGTGCCTGCAGGTTTCAGTGGGATGCCCATTACAGCAGAGATAAGAGGGAGAGCTGAAGCCCTGGCAGCAGAAGAGCATCACATAAAGCAGCACAAGGCCAGCTGCAGTTACACTAGCCACCCACGCAGGGTGGCTGCTGCCCTGCCATGCACCACCGTGTCTCTTTATGGCTCTTCCAAAATACCACTTACATGTTTGGAATTTGTATGTGCGTCAACCAAAAGGGATCAGGAAGCAGGGCCCTGCAGTTACGAGGATTTACACACGTGTAATGCCAGGGACGGCTGACCAGAGAGGTGTGGCTCTAACACTGCCCATGTTACGCTTCAACCTGTCTGTTGTGCGACACACTGATACGGTGTGAGCCACTCTACCGACTCTCCCACTCCTAAATCCACTGTGCCTTTGTCTTCACAACTTCCATCCTAGATCTTCAATCTGATGCTGTTTGCTCTTTTTGCACTTCGTGAAGCATATTTGCCCAGGGTCCTGCAGGTACCACATGCTTTAGCATCCAGGATGGGGGCCTGACCAGGGAAAGCCAAGGATCGCATTAAGCTGTAGTTTAAGTCATCCCTTTCTGTGTCTTGGACTACAGGTAAAGCATCTGCTGTCGGTGCTTTTGTTTGTGGGTGGCTTTGCACGCCTAGCAAGTCCCTGAGGGCCCTCTGATCGCTGATGTAAGACCTAGGGTTCCCCTTACAAGTTGTCAGTGCAGGTGGACCCAGACACAGTCCAAATTTTTCAGCTGGGGCTGCTGCTTATTTTTAGGAATTTATTGCAATCCCGCAGGAAACAATGACCTCGCTTTCCCATAAGGATAAGGAGAGTAAGTCCAGCTGGAAGCTGCACGAGGGAAACAACACAAATGCAACATCAACATTCGCTCAGCAAGAAACACGCATGGGAGAGACGGGCTTTCTAGACATCTGTCACAAGGTGATTCTCTCTGCATCAAAATCCTATTCTTTGTTACAGGAGTTTCACTTCCTATGTTTTTACTGGTTTCTAAGAACCTAAACACCTACTGAAGAAATTTGCGATGTTTTCTGTGGGAATTTACATACCTAGACACTTTTCTGCATCTGGTCTCCTGGGTTCTGCAATTCTACCCCCATAGCACAGCATTATTGTCATTGCACCGCTCCAGAAAGACTTTTACTCCAACAGTTATTTCATTCACCCCACAGCTGCAGAACTACTCACTCCATGCAGAGGAAAGTTTGAACTATGCTGTTCCATTGGCTTGTTTTGCCTTCTGCTCTTTAAAACAAACTAGGAACCCCTTTTGTTTCTCGGCTCGTTATACCAAAGTCTGTCCTTTCCATGAGACCCCACGCAGGAATATCCTCCGAGCAGAGAGCCTGCCCAGTCCCTCGCTGCTCTGGAAATCTCAAGTCAACACTTAAGTAGGGCAATTTCTTGCCTCAATTCAAGTCACACTTTACAGTAAAGCTCAGCACTTGTGACTGTTTCAGTGCTGTACTAAAATCCAGACAAACGCTATTTCATACAGTTTCTCAGAGGAGCAAACTGCAGTTGTGTGCTTGGGGCGAGGGAGGATGGGAAGGGAAGAGGAACTGGGGTGGAAACACAAGCACCTGCCTTTGTGTCAAGAGGGGAGGTAGTACTGAGTTAGATGGAAAAACCCACATCGCTATCTAAGTGCTTGCACCTAGACATCTGTCCTCTGGCAAAAAAGAAAAAAATATTCTGCAAGTTTTGCACAGTTAGACACACCTGACGGCCTGATTCCCTGTCCCACTAGTCCAGAAGAGTATTGCTCTGACCCAGCAAGAGTTTTGCACTTTCCCCCTCCTACGGCCCGATCTCCACAGGCAGAGCCTGCTCCGGGCTCGCACGCACGTGTGCACACACACCTATATTCAGTTTTGGCTGGAACTCTGCACTGCTCCTTCTTTGGAAGTTGCATGGGAGATGCGCTGAGGGAGAATGAGCTAGCAAAAGTTGTTCCTTGTGGTTAAAAGAAGATTTGAACTACATTAACAGATTATTCCAGCTGGTGTTGTAGATCCACTGTTTAGTATCCAGATAAATTAGTTCTGCCACATTGTCTCAGTGTTTCTCCCTGTATCTGTCTAGACTCGCTCTTGCCCATTGCCTCAAACAAGGCGGAGATCCTGGTTTTATTTTACACTTGTATAGCACCTGGCACAATGGGTTTGATTTAAGCTGATGCCTGGAGCATATAAATAGACCACTATAACGAACAAGAAGCAAGGCCCCAGGCTATGTGGCAGCACTGTCCCTCTCTTTTTAGTTTAGATTACATTTCCTTTCATTTCAGCAGTGTGCGGGCAGGGAGAGACGACTAGTTATTTCCCAGATAGGTCTTTGCAAGTACACAGCTTTCTCCACAAGCCAGGGAAAGTCATGGAAAGGAGACTGTTTCCTGAGAGTTTGAATTTGCCAGAAATAAAGAGACACGTTCCTCAAATGGCACAGCAGCCACTGCTAATCTCCTCTGTGAAACACCCGATTATGTGCAGCAGATTAAAGTTTTTTCAAAGCATAAGAATGGACAGAGAAGGCGGCAATTTTACTGCACCGTGGTAATGATTCAGGCTGCTTTTCTCTTCCCCTGTGTTTTTTATGCACAATGATGATTGCCCACTCAGCTGGGAGCGCTCAGGAGGGCTGTCCTGTGAACCGAGAATCATGGTCTGCTGAAACAGGTCAGCTCCTGACAAGGGATGGTGCGTGGACAGACTTGGCCAAGCTAGCTGCCCCTTCCCACCGCGTTTCTTCTTGTAACACCTCAGCTTGCAAAAGAAAAACAAACCATGTAAGAAACACTGCCAGACTTCCACCTGAAACTATCTGAGCATCACACAGGTCTAAAATGTACAGACCTAAACCTCCAAACCCTGAACTTCTGAACTGTTAGCATCACACTGTAACCACGTGAACCCACAGGCCAGGGTGCAAACCTGTACACATACCTGCAAATACAGCTGTCCCTGCCCACAGCCATGACTGTTGCTAATCCTTTAAATTTATTACCAAGTTCCAGCCTTCACTTTCACAAATGCTTTGGGAAAGCAAACACATTGGATCAGCCTCATCTCGAGGACAGGAAAAGCCTCTGAGAAATTGGTCAAGGTCACTCTGTGTGTGAGCGGCAGAGACTGGAGCAACTCTAGGCTTCAACTCCCAGCCCAGTGCCCAAACCTCAGATCTCCCTGCTGCCATATGAGAATAGCCCACAAACCTCCAGCGCACTCGGACGTCTTAGAGCTAGAATTATAATAGCAGGATGCAAATTGAAAGAGCCACCCATCTCTAGGCTTCAGACTTTCCAGGCTTTCAGACCACTGTTGGCTGGGGTCAGACAGCTCTTTGGTGTCCCCTGTTGCACAGCTGTATAGAGGTAGGCCCCCGGTCAGCAGCATTGGAGCGCCTGCTCCAGAGATTCTCCAGAAATGCAGGAGGACTTCACATGCAGGAGCAAGTCCTTGCTTTGCAGAATTGGGCCCTTCACAAAAAACAGTCATTTGGGATGAACGGCTGATACAATCCAGAGCGGTCATCTGAACTCCTTCGGCCGCACAAAACATTCACAGTGAAGCCTGAAAGCAAGTTAACTGAGGTTTTGGCATTTCACCGTAATATAAAAACATAAGAGTGATCATAGGGGAGAGGGAGTTTTGTAAGCTTTTGTTGAAAAACAGTGCTCTTCTGTAGTGACGATTCATGCAATTTGGCTGTAAATTTGTCTTATTTCATACTCTGACTGTTCTGTTTATATTAAGGTCAATTTTTTATGTCAACACATGCACACACATTCTTCCTTTCATAGTAAAAAGAACAATTGCGATTAGTTTAACTGGAACATTTTCATGTATTTTGTAGCCTCATCCTCTCGTCATAACTAACCACCATTTGTACCAGAATCATATCACCGAGATCTAACAAGATATGAGCTTGTACGATTTCATCAGTAAACTTGCAAAACTATACTAGTTCTGGAAAAAGCTCCTCTCCCTGCATCTTTGTTAATTTAGGTAGGATACATCTTTACACATAATTATACATGGTTTTGTTATACTTTTTCTCCATATTTATACCCATCTATATTTACTTATACAAACACAAAATGAAAATGCAATTAATGCAATGCAATAAAAATTTAAAATATCATTTCCTCCCAGATTGAGATGTTCCTGGCCAAGTCTGAGCTTGAAACACATTTTAATAATCTCCCCATAAATTCCTGACAGAGCAATGTTTATCAGGGAAGTGCACCTGACACTTCAAAGAGACACTAATTATTCGGATACTGTGCTTAGCGAGCGATTTGCGCAAATATGCATTCCATTGCTCTGTGATAGAAGTAATAAAGTTCTCTAAAAAATATAGATATCTTTACATCACCCCTATCTGATGATGTTTCAAATGTAAAAATAACCTCATTAATGCTGACAAGAATGCAAACCTAGTCTCTCGAAAATGTGAGAAGACCACAGGAATCCCATGTGACTCTGACTTCCTTGCCTTATTAGAAACATCTGTGTCTGTTGGTAACCTCAGACCATTTCCAGGTTTGACTCCAAAAAAAGAATTTCACCACCTTTTTGTGCATCTCGGCCTCTCTGGGTGCACTTCAAAACAGGTCCTGAACATCCCCCTCTTTTCCTTTTGCTTTGGGATAAAAGAGGCATTTTTAATAGCCTTCTGCAAACTAGACCACAGTTTGCTTCATGGTTTGTTCTTGCAAATGCAGACAGGCACGTGGCCGGTTGTTGCAGACATGCTGATCAGGACCTGTTGCCGACAGCTTTCACAGAGCTATAGCGGTCAAAGCCAGGTAAGGCTCTGGCTCAGGCTGCTGCCACGCCACGGGCAGGCATCCTTTCTGGCAGTTCTCCTTGAAGAAGTCTCAGCTCTCTGTTGTCCAGAAACATCTCACCCTGTATCCAGCACTTACTAGGCAGTTATTTCTAAAACTGCACCTTTTGCAGCGAAAAAACGGGTGTAGTACAAGGTATCTCAACCTTGACTAAACGGCTCGGGGCATGAACAGACAAGAGACAAAGAGAAGGGATTGTCTGAGGTCACACAGAGGGGGAGGACCGGAATCTAAGCTTCAGTCCCCACATTATCCACTGCAACGTATATAAATTGCAAATTTATTAGTCATTACCCTTGAACCAATCTCTTGTTACAGACTAATGTGAACTTCAGGGCAGGGGACGTCTTTCTTGACAATTTGCATGGTACCTAGGAAGCTGCGTGGGCTACAGCAGATAAACAGTAACAATTAGCCAACACAGTGTTTGAAGCTGAATCCACGTCTCGTTCTACGCAAGCCATCTTTTTGAACAGCTCAGCTAATGTGCTGGCAGTGGATAAAGTAACTGATTATAGCAAGGGATTGCTTATATATGAAAATGATGTAACCCTGGGATTAAGTCCAATTCTTTTTCAGGCTCCAAAGCAAACAGAGATGCCTTTCAGTTATTTTTCATCTGGCTTCACGTTTTTATGTTGACCAGTGGGTGAATTAAGGTGCCCATTTGACAACAGCAAGAGTCTGAAATCCGCTTCCTTCTTTTCTTCAGGAAAAAGAAGGAAGGAGGTACAAATTGCTTTCAAAACAGCTCCTCCTTGTAGCTTTTAGGAGTATCGTATGGTCAAAGGCTCCTGTCTGCAAATTCAGACTCCTCTTTACTAGCCATAAATTTTGCCTGCAAGGGTTTGAATATTTATCTAGCCTGAGAATGCACCATGTGGTGAGTTTTTAATCTGGTGGCTCCATTTGAGGCTGCTGGTTACTGTCGAATGCTTTGCTAATCACCGGTTCTCTCATTCCCAGGGCATGTCCACACTGTAAAGACTGCTACGGCTGGCAGTTTGTACGTAGCTGGCAGTGTAGGCACGCTAGTTTGCTGCTAAGTAACTCTGAATTATTTATTCATCTTGTGTCATGAAGTCTACACTGAGCACGATATGACTGAAACTGAGCTAGTTAGTCTGAAGCTCCTCTGGGTGACTGCCAGGCAGAGGAACCAGAGTGCCCAGCCCAGCATGCCTGCAGAGGACCCGGGATAGGAGTGATGGGTGGCCTGGTCCCCTGCGGCACAGCAGACAGCATGCACCACAGCACCCTGTGAGAGGATGGCATCGGGATGAAGTTAGGAAAAAGCTGGAAAGCTGAAGCCGCCCTACCTTGTGCTGCAAACCCCTGCATCTGACTGCCTGAAGCTTCCGGTCTTCTGCGACTGGCAAGGCTGGCTTTACAGCGGTGCAGCAGGGCTGAAGTTTCAAACCATCTGTGCCTCCAGTTTAAAACCACACGACTGGCTTGGAGGCCAGCTCTGACAGGCCCCCTTTGCTGACAAGCTGGGTAGAGCACTCTTTTACCTGTGCTTCCCAGTAGAACAGGATCAAATCCAAACTTGCCAGTGGACAGCTATGAAAGTCCGCAGACTTGCCACTGAAGATTTTGCGACCTGGTGAGGACCAAGTCTGTCCTTGCTGTGCCCCTGGTGCACACTGCCTGCTCCAAAGGAGCTATTTGGAATCATATGGAGAGGCCACAGGACTTTATAGTTGAGCTCACCACTGCCAGAACGACTCTTACAGCTCTACCCTCCTGGCTAATCTTTAGCACTGGCAAACTCTACACCAGAAACACACGGCTGGGAGAGCATCTAGGTGTCTGTGTGTGAATGTGCAGGGCTGCCTGGGTGTGAATGTCCTCCACAGTGCTGTCCTTCAGCATCTCCTGCACTAGGAACATCTAAACCTGTTGGATACAGCCAGCTGGCCTCAGTCTGCACGTCAGGTCAAGGAGGTGACGTGCCATATCTCAGAGGACTGTATCAAAAGACACCTTGCTCGCACTAGCTGTCAGCCATCAGACATGCCATATGCTTGGCGGTATTCCTGGCACACGACCAGGTGTATCAACGTGCCCGCTAAGTGACCCAGCGCACAGGCCGTGCATCCATCACAAAAGCGGTCCTGTCTTCGGACAACAAAGGGTTGAAATGCTGTTGCTGTGAGTGTTGTTGCAAGCCGGAGAGATGCCAAGAACTATGTCCCAGGTTGGATGAAGGAAATGATGAACAGATTATTAAACTTATATTATCAAACATCCATGGCAGGGGAAGGGCTGTGTTTATAAGCAATCCAGGGGCCCTCTCATTGTTATACTGGTGCAAAGTCTCCAAGCTAATGGCAGGGATTAGATCCAAGTTCATCAGAACCAGCCCTGACTTCCCAGGCAAGGGATTCTGCCCACACAGTTGTTTGCACGGGTAAAAATTTCCCATCATTTCAGTGCATCACATCCGATCATTTTCTTTTGCAACACTGTCCTACAGACACAGGTTTTGTTTAGAAAAAGATTTTCTGTGGAATCGCTCCTTTTCCTTGACATTTTTTCTTGCAAGGAAAGCAAACCGTTCACACTGACTCAGGACTATCTGCATTGAAGGCACCGACAGCTGCAGTCAACACCGGCAGATGTTTCCATGCTGCCGTCCCCATCAATTCAGCACTGACCTTCCCCCTGGATTTCCAATCACACCGACACAGTAATGTGTTTTAGGAGATAATATTTGATGTTTGCTGACTTGGGAGAAGCCACTAGCCTTAAAGTAGCCTGAATCATGCAGCCTTTGTATCCTAAGGTTTGGACACACATTTAAATTTCTCTTAGAAGAACAGTGGCACAGAGAAGAATAGAGGGAGACTGGCAGGGATCAAATAGGGCTTAGAGCCTCCTTATTTTGTGAGGTGCAAATTTTGCAACTATTTTTGCAACCTTTTGCTTTTCTTTTTGTCTAATTTGTCTCCCAAGGCACAGTTGTAGATTGTGGTAGTTCAGTTAACAGCAACATTGCCTCATCCCTTCCCAGTCCCTCGCACAGGAGCCTCTAAAAGTTGTAAAGCCAACCCTCCTAATGCCGAGCTCTGATAAAATCACTTTCTATGTTGACGAAGGAGAAAGTAACATATGACAGACCAAAACTAGCATCCAAATCACAGGAAATGTCTATAGCAAGATGGGAGATGACTCAGAAATCGCAAAGCTGAAGCCAGTGCTTAAAAGTTAGATTCCTCTCCCTACTTTGAATCTGAAGCAGCAAAACAAAACCCCCACATTTTTGCTGAATAGGGGAGGGGAAAACCCTGCCTAATTCTGCCATTTCAGCTGTGTAAACTAATGAAAGTCATTTTAGTGTTTTCCAATGAATTCTCATATTGGTTTTGCTGTACTGTTGGGGGTGACATCACCTGGTAGTTATGTCACTACTGTAAAGGACTGAATGTTAACTGCTCACTTAAGTCTGAAAGTGATTAAAAACATCAAGAGGGTCACACAGGGTTATTCAAAGAAGACAAACACTCAGACTCATAGCTTTGTTTACAAAGGAAAACAAATGTTCTAAGAGCAGTCTCCCCTCACAGAAAGTCCGAGAAGCACTTCATATCTGCACGGGAAAGTGCCCAAGCATTTGCAAGGCTTCCCGGAGTCAGCTGGAGAGAAACAGGTATTTTAGCAGCTATAAGCCTAGGTGCTTTTTCAGCCACCTTCTCCTTCACACTAAATTATACTTGTACCCAAGTCAGAGATCCTTTATCGCACAACAGAATCATAAAGAGCTTAATTTACTTGGAGGCTGGATCATATAACACCTATATGGGCTAATTCTGCCGTTGCTTATGCTGACAGGACAGAGAACTGCACGTCTAAGAGATACATCACCAAAGAGGGATGGAGCCTGCTGTCAGCTGCACTAATATACGTTGCTGTTAACTGTATCGGCTTCAGTTAAACTGCTCCGGATTTTCCCTAGCATAAATGGAAGTGGCATCTATCACGTACATAATCTCAGCTTGTCAAGTTAAAGTTATTCACAGAACAGGCATTCTTCAAACCTCATTTCTGTGGGAAAATTGCCAGGCATTAGCAATCTGCATGTTGCGGACTTTTCTCCCAGAAATCAGTATCACACTCAGTGAAGATATTTTAGCAAATCTTTCCGCTGAAGGAATAAAATATTAAATCTTTTTATTCACAAAAGTTCATTGGTCCTGTATTCAATAGAAAAACCTTACAGGGAGCCAAATGTTACAGAACTATGATTCTCCACCAAAAAATTACATTGTTGTTTCATGTGCAATTGAGTTTCTTGAAGTCTTCACAACGCTACACAGTTACTTATGCTTTGGGCCAAATATATTCCTGAAGCAACTCCAAGCTCCTTTGTTGATTTTTGTCAGAGGTATGTAAACTGACCGCATAAGACATTAGTATAACCGACATTTTTCACCATAAGGTGGTAAATCTCCACACTTGGATATATCAAAAATTGGATTGGAAACAGCCTTGGGCAACTGAGTGTAACTATCTAAATTGCAAGGAGGTAGGGGATGTCTTATGGCTGCCACAGGACTTCAATTCACCCACGTTGTGTACCTTGAACACACACTAAATTTGCAAAGCTCCGGTGCAGTTCTCGCACTTCCTTCGCAGCCACGTGTTCCTGCGTGTCCGCTGGGAGCTTAGAGCTGAGCACAGCATGCGAGGGCGTGCTGGCCGCTTCAGCGCTCAGCTGGATACCTCTAGAGAGTTCGCGATAACTCCTGCAATTATTTAGGAAGCGCCCAGACATTTAATTCCACTGAAAAGGAGAAGATTAGTACCTTGGAGATGAGAGGTAGCTCTCTAGTGTCCTGCTGTCACAGACAGTGTCATTCCTGTAAAGTGACATTAGTCCATTCTCTTCAATGGCTTCTGTTTCCGCTCATAAGCACACGTTCATGCATAGAAATTTGCATGAGCCCAGTTTTTACTAGAAATATATGGGAATACTTCCTCCCTCTCACACAACAGTCCAAACCTCATTCTGCAAACTTTGCTTTGTAAAAGTGCCCATGAAGTTTAAATTTATGTAGCAAAATATATATTTATGTATGTTCAGAGTTTTATTCCAGAATGTAAGATTTTAATGAATGAAAATATGCAGAAATATTCCTTACTATTCATTAGAATTACTTATGTAATTCATTGAAAGCAGCTATATTGTTTAAGAGCAAGACTGTACTGGGCTCTTCGATGGGTATTTCTGTCACTACATCTGGACAACTTTCATAATTGAAACTTTATCAGTCAAACGGCATGAACTGCAGTTGCAAACAAAGCTGACAGACGTGACTCAATTTTTGTTTCTAAGGTGTCATGAGTATCTGCCTTCAGCCCCACATGTAAAGGCAGTCAAACTTTAGAGGGATTTTATTTTTCCCTAGCTGTAAAAAACATGTTTTGAGGCACTGTACCTTGTCTCCTGGCTGCGGGCGCATCACAGATACTCGGTCGTAACCTTTCCGCAGCAAGACCCAGAGAGCATCCAATTTCCCCTGCAATCAAAAGAAACATAGTGTTATCTTCTGTGCAAGAACAAGTGCGCTGTGCAAAAAGGATGACGCAGCTTAGACCTACACAGTTTTTACTTAATCATTTCCTGTGCTTGTACAGGATGCTGGAAAGCAATGTTTTCTCTCACAGAAACTCGCTCCGAGCTTGCTGCAAGTGCAAAGGAAGAGGCTTTCAGATGAGCACTAGGCAGATATGTCTGACAGTCAACAGTATCCATGTGTCTAGCCTTTACGTATTCTTCTGAAAATCTCCAAAGGTAATAGGTGACGTAGATACCCCCTGGGCTGAGAGAGAGTCTAATACCTACTCAGCTCCTGACATCCTTGCTAGCAAAACACTAAACCAATACAGAAAGAGACCAGGCGAATTTATACGATGCATTTCCTAACTATTCTGCCTCCTCCTCTGGCTGGCTGAGTGGCTTGCCTCTAGACTTAGGTGACCACTGTGACATATTAGAAATAATTTTGATTTATATGTCAAAACAATCTGCTGGGGAGAACTGACTGAAAAACTGTCGCTGCACACAGCCAAGACAGCTGAGTCACAGCGAGGTGCCGTGTAACGGCCCACTTCATCTTTCATGTCAGCTCCATGCTAGCAAGAGAGCATCAGGTTACTGGGTCTCACACAAGCTCCCCAGTCCCACCCCATACGCCAGTTAATACTTGTATCTTTTCCAGGCAATAACACACACCTTTCAAAGCCCTCCATTCCTATGAGCTCAGTGTCAGATGCCACCCTGAACACGCTGCACTGGTTTGGACAAGCTGTTCATCCCACTGTGTGGTCTCATACCCAATGGCCCGTACCCGAATGCAAACGGGTGCACGTGCACAGACCCAGACAAGCTTTGCTGAAAACCCAACGTGTTGAAATCTCTTGTTGACAGAAATTTTGGTTGAGATGCGGGGTCGGACCCTCCCTGCCATTCCTGCAATGCTTCTCTGCAATGCAGACAAAGCGTTCATTCCTGATTGAAATTCAGCAGCGACACAAAATGCCAAGCCTGCAGTTATTTTCCAAATGAGCTGAACAAGACCAGAAGGAGCAGCACAGAGCTCTGCAATGTAGAAATATCCACCAAATCATCTGCTCTGAAACACACATCTGCTGCTGAAGGATTCCCTGCTATATCCCCATTCTAATAGGCCAGGCTTTCACTTCCAAAATGCATTCAGCTTCTGGGAGATCTGCAGAAGGGTTTACACGAGTGCAGCACGTTGGCTGGCTCAGTGGAAGGCTACAGACGTATTACAAGCTGAAGATTAATTTAATCAAACTCTCTTCACATTAACTTCATTTGACCCTTGATCTGTTAAGTGCACAGTACCCAGAGATTTGTAAAGTTTTCTTGAGAGGTTAACAACAGACAGCATTTAAGCTTCCCATTAGTATTGTTCCAAATGCTACAAGTGCTATGATATTAGAGCAGGCATCATGAGCGAAACCTCTACCGGTAACAGTCAGTAAACTTTATTGTATCTGCAGAGACGGAGACAAGCTACTCTGAGAACATACGAAGTTGTCCCATGGTACAAAACTATTTCCTGTGGTCAAGAGGATCAAACCCAAAGGCCTAGCTACCCCTGACTGGACTCAGAAACTCATCTATGATTGCTACCTGTTCCCTGGAAATAAAGACTGCAAAAATTTTATGATAGCAGAATGGCCTCATATAACTACCATGGGATAAAAGTAAGCAAATGGAAAGGTCAGCTGAATATTGCAGTGGTGGTAGGAAAAGAGCAAGTAGCTTCATTAACAGTAAGGAAGCTTGCTTTCCTGAGAGCTTGCGTCTCGTGGCTGATAGTAAACTTGAGTGTCTGTGAAGGTGAGACCTTCCTGACAGCCAGGGTATTTATAAGGTCCTTCTGTGACCCTGGTTCTCTGCCAGCTAATTAAAGACTCGGTGCACTCAGTGTATACTCTTCCTTTCGTGGGGACGTAGAGCCTTTCGCTTCCCTTTTCAAGAAACCATTAGGGCCATAATCCTCTTTGAGACTATATGCCTCAACCAGTGTGTTGAGCCAACGGTTCAAAGCTTATTTGGGAGTTGGAGGGATACATGGGTGGAGACAGACAGACAGACACACAGAATGGCTGCATAGATCTTGTTTCCATAGGATACTGGGGAAAAGACTTCCTAAGGCGAGAGCCAGGAAAGTCTCTTATTCTCAAAGGAAGAAGCAAGAAACTCCTCTGTCAGACTCTTCTGCATTTGGACAGCACACCCTCTTAGACCTGAGGGAAGCCATCCCTCTCTATCCCAATCCGTCTTTCCCCCTACATCAGGGCTGTTTGAAGCTCTTGATCTCCTGTCCCCTCTGCCAACTTAAGAAATAAGTACCTTTTTCTTCCAGGTCTCCTTTTGGAAACCAGAGGGAAAAGTACAACTTTCCATGGAACAGAAAAGTCCTTTTCACTCTGCAGTCCTAATTTCCAAGACCCTACCCCGATTTCTTGGGAAAAGCCAAGAGCTCCATCTTTGGGAGTCTGAATGGAGCTTCAGGGTCTGCCTGAGACATCTGGGTGGAAGAGAGGGAGAGTGGCTCATGGAAAGGATGACATTTGTTGAAGACATGAGAATGGCAATGCATTCACTTGGAAATATAAACACCTCCATGCTCTCTAGTGGATGGGCTGTGTCTCTGTGTTTGGGAACTCTGGAACTTTGCAAGTAAAGCACAAGGTCGCCTGGAGAAAAAAAAAAAAGGTCTGGAGGCAAATAAAGGTTTGAGTCCTACTAGATACGAAGTCCAGAATAAAGAAACAATCAGGGCAGATGACAAATGAAGGAGGGCATAGTTGCAGCCATTGCTTTAACATGAATGCATTCTCTTCCTGAATTAATGGTTAATTCAGCACTGTATCGACCCCGGTCTAGTGAATGACCTGATACCTAGAGTGCTCCTGAGACCTGCGTCTGGAGGCGGCAGTTAGAGGCAGTCTTGTAAGCTGCCTATAAATCCAAGCTGCCCTTGGGCCTCTTCTAGGAAGGAAGCTGTGCCATGTCAGCTTTGTAAATAGAGACAGGAGGGCCAAAGGCTAGAAAATGTGCCAAGGACACATGGCTTAGTAAATGCTTAAGTAGCCTCCACTTAGGATTCACCTGAGGTTTCTTTTTGAGAGCACCAGTTGTTGCTTCAACCTCTGCCTTGAGGCAGGTCCTACAGGGGAGTTTTTGTGGATGAACAGCGAGTTTAGCTTTGTCTTGTGGTCCTTTCTGCATTATTTTTTAGAGACTGATAGCAGTCCTTTCGAAGTCAAACAAGTACTATAAATGCTCTGAGGAGGAGGAAGAAAGGAGAGGTAGCTAGGTAGACAGGTAGATAAAAGCAGAGGTAGAAATAGAGGTCTGAGGAAAGCTGCTAACCAAACCACAGCATACAGAGCCACGTGGCTGGCTGTAGCAGGGAGCATGTCCTGAACCAAATGAAAACTAAAGGCATGGTCCTTTACAATCCTTCACTTGCATCTACGCTTTGTGCTGCCCTTCCCTCTGTCAGATGAGCTGAGGATTTGGCAAGTTTCTTAAGAAATTTTCAGGCTTGTCATTCTGCTTGAATTATTTGCACTGACTTTTCAAACTGTTGAAATGATAGTTTAAAAGCGGGATAATCCAGTTGGCATTGTGCTAAGAAGTAATAGCAGCAAATAAGAACAACAACAATAATAATAACCACAATCTGTTGAATGTCAGCAGCCACATTTGGTAGCAAATAAATCTCTGGAGCATTTCAAAAAGCAACCTATCCACTCTCAGCTGTCTACCTACCTTATACTCTGGGAAGAGTAACAAAGTGAGGGAAGAAAAAAAGCCATCAAATAAACTGGCAAAAGGCAGAACACTAAGTAAAGGCTGGCACTTGTGCTGCATGGAGAAAAGGAGGTCTGTTGGCCAACAAGATGACTGGACCTAAAAATGTGAATTTCCTGGCTCTTTGTCAGATTCAAGCTACCTTGGTTCGCTGTTCCTAAGATCTAATTCCTCGCCCTCCTCCTTTACCAATGATTTTTTTTAAATAGTTGTTACATGCGTATTTATCTACCTTCTGAAGAGGTGTTTCAGTGAAGGGGGTAGAACTTTGACATTTGCTTTCACCAAAGGAGCTGAGTGCACTTGGAGCATGGGGATGAGGGAAAATTTAAGCTGAGTATCAGGAGACATTTCCAATGGGTGAGGTCTGGTAGTCTGTGAAATATTCCCCCCTGAAAAGTGGTGGAAGCCTCTATGTTATTTTAAAAACCAGACTGGAAAAAGCAGTGAAGGATAGATTCAAGTTAGCAGTCCTGCTTTGGCTGAGAGCACAGACCCAATGACCTAAGAGGCTATCCCTCCTCGCCTCCCTCCGCCTGTTACCACTCTGTGATACCTTCCCTGCACAACACAATGCAAATGCAGCTTCATATGCTCACAGCTTCAGGACAAGAGCTTCTACCAAGACTGTTGACAAATTTTGCCAATTTTGCTAATTCCTTACTGCACAGGGGGAGTAACGGCAGGACCCCTGCTTCATAGGAGTGATCCCCTCTGTTTTTGATGAGTGCTCATGATTGTATGTGGGGAAAGTGTTGGACACAGTTATCCCGTCTGCATACACGGTCTTTTTGGGTGCAGTTCAATAAGGGGTGTGGTGGCAATTAATAACTAGGTAAATTCTTGTCCACAGACTCAGGCTGCTAAATACTATCCAGATGTGGAACACCCCAAAGTTATGGGAGTATTTGGATATGGGGTCTTGGATTGGAACTGTCCTTATACAGTATACAATTTGAATGGTAGATGAGAGATATTTCTAAAGGAATTAAGAATATTATCACCCATGAGATACTCCTAATATTCATAGGCCCCCTTATGACTGAATTCTTGCTGTTATGAAGCAAAAGCTGTTCCTAGTCAGAGTCAGAACTGAACCTGAACCCATTACATACATTGAATCTTTTCTCCAAGCCTCTCTTGAACTTTGGAGAATTTCCAGCTGGGACAGAGATCTGCAAACTTGACTCCTCTGTTCAGAACTGATTTCCTACCATGCTGAATAAACTCTGAAAATTAACTGAAAGTCTTCCGAGGCTGTAATTCAACAGCACGAACTGGTGAAGGAAGAGGGGAGAAACTCAGCAGTATCTTCTATGGGAAAGGACCCAGCTCTCAGCTAATGATCTCAGGTAGTTGTACCCACAGGGATTCCAGCTGCCTCAGCACGTATTCAGGGCTCTTTGTGCTAAAATCAGTGTTTCTGTCAGCTCCTCGGCAGTTAGAGTATAGCTTTGTGTGCTGTGAACCCTTCTGATTGTAGCACGCAAAAAAGCAACTGAGCTGCGTCTCTCAGCTGGATGAGGTCATTTCCATGAGCACACAGTAGGAGTGAAAAATCCCAGATGGGATGAGGGTGTTTTACAAATGCTTTGCACTGATGCAAAATGACAACGCGCTGCATTTAGGAACAAAGGAGCAGCTATATGGGATGGTGCTTACTGCATTCCCCACTCTGAACTGAAAACAGTTGACTCTAACCTGTCCCACTGTGGGAATGAATAACCTTCGTGAACACATGTTGAAGTCATTATAACACAATTGCAAATGACTTGTTGGTAGGCTATGTTTATTAGAGGATAATCTTTAAGGGGGAAAAGAGAGAAGGCATTGGACCAAATTTTCAGGGAGGCTCACATTTCCGTATCCTCCGGAAACCACTCTTACTCCCTTGTGCATCCTTGCCATTCCCATCACTGGATTTGAACCAGCTGCAAGATCAATGACTGAGGAAAGCCAAAACACATGACGCCCAAATTCCTATGGGCACTGCTCAGAGCTGATCAGTAACAAGATACAATGCAGGGAAACCTGGGTGTACTGCAGTGTAATATATCTGCATTGCAATAACTTGGCTAGTAGAATATGTCTGACTAGATCGACTGCTACTGGGGAGGCAGAAAACAGGAGAATAAACCCTCTAATTTCTAGCAGTGATGCACTTCCCCATTCCCCAGCATAAAGTTTAAGGCGAGCTCTACACACCAAAAGGTTTACTACATACGTTAAACACACCCTCTTTGCAGACTACTTGCAGATAAATTGCTTGTAAAGGGTTTCTAAGACCCTAACCAGCATCTCCACTCTTCAAAATGAGATCCAAGCTCCAGTGGTGCGAAGTTTGCACTTGGATATGAACTGGGCATTTTCAGTCTTTTTTTAAGACTGATAACTACAGTGCTGCTACAGATAGCCCCAGACTGAAAAGAGACGAGAAGGGTATTAGCATTTCCCAAGAGAGTTAAACCTGAGAAATAGGAGTGTGGGATTATTTTTTTTCTTTTCACTAGAGTAGTTCTACAGTGGTTAAGCTGTCCTCCTTTCCTGAGGACAGCTTGATTTGTCCTGAATGCAAAAGATTAGCTTTCTGACATTGGAGTGCCCTCATACCACGCCCTGGATGATGCAACTAATATCTGCTTTGTGTGGTTTGTTTCTCTTAATCCACAAGAAGCATTCACATGCGCAATGAAGAGTGTTGCTTCAGTGAAGTATTCAGCTGCTCGCTTGTTTCCGTTTTGTACCCTGCCAACCGTTTGTATTAGTGAAGACAAACTGAAGAACAGCTGCCTGCCCTTGGGACAGATGGCAGAGAAGGAGAGTCTTCCCAGGGCTGTGGGCGACTGTTGTGCAGCTTTGCATTGCGTGTGACCCAATATCAGCATGAATTTGATCCTCCACCTCTGAGGCACTCTTAATTCAGCCAAACACTTCTTGCAGGGCATCCCCTCCTTGTGAGGCGAGCATGCTGCCCTGCAGCAAGCCTGGCCCTGTGACCCATGCCTGCTGGCAGACATTCATCTGCTGCACTGCAATCCTTGATCTGCTGAGGACAACTCTCCCTGGTGACATTTAACAGCAATTTTCTTCCTATTTTCTCCCCTCTTTCTAAAGAAAGAGGATGCTATTTATTCCCTACATCTCAGGGAATATGCAGTGTGGACTAAAGGGCCTGCCCTTGGAAGTTCAGTCGAGTCTGTAAGCACTTTACAGAAACTAGCTACACCACCGGAAGAGATCAGGATCCTACTCTGGTCTAAGAAAGCAACGCAACCCCAAAACCTGATCAACCCGGTGAGAAATGCCCATTGCCCCATGTAGCTCCTTTCTACAGCACCTCCCCAGGCACGCGTTCAGTGGGACTCCCTCCTGCACAGCTACTCTAGCAGCATCTTGAGATCACAGGTTTGTGGACAGTTCTACATCTTAGCCTTGGATGTGAAAACACTTAATACAGATCTCCTGGAAACATCCTATGCAGTACAATGCTGGACTGGACTTACCTTGATTGGAGAGTACCACTTCCGAGGAGAGGAAGGCCTGCGCATGTTGTTCACAAGGTTCCTGGGTTCAGGGAACTCGTATTCCTGTTCTGGCATCTTGACTCTGGCATTCTTGGCTTTCTCTAACTTAGCGCCTTCTTCTGTGGAGCCCTTTTCTCCCCAGCGCACCTGAAAAGATGGCATCAGGGCATATTACAATACTAGCTGCCGTAGAGAGTTCCAACCCTGCTGTAGTAACTAGATCCTGGTCCATATGTTCCCAGTGTCCACATCCAAGCTGAAGAGCGAGGCACTGGCTGTGAAGCCTGTTTCTAGACTAGAGCCCAAACTTTGAACAACTTCTTTGCGATTTATGAGAAATGTGAGAGTGGGGAAGGTTTTCTGAAAAAAGAAAAGTATTTCCTTGTAATTTGTATGGCAACACTGCCCCTGTCTCCCAGGCGTGGACCAGGATCTTACTGTGCTAGAGGAAAAAAGTGGTCCCCAAACTTCAGGAATCTATCTTTGGCTCTCAAATATTCCTATATAAAAATGATCTGGGCTCAGATGTACAAAAAAAAGCTTAAAGGAGTTTGTGTCTATCTCATGAGTTTCTTTCTGGGTAAATTGCAGGAGGATGTCACAGTTCAAAAATAAAATCTTCTGATACATGAACTGGTATCTAATTACCTCCATTCGTTTGATGCCGCCAACTCCTCGTCCACCATAATAAGAGGCATCTACTGTTGGCCATTTCTTCTTTGGAAGGCCATCATCATCTTCCTCCTACAAAACAGAAGGAAGGGGTTGCACTGTTAGGAAGCATGACTAGAGATGAAAAGGAATAAGCAGTCACAGGCTACGTGGTCCTTTGAGCCTGCTAGAGCCAGCGCAGTCAAGGTTCTGGTCTCGCTGGTTTTTCTCCAGAGGATGTACACTGATGAAAAGAAAACATTTCATGATATAAACACCACCACCACTTGAAAGTTACAGTCTAACTCCAGCAAGAATGTGATTTTTGCCTTTTTTTTTTTTTTAAAGGAGACTATCTTTCATCATCTTTAAATTCAAGGAAGTAAATTGTTTCCAAGTTGCAAAATCATTGAAGCAGCCATCAAAACAGCACTCAGCACAGCCCAAGAGCTGGGGTCTTTTGGCTGCAAGCCTGGTTGATATGCTAGCCGTGAGTGACGGTAGCAGGGACCTACCTCTTTGCCATCCCTTCACTTATGCCTGTGCTTAGGGAGAGAACAGCTGCTGCTCTGAGGAGCGGTCCCTGGCTCATGGCTCCCCATGCTGGAAGAACCCTCTAGGGCCCAGATAAATCATTGTATTGTAGTTCGGATTTGACGGAATGGGGGGAAAAGCAATAAAAGCAAGCAAGTAAAATCTGCTCCTGAGTGAAGGCAAATTAGGAGTACATTTGGAAATGACCCCAACACGAATGCCCGACACAGATGAGTTTTTTTTTTTGAGATGAGCTGGCCAAGTGTAATAGGATGGAAAAGTCTAATGGAAAAATTACAAGAATGGAATTAGCTCTTATAATGAACTTCTCCCTCTGCTGCAGAGGCTGCCCATCGAAGTCCGTGTGGCTTCAGTGATGTTTTTCATGGGCTTATGCCAGCAGAAAATCAGGCCCTGTATGAAAAATGAGACTTAAATTCTGTACAAATTTGAATGTGTTCTACCCTTATACACTGCAGGCAGAAACCTATGGTTCATCACCATACACAAAGTTAAACGTGTTCAAGACCATGGCCTTCATGATGATATTCAGATATGGCCAAATTAACAAATCAAGAAAATCTTCTTAAGTTTATTTTAAATAAGCCTAGTTAGGGTTCTATCAAGTGTATTCTATATATTCTATTTCTTTGTTGCACTATATAACTCCACATATGCTCTGACCTATATAGTGCCTTTCCCTTTAATTCCTGCAGTTCAGGCTGTGAACTGGCAAAGCAGAAAAGCAGAGTTCATCAAAAACGTGAAGTATTTCCTGTGAAAAATGTGGAGAGAAATGAAAAATGGTCCCTCTTTTTTTTTTTTTTTTTTTTCTTTCTTTAATTTTTCACAGGGCTTTGGCAAAACTCCATAACTTAGGAGCTTTCCAAACTGGAAAAGCCAAAAAATACTTTGAAATTAACTCCCCAGTAGGAAAACTGAAAAACTGGGGGGGGTGGGGGGGAAATCCAAGACAAGCTATGCTTTTTGTGTCAAACAAAAGCATTTCTGTTTGTCAAAATACACAAATTCAGCTGCAAAATTTGTCCTGATCTAAAGGAAGAGTGAACAATTGAGTCATAAACACAAGGTTGTTCTCCGTCGTAGCTGACCTCTTTCTCTCGCTCTGGGTTAGAGCTGCTGAGGCTCTTTGCTGCAACCTAAGAACTTAATATCTCTGCATGAAGTTTTCCATGAGGACTTTTTTAAAAAATTGGAATCAAAGCCATCTAAATATTTTCCTTCAGCAGTTCTTTCTCTCTTCAGTTTAGCACAGACTGGACTTCTCACAACAGGAAATACCAAGGTTTAGGAAATCTTCCCCACAAGCCCTTAAAAGCCCTGCAAGTCACTTCAATCTGAGATAGGAGTGTTTCTGCCAGAACAACAACAGAAACAGCACACGCACAAAAAGACAACAGCGGACACTTGACAAACAAAGGAGTCACAAGCTTTCTTCAGAATGAGTCTGTTTACATGTTTTGAAGGGCATGGGAGGTTTTGCAATACAAGCAAAAAAAAAAACCCGCCAGCGATGTCCTACACACTTGGCGAATGTGCTCACAACACACATGAGTAGCTACAGGAAAGCAACTGGAAACTTGGGGGTCAAGGTAGGGAGACAGCAGGAAAAGAAGGAGGAAGCAGCACACAGTCCCCATGTCCAGCATCCCAGCTCGCTGCCCCATTCGCAAGATCTGAGCCAATAAAACTGGGCTGAATTCTCACATCATGGCTCAGTTTCGCCCATGTTTTTCCACACTTAGCTACAACGGGGTTTTTGCCTGAGGAAGAACTGCATAAGGAACTTCAGCTCTGACCCAGCAGCAGTATGAAAAACAGCCCCGGAAAATTCAAGTGCATTTAAGGATGCTGGAAATTGACTGTACAGAACTTGGCATCTTTCCACCCCAAAATCTGCTTTAGATGGAGGCAGAGTTTCTTTTAAAAAATAAGAAGCAGCGGGACAGAGCTACATTTCACAGTCAAAGATCCAGATTCATAACTTCTGGATTTCAGCAAACAAAGATCTGTGTTCATCTCAGAGTCCACGCCGGGCTCTGTATACTTTGACCCTGACCTCAGGGAACCTCATCTGTGGGTAACACAGGGATAATTCAGGCTCCGCTAGGGACATCTGAACCACTCAGGGTAAGAATTCAAACTCAATTTGGCCAGATATAAAAAAAAGTTTGGACAACTTACCCCTCTCCCCACCCTTATAATTATTTTCGCAGTTGTCTCTGCAATGCCTGAATCTTGTCAGAATTTAGCATTTATGGAGCATTCTGCCTGCACAAAGCACTGTAAGACACGACAGGACAATCATTCCTCTGAGTAAGAGATGTTATCATCTAATTTTACAGCTGAGGAAACATGGAGGTGATTACGCTGTCCTCAAGGCTTCTGGCTCCTTACTGCCTCTTTTTTCTCCCAATGCCGAACTCCTTTCCGAATTGCACGGCCACCTCTTGGATGCAGAGGCATCATTACACTTCGAGGACGCCTTGCTCGGTTCTCAAGAAACATCTCCTCCCCGCTGCGGCAGGTTTTGCTTCTTACATTATACTCTACCAGGCATCTAAACCGCAACTGCATAAACTCATCACTTTAGTTGTTCTCATATCTTTGCCGGTCACTGGCCCAAACCTGCAAACTATTGTCAGAAAGCACTCACAGGTCACAAGAGCATCTAAGAGAAGATGTTCCACTGGTGCTCTACTAAGGAGCAGACTGAAGAAAGAGCTCAAAAAATTCACATATAAGCTTATCCTTGAGACACAAATGCTTAGAAAACCAGCCTTTGTTGGTCTTACTGATCACAGAAACTCCTTGTTTATCTATGGTGCAGATTTTGGAAGATCCTGCCTGAAGGTGCATCCTCCAAGTACAAAGCGCTGCCTGTACACAGTTAAGAGAACCACCGTTCTGAAGAAGATGAGGGAGAAAGAACGTTGAGTTATTCCCACTCTACAGCTCGGACACTGAGCCACAGGAAGATGAAATAAGGTCTTATAAGGTCAAGGGAATTAACACTGGCTTTCCCATTGCAACTGTGATGTGATTAAACTCAACTTTCACAGCCTCTACACTAACAGAGTTTGTTGTACTGGGCCCGTCTAGATATTTCACATGAAATTCGGCTATAGAAGTCCACACCTTCGTGGTGTAATACCTACGCCTCATCTGTTGCCAATATCATCCCAAATCTTTCTCTTTTAAATGCCTGCCTCTTGCAAGGTTCCTTTTCTTCTCCTCCCATATTTCCACAACGCACTGTAAAAGGGGAGTACAAGGGAAGGAAAAGAGCTGGCATAGCACCGTGACCTGGCTTTATTTCAGGAATAACAGAATATATTTCCTGTCTTGGTGTCTACAAAAAATTCTTATCAGATCCTTTCTCTGGAGCCTATTTTGCCATCTCCCCAGCAAGGCTTTTCAGGAAGAGAGAGGAAAACAACTTGGAAAAGATTAATAAACACCAATAAGTGAGGGTGAGAGCAGCTCCTCAAGCAGATGAATCCCTGTTAGCCATTCTCTGGCCTCATGAATGTTCAGCTGTGGGAGAAAGATTAGTTCACAAAGATCAAACTGGTTCAAGCTGAACAGATGGTTTCATCCATTGGCTTAACAATAGCTGCCATGCAGTGAGTTAAATTCCTCCTTTTCATGCTGGCCTCCCATGACAGTGATAATTACCCTTCAGCATCTCGTGCCTGTGCTGCTGAATGGTCCTTTCTCTCCAGGACTTTCTTGCGCGGGTACTTGCTTTGGTGCGTGTGGGTAAGATGACAACAGACATAAGAATTATCCAATTACAGGCTGGTTGGTGGCTTGGCTCTGGTGCCATGCTAGGGGTGACTGTGGAGCCTGGGTGATCGAACAGCATGGAAAAAACAGGTCTGAGTGATGAGGAAAGGGCACGCTCTGGTCATCTGGTAGATCTCCTGCCTGGTTTTGTCAACTTCAGGGAACTTTGTGTCCCTGAATCCCTTCTGCGGAAGAAAGAGCCGCCGTGACAGGAAATGAAGATACAGCAGTATATTTTAACATTGCCTGGTCTCCATTTACAGCAGATAGGAAGAAGCAGCAATGAGAAGAGAGTGTGCCTCTTGGGGATACTTTGGAGAGCTCTAGTTTATGCACCCTCTGACTGCAGTCAGTCTGTCCTTCTGTGAGACTGACTAGCAGCAGACCTCTGGCATGGGCCATGTAGTGAATAGGAAATTGTTGGAAGCTGCAGAGCCCTGCAGGTTGGATTTTTTTGATGTAGAAGATGCATTGCTATAGTGAGAATGAGCTTCGGCCTTGCGGTAAGCTTCTAGTCTGAGTTGAGTAAGAGTTGCTCCAACAGGCCCAGCCTGAAGGTGATGGGACACATGAATAAAAGCAGCTGTGTCTTCCTCCAACAGGGCTAGAAAAAGCCTTCCTATCCAGTGTAGGTAGAAGAATGTGGTTTTGATCCACCATCAATGACTAATCACAGGCCAGAAAGGTAATCGCTGGCTCCTTGAGGCATTCACCTCTTCCGATTGGCATTAACTCAATCTTTCCTGGCTGTAAGTAAAACCATCTGTCCTTCATCTGGGCTTAACCTCCTCCAGTATCCTGCATTGTCCGAGGAGCACAGCGGTAAGTTGACGACATTTGCAATTTCTGAATGAATTAATTGGAAGTTTCTAGCCAATAATGATTTCCTTCACCAACAGTGAGCGTGTCTCCAATATGTCTCAAAAGGCCTTTAAAGTAGAGTTCAATAAAACCTTTGGCGGGTTCGACAGCAATGCTACTTTCCCTTCATTGTTACAGTATAATGCATTCTCCTTGCAGTGCAAAGACATATGGGCCTCAGCTCCCAAATCTGCTGATGCAAGAATTCCTCTTGTCTTTTTTTTGCCAAGATTTTTGGGAGAAGAAAAAAAAAAATCTTACTGTAACTGTAATGCTGCTGCTTAAGGGATTAGCACTCTTTCGTGCTGGAGACAAGCAGTTGCTAGGTTTTCTGCAACGGAGAAAGCTATCTGCAACACGTAAGAAAAACTGGATTGCAGAAAATCAAGTCCATCTTCTATTTGTTTTGAGCAAAGCAGAAAATCTAGAGTATCCAACCTTCTGTGAAAGCATCATACTACTGCCAATCCCATTCTGTGGACCAGGCTCTATAAGAGTAAATGGGACCAATGAAATGTATCTTTTCAGAGCTTCTACTATTTTTCCACTAGCAGAAAGCTCTTCTGTCTGAGGAAAAAAAAAAATGTATAGTACAAGTCACAGCTTCAAGCCTTACCAATTTTTGAGCACTGCTCTGATGCTATAAAGTTTCTAAAATAGTATAAACTACATTTTCCTTTTTAAGAAACCTTGGCTGCTAATTGTATAAGATGGCTATAGGATAACTGAGCATTAAGCTTAGGGGATGTGCTCTGATGGAAAGTACGTGTCAAATTATACCATTAGACTAGTCCCTACAACGTTGGCACATTGTTGTAATCAAAGCCCCCCATCCCAGGGTCCCAAACCAGTAAGAATAATAGCCAAAAGATTGTACACATCTCCTCTTGCATTAACGAGGAAGCAGGTAAAGTACAGGTATGAGTTAATGCAATGTGTCAGGCACTGTGCAGTGCCCCACGCTGGGTACAACCAAAGCCTGGACAAGCCTGCATTTAAAAGCTGTCGTCTACAGGGAGCAAGCCTGAGAGCAAGCAGAACAACATTCTGCTTCTATACAAAGAGGATTTGCCCCACGTTCTCCATAGTACAAGACCAGGTTAGTTTAAAATAAAAAGCCAGTGGCAAATACATTGCTACAGGAAAGCTGTGAAACAGACAGATGGATTGAGAATTGTTTCATCCAAAGAGCTACACAGACTGTTCCTCTCTGTCAGAATCAGGGCCGAGAGAAAATATAACATGTCCAGAAATATCTTTACACCAGCTTAACTAAACTTAACCTGAGGCAAACATAACTGGTCTGCTGCAACTGGTTTATTTTGCAGCAACTGGTCTGCTTTTGCAGCACTTACTGGTTCCTTATACTTGAAGCACACCTTTCCTCTTAGCACAGAGATGTAATTTCCCCTTCCAGTCCTTGGCCAGCAAGCCAGCATTCCAGAATGACGTATTTTAATTAATTTCAGCAATTGAATCCCTTGGCTTGGAGGCACGTGTGATGCCAAACAGAGCATGTGCAATTTTAGGTTAATATTTTCCTTTTCATTCAGAGGATAAAAGTTAACAAAGCTAGTGGATTTACATACAGCCCAAACAGAAATGTCTACTTAGGAAGACAGGCCAGATGCTCGCATATAGAGGCACGGGGAGCACTGGATCCAAATGCAAATCTCCCTTTGGTCCAGGAATGTTCAGATCTGGAGTTTTGCTTCAGGCTTGTTTTGAAGTGCCACCGAGATGGAGGTTCTAGTACTGGCCTTGGCCTTGCCCTGAACTGTTCCTCTGTGCTCAGCACAGGCAGAAGCTAGGCTGGGTTTCAGCTCTGTAGCATTGCAGAGGACTGAGCTTTAAGGGTGTCTGTCTGCCTTGGCACAGAGCACACTCACTGGGCCAGACTTTATGGAGAGCACAGAAAGGATCATTGCAGCAAGCTTTTCCACTTGCAAGCTGAAGCAGGCAACGAATTTGTCTCCAGACACAAAAACCAAGACGAAGTCACCAACCAAATCACTCTGAGCATAGATCTAAGTCTTCTCTTACTTGCATAGTTAAGAAGAACTGATCCAAACCCCAGTGAAGTCAATGGAAAAGCTCCCATTGACATCAGTGGGCCCTGAACACAGCCCAGTGACTTTTCAATGAAATCCCATGTGCAAAACAGTGAAAGCAAAGAAGAGACTCATTGCGTGCTGAAAGCAGAAGGGGACAGAAAGAGGAAAGTGAAAAACTGGGCATCTTTCTGGGCAGAGTCTACTAATTAAGTAATGGTGATGTAGCTTTAAACCATTTGTTGCTAGATTAATCTAAAAAGAGTAAGCAGAATTAAGCTGAAGGTTTTAATGTTGCATTATTGTTTCTCTTCATTAAAACTTGCCCAGCTACTGCAGCCCTTCTGATATCAAGATAGTTTTACTGGGGTTTTACATCTGCTCAGAATCTGGTCTGCTGTCTCCAGATACATTGCAAAGACCGTGGGCTGCCTTCGCTCACAGCAACCGTAGTCCAAGGGATCAGCATTGTGAGTTACCGCTCAGCTGCCGAGAGCAGTTACATGCTAAACAATCAAAATCATTACCGTGCCATTTTGGGAAGGCAGTTAAGCATATGTTTAGGTTCTATTAACTTCAAAGTTAAACATATGCTTAAGAGTTGTCCTTTTTGTGAATCACAGCCTAACTCTGTAGTGCTGTTCCAACTGAGTGGAAGTATTGTCTGGCTCTGTCCTCCTTCCCTACCTGCTCTGTGGAGCTGCTGTATACATAGGTCTACAGTCACTCTTAAATAAATAAACAACACATCTCTACTACTGCAGAAGGCAAAGTGAGCAGAGTGAAATGCACATGGCAGACATCAGATAAAAAGCCCCTAGTTCAGCTAAACCACTGTTGAATTTAAGGCTACAAAGCTGAGCGCAAAGGTTTAAATGGCCCATACTCTGCCATGCAGCAGGATCACCACCTCTTCTGAGCAGACTGAACAAAATCTTGCCCTAAACATTGAGAAAATCAGGTTGTCAGTGTTACTCACCTCGCTGTCCTCTGCAGGAGGAGGGGGGGGCTCTTTGATGATCTAGAAGGATTAAAGAGAAAAAATAGTAAATCCATACTTTGTTCTTCAGCACAATTCAAATGTCACTTTAAAAAACCCAACCAAACAAGAAAACAACAGGATATGCTGCTGTGAACATCTCTGATCTTGGTTACAATACCGCGTGATCACAGGGTGGCTATGTGTGCTACTGGTGTCACAGTCACTGAGCCCAAGAGGGGAGACAGGAGGCGCCCCAAAGCCCTGCCATATAGCCATTCCTAAGGGCAGCTCCAGGCCCACGTGGCCCTGTGTGAGGTAACAGCAAATTCAAAGCCATATCTTTGATTCTCCGGCCTCCTAATCCCAGTAGGAGCCATAGGCAGAGCTGGCTCCAAGCAACAGATAGCAATCACTGTTTTACCTGAACAACCACACTAAAATCAGCACCTCCTTCTCCTGGCCACTGCACACGTCTACAGGTCCTGCCTCAGATAATTTACAGTCCGAACAAAGGCTGGAAAGCAAAACCAAGGTGAAGTAAAATGCCCTGGAGACATTGCAAAGCAGTAATAAACCCCCAGCCTCTATCTCCCAGGCCCATACTTCATTCCAGAAGGCTGTGCCACCTCATGCTCTCATTAAAAATGCTTTTCACGTTATCAGGCTAATATAGTTCACTCTCATAAGCTTTTAAAAAATATAAAAATATATGTACATTTGAGGCTCTCCCAGGGTTTCTAATAAAGCAAGCAGGGTGAGGTTTTAGACTGGTCCAGGATATTCTCCATAGAAACAATTTAAGTTTATGTGGGTGTGAGGCTATTATTTCATGCAAAAAGTTTGCATTTAGGGCTCGGCAGGCAGTTGGCTATTATCACAGCCCTCCACTCCAAGAGCAACAGAGAGCCTTCCAAAGGGAAAGCAGTTGCATACAGGCACGTCAAATCTCTCTCCCTTAAACAAGATGCACCCCAAAGCACAGCCACTGCAGGCAGCAGATTGAACCCAGGCAATTGCCAATGCAATTGCCCCAGAGATGGATTCTCTCCAGTAGTTTTAAGTCCATCTGGATGAGGCAGCTCGCTCCTTACACACCAGGCCACGATTCAGATGCTGTCAGGGTGCTGAGGGCCTGTGGAGATAGCACCGAGTGTCCTCGGCTCCTCTCAGGACGCGGTATTAGATGTAGAGGCTGCCTAGGCATGGGGTACAGATGTACAGGAATAAAAATTACCCTTCAAAAAAAAAAAAAATCAGAGTCCCAAACAATAACAACTTGGCTGTTTAAATGCAGAAAGGGAAAATGACAATCACATTAAAAGCCCTGAAGATATAAATATTTACAACAATTCCTCTCACTCGTGTTTTTCCTTCTCTGATGAGCTCACTGTTTTTATTTTCCGCTGCAAACCCCGAGTCATGCAATGTGGCCATTAATGAAGAGCATGTGCCTCTGGCTAGGGAGGAGAGGCTGGATCAGTCCTTTGTTTGTAACTCGGCCCAGAGCAATGGTGGTTGTAGAGCTCTGCCACTACCTGTTCCTGGGCAGCAGGGCTTTTTTGTGGCGGCCTGCAGTGCCCCCAGGGAACCCCTGCTAAAGAATTTTCATGCTTTAGGAATCAACACTGAAGCTTTGTTTGTATGTGCAGAAACACAAAGCACATGTGGAAGCATGAAACGACACTGAGGAGCGTGGTAGGTGCCCTCACTGGCCTGCTCACGCCATCGCTCGTTCTGACGCAGCAGAACAGTCGGTCAGGCTGCGGCTGTAAAGCCACTGACCACGTCAGAGAGAAAGGAGGGGTGATGCCCCAGAGGAGCTCAGGCCGACTAGCAGAGCTGGTGAGTGTCTGCTACAGCATCCATCTCTCTCTGGCTACCCTGCAATTCCTGGCTTGTGCTTGCAGCTCTGGGGGATACCAGCTCTTTCCCAGATGGAAAGCAAATGATGAAAAGCAGATAAAAAGCTGTCTGCATCAGAGTACTGCTCTGTGGAAAGGAAATCATCAGTATCAGTAGGGTTTACTCAAAGTGCTGCTCCTTGGTTTAAGAAGGTGGAGACAGCATAATTTCTTATATGCCTCTTGACACAATAAATACGGACGCAGAGTGTACAATGCACCAAAATACACAGAAGACTTTTGTAGCCACGTTTTCAGATATGTTTTGGTCTGCGCAAGGGGTGACACTTGTCAACAGACCTACTTTTGAACCAAACCCCTTAATCCAAACCCACTGGACGCTGAGAAATTTCAGATATCTGATCCAAAATATACCCATTGGAAGTGCCTTATTCCCTCTAACATGCTGGTGGAACTTCATGGGTTCCAGTGGAGTTTCTCTCATTTGCATTGGCATGAAACATCAGGATAATCCGTCCAGCATATTTGGTCCAGCTAAGCGTTCAAACACAACTTCTCAGCCAGTATCACTAGAAACTCTTGAGATTACAGACTTGGAAGTGAAGAGATGGCTGTGTTTTTCATACATTTGCATTCTTTCTCATAACATACGCACACACATACACGCAAACTAACTGATTTCTATAAACAGACCAAGTTTTTTCTGTCACAGCCCAAGAGGATAAAAAAAAAAAAAAAGAGATTCCTTCTATTTTTAAGTGCTATGCACTTCTAAGAGCAACTGAACACCTCGTAAGCTGGCAACATAGATTGGTTAGTTTGGACAAGTCCAGAGATGGGGAGAGTTTAGCCTTCTCTGCCTTTGAGCCTGTATGAACTTTCAAAGTTCAAGCCTTACAAAAAAATATATCTCTGTCTCACTGCCCAGATCTGGAAAGGCTTTTGGTCTGCAAAAAGTGCAGATCTTTTCCTTCTCCCTTTTGGATTCTTGTAGTTACAGCTGTATATGCACAAGACCCTCATTCTGGGGTACTGGAGCCAGCAAAGCAAATGGGATCTCTGTGCCATCTCACGCAAGTGAGCAAAGCCAGGGCCAAGTGGAAATAACAGGGTCCCAGAGCCGAAAGGCAGTGCCTTACCCCGGCTCATTTTGTACAAATAGAAGCAATTACTCAAGCACAAGAAAGAAAATGCCATTACAGGGAACTCAGTGAGGATACAGCCCGCACTGGCACAGAAGACTCGAGTCCGCCACGTTTTGTTCTGGGCTGCACCTCTCGCCTTCCCTCTGCCTCGCCAGATGACACACATGGACCTGCTGAACGCAATCAGCTGGGAGCACGCTCGGCCAAGCAAAATGCTTCGGCTAGTTTAGCTTGGCAAGGCTGGAGTGTTTGTTCATGTGTGCTGCAATTGTTTTGATAACCCCAAGCCATTTCTGTGATTGCTGCTGCAACTGTATCTCCTGTCCCTGTGTTTGAAAGAACAAAAAGATGATCGTTCAGCAACCATATTTGCTCACTAGGTGAGGAATACCTGAGGGTTTCTCCATCATCACGTGCTATAGAAACTTTACAGCGTGGTCTTTTGTTTTCAAGTAGTAAAGGCCTGTGGGATGGAGAGGTGGCCATTGGCTTTTCTTGGCAGAGGAAGGAACTTCAAGAGTAGTTGTCAGCAATTCTACACACTTAGCTGTGAAAATTCAGGACAATACAGTAATTCTCTGCCTTTCTATTGCCTTTCATCACAGATCTCCGTATACATGTGACTGACACAGGTCTCTCTTAGCTGACCCACCCTGATGTCACAGATGCACAGAGAAGTGGCTGTTTCTGATGAATAACCCAGTGTAAAAGCAGAGGAATGCTATTAGCCACCTCCTAGAAGGTTAAAAGCATTGGAGAGGACTGGTTTTCTGCGCCCTGAAATTTCTGTAGCCATTCAGGCATAAAAGAGCACATGTTGAATCCAAATTTTGCATATTTCAGGAATGTGTCTAGGATGCTTTCCATCTTGGGAAGAGCAGAAAACTCCACCAGTTTACAGTGTCCAGCAAGCACATACTCAGTAACTCTCCCTGGAGCTTTATATGATGAATAGGGGCAATATGTTTCTTGTCAGTGGAGTGTCTCTCATTTAAGATGGAACAGATCATCATTTAAAATGAGCGCTACATGAGAAAGCAGTACAAAACAAGAAATAAAGGACTTCTAATTAGGACTAAAATGTGGGAAGGGAGCATGCAGTTAACTGAGCAGAATTTTTGTCCTTATTTACCTTCACTCTTCTGGAAAACACAGAATATGTATTTTTGCTATCCTAATAAGCATGGGTTTATTTTTATAGCATTAACTATGACCCATCTGATCCATCTTTTCCCCCCCCCCCCCCCCTTACATATTTACAGTTTTGACCTCCTCTAAGTCCTGTGACAGAGTTTCATAGTTTAGTTATGAGTTGGGTAAAGGAACATTTCCTTTTTATTTGTTTCATATCTGCCGTGTCTTTTAAGTACCCATTAAATCCTTGGAGATTTGGTCTACGCTTCAAAGTTTCTAATACAAGCAGGAGCCTGTCCCTATCTCTTCATCTGCAAAACAATACATTCTTCTTCCTAGACATACTAGTAGAGGTAAATGAAGTCCAATAGGAAAGCTAACTCATACTTTTAAGTTAACCTCTCTTGTCAGCCTGGAAGCAGATCCAGGAATCTCAATTTTAACTCATTAAAGCTACGAGACAAGGCTGTTTCACACCTAAGACTTCAAGCTGACGTGCACAAACTACTTTCAGTACAGATCGTAGCACAAGTCAAAATCATCCACTTATGAAAGGCATGACATCATGCAGGGGGAAAAAAAAAAAAAGCCTTCCATTTAATTAACTCTGATACAGTTTGCAACTGAATGGGGCTGACATGCAGTTCTCCAGGGAATGCATGAAAAAAACATAGCATCTGCAAGGTCATTCCTTTTCCTAGGCGATTTCACTTACACAGATAAACAAGGCCAGAATCAGTGGGGTTTGCTCCCAGTGTCTGACCCACTTTCTTTGGAAGACTATATAAATGAAATTCATTTTCTGGACTAAAGGAAAACATCAGAGCTACTTTCAGCTATATGCAGAAGCCCTTGCTCTCACTCACTGATTGCTAGTGAATTTTCTGGTTAGGTAAGACCATGTCCTAAAGACCTATTTCTCCTTAGCTGGGCTGAGCCAAGTTTCTTCAGAAGAGGTGAGAAGCGGCCAGGGAAAAAACAAAGGAAGAAGTAATTTTTATCGAGTTAATTACTTCCCATGGAGGACTGGGGCAAAGAACAACAGTGCCTCCTCTGCATTAAGTATCTGTTGTGGTCTGGACCAAAGGGTGCAGAAGCAGGTCAAGATGAATATAATTGGCCTTTGGATCTGGCCTTAAGGAAATGCATTAGTAAGGAAAATGTTTTGGGAATCTGAAGTCTAGGCACATCATCTAAAGGCAAATGGCTACCTTCCTAACTTTCAGAGGGTAATGCTTAGCACTTTCCAAAAAGGGAACTCCATGAATATTGTTCAGTTTGGTCACCCCAGAACTTCAGAGAATTTGGCTTTAAATTTTTGGTAATAACACATTGCAGCAGCACATCAAAGCACCCTAGTTCAGTGCCCGGCACCCACGCTGTTCTATTAACCCATTTCTCTACCAGGGCTGCTGTAGAGCTGATGGTATTAGCCCAGGCAAAATGACTCTGCTATGCTATTTTCAGGATCCATGCTAGCCTGTTTAGAGACAGCCAGTTATAGAGCATCATATCCATATCTAAACCATCCTGATCTGACTGACAGGAGGCTGAGAGGAACAGTGAACTGCTGTGGGTACTCCGGATGATTAAGACGACTGTCTTTATCCTCCTGCTGCCCTTTGTGCACAGCAATTGCAACGTCACATTCTGTTATTTACACTACTTTAAACCTACAATAACAGTGCTACCTCCAAATGTTTTGGATTGACTGTGCTATAAATGAAGACACTCATTTGCAGCAGCACGCGTGGATTCAGAGCTTGGATGTTACGTACCACATTAAGCTCCAATAAATTCAGTGAAACTCTACCACATTATCCTAGGGAGCGCTTGCCTCACCAGCTCCGATTCGAACCGAAGGCAGGGACTGTGGGGTCCGCAAGCAATTTCTGCCTGCACGTTTGTGTCTTTCTCTTGGTTTGTCTCAATAATGTTTCAGATGACTCATGACCCCATGCTCTCTTCTCCCCAAATCATCATAAATGCAGAAAAACTGTGCCTCATGTGCACATGGGAGCGGGTGGGAATCAGAATACGTGGATCTTTAAGTAATCTCCATCAAGCCAGCAAGCATGCACCATGTAATTTTATGACTCTTTAGCGTTGCTATAGAGTCTATGCATTTCCTCCCCTCCTCTTCCTCCAGTTTAGCCACGATTTTCATGTGGTTTTAATATATATTTTCTGTATTTTCTCCATCCAGCTTTTTGTTTCCAAAACTTCTGGTCAGCTGCAGTACAGACTGAGCGCCAAACAAATTGCTGGGTTCTTCCATGCTTCCTTCCAGAAAGCAGCTTTAAAGTTAAAACTGGTGTTAGATGCTTAAATACCAACACCTCATTTATCTGCCAGCTACCCCCCTGTATTTAAAAAAGCTGCAGTATAAAAATGAGAAGGATGGTGTATACATTCTAAGTGGGCAATTAACGCAGACCGGCTTCTCATTCCCTCCCCCCTCAGGCCACACGGTATGGATGCATAAGGGAGGCAGACTCATGTTTTACACTCGCTCAGTGTGGTGCTGCACACTGCCACAGGGAAACTGTCCCAGCACAGACAGGCCTTCCAACTATTGTATTAATTATGCCTTCACTGTACATCCGGAACACTTTAGCCAGCTTCATTTCCAAGCCAATCTAACAACGTGCCTGCAAAATCCTCCTTAAGATGCTTTTGGAGGCTTATTATCTATTTGGCTTACATCTATATTAAAATCTATTTGGTTTACATCAATATTAAAACCTAAGCCTTATGTTGGCCTCCTACCTGGAACAATTTCACCCTTGGGCACTTAAATAGCCTCTTACACACACAGCTACTACTATGATCGCTCAGACTCCTTCAGGTTATGCTGTGTTCAGGAGAGAGGAGGAATGGGAAGACAACAGCAAAATGCCCACTAACATCAACGAGGCCAGGATCTGGCATCTGCTGTTTTGCAGATATGCTCTGCCCAGGAAAAAGCAGGGTCGTCCTGCTATAGTTGTCTTTGGTATTTGCCATCATTCTTCTAATGCGTATAGTGTTGGGGGTGTCGGCTTAGCAGAATTATCTTTGTTTTCTGTTGTTGTTGAATAAACATCCTTGAAACCTTTTGAAAGGTTAGCACCTGGCTGCCATGCTTTTGTAATATCCCCCCCAGACATCAAGGGAAATTTTGCCTCTGCTGGTATCAGGCACAGCAAAGACCTAATTATTGTTCTGAACCACTAAGCAACAATTGCATCTACTGTAAACTGAGTGGTAAATTCCAGACTTCATCCCAGAATACTTCTGAGACCAATAAACTTGGATACACTTGGAAAGATCATTTCTTTATGGGTGCATGCCAAGGAGATACTGGGTTCCAGATAAATCTCCAGAGTAAGTCTATTGACTTCAGTCCATTTACTCCAGGGATGAAGCTGGCTTGGTGTCTTTCCTGAAGAACTGCTGGATAATAATGATTCCTATTTAATTAAAAAGCATGCCAAGAGGAATTTCAGGGTTTAGAAATGTGCTTGTCACTCAGAAACAAATTTATACTTGGTAAGAAAAAAGTTCGTTGTGTTTTTTTTTTTCTTTTTCCCCGGACACATACACAATTATCTCTGAAACATCCCTGGGCTTGAATCCACAGCAGTGTCTCTGGGTCTGCGGTTTGATTATTAGAGGTTATTGCTTGCCTGCCTCTCTTGTCTGTTGTGCAAGCCAGTTCCTCTGCCCTTAATTCACTCTGGGCTTCTGACAACACTGCATTCCTTAATGTGCCATTACCAAACTAGTAAATAAGCACTGCTCTGCTCTCTTTCTCCCTACCCTAAGCCAAGCAGGCTGGGTACTCCTCTGTGGATTTATCTTTAATTTTACAGAATCTTTGGGTAAGTAATACACAGTGAGGTATCTTAGCTGCTGATCTACTGCCAAACACACCGGACTGCCATCCCAGAGTGATCGAAGAGATTTCATACAGGGTCTTGAATTAAAATCTTCCCAGCAAGTAGAGGGATGTGTTTGACTTACCATTTGGAAAATATCAGGGAGAGTACCCACTTGGAGATCTCGCTAAGAGGCAGTGTGGGAGGTAAAGGAGGAGAGAGGGTGAGGAAATGCTTTTATCTACAACAAACTTTTTAAGTACAGAATTTAAATCTGGAAAATATTAAGCTCATAAAGTTCCGTGTGGACAAGAGACTCCCTATCTCTGCTGCACCACCTTGCTTATCTGGACTGTATTTTTCACGCTTCAAAAACACTGTTATATGGCCACTATCCTCATATCATTCCACTGCAGCAGACCTGTACTACCCTCTGAATGCCCCTTTACTTCATAACCTGCTGCTTTTATATTCATGCCTTTTTGCTATCAGCTTCATTCTCCTGTGGCAGAACCTTAGAACAGCAGCATCAATTAGAGCCTTTCCTTGTATCACCTCAATCCTGCACCAGCGTAGGCATCTGTACAGGGCACATCTCCACTGACTTCTATGTAGATGCGCCAACAAGAAGTTGACCCAGCTTCTCTGGGAACGTGTCATCTAGTTTAGACAAATAGCTCTCAGCAACCTACCACACTGCTAATCCTTTATCCATTTTTAGAACTGATTTTTTTAGTGTTCTGAAAAGTCCAAATAAATATTTTTCCCCCTCTGGTTTTCATCTCAGGACAGAGGTGCCAAACTACCGTGAAGAGAAGCATTTTACCCCTAGCATTTCCAGCCAGAAACAGAAATAGACAAGTAAGGTTTTTCCTGTGAGATTTCCATCCTTGTTCTGGATAGAGAAATACATCTCACCACAAAGACTCATCCTCAAATGTGACTGCTCCTGCAGTTTGTGGCTCCCAAGCTCTCAGTGCCGGATCATAGGTTTGGTACAACATGGTGCAAACTTACAACACTGGGTAAGTGATATCCAATCAGGAATAATGATAGCGACCCAGAAAGTGAGGCCAGTTTGGGCAGTCTTAAGCATCTGAAACATTACACGCAGCCAGTCACCAAAACCAGACTCCAATTCTGCTGACACTTGTACATCCCTAATTCCCGTTCTATTTTGCAGCACAAACAAGACCCAAAGCAAGAGCAGAGCTTCACTGTATTGCACGTTCCACAATAATCAGCCTTTGCCCTGATCTTCCTTGGAAAAGGCAGCCCTAGGGGATGATCGGCAGAGATGTACGGGGTACAACAGGTCCTTGCAGACAAACAGCAGGGTCAGGTGTGAGAGAAAAGCTTGTCTCAAGTCCTGAGATTTCCTTCTTGCCTCCCTTGACCTCCCTCTTCCTTCTCTCCCGTTTTCTCCTTATTTCTGTCTGCTTTTTTAAATTAACTCTGACTGTGCTTTTTAACTCCACAGAACATTTTGTGAAAAAGCAGAAAGGAAAGAATGCTCTGTGAAGCATAGTCATACTCCTACTGAAACTGTCACTTGGATATTTCAAAGTGCTTTTCAGACACAGTGAACCAGGGAAAAAAGTTGTCTTGCAAAAATTTGCATTCTTAGAAATGTCTTTTCCTTGTACCTGAGGCAGAACAAGGACTCCAGCCTGGGTTCAGCATGCCTGCCCTGCTACAGAAGTCCTCCAGCATTGAGGCACTGACACAGGGGGTTAGAAAATCCAGAAAAGCAACTCATTCCTAAAAAGGCATGGCAACTAATACATTTCTACAAACCATTTCCATTTTGTGACCAATAAATAAGACTAAAAGGCTCCTGACAAGGTCTGTACGTTAGCAACATTGCTATTTCATGGGTATAATCCAAAGGTCAGGCAGATGAAATAGAAGCACAAAACAGTGCCAGCAACAGAAGAAACACTGTCTTGTTCAATGACTAGTCCTATGCTCTTTCTTACTGGAAAACTTTGCCTCCTTCCCACTCATTTCTTATATTCAGGCAACACTGAATTGCTGTTTTGTGCCAACGGTTTCTGGGACTTACCACTGTGCAGCAAAGAGGCCAGAACCACCAGAGAAGAACCAACGCCATCAGGAGGAAGAGGATCAACAAAGCAATAGCCAGGATGGTCCCATCTGACTGGAAGAGAAACACAGAGCACGTGTGAGCACCACTAACACAGAACTCCCCTCTCCACAGTACCTCACCTGGGCATCCTGCTTCCAGGCAAGTGCATGTCCCAGAGCCCATTGCCATACTCCATTTATTTTTCAGACAAAATGCCATTTTCCTCCCTCCTCATACATCCAAATGTGGCACCTGCCCCCCACCTCATTACAAAGAGGCCAGGACCTCTAGTTCTCTTCCCAGAGAGTTATAGGTTTTGTCTCGATTTTCTGAACCCCACGATTACGTAAAAAAACTTCTTTCACTTCAGATGAAAATTAATGTAATATTCTTCAGAGTATTGTGAAGACTGAAACAAATATTTAAAAAAGAGCTCACAACACAACGTTTCATTGCAGTTTAAGCATTCTCCTTTCTTTGCAACTCTTCCGCTCTTGCAGTATAAATTTGAAAGCCATGTTAAAATTAAAAGTTTACTCCAAACAGAAAACTTGAAGCAAGATCCCTACAGGCCCACAACTTGGGTCATCCTGCTCTTCTTCACAGTGCTGAGTCAGGGTAGTTCTACCATGAGCTTTTCAAGGAGATATGAACATACACACCGTCGCATATACAGGGGTTTTCCACATCAGAAGCCATTAACTCTAGAAGATCCTCTTCCTCTCTGTGATAATTCCCCCATTTAAAAAGGCATTTGCAGTTCTCTGATACCGGTTAACAATGCAAACTGCTGCACAAGCCAGCTCAATATAGCAATCAAAACCAAACGTGCATTATTTCTTGTTGCTTAGATTTAACCCAAAGCAGATGTTCCTGCTTCCTGAGGCATGCCAGCTTCCCTATACCACTCCGCCCCAATATCTTCCTACTCCGAGATAAGCCAACAGGCAGTCCTGACTTGAGCCTGTTTGAGATGTTCTTGATGTAAGAGCCAGACATTTAAAAAAACCCCACCCAAGTGTCGAGGTCACAATGCCAGATTAAGGACACATTCAAGAGCAGACTGACCTGTAGGACGGGAAAATTGGGTGCCTGCTTAAGTCACTGTAATTCAATGGCCAGATGATCCCCCATCACACCATGATGGGAAGAGTAATGGAAAAAAACAATCGGGTTGAGAGCGTTTTCCAAGCTCTCTTCTGGAGTAGAAGAAATTGGTGGAGAACTTGGATCAAGACAACCTGATCTTTGACACTTGGAAAAGAGAGGTAGTCCATGCAGGAGAAGAATTCACCCAAGACATCTCTGGAAATGGAACTTGGACTCCAACACAAAATAAAAACTCATTTGAGAAGACGGAGCTGTACGTTTGGTGCTGTTCCTCTAGACAGACAGCATAAAGTCACATCCATCATCTGCAAAATGGAACCTGGTGATATTCAACGCCTTAGAAAATGTGATCCTGACTTTTTGCTGCCATGACATTGTAGAAGAAATATGGCTTTTTATGTCTGATTGTTGTCTGCCCCTTTTGCCCCTATATTGAAATAAATATTTTGTCATTAAGAATACTCTAAAACCAATTTGCAAAAATACAAAACAAATTAAAGTAGCCTTTTAACTGTTTTGTTTGGGTGATTTTTTTTTAATAGAATTTATTCCCCCCACTCCCCCCAAAGACAACCTGTAAAGACCAATTTACATTACCCTAACACATCTGTTTCTTTGCAAGGCAGCTGTTGTGGCCAGCTGGTATTCTGTGTATCGCAGCAGCAAAACAGTCCGGAGGACTTAAAAGGTTTTGGTTTGCCAAATCTTACATTTCTCACTCAGGTAATGCCTCTCTCTAAAGCCGGTGTTGCCTGGCAAGTCTGCAGGAATAAGCCCCCTTCAGATATCAAAAACAGAACATCACTGCCCCCCTCAAAAAAAAAAATATCTGGTTGCATTAATTCCTTTTCTTCTATTTGAACATCAAAATATTCCAGACAAATACAAACTGAATTTCATGGGCTCAGCCATAGTTACAAAGTGTCAAGGTGAGACCGTTAATCAGGAACTGCAAATCCTATCTTCCTCTGCTCCGACCGTGCTGTCACTGCTGTGCACCAGGCTCTGAGGAAACCCTAGCAAGTCAGGCCAGGACAAAAGCATACGCACACAACAAATCCTACCATAAACATCCAAAGTGACCCGAATTCTGCTTTTGGTTTGTTTTATCTTTATTACATCAGTTTCTGCTAGAATTTAGCTACCATTCTGGGTAATATGTAGAACTATGCTTAGATAGAAACTGCCATTATCCAAGCTGAATAATAAACAAGAAGGAAAATATGCCTGCTAAAATAGTTTGCAAAAGTTCCACTGACATTTTGAAATCTTTCTCCCAGTCTTATAGCTAGTTAAAAAGGGCTGAAGCATTTGAAATGTCTGTTTTCGTTCCTTTTTTTTTTTAATAAAAATTTGGAAGAGCAATACAAATGCTCATGGAAACACTGAACCATGGAATAATTCAATGAGCTGTGTTTAACGCTTATTGAATAAAGGCTGTCAATTCAGACCAAGAAAACAACTTTCATTTTAAAGACAAAAAAAGATAATTTTAACACTAAACTAGTACATTTTCCATAAAAAATATCTATGGAGACAAAGCATGGCCAGCCCCTAAACACACACGGTTATCCGAAGTCAGTACTACTTTCCCATAGGATTCATCTCGACTACTTACACTGAGATAAAACCGTGGTGCTTGTACCCACAGTGAGATCAACAGCCTAAAACTCCGTTACACCTGGATGGCTGAGAAAAGCCAGACAACTCGGATACCCGTCAGGATGCTAAGCGTAAAACACTGGCGACTTGCTTCTTGACAACTGTTGGAGGCCTAGATGACGCCTGGAGCCATTGCTTGAAATGCTTTGCTATTGTCCCAAGAAACAGTAATACGAGAAAGAGCAGGCTCTTTAAATGACCTTTCAACATGCTACACATTTGACATGTTGAAACTACCTGTAGGCTCTGAAACAAATAAACTGGTAGAGAAAGCAAGGCAGCTGTGCCTTGAAGCCTGCTTTTCCCTGCCAGGGTCCAACAAGGCCAAGAAAATGCTACAAGTATTGCTGGCAGTTGAAGTACAATGGAAAACAACTTCTGGAAGATATTGTAAAATAGACAGATATGAAGAAATCTGAAGCAGGACACTTAGAGGCATCTCCTCACACACAGGAGTGTGCTCTCTCTCACTGAGCAGTTATTGTAGAACCATTACAGACTGTGAGAAGCCAGACTGTGACTGGGGGAATCCTTTTGTCACAAGACAAACCCAGCCCACCTCTTGGACTGTGGGTGCTCCTAGAGAGAAGAGGGGAGGGATGGCAAAGTCTGACCCAGTAAACGGCATGGGCTATTGCCTTAAATCTACCCACAAACATTCAGATATGTGCTGTCCTACAAAAAGATACTCCTTTAAGGCATGCACGCAATCCCGGGGAAGATCCCATCTAACAAAAAGGTTAGTATAAACCAGGTGCCTGCACATTCCTTTAACGGTCAGGGAACAGGGATGACCGCTCCAGTGGCGGCCATGCCACAGAGGAGATGACTCAGCCTCCGGAGTTCTTCTGCTGTTGCCTACCCAGATTGCTGCCTAAGGCCAAGCTCCTAAACTTCTGCCTCAGGAAGCACGTATGCAATCCTGCAGAGACACACAGCTAAGAGAATCTGTGATTTTAAGCTCCCTATTTCATCTTAGACATCCTCGAGGTTTCTAAACATAAATCAGTTCATAAACAAAAATAAATCAGTTCATTGTCATTTCAATGGAAATATGGATTATTTCCGAGGGTTTTCCAAAAAATGCTACTATGCGCCAGATGGGCATTTTTTGTTGCATTTGGTTTTGGTTTGGTTTGTTTTTTCCAATCTTCTTATTTTTGTTTAAGATTTTATTTCCCATTTTCTCACTTCGCTGCACCGGCATTTGCAGCATACATTAGCCATTCCAGAAAGACAACCTGGAATAACAACCCCAAAGTGCACGGACCCTCACAAGCCTTGACTACTGGCATTCAGGAGTGACGAATGAAGTACTAGGTGCATCTAATAAATGCGCTCATGTACTCTGGCTGACGAATAAACGCACTGTTGATTTATAGGGAGAGGGAGGTGGGTAGCATGCGTGCTTGTTACCGCAGCAGTAAATGGATTTAACTTTAAGCATGTGTTTAAGTGTGCTGACTTCATGCTGTGCCTAAGAAGGATGAGCTTCTGTTAAATACATGCATCAAGCGCTTGGCTTTAGTAGGCCCTGAAGGCTGGGTTCAGTAAAAGTACTTAGTCCTAACTTCTACAGACTTCACTGTTTACTCTGGTTCTGCACTCACTACTCCAGCAAACAAAAGCAATGCACCCTATCAACTAGCTGCTCTCAGGACTACAGGCAGCCTGTCAGTCCCCTGTGCTGTGCAGAAGAGCTTGCAGGAGCCTTTCCAGCTGGTAATTGCAGCAGAGGACCTGAGGCTGTCATGAAGCCCCATGATGTCGCCTCCAGGGCAGGCTGGAAAGCTGCCATCATTACTGCTTCAGGGCCAGGAGCGCAGAAACATCTGCACTGCTACCAAGAACTGGGAACAGCAGTGTGAAGACAGCCATATCACTAGGACTCACTTCAGTGACTGAATAATAGTGTCATCATCATGACAATAGTAATAGCAACTTAAATAACACTTATCACTACTAAACCTTAGGTGCTTTACAAAGGAAAAAAATGGTTAATATCATTCCAGAGACAGGGAAGATGTGAATGTCTCCTGTATCCCAGTCCTTTTTTACATTTTCCAAGCAGGAAGAGCAATAACATGCTGAAAGCCTTCAGAGGTGTTAGTAGGAAAAGAATGAAGTGCTTCTAAAAAGCTTTATGAAAAGCTTGACTGCAATTTTGAATAAGCATCCAGAATCTGACAGAGGTTTTCTCCCTGGAGAGAAAGAAGAAACAGTTTTAATGTCTGTTAGTCATCAGGGGAGGGGAAGACAAAGGACGACCCTGCCCTTTCACACCAGAGAGACTCGGGCAGCTTTTACTGTGAAGGAAACACTCTCCATTTCACCCAACTCTCCTGGGGACTCTCCCATCACAGCAACAGAAACTGATGTCTATCATTTATTTTATCACACATGGGATTTTTTTTTTTTTAATATAACAGAAACAATTCGGCCTAATTTCTAAAAGGAAATGAAAACTCACAGAACACTGTTCTGCAATACTAGCCTCTTTGATCAGCATCTACATGAAGCTGCTTGAGCGGGATCCAAGCAAGAATCACCTGCTCTAGGTCACCCAGTATAGGTGTTCCCAGCTCCTCTCTTCCAAGTTCACTGTGCTGTGAAATGAGATGCCCCCCTGGCAATGATCTGTTTCCCTTCTCTCCTTCCAGAGCGGAAAGGAGACAAGAGCCCACTTACAAAAAGACTTCTCCAGCATCCTATGTTATTTGCTTTACAGCCCAGTATAAACACCAGTGAAGCCTCACTTGACTGCATGTTGCATGAACCCAGAGCAAGAGACAACTTCTGACCTGAAAAGTTCACACTCCAAACAGAGCAGGCAAACACATGGTGGGAAGGAGGAGTAATCATTATTCCCTCTGTTACAAGGAAGGATCTTTGGTCAGGGAAAACAATTCTCTAATCCCTGATTGCCGTGTTTATGCTTATAAAAACAAGCTGAAGTTTTCCTTCAGAAGAAATACTTAAGAAGTTTCCAGCTAAACAGAATTGTTAGCAAGACTTCTGAAAGGCAGATATGGCAGAATGAATGGTAGAGTTCAAGTTTGTCCAGTCCCAGGCCAGTGCCTCACCTGTAAGGCACTGCATCTGGGATCCTGCGTTAAATACAATAGGGTCTGGTGGGATAGTTCATGAAAAACACAACGTGACAAAAGCCTGCAGACTGACGAGCTTTCCCTCTTCAATTGTATATACTCTCCACCAGCAGTGGGATTCATTAGCCTTCAGGTGACAGACACCTCCCCATTCAGAGGTGTTGAGGTCCCTCCTCTTTGGTTTTCTGGCTCCCTGGGACATCCCATCTGGTTGGGTAAAATGCTCCAAATTCTGTTACTGTTTCCGATACAAAGCTCCTGACCCCTGAATTTCACTGCCAAGAGACATATGCTAAAGCAAAGGCTAAAAATAGCAGTAAGACTTCATGCCACTGAACATCTGCTCAGTTCTCTACTAGTCATGCCATTACCTGTTAATTGTCAAACTTCAGGTGTCACAATTTTAACAGCCTCGCTGCAGGAAACAGCGGAGATCAAAGGGAGCAGGGCCTGTTAGCTGCAAGCTTTCGGCACTCTCCCTACAGATGAGCATCTTAATAATTGCACCCTACGGCTACAGGCAGAGGCCATAGCGTCTGCTCAGGCCTCCGGTTTTGTCCTGGAGGCGACTGTGCGAGCCTTGGCTTCGTGGCTGGGACGTCACGGGCCTGAAATCAGCTAGCACAAAGGCAGAGGCCTCTTGGGTGCCCGTTTTAGGTTCAATCTGCACACACAGTTGCACCGAAATGCCAGCAGCTTGAGCGCTCCCCCTGACAGTGCATGTTTGGTTGTAGGAGTTTCTGTTCTGACTGAGGAAGTACTGAGGAGCTCCTACTCTGAAACAGCCATCTCTTGCCCCACAACACTTGTAGCTAAACAACAAAACCTTTGAGGTGAAACCTAAGCAGTTGTTTTGGTTTCCATTTGTGCCTGAAGGCAGTCCTTAACAAGAAGTATGTTACATCCATTTCAGGAGGTGAATAGCAACTGGAATAATAGCAAACAAAATTCTGTGGAATTAGACTTTGTCATAACAGCAACCATTTATGGCTTGATTCGGGTTTACTTCTTTGTAAGGCAGGGAAGGAAGGAAAACAGCATGCTACAGCTCTGGAATGTCTTGCCTCTGGTGCATGTCTGAGATTTGTAGCATTTAAGCAGCCCTTAAAAAAAAAAAAAATCTCAGGAGCACCTTCCTTGAGCTAACACTCGCGCACCCCCCCGAAGCTGACCAGGAGAAGCTCCTCGCAGGCCGTTACAGGCGGCGTGCCAGGAGGCTGACGAGGTTAAGAGCGTGCCAGCACGACCTGAACCCACACAACAAGACATGTTTGAGATAAGTTTCCTTCTGAAACTCAGTTTAAATTAAAATCACATTTTCAACAGAAAAACATTTCAATAAAACAAAACATTGTTTCAAACGCACTGTTTCAAAGCGGTCTGTTTCAACTTAAATGTTAAATGGGATTTCACTATTAGAGGTGCACATGCGTGCAGAGAATATAGCACATATTTTATAGGTAATTTCAGCACTGTCACAGGAAAAAAGTCTGCATATCCACAAACTATTTTGACATTTCCAAATTAAAAGTTTTCAAAACTTCCATTCTGTGATTCTGCCCCCACCCCCAATTTATTGGTCTCTTTTATGAATCCCTACTTTCCAAACCATAGGAACATGCTGTTTGTAATATGCCTACCACTCTTAAGCGTATTATAAAACAGCCCATGCAGCAATATTAGAGTGAAATAATCTCTGCACATTTAACTCGTAGGATGACCTGTGTTAGCAAAATCATTCACTGCCTATTATATTTGCAGCATAAAGCATTTAAGAGCAATTTCTTTTAGAAACAAACCTGAAATCGTACGCCCTGGAGTTCCCACAGAGCAATACCTCAACTAATAATACACAGGTCAAAGGCCTAGGAAAGTGCTCATTAAATTTACTCTGCAGTTTCATAAAGCCTCTATTGATACAATGGTGAATGCTGCACTTTAATTGCCTGCAGACTTAGGAACACTGATAACTAGCAGAGCCTTAATTGTGCAGCCTGGAACAAAGTCACAATTGAAAAAGCCCTACTTTAGCACTGAATTACATTCCTTTTGAACAAAAAAAAACTTCAGTGAAGGGCATCATTAGTTTTTACTACAAGCCTGCAGTGCTTTCTTGATTTTCTAACTTTTTCTTTCTCCATATTTAAAGATCAAATCCATCCACTATTGTTTAACTCAAAGGTACAAATTCCTTCAGTCTTGCAAACAGCCACAGGAAGAAAAGCGGCATACCTAGATGTAGTAACGCTGTGCCAGTACCCGCTTCCTTTTGTCAAATGCAAAACCTGTCGGGGTTAAGAGACCGGGTTCTCCTTTTCAGCTGACTTCAATGGCTCCTGCACCCTTGCAGCTGGAAATGTGAGACCAGAGGGACTATCTTTCCAGAATGGTAGGCCTGTTCCCCACCTGTCACCTCACCATTTGTTAATGGTTGCCACCAAGGTAACTGCTTCATTATAAGCTAACCAGTTCTCTGATCTGCCCATGCAAGACCTTTGCTTGCCCCAAGCTGCTGTCAGGTGCAATAAGCCTGTAGTTTCAAGAAGCCCCTTTTTCACCGCCAAGGATTGGCTTGGCCCAACTGCTAGCCAGCAGCTCTCCTCTGGCTGCCAAAATCTGAAATCCTATCCAGGACTGTGGAAGGGCTAACTGCCCGGCCGTGTGCTTAGCCACCTTGAGTTCTTCCCATCCAAGAGTGGTTTTGGAGCACCAACATGGCAGGTAAGGAGGGGCTGGTATCTACCGGCACTGGATAGGACCCTAGCTTACAAGGGCAAGCCCAGTTGAGGCATGGCATACGCCTCCCAGCCGCAGTCGCTTCCCCAGACTGCCCTGACCCAACATGTCCCTTTTCAGCTGAAAGGCGCTCCTTTTTACAAGCATAATTCCCCTAGCCCTCCTCCTGAAGGAACAGGGTGTGCCACGGGAGGACATCCATTATGAACGGGGTACACACAGCAAATAAAAATGAGTTTCCATCAGTGCTAGTCTAAGGCAAGTCTAATATCCTGCCACAGAAACGTTCTCCCAGCCCACGCGTGGGTACCTCCATTGCCTCGCCTTCTTGCAAAGAAGCATCGTGTGTTTCTCACTAGGCGATATAGGGAGTATCAGAATATTCCCAGTGATACTCCTTGCTCTTCCAGTCGAGAGCTGCCCAGGCAGACCTGTTTTACCCTGTCACTGCAGCCCCGCAGTTTTCACCTCCCTTCCAGTTTTGAGTCTGAGAGTTACTAGTGCAAGAGGTCATTAGCAGTTTTTCCTCTTCTGGGAGTATTTTAGAAAATGAACAAAGACTTATTTTAATTCCCATCCTGGCTTCTCTCCGAGATGCTCTCTTTTTGCACTGAAGAACTTGGCAGCAGCCCCCCAGTCAGCAGAGCAGGACTGCCTCCCTGCCTCGGAAATGATTTCCTCTATTGCTGGTCCCGTTCCCGACAGCGCTTGGTGTGCAACCTGCCCGGTGCACATCTGCATGCGTACGCATTCATAAAGCAGCATTTAGTACTTTCTCCCTCTTTCAGTTCTTCAGACTCCTGCCATGCAAACAGGAGTAAATCCCTTTTTAAGAGCTTCCCAACTCCACCAGCCATTACTTGCTAATTCTTTTTCAAGCAGTGGGAGAACCACTGCAGCATACACTCCACAGGCATTAACAGGTGCAAATGAAAGCAATGCATGCTGTGTTCATACCACTAAAGCTGGATGTGGGGCAACTTCGCTTATGAAATTGGTGGTATGCTGAGATTAACAGCTGAGGAAGAAGAAATTTTTTTTTAAGTCTTAGCACTAGTGGAAGTGAGGATGCTCCGTTCCCATTGCATTTGTGGTCCTATGCTTTATACTATTGCTGTCACAAGATGGGTTTTTATGTCTAACAGAGACTAAACTTAGTTCTTGGTGCCTTCAACTATCAAAGGTCCACTGACATCAGCAGTGGAATGAAACTATTTTTTAAACTCTCATCATTAATTACGTGCCACCCAATGAAGATGCTCTGGTCTGTCAGATAAAGGTAGAAAGTGTTCAACCACATGATAACACTTGTAGCAATGCAAGTTCTCAATTTCCAGACCGGGACTGGAGGCTACATTAATCTTTGTTTTCTGCCTTAATGTCTCTTTTATAAATGCAGGCACATTAAAAAAATTCTAGTATTAAAAGCTAAGAGAGAGGAAACTGATCATGGCAACAAGAATTCAGCCTTTCATGGTATGTGAAAATACACTGTTCACGCACTGTAAAGTCACACCTACACGTATCCAGTTGTTTCCGAAGCCCTTGCTGTCATCACTGACAGCCTTATTCAATTACTGGGTACTTTTGGCCTCTGCTGGCACACTGCACCAGACCTCTGCAAGGGAGAACAAAGCACCTCGTTTACCTGCAAAGCAGACAGCCCAGCCCACCCGGGGAGATGATGCCTTTCCGAGGCACTGGAAAGCTGAGAGCGCTTGGCTGACAGCGAGAGTGCTGTAACATTTGAAGTAAACAGCCTTGCTGCAGGGAGTTAGACAGCAGCAGTTTGGGGGCAGAACCTCTGTCTTCCATGGTTACACAGCACCTGGAGCAAGTCGGATCCGTAAGGGTGGCTGCAGGACTAAGGCCAAGTAAGGAAGCATATCGGCAGAAGGTGGGTGGGGTGGGGTACCTTGCCCCCCCAGAAGGGGCCTCTGTCTAATTTGAGTCAAGCAACAGAGGCAGGTAGTGGCAAGTTCTGATAACTAAACATTATTTATAACCAAAACAGCTCCTTGACACTCAGAATTGGAGGACCCAGTTGCTAAACAGATGCCCAGGATGCAGCCACAAGCCTCCTAAAGAATGCTTTCAAGGGTAGTCTCCTCCTGAAATCTCAGTCCAAGCAGTCACAAGCAATTCCAAGGGCTGGAGAGAGGAAGGGTTTTAAATCCTCATTGGATTCTATAGAGAAGAGATTACCTTGTCCAGAAGAACAAGCCCAGCTTCCTCCTGTGCCAATGTGATCCTACAGCCTTAAGGACATTTCTTTAGAAGCAATGCCTTGCCCCTACATATGCCTGGCCTTTCCAGGCTTCAGTATTCAGGGCTGCCATTTAGCACCTTCTGCCCGCAGCAGAGGTCACCTGGACACCCCTGCATGGTTTTGCTCTCTTTTGCTTAGTTAATGCAGTAATAACACAGTCTCATTACCCTCTGTATGGAAGGGGGGATTCCTTCCCCCACAGGCAACTTGCAAATGAAAGAAAAACATTATTTAAAAGGTACAGATATTGAAAAAACAACTTCAGAGAAATAAATTAGTAACTCTCCAAGACAAGCAAGCCAAGAGACAAATTCATCAAATACTTCCAGCCAGCTGAGCTTTGTCATACTGGAGATGCTGGCATCTTATCCCCCAGCTAAGCATATAAACAGCACGCTGCCTCCAAACCCTAAGAGCACTCTCGTTCCAGCCGTTCCCCTGTTCTGTTGGGGTAGCTGCCAGTGGTCACATAGCCCAGGCCAAATAACACCCTAAATTACACCCAGGGCTGCCCTGTCTCAGTTTAACTGGGTAATACGTAAGTTAGCGGGGAGCAGGATTAAACTTCTGTCTGCAGCCCCTGATTTACAAAGTGTTACCCTCCTGCTTCTGAAATAAGCCCAGCCACTCTTAGTGGCTTTACCAGAAGCCAGCCAGTAATCCTCAGTCCGGGGTGTGCAGTCAGCAAAACCTTTGAATGAAAAATAGTCTTGGCCATCCACAGAGAGGGCACAAGCAAGCTTGACATTTACATACAGTATCATTCTGCCCCAAGCTAGAGGGTGTCATCTGCATTCCATAATCTAATAAAACAAGTGCTTTGCCCAACCACAACAGCGCCTGTGTCTGGCCCGTTCTTGACAGATAAACGGACATCACTGCATTCCTCCAACAAGCAAAACCCGCTTTTGTCCACAGAGCTCCTTACTGGCACGCGGGCCCCTGCCTCCTGAGCCCGGCTCTCCAAGGCTGCTGCACGCACCCTGCGAGGGCGAGCAGGACACAGCCCTCCCTGTTTCTTCCCCCCCGAAGTACGTGCCTCTTCTTGCCCTGCACCACTCGGGAACTGGTGAGAACGTGTGCTGCAGCCCCTCGCTGCCTGTGGGAACGTGATTAACTGGGGTAGGCTTGCTTTGTCATCTCAAAGCGGTGGGTGCAATACCCCGGTCTCTCTCCAGCATGCCTTTATTTTCCGCTCCTGACAGACAGATATGTGCTCTGATACTTTATCATCTTGAGGGCATCTGGCATTGTCCAGTCAGGTTTCCCATTAGACTTCAGAGCCACCAAAACCAGCAGAAAAGCCAAGATGGTAACAAACCACAACAGAAGCACTATTCCCGAAGAACTAACGTGAGGGTGGGAGAGGGAGTCGCATTTACCAAAACAAAAAAATTCTCCTCTACTAACCTGGTTCTTTTTTCTTTCTTTTACTCTTCTTTGAGGTAAAGACTGCACTCTGAAAACTGAGCAGTCCCATGCAATTCCATAGTCACCGCTTTTTACCATCTCCAGAAAATGACAACTCCACCTTTCACTAAAGGCCACCCCTGCATGAGATGAGGGAGTCAAGCTTTGTTCTGAATGCTACTTCTTTATGCATCAGCCAGACCTTGCCTTTGGAGTTTCATTTGTTGGCTAATGTGCCTGGGCAAATTCCGGACTGATACTTATCACAAGGGATTTAAAAGGGCCTCCCATGGGTAATCAACTCTCTTGCCTCTAAAAACTCATATTGAAAATCCCAAGGAAGAAAAACAAAATAACATCCCCAAAGACCTCCTATGGACTGGTTCATACCTCAGGCTTGAAATTAACCAGCCCAACTGAGAAGAATTTTGATCCTTTTTTACATGGAGATTTTGCTCCACCTGAGCCTGCTGAGATCACTTTTGTGTGACTGCAAGTCTTCCCAAAATGTACTTCAAAATGGAAACGCTGAACGATCCTCTGCAACAAAAGCATCTTTACAAGTCTCTCCCATACCTTCTTCTGTTTTCTTTTGTTAAATGAAAAATCAATTACCTTTCAACAGAGAGCAGAGAACTGCAGTGAAGTACCAGGAAAGCCTGGAGACTCACTCTAAAAACAAAATTTAAGCAGTTCTGGCAATTTTATTTTGGGAACCTAAACCAGCAATTCCTTCAGTCCCACAGAAAAGGAGGTACAAAAGCATATACCGTCATGCCTGTACTCTGATATTGGAAAGCACAAGCAATTAAGCAAAAGGCAGAATACAACAGCACCTGTGCAGTTTAATTTCTGACACCCCTTGCACTTTTTGGGGGCTGCAAACCTTGAAGCCTGCCACATTTCAGGAAGCAGAAAGCTAGGGAACACAAGAAGTCCCTCAAAGCACAACTGACACCTGCAGTCCAGGCCAGTGGATTCCAAAGTGCCCAGATTTGAAAGCATAGGCAGAGGCTCTAAGGCTGTTGTAGCTGTACATACGACTCCTTTAAACAAAGCAAAAAAACCCAGACTCCAGCCAGTGTTCAAACAGTGAGGTCTAGTTTGATGTTGACAGATTTGACAAGTAGTATCACTTAATGCTGGAAAGTGAGATGTATTTCAGTGTCTCTCAGTCTAAGCAGGAGATTAAGTCATTACATATGCCTTCATTCATAACCTTACTACATTTTCTTCCCCTTGAAATGCTGTAGCAGATTTTATACCTCAAGGGGAAAAAGTGCAAATAATTACTTCAGTTAGGCAATATGGGCTCAAGCAAAAGCTCTGTCTGTTCCCAGAGGGAGTCAGTTTATACTAGAGCAGTACGTGCATTATTGTAGTCAGAGACACAAAACAGTGACATCTCCTAAAGGGGACAAGCGCACAGAACACTTTCTGCCACGCGTTCAGTATTTGAAGGCAGCATAGTCTGCAAAAAGCACTTTTAACTGGCAACTTCACAAAAATGACGGCACTGGGCAAGGCAAAAAAATCCCAGTATCCCATTTTCAGCCGCTGGCACTTGGTGTTAGCAAACACAATGTGAGCACAGGAGCACTAAGCGCTCTTCCCTCCTCACTTCTGGCAATCGCAGGAGTCAGGCCTTGCTGAGTTACAGCAGCGAAGCCATAATGCGCTTCTAGAAAAGGCAAAGGCTTTGATCCCTTGTTTTTCCAAAGTGTGACCTATCTGTCTAAGATGAAAAGTGTTTCCTTTCTTCTAGAGTTTTCACTACTCAATAAAACTGACATTCATTTAGCTGCCTCGTTCCTAGGAGTCTTTAGATATTAAATAAAGGTCAGGACCTATGCTAGTATAAAATAGCTTTGCCCTGTTAACCTATGAGAAATTGGCCCAGTTACCTTACCATGAAAACCTACACTAAAATTCTTGCCAGCTAGGGTGATAAAAAAGCTTATTAGATAGTTCAATGTCTAGCCTCTACCTGTCCTGATCTTCAAATACCTACATTCGTAACCTAGGAGTCAAAGTCTGACTGACTTTTCTGACTGTTCATTTTTGGTCTTTACTTGCTGGGAATGTAGCTGTCTGCTTCAGCTATGCTCTTAGTTGAATTTTCTTCCCTGGATTACCTCCAGATAATCCTTGAAAATGGGTAGTTCATAGAACAGGACAGGTATTGTTTATAGGGAAAATGGGATATTTGCAGATTATTTACATATTGCATGGGAAGGTTTTGTTGTGGAGCTACATAAGAAAATAAAGAAATGGTACAGTTTATCAGGCTGTCAAGCTGCTTGCTTTGTTCCTTCTCCCATTAAAGAGCCATTTCTGGACAGCAATGAGATTGGGGTTCAAGGCATTTGCATCAAAGCGAGTGTGGGGCTGCCATGTTAAGTCACTGCCAATTGCCACCTGGGAAGCTTTCTGAAGACAACACTTCAGGCCTCTTTCCAAATCTGTCATTTCTGCAATACAGCACAGAGAGGAAACCCAAAGCACTGATTGCTAGTTTGCACACAGGGTAGAAAACCTTAGTTTTTTCCCTGCTTGTTACCATTACTTCATTCCACAGCTTTCTGACTGTCCCACTTAGGTCTGTCTGAAAATCTGCAGCCAAACTTTCAGGTCTGAAGTCAATTAAACAAGTCATTTGGTGCACATTTGGTATACGGGTATTTCCAGGGCTGGAACCCCTGTAACCTTAATTAAGAAAGGATTGTAGTCTCAGTAAACAGTTTCGTCTTTAACAAGAACTTGAAAAAATAAACACTACTACAAAGACAAAATGCCTATTTACCCAGGATAAACTTTCTCAATTAGCGAAGCCTGTGATATAATTTTTGAAGCAGCCACTGAATGTCGCTGCGTCTAGGTTTGGATGTAGGATCTGAATTTGAATTCTGGCTCCTTATCTGCACTGCAAATCCAGTTTCACAGTCTGGAGGCACCAAAGCAGTAGGCGCTGTCGTGAAGCACAGGCATTTTCAAAAGTTTCCATACAGCTAAAAGAAAGGAACAGATATTTCATCTCATAGCCTAGAAATAATAATTCTATCCCTGGAAGAAAGCATATCAGGAAGGAATAATTTTCCTCTCAGAATTCTTTCCCAGGTCTTGCCTCATGTGAGCAAAACATAGCAAAATATTCCTGCAATTTGCTGACAACATGCAAATACATTTTTGCCAGTGAGCAAAGAGAACTTGAACCAAAAAATTAACTAATAAAATAAATTCCCCTCTTTTAAGGCATAAGGAAGTCTTTCTAAGTTTTGGAATATAACCCCTCACATAAGCTCTGAAAACTATCTCTCCATACAATCTTGTCCTTGTTGAACAAGTATCCAGATCAAGCGACACAAAGGACTTCTCTCATCTTGTGCATCAGCCTGCGTGGACCACAGAAGACTGCTGGTAATCCGATGTTATACAACTTGGCCTTTCACGTACTCTGTATGGAAACGTGACGTGCCTTTACTGGATGCGGAGAAACGCAGGCTGTGGACAGATTTTTCAAGTCTTTTTGGCAAGACTACTCTGGCTTCCCAAAAAATAGTTTAAGTCAGCACACAGGAGAAGTAAAGCAATGCCTCAACCATGCCCTGTACAGAAGACAGGTCTTCCCACAGGTGAATAAAGCTGAATACACTGAAGCATGAAGGACTGCTCTGAACTCAAAGTGAATTCCTCCACTACCTCCTTTAGCACAAGTCATTTCATGCTCTATTCTCAACAGCCATGACTTTGCAGAAGCAGCATCTTCAGCAATACCATGAATTACAAATGGTTTCATCAATCCCTTGCCTGATTCCACCAGAGACTGAGGGCAGCAATTCACTACTGGCAACAAAGGATGCCAGCTATAAGCCAGCTGCTTCAGTGGAGAAACCCCCACTTTTTTTGGCAACCATATTAGTTTCCAGACAGAGGGTGTGATCACAACTGCCATGCACCTTTCATAATGAGCAGCACCATGGCTGTAGAGGAAAGTCTAACGAAGTCAGCAGACTTGCTTCTTGTTCACTGTGCAGCAGACAAGCAGGCATGGACACCTCCAGACCAGTGGCTGCTAGTCCTGTTCTGGTCTGCATCCCACAGCAGATACGGAGTCTGAGGCGTTTACTGAAGACTCAAGACCTTTGCCACATTATGGCACGCATGATACACAAAATGTCATATTATGACACTCAAGCTCACCTTTAAAAGAGGGAAACAGGTCTTTTGCACACCAGGCTTACTCAACTTACTTGGAAGCCCTAATATCAGTGTAACAAACAGCTGCTCTTAAGTACCACCATCCTACTGAATCATTTTAAGCACATGAATTGAAACTTACACAGTGTGTGCTGGAGATGATGACAGAGCTAGAGATGAAGCTCAGACCATCGTTCATACTGACTTGGAGAGCTGCTTCCCTGAAGAAAAAACCACAAGAAACAAGTCAGGCCAGCTAGTCCACAATCCTCTCCTGGATAATATCCTCTGGAACCAGGGCTCCTGATGCACAGAGGAGCCTTTTGTACAGGTTAATTCACCCTGCTGGTGTTCTCTCCCCCATGCTCCAATGCACAACTGCCAATTAACCCAACAAGCACAGGAGACAATGTCAGAATTAGACACATGTAAGAACCACAGAATATAGTGAGATGACAGACTCATTTTCCCACAGGCAAAGTAAATATTTGAGTATGTAGAAAAAACATACATGCCAACTTCTCGTAGCACAGGTGCTGGGCAGAGTAAGTAGGTATCTTCTACTACAAAAGGCTTCTCATCTGGAAAAAAAGAAATATTGGGATTTATTACCTGGTCAGTAATACAGGCCTTAAAGAACAAGCTTAAATAACGTTTATCCTTGCTCTTGATACATAAACAAGATCAAATATTGTATGAGGGATAAAAAGCTACTGCACAGCAGTTGTCCTGAAGTAACTGTAGGCATGTTTCTAGCCCATGGAGTTACAGAGCAAATACAAGGTAACAGCAGATACCCTGCACCTCAGGAAAAAAAAAAAAAAAAAAAACAAAACAAAATAAAAAAATCAACACCTCATGTTTACCCCCCGAGAAAGATGGGGAAATGTGGCAGCTGACCCTCCTTCCTCATTTCTTTGCAGAGCCCTCATGAAAACTGTCTTGTGTCCAGGCTGCCACAGCTCTCCATCATTTTCACTGTAAAACACCATTCCACAAAGCCCTTTGTGCCACCACTCCTACAAAAGGGCTGAGGACTACCTGCCCCTGCGGAGCTGAGCGCCTCCGGGCAATCGGAAGCCCTGTGCAGCCCGTCACCCACATCTTGCACGCAGCACCCTCGCCAGTCCTACAGCTGCTCTGTGCTGTTGAAATCTATCACGCCACACATCCAAGCCACAACAAAACTGAAGATACAAAGCTTTTTGAACGGTCAGAGTAAATGATCACAGCCACTCTATACAGGAGACCAGATGGAGTTGCAACAGATTACATATAATTGAAAATAGCTGGGTTAAGGAAATTGTACATTATGGAAAATTTTGCACTTCAAGGCAGACTCGTCTGAACCTAAATTAAACCTTCCAGCCTAATTATACTATGGTTTTAAAAGTGAAGTGAGAAAAATCATCAATAGGCAATTGCCTGGGAAACACGAACATCAGCTAATACTCTTCTTTTGCAGACTTAAATCAGAACTTTATACCATCTCTCTGGTGACCAGAGAGATGGGGATCCCAAGGAACTTCCTGGCCCACTTGCCAGCTGAGTAGACATCGGGCAGGCTGGCAGAAAATCAGGCAGACGGGCCGAGTGGTTTTTGGTTTTTGGACTGGAAACCACACATTCCCACAGAAGGGGTTGATTCTGCTGAATCAGCATTTTCCAGAAGCATGTCACTGCATCAGAAAGCTTTCTACCAGCTGCACTTATAGCCATCTCTAGGGCCTTCTATAGAGATGCTTTAGACATGAAATGAGCTGTTACCAAACACTACCAGCTTCCTAAAATTTTCCAGTTAAAATTTTCATTTTGTTTGAAAGCCTCTCCTCTCCCGACAGATGCCTTCCCCTTCCTCCTCTCAAACCTGTAGGTTTCAAATCTCATCTTCAGTCGACATCTTGAGTCTTATCTCTGTACATGGCAGGGTGGAAGAGACCTTCATTCTATGGGGCCATGTTGAAACAAGAGTACAATTCACCACCTTGCTTTGCTATCTGAAATACAGACAGCAGCCCTGGGGTCTCTAACCGTCTGAAGTCTCTTCACAACTGCATAGCACACAGCTTCCCAGGGTACACAACACTGGCAACATGGAAGCAAGGTTACAGTGTTCAGCGCATCACTAATAGCAGCAGGGAATGGAAAGGAGCGAGGATAAAAGTTTAACCAAATCGTGTAGCAACCTAATGAAGAGCTGAGCTATTCTGACTGTCTGGTCTTCTGTTTTTGAGGAAACCTGTGCAAGTTACAATTCCATTTAAGGTGCCCGTGGAAAGAGGGAAAGCCACGAAGAGACACAAGCCAAAGAGAATGTGGCAACCTTCTCTAAAGTAATTTCTGCATCAGCTGTGAGCCTTGTTCATTTCTCACTTGGCTGCCGAGATAAATTTGTTCACATGGATGGTGTCTAATAACAATTAGGGCAACAGCAGTAGAGCACTATTGACGCTGGCCCCGTTCTCAGTGGTTAGCTCGGCAGGGTCCTCTCACAAGCAGGGTCACACAGCACAGTTTACTGCAGTGGATGAGGCACAGAGATAAGAGATACAGGCTGCAAGAGTTCGTTCCCTCATGCGGAAGCAGGACTCACCAAGTCAAGCATTTTTTTCCCCAGACATTCCTAAAAGAGAGGTTTCCACTGAATACAAAATTTTAGAAAGCAGTAATATTGCTCTAGTAATTCCTATCAGACATTATAATCCCTATTTCATACCAGTGTATTTCTTTGCTTTGGCAGCAATGTAAAAGATTAATTCCTCAGGCAGGTTAGGAAATGTTTACTTTTTACACTCCATTAAAAAAAATGAAATGGTAATGAAAAGTTGTAGCCTTCCTTGAAGTTTTCCTTATGTTTCCAGCTTCCAGCAAATCCCATGCCTACACAGACACACTTGAATTTTTGGGTTACCCACAGCAGTTATTTTGTTAAGGACTGTTTGACTCAGGCAAACAGCTGAAAGTGAAACATTTTGGCCAGCCATATGGTTTTCACAGACAGGCTTCGCTTCTGCATCATGGCTCACCTACTTCAAGCTTCTGGGATCTCTCTAGATCCCTGCTCCTGCTGTTGGCCTGGGAAGTACCATATTATCGCTATTCTCCCACAGCCTCGGTGCAAGAACACATACAAACGTTTCTAGTACGCTCAACATTAGGAGCAGATGTTTTCAGCACAGAGTATTCCTTTGCTAGCCCCATACTATCCAGAAGATTACTTCCTCATTAAAAGAGAGGCAGACAGACAATAGGCATTTAAAGCACGCAATGTAGCGATACAATGCACATCCCGCACTTCCTATCGCCTGCAGCACAGGCACTGGGTTTACGGGGAGCTTGCATCATCTACAGGCCCTTGGTTTTGCAATAGAGTTACCAAATCAAACCAGTAGCATTTCCCACTTTGCACAAGCAAGGAAGACGGACAGTGGTGGTGAATCTGGCCCTACAGTTCTGTTCTCACCCTGATTTATGAAGATATTAACTCCCATGAATTTATGACTGTCTCAGCGCACACATGCCAAGAGAATGAAGACCAATGTCTTGTTTTCTCCTTTGCTAACGCTGTCAGCAAAAGCCAAAGAATTCTCCATGCCAGCATTCTCTAAAACAAAAGCTGGCTTAATTTTGCAAGGCCTTTTACTTAGATCTCATTAGCTTTTTGTTTCTCTTTCTCTCCCTTCCCACCCCCAACTTGCATTAAAGTCTATGCCTCTCTAGAAAGTTTATCAGAGTCCCGAGAGGGGACTCATGGCTGGCCAGGCTGGCTACAGGGAGAGATTATTTTGTTTGGAGAATGTTTGTGTTTCACCACAAAAATGAGTAACTATTTTCCTTTGCTCTAAACAAAAGAAGATCCATTTGGTTTGCATAACTCTGGCCATCTGACTCCTTCCTGGAAAACTTACATAGGGAAACCAAACAAAACAACACTTCTCATCTGCTATTGCATCTGTATCTGCAGGATGCATTTGAAAGAACGCCGCTTTCCTTGTCTGCTACAGAAAAAAACTTGCTGTATTCCTGTGCAGTAAGAGATGGGTCTGAATGCTCCCAAACTCTAGATCTCATGCCAAAAAAATCTGAATTTTGTGGTTTGGACTCCTCTCAGCTGACAATACTGGTGGAAGAGCTGTGGACGGCGGGGGGCGGAGCGCTCGATTCGATGTCGCTGACTTCGCTGCCCAGGAAGCGATTTCTGTTCTCGGCTCCGCCGCTAGCCGGCTGCGTAACTGTGAAGAAATCACTTCGCCTCCTTTGCTAATTTTATAGAAAGGATGCCCAGGCCTTGGTTGCATCTCAGACACCAATCGAGGGCAGAGCTTGGACATCTTCAAGAAATATTGCAATGCCTCCCTTTGAGAAAGTCCACCCACAGTAATGGGCACAATTTGCTCCTTACCTACACACCTCTAATCACTCCATCAAGCAAAATAAGGTCCTCACTGTATAAAAAAAACCCCACAGGACACTGCACTCATGGGCAACTAAAACTAGTAGGTCCTGAGGCATAAGCCGTTCAGACCAGTGTACAGAAATGGAGAAGGGTCAAACATCTCACAAAACCACATCTGTTTTCTGTGGATGCCCTTTCAACAAGGTACTTTCTACTGCTCAAATTCCTGTAATTCGCTACCCAGCATTCCTACACCTTTTAACAACTATCTGTAGCCTGTAAAATCTATTATTCCCAGCATTAGTGAATAGTTTCTTTTGCCACTAGCAGGGTGTAACCTTTTGGCAAGCCAGGACTTGGAGTACTTCCCAACCATAATAACAAAAGCCTCAATATATGCGTGATGTTTTAACACACAAGAGCAAACCTCAATAAAAGAGAGGTGCAAAAACCCAAAGAAGGTGACCAAGACAGACCATAGTACTTTCTTTTAGCCATATAACCAAGCTAAAACTAGCAGCCATTTCTTTGGTTACCAGTGCATCCGAGAAGTGACTGGCATATTGAAAACTGACTGCAAAGGTCCCGTACATAAGTGTTTAAGAAAGCATGACATTTTTCAAATTGCCACCACAATATCGCAAGTGCTGATTGTTGGACTCGCAATATCAGCAATATTTTAGTCCAGAAATGGCTGCAAAAGCCATTTGCCAAACTGTCCACATATCACAGACTAACAATTTCCTTCTGTTATCCCTGTATTTATGATTTGCGTTCAACTAAAGTACATCTCAGAAAACGCTTTGACCTAGTCCTCTGCTACTATAGGAGAGAAGGCTCTGGTTTCTTAGACTAGTACAGCCAAATTGGGGGTGGGAGCCTGGCTGCTCCCACATACGACTCCCTCAGGAACATCCGAGCTAAGGCGGCTGTTCTCCTCTGTACCTCAGCCCACTTGAGATGGGTAGCCCTGAGCCATTGCGAGCCTGAGCACTTCCACTGTCCCTTTGTCACCTCAGATGAGGCAAAATACCTCTGTGATTCTCTGCACCACCTACCAAAGAACAATCTCTGTTCATCCTGGCTGACTCCTCCTCTTATGCCCCTCCTTGTGACAACTCTACAAGCAAAGTTTTTATTTCAAAACCATTTTGTGGGGAGATAGGAATGCAGAAAGACACTGGAACAGTCTCTGAGCTACAGAAACTGCCAACGAGAAAGACCCATAAATAAGAAATGTTTTGTTAATGCTGTAATGAAAACCACATTGAGATCACGCTGTAATTGCTCTGCTTTGTGTAGGGACACACGAGCTTTGAATGCCAAAGCCATTCAGAGAAGAGTTAGGGGATGGGGGGGAGAAACAGATAAGCACAGAACAATGATATCACATTCATAACAATCTCTATCTAGATGGAGAGAAGGGATCTGGAAGGAATTGCTTTTTCTCTGATGGATTCATCTGCTGTGCATACAATTCTGTTCAACAAACACACATAGCTTCAAGACTACTAGTAGAACTTGGCAAAGCACCACGCCATTAATCTGCTCATGCTCACAACTGGCAGCTCAGGAGAGCAGCACATGCTGCAGCGCAACAGGATCATTCCCAGGCAGGAATCTTGGTCCAGCACTGCAACAGCTCCACTCCGATCTCAGAGCTGCTACCATAACATGCCAACGTCACAGCGAGAGACCATCTTGGTCCCCCAGCAGCACACAGTATAAATAAGCGAGCTTGGTAAAGCACTCCACGTTGCACACAGATTCTCCTCCTCGCTCAGCCCAAGTTTCCTGACCGCTCTGTGCTTATTCCTCCACACTCAGCCTGGACAGCTGCAGAGAAGTCGGCTGGACGTAAACACACAGGAATCCTCTTTTAGAGGTTCCTACACTGCAATTTGTTGGAGGCTAGGAGAGGATTTGAGGGAAGTGTGACCATTTCTCCTGTTTTCATATTCTTTGTCAAGCAATGACTTGGGCCACTCTTCAAAATAGGATGTCAAGCTCACCTTGGTGTATGCTTTCACCTAGGAAAAGTTAGAGGCATATGTTGTGTGCTTCATAAAGGTCACACTCCCAAAAACACCTGAAGGAATTTGTACACAGTGATGGACATTCTCTAGTACCACAATAGAAAGAGGGAAAAGCTACTGTAAGAAAATAAAAGGAAAAGATTCAGTGGTGGAGGGTTAAAGTGGCATGATCAAGTGGGGGAATCAGGGATTAGAGTGGAACTGCAGAGCAAAACATTCCTGTGCCAAGAGTGACCAGGCTGCAAGAAAGTAAAGAAGATATCACAAGAAAAGTACTGTGCTGCCAGGAGAAAGGAAAGACAGGGAAGATGGAGCAACCTGCTAGGCTTTAAAAACAGAAGGCAACTTTTGGAAGGCATTTGTTGGGCAGTTTGGGGATACAGTTCCCTATACAGCTCACTCTCCACTGACACCTGGCAAAGTACTGCTCCCACTGTCTCTGCCTCATTTTCCCATGCTTCTGGTACTCCGTGCTGAGGGGGGGAAAAAAAAAAAAATCAGGCTAGTTTGTGCAAAGGATCAGTTTTGGCCAGGCACCCAGAGCATTCACTAGAATGCAAAAGATCTAGCCCCACCTCTGCTGTGGTGCATGCTGTTTCCTCACCAGTCTTTCATCTCTCTATTCAGTTTTAAATTGTCTAGGACAGAGCTCGCCTCTATGCCCAGAACTGCCTTTGCTGGATCCTGCACGATCTGGGCAGACAAAGACATTTTAGCACCACAAAGCAGTCATAAGTCACTGCACTGTATAATTACTTTTAACTCTGTGCAGTCTGAAACCAATTCTCTTAGGTCCTGCTGTTGGCAGAAAACACCCTGCTGTTGAACATGCATCTGATTACAGTTCTGCTGAGCCAAATATTCTTCATGGTTTCTACAGATGTTCCTTTTTTTTATCCCATAGCTATGAACATTATGAGCCGATGCTCTCTTCACCTGCCACTTTTCTCTGCCAATAATCCCAATAAAAATCTATTAGCTCATACCCTTAACCTCAGCAAGTCCTAGCTGTGCTGGTCTACATCTCATCTGGGATAATTTAAGGTTTCAGGAATTGTTGGCTTAGCATTGTCTTTAAAAATACCTCCTTCCCTGATACAATCAGGGGCTGAGAGGTTTCAAGCAAACAAAACCAGCTGAGCTATCCAATCTCCATAAGGTTTCCATAAAATTCTCCTTGGGTTAACTCTTATGTTAAGCCGTTCGCAGCTAAGTGCCACAAAGGCACACTGAGAATGCAGGCTGGAGCTGCAGGCTCCAGCAAAGCGAAACACCGAGATACATTCTCACATAGAGCAACTTAAACTTAACGGAGCTATGCCAGTTCCTGCCAGGAGAGGCTTGGGTTTGAGAACATTGATGAGCAACTGCTGGGTTCCCTCAATCAGGAAATGGTTTGAACTCAGAAACTGAGTTTGTGGCCTCTTGCTTCCAGGTCACTGCATCAAACGATCTAGTGCTGTGCAAAACATACTGAGAAGTCTTGGTGCAGTGCCAAGGAGAATGAGCTCACTTTTCACCTATGCATCGATTCAGGACACAATGAATGCACCAGGTCAGAAGGCAAGGAACATATTTGGCCCTGACCCTCATTTTCCACAGTCATTTTGTGGACACAGGAAGACAGCTTCAAACAAAAAAGCCCATGGGTTGCTCTAAGATCAGCTTATCTTTCCTGAAAGCTACTATGAAATTATGATGACACGATAATAAATTACTCAGCTAGACAAGCAGTCAGCACACAAAAAGAGAGGAACGAGTCTTCCTCCTCGCCCCCACTAACACCAGGTCACAGTGTTCAGGAGTGAGGTAACCCTCGCAAACAGTCCCTCCCATTGGCAACACTGGATGTTTTTGTGTCTCCATAGGCAGGACACACTGACTAGTGGAAAGCCGATGGATGACATTCTTAGCTCTGTGAAGACTTTAGGATGTTTCCAGGAATGAATGACTTGCTCCAGAGCCAGCCAGCTCTGAGGAAGCTGAGCTGAGAAGCAATTGGGATGCAACAGTAGGTCACAGTGAGCATAGCCTCAGGTAACAGAGGTAACTTTCAAGCTAATGACAAGCAGGGAGCAAGTAGTCTTCTCTGGAGGAAAAAGTGGAACAGCAAGTCAAGTGCTGAAAAGACTTTACATAGGAGAGAAAAGAAGGATAGCATTAATATCACTTCACTTCCCTTCCCCACAAAGCTGGCAGCAACAGTAGCTACTTTTACCTTTCATTCAGGCTCAGAGTCCTGTCCTGGACTCACAATGCAAAGGGGGCCATAGGAACGACAATTGGTGGATGGATATGGAGGCAGAAACGAATAAAGAACAGGCCATCGAGAAAAGAGACCTGCACCAAATCTCTAGCTTCTGAAGAGGCCCCATAAACCTATAGGAAGAGGACCAGGCTGGCTGTCAGGACACCTGCGTGCTTGCCCGCAATTAGCTCGCTTGGAGCAGCTACCTTCAGTACTGTAACTTCAGTTCCCCCATCTGTAAACCAGGGGTAGCAGAGTTTACTCATTTCATATTCAGCTTCCAATGCTTTTTCTCCTCAAGATACAGATCCATTTTAAAGCTCCTAATAAAAAGTTCAAATTAAGCCCAAGATCCAAGTTTTTCAGGCCTTTTGAACTCGTACTCAAAGACCTTTGTGCTGCAGCTCTTGAAAGCAATTTATAGAAGAAATAGAAAGCAATTCAAGGCAATAAGAGTAACGACGTCCTTCCACCAAGAAAGAACCAAACCTAGCCCTTATCCCCTCCCACACAGCTTGCAAATCTGGCCCCTGGTGGTCCTGAAACTGAAATGCTGCACACATTGACCCAATCAGTCTTGCTTTAGAGCTCATCAACAGCACCAGTCTCTCAAAGGGATATCTGGTCTGAGGGGTGCTCAGGACTTAAAACAAGGCCAGGCCAAGCTACAGCAGGGTGACATGTGCACTCCTAAATCTTGCAACTTCCAGGGCCCCTGTCATGCTGAGTGGTGGTCTTTAACTCCTGTAACTTCCATTATATGTCCATGCATTTCTTAGCATAAAATACAACTGCTTGAAAAATCATCCACTAACTTTTCTCTTGAACTGAAAGTAGCTCCTCCACAAAGTGGAAGCGTTCACCCAAATTATGCGTTTGATATGGGATATTCACGTTTTAATTGAAAAAAGACAGCAGATATGCAAACTAAGGATGCTACAAACTGTCAGCTTCCAGCAACCAAACCCAAAGGCTTTTGGGTTTGCACCACATGGCTTCAGACTTTTGATGAAAAGAAAACTTCTAAATATTTGAACAGCAATTTCATTTCCATTGGAGAACTACAGGAGACTTTATAACACGTACGATCCAAGCAAAACTTTGGATCTGAACTCTGGGGAGAAACCAAACATGGTTCAACACTTAAATGCAGCCATGATCCAGATTTAAGGAGTTCTGACCACATGTCAGGTTGGGGTTCGATTTTTATGAAGCTTAAAAGGAAAAGCATGAATCTGTGGCTGCCTCTGCTGTTCTTTGTTGAAAGCCACCACTCACAGCACTTATCTCCAGGCTGCATGGAGATGCCTCCAAAACAATTAATTCACCATATCCCCCCCATCCCAGTGCTTTTACTCAGATCCTTTTCCTTCCCTATTGCCCCCTCTGGTGCCACCTGCTCCTCCCTGGACACTTAGCCCTCCAGCTTCTGCTCTTCATGTCCTCAACACTCACCATATCTGAATTAAGCAAACATGAACCACAGCCAGCCAAACTTTCTCCTTAGTGACACAGGAGTTGGCAATTCCAGAACCTGCCTACTGCAGAGGGGGCCAGCGCAACAGCACAAAAGCCATTCAGGACAAATTACGTACACTCACTGTCCAATAACCACACCTGCCCTGAATGCTCAGTGGCATTCCTCACAGGGCAGACAGCCTTAGCAAACTGTTCCCCTGCTCTGAAGAACAAATTACAGATGCTCAAAGCATAAGTCCAATCTTGAGCCATTAGACTTTCACATATTAATTCATAATAGATTAATTCATGCATTTATTTTATACTCAAAAGGGTCAAGACCACCTCCAAAACAATCAGGCAGCTTCTGAATAGATTCCACGTTAGAAAAGATGAATTCTACTGTCACTGGTGGTATTAGCTACGATTACACTTTCTGGTTTCCTATGTGGGTTTGCAGGCATGACAGATGAGAACAATAGGATCGTTAGTTCTTCCAGCTAAATGGCTCTCGGTACGCTTCACAAAAAGACCAGACACTCAGGGTCTAATGTGCTTCTCTTACTTTGGTTCTTCTGCTTGGTGAACTCTGTAGAGGAAACATCTTTCACAAGCTGCATCCACAGAAGCACAGCAACACCTTAGCTCCAGCTCCAACACAGCTTCCAACAACAGTGTTGGTTTAAGCTGCATGACCAGGCCTGCTAAGTACCACAAAATACAGGTAAGGAGAGAAACAGACCTGCTCTCACTACATAGTTAACCCAGCAAGACACATATAGATACTCTTTACAGGCAAGTTTCTTGTCTTCTATATTTTGTCCTCTCCACTGCTCAAGTTTATTATTCACGTACTTGCTGTCAGAGTCGCAGCATACAATACCACCAGCAATTTTCCTCTAAAAAAAAAAGTAATCTCTTCTGCATTCTGCAAATTTAATAGCTCCTCATCCCACAATTATTACCTTCACAGTCAACATATTTGAAGATCCAAAATGTTTTGCAAGCAAATGCCTGCCAGTACAGAGTTGGGGGGTGGGGTAGGGTGGGGTGTCAAAACAGCTTACTGAGAGTAACCGTGTCATTGATCCTGAAACTGCAGAGCACTCTGTCAACGTTACGGGCATGTCGAAATCCATTTCCTCTCACGACAACCTGAAAAGACTCTGTAGCAAAAGAGACAGTAGATTATTGATACATAGCAAGACAAAGAATGGTCATTTAGGTAAGGCACATATTGCAAAAGTTTTCACTTGAAATTTCTTGAGCTAAAATTTGCAGTTTAACAATTTTTAAGTTACAAAAAATGTTAAAAATTGAATTTTCACTCTCTCCCTACCCAATTTCAACTCGAGTTTTTAGAAACAGGAAATAATACACAACAAACATTTTAACTGACCTGCAGTGAAAACATTAAGCTTCAGAGACACTGAGCTTTCCCCTCCCCAGGTTGCTATTTTAAATGGCAGAACGTTTGGGGTGAAGAAAGGCAAAAGTTGGAAAGAAAAAAAATAATCTTCCTGTGAAAGATAACTTGGAGAAGTTCAAGTGCTGCTCTCCTAGGTAACTGCAAAATTGTATCAGTTACCATGAATTTCATCACCTCCTGCCCTACTAGCCTGTACTGTGACCATGAGTCCCTGGCTAGACTCATTTCCATACAATGACAGAGGATTTCATCAACGACCAGCTTTCTAGTCTCTGGACAAAGGCTATAATCTCAGAGTCCGCGAGCATTTCTCCAAGTCTTCCTCTCTCTGCTGTAGCAGAAGCAGAAAGCACCAAGTACAGTCACCAACACCTGAGCGCTGAACGGAGTGGTCCTTTTTGGAACAAGCAGGGCCGAGCAATGAGATCATACCCTCACAAGTCTTTCACACCACTCTACTGTTCCTTGTTATTCCAACTACTTGAACCTAGTACTGGGAAAGGTTTAACAAACTTCCTGCAGCCACCAGCATTAAGACTGCCTTGCAAGGCAAGCACCATTTTCAGACTTTCAGATTTTGAAACAGGGCCATAGTCCCAGAAAAGTTCTGGCAGCAGCCATAGGAACTCAAACTCTGCCGTTCCCCATGGGGAAGGAAACAGCCCCCACAATTCCTGTTACTATCTAGGAGAGGCACTCAGATAATCCCCACTGATGTTTCGCTGATGAATGTGGTTTGAACACAAAATGCTTCACCATCCAAGACAACGCAGGAGTAATCAGAGTGCATCAGAAACACCACCCTGGTTTTAAAATTCCCAGGAGCAACAAGGAACCTACTTTTTGCAGATTCAAAGTTTTTGCCTTACACTTTACAGTCCCCATTCTTCTTTCATCTCCCTTAAGGACTCACACACTGTACTTGTCAAAAAAAGCAGATTTGCTCTGGAATCTGGGCTCTCTTCCAGGTCCCACTCATTTACAGCCAAGTTGCAAATCATCCCACCACATCTAGCCAGGGAAGCTGCCTCGCAGGCCCATTAGGTGTTGTCCAAGAGCATTTGGGAAGAACGGGGGAGAAAAGCTCTGTTCTGGAGTGCGGGGGCTGATGAATACTTAAGAGAAATCACAGAAGTCTCAACTGCTGGGGAATGAGAGTTCAAGCACAGTCAAAGAACAGCATATCAATGTTGTCAGATTAACCACGGGGATCCTGTCTCTGCTTGAGACTGAAACGAACAGATACAGTATGCACCCTGCATGTCTGTACTGATGCAAAACCAAATCAACAAATGGACATTTCAAAATGATGTGTTGCTGCTGAAATTCATTACTCAAGTGTCTGGGACCAGTCTGCAGTGCAAGAGTGGCCTCAGGTAACATGGAGCCCTCATGTTCTCTCCTTCCAAGAAAAAAAAAAAGGCAAAAAAATCTACAAGTGTGTAAAGTGGGTCTGAATGTTTGTACAATTCCCTTTCCCAAGCATTTATGGAACCTCTCTGCACCAAATCAGAGACTGTCATGACCACAATCATCTACCATGCTCAGGTAGAGAGAGCCTTGGTTTAGAGCCTTTTTTAACAAAGGAACTATTTAAACGGACAGCCAAAATGAGAAAAAGATGACTAAGTACTATAATTCATGTCAATTATGCCATCCTGGCTTCAAAAAATACTGTAGTGACACGCATGGAATGCAAAACCGATGGTTGGTACTTATTTGGCATTTAGCCTGGTGTCTTGCATCTGCTAGGAAAATATGACTACCTATGTATGTTTAAGTATACAGGCAGTTGCTCCAGGAACAAGAGATGCAGGAAGGATGATTAAAGCAGCTGCTTTGGAAGGGGAAACAAAGTAATGACAATTGACTTTCTTTTTTGGACTGCTGATTCAAGAAAAAGGAAGATGCAGAACTTGTCAGGGACTCATCCTTCTCTACAAACCTCAGCTCTGCTCCCAACCTCTCTACTTAATGAGTTGCTACACATTCAACAAACAGAATAAGCTTCATAAAATGTGAAGAATTCACAGAAAGCAGATAGAAGAGGCTAAAATGGCTCTCTTTAAAAAAGGCTGGGTTCTGCTGAATGCAGAAATGCTTGCCAGGACTTTGAAGCCACAGTATACATAGCACAATCATATTAGAACCAGCACACAAAGAAGGGGCAGTACAATTCACACAAGTCAGCTGAATGATCATAGAATCATAGAATAGTTTGGGTTCAAGGGACCTTAAAGATCACCTGGTTCCAACCCCCCGCCATGGGCAGGGACACCTTCTGCCAGCCCGGGTTGCTCAAAGCCCCATTCAACCTGGCCTTGAACGCTTCCAGGCATGGGGCATCCACAGCTTCTCTGGGCAGCCTGTGCCAGTGCCTCACCACCCTCAGAGTGAAGAACTTCTTCCTTAGATCTAATCTAAATCTCCCCTCTTTCAGTTTAAAGCCATTACCCCTTGTCCTATCACTGTGTGCCCTTGTAAAAAGTCCCTCTCCAGCTTGATGTTTAAATTGATGATGTTTACATTCTAGTCCTCTCAGTCACTGTATCAACCCTAAATGCCTAAGAAATGTTCAAAGAATATTTGAAGCCTATAGATCACAGTGAGATCATTTGACTTTCTTGCTAGTTTCTTAAGAAGCACTTCCCCTCAACAATCCTCTGAGATTATGAATTTGCAAAACAACTTAATCAAAGTCTTATTTTCTGATTTGGTTTGTAATTTTGCAGCATATCTACTTCAAGTTTGGCACAGTCCAAGTAAGACAGACTGGTTTGACTGAAAAACAGTTAGGCAAAACTGCCAAATTCAAGCCTTTTCTGTAAGAAAATCCCATTTGACATCGTTTGGCAGAAACGGGAAATGTGCAAGCTACTGTAAGATGAAAAAGAAATTCACCAAAAAGTAAAAGATTTAGCTCCAGTTAATTAATTCCTTTTGCACTCTCCAGCAATTAGAGATGGACAGAAAGATGTATTTTAGGCAACGCAACCAACCAGGGCCTCAATGTATACTTACCCCCTGCACATATACTGGAAGGCTCTGCCGCCAGGATTTCTATACAGGATTTCTTCAAAATCTAAAAGACAGAAAAAACGTCATGAAGTATCTCAGACTTGTTTCTATAGAAACACAAATCTGAAAGCATGAGAGAGTGCACTTGTTCTCACGCAAATGCTCAACTCCACACTGCACTTTACATTCATGTCACAATTATGCCATCTTAGCTTTTCACTGTAAACCAGCCACCCCGGTGTCATTGCTCTTCCACAGCAAGCTATTGCTGTGGAGGAAGGCAACAGATGCCGGTGCTCTCCAGCATCTCAGCACAAGCTTGCCTTTGTCTGCGGTACAAGTTATTACGCAAGCTATGATCCGTAACACCTAAGGTGCGCTCTGAAGGGTTAGCAAGGCAACGTCATTGCCCTCCTTTTGCAGTCACACCTCCCTCCCCAAAATTATTCTGCAGCCCAAAACTCCAAACAGAACATCACAAGTTCAAGCTCAGCTGTTTACCTTTGCATTAAAACGTCCTAGGAATACCTACACAGCCACTTCAAGACTCCGTAAAGGAGTTCAAACTTCTTAAGTTTTTAATCTGATCTATGAGAGCATACCTGACTGCGTCCTCAAAGTTGCACTGTGATTTCAAATCAAGATGTATGGACAATTGCTCTTTACTTAAACCAGACTTAAATTAAGCAGTATGTCTTTGTAAGAGTTGCCACTGCCTCAGTGCTACAATTGCTCAAGCTGTTATTTGCCTGCAGCAGCCTTCCCCTGCTCTGAAGACCAACTCAAATTCTTCACTGCACACAGTCAGCAAAATTATGACAGTGCCTGTAAGGCCCCGTGAGAACGGCAGCAGCAACCGAGAGCCATGGGTGTTCAGCACCGGGCTGAGCAGCCCCTAGACGAGGTAATACTGATCAGAATTTAGGTCAGCTCCAAGAGGCAAGTAAATGTCAGCCAAGCATCATGACTCAAATCCAACATGAAAATTATTTTCCCAACTTTAAATTGAAACATCTGTAAGGAAAGAACAGCAACCAATACAATAAATTCTGTACAAAAAAAGATAATCTATTTTTTTCCTGCAAAATCATGGCTCTCTGCCTCAAATACCTAATTGCAAAACGTACAGATAGAGCAATGATTTCTTTTTTAAAACTTTTAAGCAAAAGTTTGAGTTACTCAGAAGCAGGGCTGGTAGAGACTGAAAGAGTACCAAGGGACTGAAGGAACCAGGACCGTCTGAGCTGCTGGCAGCCTGACAAGTGAGGAGAAAGAAGATTTGCAGGAACAAGGTTATACAGGAACTGTCAAGTGGAAAAAAAGAGAAAGTCAACAGTTGAGAACTGACCTGAAAAGCACTAGAAGAATTTGAAAGGCGAAATAAGGAAAATACACAAAAAATAGAGAGGACTGTAAGAACACTCTTCCAAAGTACCCATCTGTAGCTATCTATCCACCCATCTCCTGTCAGTCCTCTACCACTTGCCCCTTACTCATTCCAGGTTCTGCTTCTCTGAAGATAAAGCATTTTTCTCCCAAAGTGACTGCCAGGGCTAATGAACACAACTAAGAGTTGATGTTTTTCCAAGTGTTTTTCCTCTCCACTGAAAAACATCTCCTTTAAGAAGAGAACCTTTTCACATTTTTCCACATTCCCCCCTTAGATTCTGTCCCCCTCTCCCTCAGCATCCCCAGAAGTTTTTATATATATTTCTTCTCCTCATTGCCTTTCAGCAATGAAACGAAAGAGAAGTAGGCAAATGAGTTGGAAAACAAATGCATGAAAAATACAATCAATACTTTCATTTTTTAAAAAAAACAAGTAAAACCTCCCATGATTAAGTTTGCAATTCATGACTTCTATTCAGTCATTTGCAAACATTCATACTGCAAGCCAACTCAGATGGGGGGTGGAATAGCAGGTGTCTCAATTAGATGACGCAGAGCTCCCTTCCAGTCCAATCCAATCCATTTATGTGACTATAAAAAGCTGGCCTTAATGGCTTTTTACAGTGCCAAGTGCAATATTTATTTTGCTTTAGAATAATGTTTCCAGTGCTCCAAGCACCCACCCTAACAAAATGAAAAATCAGGCAGCAGTAACTATTGCAAAAGAATTCCTTTACATCTCTTCCTCATTATAAAGGTACATTCAAAAAAGACTTCAACATATTCATCATAGAAGATTTCATCAAATCTTTTGTTCTCTTACTTCCAGAGGACTAGACAGCCTTGTGTGGGCTGTAGGTGCACTTCATTCACTGCGGGCTGGCTCCCCAGGAAAGCAAAATAACACGCAAGAGTGGTGACGCAATCTCCCAGCTGAGCGCCTGTAAACCGCTCCAGCAGTGTGCATGGGAGAGCTGACCCCACATCCTTGTTTTCCTGGGGAGAACTACAACAGTTCTGGCTTACTTGGTAACTAACTGCAGCCCTCAAGGCAGCTTGCCTTGGCATCCATGCAGAAAAGTATTTGAAGCACGTGCTCGCTCTTGGTGAGGAAGCATCCTCACCAAGCAAGCCTTTAGCAGCACACGCTTAATGACCAAGCTCAGACTCCCAAATCAGTCTCCTGTTGTACTCTATGGGGCTCCAATTACGCTCCAGCTTCACACAGGCTCCTGGGAGGATCTCTTGTTAAAATTTGCTGACATGCCAAATAAAAAAATGCAACACATCCTTGTAGAAGCATGGCTTTGTCACATTTATCTCTACCAATTGAGAACTGAATTTAACGCTACTGTGCCTAATTCAGCTTTTCTGCCAGGCAATGCGTTAAAGGCCAAGAGCCAGGAGAGGCCCTGCAGGTCACCTGGACCATTTTAGAAACAAAGGGAAGAAGGGGAGTGAAATTCTGCAGCTGCTGGAAGCTTTCATTTGGTATTCTGGTCCACAAGCATGCAGACAGATTACTTCACCACAGCAGCTGCATATTTCTTATATTTTTTTTTTTACCAAATTTGGGCATTCTAATTAGCCAACAGGATGCTGAAGTTTAATAGAAGGTTACTGCCTAATCAGTGCTAGTGTGAATGACCTACACTCTGAGGCTAGGTACTTATTATCAAGCTCTGTTGAATTACTAAATAACAAAGTCTGTTGCCAATTACAAAACAGTAATTTACTTATGAAGTGTTTCCTGTCCAATAATATCTGCATGAGCTAAGTAAAATAAACATATTTAAGTCCTTTTTAAAGATGCATTTGGGGTAAAGAAGTAGAAAGCATGATCATATACCACTAAAAGTACCGAGAAACACTATACAGTTGAGACTGGGGGTTCACATCCTCTACTTTAGATGGGTAAGCCACAAGGCTCGAGTTGTTGACTTTCTCTTTGGCCTATGTAGAAAGCCTGGCTCTGACAGAAGACAGATTCAGAATATCTATGTGAAGTTCCTGCTCTGAATTGTCCTCTGGAGATCTCACCCCTCCTTACTGGCTGCAGAAGTGTAAAGAGCCGAGCTTCCTGACCCTGGACAGTGTACATGCAAAGCTCAGGCTACATGTCAGCAGTAAAGCAGACAGTTGACTTGGAAATTTTATGTACGTTACAGATTTTGCACATACAGGACACGTCTTGCCAAGGAAGTAACTTTCATCTCTCTCCCCAGTTCATGGAGTCTCACCCCTCTCCCTGCATCAAGGAATGCACAGTTTATCTATTTGCAAAACTAGCTCGGGAGGAGTACGTAAAAGCATTGCCATATTTCTCATATTTTGTCTATCAGACACTCACATCAAGCTCTCACAAAAGTTACCACGCTACATGTACCCAGCACTGCAGTTTGAGTTACAGAAGTATTCACAGACAGTATATTTCCAAGCTAAAATTCCTTGAGGTGAAGGAGTACTTTGAACTGCTATGTCAGTTCTAAGAGCTGAGGCAAGACCTGAAAAATACTAAGGGTAGGTGGACACTTGCTCTATTTGCTTTAAATTGACAGGTTATGATCTGCAGAATTTTTTCACAGCAAAGAAAAGTTTAATAAATTTCTTCAGTTCCTTCCATTTGTTTCCCAGCTTACAGCAATCAGATGTCTGTTTCTCTCCCAGATTCCTCCCGCCTAACAAACTCAAAATCCCCATTAGACATGGAGGAACTTGAAGTTTTAGCAGTGGCTTTTTCACAATGAGGGAGAAAAAGCAATTGGTTTGTTTAATAAAAAAGGTCACATTGGAGCTCACAGGAGAGAAAGGACCAAAACCTACGGTGCTCTGAATACCTTTAGCTCCCACTTTAAGAATCATGTTTTTAAGCATGACTTCAGCATGGGACTGTATTTTCAGCTCATTTAAGCACAGCCTCCAGGGCGCAGCCTCAATAGCTTGGCGGTGCTTAGTGGGAGACAGTCCTCCTCTGAAAGCACTGAATAGATCTCCCTGCAGCTGCTAACTTAAAACTTGCTGGCTCCCACAGAAAAGGAAGGGCAGGTGTACCGAAACATTTGCAGACCCACCACCCTGAACATCTTTGCTCAGCAGATGTAGAGGCCCAGCTGAGGCCAGCCTCAAGCTCCACCACTCCCAGCTCCCACCCTCTTCCTCATTCCAGAGGGACTTCTAAGTCCACTGCCTCTGCACACACAGAGGGTTGGCAAAGATCTACTCCTCAGGAGAAGGGGAGGAGAGAAGAGTCAGGCTGCCTCAGCAGGAATACAGGGCAGCTCACACCAAATCACTGCAGACCAGAACAAACCCAGGTCTTCACACCTCTAGCGCGATTTCAAACACTAATCTCCCCCAGGCTCATCATTTTATCTTTCCTTCCCATTACATCAACCAGCAGCTAGTAGCCTAGCCAATCCCATCTACACATGGCTGAGCATGCATGCTATACCAACTCTGACACAGGTATTGAAAGAAGCTTCCAAATCTCATGGCTCTTTCAACATTAAAGTGCTTTCCTGTGAACACAAATGCTTTGTTTGTTTGCTCCAAGAGAGAAGTGCTTTGCAAGGACAAGAAAAGAAGGAATGAGGGAACTTATTTTCCAGCTAGAACAGGAATCTACCAATTCTTTGTTATTCTACAGAGTGATTAATGTCCTTCTTGCCATTCCTTTTACACACCTCCTTTCTACCCAGCCTACTGCAATCACTCCACTCAAATGCAAGCGATCAGGTCACAGATTCATTACTGTACAATTACACCTCCTTGTGACCCTCCTTTCCAGGGCTGGGCAATCTTGCTCCAGTCAGCTCAAGCAGTTCTTGACTAGGCTCCTGGAGGCTGAAGTCTTCCCATTCCATTCAGTATAACTGGAGAGGGAGGCAGAATTGCTGATGGAATTCATTAAAAACAGCTGCAAAGGGAATGCAGGGCTGGGAAGCAAACTAAGGGTTTTTATTGTTTTGTTGCTTTCTTAAGTGACATGCAACACCTGATTGTCCAGGAGAACTGAGGCAGTAGGCAGATTGTCCAGTAGAGAATCGAGGCAAACTTGGACAGTGCCAGGAAAACCAATAAGCAAGGGATTGTGTTCCATCTACACGAGAGCACTAGGGAAAATTGAGCCTGCGCTGAGGGGACAGATTTGCTTGGTACTACATGGTCAGAACAGTGTGTAACCGCTGTGAACACAGAAATCTGAGAGCCCCCTGGTGACCCTACCCTCCCTAGCCTCAAGTCGTATATTTCATCTGTGTTTTATCAACTAAAAAGCCTATACCAAAATGAACAAAACATGCGTCCTTAAAAGGATTTCCCATCCCTCTTTGTAGCCATGGGAAGCAAGCTAATTAGAACAGTTATGGGACAAGACTGAGCAAAAGGAACAGAAAAATACTGAAAGCTCCCTGAAAACATACTGTTTCCTAGTGAACGCTTGGCACATTTTACACTTACAATGAAAATGGCACACACATCCTCTCATATATTGCCTTTCCTGCTGAGGCAAGGGAAGCGTTGGTCCTAGGTGACACAGTATCAGGCCACTCAAAGTTTTAGAGCTAGAAATAGGGATGCCTCACGAGGCATCCTTATTTGCCAGTAAAGGCCATGGAGCCACTTGCATGACTTGTCCACATGCCCCTCCCTCTGTCAGCTGACCTGCTAGCCCTTATCACAGCCACTGGGGAGGGCCAGCTCTTGTGTGCTGACCCGGCCCCGAGAGGAATGCCAGGAACTGATCACTCTGAATCAGGAAACCTAGGTCTGGGGGGTGGAAAAACAGCCTGTTTGTCAGGAGGCTGAAGGTAGAAAGCCAAGTTTTTGGGATTTTGGCATACATAGCAGGATCCCTTCCCCCATTCTAAACAGGCAAACAGTGCAGCACATCCATCAGGACAGAAAGGATGCTAATCAAGCAGAAAGATGGAGATCAAAGAGTGCCCCAATCCTTCATACAGAACATGCTCTGACACATCTCTGCCATCCCCGTCTGTGGCAGCCATTTCATAAACTGTCACCAGGTGCCTAGTCCATTCAGTCAGTTACTTCCCATCAAGGAGGGAGACATACAAAGATAATATTTGGGCTCAAACCTTCCTGTATGGTGACTTGTTGATAAACTCTACCTGGAAGTAGCAACATTAGTACAAACACGGGTCAGTTTCTTCACACCAAACGTTTAAGTGATTTATTAGCAGTCAGCAGGTCCTTGTGACCACAGGAAAACTAAACCTTCAACTGTGCAAGTAACACAAACTAACATGCACACGTGCAAACACATGATTAAAAATACTTACAGAGTCTATGATCCCCTGAAGGGCTTCAAAGCCATCATTCACTGGAAAGACATGATCTTTGCTGTCGGCAATTCTAGCCAGCTGACAGAGTGGTAAAAGTAAATAAAACAGAAATGCAAAGAATGAGATAAATTAGCCAGCAGGCAGCAAACTAAGACTTCTCCAGACTCATCCACTTGCAAGGAAAAAACACAAATACTCCAAGTACTCTGTATTGATTGCTAGTGCATTATAGTTTGTCAAGCATTGAGAAGTTTCTCTTTAGCCTGATTGATTTTAGAAAGCTCTATATCAGGAATCGGAAAAGGCTTCCCTTAACTTTGAAGACAAGACAGAACGTGGCTTTCACCGATACCCAGAGCCTAATGATATTTATTGCAAAAAAGCTGTCCCCAACACGACTGTAAATCACCCAGCACAGGAACTCCCCGACCAAAACAGGCCACAGTATCAACATGGCAGGCCACTAATGCAGCAAAACACTTCAGCATACACATCATTTAAACCAGGGAACTAATCAAAATGATTCGGTATTTTCACATATAGAGAAGACTAATGCAAATTATACCCCATCTGGAGATATAGGCCTGATTCACCTTCCCTGTTAGGACAGAGATTTCACTATTTGTCCTAGGCTCAACCATTAGAGAGCCAAGAAGAAGAAAGCAGGGAGCTAAGAGGAGATATTTTCTGAGTGGAGGAAAAAGGGAGCAGAAGAGCAGTTGGAAGCCTACATGCCAAGGAAGAGGGCTGTTCATGAGGTGGTGGTAAGATAGGGGGAACCAGGACATCACCTGTAAAGAGCTACATGCAGGTTCACTTGTCAATAGCATGCTAAGGGTTAAGGCAAAATACAAGCCCAATTCAGAAGTAATGAGCTCTCCATGCATCTGCTGGAGCAGAATCAAGTTTTACTGCTGCAAGGCCAACGTTTGTTATAGTAATTCTCTCCCATGGCAGAGGTAACATCAACCCAGCAGGCCTCTTTGGCGTTTCCTGTAGCATTGCAAATTGGAGGCAGCAGACTAGCCACACATTCCTCCCTAAACCCCACCGGCTCCACCTTTCCAGCTCATGTCACTCAGAACTCCCACTTCTCAAGCAAATGGCCAAACTGCCAACCTCCTGCTTTGCATCCAGAGAAATACTCCAGGCAACTTTCCTCTGCCTGCTCCAAGAAGGGTAGTAAAGCTGCTTACTGCTTGTTGGCCAAGATACAGCAGCTTCTGTAAACCAAGATGTTTACAGTTTCCTCAGCTCATTGCCTATAGTCCCCCTCCTCCTCCTAGTGCATTCTGGGACTTCAGACACAGTCATCTAATTCCAGTTAACTTCTTCAGCATCTAAATGACTTCAAGTAGCAGCTGTCTGAGGGCTGCTACTTTAGATCTAGTCTCTTAGCCATGTTTATTCCCTCTTTGCTTTTGTATGACTTACTCTGGGTTATGCTAGTCTCTGGTTTTGATTCAAAGAAGATTGTTCTAAACCAAGTTTGTTTTGACTCCTTTTTGAATCACTGTTTGAAGCTTTGTTAGAAAGCTTAAACCCTGGAAAAGCTCTATTCAATAGGTATTTCAGCACTCCACTTAGGGGCTGTGCAAGTGTTTCATTCATGTTAGAAAAATATGACGTCAACTCTTACACTTGGTGTGAAATGTAATTCATGGACATACTAGCATTCATATGATAAATTTACAAGTCAGACTATCAAATGGGAAAACACTAGAATATTAGTGTCACTAACGAAGGCAGCTACTTTTCGCAACATAGTTTTCCCGTGAAAGAAAAGCTGGACAGAAACTGAAGTGTTATATGGCAATACCTCAATTTTATGGGGGGAAAAAAAAAGTCCCCACAACCCCCTTCTGCCCTACAGCTTAAGCCAGACTGATCTGCTATTCTTCATGTGTCTTTTCCTCTGCTTTTCCCCACCATTAGCAAGAGTCATTGCGGCATGCAGACAGAGGGGCAGTTCTCCACATATGGAGATTAAGACAGAAAGGGGCTTAAACCCAACACCCAGACCAAGACACTTCAGACTGTCAAACAGTCAACAGAAGGAGAGGAAGACCACTTGAGAAGTCTTGAGAAAGTGATTTAGGAGCATGTGCCTGTGTTCAACATGCAGCTTTGCCAAGTACCCCAGTAAACACAACGAGCGCCACATTTACCTGGGTCTCATTGAAGTCCTTCACACCAACACAATATACTGTAGCTCCCAGGTCACGCGACCGATTAGCCTGGAACAAGGAAAGGCAGGATGACATGGATGCAAATGTGATGGGATGCAGGTTTCTGAAAGGTCTTTATCATAAATTTAGTCTTTCTCTGTAAAATCAGCAATGGGGGGCTTGTCAAAAGAGCTTTAAAAGCTTTCCTACCTGACCAGAAACAGGTTTTATCTGCTACTAGAGTAGCTATTTATTTAGTAAAGCAAAACCCAAGGTATTTGGTAGGGTTTTTTTATACCTAACTAGCTCACCTTCCTAGCTTCTCCAACTTTCTAACATTTGCCTGTCCAACAGATGTAAGACAGACTAAATCCATTTTCTTTTCACCATTTAGGATATATCCCAGTATAATAGTAACCAAAAATGTTCTGGTACTTTCTGTTTCAGACATCTGTGTCTAGACTCGTGGTATCCATAGGTGAAGGGACATTTCATCCCATCTGCTACAAACTGTATCACTCCCACTGTTTACACAGCATCTCAAAGTAACAAACAGAGAACATCAACAGGTTTAATTTTTCCAGGCTTTTTCATTGACATACAGATGAAAGTTGCATTTACTACTCAAAAAGCAATTGTTCTAAATGCTCCTGTCTGCATAAGTATGAATTAAGTCATTTAACATTTCATTAGAACAGGAAGACCTGACTGAAAACCCATTCCCAGAAAAGATGGTAGCAAGTCAGATTATATCAGAAGACTGTAGTAGTTCAAATTGTTAGATAGCAAAGTGCTTTACAAGAAAAGCATCATTCCAGTTTTACACCAAGAAACTTAAGCCTAAAGAACCGAAGCAACTCGCAGTGTAAGAGCTGAGGTCAGGATCTCCATTCTACTAGCTCACTAACTGTTCCTCCCCAAACCAAAACAAACACTTCTGACCTCTCAACTTGTTCATTCACCTCTAAAAACAAACTTGTTTTTCTTGTGGATTTTTGATTTCAGAAGAGAAGAAAAGGAGATGAACAGTAAGGAGGGGAACTCTGGATTCATGACATTTGTGCTGTAGCAATATTGATTTTATTCTACAAAACCATTCTTTTTGTTGTTATTGGATTTAAAGCTGCACTTTGGACAGATTGAGAGGAAAAATCCTGTCCATAGCAAATTCATGTAACAATACCATCTTCCAAGTTTAGGTCATCTTAATTTGTTTGACTGACAAGTGAAAGTTCGTTCATCTCTTCAGAGATGACATCAGTAGAAATATTATAGAGCAAAGCTTTCAAGTGCTCAACATACTGTTTATCTAACATTTTGCATAATATATTAATTTAATGAGGATGCTGAGAATACACACTTGAATCTTGGAAACATTTGTGGAAATTTTGGATTTCATCATCTGAAAGGCTTTCTGATGTGACAGAAGATTATAGGAACAATGGTCTTTCTGTGTTCTTTACTTTTTGTGAAAGAAGAAAAGTCAAAGTGAGAAGATTCAGGTATTTCCCAGAACAATCCAGTAAATACTGAAACTTTTCAGCTGTGAACTATTCCTTCTCCAGGTTGGTTTGGTGGGGTTTTTTTGGTTTTGTTTTTTTTTTTTTTTTTTTTTTTAACTGGAAGTTTGAACCCCCCTCCTCTCCCATGAACAGTCTCAGTTTTGATGAGTCAGAAGCATTGCTGCTGTTAATGTTTATCTTTAAGATTCATGTCTAAAGAGCACAAAAGTGAAGTTTTGTCAGTAGGGAAAAAGGTTTTCCCTGTCTTTTGCCTTCAAGCAGCAAGCCCAGACATTTCACTGTCTCCCTGGCTAAAAAATGTGTAAGACACTTACCTCCCTCTCAGAGTAGAAAAATAGGTCTTCATGGAGTTCTCCATCTGTCAGTGCAATGATGACACTCGCAGTTCTGTAACCTAAACACACAAACTTCTTTAGTCCCTTGTTTTTGAGTTGTATTTGTTGAACTAGCCTAGAAAACATCCTGCTAGCGACCTGTTAGCACACTTAAAGGACCAGAAACAGCAGACATCAAGCCCATGTCCTTGCCTCCCTTCAGCCAGCCAGTTTTCAGAAAACATGAATTTCTGCACACTTTTTCCGCTTGGGCACCTGCCTTCAACACCAGTTTTATACCACGCTCCTTTGATGTGCCAATGATTTTTTAACTGACAGCCCCTCATAACTATTTCAATATTTCAGACCAGTAGATTAGCCTGCAGTCGTCAAAAAACCTAAAGCATTCCTAGTTATTTCCTGATTTTATTAATGCTGTCAATTCAAGAAATCCAAAGATTTTTTTCAGCTTGTGATAAAAAGCTCAATTGGGATTTAAACAGATACAGTAGGAAAACGCCCTAAAAATCTTCAGCCTTCCTACGTAACATATTTCAGCAACATAGTTAAACCTTGCAGTCTTCCCCTTGTATTGATTATAGCTTGGGTTTTACAAGTTTGTATCAGTTTTCAGGAGCAGCCGAATAGAATTAATTCATATTTCTGACAATAGACTTGCTACAGATATGAAGCAGCTCTGTAGCTGTATCTTGCACAAACACTGTTATGGAAAGATAAAAGCTAAACATGTCAAGGCATGTAAATTATCAACCTTTAAATTTCTTCAGCCATCTAGGGCATTTTCCTGCCATTACAAGTAGCTGTGCCTTTAACAAGCTATCGCTGAAGAGAAAAATCCAAACAAGCAACTTCTTCAATTACTGCCCAACAGAGATCCAATCCCTGAACTTCTTGGTTCAACTTAAAAATCCTCACTTTTAAATAATGTGGTAATGATGCAACAAGAAAGTCGAGTGCTTGGCAAACAATAAGCAACAGGCAGGGTCATTCATGTTGCAGATGTGCCTAGGCTTAAGTGCCTGGGCTTTTTCTGCAGGAAACGGAGAAAAGCGAGCACTGTTTGTACAAACTTAGGAGCCCAAATGACCTCCAGAGATGCCATTCTCCCTCCATTGACTACGGCAGGAGCCTTAGGACCTGTGCAGGTGGTATGAATGCTTCTTTAGAGGAGCAAGGACAAACACCCAGAACTAACAAAGACAAAATACACAGGCCAACATTCAGACTTGAGGACCCAGTTGTCCACTGCTTCTTGCATATGGTGGCAACCTCTTACATGCAATATGTATACCAGCATGCAAAAGCATTACCAATCCCAAATCGAATTGTTCTAGCTGTCTATTCCATTCTGCTGCAGTCCTATTTTACAGATGAGTCCCAAAGCTGTGCAGACTTAGCCACTACTTCGTTTTATTCACGAGTGGCCCTGCAAAACCATTAGGACTGGCTTTACACTCAGACATCTGCTCGCCTGTCTTGGTTTCCAAAAAGCAATGTTTATATTTCTACTTCAGGCTTTGCAGTGCAGAAAGTTCTTACATTAATTACGAGAAAGGAAAGGACAAACATTTTTACAATTGTCTGCACTTATTACTGGATTTAATAATTGCTTATTGAAAAAAAAACTTTCACCTAACAGCATCTCCACATGTTTCAGAAGGAAGAAGAAATGGTTACCTGAGTCCTCAAGCAAAAAGAGCAAGATAAGGTACCAGACAGTTTTGGTAAGAGTAGGCACCTTCAGTCAGCCTGGCTTCTCACTTTTGGCCTGAAACACATTCATTCCAGCTCTGGGTCCTTAAAGCTCCACCTCTTCTTTTCCCTTTTCAGGAACAACTACCCCGAATAGCATTGCCACCCCACACCTTTCCCACAGCAAAGCTGCATTTCAAATCTGAGAGTTATCAGTCAAAAAGAAAGAGAAAAAACAAACATTCAATGGATCAAGAAAGTCTCTCACCGTGAACATTTTCATAGTAAATCTGTTCACTTGCCTGAAATTAAATCAGAAGATTATTAGCAATAAATGAATAATAATACTTTGTGGGCATCTACACACGCACCAGAAAAAGAGAAGATGGCAGCGAGGATGTCATGTTGGTAGTCTGCACGTAACCTCTGCTTTCAGAGATACCTGCTTCATAGAACAAGTTCCTTGCCTATGGTTTTGACTCTGCTACTTCAAGGTCTTATCTAAAGCATAACTTGGTCAAACCAACCCTAAGGCCATTGGCCAATAATAACGTAGTCTCCCACTATTCTGCTATCTGAAAATCACATTCACCTTCCTCCTTGAGAAACACCCTAGGTCCATTGATAAATATTCCCCAGCACCTCTAGATCAACTACTCTGACTGCAAATAAACCAGCTTCGGAGAGATATTCTTATGCTTTTGTCTCCCACTTGATCCATGCACAAGCATATTCTGCAAGGTAGAACAGCAAACGCTTCAGTGCGCATCAATTCAAAATTAAAAAGTAGGCCACCCTGAACATATTTGGCTTATGAATTTCATTTCTGTTCTGAATTTAAATTTCTTTTTTTTGAACTTCCCCTGCAAAGTTTCTGAAGTCACCAAACTCTCGGATTTGGTTTTGGACTCCTAGTTATGAGCCAGCATCTCTCAGGTCACCTGAATTTTTGTTGTGTGTTTACAAGCATTTTCAATAGGCAGACAGTTCCACAATCCCCCAAAATGCACGTGTAGTACAGTAGTGGGAGGGGGTTCAGGAGTTCAGGCTTAGAGAAACTCCTGAGCCTGTAAAATATACAGGAGAAGATCAGAGCAGGCAATAACTTCTGTGCAGCATTATTTGTCCACCAGTGAGAACAGGTTAGAGCCACGGCCTCAGCCCCCACCCAACTCTAACAAGCCTGCTACAGCACCTATGCAGGACTCTAGGCAGCTTTCCACCCTTCATGAACATGGTTCCATGTGGGATTGCAATGTCAAAGCCTTCTACCTTGTCCTAAGCTGAAAAGGCAGCTCCCCCCACAAAAGCTGAAGGCAAAAAGAAAGATAAGCAGTAGGGTTTGCAGCCCCCTTGTACCAGCTCCAACACCAAATGTGTACGCTTCAACGTACCTACTGCATAAGAGGGAAACAGCCCCACTTACCTACCAGAGAATTATTAACCAGGTTCCTTTGTTTAACGTTTCCTGAGGAGCACCCAGACACAGTCTAGAAGCACTATAGCATGCATCTAGTTACCCTTTCAAATCCTTCATGCATGTATGTGTCACCTCCCGGAAGGACTTTCTGCAGCTCTTCTAGTCCCTGGCGTATCTGTTCCCTGAAAGGAATGCAGATGCATTGTTAGACCCAGGATCAAACTTATCAGGAGTTGATATCCAGGCGAAGACATGCATGGCAGAACCAGATACACAGAGGGGAAAAAAAGAGTTAACTCAATGTTTATATAGGCTAAGGTAATGTCTGGGTATCTACCCAGTATCTACCTTTCTAAGGATACAGAAAACAGAGCAGATGTGCTCCCAGTGTTCCCACAGCCTGGGGAAAGCACCACAACAGCAGCATCCCCTAAGTCAATATCCATACATTTCTTTCTAAATAAATATTCCCTGTGTAACCCTGGTCAGACTTCTCATGCAGAAGCAGAGCAGCTGACTTGCTCACTTTCCTCACTTACGCTTGCTGACTTGACTATACAAATGTAATCAAACAGCCACAAAAAAATTACAGTCTCAAACCATCCTGGCAACTCCAGTTTATTTGGGCATTACGCCTTCGGTTCCTGTTCAAACTGACTTGAAGATTAAAGCCTTTCCCAATAGCTCATTCCGATTCAGGGTATCTGTTTTAATTTTTTTAGAAATCCCAGGCACAGTGACAGATCAACTGCAGGCTAAGTGGGGTGGGCACCCATTTGTTGTTCCACTGAGTTGCAGACACCAAACTCTGGAAGCCTGAAGTCTTTAATACCAAGATAAAACCCTGCAATGTGTGGGGTATATCTCTGAGCAAACTATACAATCTTCATGGGAAACAGATTCGGTCACTGAATGCAGGACCACACGGACATCGCAAGACCAAATGCCAGAAGTCAGTTGTGTCCCTGCATATTTTAACTACTTCAGAAAATCCAGATTGTGAGCACCACATACTTTATCTCATATTTGTGAGGCTGACTGTTGCAGTGCGTTAACATTAGCCACTCTACAGAGCAGTGACTCCCACGGGGAGAAAAGAGTATCTGCTTTTGCAATAGGTTGAATTACCAAACCTTCAAGAACTCATTGTGTACCTGCGATATCCCAGACTAGTTAGACACTGAGCTGTATATCATAGGTGGGCTAGGGGCAGATATTTCCTCCTTTCAGCTACCCATGCACATACCAAGCCAAAGCTGAATATAAAAATCAAGATCATTCCCTGTGATCAGAACTATTTTTCAAACACAAACACCGAAATTTTAAAATAGACAGCAAAGGTCTTTAAAATATGCCAATCCAGTCCCATTAGATGCACAGAGTTTTTCTAAAAGGGATGCTAAGCACCCTCAGTCTTCACGTTCAGATGCTGATCACCACATGGAGGCACAGGCAAGGCAGAATTGGTTTTGCCACTACTCCAGCTTCCCTATGATGAAAGGCCAGCGTTAACTAAAGGACCAGCATGAAGCCTCCACCTTGTTTGTCAGTTCTCCAACAAAAACCAGCAGCTCTCCAGTCAGCTGGCTTTTAGACTAATACCATATCAATATCCTGTTCCCAGTCAACATTTCTAGGACAGCTGGATAAATATGAAATACATTTCCACATGGGAAACTCTTAAGTCTCATTGCTTAGAGCCTTAACAGACTAGAGATCTTTGCCATGGGGTGTGCTCACAGGGTGGGAGACAGAGAGAGGCAGGGAACAGGTTTTCCTCTGGCACCAAGTTAGATACGGTTAATTCTCTTTATACTTATTGTTGCAGTAAGTGGCGAGAGATGCTTGGGCTGGCTGGGTTTAATGGCATTTTTCAAGGTTGGTAGGTATGTGGACTGCTCTCTAGGAAAGCAGCCAGTTTCCTATTCATTCCTCTATAGTAGCTGCTCTGGTATGCAACTTCATAGACATCCAATATGTAAAACACATGCTGACTTATACAGTCTTCACATATGTTACATATATTTTTGCTCCACGTGGCAATGAAGTTAAGAGAGGAAGCAAGAGTGATTAAAGGACCTCATTGAGCTCTCCTTGAAGTCAGAGTTAAAAAAATCCAGCCCATAGACTCTACTGGGATTAACTTGGGGATCTACAAGGGGATGACAGGAACATGCTTCAGGAACATGGCAATCAAACTTTCATTGCCAAAAAATATACACCCTTGCAAACCATCCTAAACACTCTTTGCCTATAACATACCTTCAGACCTCCACAGAAATCCTGTTCACCTCTACCTCAAGAGTACGGGTATCACCTACCCCTTTCAAGTTTGTTTTTATGGGAAGGGAGTTTCACCTATTTGTTTGCAGAAGAAAATCCTTAAGGATGTTTCAAAGGCAATAAGGCTCGTGCTCTCCGACAAAAGCCTGAAAATCTGTGGAAGGCAGTTTGAGTTAAAACCCTAACTGCTGACAGAAAGACATTTAGAAGTTAAAATTAAGAAGGCAACCTCTGCCTTAAGAGGCCTTAAGGCATTCTAGCAGAATGACTGTCATATATGAAAATAGGCAGGTGATTCAAACAATTAAACTGAGAAGCACAAAGGTGCCACAACACCGCTCACAATGGACTGGAAATAATTGAGCAAGGACAGTGAAGGAAGCTACAACAAGCTGCTGTGTACCTTTAAACCTCTTCTTACCTGTCTTCTGTTAGCCTCATTAGAATTGTCCCTCTAGTTGAAAACACAATGAAGGACATCCTCAGCTGAGGGCTGGAGTAGGAGAGAAAAAAAAAGTAAATCTTAGACCAGAGCTTACTATATGTGTAACACCAAACACACAGGACACTGATTGCTATCTAGATCATAATTCAACAGGATGAAAGACAGGACTGAGCAGCAAAAGGTGTTCTGCCCTGGGCCTTCCTAGTCAAGGCAAACCGCAAGGGTTCCTTCTAAAAGATATAAATGGCACTTGCATCATGACCTTAAGATTGCTAAAGCAAGAAAGGCTTAAGTGCATATGGTATCACCATGGAGACAAGGGAAGGCTAATTATGTTTATCATACCACTTTCCACCCACTGGCCTGGGGGATTTTTTCATCCAGTCTCAAGGCATTCAGTGCCTGAAAGCTGCAGCCTCAGGCCTCTCCCTGCAGACCCAGACTTCTGTCCCTCAGGCAGGAGCCAGCCATCTCAGAAACAAGAGGATTCCTTCCCCACAAAAATACGATTTGATCCATGGAAGTCAGGCAGGAAAAAAGGGAACAATTAGCTTATCTGCTCCTATTTCCTGCGTGACAGAAATTTGGGGAAAAGCAGCCAATGGGATGATCTGAGAAAAGCATTAGGAACTCCCTCTTCACCAGGTCCCCCGGCGGAAAGCAGCATGCGCTACTGACTGCGACTGAGAGCACGTCCCCTAGCCGCTGGCACACACACACCTCTCCATTTGGTTATCTGCAAAGCAGCACTTCTTACCTTATAAACTTACGGGCCAAATGTTCCACAAAATGATATATTTCATTCCAATGGTGCAGGACACTTCCTGATCTAGGGAAACAATTATTAAAGGAGAGATTAGTTTAGCTGCTGTTCTTGTAGATTTCCCAGCCTAATGTTTTGTTACACATTGCTCAGCTAGTCATTTGTTTTTATTTTGTTTAACAATCACTGTCCATATTCTTCCTTTAAAGAGATATTAAACTGTAAATGACATTTCCTACTTTAGCTTTGAAAAGCAAGAATAATTTACACTCCATGCAAGTGTCTGAGGCTACACTTTGCAATAACATGTGGCAGTTACGCTAGACCTTAGGCACAGCCCTAAACAAATAAACCCTGTGTGAGTGAAGACCTGTCTCTCTGCACAGTATTTTAGATTAATTCCACCAACCCACTTGCCATACCATTATGCAGAGCTTTTAGCTCAAGTGTATTTTGAGAATAAAATGCAGTTGGAGGAGCAGATTATTAAACTTCTCTAGCATTTCCACTGTGCTAGAGACTGTGAAAAGTAAAACACCTCAGGTCCACTTCTCGACTGTTCTGGCTAATTCTTCCACACCTCAGTTAAAGGCAAAACAAAGTAATTTTGCTCCTCAGGAAAATAAGCCATGGACTATAATGGGATTGGATTATTCTTCCTTATGTTGTAAGAACCAGGAAAAAATTAGGTTAATCAGAATCTTTCAGCACTAAATGCCCCTTCTGGCATAAACACTTCTGTGAACACTGGAATATTAATATTGGAAAAAAATTCCTGCCTAGACTTGGAAAATAAATGTGTCATCACTTATTTAATTCATTGACTACAATTAAAAATATTTATAGGGGAAATAACCATTCCAGCTTTAACAGAAAATTCATTGATCTGCAGCCTGAGGAAGAAAAGATGAACATTTGAGAAGATGTTTTTTCACTTCACAGAAAGAAAAGGCATCTGACCCAACTCTGTTCTACCTTAGCTCTGAGAATGCAAATGAAGAGCCACGAATAGATTCACCCAAGTACTGCACACCTGGTACAGCCAACCCCAGCCTGGCTGCAAATAGCATTACTTCACTTCCTAGCAGCACAGCAAGCATGCAAACCACATTGTGCAGGTCATACAAATTCCCTTCCCTAGTCTTCCCACACCTGGCTCTCATTTACAGCCATTCAGTAAAAACCTTGGCCTTACCCACTTGCTCTGTGATACCTTACGCCATTCTTTCTCTGCATGACCCCAATATGCCCAAAGGCAACCTCAGATGACACGCAACGAGGGCTCTTGCACAGGTACAAGAGCATATGGTCCCTCTGGAAAAACAGTGAACGCTCTGGCCTTTGTTGCACAAAGGACCTGATACCAAACGTGCCTCTTTAAAGACAACCTTACAGGCCCCCCCCCCTTTCGTCCATGATTGTAAGGGACAGATTGCAGAGGAGACTTGATCATAAGCAAATTCTAATAGTGCTAGATGACTTCTTGGCGCTCTCTCCTTTCATCAGACCAGGACTTGAAATCATTACTTGTTCTCCATGCATGTGTTCAGAGAGGACCAAAGAAACACCAATAACAAGAGTCTTGTAAACCACACAGACAGTGGGAAAACTGGTGTCTTATAACAGAAGGGTGAGGTACATCAGGACTCGCTCTCAAACAAGAAACTTAACCCCCGCTGCATCCAAACTGCAAACTGATAGAACAGAGACATACAAAGCTCAACCCCAGGTGCAAATTCCTCTCAGATGGAAAAACTCAGAGCTTGAATATGAGGCACTCCAGTCCCATCAATGCCAAATAGCCCAAATCATTTCCCAGAGCTGGCCAGGAAAATAAATATTTATTGTCTTTCTATGGTGAGGCATAAAAGAAACACTTGACTTTATAGCAATGGAGACATCAGTCGCCAGAAGACACATGAAGCCAAGGCTTTGTTAACCATAAAGCAATTACTACCTCCTTCAGTGAAATGTATGTTGCTTTAGCCTATATATCCACCTCTCAATAAAAGCGCACCTCATTAGAGCTTCACATGCCTTCTTGAACCATCTGGTAGCAGATATGGGAAGTTAGGACCCTTTCACAAGCATACCCTAACCAACCTTCTCCTAGCCATGACTACACTACTCTTCATGTTAAGGGAACACTTAGCTCTCAGCCTTTGCCAACACAGGAGCTCTAGCTAAGCCCCACTTACAACAGGACACTGCCCGAGAAGCTGCGTTAGTCTTTAAAAGTACGGTTATTTCCTCCCCTTCATTATAAGCCTCTGAACAAAAGTTGATCATCACTTAAAATTACTATTGCAGCAAGGCAGCTGGGAATGAGATCCAGCCACAGAGCACATAAGGTATGTAGGTCGTCATCTAAAACTCCTGTCATTTTCCATGCCTCCGAGAAGTCATGCATTTTTTGAAAACAGCATTTGCCAGAATAAAGGTTAAAAACCAATAGCTCAGTTCAATGATGTGCCAGTCAATAGCACATCCTGTTTAAGCGTTTGCCTTTGCAACTGTTGTTCCGCTGGTCTTAAATAGTTTGAGCAGTTTTTTCAGGTAAGCAGTTCTTCTTAATTCTTCACACAAGCATGGCTTCAGCTTCTGCTGTACCTCCTCCCCTTCATCATCCTCGCTCTGTTCTCCCACCAACAGTCCCATCTTCATGCCCTCTGGAACAAAACTCCAAGCATCTGAAGTTACAGCTCTTTTTCCATGAAACCTTCCCGCACATCTACTAACACACGAGAGGAACAACCTGAAGTTCGAGAGCAGCAGAATGTTAAATGTCTGTTTTAAGGAAACTTCTTGCCATTGCTACAATCATAAAAACCACCCCACTATCCCACAAAAGGAGGCCTGTTTCTGCTTTCAGTTCCAAAGGCACTGAATTGGGGCAATTGGAATTGTCTGCAATCCGTTTACTCTTCATCTCTACCAGAGCAAGCTATAAAAGGGTCCCAAAACAAGGCTCACACTTTTGCTGACCATACATCGTTCCTTCTAGCACAGCAAGTTTTCCATCTGTAGCTAGACAGCTTGCAGTCTACTTGCAGTTAATTTCTCCATCTACTCAAGCCCAGGTGTCAGTGGCTATAAATGCCTAGGTCCGCATTTAGAAAAAAGTACTCCTCTAATACATAAAATACATTTTCTGAAACACACTTCAGACTTCTTACAGTCTTCACTTGGCACAAAATGGACAAAACCAATAAAAGTAACCTCTTTGCAGTCAACAGAAGGTTTACAAAACCAGCATTAGCTTACAGTGTTCACCTCCACAGCTTTCGGCTGTGTTATTTGGAAGCCCTGCAGTAAAAGACACTTGTCACTTGTAAAGCCTCTCATAAGGGAGGCCAAGAACTCTTAATAGGACAAGTATTTCTAAAGCCTAACTGTAAGACAATAAAAGCCAAATTTAAAACCGTTACCTCTTCATATTCCCAAAGAGAAACAAGATGATCAGCGAGCCAACACTTTGCAGCTGAATGGTTGATGTTATAAACTTGCAATTTAAGAAAAGGCTCATCTTGAGGATGCCAAATTCTCTTGCTGGAGAAAAGCCCAATAAAGGGAAATTAAGACTAAGTAAACCATTATGCCTTTAACAAGAGAATGATACACTCTGCAGTCAACTGTGCTGGAATTTCGTACATCTAAACAAAATCCAAGGGTGAGAGAACCAGTCGTTCAGTGGTTCCAGACAGAGAGCCACACTCTGGCTAAACCCTGCCCTCCAGCAGCTGCTTTTCTCCTACTCACTGTGACAAGATGCACTGTAACCCAAAGCTGCGGGAACTCAAACCTCCTTACAGTTTGACTTTCTTGTACTTATAAGACTCCTTATTTCCATTTCTGCCACTGCACCTTCTCAGAATACCCATGGCTTTATTTAATTCGCAAACTAGAAGAAAACAGAATCAAGCCCACAAACTGTTATACAAAGACTTCACACCAGTTACGTGCACTGCAGCTGACAGGAGCACATAACAATACCTGATGCAGAGACTGAAGTTGATCTAAATTTTCCTTACATTTCCACAGTTTTGGACTAACTTCAAGAAGTCTCATAGCTGTCAGAGGTGGCATTGACCCAAGAAGTTTTGCAGCATCTTTTTATTGAGCTCTTTAACACAAACAAGCCAAGAAGTGTCCTTTGTCTTTCCAAATACTTCAGGAGCAATTTTGGAAACACTACATAACAAAGATGTCAGAGAGGTGATGCAATTCTTTGCGGAAACACTACTATCTTGTGCCACACTTCACACAAGACAGCTCACCAGAGTGTCAAACGTTTGAGATTACAGGGTTTACAGGGGTCCAGTTCACAGCAGGATAAGCTTCTAAGCCTAAACACAGTCCGAGAACATTCTTCTTTTCCTGATTGGCAGGGGATACATAAAAAAAACAAATAATAAGCAAGTAACTGTGGATTGAATTTACACCAAGCAGTAGATAAAGTGCAGAGTGCTGGAGCCACACGCTTAACCCTGGATGTAAGGCAGCTCCCACCCACCCCTTTTACCAGGAATAGTTAACCTTAGATTCATCACTGGCTAAAAACATGTACACAGGTCTTGACGGGCAAGGATTTCACGTACTATCTTAGCTCATTGCAATCACATGCCTACAGCAGGCTTAGGAGTGAATTACACTCCTTCAGGCAACAAGCAGAGACACAAGAACGTACAAATTCCTCCATGCTACCTTGCTAGCATCCCTCAGCCCTCATGCTAAAACAAAGAAAAGCTATGCCTCCATATACTTGCAACCCCCTGCCACCCAAACGAAACGCATACATTGCTCTGGATTCAGGCCTGCGATTCCAGAAAACCAATCAAGGAATCACTGACTAGGTCAATGAAGACCAGAGATCATTTTGCATCTATTTCCACAGACACTCCATTTTAGCATTACCTACTAAAGGCTTGCATTTCTTCAGATTAGAGCAGCTAGAATATTATTCAGCTCTGTAAGGGTGCTGTGGTTAGCTCTGTTGGAGGGCTCGTGTTTCCCAGGGGAAGAGTCACCACCACTGGAAGCAGTTCAGGTAGGTCAGTCTCCCTGCCTGGTGACTATGGCCCCTATATTCTTCTACACCTTGGTTGTAAATCTGGGCTTAGTCTTGCTTAAGTCATGGTAACTAAAGCTAGATTCAAAGAAACAACTATTTGCCTCTCTAGAGCAGGAGTTTCACTTCAATACAACTGGTTAAAAATAGATCAGCTGTCTGGCTGAATAACGAAGGGATCACAGGAAACAGCTTGGATTACTTGCTTCATTTTGCCAAGGACCTTTTAGAGCCAACTTTTCTTTCACACATGTACAGTTCCTTGCATGTTTTCTGCACATGGGTATAAAAAGCCTACTATTTGCACACAACAGGCAAGAGCATAGGAAATAACACCTTTGACATACAGGGGACACGGCAAAAGATTACTGAGAAGACTTACTCATTGTTATCCCTTCCTCCCTACCTGCAAATAAATTAATCTGGGAGTTGACTCTACCTAATGTTCCAACTGTGCGTGTGTGGGGTGTTTACGTACTACAGCACTAGATACCATGTCAGTTGGGGGCAGGTCATAGTCTTCATTAATTAGTCACAGGGATGATATTTTTAGAATAACTGGACAACATCAGCAAAAACCAATGTTTGCTTTATGTTTATCAACATCTCGCTGCTTCTTCATTTTTCCGTCTTAACAAAAGCCCTATATCTTATCTCGCATCCAGGCTGTAAATTCTTTGGCACCATCTTCTGCCATATGTTTCGCTACCATTCAGTCTACAGGAGCCTCAATCCATGAAACCCCTCAGCACCACAGTAACACAAAAGGACAAGCCATCTGGGACCAGCTCTCTCAACAATTCTCCCAAGAGAAGCGGGCCTGACCTTCCACAACACTGGGCTCATCCTGGCATGACCTTCACTTTGAGATGCTCAGCACTCTGCCTGCCTAGATCCTGCATATAACCTAAATAGCAAATAGCATACAACTGTACTCTAAATAGCATACAGCTTGAGTTGTAGCCCTCTCCACTTTTTTTTTTTTTGCAATCAAAGCACAAGAGAAATGGATTCATCCAGTCTTAATTCACATGAATACAATTCCTTCAGTGAACCTGCCATCAGGTAGCTCAGAATTTCAAGTTAGGTCTTTGTGTAACACCATTTTTGTCCTTGTAAGTTTGCAGCATATCAAGCGAGCTGGCAAATCTTAGTTTCCTCCAACGTTGGAGCACTGCACCAACAGCAGCGTGACAACTCCAGTTTTACTTGGCAAGGAGTTTGCCCAACTCGAACCGCAGCCCTCTGGGGTATCTTTGCATCACTTTTGGAACGCAAGTCTGCTAGCCTGAGGTCCAATGGTCACAGCATGAGAGGCCTTCTCTACTGCTACCTACGCGGTGTGAGAGCTCTCGGAAGCGATGAAAGACATGCAAGTGCACGCACAGAGATTAAGGATGCTGTTGTAACCTAGCAAGCATATCTGGTACCGCTCAAGCTTTTGTTCTGTTTGTGACACGTGCACCAAGGCTGTGTAGCATAACAGGATTATTTCTGAATGACCGAATACTGGATTTTCTTCTCCTTCATGACCATGAGAAATGGGAGAGTTGCTTCAGGTCCTCTAGGCATGCCATCTGCAGGGAATCACGTCTCCAGCTGTCTGCAGACAGTCGGAGGAAATCTGGTTTCCCTTCAACAGTTCACACAGCAAGTTTGCAGGATTCTTCCAAGGAGAAGATTGCAGGGAGCTGGAGCATCACCTCATGAGAACAGCCTGTAACTCATGCCCTTTCTCCAGTGGGTTACGTGTTCACTTTGATGGGCTTCTTGTGGCCAGAAGTATGCTTCAAGAGCCAGCGCTGTGACAAGGACCGCGTATAGTGTGGCAGCTGGAACGTGTCCTACGAGCAGCACACGTACAGGGTGCTAAATGGACTTAAGCAGTCACTAAATCCAACCAGGCACTGAGGCAAAAGGGTCAGCAGAGGGCTCTAGCACTGCTGACTTCCAGGGCTGTGTTTATTGTTTTTGTATTACTCCTTTGATCCCAGAAAGTAGGTTGCCTAATATTTTAATGGCTTTCTTCCACCATTGAAATTAACATTTCATGTTTCAGAATGTAAATCTCTTCTGCTTCAGTGTCCTTTATCACTTTTGATAACTTTTAAACATTTTTAGACCTATTTCAAAGAAAAGCAGTGAGCCCTGAGTCTATTATTATCATTTCATAGTTTGCCTGAAGGCCTCTATAAGCATCACTTCTCTCTGCCTTCAGGACTCCAGCAGCATTTGTGAAAACATTCTCTAAACAATTAGAAGGCAGAAAACCCAGGCTAAATTAGACAAGATTTTTTTAGAGCTTCATCTCAGCATCTGAGAAATGAAGGAAAGTTTAAAAGATAAAGGATACGGGATAACCTGCTCCACCACAGTAAATATCTCATCAGCCTCCTCAAAGGCTAAACGATGGGGTCCACGCCACACCGCACACACTAGTACCTGAAACACCGTAACTCTCCTCCAAATTCCACTGGAGACCAAGGACGATTTTACATCAGACCCTGTTCATTTCTGCACCAGAAAAATCCCAGAAATAGGAATCCTGTCACTGTCAAAGCAGGATTTTGTTGGATACCTCAATACATACACTGAGGTAAGCCTGCCTACTTTAAAGCTTGTGCCAAGCTTCATATTTCCACCCAAATTCATAATCCCTTGAGCAAGCCTAGAAAGTCATGCATTTCAGTAAGAGGACAGCACAGAACTTGAAATAAGTGGCTGTTAAAATTACATTTGCTCCGAGGTATAACACAGCACATCCATCAGATTTGATAAAACATTCAATTTTGCTTCAACTTTCAGAGAAATGCAGTTTGCAAGAGCTGTCTGCAGTACAATTCATGCTCTGGTTGTGTGGGTTTCTTTTGCTGTTGTTGTTTGGGTTTTTTTGTTGTTTGTTTGTTTTATTTGTTTTGTTTTTTTTTAATATGTAGCAATAAAAGCATTCCAACTAATAACTGAGCAGCCAAAGCACCAAAATGCATTAGACAAGTAGATCTTGTCACTGAATGAAGTAAAAAAAAAAAAAAAAAAAAAAAATCTTTCCCCTGGAGCATTAGGACAACTGGCATACTAAAATATCCAGTGTCTCAGTCTTACATTTTACCCAGTCTTTTGTAATAAAGTGTTATGTAATTCCAAGTCATTTATACTAATGGAATGTGGGAGCTACTGCAAAACACTCAAGAGAATCAGTCAGAAAGCTTCATCCGCAAGCACTTTTGGCAACTTGCAAATACTTTCCTGTCTCTGAAATTTATGGTTAATAATGTCAGTACCATGGCTCTGGCATGCATATTCTCCAGTATTTCCAAACCTTTGGTTCAAAATAGCTGCTCTTAATCAAGAAAATTAGGAAAATCATTTTAGTTAGTACTTTTCTATACTTTAAGTTGTTGTATTGCTTCAAGATGAAGCTTTCCAAAGCTCAGCACATATCTATTTCACATTGCTCCATCTACAACCTGAAGGCCTGTGAAGAGACAAATGTACCAGTGCCAAGAGGATGACACTATCACAATCGGTGATGAAAAAGAGTGAGGTAGGAAGTTACCTTCAGTATAAACAGTTAAGCAGTCAAAATATGCATTTGATTAACAGGAAACAAAGAAAATGTGACTCAGCGTAGAGAAAAGAAAGCTCTCTTTAAATAAGGCACTCTAGCTGTTTTCCATCACAACGGCCAAAACCAGACCCTTTCAAAGGGAGCAGCCACCTCTCCCAGCCCTATCTTTACCTGCAAGTTGCTGCTCTAGAATGTCCAGAGCTAAGGAGCAAGCGGCAGGGAAGCAGACCTGCAGGCAGGCGAGCATTTCCTCCACGTTTTCAGCTACAGAATTAATACCTGCAATAACAACTCTCCAACCTCTGCTTTCCTGAGTGCCTCAGCCCTCACGGTTCATCGGGAAATCAGAGGTGACCAGGCTGCTGCCCTTCTCCCAACCACTCTTTTAAGAAACTACAGGGTCAGGTACACAATAAAGTTTCTATATCAGCCACAGCAAAATTTATAACGATTTGATTTACAGAGCACAATGGGATTATATACTAGACCTACCAAAGAAGTCACCACAACAAAAACAAAGCCAGAATAGTACGGAGTTTCACGGGTCCCCGAGGGACACAGTGACTTCTACAAACCCAAAATCCAAAGAAAACCTCCTCGGTATCAGTACATGCCGTTCCAGTTCATGCCTAGAGAAAGATTTCTTAGAAAAAGAACAGAGTAGAACTGACTTACTTGTCTAGAATGAAATACAAATCAAATCCTCCGTAACAGGCAGGACCACCATTCTCTCTCTTTCCACCTTGTCCATCACAGGCTAGCATAAAAGTTGCTAGGAAGAGCCATTTGAAGCCAAATCTCAAGATGCTTTGCTTTGCAATGGCCATTATATCCAGAGAGGAGAAGAAAAAGAAATCTCTTCTTCCAAGGCTCCTTTATTTCACAGGTTTCTCCACAAAAGCCATTCAATGACCTTTAAATGTGTGTATGTATATACGTTTATATTCCTTAAAACTCCACTTGCAACAGCTGTCCTCAGGAATTGCAAGACTTTGCCCCTTGTTTCCCTTGCACTTCTGTTTCTTGGTTTCAGATTTCAAGATGCACAATACTGTATTTCACTTTTTTTTTTTTAAAGGGACTTGACCCTCAGTCTCCCTTGCAGCTCTCTGAAAGCAGCACCATTGTTTTGCAAGAGAAGGAGCAGCCTCCTAACAAATCTTGCTTTGTCACAGACTTTAGAAAATACAGGGAGGGTTTGAGTCGTTGTCCCCCCCGCCTTAATTATTATTGTTATTATTAAGGATGGTAAGTTTTATTTTTCCTTAGCAAAAAAAGCTCAGAGAATGCCACCTTGTGGCAAAAACTGAAGCTGACTGGAGCCTCTGGTTTTAAGCGTACCATTCGTGCACCGAGCATACTAAGCACATACCACAGCAGCTTTAGATAGGAACACAGAAGCCGTTTGCTTACAGCAGTCACACCGCAGAAACATCTTTGTTTCCCACATAGGCAACATCTGAGTTTAAAGACCTTTAAAAACTTAGAGTAGCTTTGCAAAACTTGAAGTGACGAGCCACACCAGGTTTCATCCCTCATATTTTCTCAGTCCTGAGAAATATCAAGCAACGTCTGTGCCTGTGAAACAGGCTTCCCCCTCTTACTATCTTTAGGAAACTCATTTCAGCCACTAGAGCCTAAACCCTCCCTCTTCCAGGAAAACTTGCTGGAAAACATAACTCCAGTTACACTTACATTTTCTGTCTCCTTCCACAAACAGCACCACAAGCTCTAAAACCTGAGCAGGACAGCTCAAAAGCAAGAGCATTACCCCAGTCAGAACAGCCCCCTGTACCAGCAAAAGCTCAGCTAGAGAGCCCAGGAGCAGGGGCTCCCAGCCTTCCCTCTCAAATCCCCTCAGGCTATAGCAGCACACCTGTTCTCCCAGGGCTAATTGCTGGTTAGCAAAGCAGCTTCAGGTGGCGCATCAAGGGTGGGGCGACCAGGTCAGGTTTCTGATAGGAGATGCAAGTGCACTTGAGTCAGGCTTTCAAGCTGTTCTTCATTGCTTAAAGAGTTAAATTTGTCTTTAAAAAATTCTTAGCAAAAGCAAACAATCTGAGGAAAGACCAGGAAACCCAGCAGGATAGGTTTCAAGGGAAAACAACAAACAGCATGATAACAGACTTCTGACAGAAGTGGAAACATCTGAATTACAAATCAGTCAGGCACCTTGCTGCATTGATGATTAAAACTGTGGGAGTGTCTCCCTCCCACACCTGGCGATGCTTAGCAAATACCGCCTCCTCTAATGGGGATGATAGATGGGCAAATGTCACCTCCTGGGTCCTGCTGCCAAATCCTGATCGGACCCGAAGGATGTGGAGATCCCGTGGAAGTCAAAGCTTCTCCAGGGCTAGACAGGAGCGGAATTGTAGATGGGTATTTTGGGCTTCCATACCTAAACTCAAGGGGAGCTGGGAGTGTGGGTGTGAGTCTTTCAATTTATCTCTTAGTCCGAAAGGGGAGTAGTAACGCAGATCAGTACCGCATAGGCAAAAGACCTACGTCGGGGTATCAGGCTTTCTACAACAAAGAGAAACAAGGCACAGTGTCAGAATCGCGTGTGAGAGCCCGCGCTGCGGCAGCTGAGGCGCTGCCCAGGCTGAGGGTCAGCACCTGCCCGGGCCCTGGGCGGCGCAAGGCGCGGCGGGTGCGCCCTGGGGAGCTGCGAGGAAGAGGCGGCGCCGCCGCCCGCTGCTTTGCATGGCTGCCTGGCCCGGTGCCTTAAATCCCGTGAGATGCGGCTGCTGGGAGGCGTCAAAGGGCAGAGCTGCAGCTCCGGCAGCCAGCGTAGGTATGCACAGTAAGCAGGTAGGGTTTGGGGATTTCAAAGTTTTATGTAGAGCCTCTAGAACAAATCTCTTTATAGCTATGAAGCTTGAATTGTCCAAATCACGGGGTTACACATAGAGAGTTCTGTGTATGTGTTTGAGTATTGTACTGCTCTAAGGAAGGAGATGAGGCTAGTTCATGGATTCTTTTTTGGTATTTTAGAAGAAAATGAGCTGAATTGAAGAAGTAAAAATACAAAGGGTAGAAGAAAAGCTTCCTCTCTGGGGATGTACTGTTTTTGAGAAATTTTGGAAAAGTACTTAGGGCTAGCTTCTGATCTGAGGCACAGCGAGGGCTGCCACAGTCAGATAAAGTATCTTGTTGTCATTAGCTTATGACCTGTGTCTGCCTGAAGATTAAAAGCAGACTGATAATTTCTTTCATTTGTTTCTGACTGGCCCTGAGAGGAACAAACACGTAGAGTTAAAAAAGAAAAAAGCTGTACCTCAGGAAAATAACTTTGGCCTGAAGCTAGGAGGGGGAAAGGAGGGGGAATGGAGGAGGAGATCAGATTCTCTGTGTAGCTGTGGATTCAGGCTGACAGAAGGCCCAGGAAAGCTTGGGGAAAAGCCAAGGAATGAGGCATCAGATGAAGCTTAGAGCACTCTGAGATGGAGGGAGCTGCTGACAAAGTGAAACACCATGCTTTGTGCTCTAACTCTGACTTTCTTCAGGGCTAGTCCTCTTCATATGCCTATCTTAGGAACATGTCTTTTTATTTATGGTCTGGTAATAGCAGCATCAATGCTCGGAGAAAAGCAGCTCCATAATAGGAAGCTCATGGAGACACAGGAGGGGGGTGTTGGAGTTTTTGTCTGTCCCTCCCTCACTAAAAATGCTAGCAACAAAAACATTATGAAGACTATAGCTTTGTGTGGAAGACCTAACGGCTCTCGGAGAGACTGGCTGTGTTGTATTCTTTGTGTGAAGGAGACAAGAAGTAAGGTGTTTTAATTGCATATAGCAGTTCAACAGTTAATTAAGCTCCAACTGATGCTCTTGGTGTGTGATTAGAATTTGCATATGTAAATGATGGGGGAAGTGGTATCAGCAGGTTTTCTTGTTTTATCATCTACTCCCTTATCTATAGCTATGGGACCTTTTCTGAAACTCGCAGCTTGGAAGAAGCGGGGTCTGTCAGCTTGCTTTAACAGTGCTGTTGCTGATGGGTGAGACATGGCAGCGTCGTGTGGCTTTGTGAGCGCTCACTTGGGTGTCTTTGGGGGTGGTCCCTTTGGCTCACGAATGTCTGACCTGTATGGTGGCTAATGGCTTCTGGCAAGACCTCAAAATCACGTTCCCTAGTCTCCATGGCACTTCAGGAAGCTCTTGCAGCAGTCTGCGTGGATAATGGGGATGTCGGGAATTGCCTATGCTGACCAGTATTATTATCACAGATTTATCAGCACCGTACAGAAATTACTTCCCTGACTTCGGTGTAGACGTGTCCTTAAATTCGCTGGCTGTATTTTCAGACGGTGTGATTCCGCACAGCCCCGCTAGTCTCAGCGGGGCTACGCTGTCCTACGCTGTGTAGGACAACCGACTCCTCCGGGTCCGAGCTGTGGGCGGTTGTACCACGTACGACTCGCGACTGCCACCCAGTGGCCACGAAGGGCTTCTCCTTCCCTGGCTTGCCCTAATTTTTCAAGGGATCAGTAACCCCCTTGTCTCTTGCTTTTATCTGACTTTGCCCTGCTTTGCTTTTATTTGCCTCCGCTGCAGCACGTAAGGCTGTATTGCATCACTTTTCTGGTGACGAGAGTTCGTTCCACTAGCTTTTTTAACAAGGGCTGCTAACTCTGCATATGTACGGAACCTCTTCCTGAAGAAGAGTGTTAGGCTAAGTATACAGATGGAAACATATTGCTTGTAACATATTAAATAAAACAGGAGAAAATATGGTGTAGGGAATGATTCTGCCATAACCTAAGAAGGCCAAGTAGTTGTTTTCCAAGTCTCATTTTTAATTTCTGCCGAGGAGCAGGGGGTGCAGTCAGAGGAGCTCTTGTCCCCTTTGGTTAGTGCGGTAAGGCTACGTGCTTCTCAACAGCCTTCCCTCCTCTGCTCACCGTTGCATGTATATTGCTTTTGTTTGCCTTTACTTCAGCCATTTCAAAGACTTTGCCAGGGCTAGAGCATCCTTGCAGCACCTCTGCGAGGGGTTTTTTTTTTACATGCACTTATAGCGGGACAAAATTCAGCCCAGGCCACTCAAAGGGGCCTCTGTTATTAGTGGTATCTTTCCCTTTAGTTGAATTTAGGCAGAGATGATCAGCCTGGTTCCCGCTGATCCTCAGTTTGGAGCAAATGTTGAGGAATTCATTAGGGGCTTCTGGTTTTCAGCATCTCTGAAAATTGGGTGGCTGAGTTTGACCTCCCTTCTTAAATGAAAGCACTCGGTTAAAAGTATTTTCTAAGAACCTGAGTTTGAAAGTCTGAATGCTCTAATGCCCAAGTCCAAACTACAGCACAGGCATCCGGATTCTGAGTCCCCTGGGACTCAGAAGAATGCAAACTCAGTATTCTCCTTAGGAGTCTGTTCAATTTGATCCAATATTTAGCCAGCAGTAATTAACCCCTTGGGGATGGTAAGGTACATGCATCCTGAAACAATTAAGTCTCAGGTAACAATGGTTGTCTACAAACACGTGCCTAACTTTGAGCAAGTGAATATGCAAACAACACTGATGAAGCACTGTTTGTTTAAAGGAATATTAGGATCTTCTGCAGTTTGCTTTCCACAGGTTTTAAGGCAAGAGGACAAGCACACGTGCTCGGCAGGAGGGAGCAGAGCTGCACAGAATGAAAGGTTCACGTTTACTGACTACATTTCACATAATCCTATGGGATTTAAAAATAAATCCTACCATATTGTTGGATTTGCAGTGTCTGACTCGCCCTTTTCAAAGTGCTGTAAGCACAGAGAATGTGACCATTTATCTGTGAGGCAAAGCGTTGTATCTTAACTGACGCTGTTCCTCCTTGAAGACTTTCTTTGCAAGAAGTTAATTACACTGACATGTGCTCCAAACTGGAGTTTGGACTGGAGGGATAAATGGAAAACTTTTCCCTCTTCAGCCTGTGCTGTGTTGTCAAATTATCCTTCTCCTAGTCATGTTCATAAATTGCCTTTGAGTATTGTCTACTGTCTTTATTACTGCACTTATTAGCACGTTTTAGATTTTATGGGACAAAATGCAGAAGAGTATATGCAGGGTGCAACGGTGGCTTTTTAAAATCCCAAATCGTTGCAATCAGAGCCTGGGAGATGGCTTTGTGGACATCTGCTGTGAACTGCTCTCTGCTGTTAAATGTCACCTGCTGGACTACAGTGAGGTTCTGCAGTGCTGGAGGATGGTACGGGCTGGAAGATTTGTAATGGGGCTGTTCTTGCTGTATTTGTTCTTCAGAACTCTCATCCCAGCAGCGTGAAGCAAGCGCGTACATATGCTGTGGGGGTGAGCTGGCAGGCACAGGCTCTGGGCTGGGGTAACACGACATAGGGCAGCTCCGCTTGACAACAAGCAGTAAAGTTTCTATTGAAGCATCGGGTGTAGTTGAGGCCTTGTCTTAACTCTGTTTGTTCAGATCACTTGCACTCCAGTTTTGCAGTAAGCATCACGGGTGTTTCTTTGCTTTGTTAGGCGGCTGAAGTTTCCTTCCCTTTCACTCGTGTACCATTGGCATTAAAATGCACATACTGCTACTAAAAAGTTTCTTTCCAGTCCCTACTGGAAAGGGAGTTAAATCGAGAAATGCCCATAAGAAGGCAAAGTAGGGCATGACCAGAGCTGAAAGATTTTGTTAGGATACTGTATAATGACTAAAAATAAGTGAAAATCCCTCCTAAACTTTGATTCTTGCCTTTCTGTCATATTTAGCCTCAGCCTGAGTAAAATGAGAACTGATGGTGTGTGAAGGAATTAAAAGAACTTGTGTAATACCAAAAAGGAAGGAGGTTAGCAGCAACAATGTCTCTCCTCTGCTAGGACTGATGTGTGCTAATCCAGATAATTCAGATGCTTTTGCCTGAGATGTGCCTAAGTGAACTCTGCATCCTTTCAAACTGCTACGGAATAAAGCCTCTGGGGATCGGTCAGAGGGTAACAGAAACTGAGGGACGTTGCACGGCTGGTATTGTTAAATAGACTTGTGTTCACCTGGATGAGCCAGGGCATCCTGCCATTTTTGTTAGAACAGAGGAAATAATCAATCTTGATTTTAAAGTTCTGAACAATAGGGACCTCGCCTTACTAAAGCTTTAGTGTTTAATGGCCTTGCTCTTTTTAAAAAAATTGTACTTCAATCCCCTTCTACACTTCTCTGCTTTCAAATGCTTGGGATTGGCTTCTTACTCTCTAAAGTATTGATTCTTCTCTATGACACTGGCTTGACCATGTAAGAAATCTGGGGTTAGGTGGTGACTGCAGGATTGGGGAGGGGAAAATTGTTGCTAGGTGACGACAGTCCAAGATAAATGCATCCTTCCAGTCCCCACTTGTTCAAAAAAAAAAAAAAGGTTAACTTTGTAACAGCAAGCTTCGTGCTGGGTCAAAGTAGATAGTCTTTAGCCTAGAGCTGACGAATCTGACATAAACACTGTCAAATGCCCTCGTTAATTCAGCAGAAATGTTACTGTATTCCTAGCTTGATTCATGTCAAATTTATACTACTGCAAGATTAGACACAGAATCTGGGACTAGCTATCAGGAAAGCACAAAGACTCTTTCTACGTGTCACTGGCAGCGTAAATGGAATAAATCTGTCATCTCCCTTTACTGTGCCATTGCAGCATTAAGGAAGGGAAACTAAGCCTGCTTTTTTTTGCATCTTCAAGGCTGAGTTAGAGGCATCTGGGAGGAGACTGCTGGGAATCTTGCGCTCTCTTCTGTGGATCAGTAATGGTGTTTATATTGTGTATGCATCTTTGAAGCAAAGCTTCGTCCACCGGAGTGTTCAGTGCAATGCCTCTAGCCAGTCCTCACTATGCACTGGGAAAATGGAGGACTCTCTTTTAAGAGCAGAACAACTCTGTAAAGCCTACAAATTAGACTCCTCTTCCCCAACAAAGGCAAATTTGTTGCATCCTCCTTTCTTTCTACTTTTCATGCCACATGAATCAAGATTTTTAATGTGAGGCATCCTTCCCTGAGGAAGGAAAGGAAGGCATACTCTGTACGCCTTATTTGTAACATACATACTCTGACGCCTGCCCGCCCCTATGGGTGTGCTCTATGTTAAGATCAGGCATTTAAAAGCATTCAAAGGGCTCAAAAGGGGTAGAAGAGATGCAATCAAAATGTTTTTCTGGATGTGTTCATAGATGATAAGGGTGTAGTAAGGAGAAACTAGCCAGAGTTGATCCATGCTAAAGGTCTTTAATTGAAAGATATGTTCACCAATTGATCTGTTTCAGCATCTGAATCATCAAGAACGAAACTCTGGAAAGAGGAGATGCTGGGGAGGAACAGCATCGAGGCTGGCTTTGTGCAGCAGCTATCAAGCATCCGGACTTGCTTCAAGGATGGTAAGGTTTTCAGGCCTTGTAATTGCTGCGACAGTATTTAAGGCCCACGAGGTGCAGGACATCAAGTCTAAAGCATGACTCTTGATTGTATGGATATTGGGCTCCTTTAAAAACAAGAAAAGGAAACAAAAATACCATGAGGTAATACCTAAGATGGCGTTAAGTGATCTGTGCGTTCATTGGCAGCCCTTAATACCTGGAACATTGCACTCGCGTTTTTCATCAAGTTGAGCCATCTCAAGTACCAAAGCAATTATCAAAGCAAAGCAAGCAGCGAGGGGTGGAAGTGCTGCTATGTCAGCATGCAACATCCGATGCCTGAGCTGCGGAGCATCTTTCTTGTGACAGGGTCTGCAGACAATCAGCTTGCACTAAGGCTCAGAGTACTTTGCTGGTGCTTCAGGGTTAACTCCTCTGAGTAAAACTTCCTTTATATACTTAAAGAATTTCTTTTTTTCCTGACAATACAAGGAATTCTATTGCAAGTGATCAAAATATGATTATGGCACCCACAGCAAGACAGTTGATTTATACTAGTCTCCATAGCAATAGCTGGCATTCTGCAACAGTGCATTTTTACTGCTCTGAGCGAGTGATGTTTTTAATAATTGCTGCAAGAGAAATATTTTACATGTACGAGTGAAAGATTCTTTTGTAGTCACCAAACACAACTGGATCTTTAACTCGGAAATGAGTGATCACAAAGACATGCTATTTAATATTCTTTTGGTTTTCCAGTACAGAGGGGCACTGTTACACTCTATACTGTTAGTCTCTATTACTGTGCATTATACAGTTATGCTAGTGCTAGTTAATGGGCCCTCTCAAGGCTTTGATGTTATCGTTATGTTTTGATGTTATCGTTATTCATAATCCTATGAAGTGGAGGTCATTAAACTCCTAGGTGCTGTGATCATCCACCTCTGAAAAAACCCCAGGGAATGAAGCAACTTGGCTTAGTATTGTGAAACACAAGTGTTTGGTGGGATTTCTCGGTAAACTTATCAGCAGTCTCTGACCCGAAGGATAGCGGTTCCTAGCACTACCCTTTTTCTTTACCTTGGCATTACAGATGAGGTCAATCTGCAAAATTCTGGGCCAAAACTTAAGCTACCTTAAACTTTACTAAACAGAGTAGTAAGGGTTTGGATCAGATCATTTATGAAGGTTGTGACTCAACACTCTTCCAATCTGGATCTGCAGAGATACCGAACCCTTTCTGCAGCTCCTGAGGTTCTTGATTTGCGTCCGTCTCTAGTTGGAACAGCAGCATTTGTGTATTATTCCCCAAGGAACAAAAATGCCTGGTTAGTTACAGACATAATTCATTTGCTTGCACTCACCGTTAACTTCATAAGCTATGTAGGTTCTGAGTCCTTTGCACAGAGCGTAGATGTCTGGTCCGTAAGACTTGAGGTCGCGGATAGGTCTCTTGATGACGAATGTGATCTGCCTTGTGCGTGGTCTTTGACCTTTCAGGCTCTGAACATCAAATAATGTCATTCAGCAAGATCAGTACCTTGATCCATGTAATGCTATGCATATTCCTGTTGCTGGAATGATGACTCAGTGCTTGGTGTTTTACCCAAAACTGTACTTAGTACAGTCTTTTATTCCACTGTGTGACTACGGGGCCATTAGCAAGCATTGAAAGCAGCTCCTAGGGCAGATCTTTAAGTGAGTCAAGGTGGAGGGAGGCTAGGGAGAACTGGAAACTCAGTTCAACAGCTGAACAGGAAAAGAGCAGTGCAGTCGGCACTTTAACACAGACCTCCTACAAAGTATTTCCCCAGTCGGGTACTAACCTCTCACCCTAGAGGTACTCGGGTTGTAACCTGGAAGCATGGAAGGAGAAGGCTAATTCATTCAGTCTTCTAAATGGGAACCAAAGAGGGCAGCAGCGACACTTGGCAGATACATTTACACTAAAATTATATGCAAGTAGTGTTTATGACCTCTGAGCACTCCGAGTGTTTTAGTGGGACAGTTTTTTTCTGAACTGCTCCAGAGTGCTTTGTTTCAAATGAATTTCAAATATATTTTCCTACTTGAGTGCTTTGTCATCTGGACAAAGTGTCTGGATGCCTGTATTTTCTCTTATGACCTAGGCTTCCTGCTGGTTTGTGTATCACATTATTCAGCCACAGGACTCCTGTTCTGGCTCATACAATGAATATGGAGGAAAGGCTGTTGAATTCGAGATGCTCGCTTATGCCCTAAAGGAAAATGGAGGTCTGAACAATAGCATCTGCAAAGCAATGTTCCGAAATGAAAAATGCAATTTCATATTGAAATGACTCAGAGCTATCTTGAGATATTGCTATCCAAAAAGAATTAATGCCATTGAAGGTTTCCTAATATAAACTGTTTCTTAGCAACCTGCAAACCTAAAGTTCCTCAGAGAAAGAAAGCGTAGCTGGAGAGGGGAATGAGGCACCTACTCTTTTTCTTTTGAAAAACCATCCCCATGGCAAATTCCCAAGCCACATCACTGTTCAGAAAAACAACCCTGCCACTTGTGAAAAATCTCATGCTCTCAAGAAAGAAGCAGCAGTTAAGAAACAGCTTGATGAACTCCAGGCTAAAGACACGCTTAGCAGGGATGACTGGGATTGACACAAGCTTTCAAAATGATGGTGGAATTTTATCAAAAGGTTCCTGAAAGCCCACTCCAATATGCTTCCTTCTTGCTGGTAAGCAAGGAGTTGAGAGAGGCTTCAGGGGGCACAGAGATGCACCGCAGCACAAGCAAGCCTGGGACTACAGCCAGTGAATATTTTTGCTCAAGTCTGTACTTTTTTCTTCCCCACCATGCCTTCTTGCCCTTTAAAGCTGGGATTTTTATAAGGACTCAGTTCTCAGACTTCAAAAGAAGCACTGTCTGCAAAAGGTTAGTATGCTGAATGCTGAGATAATTTTTAAAATGTCTGTGCTAATTCTGCAGGCTGAACTCATGCTAATATGGTGCTTAGTTCTTTTGAAAAAGTTTTGAAAGCTTGAAATCTTATTTAAACTTCTTTCCTCATCACTGGATTACTTGGTCTTCCTCAAGCAGAGCTGCCTAAAGAAATGATTGTTTTTAGCCTGCAAAGAATTTGAGATTATGAAGAGTACCATGCCAAAAATCTAAAAATCTCTAAACATAAAACAGTGTTAAAAAGCAGTCAATCTGAATCTTTTAAAACATTATAAAAATAATTTAAGTGATCTACAACATTGAAAAAACAGGAAAACCCTCCGCTGCAAGCACTGAAACAGGGTATTCTAACTTTTCAAAGGTTTCAAATTCTGTTAATGTAAAACGTCATTGAAATTGATACAACTTCATAATCAATGGTGTGATCTAAATGGCTTTTAAAGTAACTGTTGGTTTAAAAGCTTTTCTAAATAGCAATGGCTCTGACATCAGTTTACTTTGCATTACTGTACAACTTTACAAGTAACGACTCCTTTTTAATCTTACTGTGGTCGCTTCAGCCAGTCTGGGAAGTGCTTCAAAGTTGGGCAACTCCTTTCTGTTCATTGTGGCAATGAAGCAAGCTTTCTCTGGCAGCATTTTGGTGGCAATAATGCCCTGTAAAATAAAGTTACTGACAACTAGGAATTCAGTTTTTAATAAAGATTGGAAAAAAGTCTGTATTAAAGTAATAAATGCAGATAGTTGGGTTTTTTTACCCCAAAACTTGGACTCAAAATGTTAAGAATAAAGAAATGAGTCCTGTATTTCGGCCAGCTTTATAGGAGCTAGCCTCCTTGTACGTTTTCTGAAAAAGCATGGTCCTTGCCGCTCACCCTATCATAGTTCCAAAGGGTTGTCCATGACCCATCGGTGCTCTTTTCCTCGACAGCTGCCATGTCCCATTTCCTATTGATGCTCAGAAGCTGGTAGCCTCCATCAATGCTGATTTGCTTGCTTATGTCTGTATTCTGAAACTGGAAAATAAAATTAAACAACACTTAGACTTTCAAGTTAGTCAGTTATCTCCCCAAAGCTTTAGAAAATCACTGCTCTCATAGAATAAATGCTGGCCACAGGGAGCACCTTTAGTGACCACAGTATTTTCAAACTGACCAAGAATCAAGCCTGGGGCATTCTGGAGTAGCTGTAAGAAATCTTTTAATAGATTCAATGAATAATTTCTGTATCTTACAGCTGTCATCTGGTGGGTTTAGTTTGATGCATGAAAGAAGTTTTAGATCCCTTTCCTCCAAAGGGATGGGGAAAGAAGCAAGGAAAACTCAAGAAGCAGGGAATATAGAAACAGCTGCAATGTATGTGTAACTTGGTCACTATACTCACGTAATCAGCAAGGGCTGGAGTCAGCAAGAGTCCAAGAAGGACGGTAGTTGCAATCTGAAATGAAAATCGAAAACAAAAGTGCAACTGCAGGTCTGGTTGACAAATCTGGTTGCGAGAATCCTAGTGCCTTTTTCCTTATCTGGTGTTTAAGTGTACTCCTTGGATCCTTTTTTGCTTTCATACTGGAATTACAGTAGTCACCTAAAGCGAGTCATCTTTGCTTTACCCTAGAAGAATGCAAACTAGACACATAGTGGATTGCTTTTTTTTTTTAAGAGCTAAATCTGAAGTTGCTTCTGAGACCTGTACAGTCCTATACAGATATTTTACAAGAATGAGGAGAAGGAATTTAAATTTCTTCTCCTTAGGCATTACAAGAAATTGGTTGATCCATTAGTGCATTGCTTCAGTGTTGCAAAAGCGTTGACAAAAATGGACATGGATTAGGCTTCTTGTAGATTGAATAACGTATAGTTAAACCTTTAAAAAAAATCCTTACCTTTTTATCTGATAGGTTAATAGAGTCTGAGTTGCTCACTCTGGAGGAGGAAAAATCTCCCCAGAGAATACCTTTTTGCTGTAGACAGGGACTTCTGAGATAAAGGCAATGGTTTCAAATCAAAGTTTTAGTTTATGAGGGGAAAAGAAGCATGCATACTCACGGTGAGTTTCATCTTGACTGCAGAGCTGATGCTAGTGCAGGTAGAATGAGCAAAGTGAACTGTACACCTTATATATGTTTTCAGAAGTAGGTGGAACAGTTAAATGTTGAAATAAAATTATTTTGTAATTTGTATCCCTGTCTGCATGTTACTAAAAATTATTTCCTGCTGCAACTACTTCATAAATATGGGGATTGTGCTTCTGCAAACTTTGACCTGCCAGAGTCTGATAATTATCAGATAAGAATCCATTTGCAGTGAAAAATTAAATATGTTTTACTTTTGAAAAGTCACCTCAAGACCAGAGATAGCCTAGGGTTTAAAAAAAAAAAAAAAGCCTTACAGTAGGCAAAATAAGAGCCTTTGTGCCTTCCAAAGTGTACTGTATGTTACCCTGTAACATACATGGGACCACACCATAGGGCCCACCAAAACATATGGCCCAAATACAACATTGCCACTGAAAACTGTTTTAGATAAATAGGCAGTTCAAGCTGAAATATTACATAAATGGGCAAGTCTCTGGCTGTCTCTTTGTTATTTTAAGTGGCAACAATGATTTTTTTTTTTTTCTACCTCGCCTGAGCTTGTTTTCTGTGGTGATGTAAATACTTATTGAAGGGGTGATCATTCAGTTGGGGAGGTTTTTGAATACTTGGGTTTTGTGTCAAGTTGCTCAGTTTCATTTTGTGTGCAGCCCGAGTCTGTGGCAGGGAATCATTGTAAAGATTCCAAAATTACTTTTCAACTGCAATCTGGGACATTATTTAAAAAAAATAGGGGTTTTAATATATAAAAATCTCTTCTAACCAGTCCTGCAAGTGCAATATTAAATTAAGTCTGGTCTCGGTTTCATTGAGTCGAGCCTGCAAACCCGAAGGGACATTTTTGATGCACACTGTTATGCCAAAAGGTGGTTGCATTCCTGGTTCTTTACAAGCATAAGCGCTTGTAGGCATTTGTGTGAAAAGGCGTGGGCTTGTGCGCAGGCTCTGTAAGCAGACCCCACTCACCGTCGCCCGCTTGTGGCGCCGCTCGGGAGAGGAAAGAAACACCCGAGAGAAACGTGGAGAAAACAGCCGGACGGGAATTAAACCTTTGCCGAAGGAACAAAAGAGCTTTTGCTTTTGCTGAGGTGCGGGAGAACCGGGGCGGAGGGCAGGAGAGGAGCAGAGCTGAGGCGGCGTCGGGCGGGAGGGCTCTGAGGCGGGGGGGAAGCATAACGGTCGGGAAAAACGGCGGGAAAGCCCTGCTGAGGCGGCGGCGAGGCCGGCGCTGCTGCGCCTGGTGGCTTTGGCAGGAGCAGTCCCGGCACGTTTATGTCACTCCAGCTTTATTAATTTACAGTTACTGAAGTATTTTTCCCCGAAAGACTGTTGTTAGACTTGCTGTTGGTGTCTCAAATGAGAATATCTATTTTTGTTTTTAAAAAAAAAAAAAATTTCCCTCACAAATTGGGGTCTCTCAGCATCCTGAATTTGTCTTAAAATACATCAGGGTATTCAAATACATTTATTAGATTATACTATGGCTTTTTAATTATACTTGTCACACTTTTGAACTTTTTTTCTGTCAATACAGTTTTTCACATGTTTTTAAGTGTAAATACAGTTGAATCTTCATATTCTGCCTGCTGTGGGATAAGAGAAAAACAGAGCAGTAGGATTTAGGATAAGATCCTGTGACTTTGCAATGCTGATATGGCATGCTGATGGGTGGCCCTCGGAATTCAAATCACAATTTTAATTAAATTAGGGAAGGTGAAGATCTTGTATTTTTCAGACAGCCCAAGTTACCGACGTGATCGTTGTACATCATGGAAATTGTGTTTTGTCATAAAACTCAGGCCTCATCCTTGTTGAGAAGGATCTTTTCTTGCAAAGTAAGCAACTCCAATTTTCTGCGCTGTTAAGAATATCTATATATTTCTGTACTTACACGGACACTGTGAGAGTCACAGGATTGATGTCTCTTCAGGTTCACTAGAGTCTTTGCTGTCACGTCTCTGCTTAGCAATCTCTGAGTCTTGTTCTCTTCCTGATTGGTTTAAACCTGAATCAATTTAAATTTGAATAACGAACATTGTGAAACGTAATGACATCCCAATTAGAGCAAGAAACCTGCCAGAATGTAATATTGCAATTAAATTCCTACGGTCTGGACGAAGCAAATAGAAGACATTTTATTGGTTCAGTAGTAGTTCCCCATCTTCTGTAAAGTTTTAATTGTTACTGTATGACATGTGGTTAATTTAAGTTTTTCATAGAATAAAAAAGCTTGGAGATGTATTAAGCATCACAATGTGTAATATTATAGGAAAATAGGAATCGATGTGCATGAAGTTAAAGTAGTTTTGCGAGAAGCCGGACCTTGTTGCGGATGTTTTGTGCCCTCTGGTTGAAGCTTTGGCCGTAAATGAGGCGGCGTTGGGGCAGGCGGCGTCCCTTGCTGGGAGCGCCCGTGCCCCGCTGGTCCCTGCCGAGGGGAACGTGGCCCCTCCGCTTGGGCGCGGCGGAGGGTGCCCCTGCCTCCCGCTTGGCACGCAGGGCCGCGGGGTGCCCTGCTCGGGCCAGATCCCTCCTGCCTCGGGGGACTTCAGATCGTCATCTGTTCCCGAGTCTGGCCCGTAGCCTTCAAGGGCTCGAAGGCCCCCAGGAAGACATTTCCCAGTGGCGTGCAGTTGGGGTAGTGGAGGGCTGTGCCTGTTTTATCTTGGGGAAAATGCAGGGTAAAGCTGGAAAAGGAGAGGAGAGTCTCTCCAGAAATTCCCAGGGAAGTCAGTCGGGAAGTTTGTTTAAATACCGCAACCGTATGGTTGCTTTTCTTTGGAGGTGCTAAAATATTTTTGGGTGCAGTTTTGCTTTGGTTTTAATATAGTTAACTATTCGAGACCCCAAAAACAGTCTCCTGAGCAGAACAGGCTGCTGCATCCTTTATCTAGAGCCACCCTTGACTGTTCCTGAATGGGTAAAGCGTCTCTTAGAGTAACTCCTTTCAAACTCCAACAAAAGGGCCTCTGAGCAAGGAGGGAAGGTGAAGGTCTGGTATTTTCCAGACAGACTTACTCAAGTGATCATTATAGATGAAGAAACTAGTCCCAGCCATTTTGCCTTAGTTTTGGCCTAACTATAATTTGATGCTTTCAAATTTCCAGCTGCACTTTTAATTGGTTAGGGTATGTATTTTTGCTTCCTGTGTTAAACACTTATCGAACATTAAGTAACATCTGTATTCAACTCCAGACTGCATTTAATACACTTATTGTGTTACTTGCAGCTTGATTTCTGGGTTGGTCAGAGCAATAGTGCATCTGTCTATTTGTAATTGGCCATATTACATTGCAATGCTTATTTTTAAAAGAAAACATTGTAATACTTAGTTGTTAATAAGAAGTTAAAATAACTCAGATACGCTTATTTCCATAAATCTGGACTTCTGACCGTATTATCTTAAATATGGTTATGCAGCAGGTATAGCACTATTTGCTTTTAGTAGTGATGAATAATTGCTTAAGGCAGCACATGAAATCCCACTGGGAAATTGTACAGGATGGGGTTTGAATGACGGTGTCGGGATTTTGCAAGAACGTGAGCTTAGCAACTTGTTTGGAATTGCTCCCACTTTTTTAAAGGATTAGCAAAAACACAGCGCAGACAAATGTAGGTTGATGATAAATTTTTTACTGAGACACAATAGCCTCCACACGGAGCAGAGGAAGAGACAGATAAATGACTGAAAATGTGATCAAGAGAAGATTATCAAGGAGAAAAATCTTGTTTGTGGGTACGCAGTTCTATGAATTTTCTTCCTCAGAACTTTGTCAGGAATAATTAGTCATAGTAATAGACAGGCGGTTCATTAATCTTAACTTTCAAATATGAAACATCTTGCTTTAAGAAGTTTGATCCTGAAAGAAAAGGAAAAACTGATTAGACTTGGACTGAGAAAATAAGAGAACAATGCAGCTGAAATTCTTCCAGCGTAATGTTGGAAATGTACCAGGAAACGCCATTTAAAAATTGAGCTGGATCTTTCTAAACTTACACTACAAGCAACTGTTAGTGCAATCTTTTTAGACAAATCTAAGCTGCAGATTGGGTTTTGAATCTCAAAATCGTGCTGTGGCAGGACCAGTGGTAGCTAGGTTTTGTATATGCATGAAGTTGCCTAAAAAGCTCAGACTTGTGTCAACAGCTAGAGCCCAAAACCTTCCTGAAAAAGCCTGGTCTCCGAGTTGTATGCAGAAGAGTGACAGACCTGTCACTCTTATAAAAAGTCATAGAAAACCACAGGATTTCAATAATTAACTTGTTCATCTTCACTTAAATCTTTTTCCTCCTTATTCGTAATCTTGATCTTTCTTTTGGCATCCTGTTACTAGTATACTCGCCAGCAGCTGGGTGAGCAAAGTAAGAGGGAATTCCTCTGCACAGAGCTTGCATGCGTTTTCCGTATGGGTGCAAGCTTTGGAGTCTGTTTCTTGAGATCGTGAAGCAATTCTCAGCGGGTGGAAGTCGGTGAGGACTAGGTCCCTAAGCATCAAAGAAACAAACCCAGAAAACGGCGTTTAGAGAACCCCAAAATGGTGTTCGGGATCTGTATGCACATCTTCGATAATGGAGAAGGGGTTTTCAAGCGCAACGCGGCTTTTGAAAGACTGGACTTGTGGAGCGGCTGAGCCCTGCTGAGAAACTTGTCTTCGGTTCTTGGAGTCTGCCCTCCTCTTTGCCGGTAGGGAGCGAGTACCTTTCGCAGGCGATTGATTGCTCACCGCTTTCATTCCCCATCCTACCTTGTGTCCTTGAGGTAGTGCAGGAAACCGTTTATCAAGCGAAAAACTCTTGTCCATTTTGGCAATGATGCATGGTTTTTTTTGAGAATACCTTGGTTGCAACGTAGCCCTATTAAAATAACAAAAGCTTTTTGTTGCAAACAATATACAGTGAAAGATAAGTGGATTGTCAGGGAGAAGCACTGGGTTAAAAAAAGGATTTATACAGTACAAATAATCATAGGGAAGGAAAATATTGTTTTTTCAATTATATTGTCTAGGTAAACGTGTCATGGAGGCTGACAAGGGACTTTGGTAAAAGGTAAAGTAAACTGCCTTCTGCGGTAATGCCACGTGTATCATACGTTATACTGCTTCAGTCAGGTGAAGGAATTCACTGCTGAAAGCATCAGTGCAGCATACAGTACAGCAGATACAATGAAATGGTTAATGAGAACAGTTTTAAGCATCTCCTCTAAAATCTTGTTAAGTTTTGCTGAAGCTTAGGTGTGTTTCAAAAACCTTTTGGTTATTTTCCATTTGTTTGAGCCATGGTGGCAGCCACTTCCAGCCTTGCCATCCCAGACGGATTTCCAGGCCTCGGAGCCCTCCTTTGCGTCGGTGCTGACCCCAGTGTCAGTGGTGTGAGTTTTCCCCGTGGGACCCCTTAAAGTCTTTCTTGCTGTTCTGATTTTTGAAAAAGATTAAAGTAGGTAAGGATTTAGGTTTGTGGATTCCCAGCAGTCTTTCAGTCAAAAAAGCGATAGCTCTAGTAACCATGCTTTGGAAAACTATTGCTTTTAGAGATCAGATTAAAGGGGAGAGAATTCCAGGCCTTAGAGGGGAGGCTAGGGAGCCATTAGTACTGTTGTGTCACACCTTACGTTCAGGCTTTGTCTCGCCAGCGTTTTCACGTGTCTGATGCATCCACCTTAAGAAGACAGACAAGCCTTAATTTTACTGCTCTATTCCCCCCTCCAGGTGGAAAACAAGGCATTTTTTCATTTAACCACTGGAGAATTTCCTTTAAGGTTAGAGTAAACTGGATGTTTGGAGTCAAACTCGCAAGAAAAATTTCTAGGAAAAGTAAAATAATTCCTTATTGTTCTTCCCCCAGCAGGAACTTGCAGGCAGAGGGTTATTTACAATATTTCACTGTATTTTGTGGTCAGATCCTTCATGCTAATATTTGTTTTTTCTCCACACAATTATTTTCACTGTTTATGCTAATCTCGAGACAGGCTGTTGATTTCATATCAAGCAACTGTCTCTTTCCCTTGATATATCAAGCACTGAAATATTTTCTTTGGTATAAAAAGAAAATGCAGTTTTGTGCTAAGTATCAGACTTTAAAATACAGCTTTATTTTCAGAAACGTATTTTTCAGAGGCTATAGGTAAAGACCACTAGTTCTTACGGCGGCAGTGTGTAATTGCATGTAGCTCTATACTTACCCCGCTAGCAAGAGCCAGGAAACCTCCAAGAAGAGAAGCAATCGCAATCTGAAACAAACATCTGAAATTCACAGCATTTGAAGGTTGTGACTGCTTATCTTGCATCAGGTTATTTGCTGTCTTAACGTAATTTCGACTTCCTGTTTAACTTTGGGTACATGCTCAGCACTTTTCTGAAGTGGGGTCTAGCTAGAGAGTATTTAAATGTGCAGAATTTTTTGTTAATGAGCTTATATCAGATCATCAATTCATATAAATTACTCTTAACCTCAGCAGCATGCTTTGCACAGGTAAGATCATTTAAACGCAGTGAGTTTTAAAATATGTCCAGCCTCAGTTCAGTAAACTCCTTGCTGGTATATTTTTGAGAGATTTAAGATTGTTATGATGATAAATTCTTTTGTGATAATTGTTGTGAACAATTATTCTCTTGGAGACAATCCCGCTAATATTGAATCATTCACAAATTTCATCCACTTCAAAGGAGGATTTTTATGAGAAGGATCCAAGTGTGACTCAGAGTATTTAGCACTAACGTTTTGGAATTTATCCTGCAACAATTTCAGGCTGCTGTAAATACCCCTGCTTCACAGTCAGGCACTTGGAGCCTTTCGTGGTTCTTCGCCTGTGCTCTCGTCAGGCAGCTGTGCCATAGCTTTCTATAACTTGCTGAGACTGTTGACTTGCATCCGAGTTGTGCATGGAAGAATATTGCCCTTTCAGCGTTGTACATGCGCGTCTCGCCCTCGTAACGGAGCACTTCTCTCTTTCACGGTTGGGTGGGCCTACGGAGTGAAGTCACTGCCAACAGTGAAATTTCACCCATGCAGTCCTGACCCATTTGGCGTTTTTATTCTGTAATCCCTACATAAGTCAGTAATAGTTCACTAGGTGCCAAGAAAGACTCAAAGTAATTTTAAAACTGTCCAGCCTTAACAGTTTTAAGAGAAAGTGATCCTTACAGTGAGCTTCATTTTGATGGTAAGCGAGGCAAGATCTGCTGGTAATTGATGTGTACTCTTACTTTTCATACAGTAATATCCCAAAGTTAAATCTTAAAATGGGTTTACCTTATTGGCATGTGCCCTTTGTTCGCAGAATCGTCATGGGTTTCCTGGGGAAGTGCTCTGATAAGAGGAGGCTTTGATACCAGCCTGAGTGAATTCATTACATGCATGAAGATGAAAGAAAACTTGTCATGGTAAGTTCAGTGTATTTTATAGTAACCTTTAAATAAAATAAAAAAAAAAAATCAGAACCAGAGAACAGTTGCCTAATAAAATTTGTAGTGACATTTCGTGCCTACGTGGCAAAGGAGTCAGCCTGATACTTTATCCACAGCTGATACCATCTTCTAAATCAACGGAGGTGGTAATCTTGCTATGTTAAAAATGTTGAGTCAGTCCCCGGCAATCATGAGGTTGGTTCTAAATCATAGAAATTACTGAGTTCTTTTGTTAACCTTCCTTTCTGAGCTTGCTCAGTTAGGATCTGCTTTCCAGTCTTCGGGCATGGCCTCTGTATCTTCACGGAGCCTCTTCGTGAAAGTAGTGCCTGATGACAGACTAAGGGCTAATTCTAGAAAGGGACCATAAACTGAAGATAACAAAAAACGAGTAAGGGAGGAGCAGTTAACAGCAGGCATTTTATGTCAACTATTATTTAGAAAGTAGATTTTAGTATTTCCCTGAATTTGATAATTACGTACAGAGCCACGGCATAAGAGCTTATTTGCCTTCTTTGTTGCAGAAACTTGCAAAACCTTTAGTTTTTTTAATTGACCAGTACAAATGTCCGCATCTCTTTGCCCAGGAATATTGTCCGTTGCTGTATAATAAATGAAGATAGATAGATAGATAGATAGAAAGCACCTCAGATAATTTGGGTTTTTCTTAGCTGTGCCTGTTACAGGAGAAGCACTTTCAGAGGTGCTTATTTACATACTCCAAAAGTGCTTCCTGCTTGATAGCAGTTCTGTCAGTCCCTCCGTATATGAATTGTGCGCTTTACTGTAGCGCAGTACGGGTTTGTGCATGGGAGTTTCCTTCTTGAATGGCATGGTGGGGACTCAGTGTCATGATAATGTCTCTGAACCAAGTGCTCCACTGTCATCAATTGCTGAGGGTTGTTGTTGCAGCTGTTATTGGAAAAGCCAGGGAATCTTACTGTAGTTGAGAAGGTGAGGCCCAATTCTCATTTACACCAGTCAGGGCCACGCTCCGTCATTCTGCTACTCACTGACGCCTTGCTCGAACTACATGAGTGCAGGGGAGGTGTAGCCGTCTGCCAGCACTGTGAGCAGAGAGCTCTGGTTTTCGTCTGTTTTGCACCCACTTTGCAATTTGCACGAGGTGTAAAATATGGTGAATGAAAGTAATAAATTACTAAGGGAAAAGATTTACAGTTCTTCTTATTGGACTGATTTGTGGATGCCAAATGGAGACAGGTACGTCCTTAGCCACCAAGATCCAAAATACACATAAAAGTCTTATTTTGTATGTCACGAAATCCTCCCATGGTCTCTGGAAATTTAATTAATCATCTCGTTCTCAAGAAAGGCATTGAGAAACTGAGCTGTCTAATGCTAATCCCTGCGGTGCTGTTAGCAATGAGTTGGAAAGCAGTTTTGCCTGTTTCTTCCAACAACCATAGCCAATTTGGCCATTACAGTAATGCGTCACACTTGGAAGCCTGAATCTCCAAATCTTCCATCAGCTTCTGATTACTTGAGTAGTTTGTATGGCAAACACACGCAGCTAGAGCATTTGACGTTACAAAACTAATTAAAATAGTAGAAGCCAGGAAAAAGGGCAGGGAGGAGTGCTTTTACCGTATAAGACCCTGCTCTTTTTCCAGTACAAACTCGTCTCTCTCTCATTTTTAAAGCTCTGCTCAAGGCATTCTGTTTCTGTACTGAATTCTTGTACCACTGTGCAGCAAACTCCCAAGGCTAAGAGCTGTTCCAGTTTGAACCCTGTTCTCAAATTAGTGTTTCATTTTGTGCACACGCTTATATTTTCACATGGGGTTTTTTATGCCTTACTGTCTAGCAAAAATAAAACTGCTGAAATGATTTCTGGATTCATCCTTGAAGCTTGGTTTATTTTTTTTTTTTAACTGCTGAATGTGATTAATTCTGCTTGACCTGTCCTTGTGCCACACAAATTTTTCTAAACTGTGTCACCCCGTCTTTATCTCGTGTGTGGCATGCCCAGCCAAATGCAAATGGAAGCATAGAGAATTTTGTTGATTTTTTGAGGTGTTGCTTCATTCTTTACTTTTCTCCTACTACCTGCTTGCTCCCTGATAAAGTAAATATTTATGAAAAGTATCTGGGGAAAAAACCCCATGAGTCACCAGGAGAGTTTATTGTGGTAGTATAATCTCACTTTAACTTGATTGAATCCATCTTCCTCATGTGTTAAAATTCCTGTTTGGTAATCAGACTTGAACTGAAATTGTACAAGTATTCTTTTCATTCGATGTTGAAGATTCTTTTGTTTAATTGATTTTTAATGGATGACAGTGCCAAATAATGGGTCGAATTCTTCTGGCAATTTTACTTACGTAGATTAAGAGTAATTCTGTAGCTTAATTGTGTTTCACCAGGGTAAATTAGAATGTATTTGAAAATATTTGGCCTTATGAAATTAACAGAGAAATTAAGTTTCCCGCGATAATAAACGTCGCTGTGTTGTAACAACGTGTTACTTGTTCTGAACATCACTCAAATTGCACTTTCTGCTGGCTTCCCTGATATGACCACTCTGACTGCAAGTTGAGGAAAAAGTGATTTTATTTGGAGGAAAGTTTGAGAGTCTTCACTTAGATCAAAAGTATCGAAAGCAAGGAGACTGCTTTGAGAATGTGGGCATCGCTGTGGAATTTCACGTTCACCACGGGGTTCTGAGTCACGGCTTCCTAAGCTAAGCCTCACTCTGCCCGAGGACTGGCGAAAGTGGAATTAAAAGCAGGTTATAGCCCTTCTTATGCAGCTCTTTGCTTCAGTTACTTAGTATAGGAGGGCGCTTAGAGGACTCTGGCGTGGTCATGGGTAGTCTTGCCTCCGAGTGCATGGGTGCTAATTTCAGGTGTGTTACTGAGAGACCTGTGATTAACTGTGGGGAGAGAGCCTCCCAAAAGCAAGGCTTTCCTATGGGAAGTGTATCTAGGCTTTGCCTGAGCCAACTAGGAGTATAGTCTTGCAATAATGCTAACTAGTCAAATCTTTTAGAAATGAGTCTTTACTTTTTGGCCTTGTCTGATCGGATCAGCAAAATTCAGTCAGTCCAATGTAAGGTGAAAATCCTGAGATCGTGGCTATTGCTGTCATTCTCCGTCACTACCTAACTGTTGACTTCGTGTGTTGCTCTGCTCTTACCTGTGCCTAAGCATATCGACGCTTAAGAAAGCAGAAGCCCATGCTTCTTGGGTGCTTTTCAAAAGAAATGAGTATGTGAAGACATAGCGACTAATGGAGAGTCAATTTAAGGTGTAGTTTAAAAGCATTTAAAACTTAAAGCTTTTTGGTTTAGCTTGTGGTGCCCAAACCCTGTCAGATTCCTGCTATGAAAGGCTTATTTGACTGCTGAAATCTACTCTGAGTATTTCTGACATATCTGTAATCTTGGAAACAAATAATCTTTTGAGAAGGGACAGAGCCAGTTTCCAAGAGGAGGGTAACATTAATCTAATCTAATTTGTCTAATCTAACTGTGCTTGACAATTCGATATCTGTTTATATGTATTCTGATATATTGTTTAGCAGCACAGCTTTGTTACACTTGAGATAACATTTTCCGTGTGGAGTTAGGTGGAAAAAAGCAGATGCGTGTAATTTCCTTTTTTTTTCATTGACGCCTGTTTGCTGAGAGAGATTTCCACACAATCAACGTTCACCTTTTTTCCAATGACTGCGATTACAGAAATGTGTTGGCTGTTAGGTTACGTTCTTGTTTTATTAGGAGGGAACAGGCCTCAATTATGACTTTCTAGTAGAAAGCAGAGCGCGATTCGTCGAGGTTCCAGCACTGGCTGACGTGGAGTCACAGGTGAGGAGGAGCCCAGGCGAGGTTGTAGTCACAGGAGAACACTTCTCATGGCAATATCATGCGGTCATTGGCATTCTCATAAAATACAGAAAACAGTGGTAGCTTTAAAGGAGGAATCCCCATCCTGTTCCTTTTGGTTTGTGACCTTGTGTGAACCACACATCCTCTGAAGTTTCATGTCGCTCCTTTGTATGCTGAGGAGGCTGGGAGTTACCCAGGTTGCCTTGTGAAGCACAGTTGTTATTCCTAATTATGTCACTGCCCTGGTTTCGGCTGGGATCGAGTTGATTTTTCTTCCTAGTAGCTGGTAGAGTGCTGTGTTTTGGATTTAGGATGAGAATAACGTTGATAACACCCTGATGTTTTAGCTGTAGCTAAGTAGTGTTTATACCGGTCAAGGACTTCCAGCTTCCCATGCTCTGCCTGTGCACAGGGAGCTGGAGCGGGCGTGGCCAGGCCAGCTGGCCCAGACTGGCCACAGGGCTAGTCCGTACCCTATGGTGTCATGCCCAGTACAGAAACTGGGGGAGTTGGCTGGGGGGCAGCGATCGCTGCTCGGGGATGTGCTGGGCATCGGTCAGCGGGTGGTGAGCAATTGTATAGTGTATCACTTGCTTTGTATATTATATTATTACTATCGCTACTATTCTATTTCATTTTACTTCAGTTATTAAACTGTTCTTACCTCAACCCACGAGTTTTCTGACTTCCACCCTTCCGATTCTCGCCCCCATCGCCCGGGGGTGGGGGCAGCGAGCGGCTGGGTGGTGCTTGTTTGCTGGCTGGGGTTAAACCACGACGGTCACGCATTTCAGCGCACGTGTTAGATACGTTACGGTAACGGATGGAAAATGAGCGGCACTTCTTGTTAAGTGTTCATGCATAATTAGATGGAAGAAATTCCTTAATGCCTTTCTGGTCCCGAATGCCTTCCCTGCCTCAGTCTGTAACAGTCAGAGCAGTTGTTCTCGGGGTTGTTGTGGGGCCCGCGGGGTGTCCGAGAGCCAGCGCGAGTGAGGCGAGGCCGGAGCCGGTCTGCGGCAGCCTCCCCGGTGGCTGCGGGCTGTGGTGGTTGTCCCGTTTCGCTGGGTGCCGCTTCCTGCGCGGCGCGGGGGTGACTGAAAACCTGGGGGGCCAGCGGGGGCCTGTGCCCCTGTTTTCTGGGAGAAGGGCCGGGGCCGGGGCCTTTTCCTCGGGAATACCGCCGCGGAGCTGTACCGCGGCAGGGGAGCGCTGCCCGCTGCCGCGCCCCTGCCGCCGGGCCGGCCCTTTCTGGGGGGCCGGCAGCCGCCGCCCCGGGGGGGAGCCTGGGGGCAGCGAGCCCCGTGGCGGACCCGCTCCCGGCAGTTACGCCGTCAGTATTTATTAATAGACGCTAATAAAGTGGTGATACCTGTCCCCCCCCCCCAGCGCTCGCCCCGCCCCGCCGCAGAGGACGCAGGGCGGGGCGCCGCGCGTGCGTCCTGAGGGCGGCCGTGCTTTGTGACGTCACCGCCGGAAGCGACTCCCTGCCGCGTCCCCGGCCTGGGCCGCCGGTGGGTGCCGGTGGCGGCCATGAGCAAGCGGAAGGCTCCCCAGGAGAGCCCCAACGAGGGCATCACCGACTTCCTCACCGGTAGGGGGGGGCGGGCGGGGCGGGCGGGCGGTGGGGCCGCGGGCCCGCTGCTCTCACCGTGCTTCTCCCCGCGGTTCCCCCGTAGAGCTGGCCAACTACGAGCGCAACGTGAACCGGGCCATTCACAAGTACAACGCCTACAGGTACCGCCTCCCTCCTCCCCGCCGGCGGCCCCCTCTCGGGGCCCGGCCCGCCGCCGCGGGAGCCGGCTGGCAGCGCCCTCCGCGTTCGGGCGCTGACCGGCGGTGTTCTGCAGGAAAGCAGCCTCGGTTATTTCCCGGTATCCCAGCAAGATACGGAGCGGGGCCGAAGCCAAGAAGCTGGTAGGTGCCCGTGCCCAGGGTGCCGGCGGGAGGTCCTCGGGGCAGCGGCGCCGGGGGCTCCCGGGAAGCGGGGGGCAGCGCCAGGCTGGCCCCGCCGATGCCAGCTCCTCTGCCTGGTGGCCGAGTCGGGGCTCGGGGACGCGGTGCGGCTGCTGTGGGGGTGTCATAGCTGGATCTGGGGGCTCCAGCTGAGTCTCTGCCCGCAAAAGGATTCTGTTGTGGCAGGTTTCCCCTTCGTTGTGTTACTGCTTTACCACATTCGGGGAACTTGAGCAGTAATAATCAGAGCCTTGCTCAAAATTATTGCTTTGGGGGAACTTTTAATATAGCCCTTGAATTACAGGGTTTATGCTGCTTGTGTTGTACCCTTGAATTCTTGTGCTCCCTTACAGTCCAGTATTTCATCATGGTCTCGGTGGCCTCATAGTTCTTTCTGGACTCTAAATTCTGGGGAGCTTTCCTTTTTTTCTAGATATAATGACTTTAAGTGGTCTTGAAGTTAACTTGTCTCCCCTTGCCCCCACCAATATTTAGGATGGAGTTGGTGCTAAAATAGCAGAGAAGATAGATGAGTTCTTATCCACTGGAAAACTACGCAAATTGGAAAAGGTGGGTTTCTTTTCCTTGTGCTCTATTTCTCAATAGTTGCTTTTCTTTGTAACTTGCAAAGTAGCCTGCTTGCTTTGTGCCATTTCTGTTGTTGTCCCTAGAGAGACGCATGTCAAGCTTAAGACTGGTGGACAAGGAGTCTATGGCGAGTAGAAAGCAGGGAATGAGAAGCTCAGTCAAAGTCTCAAAACTGTCTATTTATGAAAATATTTTAGGCTATGTAATCAGCATCTGAATGTCTTCTGTGAGCAGCGGAATTCTGACTCTGGAAGGCTGTCGAGTTTTGTGGTTTAACCATGCTGGTTGCCTTAGCATGCGTAGCTAGGCAGTTGTCAGGCTTGGTGCATACGGCGTTATTGTGAGACACAGTACTACCCTTGGTACTGTTTCGCACGGATTTACAGTGAGCCTCCAAAACCGAATATGACTAAGCTGTTTTATCAAGATTTCTTCGTTTATTGCAACTGGAGTAAAGGGTTTGGGTTGTGTTGTTTTGTTTTTGTAGATTCGACAAGATGATACAAGTGCATCTATCAATTTCCTGACACGGGTTACTGGCATCGGGTAAAGTTTGTTTGTTTGTTGGGTTTGGGGGTTTTTTCCCTTCTCCTGTTTATTTGGTGGAGTTATGAACAGAATTTGGGTGACTGCAAATAATGAAGAGAATGAGTTTGAGCTGATGCTGTAGTGCGCACGCTGAGACGCCATAGTTGTGATGACACATTTGGCTGAGAAGAAGGGGTATGGAATCGGCAGTTACAGACTGCGGTGGAGGAGTGGAAGTGGGAAGCTTCTGTGTGCAGGCTGAGAGGGGAAGGAGAGGGGAGCTGGCCACGAATGGAACCATGAAAGACTGAGAAGAGTGGAAGTGAGAAGCCCCTTTGGGACTTTTGGTGGGAGGTTGGGCCCAGGGACAGTGGTGCTCTGTCGTGTGTTTGTAAAGGGAGTCATAGAGCCCTGAAACAGGCAACAAAACAAGAACAAATGAATAAACCCCCCCCCACACACACAAAAAAACCCCAGAACCATCAGAGCTCTTGTGCAATGTTTGAAACCCTTGAGGCTGAGGGTAGGGAATGCGATCATTCTCAAGTAATTCTGACAGAAAATGTGCTCAAAGTTTGAGGATATACTGGGATTTGAGAATGCCTTTGAGAAGTTGGGATGGGATGCAGAAGGAGAAGCTTGGGTGCTGTCCTGTCTCAGGACAGTGGAAGTTGTCTCCTTGGTCTGGAATCCAGCAAGAGATGCAGAGGAGGGTAAGAAAGGAAGTAAATGGCAGGTCAAGATCTGACAATTCTATTGTAATGTAAGAGTTTTATTGAGGAAATGGATTCAAAGTCTTTAAGGATGGTGGAGCTGTAACCGTGGGATTCCAGAGTAGCTGGAGAGTAGTTCCCCAGGAAGGCACTATGCTTCCGGGCGGGTGGTTCTCAGCGGTTTGAGATACTGGATAGGTATCTGGGTATAACATTACTTGAATGCCTGTCTCACAGCTGAAACATTGTTCTTTCCCACACAGTCACGTAGATTAATCTGATGGCAAACCCTTAAAGGGGAAAAAGGTTCAGCCATTCACTCGAGTGTTGTGCCGAAGGCACGCTCTCCAGCCAGACTGGAGCTGGGAGTGCTCTGCTGTACCGAAGGTTGCAAACTGGAGCCTTGTTGGGTTTTTTGAAGTGCTAGTCTAAAGACACTTTTGTGTTGCTGTTGCCTTAAGCTGGTTCAGAGACTGATGGTGGTTAAAGTAGTTCTTATCACGCTTTCAGTATTGTTGTCTAAAGCAGTATTGCCTATTTGGTGAGATTTTGTTTATTTTTTTACGATTATGCATTGCTATATAGTTATATCAATGCTAAAAATGTGCAGGCCAAACCTTGGATAGCCATCTCTGCTGACTGAAAGTACAAACTGAAAACGCATGTGCTGAAAAGAGGGTAAGCATCAGAAGTGACTTCAGTCTCGGCCTTGAGGAACCTAGGCAGTTACAGTGAATTCTAGTGTCCTTTTCAGTGTTGTAAGATTCTTGCTGTTCCTGACGGCAGATTGCCTTGTCTCTTTGCAGTCCCGCTGCTGCTAGGAAGTTCGTCGAGGAAGGAATTAAGACTTTAGAAGGTAAGTGTAACTTTGGGTCTTCAGTTTACACTCCAGTAATGTTTTCTGTCAAGCTGCCTGTTCCACAGCGGTACTGTGATAGCAGATACGCCCGAGGCTTTGAGGAGAGTGTCTAAGATGCTAGAGTTAGTGCACAGGCTAAAGTCATTGTGTACGTATCCAAAATAAAGTACTTACAGATTATATGGAAAATAACAAGGGGTTTGGCTTTGAGGTGAATGGTCTATTGAAGTCTTTATCAGAAGTGCTCTATGCATCCTATCAGCTGTTGAGTAGTCAGTTTAAAATCTCTTCCTTTGTGTTTGAGGTTGCTTTTTTCTTGTTACATATTCTCTGCGTGCATCATCTTTGCATCGGTGGAAACTTACTGTAATACTTTTAGCCCTCAAGTAACTTTTCTGTTTGTTTTTCTTAATTCTTCTAGATCTAAGAAAAAATGAGCACAAGCTGACCCATCACCAGCGAATTGGGTTGAAGTAAGCTTTCTTGGGTGCAAGTGCTTGGCTTTTGTAATGACTCCTTCAGACACCAGGATGTAACGTAAGGTTACACAGGCCAAGTGAAGTTCTCTTCTCTCTGGGTGCTCTACATGCTTTTCAGCAGTTATTCAGAGTTTTTGTTTCATTGCGGTTGAAATTCAGTAGGCTTAGTCTCCGTCCAGAAGGAAATTAATTTCAAACGGCTCTTTCAGTTAGCTCATGGAGAATCCCTTTAGCGAGGTTGCAATGATGTTTCTGGGGAATCTGCATAAAAGTGGCCCAGGGTGTTTTTTGTCATGTGCTGTGAGTAAGGTAAGACCTTTGCACGTCTGAACTTGAGAATGCCATGCAGAATGTGTGTCTGTCCCTCAGTACTTACCAGCTTGAACGCTGCTTGCCGAGTGGCTGTTCCAGCGTGCCAGTTCTGGCAGAACTATAGCTGTGTTTGCAAGAAGCTGCAAGTGAACCAAGTAAAGCCCTGTATCTGAATTGGTTCTGCGTGGGGCCAGCTCTAGTGTTTCCCCATCAGTGGCAGAGGTGTGGAATATGTGATCTGGACAAACTGCTTGCCAGTGAGTGAGAAGGGTTACACAATGATTGTCGCCTTCCCACTGCTCATCTGCGCCCCGTACCAGTGTGGGTGCCTTTATACGGGTGAGCATTCAAGGGAAAACCTTTCACTGTTAAGTGAGGCTAAGAAAACCCACCTGACCTGTCCAGGTTGCTAGTGCACACCCTGCCCTCGGGTCTGCTTCCAGCGTTGTGCTCGGATGTTGCTTCAGAACCTCCAGTAAGTGCTGAGCTGAAAGAATGGTTTCAGTGCTCTATGGTGGTCTTTTTGTCCCCAGTTCCACTGTGGCTCTCGGAGGGGGGTGAGGGCGGGGGGAGTCCCACATCCAGAAGCTCTGGCTGCAGAGCGTGGGGTTGGAATGGTTGGGCAGTGAGTGTTGGGGAACATGCGGCTCCGAGGCTGCAGTACGGCTGCTGTCAATGGTTCTGGTGCTGGAGGAGGGAGGAATGCGCCCGCTGGTCGGTGCGTTGCTGTTTCACCTGGCCTCTTTTTCTCCACAGTCAAGCAGCATGCTGGCAGTCTGGTTTTTACAGCTGCATGCAAAGATATCGGGAGCTGTATTTGACTTGTGAGCTTCCATTTAGCTCTTTCCAACATAGATCACCTCTGACCAGGGGCGAGGGACCTGTTCCTCCTGATTGCTGGTGGACTGAGTTTTGTCAGGAACCTTTTGTATTTTCAGAGGGCTATGTAAATATAAACCAATTGGTCATACAGTAATATTACTCCCACCTTGTAGCAGCTGCTCATGTGTAGTGGAAATAATAGGCAATGAAACCATCTTCTAAGCATTGTCAAGCACGCAGTTGAGTTTTTACTATTGCTTGGCAAGATGTTTTCTAAGATGTTTGGTGAGAATGGGGAGCTTTTTGTGATGTGACGGTAATACAAGTTGTATCCTTTCCTCTGCTACTCATTTAATTGACTAAAATTTTAAGATGCTACCCTTGCCAGTCTTTCAAACACTTTTATTTTTATGTATGCAGATATTTTGAAGATTTTGAGAAAAGAATCCCAAGAGAAGAAATGCTGCAGATGCAGGTAAGAACGTCTTTATCGGGGATGTGAGGCACTGATGGCCCATGAATGACTGACGCCTCTAAATGCACATCTTTCCTTTTTACATAGGAAATTGTGCTGAAAGAGGTAAAGAAGCTGGACCCAGACTATATTGCTACAGTCTGTGGCAGTTTTAGACGAGGTTGGTACTCTGTGATCTTGTTACGTTTATTTTGGGCCAATAAGCAAGACTTACTACTACATAAGTTGTTCTTCTAGAGAGAAAGTCTATGCTGGACCCTGGCTTTTTCCTGTTAGTATTGTCTTGACTGGTTAGTTCAGTGACGAAACACCTATGTAAATCCTTGCTTCTCCTCCCTGCCCCCATAAGGAGTAGTATATTGCGACATGTGAATTGTTTGCTTTGCTTTTACATTAACAACATTTGTGCTTCGTTGCTGTAGAGTACAGCAAGAATTTCTTGGGTATTTTCTGAGATATGAGGGGATATAAACTTTTTGATGGAAGAACCAGGTTCTCTTACTTTAAGATCATATTTTTGCAATTATCTTGAAGAGTGACTGACTATTTTCTACCAGAAAAATATGTTTACAGGAAGAGGTTAGATGGATGTTCACCAATGTTAGTATACTTGGTCATACCCAGAGGGATTTTTCTTCTTTCTTGCCTAGGAGCAGAGTCAAGTGGCGATATGGATGTTCTCCTAACCCATCCGAGTTTCACATCGGAATCATCCAAACAGGTGGGTTTCTCTGCTGCTGTGGATCAGTACTGTGCACTACTGCCACAAGGGCATGTTTAAATTCAGAAGATAGGTAGTCTCAGGCTGGTATTGCACCTTCTTGAATCTTTTTGTTAATGTAATAGTAACCTCTTCTCTTGGATCACCCTGTTTATTTTGAGGAGTTGTAATCACTTCTGAGGTCCATGTATTACGTTGTGTTCCTCTTGCAGAACTATTCAGTGTGTTTACTCTTACCCTTCCGTCCCTCCTCTTCCCTTCACACACACTCCCCCCACCCGCTCGAATTCGTGTGCTTTTACAATGTAGAACTGTAACAGCTAGCTGGATAAAGCAGAGGTTAAAGGTGGAGTAAGTATCTCTCTATGTAGCCATAATCTTTTGGACGAGAAGCAAATGTCCTCCTGTCCTTGTAATCTTCTGGGACTAACCCTGGAGAAGTCTAAACGACAGTTTGTATTTCTTGTGTCACTTCTATAGATTCATTGCTTAAAAGTTGAAAACTCGAACCAAGAAATGAGTTTTGTCACTTCCAATGAAAGCAATCTGACATGGGGATTTCAGTGGAAATTTTTTTTACCTTGCACAGCTGTAATTTTATTAGCTTTTTCTCAGTATCATTGTTATCTTTTTTTTCCCCCTCTGGGTCAAATTTCATGCACAATAATCCATATAATTATAGCGATGTCCTGTACTTCTGTGGGCCATTGTCTGGTAAATGGGTAAGATGTTCTTGTTATTTGTGAAATAATTTCTTCTTCTGTGTTGTCACTGTTTCTAGTCAAAACTTCTGCGTCAAGTTGTAGAACAACTGGAAAAAGTCCACTTTGTCACAGATGTGCTGTCTAAAGGTGACACCAAATTCATGGTAAGGCTTTTTTGCTGGTGAGGGATGTTGGGGCGATTACCTTTCCTGGCAGAAGCTAGGACACATACAAGATAGGTTGGTTGGACACTGGAGTTGTGATATATATATATATATTTTTTTTTTTTTAACTTTAATTCCACGCATAAAAACTTTCTGCAGTTAACTTTTAGTGAATCTCTCACGGTAAGGTTTCAGTATTAGAAAATCTACAGGTATTTATGTAGTTCTGAACCCTGCTGACATAATCTTCATCACACAGTGCCAATTGCGTCTCTGTTTTGCTTGACGTTTCTCCAGAACCTTAGCACAACCTCACTTCTTCAGTTGCACCAGTGACTGCTTTTGTAGCTCTGTCCTCAAGATCTTGGAAACACTATCTTTGATCTCGGGCCTCTGTTTACCTTGTTTTGTCTAATACATAACATACTTTCGTCTCCTTTTTTGTCAGTTTTGTTGCAGAGCAGATTTAATGGATAAGCTGCTAGACTCAGGATATAGTAGGGAATATGTGGGATGCCTAAAGGAAGTAATGAATTACAGGAACATTCATTTTGTTAGGTCCCTTGCTCACAGCAAAACTTTTTTCTTAAACATGTGGATTGGGTGTTAGCTTGCTTCGCTTAGTTTTCTTTACCCAGGTATCCTGGTCTTCCAGGCGGGTTAAAAGTTAATTCTAACGGAGAAGTGTTAGCAATAACAATAATAAGTGTAAGCAATAGCGAGTGGAAATGCAGACTGGTTAGTTCCTGCCAGTCGTTCACAGCGTCAGGCAATGGTTGGGGTGGGAAAGGACCTTAAAGATACCTGGTTCCAACCCCCTGCAATGGCAGGGACCCCTTCCACCAGCCCGGGTTGCTCAAAGCCCCATCCAACCTGGCCTTGAACGCTTCCAGGGATGGGGCATCCACAGCTTCTCTGGGCAGCCTGTGCCAGTGCCTCACTATCCTCATACCCTGGCGTTGTGGAATTCCCTGGAAGCTCAGAGGAGTGCTCCTGCCAGAGGGTTCACCAGAGGTCCATGACTTAGGAATTTCTATTCAAGAATCAAGATACCAATGTTAACAATGAGTTAAATGCATAGTAAGTTTTAATCTTTAAGCTATTATGTTAAGAAGAACAATATAGAATATAAATTACATGGGTTATATGCTGGCAGGTGTTCCACATCAATCATTTTTATTAAATTCAAGCGAGACTGCTCATTTGTCCCTGTACAGCCCCAACCCAGAGGCAGGCTAAAATCTGCCTACCTAAATAGAAATTAGAGAATAAGTAAAAAGGTTGATTGAAATGTAGATGATTATTCACCTTTAAGTACATAGGGATAAGAATTAGAAATAACTTAGGTATACGTGGAAATCGAGACAAAGTGAAGAAACTGCGAGGATCAAATAAGAAATTTGGCCGAGATGACCTTTGTGACAAGCCAACCTGAAAGAAGGGGGACTTTGAAACAGGAACAAATCGAGACGTTCTAAATGCCCTGAACACCCTGGAAATGTCTGACTGTTCAGAACAGACACGGGTTATGTGATCTATATGAGATAATGGTAAAAGACAAGGTATATAAGCACGGAGTAAAACAGTTTGAACCACCACTCTGCGGAGGTGGTCCGTTGATATATCGTTGCCTGAAAATAAAGCAAACCTGGAGTTACGCATCATCCACTGAATATTTTTGTAACTCAATTATATTCAGCTAATCTTTTGAACAGCATAAATACTTAAACATATAACACTACAGTTAAAGATACTTGCTTTCCCAAGATGAAAGGGGCTGTTGGAGCACTTGATTTTATTATTTTTATTGATTTATTTTTTGTTTGCTGGTTTGGTTTTGCTTAAAATAAGAGCTAAAAGAACTCTGAGAATGTCTTCAGTTTAGTTTGTGTTGCATTCTGAGAGGGAATGAAACTTGATGGCTTTTTTTTCTTTTGCTTGATCTTTAGGAGGAATAAGTGAAAGTCGCTCTCGTTCTTGCCAAATGGTTTAAGTGTAAATACCGTGTGGGTTTAAAGCTAAATGCACATCTGTGAGCCAAAAGCAGAGACACTCTGCATTCCCAGTTTGCATTCCCAGTTCGACAAGCTCATTATATTTTGACCATTTGCTCCATATAATCCTGTAGGTCTTAAATAGTTGTGGAATAGCTCTTGTCTTCAAAGTGGAAGCTAAGAAAGGAATGTTGTAAGAAAGGAAATATGACTGCAGCTGAGAATCTGAGAAAAGCAAGTCTGGATAAGGAGACAGACAACATAACTTTAAAGCATAAGCAATCTTAAACTTTCAAAACAAAGCTAAGAATAGAAGGAGAAGACTCAGCCTGAAGCTGCAATTGGTGAAACAGTTCAGCATGTAACCATTTCTCATCATTCCTTATGGTTCACGTCCCTCCCCCCTACTGCATTGTCATGTAAGGTGAGCATAGGCTAGGGAAAAAGAAAAGGCTGATGTGTGAATTGCATGAAGATTACAAAGCGGTTTGCAATGAAAAGTGGCAGAGGATTTCTCAAGAAAAAAAATTTCTTTTTTTTGATTTCTATTAGCTTGAGCTTTGTCTGCCTTTTCCTTAGCCTGCTGATGTTTGTGCATGCTGAAGAGCCTGATAATAGGTAGGGCAGAGGAATGGGAAGTGAGAAGTCCTGCGATCCTTCCTGCTGTAATAAAAACTTAAGAAGTGATTATATGCTACATTGAACTGTCGTCCCCTTAGCAGTGTGAAATAGTGATTCATGGTACTACGACATCCAGCTCTTCTAGTAAAATATTTAATCGGTTCAGCGGGAATTTAACTTTGCTCTCCGGGTTGGCTGAGGATTGTTTAGAGGTTGTTTAGGGGCAGGGGGGTGAAGATTGATCTCAAATCTGTTTAATTACATTTTGAATTTCTTGCTTTCCTTCCTTCCTCACAGGGCGTCTGTCAGCTGCCAGATAAAGAAGATGGAACAGCCTATCCACATAGGAGGATCGATATCCGGTACACACACCAAAAAAACCCCCAAATCCCCTGCTTTAGCTGTCTGCTACACAGTAGGCATTTGCATCAAGTTCGGCATTTAAATCTCTACTTCCACGTTCAGAACGTGGCGTTTACTAGGTTTCTAATTCCTTTGCAGTACGGAAGCCGCTGTGCAACTGGCAGTATCTACAACAGGGTATTAGCAAGAATGTTGTATTTTAAATCACGACTTTGTATCCAGTTTCAGAATTGTGACCTACTTTATCATGCTGCTTTGGCATTGACTCTTGGCAGGAGCGCAAGCACCATAACCGTGCAGTGGCTGAACACCAGTAACTTCTGGGTCAGGGTAGATGTGCTGAACCTTTCTTTGATACGCAGTTCTCTTCATTCTTGCACCTGGCTTGTGGGAAAATCAAATGTACAGAGTTGCAGAATGTGTGCATGTAAATAGGAAGTAAACCTGGAACAGTGTCTGAGTGGCTGAATTCCAAATGGCTTGTAAATTTTTTGTTACACATTTGTTCTAAATCTGTATTTTTCTTCCACTTTTATTCTAGGCTTATCCCCAAAGATCAGTATTACTGTGGTGTGCTGTATTTCACTGGAAGTGATATATTCAATAAGAACATGAGAGCTCACGCTCTGGAAATGGGCTTCACAATCAACGAGTACACAATCCGTCCCTTGGGTGTCACTGGTCAGTCTGGGCCTTTACGCAGAGTACTCTTTCTAGTTACGTGCTTTGCTCTGTGGCACAGCGTTACCTCTTTGGGCCACCTAATCTACTTAAAGTCTTACCGACCTACAGATTGTTTTTTCAGTGTCGTGCACAGCGCATATGTGGTTTCCCACTCTTAACAAGATATGTCATGTCCTTCAGTTGTTTTGGTTTGGAGGGGGGCTGCCTATATATTTTATGTATACACACATGAATATAAATATATTTAACTGCGTAACTACATGGCCCCAAAGTTAATTCATTACCTTACTTCCTTTGACACTAATGAGACCTGCACCTAAACATTGTATGAAAAGGTCTGTGGGGGGTGTTTTGTTTTAAGTCTGTTTTACTTAGAGCAGTTTTGTCTTAATCTTGCGATGCATGTGGCATTTCAGGATTGTACAGACCTTCCACCTTTCAAATAGCAACTTGAAGTAATTTGAAGTAATTTGCTTGCAGGAGTTGCTGGGGAGGCCCTACCAGTAGAATGTGAAAAAGACATCTTTGACTACATCCAGTGGAAATACCGAGAGCCAAAGGATCGGAGTGAATAACTGCTTGTCTAGGTTTGTAACCTGGAGAGATGTTTTCATGGCTTCTTATGAACATACAAAGTGCATATTCTTTCTTTGGCTGTTATTGCAAAAAGTGTACGTTACTGATGTTTAAAGCAAGTCCATGGCGCTAGCACAGAATGTGTAGTGAAGATTAAATCCTCTAAGATCTCATTTTGATCTCTGTCTCCCGCTCCCTCCCTCCCTCTCCCCGCCTCAAGCTGATTAAAGTACTTACTGTGTTTAACTGAATGGGCCGGGATACTGGAAAAACCTGTGGGGAAGGTGGTGTGGCAGTCAGACCCCTCGGAGAATGCATGTTGTCCTTCGCTTTGGGATTTAGTAAAAAACTATCATGATAAATCACGGGTTTCTGTTTAACCGCTGAGGAGCAGAAAGTTCTGACATGAAGGCAAAGTTTGCATCTTATTAAACTTCTTGCAGCTTGGTTTGAAGATGGTGGCTGTCAATCAAAATCAGTGCTGGTTCTTTGGAGTCACTGGGAAGTCTGACAAAACAATATTAGCCTTTTATAAAAGGCTACGTGCTTCGATTTGATAACACCTGTCGTCATCAGGCTATTAGGTTTTTTCCTAATAATTTTAGTAGCCCTGAGGCTGTGATCATTGTTAGAAAAGTCTGGATATTTCAAACCGAACAAGCCTTCTTAGCTTGTTTCTTGTAGTTTTGCAAAAGACGAGCAGAGTTCTGCTGCTTCCATGTTTTAATGTCATACACGCAGACATACTCTGTGCAAACATTGCTGTTTAATATCTAAAAACTGGGCAGTTCTTGGAGGAAATAACTTTTTTTTTTTTGCTATTTACTTTGTTGAGGTTGAAAGACTTGGAAGCAAAACCATTGCTTTTGTGTGGTTGTTGCAAATTGTCTCATTAAGTAATATGTATGATATTTTCAATTATTTTTTTAATGCAGCTTGAGCAATTATGTCTGTAGAGCATCCTGGAATGCCCAAATGAACATTTTGCTAATACAAGCTAAGCTGCTGGCATAACTTGCTTGAGTATGTAATCTACAGCATCTGTGTGAGCAGCAGGCACTTTATAAATAACCACAGATGAGATCTGGCCGTGGTAGTGAATTAGTACTGGCATTGCACAATTAAGAAAACTTAAATGGTTCTGAAGCTTCAGTATGAGACCAGTTTGTTTCACGTATATTGGGAGACCAGAAGAATTGTATTAGGAGAGTGTTATTCTTACAGCACGTAAATGAAGTGCCATCATTGTTATAGGATTATTCTTACAGCGCTTAGATCTCAGACTCTGTATGCTTCTGTCTCTCTTTTCAAATGTATGTTTGATGGGGAAAGTCCTAGAAGTCTATTTCCTACCCCCACTGAGTAGATGAAAGTATAAAAAACTTTTAATATTGGTGACACAAAACAATGTATTATGACTCCCTGCTGGCCAGCAGACGTGTCGAGGCAGGCTTTTCAGAACATACAAATCAGGTCAAAAAGAGACTGCCCAAGTGCTTAGTTGCACAGCTAACTGCTCCAGGATTTTTTGCTTAAAAATATATCATTGGAACACCTAAGACTAGTGAGAAACACGAAAGGCAGAAATGTCTTAAATTCCAGTGCTGAAGTTGCACCTTGGCACGTAGTTATAGAATGCAAAGTCATTATCGCTGGTGCTGTTGCAATACTACACGTTTATGTGACTGCAGAAGAATGAATGTCGCACAGGCCAGGCATGACTAACAATTTTCCATAGGATTTCCAGTTCAAATTGGGACAAGGATGTTCTAGTCAAGCTCTGCAATACCTGGAGCAAATGGGAAAAAGGGGGTACATGTCTTTGGAAGACCCTTTCTGGTCTTGAAGTGGAATTTTTAAACCATTATTCCTGTCTCTCTTGGCTGCTGTCAAAAACCTCCAGTCATGGAGAACCTGAAATCTGCTGGGCCGGTCGCTTTCTTTGCAGCATTGTTAAACATTTCAGGTCCTTGTGATACCAGGCGGAAATGTTTGAGGCATCTAGACTTTAAAATATTCTTTTGAGCTTTTAAAGAGCTTTTAAAGAAACTCTCTCCTTGCCTAGGGAGAAGGGAAAGGAGTCTCCTAGCGCTGGCTTAGCCTACTGGACACACTATTGCTTACATATCCAGGGTTACGGACTGAAATAAATGCAAGGTGTTCAGGTGCTTATGTGTTGCAGGCTGGTGCTTCCTGAGGTGCTGCTGTTCGCTCGTGGAAGAGGAGACCCGAGTTTGAGGCACAGCGCACAAAGAACTCCAGATTAAAATGCACGTCCCTCTGTACGACTGCGTTCCTAATTTCTCTCAGTCTTTTGGCAGGCGCTCAGGTGCGATCGTTGTGCTGCTCTGCTGACCGGTGTTTGACAAGACGAACTGAAGCCACGGTCACAGTGCTGAAAAAATTCTGGATGTTGAGCAACGTCACTGAGAACTAACTGCCTCGCCGATTCTGGTCTGGAAATGATACGCGCAGCAAAGCCCAGCAGCACAGCCCGAGGTGCAAAGGCAGCTTTCTCCCTCTTGCCCTGTGATAAGCAGCATGTGACCTGCCCTCCTGGCCTTTCTTTAGCCGCTCTGTCTTGTCCACGGATTCCTCCTAGCCGCTTTCCCTGTGCCAGATCAATGTTCAACATGCCCTGGCCGTGGATTAGTGCCCTTCTTCCCCAGCCTCATTCTGCCTTTCTCCTTTTATTCAGCCCCAAACGTCCTACTGAAGTGATTTAAGAGATCCAGAGCAAATCCTAAGGTTTCCATGTTTTCCCGTGTAAGGAACACAGAATGTTACACCGTCACGCATGCTGAAGTGTGGTTTCTTTTAGACGAGAGCCCTCCCTTGCCAGTTCTGAGCGAATTTGTATCTCCTTTGTGGATATTTCTCTTCTCCAGAAACTAATCCTTGTTTACTGGCTAAGCGTCTGTTACAGGTTTGGCGAGGGATGCAGAGATTTTGTAAATGTGTGGAAATTCTTGAGGTACATAAAAGGATTGTTTGCTGCCTCCTCTGCACTAGCTCTGCTGCCGAGTTTGCTGTTCTAAAAGTGGTGTGCTTCTCTCTTAATATATCTGCTAATGCCTTCCCTCTAGAGTTTGCCCAGCTGAAGCTGGCTGCAGGAACTGCTGTTGTGGCTCTTGCAACCACAAGGATGCGTGCCTGTGTAGAGATTGTTCTTGCACCATTGCCCCTGTCTTTGTTCTCCCTGTCTCTGATTAGATAGAGAGCAGTTGCATGTTCTGGAGAATTCTTTGGAAGTCCTCCAGAACAGTTTTTCTACGTATCCGTTTCTCCAGTTGGGTAAGCAGGTGCGTGAGTGCTTGCTGTTCGTATTTTATGCGCTTAGCTCTTAGCGTAATGGGCTTTGAGTGGTACAGCAATGCAGACGACCGTTCGCAATTGTTGGGAGCTCCCGAGAGCTTTGTGTTGCCCCAAGACAGCGACAGCAGAAAGCGTTCCATCTCTTTCCCTTCATCCGAGAACATCGCTATGCGCATTCACTGCATTACTGTTACAAGAATTGTGCGGCTATCCCATTCCTCATAACCGAATCTAAAACAAAAGCGTGTTGTCATTGCACGTGACGCAACGTGGAGGTTATGTTTGTAGACACGGGCTTTTGCCAGGCTGGACCTTGCGTTTATTCCCAAAGTGAAGGCGCCGCCAGCGCAGCGCGGCACCGTGGGTGTACCTCTGGTGCTCAGCGTCGGAGGCGGCAGCCGAGAGCAAACAGCCGCGTCTTTCAGAAACGCTGTGAGAGGAAGAGCAGTGGCACCGAGCTTCCCCAGAGAGCAGAGAGAGGGGATGAGAACGCTAACGAGCCTGGGCAGTCGCTGAGTAGTGTTGATCCTTCGCCTTGTGGTGCGTTTGTCCTGGTACCTGGAGAGGAAAATTGGCCTACATTTCTTTTTCTCCTGATAAACATTGAGATTTATACCCACATAAGTTTTTAAAGACAGAAAGATCCATTGTCGATGAAGGTCACAGATCCTTTTTTTTTTTTTTCTGTAAATGTTACTTTTTTTTTTTGACATCAAGCCTTGATCCAAAAATGTCGAGTAATGAAGAATAAGTAAAGTCTCTAATTTTTAGCAGTTTTTTAAAAAAAAAAAAAAAAAAAAAAACCAACAACAACAACAAGCCACACACACAAAACCCAACCAAAAAACCCCATTTAAATAATAGATAAAATTTTCTAATGTAGGCTTTTAACAGACAACCGTTTAAACTAGCAGCAACAGTCCTGCTTCTGAACCTCTTCTCGGTTAACCCGCCTTCTCCTGGTTAAGAGACTGAAATTTTGAACTGATGCAGGCATTTGCCTGCTCAGAAGGGCGTACTGGTCGGCTAGATCTTTCTTCCGATCTCCTTCTGGTTCTTTGTACCTTATGTACGTGCAGAGAGCAGAATGAGAGCGCTGGCCGCGTCCTGAAGCGCTCCTGCAGAATACCATTTTCAGCGGCTCTCTCTCCTTAGCTCCGCGCTAAGCATCCTGCTGCGGTGCTGTTTCCGTGTCCTTGCTTCTGACCCCTTCGCCGTGGCCACGTGCTACCGTGAGCGTTCTCCTGTTGCGTGTGACCTGCGTCCTTTCTTCCTGGGCGTGTTGTACTGTCGGCTCTCTGTTTTGTTCAACTTGCCGTTACCCCGAAGACTGGTCTCGTTAACTGGTGCGTTCCTACCACTCCTATCGGGTCAGTCTGCCCTTTTTTTGTACGCAAACCTGTCGGCTCTGCTTTTATAGCTCCTCTTAAATCACTGTGAAAGGTAATGAGTACTTTGGATGTTGAGGGGGGGCCCGTCAAGATGGCATTACCAGTTGTATTTGGGACAGGGATTCTGTTGGTTAACTTAAAACTGAACTAAACTTAGTTGTGATGTATCGCAGAGCAGCAGCGAGGAATGCATTGCGGCTGCTGTACTTGAATGCCTTGTAGGAGCACAGGGCAAACGCATTACACCATTGCGAGCTTCAAAAGGCAGGGCTATTTTATACGTAGTCCGATTGACTGTTGCTAATTATCCAACGCTTCCCTTGATTTGTTAAGGCTCAGGTCCCCTCTCTGCCTTTGCGGGGGCAGAGGGGAGTTGCCAGCCTGCTTAACCTGACTGGAATCACAAAGACGGACGGGATTCTGTTTCTTATTTTTATCTGACTTAAGCCTGCAGAACAGCTACATTTTTACTTATATAATTAGTGTTGATCAGTCTTAATCATGGAGATTACGGGCTGATACTCTTGCTTATCCCTTTATTTTCTTGTTTTTCCTGTTGTGAATTTAATGATTCTCTGGGGCTGTTCCCCAGCCCTAATGCATGCAGTGCTATGTAAGGTGACTAGAAGTAACTTGGTGCTATGTGAAGTCTTCTGATGCCTTGTAGTAGAGATATATATAGCTGATGTATTCGGTGTTTTCTTCAGTAATCGGTGGGAATAAATGAAGTGAGAATTCCATTGTGGATGTGTAATCCTGTTTGATTCTTTTCTTTGTAGCTGTAATTTTAAGAGCATCAAGAAGCAGCAACGCAAGCTTGCCCTGTTCACAAATGGTCCCTGGGCAGCACACGGCGTTACGCTGCTGCGTCCTCCATCGTCCTCGGCAGGTAGCCCAGGGGGCTGCTTTGGCTTGGCACTTGAGGCAGAGGTTGCTGGCCTTGTGGTCTCTCTTCCTAATGCTAAATTCTTCTAGGTGGAGGAAAAAGGGCTTGTTTGGTGTTTGGTTTTCCTGAACTATACAAATAGCCAATCTGTCTTTTTCTCTTCCTCCCCCCCGCCTCTGTTAGCTGGCCCTTTTTCTGGGCCGCGTTGGCTCACCTACAGTTCCTTCCCTCTTCCTCCTGCGGCACCGGACTGCGCCGTGCCTGGTCGTGAGGGGAGGCAGTAGCTGCAGCCCTCAGCTTGCCGCAGGGGCCCCGGGCACACGCGAGCATCCCCAGCCTCCGGCGTGGGCAGCCGGCGGTGGGGCCCTGCCGGCGGCAGGGGCTGCCGCTCCCATCCAGCTGCAGGGCCCTGCACCCGCACTGGCCGGGCCCGGCTCCCTCCTCGGCCGAGCGGTGCCCAGCGGGGACGGCGGTGGGCGCGGAGGGGGGCGGTGAGGAGCTGCCGCAGCCGCTGCACCCTGGGACCGGCTGGGCGAAGGAAGCGGCCCTGCGGCTCCCGGCACCGCGACACCAGCCCCCCCCCCCCCCCCCCCGCGCCCCTCCAGCGCCGGTTGCGGGTTTCCGCCTCGCCGCCGTTTCTCGCAGCGGCCGGGGCCCGGCGCTGAGGCGCCTCCCGCCGCCGGGGCCGCCCCCCCCGCCCCGCTGCCGCCGCCCCGGGCGCTGCCCCCGCCGGCCCCCCCCGGAGGGCCGGGCCCCCCCGGCAGGGCCGGGCCCAACGGCGGCCGCCCCGCCCTGCGCAGGCGCGGGGCCGCGCATGCGGGCTGGGGGCGCCGGGAGCGGCAGCGGGGGCGGCGCGGCGGCAGGTAGCGGCGGCGGGGGCCGGGGCGCGGCGGGGCCCGCGGCGGTGGCTGGGCAGAGCCCGGGGGCGTCCCCCGGCCCCCCGCGGGGCCGAGGCGGGCGTCCCCCGGGTCACCTTGGCGCGGCGGGGCTGGGCCGGGGCCCGGGGGGCGGCGGGGCGGCGGCGCTTCCCCGGGCCCGGCGATGGCCTCGGGGCGCGGCCGGCTCTGGCTGGGCGGGCGGGCGGGCGTCCCCCCGGCGCCCCGCTTTCTCGGCCGGGAAGCGCGAACCCTGGGCCGGGCGGCGGCCGCGCCTCCCCGCCGTGCCGCCGCGGAGGGGCCCGGGGCGGCCGGGCGGGCCGCGCTCCGTTACCCGTTGCGTAACGGACCAGGAGGAGGCCGCGCCCGCCGCTCCTCAGCGCCCCGCTCCGGGCCCCGGCCCCGCCGCTCCGGGCCCCGCCGCTCCCGGCCCTCGGCCGCAGGGCGCCCGGCGGCCGTGCCGCGGCGGTGCCGCCGTTCCCGTCGGTAAAAATGAAACTGGCGTCTCGAAGCGCCGTCCTGCTCCTTCTGCCGCCTTCTGTACGTCTGCTTTGGGGGGGTTTGCGGTTATTCCGTAGACCGGCGGAATATTCCTACCTTCACGTCTTCGCTGGCGTTTCCAGTTCGGGTTACCTCTCTGCAGCGCACGCACAGGCGCTGGCTTACTGCGCGCTGTGCCTGAAGATGGCAACGTGAAGCATCGGTTGCCCCCAGCCTTTTATTCCTTGATATATTTTCTCCTGTGGTCGTTGTACTGCTTTTATTGTCGTGGGAGGGAAAATCAAAGCACGAGATTAAGGAGCTTCGTTTAAAAACAAGGTCCTTAGGACGAGTACTGTGGCTTAGTCCCAGATCCCTGCCTTAACGTTTCTTTTCCCGCTTTACTTTGTGTTTTGTCAGCCGTTGTCATCGCGTCTGGTTGATGGAGCCCAGTTCCAATTTCGCGTTACTGGTTGTGGAACTGCGAGCTCGCTTCCTCTGAACAGCTCTGGCTTGCAAGCGGAGCTGCTTGTTATTAGCAGAGAATTTACCTTGGGCTTTTTTTTAAGAATGGTGTTTAAATACTCGCATAATATTTAACGTAAACATTAAAACACATAGAATACAGAAAATACAGCTGTATGGCGTAAAGAGAGGAGAGCTGTTAGGAGAGGGAAGAGGCTGACAGTGTTCAGGATGTCTCAATAGCCTTAAGACAACGAAAGCAGAGCAGGGCGTCAGCCGAAAGGTGAGATTTAGGGTGAGAAGGTGCTGACGGGAGGGTAAGGCCCTCCTTTACTCGAAGGGTGGTGGGAAGAGGTGAGAGAGCCGGCAGCGCCTGGAGCTCGGGGTGCGGCACGCTCTCGGGAACGGGCGGAGGGTGGGTAGCTAAGCTCTTGCTCTCGTTTGATGTGACATCTCCATGTCGTTTGAACGTTAGAGTAGACCGATGTCTTCTAACCTCTAACCAGGTCAGTCCCAGCTCCCAGAACGCGCTGTGGCTCACCGCGGCTCGTCGTCAGCCTTCTCATTGAAAAGAGGTTATGTGGTTTGGAGGCCAGCTACAGATCCCGATGATTATGGCGTGTTCCTGGCACGTTTTCAACAGCTGGGCAGTTCCCTGAAAGCCAGCTGTGACTAAAGAGCATTTTTGAAACGAATCTGCCTGTGTTTTGTATGAATTCTTATGCAGGGAGTTAGCTTTCATATTGGTTTTTGCTGGGAAAAAACATTTGAGGTTCGAGAGCCCGCTAGGCAGTTACTGCGTACATAGAGTATTGCCAGGTTAAAATGCCCAGGCATCAGCCTTGCTCCAAAAACTTGAGTTACCAAGCTTTTGAAAGCAGCAGGATGAACTATCCTGACAAACCTATTAAAAAAACCAAACCAAAACAACAAAAAAAACCCCAAAACCCCAACCCAACCAACTAAAAAAAAACCCCAAACCCCAAATTTAAAGTATGAGTTGAAACTTCTGAATTGAGAGATTTGTGTGAAAAACCAATGTTTTAAAGTGAAGATATACTCTGCTCCATAGCTGCGTTGCTGAAACTATTGTAATTACAATTTAAACTATGCTGTTATAAAAGTACCCGTTCTGTTTCTCTTTCGTCAGTTTAATGATTCACTGATTGTAATTTTTCCCTCCGTGTTGACAGGTACAAAGGCCTTTTTACGTAGTAATTTTGCGAAGTACCTGCTTTATGCACTAATCTTCAGATAAGGAACCTGCAGTCATGTCCAGCTATTTTAGATCCTCTAAACCCACAGGTATATATTCGTAGACTCGTAGAACATCTCGAGTTGGAAGGGACCCGTAAGGCTCATCGAGTCCGTGTACGGGTAGATACAAAGCGCAGGTTAGCCATGAAGTCACTGGACGTAGAGCGTTTGCCCGCTACGGGAGGTAAATTGCCCCAGCGCTTCCTTTTGGGAAAGGGCTAGCTGTCTGAAAAAATACTGCTTAGTACCGATACTGTCGCCTGCGTGACAGAGGGACTGAGCACGCGGTAAGCAACTGAAATGGTGGAGGAGAAGTGATGACTTCAGGGATTTTACAGGTCTTGCTCGCGTTATTACTTTTTGGATTGGCCTTTCAGCATGGTGGAAGTAACAAATGGGGAATCGGGGATTCCTGGTGTCGGGTGTTGCAGAGAAGAATATCAACAAGTGCATTAGCTGTAGGAAGGGTTAAGTGGCAAAGAGTTGCCCTTAAAATCAAACAAAAGCATCATCTTTGATAGCTTTTCTTTTCTGGAGTAGGTGTGCCTTTGCATTCGTGCAAACTTATTCTAGAAGGAGAAGACTAGTTTTCCACTGGGGAAGAGTTTGCCTGCTTCTTTTAATGTGGATTTTCTGATGCAAAATCCCTAAATTGTGGTAACTAACATTAAATATGTCACGTAAGCTGTAATATCACATGCCCGTCCTTTGGGGTTTGGCCCTCCGAAGTAGCTGTAACAGTTACCTGTGTTGGAAAAAGCAGGTTTTGCTGCTGTGTATACACAGGGCAGAAATCCTCCCTGGCGGCTGCTGGGCAGCACACGGAGAGCTCTTCTTGTATTTTAGAAGTCTCTGGAAAAGCTTTCTAAGAAGTCGCAGGTGCGCGTGGCAGTCGGGTATCTTGTCCCTTGGGGGTGTTCAGTGATGCGGCTCCCGTCAGCTCCTTTTGCAGGGTAAGAGCGCGAGGCCTACGCGCGTGGCCGAATGTCCTGTCCTGGGGTTTAGCGTTCCCAAATAGCGGACTGGCTTTCGTCGCTTCTTTGAATTGAAGTTTGTTTCTGCCAGAGCAGCGATGACACCAGGATGACTTCTATGAACGTTCTTCAAAGGTCTTGCGGCTCCGTATCAGTGGAGCCTGCAGCGTGTACTAGCCGCAGACGTTCATAAATGCTTTGGATGTAGTTTAGATTTTATGCTGTTAAACCTAAGATTATTACAGCTTCCAATATGTTTCAGATCCAATGGCTGTCCCACCATCATACAGCGACTTGGGAAAGTCTGCCAGGGATGTGTTCAACAAGGGATATGGTAAGTGACGAGAATGTGGTTTGATAACCTGTTTTATTTGTTCTTAGGCGTCTTGAAAGTGGCAATGAAAACATGGGTGCCCCAGCGATCCCCTGAACACCTTGTGGTAGGAGTTCAGCGGAGGCCCGGAGCGTCCAGCCCCTTCCGAGTTTGGGCTTTAGACATGATATCATGAAGGTGCTGCAGTAGGCAAAGAGTTAGAGGGGGAAGTTATGAGTTTGACCTTGAGATGCACTCCAGAACAGTCTCTGAAGAGCGCTGCTGTTTTTACCTTCCAGTTTTTGTATTTAGAGGCATTAAATCAGTCAAGCTCAGGTAGATTGGCATAGGAGACCATATGTGGCAGCAGACAGGTTCCTGAGGCAGAATGATCTTTATGGTAATGAGAATAGCCTATTGTCATGGCTGTAGGGAAATAATTTCACAATATTTGCATTCCTCTTTTAAAGAATTCAAATTTAGAAATTCTGATATTAGTCCCTTTTCTGGGAGCAGTACTAAAAGCGTTGACGTTTTTTATCTGGCTTTGTGCGTGTGTAACAAAGATGGCATTTGTATCCCGAATCCATGGGCCGCAGAGCATTGGAAAGCACCCTGGCCTGGCCTCTGCGCCCGGCGGTTCAGGCTTTGCTGAAGTCACCTCAGGTTCCCTGCTTTAGCGGCAGCTGTTTCGGGCTTTTCTGCTCTGTGCAAGGGCCGGGCGTTTCCCTGGATTCACAGCAGCTTAGAAAGAAAAGGAAGAACGCAGCAGTATCTCTGTATACAGCACTAGTCGAAGTACGTTGAAACGTGTTTTTTCTCGGAGAAGGGGAAAAGAAAAATTCCTGCCCTGCAGTCAGAAATATGAAAGTAAAATGAGTAAATCGGAAGAAATGGTAGCTGTATTGGTTGGCCCCAGACTGCAGGTAGCTACGGAAGGTGGGGATACTTGATGATGGGTGACTGTTAGGACTATAAATTATGAGGCCACCCGCTTTGAATTGTCAAAAGTCCTTCGGTCATTCCTCAGTAAGGTCAACAACTGTTGAAATACGAAAACGGGCTGTTTCGGGTCAGTGTGTCCTACCTGCCGTACGTGGGGTGGGTTGGCAATAAGCCTTGCCTGTACATTGCGGCGATACACATGCTGTGTGCTCGTTTCTTTTCAGGGTTTGGAATGGTCAAGTTAGAGCTGAAGACCAAGTCTTCCAGCGGGGTGGTAAGTACCGGGGGCTTTCAGCATCGCCGGTAGTGCACTGGGAGGACAAATTGCTGAACGGGTTGGTGGTAATCACTTGCTAGCAGGTGTCGCTTCTCTCTTTCAGTTCTCGTTTTAAAACCCGTAGCTGACCAAGGTATTTCTGTAACGCTGCGTGGGGCTGGCGTAGCGGTGCTGCTTTTCCCCCGGCGGGCAAGGATTTTCACACATTTTGTTGTGGACGCGTGGCTTTCCTCCCGGTTCCCGTTGCCACATCCCAAACAGAAGAGTTTCTTCGCCCTAAATAGCTCTCATTTCTGCTTACGAATGCAACTGAGTTTTTCTGCTGTTGTTGGTTTTTATAGGATTTTGAGTCCAGACTGACTCGTTATCCAAAAGACCAAGGGGCAAATAAGAACCACGGTTTAACTTCATTTTCACCCATCTCCTCCGTGCTTCCAATGCAAGACTTAACTAAAACTCAGTGGTCCTCCTGCAGTACCCTTTATGTAGAATTTGAGAGCATTTTATAGACGTTAATTAAGCTTTAGCACTTCAGGTAACTAGAAAATACCATGATCTCCACTTTAATGATGGAGAAGTGGAGCTTCCTCACGATTTCACAGGAGGGCTGGCAAAACCAGGGAGAGATTCATAATTCTGGTCTCGAAGCACAGGCACGTACTGTTTACTAGATAAGCTCGTTCTTCCACTGAGCCTCAGTTCTGTGCGTGCTTTTCAGCCTGCTTCATAACCGACCCTGCCTCCTCCTCCCGTGTTCTTCTCATGCAAATGGTGTAAGTCCTTCCCTTTGGATTACTGCATTCTCCCCCAGTCGAGCTTTTGATGGGTCGCTTGCATTGTGCGCCAGGAACGCGTAGCACGAGTTGCTATGTGGTCTCGGTACTGCGACTGCTACCAGTTACTGACGTCCCATGACGTGCGTAGTTTTCCTGGCTGGAAGTTTTGATTCTCAAATAATATGCTAATGGTTAATTATGCTGTCTTCTGAACGCGATGGAACACAAACAACCGTATGAAGTTCTAAAACGGGCTTTTCCTTTTCCATGCAACTTTCGTGTTGGATGTGTACCCAGCTGGTAAGAACAGTGACTGTTTCGGCATGTTGGCTCTTTATTGCTGTGTCTGGCGAGGCTTGCTGTGGTGCATACTGCCCTTCATAAACTGTTCTGTTGTTTTCAGCCATGTTATCATCCACGTCATGACGTTTGACTGTGTCCATAGCTCTTAATCTGCTGTGTGATCCATGTATGTAAAGCCATTTGCAATCTTTGTCCAACAATCCACAGTAAGAACACTAAAAACAGCAGGAGGGGAAACAAGACGGATGCGGTATTGACGCAGTTGTCTGTTGCTTCAGGTTTTGTGCTTGCAAAGTGTTTCTAATGGGCATTCTGCTGCAACGAAATGGGGCTTGGGGATGGAGACGAGGCGAGGGACAAAGCGTGAGATCTAACTCATCCTTGGGTACTAATAGTACCTCTGATTGTTGTGATGCAGAAATGTTTTGGGTGGTTTTCCTGCGGACTGAGAAAACAGCCGGGGTGGCGGCTGTCGGTCAGAATTGTTTCAAGGACCGCAAGTGGTTCGGCCTAGGAAGCGCGTGGCGGTCCCGTAGCTGCCAGCCACCGTGAACTGGGAGGTGAGCGAGAAGCTGAGCTGACTGCTGATGCAGACTGGGCTGCCACCTGGAGCCGGAATGAGTTTGATTTTCAGCTGCAAAAAATTCAAGAAGCGCTTCTACGCAAGGTGGCTCGATGAGAGGGCTCTAATTGAGACAGTTGAAGCTTGGTGGCAGCGGATGCTGACCGCGTGCCTTCTGCCTCCAGAAGCAGGTCTGGTTCTGACACCCGGCAGAATCCTTTGCCTTTTGATCATATGGCAGCGCAGGGTTTTTTTCCCCTTGGCTGTGAGAAAAGCATTTTACAATCTTTCCTCTGCTTGGTCTGAGAACCAAACGAAGCCCTTTCAGTCAGTTACCTGCCCTGAGGTCAGAAGGAAGTTACTTCTGAATTCTGGTGCGGGTGTCAGATGTCTTTGCACTGAATTTGTGGAAGCGACCTTAGGGCAGTGTGGAGCCATTAAGGGACAGTCTAACGCATCCTGGCTGGCGTGGCGTGTTTTTGTTAGCTGGCTGGATCTGTTACACGGCTGCTGTGCCGTTGTAGTACCGCGTTAGCTCGAGGGAGTGTCTTCCCCCCGGTGTGTAAGGAATGTTACCTGGCTGTGCTTCCCTGGCACTTCAAAACCATTTAAAGACAGTCTTTGTACACTCAGCAAAGCCCAGAATTGTGAAAGTAACGTACGCAGCACCCAGGAATAGCGTCCTGGAATGAGACGGATCTGGAAAGTCAGGATTCCAGAGCTTGGATGCGTTGGCAATGGATACTGCCATCTCTTAAGCACTGTATCTTTCAATATTTAAACTTCAAAAGAGGCATAACTTGGAAGTGTAATGGCAGATTAATTCTCTTCAAGGAAAATATTTGAGAGAGGAGGACAACTGACATGCGATCGGTTCTCAGATGCTTCTTAAAACCCAGCTCGTACCCCTTGAGCTGACTGCTGCGCAAACACGCCTACTCGTTGCTTCGTGCTCTGCGCGCGGAACGCCGAGGAGGCTGCCTCTGAGTTACGCCAGAGGAGAGGTGTTCCTTGAGACTTCAGGTCCCTGCGGTGTGGGGGACCGGCCCAACAGCACAGATCCATAGCGCACACAATTCAAAGTTGTTGGTTCAGTTACAGCGGTCAGCGAAGGAGCAGCCTGACGGAGAGGTGCCGAGGTGCCGCTGGGGTCAGGGTGTTTTCTGGTGGTGTGAAGGAGAAGGGGTCTGCAACGTTAAGGTGCCTTACAGAGGGGTGACGGAGCTTCTGAAGCGCAGTTGCTGGCTGAGGTAATGCCAGAGACGTTAGGTTGAGGGAGAAGGTGCTGAAGTCATCAGCACGGTGCATGAAGAGCCTGCGTGACAATGGTAGGAAGGGTGGGGGGAACAACAACGTGAGGGTGCAGTAGTTGGTGTGAAAAGCGTCAGTGACCATTCTCCAGAAGACGTTTTCACTGCTGAAAGGTGGAAAAAGAAAAAAAGGAAGAAACACACGAGGTGTTCGAAGAAATGAGAGAAAAATCAGTCTTTTTTTGCTGTTCATCTAGCAGCGTAAGTTGGATGTAGGATTGCTTTTCTTAAGGGAGAGTGGATTTCCAGCAGGACTGTAACGGGTGCTGTTTCATGCACAACTGGGGCAGTACTGGTAAGATGGTAAAGGGAATTAGAGGAGATTGTGAGGGAAGATCCAAGGATACAAGCAGCTTTGTATCCCAAGCGAGTATCTTTTTGTATCTGGCTATGGATGCATGCGAAGGCCCAGAGCAAGCTGTGGAATGTTGAAATAACAATTGCCACTTCGGAGCAGAAAAAAGACGGTGGAAAAAGGTTTTTCTGGTGGGGAGGAGGTCGGTGGATTAGTTAGGAAAAAAAGTGTGGTAAAAATTAGAAGAGGGGGCAGGTAATCAAATCGTGATGCAGGTGAAAAGCGAGTGAAGATGCCAGGTCTTTGTGTACGCGTGCTTCTCCCAGCCTAAGCAAGTCCCAGGGGCTCAGCACGGCTCAATGAAAGAAATACCCAGAACAGAGGTGCCAAAAGGAGCAGCATTTTGTGATGCGAGAATAATTATTTTTGGTGGGGCTAGGGAAGAGGAGGAGGATTTTGAGGGTTCTGTCGAAAGGCCTAAGGGTAGCAAGTGTGAGTGCTGGCTCTTGGCAAGTGGAAAAACTGAACGCAATTAAATATCAGAGTGCTGAAACTCCTGTTGTGCTCTTGGCAGGAATTCACCGCAACTGGTTCTTCCAACACAGACACGGGCAAGGCTTCGGGCAGTCTAGAGACCAAATATAAGATCAAAGACTATGGACTTACGTTCACCCAGAAGTGGAACACAGACAACACACTGGGAACAGAAGTTTCCGTGGAGGATCAGGTAAGAGGAGGCGGATACTCGGAAAGCGTTCCTGCAGCGGTATGAGACAGTAGTGAGTTGAGCAGAAAGCCCTGAAGAGTGGAAGTTGCACAAAACTGCCCGGAGTACTGGAAAGAAAGAAGTTGTGTTTGCAGAACGCACAGACTGAGAGCGAGCATCGTGAATTTTGGGGGTGGGGGCTGCAAGCGTTCCTCCCACAGCAGTGGGCTGCTCGTACCCATCCAAAGGTACAGAGTTCCTGCCGGTACGGGCACCTGGAATTAGCTAGCTGGTTGAACGAATGTCACGGTTATCCACCCCAAATAGGAGGGTTTGTTTAAAGATGCGCTTTAGCTATGTACAACTGTCACTGCTGCGGCCCTGCAGGGAAAACAAAAGAGGGCTCTCGTAGTTTTAAATCCTCTAATGCATCAGGACTTAAGTTTGGCTGCCTTGAGATTGAATGTATTTCGTAAGGTTGAAGAGACAGGTTGGTGTTTGCAGCTTAGCAGTGCTTACGCAGAGGGCTGCGAGCATACAGCGCTCGCAAAACACGCAATTCTTTTTCCCAGTGATAGCTTTATGCTTTTCACTTGGTGCCCGAAGTGTAAGGGAACGGTGCCAAAAGTAGCAAAAGTCCCGTGGTGCCCTCTGCCGTGCACAGCCATCAATTTTGGTAGTTATGGTTTTGCACTTTTACCCGTGCTTTAAAGTGCAAAACGCTGTCCGGCTGAAAACGAGGGCGGGAGCGCCGAGGCAGGCACAGGGTTTGGCCTGCGAACTCCTGCCGTGTCTTGAAAGAATGCCTGTAGATTCTGAGAGCGCCTTGAGCTACCGTTGGAACTGTAGGGAATAAGCAAACGTGCACGGAATGGTTTTCTTTCTTTAACAGTTTCTCAATTTTCTTGTCAACACGAGATTTGAAATCTTCCTGTAACAACGGATCCACAAAGCGTGCGCTGTGACGGGGCCGCGTTGTGGGGAGAAACAGTCCAGATTTTAATCCCTCATCACGCAGCATCGTTCAGATTGCGTAGTAGAAGACGTGGGAGGCGTTACGGTCGCGGTTTGTCCTCTCTTTGGGAGGCAGCAGAGCTCGAGTAGCGGGATGTAACGAATGGCGGTTCAGCAGGGCTCTGAGCAGACACCTCTGGTTTTCTTTGCAGTTGGCTGAAGGATTGAAGGTGGCTCTTGACACTACATTTGTACCAAACACAGGGTAAGTATTTTCTGTTACCTTTATCTCAGGAGTGCTAGAATTTCCCCTAACTTTTCATTAGAAATGCTTATTCTGGTCATTGCGTAAAATTTCCTGTAGAATATTTTGAACGGCAGTGGATAATATGGGGCTCAGGAGGACAAGGTCTGCTAAAAATGATTCTTCAGCTTTTTGGCCGTTGGCAAATTTGTTGGTTTGCAGTAGGTATGGTATTTTTGTAACTCTCCCCTTAAACAGCTAGGTCTCACGTGCACCACTCAACTTCTGCCGTCTTTGTCACGGTGTCGACAGTCCTACCGCTGTCACCTCGGTGCCTTAACAACATAAAGAAAAGTTGGGTTTTGTTTTTTTTCCCCTGCTGCTTTTGGGCAGGTGTCTACGCACAACTGGATGAGGAGGTGGGGCCGCATAGGTGTTGTGCTAGGCAGTGGGACAGCACTGGTTTGTCTTCCTCAGTTATCAGGTATTTATTTTTGGTAGGCAGTGGAGCAAAGGGCGGGCGTTTATGTCTGGCTAGTGCACAAAGACTCCTTTGTAAATAATTACCGGTATTTCTTCATTGTTGGGCAGAGCCTACCGGAAAAATCAGAGTTTGAAATACTGCTTGGATGTAAGGAATTAGAAGCTAAGTCAAAAAGGAGACCCGGGGCCCGGGTGTGAGTGCAGGCGGCAGGGCGTTCTGCTGTGTCTTCGGTGGGGGAGAAAGGCGGCTGGGGGGAGCGTTACGGAGGTGGTAACGTTTTGTCTTAGTTCTGTGAAGTTTGAATTACTTGCAAAATGAGCAGGAGGACGCGTTGGGGAGAGAGGAAAGGGCTTCTCCAGAGGGACAGAAAAAGGCAGCCTAAGTGGATGATGTCTGGAGGATGAGGAGATGCGTTTTCGATACGGGAGGCTGGTATCGGCAGTGCGAAGGAAGGGAAGCAAGCGCTGCACCTGAAGGGACGGTGGAGAGGAGCGAGCAGACGAAAGTCGCTGAAGGACAGACGGCCAGCTGTCGGTGCGGGACGCCGGGGGTGCTCCTGAAGGAAACTGATGCCGCTGTAACGCGTTGCACTTGTGGAGAATAAAATTTGAAACCTGACGGGTTTTAGAGCGTTAAGCGGGAATGGTTTTATCGTTCTCTCTTCTTGAGGATTTTAAGGAGTTTGAGATGGTGGAGGAAAAAGCAGCACCACATAAATATACATAATAGCAGTATTCCCCCTATACCATGCCCTCTTCAGCAGCTGTTAATGTCAAGTTTTGAGTAGGCATTACAGTCCTTTAATTGACCGGCCTTAAGGGCCGTGCGTGTGTGAACAAAACCACGTCATACACGCTTGTATAGTACCAGGGATAAAATGGCGTGCTTCTCTCTGCAGGAAGAAGAGCGGAAAGTTGAAGACCTCCTACAAAAGAGAATACGTAAATCTCGGCTGCAACATAGACATCGATGTCTCTGGACCAACCATCTATGGCTGGGCAGTGCTGGGCTACGAAGGCTGGCTGGCTGGCTACCAGATGGCTTTTGATACAGCCAAGTCTAAGCTTTCGCAAAATAACTTTGCCTTGGGCTATAAGGCGGGAGACTTTCAGCTGCACACTAACGTGTAAGTATTGTCGGAGCCTAGAAAAGCAGCACCAGAGGAGCCCAACTAGATGCACAGCGAGCATTACGGGAGTTAGGGGACGTGTGGGTGGATGGAAGGGGATGCCGATTTGTTTCAAAATAATTTCTATTCGGTGGTTTCATCTTCAGTACAACTAAAGCAGGGGCAGCTTTCCAACTCTGGGCTGTCTTGTGAGACCTTGCTTCAGGATGATTTTGGGGTTTGTGTATGTAAGCTAGTGGCGTAAAGGCACTTCATAATGTTCATTTGGAATTAAAATCGGTAAACTCTAACTTCTATTTTGGCGCTAGATAAAAGAGCCTTCAACTCAGCTACTGTACCTCCCCCCCCGACAGAAAGCCTCTGGCTCCGAAACGCCCGAGGTGGCGGAGGGAGGCGTGCCTGGCTTTGCGCTCCCGTGTTCCCAGCTGCCACCGCAGCGCGGCTCCGTTTTGGCATTTGCATGCTCCGAGCGTCTTTGAAGACGGTGTCCTTAAACAACTGCAATGCAGCAACGCTGTCTTCAGCCCCATCGTTCCCACTACCGACCTCAGTCTCCTCCTGGATTTGTCGCTTCGCGCGTTATTGCAGGCTTGCTTGCTTAAGACAAGCGAGCAAGTTGTTACCTGGGTTGTCTTTTGTTAGAACCTCAAACCACAGGTCTCGGCCGTTGGGAGGTCGTGTTCCGTTCTGCAAGCAAAGCTTAGTTTTGGGTAAAAAACGCGAGCAGGAGCCTGCCCGCTCCAGCTAGGAAGTAGAGGAGCTTGGGTCCAGGGAAGCCTTGGAGCTCCTGGTTCATTTTAAGAGAGAAAGATGAAGCGATTGTGGGGAAGGGTCAATCAAAGGAGTCACTGTTTACTAAACAACGCTTGCATCGTTGCAAACAGGAACGACGGCACCGAGTTTGGCGGGTCTATTTATCAGAAGGTTAATAACAAGGTTGAGACATCGGTCAATCTGGCCTGGACTGCTGGCAGTAACAACACACGTTTTGGCATTGCTGCGAAGTACCAGCTGGACGAGAAGACTTCCGTTGTGGTAAGAATTTTGTTACAGGAATGAGTATTTCAAGCTGCCTTAAATACTGAACATTTGTGGTATGAAGTAGTTGCCTTAAACAGTTACTGGGAAAGTACGGTAGGTGGCAAACCGTGGCTTCTGCTGTGGCTCAGGTTTACGTTGGGACCTCCCAGGTCACATTTGTGAAACGATGGGGAAATCTAAAGCACTGTTCTGTCGGTGGTGAAACAGTCACTTGTGGGCTCGGAGCCTGAGCAAAATGTCTTTTCAGAAGGTAACGAGAGGATGCAGCATCCTTTTAATTCTCTAATTCTTATCTAAAGTGTAATGTAAAACTGTACTATCGTAAAATGCTGCAAGTTCAGCTGAGCTTGCAGCCTTCCCTAACAGTCAGCTAACCCTCCAAAGTCAGCGGAGGTAAGTGTTGCTCCTGACGCTTGCAAGTTCTTGCAGAAATGTTAGGGCAAAAAAAATAAAAGGTTTAAAGAGAGAGAAAGAGGTTCAGGAGACAAAACGTGTCTGTGGGGCCGTGACAGTGAATAAAAGTAAAGTACCTGCAGGTTCCAGCCCTGAGCTCTGCAGCAGCAAGCATTTGTTACACTTCAAAACCGGAATTAGTTCCAGGGCAAGTCAGTCAAAACGAAAGATGGGAAGCACTGTTGTAAACAGCTCAAACCTTAGTAATGCAAAAATGGGCTTGCATAGTCGTACGTTTATTGCTCATTAAAAAATCACTACTAAGCAATTTGTGACCAGGGGCCTGTGAAGGAGGAGACTTCATTGGCTACTAAGGGGCTGTAGTAACTAGCCCTTCAGGGATATAGAGGGACAGTGCTGGGGCAGTGAGGGGCAGGGTGGCATTTTGTGGTAGGCGTAATGGGTCACCATTCGAGGGAAGGATTGGGACTATTACTTGAGCCTGTTACAGCTTAAGCTGGAAACTCTTGAGGAGAAAAGACTGGAATAGGCCTCTGCTAGAGGTTAGTCCACGAGTAGCTGAGGAGTTAATGCGTAAGCCGCCTTCTCAGGGTCCTGGGCCCGTTCTGCCTGGGTATTTATACACAGCGTGTGAGCATCGCCATCTCTTTTTTCCTGTAGGCTAAAGTGAACAACGCCAGCCTGATTGGAATCGGTTACACTCATGCCCTCCGACCAGGTACGTAGGTCCAGCTGGTAGCAGCAAATAGTATTATACTACACTGTGGGTTATTTTACTGTCATCTCTAGAACAGAAGAGATAAACAAATCAGCTGGAAATCTTACATAGGCTCACAGAGGTAAAGGACGCACGCGTACAGCCGTGCCTACGGCAGCCAAGACACGTTAGTCGGGCTCAAGTACGGGCGGGAGGGCGTTGTGCGGGGACAGTGGTGTACGGAGGGGCTCATGATTTGCTTTCCTAGGTGTAAAGCTGACCCTCTCGGGCTTGATTGATGGCAAGAACTTCAGTGCCGGAGGTCACAAAGTTGGGCTGGGATTTGAGCTGGAAGCTTAATGCAGCTTTAAGTAAAACAACAGGCGGTGCTCTGGAAGACAAAAGAGAAGTGTACCCAGTGTGTTTCGGCCTTAATCTTACTCTGAAATTTCAAGAAGTGTGAACTTTCTGCTCCTCCAAAGAATCATTTTAACCCAACGCTGAAGTCCAGAGAGTGCCAGCACATCCAAGGAAGATACTTGAAGGCATGCATGGAAGTTGTGATGTTTGTGCCACATTTCACTTCAGGTTCCCGTATTTTAAATCTCTTCCTAACCCCCACCTCTCCCCATTATTGTAATGCATCCTGCATGTCCTGTACTTCACAACCTTTTGTAAAAGGTGGTCTCTGTGCTGTAGTGGAAACTTGGGTTTACGTCAGAAATAAATAAATTGGTCGCAGTTGGAAGAGAATGGTGGTGTGTCTTGTCTCCAAAGCCGGGCTCCACCCAGCTGGGCCTTTCTTTTGGTGCGACTTTAAGCGTGGCTCATAGATAATCTGCAAATGCTTTGTGTTAAACTGTGCGTGTACACTGAAGGCTTCCTCCTCTGCGGTCTCTGGGTAACATCCTTACACCTCTCATGTTTTAGAGACCCGCACAGTGAAAGCAGCTTTTTCATTAAAATGTTATTGAGGGTATCAAAAAGAGCAAACCAAAAGTTTACATGTTTTAGATAATTTCGTTCCCATACAGGAAACAAGTATTAGGTAAGTACAACCGTTACACTTAAGGAAAACAGTGCAAATCAGCAAAGTTAAGGAATTAAGTTCACAGTTCCAGGTGTATCAGGAAGGTGGCATCTACCGGTGACTGTGCGAGCCGACGCTTGCGTTGGCCGTTGTTCGTTAGAAAGCCTAAAAGGCAAAACGCCACGTGATGCCTGAGGGAGGATGCAGCAGGACAGAGACTAGGAACATCTGCTGTCTTAAGGCACGATTAAGAACTTTTTCCAAGCAGTTAGAACAGGCATTTCCTACTGTATCTTTGTGGGAAAACGTGTCCGAGAGGTGGATACTAAAAGCTAGGCCAGGTGTAGGTGACAGGAGAAGGAGGCACTTGCACTTCCCTTCGGAGAGGCAGCAGCTTTCACAGTTGGCTTCCTGAAGCAGCACATCTTCAGAGGCAACCGAAGCGATTTTACATCTGGGTTTGTTCTGGACCGTTTGTTTCTTCTACCTGAAGCTGCAGCCAGCTCCAATCTAGAGCCTGAAGAACAAACAGAACTGCAAAGGTCAACGCTAGCTTACAGTTGAGATTTCTCCAGAATAAAGGGGAAGCAATTGAAAAGATTTTAAAATGTTACTGTGAACAAGCGGGGCAGTACGTTTTTGTGACGAACCATCTGACTGCTGTAAAGGAAACCCTTACACTACTTATTTTCTCTAATATTTTACTTCCTTTCCAGTATTCTGTTTCATTAAATAAGCATCCCTGCCCACCAATGTATTGTCACCACAAGACCATCCCAGTTTGAAGAGTGCGATTGTGCAGCATTTTTGTACAACAGCCAAGCGCCTTCCCCGTCCTTTATTGTTCGGCCCAACTGGAGTCCCCAGCACGCGGCTCCCGCTCTCGGCGGGCAGGGAACACGCCGGTCAGCGGCAGAAGCGGGAGTGGGTGCTCTCTCCCTCCCACAACTCCTGCTCTCCCCTTGCCCGGGAGACTCGCAGGCAGGTGGCTGTCAGCCACGTTACTCGGTGGTGGCAAAGTGACACAGGCAGAAGTTTGAAGCCACGAGCTTCCCCGGCCCATTTACAGAATATCAACTACGTTACCATGAAGCTCTGCTCCTGATCCTTCATCGTGTCGTGCATCACATTTTCTAGTTGGCTACAGAGTTTCTGCGATTCCAGCAGCAGCTCCTCACTGAAAGGGACAACGATGACCCAATTATTTTCCATGGCACTTGTGTTTAAAGAGCTGCTGCCTCTACCTTTAAGAAATATTTCTGGCAGAATACGAACCTTTACCAGTCAGCTCATAAGCCAGTAACTCATATTGCAACTGGGAAAGTCGGTGGCATCCCCAGCTTTACTGGGAGAGGGGAAAGGAAGCAAGTTCCAAGTTGGAGCTGGGTTCCTGTTCTGTGGAGTCACCGTTGCTAGAGAAAAAGCTGCAGAGCAGCCTATAAACTACAGGATTAAGGAACACAGGGATAAACAGACGGAGGTCTGTCATTCCAGCCGGTGCCCCTGTTCGTGTAAGCACGCCAGAAGTACACGTGCTTGGTTCTAGCAGTCTCTCCCGCATGAGGCAGCCCAGCTACTCCCACCTTCCGTGACAAAGCTCCAACAATTCCTGCTGGCAGTGGACTTCGAGTGAGCCCAACCATTCCAGAGAAAAGAAACCCTTTATTATGGAGGCAGGGGGAAGCGAAGCTAACCATTATTCCCCGTTTTTCATAAGGAAGGTTCACAAGCCCCCAAAGTCCAGCTACTAGGTAGAAAGGACTGCTGCCGATGGACGCTGAACACAAAGTGGGAAGTGTGAGAAAGCCTGCGTGTCGTTCTCTCACAAAGCGGGAGCCCCAGCCGCGCAGGGCTGGCACCAGCAGCTACAGGACTCCAGCCTTGGCCTCACCTTTTCCTGACCGATTCTGACAAATTGTAAGTTCCAGAAGGGACCTGCAGCAGCAGCTGCCCAGGGCTGCTGAGGCGCAAGGTGCTCATGCTCTCTGGACTGCCAGTAACAGGACCGCGTACTTTACTCTGAAGAAAACACAGAAGATCGAGATGGCGATTTCTAACGTCCAGCAGCCAGGAGTAAGACAGCCTGGAACTGGGCTTTAACACTAATTCAAAATACCAGAGAAAAGAACCATAGGACATACTAAATTTACCATTAATTATTTCAGTAACCTGTGCTACAAACCATCTTTCCAGGTTAAACTGGAGTTTTCATTTTACTTACACAAGCAATTTTCAGCAAGTTCCACAGTTCTTTCTGTCGTTTCTCCTGAAGCCTAACAACTGTTTCCTCATCTTCATTCATCAGGTTCATCACTTTCTCCACTCTGGGGAACAATTCCAGTGCCTTCTGCTTGCAAACTACAGTTTTACTATTAAAAAAAAATCATCAGATCACACACGGACAACCGCAGTAGGGGAATATTTCTGAAGTTTCTCATTTCCTGCGACGCTCAGAGCTCGTTAGCCGTACGCGCTGGTTTTTAAACCTCTACAACAAAACCTCTTGCTGAAAGAGAAAATGCTTTCTCTCAGCCCTCAATAAAAGCTGACTCTACAAAGCTCACCTGAGCTGAGCATAAATGACCCGGACTTTTTTTTCAAAGGTCTGGATCGCCTGTAGGAGCAGTCGTACTATTTCTTGGCTGTCACCGCTTGTCCTCTGATCTGGAACGAGAGTCAGAGCATTACACAGGAAGGCAGGCTTACAGGACAGAGCGAGAAGATTCTCAGTGGCTTGTTTCCACTGCTGCTTCAATCCTGGACCATCCCAAGGTCGGGGCATGCCGGTTGGAGTGGGATGGACTGCACTGGATTTTAGCCACCTTCTTCAAAATGATGAGAACTGGAAAGCAGAGCCGGCAGGGTGGGTCTCGTGCCTCGGGGCTGTACAGCTGCTCAAAGGAGCAGCTATGCCTTCCTCCCTCCTACACGGAAGCAGCAGCATGTGCTTGCAGAACAGCTTGCTCTAAGAGCTCCAGAGGAGGTTCAAGAAGAGCTCAGAAGGCGCCAAGAAAGCAAGGCTGGCCTAGTTTAAAACTGACTCCCTGACCCCCTTCTCCAAACAAAGGCGAGTCCAGTGGAGTCCCTGCGCAGCTAGTGTATGGGCAGGCCTAGAACGCAGAGAAAGTTTTCTCAGCGCTCATTATTGCATCTCCAAAGTCACTATCCACACAAAGCAAGCTGACCTTGAGCTAAAATGTCTTTTACCTCTTGGCTTCTCTCTCAATCTCCGGTACAGCTCTCTGGCTTGTTCTTCTCTAGAAGAAAAAGGCACAGAACACAAAGAACTTCTCTAGAACCTAAATTACGAACAAGTAGTTCAAGAACTCAAATCTTTTATATAACAGTCTGCATTTCAGACCGATGACAGGTAAGGAGTCAAAAACTGTCTTTTAGTGTCAAAGTCCTCCCTCTCTCCCGTAATTTGGGCTGAAGAGGGAGCACTTTCATTGCCCTGCAGCGAATAAGCTTAGCTAGCAGTACTCCTGCATCTGAAGTTCAAGGTAGTTCAACTCACAAATCCTCCAGCGTTCCTCCTTGTTTACGACCTAGTGGGCTTCTCTGCAGGTCCACGATGTCGGTCTGCAGGGCCATCATCCTCTTCACTAGCTGATCCACATCATCCTCCTGAAAGCAGGGCAGAGCATAAGCAACGGGCAGTCTCCGACCGAGAGACCCTACCCCTCACACTGGCTCCTCCTTTCTCATTCACATTTCTAAACACTCACATCAGCCAGATGGAACCAGCAGCCTTGGACCGAGACAAGAGAACATGAGTAATTTCAATTCAAGGAAATTAGCTTGGTGCTCTGGGATAAAACCGCTTCCAAGAATTTTTTGATAAAAAATTCAACCTGCGACAAAGAGCCACTGAAGGGTCAGACTCTGGAGTAAATGTACTGCTAGTTCCCAGGCCACCATGCTTCCTTTTCCTTGGCTATTCCAAATCTCTTCTCTCATCCTATCCATCACCGCTTTTCCCCTTTTCCCTCAGCACACAACCACTCCTGGCACCCCAAATTCTGCTTTTCTCTTGAACTCATCCACATGCAGAAGCTGCTGCCTGTTAAGGAGTCATTCTGCCTCTGCTTCCTCCCAGGAGAGGAGGACCAAGTGTTGGAAAAGAGTAGGATATCGACAAGTCACCTTTCACTCCTCGTCCGGGAGCGACGGTCCTCGGCCCTACTTACCGGGGTTACGCTGTCCTGCGCCAAAAGGCTGAACGCCCTACGGGGAGCGGGTGCGGAACGTGCACCAAGAATGGGAAACTGCTGCCTTTTCAAAATTCAAGTCTGATGCTTAGAATTCTTGTATTCAGTCATCTAATCCTTCCCTTTCCCATTCAGCTTAACCTATGTTCCATATCCTCTTTTCAGCTGTCCTGGCTCCAGGAGTGCGTTAGCAGGACATCCCAGTGCAACCGCTGCAAAATCTCCTCTCACCTTCCCCATAATCTCCCTTTTTCCCCCTAAGCCTTACAAAACACAGTGAGCTTCATGAAGTACTGGCAATGGACAGAAATGGTGCCACCCAAACCAAGGCAATGTGACATCTGCAATCAGCCCAGACACAAGAAGTTTCTATTTCGGGGAGGACAATGAAAAAAAAAAAAAAAAAGAAAAAAAGAAGGAAAAAAAAAAAAGGAACGAAAACCAAGCCCCCTTTTCTTTAAGCTAAGCAGCTATATTTAGAAACATACCCGCCCACAAAGTTCCACAGCCTGCTCCATCTCTTTCCAGGCAAACAGCAGCTTCTCAGAAGCTACAGGAATGAAAGAAGAGTGATTGCTTTTCTCAGGCTCATACCGGAAAGGGTAGATGCTTTGTGGGGATAAGAGGCATAAAAAGACCTGTTTGCCAGATGCTATACTCACTGATTCCAAATTCAATCTGCTCTTTGTACTTCTCCAGATCGATTTGGATGCTTGTTTTAAAGAAGTCCAGCTTCGCTTTCAGCTGCTGGGAAAGGGAGGCCATCGAATTCTTCATCTTTGAGAGGGTACTATTGTAACGCAACAGGTTCATCCTGCAGGGACAAGAAGGTGGTCCGATTACCCTCCCAAACTAAAACTGCAGACTTCCACTTATATCAAAAGTAGAGACTTCAGAGTGTAGCAGTGAGCACAAAAGCAGTTGTGTCACAGGATGGAACTCTCAGCTTTTCTTTAACCGTTAACGGCTCCACTCATGGCCTTCCCCGCTCCCACAGGGTCCCATTCCTGTCCTTTCCCCTTCCCCAGGGAGCAAAGGCAGAGGTAAGTGTTCTAGAGAAACTGCCACCGTACATAGCTGCTCGCTGCCCCTGCTGAAGCCGGTTGCAGTCCTCTTTCAGCATCCGGATTGTGTGCCAGATCTGACCCCACACTTTCCGCAACTGGAAAAAGTGGAGATTCTTCTTCGGATCCTGAACTGGAAACAGAGGAGGGAGGTGGGGAGGGAAACGTACGTATCAGCACGAAGCCCAAAAGCAGCGATATCACGTGACAAAACAGACCAAAATATCACTCCTTTGAGGGGCACGTTACCTCTGGCAAAGCCTATAGCTGGCTAACCCCTACGCGGCTTCCCCACTATATCAAAAATCAAACGCTTCCTTTTCCTCAGTTATTCTGACAAACGGAACGAACACTATGCCAGTCCATTTTGCCGCTTCTTCAGTCCCAATACACAAAAGCTCTCTCTACTCCTTGCACATGATGCAGACCACAGAACAGCGGCAGCCCTCTCAACGCGGACAACCTCCCACATTCATGCTAGAGAAAGTCCTTACGGATGCAGTCAACGCTTTCCGGATGAGGACGCAAGGCAACCTGAGCCTCATAGGCAACTTTCTGGTTATCGAAGAGGAAGAGGAGGTCTGTGTCTGCAGCTGCAGTATCATTCACCTGCAGAAGACAAAAGACCCAACTAGGCGCTCTCAGGAAAAGCAAGCCAGAGTAACACCACGAACAGAACGTTCTGCTCAGCCAAAGACTGAACGCCAAAGGCGACAGGGCGCCCATCCTCCAAGGGCTGTGTGGTTACTGTGGCAAAAGCCTGCCCGGAGAGCAGGGAGTGCTGCGCTCCCAAAGCGAGAGCAGTGCTGGCTGATGCACTCAACAGCAAGGAAGGGAGTAACCAGACTCACCTTGCTATCAGCTATGTGTTTAGTGGCCAGCTTCTGCGAAAACAATTCAAGTCCAGCCTCCTGCAGTAGCTCCTGGTCCTGTTCTGGGATTCCCGTATCTGACTGGATCCTGGCCTTCACGGTCTGCAGAGTCTCCTCCTCTGTCACAGCGTAGGTGTGTACAGTTCCCGTGACCATGTTCAAAACATGAAGCAACTACAAGAAGAGTAGTGTGACATGAGAAGGGCTGAAGACACATTGGTCATGTTTGAGCAGAGATCCCAGGACTGAGACACTGGCCCCCGATAAACTGCTCCAAGCACCTGCAGGGCTCAAGAAGTCACTCCGCAGCTACTTCATAACATTACACCAAAGTCCTTGTCCTCCATCAACTGGAAGAGAGGCCACGTGGCAATTAAACAGCTTCAGCCGCAGAATCCTCTACCAGAACGTGGAACCAAGCACACACAGAAGCTATCTGCTACTCCCGACACGCTCAGGGAGTATTTGTCCTCAGATAACCAAGAGGAAAGCACCTGTCACTCCCTGCCAGGAGACAGCTAAATGAGATTCTGCGCTGCTGCTCCTCCTAGGTCTATGACTCAAGCCTCTTCTCTCATGGGCTATGGGCAACTGCTCGCTAGAAAACTTTTCAGGGTAATACAGACCCATTGCTCACCTTCAAGTTCAAAATGTCATCCAAAGCTTTGAAACACCCATTGGGTCCATAGGTAGGATCTGTACCTCTCTGACGTGGGTGCCACATTAACATGAGCTGCAGCCATTTCTCCAGCCTCGCAGCCAAAACACTGAAGGAGCAAAACGAGAGGGGGATCGGAAGAGGTGAAAGCGCGTTTGCAGCCACCATATGGCCTGGGCTCTGCAGGAGGACTGACAAACAGCTTCCCCACCCCGATCACAAATGCAGCGGTTAGAAGGCAGAGACTCACAACTGCACAAGTCTGACAAGGGACACAAGTGCTGTTTGTGTCACGCACTCGATTTCTTCACAGATTAACATAGCAAGGCATATAATATAAACCTGGTGCTTTTGCAGAAGAAACAGTTTATCCCAGCGTGGCATAAGAGATTTCTAGTCCTCACCTGTTTAGATTGTTCGGGCAGGGTAAACTGCTAGAAAATTTGACTTCTCCAGATAAGTCTTCTGAAACGACAATATCCAGCTCGCTCTTCTGTCGCACTTTTGTATGCCTAATGAATTCAAGCAAGTACAATGGTGAAATAATCACCTGCCTTCCCCAGCCTGCATGTTAGTAGGCTCTTGAAGCTACTCTTGACGGCTGTAATACAGATGCCGCTTTGATTTCTGCTACCTGCCCTGCAGGAGCCAGTCCTGATCCCAAAGAGCAAGTAACGTAGGGATATTACCCAAAGAATCAAGGGACCACACTTCTACGTCCTGTAAACAGGACGGTTGCATTGTGCGCACTCTTCTTATCACCTGGCCCCAGCTCACTCACCATTGCACTGGCTGCCAGTTGGGTAGGAATGGTCGGAAGCCTGTGATGCACTCAAAGGCCAGTGTGCCAAAGCTCCAGTAATCCACCGTCACCGTATACTTCTGCTGTTCCAGCAGCTCTGGCGCCTGCGACAGTTTACACACACGTGAGACAAAGCCACCCATCTCCTAGCGCTCTCTATCCCTTAGGAGCTCATTAATGTTTGTACAACAGATTAAAGAGGGTGCTGAACGCTCTGCCTCTCACAAGCTTTGAGATCCTCTCAGAGCGAACAGCAGAGGTTACTGGCACTCCTTGTTTATAACAGACATAGCTAGCAGACGCTGTGAAAATCCAGTGTCAGCAAAAAAAACGGTCACCTTTGCTAGCTGCAGCAGCCCAGACGCACCCCACACCAGGACAAGTACTTCATCCCAGCCCAAGGCCTGCTAACAGTTACCTCTGTCCCACTGCAAAGCGGGAGCCGCTCTCCTGGCCGAATGCCTTCCTTACCAAGTACTGCAGAGTCCCAACAAAGGATGTGCACAGGCTGCCCTGATCCAGCTCCTTCGCATAACCGAGGTCAATGATTTTGTGTATTAACTGAAACACACAACAGAGAATAAAAACACTAGAGAAAAGTCCTGTTAAAAGCACACGATACAGCAGAGAAAGAAAAGGTTCAGCTCTTCAAAGGTATGCAGGAAAGGTGCCAACAAAGAGGTGGAAGTGGAAATGGGAGGCTCCTGAAATTCCTAAGACCACAAAGTATCTAAAGTTGTCATTGGCTTGATACACACAGAGCGGGAGACATTACTGCTAACTCAGATCTTTGGTCAATCAGTACAGTCTGGTTCTTTCCTTAATAGTTGAAAGTCAAAATGTCAGCTGTTACCAGAAGTCCAATACAACCTTTCATCTCAGCTGCACGCAGACTACTGTCCATCCGACACACAGATCTGAGCTAGCTGTTATCCCGGGCTGGGTGCTCTTGCAGAAGGACCGCTGTGACTGCATGAAGCACATGCACGTTCCTCTAACGCCTACTTGTCTGTGCAGGCAGAGACACCTGGTTCCTGCTTACCCTTTGCTCTCCTTGCTGCAGCACGATGTTCTCTGGTTTCAAGTCTCTGTGGATGATCCTGTTCTCATGAAGGTACCTGAGAGCAGAAGCTGAGACACAGAAAAACCACTTGTAAGAGCGTAACTAACAGTACCCAGCACGAGCTCAGTAAGGGTTCATTTCTACCTAGTATAAGCACGGCTTTTGGGTCAAATCTTGTGCAATCAAACATACAATGAAACGCCAAGTGCAAGAGGAAAAGTCGGTGTCAAACACTTCTGGACACAGAGTTTGCTCTCTGGGTCTTCCCTCACGCCCTTCTTGTAAACTGGAATAACGCTGGCTAGCTTCCAGTCGGCAGGGACCTCCCCAGGCTCCCAAGGCCTTTGGTAGATGATCGAGAGGGGTCCTGCCATAACATCTGCCAGCTCCTTCAGAACCCTGGGATGAATCCCTTCAGGCTCCACGGACTTCTGAACATTCAGCTGATGCAGCTGGTCCCTGACAACTTCAGCATCCACAAATGGGAAGTCACTGTTCCCACACTGGTGGCCCTCCGACTCAGGCAACCAGGCAGCCTGAGGGCTATCGGTATTATTAAAGACTGAGGCAAAAAACCTCTGCTTTTTCTTCATCCCTATTAGTCAGGTGACCATCTTCAACATGGTCCAATGCTTTCTTTAGACCTCCTCTTGCTATTAACAGACTTTAAAACACCTTTCTTGCTGTCTGATGCAACACTGGCCAGTTTCAACTCTAATTGAGCTTTGGCTTGTCATGTCTCCCTGCGTGTATGAACCACAGCTCTGTAATCTTCCTGTACGATCGCTTCCAGAGATCATACAATTTCTTTTTCCTCTTGAGCTCCACGAGGAGTTCCCTCTTCAGCCAAGCTGGTCTTCTGCCCCGCTTGCTTGATTTACGACACGCTGGAATTGCCTGCTCCTGTGCTTCTAAAAGGTGGTTTTTAAGAAACTGACCAGCACTCATGGACTCCTAAGCTCTCAAAAACAGATTCCCAGGGTACTCTGCTAAATAGCTCCCTGAATAGCTTGAATTTTGCTCTCTTGAAGTCCAGGGTAGCAACTCTGCTGTCCTTTTTTCTCATTACACTGCAAATTTTAAACTCAACCGTTGCATGATCACTGGGGCCAAGACAGCCACCTACCATCACATCTCCCACAAGTTCTTCTCTGTCCGCAAATAACAAGTCTAGGAGGGCATCTTTCCTAGTTGGCTGAGTACGTGTGACAAGAAGTTCTCTCCCACAAACTTTGAGAATTTCCAAGACCTGCTCATCACAGCAGTATGATATTCCCAGTTGATGTCTGGGAAGTTGAAATCCCCCATAAGGACAAGGGCTACCAATCCAGAAATTTCTCCTAATCACCTACAGAATAACTCGTCAGTGCTAACATCCTGGCTAGGCGATCGAGTGGCTGTACTCAGCCTTCCTTTACCTGCTTCTTCAACAGTCTTAACCTAGAATCCAAAAGCTGCTCTACCAAACACTTGTTCTGTCCTGTCCACAAGGTGTTCTTCTCCCCATTTCACCGGCAAAATTCTTCATAGTGAATTTCTGTGCAACACACTTTCTGCTCAGAACCACTGAGACCCCACAACTGTCAGACTGATGAATTCCATCTAGATTAGAAAGACAAAAATCTCATCTTAAGAATACACAAAGGCAGAATAAATGCCCTCTATTTTCTCACACTTGCTCAAGGTAATACCTTAATTTATCTCTTCTCCTGTGGATAAAAAGAAAAATCATGGTGCTAGGAAACACAAAACTTGGCAGCATTTCCAGTTTGTGCTTTTCGGCCATGACTCAGGCCTGAGCCAAAGGGACTCACTTTTCTGCTCTCTGAGACTCCGTGTCCCTCTGACGGCGTTGCATTCCCAGACAGAGCTCTCTTGTTCAGTGCAAAATGATCCCGCTAGACTTTCAGGAGTTACCAACAACATAACTGTCCTTCTCCTGAAGGACAGTAACCCCAGAAAGACCAACTAGGCATGCACTGTAAGCGATCAGGAGAACAAGGTACATCAATAGTCAAAAATATTTCTTATCAGCTACAGTTCAGATCATACAATTGAAAATTTGGGTCTGTCCCTCTTCCCATACACACACAAGCACGTGAACACAAGCTTCACTCTAAACATGATCTGCCATTGTCTCTGGTCAGCACTCGGTATCATCTCCTGGTCACTAAAGCGCCCAAGGACGAGGCAGCAGAACGCAAATGCTCTGGGAACACAAAGGACGGGAGATAATGCCTAACAGCCACACCTGCAGTAAAAGTAATGACAAATGCATGTTTGTTCTCTCGTCACAAGCTCACTTTCCAAGCCTACATCTGCCTCCAACGCACTTCTTGCATACCTTCTCTCTAACGCCTTAGTGCCTGTCCAGTTTTGCCTCAGCTGCAACTCAGTAAGATCACAACATAGCTTGACCAAAAAACTCCCCCCCCAAAGTCTCCCGACAGCACTTGGCAATCTTTGCACAGAACTGTCTAAAATTCCACATAGTGGTCGCCCAAATGCTAACGGAAACCCACAGATCACACACACTCTGAAGCCCTGATGATCAGCTGTTAAGCTGAGGGTGGAGACTGATATGCAACACAAACCAGAGTCACTGGGCAAGTGTTCAGCTACCCAGAGCCTTCCAGGAAATCCCGAGTGGCATTTTTGCCAGGCAAGAAAACCCGTCTCGAGATTTTCAAGAACAAAAGTCAAAGGTTGGCTCTCCCACAGGGAGGGCTGGCAAAGCAGGACAGGAAACAAGTACGCTCTTCAAAGGTCAGTCTAAGGTGGCGTCATTCAGGTCACTGCTGCGCATCCTTAGAGCGGATTCGGCACTAAAAGGGCTTCCATAGCTCAGAGAGCCGAAGGTACGACTACCACTTACCAATATCAGATAACAAGATGAGAATAGCTTCTTCCCGCAAGCCACAGCAATTCTCCAGCTGATTCAGGTACTGCAAGAAAACAACACAGAATATAGTCTTTCCCTCACGTATCCTGAGCGAGGCTCATAGTCCTACAAACTCTGACGAATGCAAGAAGTTCCAGTAACAGCACTGAAATTCTCTAGAGGCACAAAATTCTATGGGCTTGTGACCTCCGGTAGCAGCAATTACAGCTTCAGGCCTTGATCTAACCGGATGGGAGGAGAAAAGAGTGGGTGAAAGACGTCAGTGTCATCCCCATTCTCCTCCTTCTACTTGCTCCATCCCTCATAGCCATTTCCCCTGCGCCTGGCGCTATCAGCTCAAATCTCAGCTTTAAGCTCTGGGTTTTATCTACGGGCAGATTATAGCAAAGGTTAGAAAAACAACAAGATTAGAATTAACGTGTTATTTTTTCCTATGACAGATAAGAGTTAATCACTTTCAGGAAGGGTACAGCCCACAGACGTACCCAGCCCTACGATGGTCTCGGCCATACTCACATCCTCTTGCACACCCCTCACGCACACCCTCATCCTCTACGGGCAAACTCCCCACAGCGTCACTTGCAGCCAAACACACACAAAAAGTTTCAGAAAGCACTTAAGTCTTCAAAAGCTGAACGTAGTATCAAGGACCAACCCCACCAAAACCTGCTGGTGCCATGACCGGAATCAGGAAGCATAAGGATGTGAAAACAGAGGTTTTACAGGGAAACTTCAATAGAAACCCTAGGATCAGCTTCTCAGCCCTCGCTCCCCACCCCAGGGACCTCACCTTGCGGAGGTCTCCACCTTGGCAGTACTCCATGGCCAGCAACGGCAAGTCATTAGGTGCAAGCTTCTGCATCCCTTCGGGGACATCACGGGCAGCCACTACGTTGGGATGGTTCAGCCTGAGGAGTGGAAATGAGGCAAGTACGCATGATGAGCGGAACCAGGGTAACACCTGAAAGACGATCGTTCTGCAACAGCTATGCAGCGTCACGTGCTCACGGCCATCACGCGACGCCCTACAAGGACATTAATCCTTTTAGAAACTGAAGTAGTGAATTCTAAAGGTCTGCAATTCATCCATCTCTCACAGACCTAGACTCATCCCGACTCCTTGCGTTTCACGTGCAGTCAGCGCATCCCTTCAACGTGCACGCACACCAGACCTGCCTAGGAGCCGCAGGAAGGTGCCTTGCGAAGGAGCGTGACGCAGTCTGTTGCCACCCTCCAGAAAAGACCCAAATGGCGATCAGACCATTGCATCCTACGAAATCAATCCAACGCCCTGAAGCCCAACCCAGCACAGCCAGTAAGCTAGGCAAAAGAGCAGCTACGCAGCAGAACTGCTGTTAACACTGAAGGCAGTGGCAGAAGCGCTGAAGAAGGAAGTCCAAGACCCAAGACTCTGGTGAAACGTGATGTGAGGTTTTCTTTAGCCTGTGTTTCTATGCACTTAGAATAGAATCATAGAATCATTTAGGTTGGAAAAGACCCTTAAGATCATCGAGTCCAACCGTTAACCCAGCACTGCCAAGCCCACCACTAAACCGTGTCCTCGAGCACCACATCTCCCCGGCTTTTAAATCCCCCCAGGGATGGGGACTCAGCCCCTGCCCTGGGCAGCCTGGGCCAGGGCCTGGCAGCCCTTTGGGGAAGAAGTTTTTCCCAATCTCCAACCCAAACCTGCCCTGGCGCAGCTTGAGGCCGTTCCCTCTCGTCCCAGCGCTTGTTCCTGGGGAGCAGAGACCGACCCCCCCCCGGCTCCAGCCTCCTTTCAGGCCGTTGCAGAGAGCGATGAGGGCTCCCCTCAGCCTCCTCTTCTCCAGGCTGAGCCCCCCCAGCCGCTCCTCACCCCGTGGCCGGGGCCCATGGGCCCAGCCCGGACAGGGCCCCCTGCAGAGCCCCCCTGCCCCCCAGCAGATCAACGCTCCCCCCGACGTGGTGTCGCCTGCGAACGGGCTGGGGGCGCGCTCGACCCCCGAGCCCAGATCGCGAATACAGAGGGGGCGCAGGGCCGGCCCCGGGGAACGCCACTCGCGACCGGGCGTAACCCGCCCGCGGGGGCCGGCACCCTCCCGGCGGGGCGGCCCGCGGCCTCTCCCACCGCTCGCCTCAGCGCCGCGCTCGAAGGCCGCCCCCGCAACCCGGCCTGCGGCCCCTCCGCCCCGCCCCGCCCCGCCGGCGAGCGGGCACCGGGCTCCGCCCGGCCCGGCCCGGCCCGGCCCGGCGCGGCGCGGCCCGCCTCACCTCTTCATGATCTGGATCTCCAGCGCCCAGCGGTCGCGGTTGCGCGGGCTCAGCTCCTGCCGGCACTGCTTGATGGCCACCTGCTCGCCGGTCTCCTGCGGACACAGCACGGGCGCGGCTGAGCGCGGGCCCGGGGCCGGGCCGGGCCGGGCCGGGGGCTCCGGCCGCCGCCTACCTTGTTGTGCCAGCGGATGACGTTGCCGAAGCCGCCGGTGCCGAGGCGCTCCTTCATCTCCCAGGGGCCGCAGGTCTGCGCCTGCAGGGCCGGCGGCCGGCTCATGGCGGGGCCGCAGCGCTCCGCTCGCGGGGCCCGGCCGCCTCCGCCGACGTTTCCGGCTCCGGCGCCAGCTGGGCCGCCCGCCCTTAAAGGAGCCGCGCCGCCCGCCCGCGCGCCCTTAAAGGAGCCGCGCTGCCCCGACGCCCGCCCTTAAAGGAGCCGCGCCGCCCGCCCGGGCGCCCTTAAAGGAGCCGCGCCGCCCCGACGCTCGCCCGGGCGCCCTTAAAGGAGCCGCGCTGCCCGGGCGCGGCTGCAGGTGCGCGGGGCGGGAGCTCCCGGCCCTGTCGCCAAGTCCTACTCCGCCGAGGAGCGGCGCTGTCGCGATAGTCACGGCTGCTGTCCTTCCTGGAGTGAGGGACTGGGGGTAAAAGGAGAGTAGAGCTCGCGGGCTATTTGAGTAGAAGAGCAGAGCTGCTGCCTCCTTTGCACCGCTTCTTTAAAATCTGCTGGAAGTCCGCACTGTACCATTCATCTCGGCTCCCCACCTCACCAAGCAAACGGCACCGCGCCACGCTCTCTCGAGTCCCAGAGGTTGGGGAAGACCCTTAAGGTCATCGAGTCCCGCCGTTAACCCGGCACTGCCAAGGCCACCACTAAACCATGTCCCTCAGCACCACATCTCCCGGCTTTTAAATCCCTCCAGGGATGGGGACTCAGCCCCTGCCCTGGGCAGCCTGGGCCAGGGCCTGGCAGCCCCTTCCATGAAGAAGTTTTTCCCAATACTCAACCCAAACCTGCCCTGGCGCAACCTGAGGCAGCTGAAGCTGTCCTTAAGCTGTGAAAAGCCAGGAAATAACTTCTGAAGTCTTCCCCCACAGCCATTACTCTGTTAGTATCTTTAATCTAGAAGTCCAGGAGCAAATAGCTGTTATCTTTAAAAACAATATAACTTAGCCCCTGCTCACTCAGCGGCGTCCCATCATCTTTTTCTCAACAACTGGGAGTCCCTCCTGGAAACAGTCAAATGCAGCTGCCCTTAAATCAGGCAGTAACGTTACTACCAGCACTGTGACGCCCAGAGAAACACATGTGATAATCTTGACACAGATTTCCATCCAGAGAAGAGCTAAACATGCAGAGCACCCAGCGCTTCATCTTTGCCCATACGCAAAATAACCGTTGCCGTGCTTCGCGACTGAGGGCCCTACGCAGCTGCTTCCTGAAGATGGAGGTCGCTCACACACCATTTATTATGTCTGTGCTTACACTAAATTGTATCAGGAACCTGATTTCTGGTGAATCAGTTCCTAAAAGTTAAGACACATCCATTGCTGTAACAATTGCACCACTGACAGTTCTCATAACCCAGCCCTAAGTTCAGCTCTAAAACCGATCGTTCAGATTTGCCTGCCACACTTTGACACCCCAGCACCCCGTAACCGCACCCTGGTGGGTAATCTTCATCTTCTAGGACGGACAGCATCAGCGAACACTTAACTCTGGTCCTCAACGTGCTATTCCTCACTTCTGTCTAAGGGTCCTTAGAAGTTTTGCTCGTTGTACCCACTCGAGAGCTCCTCTGAGCATGCCTTCTCCCGCTGGCACCGCTCACGGCGATGCTCTGCGCCAGATGCAGGCCGGGGTCTCTCTGCCAAAGGTTCTCAACGGCTGCCATTCCAAGCACAGCACACTGTGGAGTTTCTCAGTACTGGGACTAAGTCTACAGATTGCAGGCGTCTGGTCACGTTAGAAATAATACTCCTGTGCATTCACCTTCCCTCACGTTCCTAGAAGCGTGATGGGACGGTTCACCATAAGGGACACAACTGCTCTCACTGTCAGCGAAGCTTAAGGTGCTCAATGGGGAAAAACTGTTTTGAAGACTGAATCTGTTCTCTGACTGGAAGAGAAACAGACCAAAACAAAGCGGCTGTCAGCTCCAGCGTGCCCCACTCGCTTCAGCAAGCAAGCCGTCCTCCTGGCCCGCAGAGGGACTCGCTAGCCCTCCGGAGAGCAGCCAGCCTGCCCAGAGCACCCCGAGGCCAGGCAGGGCTGGGGGAAGCACGCCCGCTGCCCGCTCCAGTCTCCACCCCTTCGAGGGGAGCTTTAAGTAGGACAGGAGCTGCTCCAAGAGATCCCAGCCGCAGAGAGCGCAAAGGCGGGCTGCTCTGGAAGGGAAAGCATCCGCAGACTGCAGGAGAGAAAAAGCAAAAAGGTAGGCACTGCTCTGCACCTGTTTGAGAAAGCGCATTTCCCATTTTCAGCATCAATGCCGTTGTCGTTAAATACTACTAAACACTATTATTGAATAAATCCCACCGAAGCACCATGGTAGTTAACTAACTGAGCTATTGCCTTTCAGCTTTTGAAGAGATTCGTAACGCTGGGTAAAGCCGCTAGCTTTCGGTTGTTTCAAGGAAGCTTCAGCTATTCCAGGGAAAGGGCTGGCAGCCTCAGGCTCTGACCAGCTTGCAGGGAGGAGTCCCCTGCACAAAGAGCGGGAGCAAAAGAGCTTAAAACAAAGGAAGAGTTACGGACGGACAAATATCTTGATGGTAAGGAAAGACCGGGAGAGCTAGCTGCGATAGGATAATTTATTGTTTTCCTGGGAGGAGATCAGGCTGTGCCTTCACCCCGGCTCCCAACCAGGATAACAAAGAGGAGGAGGGCGGGTCGTCTTCGCTTCTCCCTAAACGCGCTTCTTTTCAAGTGCGGCCAAAACCACGGGAAATATTGAGAATGATTCCCAGAACAAAGCCAGAGTTTTTTAATATCCATTTCCTCCAATGCCTTCAAAGACTACAGCATCTTACTTTCTTTGTTTTGGTCTTTTAATTCTTTTCCCCAAAAGCAGAGGTCTGTCCACTGTTATATTTTAAAGGGAAACAGTATGAGTCTGATATTCACCTCCTCAGCTTCAAAAAGGGATACAGAAGCATTTGCTCCAGGAGGCAGGAAAATGCAGCAAGGATCTTGCTTAAACTAGATCAAGATAGCTGTTCGTCAGCCAGAAAGCTATGAGTGCTACAGACTCAGAATCAAAGTATTCTGGAATGGACATCCGAGGTTATTGGGAGGCATATGGGGGGAGAGCTACTTTTAACTTCTGTTAGTGACTTTTTGTTCGACCTTGGTAAGTCACATCACTTTTTCAGGTCTTATTCCACATCGGTAAGATAATACACTCTTACTGCTTAGAAGGGCTGTTAGTAGTAATAAATTCCTATGTGGATTTAAAGTATTCCTGCTGATGATGCTTCGGCAAAGAGAGATAAATTTAGGCTATCATATATCTTTATGTCCTAAGGTACCTGAAAGGGCAGAATCAAGATGTCAGGACACCACATCCAGGGCTCTGGCTTATTGCTACCGTGTTTTTGATCAGCGAGGAAGCAAAGGGTGAGAGCAGAAGGCACAAACCGTTTAGGAGAGCCCTACCAGAAAGCACATTGCTTGCAGGTTTCTGCTTGGAGTCTTGTAAACATGGTATTTTTCAAACAGCCATATGGTTTCAGTTTGATAGGACTTATCATTCGGAACATTCCAATTGACTGGCCTAAGCTGTACCTTTCCCGAAACTGAAAATAAACATCTGGCAACATCTGTGACCGGTTTTCCGTGCGTAGGGGGACAGCGGCCAGCAATGGATGACCAGGCATCCCCCCACGGAGAGGGGGAAAGGAGCGGGGAAGGGCTGCAGCATTATGAGATAAGCTAGCCTGAACAGGGGCAGCAGAAGTACGTGGAAGAAAGGATGGGGCATCCGATGCAGGACACCGTTAGGGAGACTCTGTCACGTTCTGCAGCGTGAGCATGTGCTGCGTAAGACTCAAATCCGCTTGTATAGCGGACTATATGGGATAAACTTGATTATAACCATAAACTTAATTAAACCATGCAGCTGCTTTTTAAATAGGGACTCCTCCTTTCATGTCAGTCTCCAGGACCAAAATGCCCTTATTTTTTTTTTTTTTTATTTTTAAATTTAAAAGATGTTTCCCCTTCCCCCCTGAAAACTAGCTCTAGTTTCCTGCTGATTTCAGGCAGCTAGGACTTCCTCCAAGATATTAGTTAGGCCAGCTTTGCCACTCTGTCCTCCCACAAAAAAAAAAAATTCAGATTTCACCAGTGTTGCCTTGTTTTGGGGGCATTTTAGCAGGTACCCCCAAAACGAGGTCTCAACAGTTCTTTACGGTGCTTCCCAGAGAGAAATGCTAACGAAGCAGCTCAAGTCAGACAAGTAGTTTCACTGAATGAACCGTTCCTTAACAAGGTCTTAGCCAGCAGAATCTCATTTCTTAAAGCTGTCACTAAGAACTGCAAGCCTTCTCCACAGATAGCAACAAAGATGACCAGTGGTACTAACAGCAAGTTAAAGCCTTGTGCTGTGGGATTCCAAACAAAAGCCTGCAGAGCTCCAATAATGAGCTACAGCTGCCGGGAGCAAGGAAAACGTAACACGGGGTCACAGCAGCAGCCAGCTGACTGCGGGCAGCGGCTCCGCTCACCCCCCTCCGCTTCGGCAACGCTGCCGGTTTCGTTCAGATTCAACTGAAGTCAATGCCTATTTGGAAATCACTCTTATAGCTTTTAAAAAGGCTTGCTGTACAATGCAAAATGCTTCCCAAGAGGTGAGAAAGGGCTTGAAAGTATATAAAGTATAGCACAAAATCTGCGTACCAATACAAATCCCTGAGAGATGCTCTGAATTACAAGGATCTCATCATCAAGATGTGACCTAAAGACAAGACTTGGAGTAACTAAGGTTCTCAGAAGCTGTTCCTGCGAATCTTGTCAGCCTGACTTGCAACTTAAGGCTCCTCTTTGTGCAGTCTAATGAAGAGAAACCACAGCCTAAACTATCCTGCTTGTCCTCCCACTTCTGCTTCAGAGACTGGAATATTTGTGCCTTTTGCTTTTTCTTTGAACAAATCTTTAAAAAAAAAAAACAAAACAACCCACAAACAATCTCTCCCCCTTTTTTAGCCTTGAATCCCAATTTATGACTCATTCATCTGTCATACTCCAATTTCACCAGCTGCTATCCAGCTGCCTTCTCTGGCTTTATATAAACAGAGTCTGAGCTCCTAATTTCTGGAAGTAGTAGTTCTCTCAAATAATTGGGTTAGCTTTCTACTTGCTCAGGGATCCTATCATGTAGATGATAAAAAGCTGATAGTGCGGGAGACAGCACCTGAATATAATGTCAAAGATTTGGAACTGCAGAGCAATCCTACAGATTGGGAATGAAATTATATCTTCTTGCCTGCTACTCTGCCTCACTCCCAGCTCTCGGTTTGTATAGGAGGCATTATATTTTTGAAGGAAGAGAGAAAATGGACGTCTGGTATTGGTCTTGTTCAAAGCAGGGGGGTTCCCATCTCCATCACCCTCTCGTCATTCATCATCTCGGCCATCTAGGCTGACTGCTATAGCAGTCGCGGTTAGTACAGAGGATCAAGCTAAATCTGCTCACACCGGTCATTACTTACGTCTCGTTCCACTGTAAAAAAGAGCTACTATTACTGCATGCAGGAGTAACCATTACTTTCAGGAAGAAAATTATGGGTTCAAGTCAGGAGACCTGTGATAAAGTTATTTGTCTTATTGTAAGAGTTCAGATTACACAATAGTGACAACGCCAGTCCTTAAAAGCTATTACTCAACTGTGAAAATCGATAATACCTTCCCAGGATTTAGTTGATGTATTGGACCTCGCTATTTAATGCCACGTTTCCAAGAACTCCCCTAGGCACTAAGTTTCTAAACTTCTGACACTGTACAATCATGTGTATCCATCTAATTTAAGTTTTGCCGTGAACAACAGCCTCCCCCCGCCCCCCAACAGAGCGTCCTGTTGATGTACAATAAATCCTCATTTAAAGACCTCGCCTTCAGCAGTGTTTCTAAATATAAAATAGAACTTCGCTAGCTACCAAACTCATGCCGCTACGGTCAGGCTTTACTGGAGTTCTTTTACATACATACATTTGCCTGATCTTTTACAGCTACTACAAGGTCACCAAGATAAAAGAATGGGCAAAATACATCTCCTCAGGGAATTTTCCTACGGGGATTAACAGAGGAGCTGGAAGCCCACAGCAAATCGCATTGCCTTCATCGGCAGCAGACCCCCTCAGAGCGCCCTTCGCTGCCTTTGTCTGTCACATCCAGCGTATTTTTCTGCTATGAGCGTGAGATTAGAAATGGCGTTCAGTACAGCAAGGGAAAAAAAACTGTGTTGCTTAATTTCAGCGGTAGAATTTTGTATACGCTCGAGACTACGCCGTGTTATGAGCGTGGCCCCTGCTGCTCAGAATTTTCTCTCCCCCCAGCAGCTGCCCTAAACCAGTCAGTGCTTACGCGAGGCGCTCGGCTTTGGTGAAAGAAATCATTTTTCCTCCTTTGTCAGGAAACAAACTGGGGGAGGGGAAAGCAGGGCACAAGATGGTAGCGTATCTTGCTGCAGTCAGTGGCTACAGAAGTCTAAATTCATGCTTCTGCCAAGAAACTGCCTGCTCGAGGCCAGGCAGAAATAAATTTTGCTACAGTAGGAAGGAATAAGATGGAACACAGTACCCAGATGTCCTTCCTATGGCTATCTGTGGCCAGGTCAGAGCAGCATTTTCACCAGGCAGGGAATTAACCTCTGATGAGTGACAAGAGAAGTAGATTTTCAAAGCAAATGAGATTAATGGAGGCAGAAATCCAGATTCATCCTTAACCCCAGCCACACCATACCAGCCGGCCGTCTCCCACAGGAGATCATTGGAGGTTCTCTCCCAAGACTGCTGCTGTAGGAGACAAACTTTGTAAATCAGCCTGGAGGAGGCAGAAACCCTTCACGTGGGATGGAAGAGGGCTTCGCCTGAAGTGTAAAGCTGCTGAAGGGATCAGAGGGAATAAGATGTAGTTGTGACTGCATGGAAGCGACACAAGGAAAGAAATGCTGCAACGAGTAAGTGAGGACACCAGACCAAAAGCTAGCCTGCCAGCCAACTGCCATACTCTCCCTTTTTATCAAAAGCATATGCCCATAGTACAAACGAAAAGCTCAGCTCGGGAGAAGCTGCAGAAATATTGAAAATCAAAGCCATAGCAGTGCTGTCCCCACCTATCATCAACCAAAGTCTCCTTGCCGACGCATCCTCTACACAAGAGACAAACCCTCACTCTCACCCAAAGAAGCCGTCTGTGCAGAAAATGCAAATCCTCTTCAACCACTATTACCACAGACTCACCCTTCAGCAGATTTGTGCGCCCCTGCAAGAGATCTCAGACAGGCCTCAGTGACCTGAATCGCAGTTAACACTTCCAATCAGCATTACACTCCTTCATTAGACCAGCCCATCTCTCTAATAACGCGCACAATACCGTTGGCTTCCAGCAACCTCGGGGAAAAGGACTTGGAATTTACTTCTACCAGCGTTATCCCCCAGGAAACACTCTCTGAGTTTCCTCCAGACCTAAAAGCATGCGCTTTAGCTGGTTGGGTTTCTAAGTATATCAAGTAAAAGCACATCTGGGTCCAGCCTGGCCGTTTCCCCTGTCCAGGGCCACCAGGACAGCTATACCAGATGGCTGCGGACTGCCGAGTAGAAAGTGTGTTTTAATGTAAAAAGTATTTCCATAATTTAAAACCTTTATTTAAGCTTATGACCTTGAGCTCCATTCACACTGTAAAATGCCTTTGTTCGACATCTTAGTTTTTCTTTTGTCTCTATAGATAACTTGAGATTTGGAGGTGATGTGGAAAACACGCAGAATGGAAGGCAAACTCCCATGTCTCCTCCTGCTGATGGGAGCAATCGTGACTGCTCAGTGCCAGGTAAGAGGCTAATGCGTAAAATAGTGCTGTTGCCATCCTCCTGCGTTTTCAGCAGCACTTCCTTACCATCGACTCCAGCCGTCTGCATCAGACAGAAGGAGAATCTGCTTGTATCACTAGAAACCAGAGGAAGGAAAACCTTACAAAGCAGCCTACCTCTAAGCTGGGATTTCCAGTAATGCGCTATCCTGGCTGGTTTTCATTTCAGTAAGCAAGTCTTCTCCAAATCTTCTTGGTGTATCTGTTCACTGTCACCTTTCACTGTTACTAAGAGTTCTGTTGTGATCATCCTTTAATTTTCTTTCCATTGTCACCATCTTCATCATTACTCTCACTTAGGACTGGACATCGATGGTTCCCGTGTCCCCTCACTTTGAGCGTCACATTGCACAGCTTCACTAAACCCTACACAATTCTAAAATGTTTAGTCTCTTTCTCAAAAAATTGCTATCCCAGCCTTCCTCTTCCTTTTAATGTTATTCTTTCTCTTGTGGCCTGACCAAAGCAGCTTTCTAAATTGGTTTCTTCCTTAAAACTTTATCCAAAATATTTATTTAATTGGCTGCAGGAGATATATCTCTCAAAGGTAATCAAGCTACAAAGGCTTATGGGGAAACTGCATGTCAACGAGCAAAAGTAACTGCTTGTTCACATTTACTTCTTTGGAAATTATTTGCTTGAACCTCCTTCAAATAGCAGAAAGCTGACAAGCTTTAGTTAGCACCTGCAATGCCCCAAGAGCACATAATCACTTCACGCGCGCTGCGACTACGGCACATCCCAAGTGACAAGCAAGCGCCTGGTCATCTGTGGCAACTCAGTGATTTGCAATTCTCGGTACCCATGCCGCGGTGCTAAAGGCACTTTTCGCTGTCTGTCTGACAAGGAGGGCAGACGGTTGCTCAGAGTTCCCCGATTTACAAGGCCTCAAGAAGAGGACTGGCTCTTCGGAGGCACTTGTTCTCTCAGTTTTCTCAAGAGAGCAGTTACTCACAGAATTAACCTTCTTTGCTTGCAGGGCTTACGCATGCGTTTCAAACGGGGAGCCAGATCTAGAGGTAAGCCAGGCAACCTGCAACCGTGTTACCTGCAGCTTTATGAACACAGGAGGGGAAAGCAGATGATGCTGAGGGAACGGAGCCTGAAAGCTCTTTGTCATGGTTATCTGGATGAAAGATTCAGAAGGCAAAATACCAGACCGTTAATACCATCCACAACTCAAAGTACAAAGTTTTCCCCTCCCTCTGCTCTTCTTCAAAGAAAAAGAGGCCAGTCAATAGTGGAACAGTACATCCAGCAACACAGCAGTGAGAGAGACAGGAGAATTGTGGCCTGAGAAGGAAAAAGGGCAGCCCGTTAGATAGATGCTCCCACCACGGATACTCTTCTCCTGGAAAGAGAAGGGAGTGCTTTTGCTCAGCCAGGTCTCTTCCCTGACTCTCTAAAAGAGGATTTCCTTTCTCCAATTACAGCCATTTGCGCAGACAAATCATCTGGAGAAATTTACCAGCACAGGGGGACCTGGCTGAGGCTCTCAGGGAGCAGAATAGAGTACTGTAGGTGCGACAGCGGCCGGAGTCACTGCCACACTGTGCCCGTCAGAGGTGAGTATGAAGAAGAAAAAGAGAAAGGAGATGTTGGGAGATGAGAGATTGTCCATCTAATCATCCTAAAGAAGAACTCTGCTGTCAGGAAAGGAGTTATCACACAGAAAATGTGGCTTGAAATAGGACAGAAAGGAAAACACTAATATATACTGACTCAGACAGGACTAAGCAGGAGTGAGCAAGGGGCTGAGGAAGGCTCCTAATAGTGATGTGGAGAGAACGGAGCAAAGGAAGAACGTAATCGCTACACGAAAAGACTGTAAGTGCATGACAGTAACAGGTAGGCAGGGAAAAACAGAACAGGCTAAAGGAGACTGACAGGAGAGGAAAGATGGGTGTACATTGCCAGCTTCTTACTTCTGTGAAATCTAACAGTGTTTCCTGGCTTTTGCTTCTTCCGCAGCCTGCACTAGAAATAAATGCTACAACGGGGGCCACTGTTCCCAGGCGTATTATTCCCCCCAGCTCTTCATCTGCCAGTGCCACCAAGGTTTCTCTGGGAAGCAGTGTGAAATAGGTGAGCATACCCTGCCAATTCCTCTGAACCACACTACTGGTTTTAGCTGCGCAGTGCAGGAGGATGAGGTCCCCAGGAGCTGCTGCTGCACAGTAGGCTCTGTCAAGTTGCCTCTTTTTATTCTAAAGCTAATACTACAAAGAACTTTTACGAAGGACACCTGGGCTGTTCTCAGTGTCTCTTAATAAAACCCCTAAATTTTGGAGCTGAAGACCTTCGTGTAGACTTACAGTCTGCCTGGCAAGGCATTTTCCCCGACTTACTCGACAAGACATCTGGGAGCCAAGTCTAAACAGAACAGAGACTGGGGAAGCAGAGTTTGGGACGCTGTCCTTATAGTAACATTTTGTTCCCTTTTGTTCAGATACTGAAGTGAAGTGCTACAAAGATGCCGGAGTAACATACAGGGGTACATGGAGCACGACCGAGAGCGGAACGGAATGTTTGAATTGGAACAGCAACGGCTTGATGGACCGGGCGTACAGCGGCCGGAGAGAGGATGCTGCTGAGCTGGGGCTGGGCAATCACAACTACTGCAGGTGAGGGGCTGAGGCAGGCAGGTCAGAGCCGCAGGGACCAGCCCGTTCTAAGAGCCTGCAGCAAAGGAACGTCGGTTTGCCACGGCCTAATACCAAGCAGAGAACACTCTGCACCGGTGCACGTACGGCACAGCCCACGAGCAGTAATTGCAACTTCTGTAGACTTATCCGAACTTCAGATCTAGCTAGACTGGATGCTTATGACAGACTACAAAATGCATACATCTCTTTCCCTTGTCCCTTCTCCGTGCCTAAAGCTCCCTTTGTAAGCCAGTTTCCCGCAGCTCCAGATCCTGCTCAGACCTCTAAAAACATAGCGCTTCCCGCACGTGAACTAAACGGCACAAACAAGCTGCCCCCTCCTGCTAGCTACTGGCTGTCTCACCCTCACCTCCACGTACCCCGCAATTTTATAATTAAAGTAGGAATCCGAACGACTTCTGATGGTTCAGTCCACGCCTTCACTGCAGGGCAGGATTATGTCACCGAACTAGATGGCAGGCACGGGCCTAATAACAATAGCTTTATAATGATGCATAATATCGTAACTCTTTCAGAAACCCAGATGAGGATTCCAGACCTTGGTGCTATATCTATAAAGGGGGAAAGTACATCTGGGAACACTGCAGTGTGCCCTCCTGTTCAAAAGGTACATGCAGGGGGACAGGGAACGGGCTTTAGAGCTTCCACGATTCACTGCATATAAGGGTTCTCTGCGGACTTATGCTATTTCTGCAGCCTGAAAAGTTGAGACTCTCACGTTAAATCATGTTTAAACTTTTAATATTTATGACACCGAGAGCCGGAGATAAGTATAGCTAATATATAGATGCTTCGACAGAAATCACAGTTAGGAACAGCTGACGGGTTCACATCCATCGGTTAACGTGCAGCTTTCTTATTGAAGTTGGGAACAACTGCAAATCTGGAAGAGGCACAGATTACCGAGGCAGCCACAGCGTTACCAGTTCTGGAGCTACCTGTTTGAGGTGGAATTCTCGAAAGCTTGTCAACAAGTTATATACTGCTTGGAGAAGAGATGCGTACCAGCTGGGCCTTGGCAGTCACAACTTCTGCCGGTATGTAGTCAGTTACAGAATTAAAAACATCCCACCAGACTTCCTTGGGGAGCTCTTGAGGCAGGGCTCTGTAGTCTTCTACATGGGTTATTAAAGCACAAGAAATACCTTGCTGCTGGGAATGAAGCTCACTGACAATAGTAATTTTATTCCACCTGACCTACCTATGCTTCTCTAACATCAGACTCCATAAATGCAAGCTCCACCTGCCCCTAGGGCCCTCCGTATCTCTAGAAAAAGCAAAAAGAGTACACTCGGGTCACAGTCTGCCACCTTTAGGTCTCCCCAAACTCCCTGCAGATCTGATAATACAAAGAGCTCTTCTCTTTCCTGTGCTGCAGGAATCCTGACAACGACAGCAAGCCCTGGTGCCACGTACAGAAAGGAAATTGGCTCACATGGGAGTACTGCAATGTGCCTACTTGCTGTAAGGATCCTAGCGCTCCTGATTCTTCTCTTTCTTTGAGGCATTACTGCTCTGCATGTCATTGGTATTAAAGTCAAGCCTCTTCCAGCAAAATAAGAGCTGGCGGGAAAAAAGGCGCTTTTTGGAGTAGAAAGAGCTTCTGCGGCTCCACTCTCACAGAAGCGCCTTTTTCTCTGCCAGAAGGGAAGACGGCAGAAATGGAGGACAGAAGAGGCAGGGTTTCCTTACTGTATTTTTCAAATCAGAATACAAGTTTCCTAGGAAACGGGAATGAGTCAGATACTGAACAGTTCAGGCCAGGCTGCCTCAACACGCGCTGATGACTAACAGGCTCTTAACCCAAGCCCAAAGCAAGAGCGCCTGAACAAAAAGCCTATTTCTGGGTTTGTCGTCCACAGCCACCTGTGGCCTACGGCAGCGCAGAGGAGGCCAGTACAGGATTAAAGGTGGCTCCTATGCAGACATTGCAGCTCACCCGTGGCAAGCTGCCATCTTTGTGAAGTACCGTCGAGCACCTGGAGAGCACTTCCTCTGCGGAGGAATTCTGATCGGTTCCTGCTGGGTTCTGTCAGCTGCTCACTGTTTTGAGGAAGGGTAAGTTGAGGATTCAGTACTGTCTGGGGGGAAGAAAAGTCTGGAAAATGGAAGCATTCAGTACAGCCTTTCTGGAAGGCTAAAAGACTTGAAAAAAGCTCTTTATCCCAGTAAGTCATTCTGCACTAAAGATTAGAGAGTTAACTGTGCTGAGCATTACAGACAGGCATTTACTGGGCAAACCAGCAGCATGGCGGTAAGCTGCCACAGCAGAATATCAAATAGCTGAAGAACAAAGTTGTCAATACAGATGCGGAGCACTCTGAAACTTGAGAACAGCAAGGGGCTGGCAGAGGAGCTTTGCCGTGATGGCTGTAAGCAATTAGCACAAAGGAAGGCAAATAGGACACTAGAGGTCAAACTGCCTGGGTAATGAACTGGTCATAGTGCTAAAATAAGAAAAGCAGAAGCTCCAACAGCACATCTTCACGGGAAGGGTCCATGCCAGTTAACACGGGAAGGAAGTAAAGACTCTCTTGTTCTTCAGCTTTAGTACAAATCAGCTGAAGGTTGTGCTGGGTAGGACTTCCCGAGCAATTCCCGAGGAAACCGAGCAAAAGTTTCAAGTGAAGAACTACACTGTGCATCAGAGATTTGACCCAGAAAATTTCGACAATGATATTGGTAAGAACTTCTCCGACCTCGTGACGGGAAAGGTCACGGTTGGCTCAAGTTTGTGGTTAATGAAGGGGGGGATTTTTTTTCCCTCTTCAGCTCTGTTGCGGTTGAAGTCGGACACAGAAGACTGTGCTGTCGAAACGGACACTGTCCGTGCTGCCTGCCTCCCAACACCAGAACTGCAGCTGCCTGACTGGACCGAATGCGAGATCTCTGGTTACGGCAAAAATGAAGAATGTAAGTAGAAGACACATGTCTACGTGAAAGGAGAAGATTCTATGTCCAAAGTTTGAGTCCTCTGCCCTCAAAGAATTCAAGCTTTTAGCATCGCTTAATGCGTGACCCCAAATTATTATATGGGCTTGTATCAGCACTACAAAACATATGTGTAAGTGGGAGATACAGCAAAACTTTTTTTGTGTAAGTAAGTTATTTAATTCATCTGAGTTCTGTCAGCTGCATGGGCTAGTAGAGTCTTGCTTGATACTCTCCGACAGTAGAAACACAAAAAATGGCACAATGGATAAGGTAGGAAAGACAGAAAATTTGCAATCAGGGCTGCCACGTTTCTGCTGTACTGAGTACATTTAGATATTGTCGTTCTGACAGCAATCCATTTCTGTCAAGATTTAATATACTACACAGCTGCAGGTAGTTGCATTATTCTAAAAGATACATTGGCTGTGCAGCGATTAGCAAAAAAAAGAAAGCTAAAGAAATAACAATCCCGGATACATATTAAAAGGCTGGCTAAATGTTTTTTAAAGTGAGCTACAACAAACAGGAATAAAACCTGTCTGAAAGTGTACACAGGCTGACCTATATTTAAAACAAACAAAAAAACGCAGCTCTTATTTTACTGGCACTTTCTACGAATTTGTTTTTATTCTCTAACTTGTAAACTCTTTGAGACAGAGACTGTGAAGCATCCATCATAACAAGACCTAATCGTGATTTAAACCCATAGGGATTTTGGAAGAGGCTTGAAGATTTAACATATAAGTGTGGCATAAAGTGTTTTAAAAGCGCTTTTAAAGTTAGTCCTCAGCATTGCTTACAGGGAGTACAGGATAAGCTCCTTCAGAGGGAAAGGATGCTGCAACTGTAATTCAAAACTAGACTGAAAAACAACGATCCTGCCAACTTTCAGCTCTGTGCAATTGCAGCTATGTAGGAGAATAAAACCAACTCCCAAAACAAACAAAAATCCTTTCCATTCCAACATAACACAAGTCTACATTCCTATCCAGTTACTCAGAATTGTGTACGACAAGGCTAATTTTTGTTAGCGCGAGTCTAATACTAAAAAGTCAGGATCCCGTTTCATACGGCTAGTGATTTTCATAGGCACTTCCTCTGACTTCATTTTGATCGATACAACTGTGCAAAGACAACTTATCCATCCAAGAAGCCCAGCAGTCTCTAATTTGGAGCCTACAAAAACCTCTTTAGCATTTAAGCTTGCTAAAGCAGCAATATTCTCTCTCAACTAGATTTAAGCTGTTCTCACTAGCAAAGCAGAACCCCCAAGAATTAAAAAAGACCCTTTGGCAAGGAAATACTAGTTTAGCCACCCCTCCACCACCAGCTTCTTCTGTTTACTTTCCCCTAAACTACAGAAACTGAACTGCAATTTAAAAAAAAAAAATATACACACATATATATACAGACATATATACATATTTATATTGTCATTTTTCTTCCAGTTTCTCCATTCTATTCAGAGCACCTGAAGGAAGGGCACGTCAGGCTGTTCCCAGCCAGTCGGTGCACAACACAGCACCTCGACAACCGGACCGTTACAGACAATATGTTATGTGCGGGGGACACAAGGCACCTTGATGATGCCTGCAAGGTAAGCCCAATACTGTTCCTCTTTTCTTTTTAGGTCCGTCCTTGATAGTCTGAGCTAACCAAACAAAAAGCTTCAGAAAACAGTTTAAAGAAGTTGTGTGTTTGGCTACAGGGAAATTTTAGTGGACTTTTGTTGAACAGAACTGTTGGTGCCTCTTTCTTTTTTCTTCCCCTGCCCCTCATAGCTGGGAAAGCAAGCCACACTTAACCAAGCAAACCAGAACAATGCAAAAAGACTGAAAATTCCAAATATAGGTAACACCACAAAACTGAGCAGGAAACTCCACCTCAGCAGCACTTCCTAATGTTTTCTCTTATGTGAGCACGCAAAACACTCAGCAGGAGGTTCTGTGAGAGGAAGGGGTGCCGCTCTACTGAGAAGTGGAGAAAGGAATAAAGGCCAAAAGATGGTGGAGGACAAGCAGCTGTAACATGAGGAAAAAGGAGGGCACGCAGTCAATACACATCCCTTCCATTTAAACGTCTCTTCAGTAATTTTGCTTTACTGTTACACACAGCAGTATAAAACACCCTGGATCTTTATAGCTTGAATAAGAGCATTCCTCTTTTTGTTCTTATCAACATCTCACCTACACTTCATAAATGAGTGCCGTACAAAGTTAGACGCTTTAGCGTTAGTTAGGTTTTTTGGGGTCTCTCCCCATGAGAGGAGCATCGAGGGAGTCTGGAACGCAAAAGCGGCTTATGTGAAAGTGCTGTTACTAAGAGCTCTCGACTTGTGAGCACACTACATAGGGTATTTCTGTAGACACTAGTGCACCGCTAAAGCCAGCGGGGGGGAAACCAACACAAAACCAACCAAACAAAAAAGGAGATTGTTGCTAACCTGCTGCTTCTCCGTAGGGTGACTCTGGAGGGCCTCTGGTCTGTATGAAGGATGATCGTATGCATCTAATTGGAATCATCAGCTGGGGAATAGGCTGTGGCCGCAAAGACATACCTGGCGTTTATACAAAAGTGAATCGTTATCTGGACTGGATTCAGGACAACATGAAACCCTGAGAAAGAAAAATGAACTATCCACAGCCTTGTGGCCGGGCCCTCGCAGCTTCCTTCTGGGTGCTTTAAGGATGCTGACAGGGCTTCCTGTTGGTCCAGGTGCTCATGACTTTCAGTACAAGAGGAAGACAAACTGCAGCGCGAGGGAAGGGCACACTCTCAAATCACTCTCCTCTCCTTATTACAGGTTATCGGAAGCTTACACTCCTTTCCCCCCACATCCCCAAGCTTTCTCCTCGCACCAAACCACAGGAGTACAATTAAAAATTCATTTTGGCCTGAGAGAATAAACCAAGAGAGAACCTCCTGCATCCCATAAGCAGCTGTGTTGTTCTAGGAATGGCTGTGAACTGAAGGCAAAGGGGACAGATTTAATTTCTCAAGAACTTCGTCTCCCTCCTTCTTACTTGGCTGCAAATTTGGAAGACATTCCAGTCAGGCTTAAGCTCTGTCCTTATACCATTTTACTTTTGTTATTTAAGCTGGTTTCAGCTTGACTCCAATAGAAAGAGCAAAATTCCTGCTTATTTGCATATCAATATACTACTTACTTTTTCAGTTTGGAACTGATTCATTAACTGAATCTGAGCTTAAACTCTCTGAGCAAATCCAGGATGGCAGGCTTGTTAGGACATTCTGTTCTTCCACTTGCTTTTCCTCCTGGTAGGAACTAAATATTTAAATAAATATGGAATAGGTAAAAAACTTAACACCAGCCTTATCTGCCACAGAATCAACACATTACTTTTCCACTATTAAATTTCTATGCATTATCATCTGATATGACAGCAAAAGCTCTCTTTAGCGCAGCAGGGCAGAACAAAGGACAAGTGTAATGATAGTTTTAGGTCCCTGCTAGATTTACGTCCACGAGTAAAGATCAAGTCAAATGTCACAAGGCTGCATTTGTCCTTTAACAGGACAGGTATAAGCAAGTCACCGTGAACTAGAATCTCAGTCATCAAGCATTACTTACTTGGGTTGCCGTTGCCATGTGACGCTAAGTGGTATCAAAGTACGTCTGAAGAGTTAAGCCTCTTTGAGAGATTCTCTCTTGTCCAATTGTTTTATAAAGTAAAGAGAAAGCAGGTGTGAATACTGTTGTACAAAAGGAAAAAATCATACAGAGGCTACAAAAGGAGTTTAGCTTTAGTGTCAATCAGGCGTTGTAGCTAAAAAACTAGTCTGCTGTATTTGGGAAACTCAAAACACTGTAACTCAAAATGTTTACTCTCCGTTTTAAGGAGCTCTCTGATGACCTCCTAGCGCAGCCTCTAGTCAAAGAGAGAAGCTTGTACAATAGGCAAGTACAGAAGAGAGATTTGGTAAGGACGCCCATTACCTCCTCAAGTGGGTTTTGTAAATGACAACTTTACAAATGGTCCATGTCTTTCTAGTTACCAGCTTCGAAACTGACCTCAAAGAGATCTTCTCTGAGGTCCTCAGCGAAACAGTGGTGTAAGTCCAGTTGGCTTTGGCAGTGAGTCTCATATTCCAGCCAGTGGAAGGGGAAAAAAGCCCAGGATGTTTATTAAAAATGAGTCACAGTTCAGGTTTTGGTGTGATTTTTTGTTGTTGTTAATTGTATTTTATGAAGCATTAACCTTGAGAAAAAGACAAATTAATTTCCATTCCTCTCCCCTAAACCCAATTGCAAGTACTGCCGTGCCTCACCATCCCGGCATTCACAAGCCTGCCAAATATTTGCAGCCTGTAAAACACCCAAAACTGTTCCAATGAGTAACACAGGTAAGTGCCCTCAGGAATGCAACTTTTGTTCCACAATTCAAACAGTCTATTAAATACGTTGTTTGAGCTTGATGTGATCTAACGGCCACCAATAAAATGTAACTGAAGCACACCTGATACTGGTATCTTTTAGAAAAATACCTCCTACATATATAAGTTGCAGAGAACAGTTTTACATCACAGCTGTTACCAGCTCCTTGAAAACGCCCTCATGTGAAATATCCAAGGTGCCAAGAGAGCTACGCAAGCCTTAGCTGCCATCTCTGCACCGGCTGCTCCCTTCTATCCTGCGCTGTCCTCTGTGACATCTTCTCTGCAGCTGACTTAAAGAAGGGCCCAGAATCAACTCAAAATTTTTCCAAATACTTCTCTCTCATTTAGTAATAGATCCTTAATCTGGGAGATTTACCAAATCCCAGTCCAATAACTAGAACTTGTGTTCTCCAGCCTTACTTTAACTTATTGCGTTCCATTTCTCAAAAGTTGCTGCCACCTAGCTCAGGGCGTTTAACTGCGTTTCTCTGGCTTGTCTACCCATTACATCCCTCCCTGATAAAAATCCCCAAGACGGTTTCCATCTCTACATCATCAGCTTTTCCTCTTCTTATCCTGTTTTTTTCCCCTACTTCCAGCACACAGTAGCACCATCTTGAGACAAGGTCTACGACAATAATGACTGCCATCTGCTTGCCTCATCTTTCTTCTCACTTTGCAGTTGATATTGCCATATTTGAGGTCTTTCAGAACCTGAGTCAACATCAGCATTTATAGTAACTGAAGCACACAGCTATACCTTGCATTTTCCCCCAAAACTCCTCATATCATCATCTACCAAGTTCTCTCTCTGATGTTGCTCCTTGCTTCCCCCTTCTGCTCTGCTTCATCTTTCCCTCCATAGGAACTTGCAGCCATCTCAGACCGATACAGAAAGCTCGTCGCAAGGGCCAGACGCCCTTACGTGCATATCAGAAGCCTTTCGAGATCTCAAGTAACATGAATCACTTCAGCAGGAAAAAAGACACTTTAAAAAACAAAGCTACAAAGCCAAAGGACAACGTCAGTATTTGAGGAGGCGGAAGGTGAAAAGGTATTTCATTGTCTTCATAACTAAAGCACAGCCCTTCGCCTGCTACCCAAACCCCCACCTAAGAAACAAAAACGGTTCAGCTGCATTCCTACAGTTTCAGTGAGGTTCTAGGAAAAGCTCAGCACTCCTAAGAAAAATTACCAGGAAAGTGATTAATTTTAGCTTTTCAGACAGTGACTGAGTCCCAAGCTTACAATCCCAATCGCATAAAGACATTGATCTCCCTAAGGCACCCGCTATCCACAATCCAATTGGCATAATTTCCGTTCCTCCTCAGTACCAACTGTATTTCTTGCAAAGCCCACACAAACCACTCTGAAACGACACAGATGACAAGTAAAAGTGAATTTTATTGATGCCCTTGCTGAAGGTTATATTTGCACTGAACATGCTCCGCAGTAAGGCCACCTGCTATGGCATCGGTTGCACTGCAACTTGCCATTCCACAAGCAAGATGCCATTCGTTCACTGCAAGTATCCATCACATGCAAACCAGAAGGTATGTTATCCTTCGTTTAGGGTCGCCTTGTTCTGTTCACAAGCATGAACTGCACATGCTGGACTCCACAGCCACCTGACAGATGCTGTAGTCACACGTACAGCAGCTTAGGGGCAAGTTCTGCTGCCGCGGAGAAAACACATTGGCATCTAGTGGCCAAAAAGCACATTACAGACAATAGGGAACAGTGCAGATGCCTCTCATTTCACGTATGTGCTGTACAGAGAGATGCAGCATGGACTGGAATGGGCAGATACAGCAACAGCTCCTGCAGAAGAGATGGTCCCAGTGAAAAGTCCAGCGTAGGCTTGAATCCACCTGCACAGCAGCTGATTGGTACAGGAACTGGAACGAGGTAGGACAGCCAGAAACACTACAAAGGTACCAGGACACAATTACCTCAAAGACAGACATCAGTGAGCAGGAGAACAGCAGTATCACCTTCATTTGTAATAAGCAGGCAGCGACAAAAAGAGGTTCCAACAAGTTACTGGGATAGCGATCGTCTTCATTTAGCCACAGCTTCAGTTTCCATCAGTGTTCTGTTTCCACAAATATTCTCCTGCCTCTCTGTCTCTTCCCTGACTCCCCAAAGAAGCTGGGAGAATCGCTACCTTCCAATACTGACGAAATACGAAGAGACGCAGAATTACATTCAGATGTCACCACCCATCAGTTGCAATATCAGATGTGCTACAGTCAGCCCTTCACAGGATACCATGCTAACATTTGGATGGGTTTCCAGTCCATCTCCAGAGATCCCAGATACTTGATGACCAAGATGGCTTATGAAATATCTAGAAAAAGCATCCACTTCTTCCCTTCCTCCCTCTGTGGCACCATCCCCAATCTCAGGCTGCTTAACTTGCCGTCCTGGGTGGGACAGTCTACCTTTCCACTTCTTCCCGGCCCTCTGAGGCAGAACGGCTAGATGATCTCTGCTGCCACGAGCTATACAGCTCTCCACCCAAATGCCCAGTGATGGAGAAGGGCAGATGCCAGACCATCACACTGGAGTCAAAGTTTGTGGAAATTCAACTTTGTATCATCTACGAAGGGATAAAAGCCAACCAAAATATAAGGAAGAGGAGTTACAAAAGGCAATACATCCCTAGAATTTCCTTTAAGACAGCAAAATGAAGGTGATACAAGCTTACATAGCTGACTCACTAATCCCAAGGGACCTGAACACCTCTTCCATCTGCCATTGTTCCAAATACTTCAGGCTCAGCCAGGGATGAGATGGTTTCAGGTCAACCTTACTTTTCCCTGCTCCCCAGCACCCTAAGCACTGGCTCTCCTGCTCATGCTACTACAGGCAAGGGAGCAACCCTAAACAGATGGATGGGGTAAGAGGCTCATCCAACAGCCAGGGACAGGAGAAACAGGAAAGTGCTCTTCCTCACTATCAGGATCCTCTAGGTTCGGACTTGGAACTTGCCAGCCTTAGTCATGTATTTTATCCCCTTGAAGGGCTTGTACTTCTCCCCATACATGTCCAAGCGATTCACCTTCAGTCCTAAAGGCAAACAAACACAGCATAAGACCGACTGCTGCCACAAACAAAGCAGACAGGCCCTCAGGATAAAGCAACAGAAGATCATACTAGAGGTGCAGAAAGCAGAGGGAAAGTTCTAGTAAGCAGTAAACATAACAGAGAAAAGCTGACAACTGCTAATTGTCAGAACCATTCTTTACAAACACATCCATACCCTAAAATTCTTTATAGGTGTGTAAGCACGAAATGCAAGGAAATGTAGATAGGCTGTTTCACAGAGCATCAGAGAGGACAAATCCACGTATCTGTAGTCAAGGCACACGATTTTTTTACTTGAAGAACATGTTTCAGATAGAAGGTACTTCAGAAGGCCTGCTCAGCTACATGCAGAGTGAGCACTGACACAGCAGAGAACATTCAGCTTCTTTATCTGACAGTCACTTACCAGATATAGCCAGCTGCTGAATTTTAAACTGCAGGTTAATGGTGGGGTTTTCATCTGGTTTTGATGTCCCAGCTTGCAGGCTCACGCTCCCCTTCAGGCTTGGCAGCTTCTGGGGATTTATTTTCCCCACATCCCACGACAGCAACTTCAAGGAACAGAAAATGGAGCAGTGAAACAGAAATGCTATAACACCCTCTAAAGAAGAGTCCCTGCTAATGACAGCTTTTAATGTTTCTTTATGGAAAAGGTCTTTGCCTTAGTATCTTGCCTTTCATATCGGACAGACACAGTACAGGCTTAAGGAGCAGCTGCCTTCAACCTTTGTTCTCCCTCTCTCTTTCCATGAGGCTCCCCAAAAGCCTACCATGAATTATATTTCCACTGCTTGCGCTACAGGCCCCATTTCCTATGTGTAACAGTGACAAAAATAATGCAGAATTGCCTCCTTACCAAGTGGCTGAAGCAGTGCTGCTTGAGTGCCTACTGTTGGTAAACCATCAAATTTAAGTTTGCAATAAGAAAAAAAAAGTGAACTCCGGGGGAGGATGACGACCAAACAACAAACCCAGAACACGCCAAAACAAATCAAACCCCCCTATCCAACCCAAATCCTCAGTGTTTGCAAAGGCCCAAGTCTAACGTGCAGTACTAGGCATGACAACGAGATATGCAGAAGTCTGCAAAGCATCCACCAGACTAATGCTTCATCATCCAATACCAGTTCTTGGATCTTCTGCACCAAGCAGCCAGAACTACAATCCACACAGACACTGAGCTATTTGTTGTGGAGATTAAGACAACTTCTAGTATGCAATTGTCCAGAAAAAGTTCTCACCCCAAGAAAAGATAATGCCTTCAGAAAAGCAATGTTCAAGGAAATGTTCATGTAAGCATGAACAGCACAACTTCATTTGCTGAAAGGTAAGAAAGATTAAAAAAAAAAAAAAAAATCTCATTTCTCTCTTTCCTCTCACCTTTGTAACCGGATCGAAGATATGTGTTCCCTGAGAGGGCGTGAGGGTCATATTTAAGACACCTTTTGGCATCTGGCTAGTGACCATCACTCCCTCTATGGTCTTCCCCATAGTCTGCTTTGGCCCCACTGTGATCTCAAAACGTCCCAGCGAGCTGCTATCACGGAAACTGATGTTGTGTTTAACGTAGACAGGAATTGCCACAAGACTAGAATAAAGACATCAACAGAGAGTCCTTGTCAATCTCCTGCCTTCATCTTTGCTTTTCCTGATGCAGTCCTTGCCTTCTACACTGAAAACACCGGAAACCAATCTCCTTAAAAGAGAAGGAAATCCAATACTCGTTTGTTTGATCTAAGAGCAAAGTCAGAATCCTGTTCTCAAGTCTTAATTACACTTTTTTTAATCAAGCTTGCTGTATCTTGGTTTTCTACCTCTCTACAGACAGGTAACTACATCCACTATAACAAGAGACTTGAGCAAAGGATGAGGAATGTTTTGGCCTGTCACAACCAAGCTGGCAAGCAGTGCCAGGCAGTGCAGCAGCACTGGAACTTCACATTTGTGCTTTCGGTTGGATTTCCCGCTCCTTTTCACCTACTTGAGATAAGCCTGACAAAGCTTAACAAAATGCTTTAGCATCTCTACCCCAGTTAGTCCTTGGTAAGCTGCTTCTAGAACAGAACGCTAACAGTGGACGAGAACCTGTAGTTCTATTAAGAGAGATGTCAAAAAACCAACAAGATTACCAAACTATCTTGTTTTATTCTAAAAGTTTTTCATAAACATAGGAAATCAACAGCTTGATTACTCCATACTGCCTAATTCTTTCCCTCTCTAGTTTGTTCATCTGCTACTAGTCTTTGAAAAATGCTGGCTGACCAAAAAGAAATGACAGAATCACTGCTCCAAACAAGGAGGAAACACGTGTTTTAAAAAAGGAAGAGTGCAAGGTACCATGCACCTCTACTTCATTTGGCACAACATGCCACCTGATCTTTAAAAGCAATTCCTTTTTTTTTCCTAGCCAGGAAGATCCAAATTTCGTAATTCACAGCACCAAATTCATCACCTACTTCTGAGCGCTGACGTGGTAGGAGAGCAAGCGAAAATTTCCATCAGGTGGAATGAAGGAGAGTATTCTCTCTGACTCCCAGCGCTTAAAACGCACACACGGATGAAAGCTGACATCGTCCAATAATCGAGGGTTCTGAAAGAAAAGAAAGTCACAGGGTTAGTGAAGGCAGTACTACTTAAAATAGCCTCCTCTTCTCAATCTTCTATCCACGAAGGGCCTACCATTCGACGTGCTCTGCCCATTTGAAGCTATCTACATTCAGACACGTTAAGCTATTTGATGCTGTTACATTTGTGCAATAGCAGTACTCAATAACCTCTATCCTATTTTAGAAAATTCAGTCGTGTCAAATAATTACATTGATGCATACTCACAAAAAGTGAGTACGACCCTTTAGGGTATCTGCCTAAAGCACGACTGTATCTCAGAAACTTAGTCACAGCACACACTAACAGTACTTTTAACAAAGAATCTGAAAATAAAACCTTTATGCTCAGACTTGCTGAGGTTCACCATGAGTTGCCATTGTCAGTTCTTTCTCTTTTTGTTTGGCATACCCAGGTTCTGATCTACTGGAATCCATCAGCGTGAGACCGAGATCCTAGCAGCAGGGCTGGGAAACCCTTTTCAAAATACTTAAGTAAAGATACATCCTTGAGCTTTACCATAAAGGAGAGGGTAAGGTCTGGCATCCCAGTCAGCTTGACACAAGCATCAATCACCCCTTGGATTTCAGCAGTAATCGTGGAACCTGCAACAATAAGTAAATACGGGAAGTTATGTGAACCTGATCAAAAAAATTCCAGTGTGGAAAAACTATCAATGGGGAGGAAGGAAATTTATTATCTTTATGAAGTGTCATGGCTCGTTATGTTGCCCGCTCAACATTTTTCTCATTCGCTACAACTGCTAGAGAAGATGCATACAAATAAGAACCACTGACACGAGCAATGTCAATTTTAATGGCCCGTGACAATAGCTCCCAACTCTAACAGGATTAAGATGCAGAAAAACTAAAGAGAGTGCTACGCACAGTTTCCACTCACCCTCTGTTTTCCCAATATAGAACTGCTGACAAGACCTCAGGAACAAGGGCAAGTGAAAACCTTGGTACCTCTCTAAAATTTTTGACTGAATAGCACCTACAAGTTGGCAACTTTCCCGAGCAAGAATAGGAATAGAGCTTCCCACACTTACATGAGGGAGCTCCTCTTTGAAAACCTAAATCTCTCTTCAGGCACTATCAGGACAAGTTACCCTCATCTTAGCCAGAGGCAACTTCCATACCCGATTTGTCAATGATGGCATCTATCTCCTCAATCACGTCAAAATACGCCTCATTGTTGGTATATTTTACACCGGTACGTCTCCAAGGCACCACGGATAGCTGTCCGGTAGGAAGCTGGTCACCCACATTAGTGCTTCCTGGAAAAAGAAAGGCAATCACAACAACCACAAAAGTTAGACAATGCTCCAGAACAAGTCCTTGGCCTCACATAACTTAATTGTAATTCATCCCCGAGAACCTCTGTCTCTTCACAGGAGAGCAATTACTCACTGTCTGTATTCTACAATTTACGTCTCTCTTACATCCAATGCTAAACCATACCACAGTAAGGCATGGGGAATTGTAACTAAAAAACACAACAAAAAAGCCACCCCAACACAAAACCCACACCACATTAGCTCATCCAGGAAGTCACGTCATGGCTGTAACTGGAAATGTAATTGGTCTGGTTTGGTTTTAAAAAAAAAAAAAAAAAGAAGTGCAGCTGGTGCTGGAAGTGGAAGGAACCTCAAAGCAAAGCACTAACACAGGACTCCCTAAATACACCTACGCTGGGGTTTAGAATGGCATAGGACAACATAAATTTTCTCCACCCATGTCCTAATTTACTTATGCAGGAATATTGCCACAGGGCCTCCCCAGTTTTATCTACTTTTTGTTTCCCTGTACCTGTGATGGTGTTGACAACTGTTCGCAGGATAGTGGGAGGCTTTATCAGTTCCTTAAGAATATTAGACTCTGTTGCCAATGGAAAGCCATTGTCCAGCATCTCCTCCAGCACCTCATAGACCACCACAACATTGTCCTTGATCATCACCTCTGAACAGACACCAAAATAATCCTGTGCAAAAGAAAGACTTACTCAACAATCTCTGAAAGAGAGTCTTAGCGATCATTCAGTTTAGTGTCCTCCCACAGAGAAATAAATCAAGCCCCTTCTCGGAGGAGGCGAAACAACACTGAAACTCCATGTATTAGTACAAGCACGTCAGGCAGACTGACCGCTCCAACAGATACGCGCGGCTCTGAGCATACCTCTGCCGCTGCCCCAGCCGGCGAGTCACTGCATCACCATGTGCTCTTATTGCTTTTCGATATAAAAAGATTCCCTTTGATAGCTCAGAGATTTTTTAACTAGCACTTGAAAGTGGCTCAATTGCAACCCATTAAGCAGCAACATTGATAAGAAAAACTTACTTCCTGTGGCCACTACTGACGTGCGTGCAGCGATGCCTTTCATCGGGCTCCAGTATTATATACCCCTCCTCAGCCGCCCCAGCCTTTACCTACAGTACTCTCAGTAGTTTAACTGTGCAGCACCGCTATTTAAGGAATTCAACCTCTCCTCATCAAAGTTCTTCATTTACTTTTGTTATAATGCTCATATACATATAGGCAAAAATACAATTATTAACTTCAATTCTGTAAATATTTTTTTAGAATTTATTTTGATGTGGAATATAGGGGGAGCACAGCTTCAAACTCTCTGCATATTCTGCCCAAGTCCCTGTTTGTTTTACAGGAGAACATTTCCGAAGTCCATCCAAGACACTACCTGTGTTTTTTCGTTCTGATACCTCTTAGGGTGCACAGACTGCTTACACATCCCAAGATCTATTAGACTAATAGCAGAAGTCCAGTATTCCGAGAAGTCTGAAAAATAATTCCATCCATGTAACAAAACCCTCCTTCCTCATAAATTATGAAGTGTATCAAGCAGAACCTTAGAACGTGAATCATAAAAGATCCACAGACCAGTTTATTCCCCAGCGTGATTCCTCTACTGTTTCTTCAGCTCCTACTCCAAAACAATAATTAGCAATATTAAAGTTTGCAGTGAAAATATACCAAATTCTACATCTGTAACACAACGTAGCTATACAAAACTAAGTGGAGAACTTTCAAGATTTGGCATATGTTATAGGAAACAGAGCCGATAATTCAGTAATTTTTAAAACTGAACATTTAATTTACTCCTAGTTTTATTCTGTGGGGATTTCATGCATCTTTCTGGAGAGAGAGTGAGCACACGCACACAAACACAAACCTGAGCTTCTAGTTACTTAGAGCAATTAAAGAGACAAGGCATTCTGCACAAAGCACGAGTATACATAAACTGTGACACTAGAGAATTCCTAGTCCCGCACTACAAACACTATTTCTTTTTCAGACATAGCAGATTGTAACATACGGCCAAGCCAGGGCATCTGATATTGTACATTTTTGGTCTGAACAGCCAACCCACTCCCTGAACTCAATAAAACATAACTCAGCCCACGCTCGCATTCTGACTGGTGCCTGGAAGCAAAAGCTCACATGATACTTGTTTGATCAAGCACCCACATCTCCTGTATTCTGGTGGGATGCTGGTCACAAGACATTTCAAATCCAGACTACACAATCCTGTTGTTGGCAGGCAGAAGACAGACTTCTTCACTGCTTCCCTAAACTGACCGGCAGTCACACCAGCCAGAGCACAGAGGGAATAAGGCTGCTCTGGGGCAACTCCTGCAACTCCCTTCTTTAGAAAGCAAATACGCTTGCAAGAAATATCACTAGATGCAAGCACATGGGCAGGCGGTCACTAATTGACTAAAGCACATGGCTATGAATCGCAAAAACTCCTTGTGAGAACAAGGCCAGCTTGGTCTTAGTTCACAGCCCCTAGAAGAGACAAGGCTGCAAAACAGAAATATGAATCTCGATTGCTGAAAGGTCCTTCCTCTGAGCGTAGGTCTTGAATCCATCCTCATCCTAGGCAGTGCATTCCTAACCACCACCAGCCCTCGAGACCCACTCTAGATCCTCGCAGGTGCAGGATGAGAATTAAGAGATAGGAGAACGAGAAAACTAATTGCTGCTAACTTGAAGGGCTCCCTTCCCCCCCCCCCCTTCTCCTTTACAACAGCAGTGACCTGGGGCTCTTTTCTAACCTCCTCAGCACACCTCACCTAACCCTTCAGCTAAAGCAGAAGCAGAGAGCCTGTCCTGGTATGGGGGGGGGGGGTGTTGCACACCCACCTCTCCTTGCACACCCATGTCCCACACCCACCCTGCTCACCCATGCCCTTGGATGCCCATGCCCCGCATACCCTGTTGCACATCCATGGCCCACACCCACCCCCTTGCACGCCCACCCTGCCCACCCATACCCTTGCACGCTCATGTCCCCCACCCATACCTCCTCGCACGCCCATGCCCTTGCACGCCCATATCTCCCACCCATACCCCCTCACACGCCCATGCCCTTGCGCGCCCATGTCCCCCACTCATATCCCCTTGCACACCCAGGCTCTTGCACACCCATGTCCCACACCCATACCCCCTCGCACGCCCATGCCCTTGCACACCCACATCCCCCACCCATACCCCCTTGCACACCCAGGCCCTTGCACACCCATATCTCCCACCCATACCCCCTCGCACGCCCAGGCCCTTGCACGCCCATGTCCCCCACCCATACCCCCTCGCCCCATGCCCTTGCACGCCCATATCTCCCACCTATACTCCCTCACACGCCCATGCCCTTGCGCGCCCATGTCCCCCACTCATATCCCCTTGCACACCCAGGCTCTTGCACACCCATGTCCCACACCCATACCCCCTCGCACGCCCATGCCCTTGCACACCCACATCCCCCACCCATACCCCCTTGCACACCCAGGCCCTTGCACGCCCATATCTCCCACCCATACCCCCTCGCACGCCCAGGCCCTTGCACGCCCATGTCCCCCACCCATACCCCCTCGCCCCATGCCCTTGCACGCCCATATCTCCCACCTATACTCCCTCACATGCCCATGCCCTTGCACGCCCATGTCCCCCACTCATATCCCCTTGCACACCCAGGCCCCTGCACGCCCATGTCCCCCACCCATACCCCCTCGCACGCCCATGCCCTTGCACACCCACATCCCCCACCCATACCCCCTTGCACACCCAGGCCCTTGCACGCTCATATCTCCCACCCATACCCCCTCGCACGCCCAGGCCCTTGCACACCCACCCTCCCCCTGCTCGGCCGCCCGAGCCGTACCTGAAAGGTATCGACGACGCGGTGCAGGAACTCGATGACGAAGAGAGGCGGCACCTCGCTCTGGATGACGGCCACGAAGAAGATCTTGTGGCGGTAGACGCTGAGGAGGTAGTGGTGCGGCGTGGGGATCACCGGCGGCACGTTCTCCGCCTCCGAGGCCCTCTCCTGCGCCTCGAAGAAGTAGTCACAGACGGAGCGGCTGACGACGCTCTTCCAGTGCTTCTCCAGGAAGATGTCCCCCGAGGCGTTGATGAGGAACAGGCTGTGGATCATGACTGCGGCGGGGCGGCCGCACGGCGGGGCCCTCCTGCAGCGGGAGCAGAAGCGGCAGCCGCGCCGGGCCTCCCCTCACCGCCGCGCCGGGCCTCCCCTCACCGCCGCGCCCGCGCTGCCTCACGGGGCCCCACCCCCCGCGCGCGCCCCCGCCGCCGCCGCCACAAGCTCCACCCCCCCGGCGCGCCGATTGGCAGCGCGAAAAACCCCTCGGGAGGGGAGGGGCTTGGCAGCGAGCACTCCGATTGGGTGACCCGCTCACAGCCACGCCCGATAGGCCGAGGGGAGGCGCGCGGATGGTGACGCAGCGCGAACGCCACGCCGCGCTCAAGCTTTGATTGGTGCAGCGGCCTGCCCGGGCTCCTGACAAGTCCCCCGCCGGAAGGGGCGGGCCTACGCAACGAACACCCGCTCCCTCCTCACCTCCCCACGCTTACGTCAAGAGCTACCAGCCGGTTACGTCACGAGCTGCCAGCCCGCGCTCCTCGCGCCGGCAGGGTGCTGCACGCCCCCCTCTCCCCGCCTCGAGGCGCGGGCCCGGGCTTTCCAGCGGGGCGGGCAGAACCGCGCTCCGCCTTGCAGATAGCGGAGCCCGCGGCCTGCAAAGCGGCGCCGGCTTCCCGGGCTCCTCCAGGGCACCCGGACATCGTCGCGCGGGCTGCAGAGCGCGGCGAGAAGCGCCCGGTGGAATGCTTTCCGCTGCGCTGTTTCGCCGGTTTGCTCGCCGCAGAGCAGCAACGCGACTGAAAGCGCAGTCCGGGCGGCGTGAAAACGACAGCTGTCGTGCAGAATGCATCCCGACTCTATGCCAAGCGATTCCTCCGCGTCGTTAGGAGCGGCGTTTCGCGCTCACGTAGCAGATCTCCGGACTTCGGAGTCAGGCAGATGCCACCACAAATAACTTCCCGATTTCACTGCTCTGCTGGGACCCGCGAATAGAAGAACGAGGGAAAGACGCGCCTCTCCCCCGTTACATCAGCTGTCCCAGCATTCGGCCTCCGCGACGCGGGAAGGATGGCGGCTGCCCCGCGAGCACCGACAGCCTCGGCCCTGCCTCTCCGCACCTCCACGCTTCGCGGCTGCGGGCAAACCTTGTCAGCGGGGACATCCCCGCGGCTGGAAGATGAGCGAGCTGAATGCACTGGTTACGGCAGAACGCAAAAACCCGCGCCGTTCGGAGTTTACGTTAGCTCTTATTTTCTGTTGCTACCTTGTAGCCGTTCTCCCCCCAGATGGGGCGGAGGCCAGTTTATTTACTCTGCCGTTACCTTTCAATGCCACTGTGCGCCTACGTCCTTAAAGTATCAGATAATTCAACGCGCGCTAGATGAGCTTTTTGCTATAGCACAAAATAATGAAGGAGAAATGACCTACATATTAATTTCTCTTTTACGGTCACGATTTGTATCAAATGCATTTTTTTAAACATCAAATAATGTTTTTTAAAGTCTAATTCAAATTACTGTAATGAATTACACATTTGAGAGCAACAAAGGGGTAATAATTTGTCATTTAATTACAGCATTTCTAAATTTAAAATCATTATTTGTTATTTTAATATAATCACTTTGCTTTTAACACAAAGGAATTGTCAAGATTGGTGCCTCAGCCTATGAGGCTCCTGGAGGCTGTATTAACGGGCGGCACAGAGGGATCCCGGGCGGAAAGCAGCAGCACATCCTTACACCGACCAACCACATAAAGCCTTGATACGCTTGGTTCTCCGAGAAACTCCAACCTTTCTGGTTTTAACCCGGACCTTAAACTCAACAGTCATGGGATACGTCTTTTCAATACAGGCATTTCTTTTTTGTCTCATGACACGCAATTCAGTTTTGATTGTATTACAGACATTGTTTAAAAACTGCCATTTCCCTCTGACTGCTTGCGCCCATCATCAGAATTGTTAGTATTCTGCCCAGTTCTTGCTGTTGTTGTCACTTCTGTATTTTTCCTATGGTTACTTCAGTTTCTTTAGCCATCAAGAACATTGGTGCCAATACAAAAGCAACCCTAGGGTAATTAATTATTTCTGCACACCAAAGGAAAAGGTTGCTGAGGGAAAAGGGGAAATACATTTCTACTTTAAAATCAGACAGGTCCACTACGGTATCTTGCTGGCGCCTGCAGAGAACAATTTGCAGTTACACCACTGTTTACTGCTGCAGAAAGGCTGCCTGGCTGCTTCCAAACCGTTAGCACAAAGCTCGTGTTTTGTTCTGAAAGTCAGTCTCCCCAGTGGCTCAGGAGCTTATAGAAACTGGAACCTAAAAGGAGAACATGGCAGAAGATGCTGCCAGAACAGAATTTCATTCTGCTGGTTAATTTACTGACAGCCTGAAAAGTGCTCATTGAAGGGTACTATACCTCAGTTACAGTACATGAACCCCAGAGAAACCTAAGCGCAGTCAAAGAGCAGTGCTACAAAACAGTGTTGCCAAACTGTGCGCTGTCTTTATGATAAAACAATTCCTTACCATCTGTAGTTTGCCATATGCAGGAATGCTGGTGACTTAGCTGTTAGCCTGGGCTGTGAAAATAAAAAAGAAAGCAGAAGAAAACAGGCCATTTTTTATTTATAACAAAAACAATTAATTTTGCAAGGGTGCTAATAACAACCTACTGCCAATTTTGAAGCAGAATAGAGTCTACAGACTGATACTCTGTGTTGTAGGAACACAGTCGTGTTTCCCTGTTACGTACTGAATCCTCTTAGTCTTGCTTTACTTTCTTATCTGGAAATTATATTTATATCTCCATTGCCTTTTCTGAATATAGCACCACAGCCTTGTAATTTAAGGCACTGGAAGCCATGCAGCATAGAACCAACCAAATTTTGAAGACTCAGCAAGAGGTGGGAGAAGAGATTAATTTGTAGGGAGAATCCGACTCTGACAAGACAAGACGAGACCTCTATAGTCGGCATGGCAGAAACAGAACCGTTTGTACAGTACCTTGTACAAGAGCATCTCAAACGCCATTGGCTTCAAGTAATAAGTAACTCACTGAGAACATTTAACTTTTGCCCTGAAAAACCTATTCTGTTAAAACATCAAGAGAGTTCCTCTTGCTCAAAAGAGAAATTTCTCACCTCAAGACACTAAACAAAGCCGTTCAGAAAACATCACATTGCTTTATCAACTCTGCCTCCACAACATTTCCTAAGATTATATTTTTTCTTTTCTAAAAAGGGAAGCTCACATGAAACTTTACACAATAGTTGTCCTTTAAGGCAATGGTAAAAAATGCCTACTTTACAACGTGTACACACAACTGGTACACTGAGCCAAAGGTTAGAAAAGGTTAGAGAATTGCATGCGGCACGTAGCCATTCAGCATGGACAACAAAATGAGATTCTTTCAATCAAATATAGCCTAAGAGAGTATGCTGTAAAATGAGAATTTGCTGATTTCTGCCAACTTTCAGCACATGCTAGTCCCACGTTCTACCTCTGCAGAGCAGGAGAGAGCCATGCTGTCCCGTAAATCAGCCCAGGGCAGACCTCTCTTCTCGGACTCTTCTCCCTCTTGATTTCAGTGACAAAAAGCCAGCTCTGCGGAGCCAAGACCAAAGTACCCAGATAGCTCCCACATTATTTCGCGTGGAACAGCTAATATTTTGGCAGCATATTTTTACTGTACAAACCAAAATGTATCAAAGATGTCAGAAGGTGACAGAAATTACCTCACGAAGATGCCCGAGGACGGAGCAGTCTTTAACCGCGCGCAGCTGAGAGGCACGGGCAAGGCGTACTCGCTCCCCAAGCCAAATGGTATCGTTATTTCGGGATTCCACATCGCTTTATGTCAGAAAACCCCAGAGTCGCTGTTGCAAGCCTGATTAACCCTCAGAGATGGACTTCCTACCTCAGAGGTTATAAGCACCTCTTAGCAGAGCACGACCGCCAGCCCGGGCCCGCCCGCCGCCCAGCCGCGCCCGCCTGCTCGCCGCGGCCCCAGCAGCCGGCGGCCATACCCTCGGTCGCGGTTCCGGAGCGCGGAGGGCTCCCCGCCGCTCCCGCCCAAGCGCCGTTTCCAGTCAGCCTTCACCGAGCGCCGCCGCCTTCCCGCCTCGGCCCCGCACGCCCTACCCACATGGCGCCGCAGGCCGCCCTCGGCAGCGGCCGGCCCCGGGGCGGCGGCCTGGCGGCTCCGGCCGCCCGGGAGGCGGCCCCGCCTCCCAGCCCCCGCCGCGGCCGAGGCCCCGGCCCGCCGCAGCCCCCGGCCCCGCGGCTCCTCCCGGCGGCGGCCGCGGCCGCTCCCGCCCCGCCGCGCTGTTCCCCGCGCGCGCCCCCGCCCGCCGCGGGCTGTTCCCCTCCCACGCCCCCTCCCCCCGCCGCAGAGCTCCGGACCCAAGATGGCCGCCGCGTCAGTTTCGGGCTTCGCCGCCGTCCGGCCTTTGCCTCTCGGTTCCCGTCTCCCGCAGGCCTCGGTGAGTAGCGCTGGCGGGACCACCCCGGCTCGGGTGCCCGGCGCCGGGGAACTCGGGGGCAGGCGGCTGGCGAGCTCCGTGGCCTGGGGAAGGGGAAGGCCCGCTGGGCGCTCCAGGCTCGCGGCCTGTTCCGGCCCCGCCGCCGCTCTGCGCCAGGCCCGGACCCGGCCGCCCGCTCCCCCGGGGCCCGCCGGGCCTACCCCCTGGGGAGGCGGCGGCCCCGGCCCGGCGCGGATGGGGCGGGCGGGGCGGGCCGGGGGGGCGCGGGCTGCGCTCCTCTCTGTCTCCGGCGCAAGAGAGCGCGGCTGAGGCGGGCGCGGGCGCGGGCCCGGGCCCGGCCGAACCGGTGCGAGGAGCCGGGCTGCGCTGCCCGTCTCCCTGGGGGGGGAGGACGGTGTGGGGGCCCGGCTGGCTGTCGGGGCTGCGGCCCGCGCCCCCGGTTCTCCTGATGCCGCTGGTGCGAGTCCCTGGACTGAGGCGGTGCGCCCTCGGGGCGCCGTGTGCGGGGCCTGTCCGGGGCAGGGATGGGGACGAGCGGTAGCAGGTGCCGGGGCCGCTTGTCAGGCGGATCGAGAGCGAGTGAAGCCACCCGGCCTTGGGACCGTCCCGGTGTGGCCCCAGCCGGGCCGGGCCTTACGTAAGGGCCTGTGCCCGGAGCTCTGCTGGGGCCGGAGCGCCGCGTCCTCCGTGGCCCCGGAACCCCGCCGTGCCGGGGCACCCCGGCAGCGCGGCCTGGCTTTGCCAGGCAGGCGGGCCTCGGGGACCGTGTTTCCCTTTACATCTGTGTTGTTCACGGGGTAAAAGAACTCTAGGCAAGCACCGCATCCTTTCTGGTCTAAAGAGTAGTTCTGAATCTTTCCGGTACTGGCTGTATGGAGCTGTGCAATTGAGTCTGATGTCTGTATGCAAATGTGTTCTGTGCGTTGATAAATTCTTCTGTACTTACTAGAAAGCAAAGCGGGAGAACTGTGTTGACGACTAGCTCGTGACTAAAACTTCTCTTGCAGAAAATCGTTATTGCTTGTAATAAACAGTTTATAAATCCTTCTCGGTTAGTCTACTTTTGCGGTAGAACTTCAGCACAAGATACTGTTATCACAGTTAGAAAAAGCCTTTGTTGAAGACAACTAAAGGCTGTGAAGTAGAGCCTCGTACCCTTCCATCTGCATCTTTAAGTAGCAGTGTCATAAGCATTCCTTCTTCATTGTGTATGGTCACCTGTTACTTTGTCCTCAAGTGTTTTCAGTGTGCCTCATCTATACTGAAGATTATAATGTTGTATTCTTCTTTTCTATGCTCTCTGAAAGTCAAACATTTAATTACAATCTCCAGCTGCGTTTCCTCACTTTTTTCCTTGATGGAACAACTGTCATAGCTTTTCTTAGCAGGAGGGAATCAGACCTATGGTTACGCTGCTGGAACAGCTCTGAAAGTTTCTTGCTGCTTGCTCAAGACTCTTGGCTATTCCTACTGCTTTCTATTGAAGTTTCAGGCAGTGTCTTTCATGTGCAAGCATGAAGAGAGCTGCTGGTTTTTTAAGATCTTTGTTGTGGGTTCCCCCCCCGCCCCCCCATATTAATTGAGGTTGTGCTCAGCAATGATATAAAACGTGGTATAGAATTTATACTGACTTATGGATTGAAATAAAAAGGGCACGCTTTTTTTTCTCTAGGTCTGGAGTCATTTCAGTGTTAAAACATGCTTTTATTAGTAGTGCAGATAAATCCTTAAGTATTACTTCGCTGTTTCAGAACTGTAGTAGTGGATTAAAATTCTGCTATGTGTTTAATGAATCAATGTTGGCTGCAATTTTTTTTTTCTTTTTTTTCCTAACTGTTCTTTGGAAATGTCTCTCTTCTTGTTTTCTTCCAGGCCTAATGTTACAGTTCTTCTGATTGTGAGTGTGCAGACCAGAAGCTGAGGTGAGATATGCTGAAATCTTTATACTTCTGTGGAGAAACTTTCTGTGAAGCTGTTACAGGATTTATTGGAAAGAATGATGAAATTTCTAATTGTTTTGCTTTCTTTTTTTCAGTGTGAAAACAAATAATGTTTGAGAAAGGAGGAGTAATTCAGGACAGAAAACGTGTATGCTATGGTTAGCTGGTTCCCATCATTCGAGAATCTGTTTTCTCATCGTGTGAAACTTGTTCAGCATCGGGATAAAGGATAACGACTCTATGGATATACAGAATTCTTCACCATGGTAAAACTCGCCAACCCGCTGTATACAGAGTGGATTTTGGAGGCAATCAAAAAGGTAAAGAAGCAAAAACAACGTCCTTCAGAGGAGAGGATATGCAATGCAGTGTCGTCTTCGCACGGTTTGGACCGCAAAACTGTTCTGGAACAGTTGGAGTTGAGTGTTAAAGATGGAACTATTTTAAAAGTCTCCAACAAGGGTCTCAACTCCTACAAGGATCCTGATAATCCTGGGAGAATAGCACTTCCCAAGCCTCGGAACCATGGCAAGTTGGATGGTAAACCGAACGTGGACTGGAATAAACTTATCAAACGGGCAATTGAGGGCTTGGGTGAGTCTAGTGGCTCATCCTTGAAGAACATCGAGCGCTTTCTGAAAGGTCAGAAAGATGTGTCTGCATTATTTGGAGGTAGCGCTGCCTCCATTTTTCACCAGCAATTACGATTAGCTGTCAAGCGTGCTGTTGGCCATGGTAGGCTCCTTAAAGATGGACCTCTGTACCAACTCAACACTAAAGCAACCACTAATGCTGATGGGAAGGAGAGTTTTGAGTCTCTTTCCTGTCTCCCTCCAGTGTGTCTCCTTCCCCATGAAAAGGATAAGGTAAGACCCAGTTTGCATGGGCATTTTCTTGTGATGGATGAAATGTGTCAATACAGAGTCGCAATTTGAGGTCAATGGTTTGTTTAACTTGCACCTTGTAAGTTAGAAATGACTGATGTGCATTTGGGATCCTACTGTGTCCAAATTTCGAAGCGTGATCAGAGGAAGCGTAATAGATCGTAATTTGTACTTTGGACTTGAAAACTGCAAATGAGCTACTGTGGGGAATTTACCTCTTAACGCTTCTGTGCAGCGGAATTGAGCATATGATAACAGGCTTACTACAGTTATGTTAGCAAAACATAGGAAGTAAGCCTCCTGACTTTAAGGTGAGGTGGATTTGCAAAGCAAACTTGAGATCATCTCTTATTTTCACATTTTTATTTGACTGCCAGTTTGGCTTCTTATTTGAATACAGATAACATAGCGAAGCGCTGATTAGCAATTGCCACCTAATGCTGTCATAGAGGCTTGCTTTGTTCACAGTGAAAAAATTGCTTTCTGTCCCAGAACAGCTTTGTTGTGAAATAGGAAGAAAAGGTATATAGGATATAGCAGCTGAAAGGAAGAGTGAATTCAGAGGATATAGAGAGCATGGAAATGCTGGAATGAACACTCGTGGACTTCTGTTCCCTTTTGTGTGCCTTCCCCCACCCCTCTTAAATATAGTTCGTTATACAAACCGAGGTATTTTTCTGTTGTTTTCTCTTATTTTTATGGTTGTTTTCCCCCCTCCTTTCTTCCATCCTTCTGCATGCCTGAGGTCTTTGACCCTCCACTCCAACCTCAAGATGAAGTTGTGGGAGTGAAATTCATACCCAGTCACTATCTTTCCTGTCCTTGTGCTACTGTGGAAGCGGAGTAAAACAGGAGTCTGTCTTTGTTTATTGAAGACCAATTTGCCAGTAATTGATATCTTTGCATTACTAGTCTCCAGGACGTCTTAAATATGAAAATTATTTTTTCCATCCGTAATAGATACATTTTTCAGCGGTGTTGGAAATTTTTTGTTGTTGTAAATATCGTCTTCGGGGGTGAGTTCTTTGAGTGTGTGCTGCTCATGTTTTTTCAAGTCAGCGTCACTCTTTGGTGAGAGGGCTGCTTTATGATCTGTTAGGGTTTGAAGACTTAAAACTACTGTAGGAGTTGTCTTCATTTAAAAAAAAAAAAAAAATCTGCACAGCTGCTTTATCACCAGTAAAGTTTCTCTGAAGTTCTGATTTGACTGTGGGAGCTCTACTGTGGACGCAGTACTTAACTAGTCAGAGCGTTGTGTTGTGGGCTGGTGGAACGTAGGAAGTAAGTATTACTGTGCTGAAAATTCCAGCCGCTTCCTCTAGCCTTTTTTCAAGCGTTCTGTCTACAAATGTTTCCTATGTACTTTTCCAACTGTATCTGTAATGAAAACAGTATAGCTGTAAAATGGTATGGAAACTGGATGTAAACAAGCCTGGCACATGAGGCAGCTGGATTGAGAGTGGTAGTAACAGTGGAAAATATTAGCTGTGCGTATTATTATTAACACAGTATGTTTTGCAGCCTATTCAGTCGTCTTGTAATGCGCCAAAACTCAGGACCAGCTTGATATTCTTTCAGATGAAGTGTTCCCTGGGGTTTTCTTAAAAAGGGGTATATCAGAATGGTGAATGATGGTATGGGCTACTATAAATACTGAATTTGGTCTGGGGTTTGTTTTTTGTCCCCTGGAAAAATACGCGTATCAAGTTCTTGTGTGCGCATGTGTGCATAAATATAAACACACGCAGAGGTATATGTATGTGCGTTTTGGGCTGTTAGATATGCTCCCTAATTCCTTTCCACCTGCTCAGGTCTGAGCAGCTCAAACACTGAAAGGGTTGCTAGTAACATTAGAATGCACAGTAGCTATAGTAAAAACTTTGCAAACGATTTCTTCAATAAATTCTTCTAATTTTTTGTGTGTATGGTTTTAAACTAACATCCTAGATTTCTGCTCTTGATGTACCATCTCTGTGCTGTGTAACCCATGCCGAGTTTCATACTGGTTTGTTCTTAAGTTATTTTGAAGATAGGATATTAAAACATCTATGTAGATTCTGCCAGCATTAATTGACTGGCAAGTCAGTGGAAGCCAAAAGATCCGATCCTATTCTACAGGAATTTTAAGACAGTTTGGGTTTTGTGGTTTTTTAAAGCAGACACTGTGTGATCATCTTCCTTCACGCTTCCGTCTTGTGTTAAATCTCAAGCAGTTACACAGGTGCAAAAGGCTTACTGGGCTATAGTAATTTTCTTTACTTATTGGGTGCCTGAGAGAGGTGAGAGATTTTTGGGTTTTTTTGCAGGGGGAGGCTGTCCTTTTTTTTTTTTTTTTTTCCTAATGGAAGAATTTGGTACAGATTCTTTGGGAGTACTGTGGCAATATTTCTCTTGATTCTTAGCAGAGCCTTGGCAACAGCATGAACAAAAGCTCAACCTCCCAAACCTGAGAAATCCTAAGGACCTGTCTCTTGTTCACTGTTGTTTATCTTTTATCCTTGCACTGTTTGGTCTTTAACATCCATTTAAAAACTCTCTGTATATCATATGATCCAAATTTATGAGTCTTAAAGGTGTAATATTTCTTATTTCATTTGTTCAAATAGAGTTTCCACTCACCTGTCTGTCTGATAGCAGCGTCACTTTGTTTAGATGCCTGGAAGTGAACATTCAATTCTGGATATTTTCCTGTGTATTATGAAAGTTGGGGCTTAAATTTTTTAAACAAAATAAACATAAAGCAGGGCTACAGAAGTTTTATTTAGTAAATATTATTTGCTTTCTTTCAGATCTTATGTTTTGTGCAGCATTCTGTGAATACCACATTCTGGCGTTCAAGGGCAAAAAACCTGGCAAATTAGCATGGTTTGCCAGGTAGTAATGACATGCTGCTGACGTTATGGTTTTGAAATCCCTGGCCTAAAAACACTACTTGGATGAAAACAAGCAACAGAAAAAAAAAAAAAAAACCAAACCTGCTGATGGGCAGAGCTCAGTGCTGAAATTTGCTTATCTGTTAGTGGCAATGGCTGACAAAAGAAGGGTTGTCTTTAATTTCGGTTTTAAGTGCTCTGTGTGCCTTCGCTCCTGTGTAGGCTTTAGGGAAGCGGCCTTTTCTTTCTTCTCAGTTTCCTGTAGTTTAGAAGGTAAAATGGGAATTGCAGTTAGGAGCTGGTTTTGCATTCCTTGTGACGTTTTGGACGAAACGCTGGACTTGACTTTGGCGGTGTTTCTGTGGTAGGTGACCGGCTGGTAAGATTCACGATACCTACCCCTGGCGTGGAAAGAAAGAAGGGGCGAGGTGGTGGCAAATTGTTGCAATACCTAAAAGTAAAGGGAGTTCGTGCTGAAATTGCAATGAAAGAGAAGAGGGTTGCGTTGCTGCATCTTGGGTAAGGATCGGGCAAGCACTATCCCTTCAACATAGCTGGGCGTGAGGAAGTGTGGGTGTCAGGCCTCCCGCGTTAGGTCGGCCAGAGAGGTGATAAGCGTGGAGCGAAGAGCGTTCGGCGCAGAGTCCGCCATCCGTCAGTGACATCTGTAGGGAATGAGCAATACTGTGCAAGCTAGAGTCTAAAATAAGTAATCCCACTGTTACAGTGCAATTTCTATAGTTAAGCCCTGATTAAATATGCATGAAAGATTTCTTTAAAGTATAACTGTCACTTCTGTTTCATGTGTAATTAGTATACTTGCAGACTGAAACAGGATTTTTACTTTTTAAAGTATTTTTTTTCTCGAGGAAAAATCGCTGTATGCTAGTATTTGTTCAGAGGAACAGTTTTATTTCTTGAAACTTCCTACTAATTATTGTTTTAAAAAAGTGCTTTTTCTGAGGTGGGAGAAAAAATTCTTCAGCGCTGCTTTGGAAACCATAACTTATCTTTAAAGGAATGCCATGTATCTTTAGATAGCTGAGGGCAGAATTTTTTTGTCATCTTTATCATAAAGCTAAACAGAATAAACAATGGTACTGTTTTAACATGTACTGGCTATTGAGAGGTCTGTGGGAATAGAAAGGCTGGACACCAGTCTGCAGAAAAAACTTAGTGCCTTGATGAAATGTTCTGGCATATTTCAGCACCACTTGATTGGGTTTTTAGTTTTGGGTTGTGGGTTTTTTGTTGGTTTTTTTTGGTTTTTCTTGCTCATGATTGGGGCAGGTGCTGTAGAGATGACTTAGGAAGTTAATCTTACCGGTACTGACAGCTTGCGTCCCTGCCAGAGGTTACCACAGCCATTGCAAAGATAAAGCAAGTGGTGTTTTGCTCCTCAACTGCTGCGGTTTGTAGCCCAGTTTATTACTATTAAATGAAATTGTTGGTTTAAGTTAATGTTCTGTGTTGGGAAATTCAGCTGCTGCTGGAGGGAGAGAATCTCCGATGAAGGGACAGAGAGGGCAGCACAGGGCCGTAGCCTCCTTAATCGTCTCTTGAGAACTGGCACGTCCTCGGAGGCCTCGCCCACATGCTCTGGCGTTGGCCGTGCAACCTGCCGGACCTCTGTTTTCTCTGTGCCGCTAATGCCTTTATTTCTTTGCTTACTTTTTGGCACAAAGGGTGGGTTGCATTTGCCAGACAAGAAAGACTGATTTCTCTCTCTTATAGGCATTTAGTTTCAATTACTCTATTTGTGCATTTGAAGCCCGAAAATTAACGAGTATCTGATGCTTGTGTATGGCTATCAAATGCGTATAATATATTAATTGTGAGAAACTTCTTACGCGATTGTGTGCTGCCCCTTTAGAATGCTGGGGGAAAGGATTGCCGATTGCAATACTTCAAGAGTCTTTTTTGATCAGAAACTTTGAAATAGATAACTTTGCAGCTTTCCCCCCCGCCTCCCCTTCCCCTCTCTGTTTTGTTGAAGCAGAAGAGCCCACTGAACCTGTGTTGGTCTGGCAAGCCCTGGGTTGCCTTCCTGAACAGTTCTCGCTGGTACAGTGGCCTTTACTTGTAGGGCTATGGTACCTCGCAGTTCCAGTCATATTGTGTTGGCACTCTACAAAAGTGTCACTGAAAAGCACCTTGTTTTAGAAAGTTGGCATTTAGTGTGAAATGAGACGATACTCATGAGATGGACAGCAGAAGATAATACTAGCTATGTAACAAATAAAGGTCACAGTATTTTAGCTACATGCTGAAAATTTTAATCATGTCTCTTAGTCGTTACAAACCAAATGCATTCGTGGTTTCGAGATTACAAAAAATGACGACTGTGTATTGTGGCAGTACTTACTGCAGGGTATATCTTCCTTTGGAATCATTCAGCGTGATTTTAAAGTTGTGTAGTATGATGGTCAAGCTAGAAGGAGGAACCCAGCCACAGCCTGGACGCTGGCTTTAGACAAAAGGCAGTGAAGAGGGGGGAGATCAGAATGTAGTACTTTGGAAAAGTCCAGGCAAACTGTGTTACCTTATTCGCGCAGCAGTTGTTGGTAGGTGCTAGAGCTGTTAACCCCAGAACGCTGAAGTGTGTTGTTTCACTACCCTGCATGTTCTGTTTATCCGTTCACTGCCGAGAAAAATAGTAATAACATATTTAGCAAATAGGAATTAAATTTACCATTTGTGTGGTCTATGCGTGATTTTTTTTTGCTGTATGACTACAATTAACAGGTACTGTGTAATAGTTAATATGGCATTACCACAATGCAAGAATTACTGCGCTACTACAAGGCTACTACAATACAGCAATATTTAGTGCTGTTTAAGAGCAAAGAGCTCTTTCCTGCTACGCTGTTGTGAGGAACTAAGCTTATAGTAAGATGCAGGTCCTAAGGCTGGAAGCGCTAGGTAAAGAGAGCTTGCTCTGCTTTTGTTTTGTTGACACTTGTTACAGAACACAGGTTAAAAGGTTGTAAGAATTTTTGTAAAATTATTATTATTGAAAAAAAAATTAACTATCATCTAACTGAAGGAGAAGTTGAAATAATTGATGTACATGTTGGATGTTTCCAGATCATTTGAAACTTGATCTCAGGACAATAGTAGGACTATTTCTTCCACAATTAAAAGGAAAATACGGATGGTATTAATTGATCTCCCTTTGCACTCTCCTTGAAATTGTCTTTTATGTCAGTTAAAACTGGATATGGCTGTAGCAACCCTTAAGTAAGTATCTTAATATTGTCCTGCAGTACAGCTGAGAGTATAAAAACAAAATTCTGAAAGTGTTTCCTGAAAAAAAAGAGGGCAGCTTCTGTGGCTGAAAAATAGGAGGAATATTTAAAGCAGATTCCCTGTGCTGCTGTCTCACGTGCGTTCCTTACGGCATGCCCGTTTCCTAGTCTTGTGCTGCTGTTTATATCTGTTGGTACCGATCAATCCCTTCAACTGTGGGTTATTATACATGCAGCATCCTTCAGGCCTTCCCCCTTGCAAATAATAGTTCTAGATCCCAAATAATAGATCTAGATCCTTCGTGTTTATCACATGAAGCCAAACTTCTTGTATCTTTTTAGAAAGTTTGTATGCTTTGAGGGCATCATAGTTCTTTTGAAGGCCTTTAAACATGCAGTAGCTATTGCTATATTGTGCCCGTTTTAGGTTAATAACTGTTAATTCTGTGTCTTAAAGCAAAGGACTGTTCCATTACTGGTAAGGAAGTTATTTGTGGATTGGTTTGTTTTGGGTGGAGTACGTAAATGTTCTGCAACCAGAGCATTGTAATTACACTTTGGGCGCTCACCCTTGCTCTCCAAGGGTGCTCTTCAAGCTTTGGCTCCCAGCTGGAGGACGGTTAGGATTCGCTCTCTTCCAGCTGCTTCTATGGAAGAGAAGGCTGTAGCTCTGTCTAAAAAAAAAAAAAAAAAAAAATCATGGTTGATAACAGATGGCCCCCATCTGTACTCTGTGTAACTCTGGAAACTCAAGTGCTAAAAAATTACTTTGAACTTGATTCCCTCGATTAGTGCACAGGTGAAGTAGCTCGTAGTAATAGAGCGACTGTAAGCGTGTCAGAAAAGCTACTGTCATGGCCAGCTGTGAATGGATGCTATGAGACGGTGCCTTTGGGGTGAAATGGTGCGGAATGATACCAAGAGGGGCTCTGGCAGCATCTGGAGTAATGGTAACTTAAAGGCAAAGTCTGTGACTGTGGGAAGCCATCAGGTGGTGTGATGAGGACCTACGCCAGTGGGGTACTACCGTGGAGGAGGCGTTTTTGACAGCGTTCTCTGACACAGTTCCAGCAGAAGCGGAGTACAGGATAGCGGGTTAAAAAGGAGGAGACTAGTCCAGTATGTTGGCTGGATCCCTGTTGTTAGTCCTTTCTGTCTGGGAGACTGTTGACAGATCTGGAATGACACAGCTCTGAAGTTTGGTTAATAAAGGAGCCTTATTTACTACAGAGCTTTAAAGTATAGTCAGACAGGGAGGAGGGTGGATGATGGAGAACACTGCTAAATAAACAACAGCTTGATTCCAGTGTTAGCTTTGTTACGTAGCAAGGGAAGAAACAGCAGAGAGAATGAGGGCAGATAATTCTGTCCCTGCCCTTCCCCTCGCTTCCCAGCAAGTTTATCTTAAGTCATAGTGGTGGCAGGAAAAACAGTTAAAAAGGTATAAATATTTAATGAAGTAATGTCATTTTAGTTGAAAGATAGGTTCCATGTTCTTAAAATAACTACAAATACGCAACCAACAGAAAATCTGGTAAACAAATCCTATGTGTGACAGACTGCTGAGTCCTTTGACCTCTGTCCTCTGTGGAGTAGGTGGGTAGACGCGTTTTATTCCTACTTGCCTCGTTCAAGGGTTTCAAACTAAATTTATTCTAATGAGTTGTGATAAGTCATCTTAGTCTTCATTCCACCTGTTGAGGTTTTCTCTTTATTTGTTGTGTAAATCTGACTTAATTTTTCTGTCCTCACCAATTTTTTCTGACCGTGTGAACACCGCTCTTTGGAACAGCTACTAACACTGCTCCAGGCCTTGGGTGAGAAATCGTAGCTTGTTTCATTGTCCAAGAATCTGGCAGTCTTTCCATTGTTACTGCTATTGTGGTAAATCTGGACTTGTTGCCAGAGTGAAAAGAAAGGAGGGAGAGGGGTGTCCAGAAAGAATGACCCTCGCATAGCAAACAGAGCCCCATTGAGAATATATTTGCTTGGTTTGAGTTACTTCTGAAGGCCGGTTAACCAGTCTGCGGGCCCATGCATGAACGATGAATTATGGGTTGAAAATACTCGGTCTTCCAAGCATGTTTCTATGAAGACCTATGAATTACTAAAACTTTTAATTATCAATACCTCTATCAGTTCACTGGATTTCTGAAAATTGGATAGAACAAATTATGGATCTTGGTACGCAGCTAAATACCTGCAGTATTAAGTGTTACTAAAAATATGAGAATGGAGCTCTTCCTTTTCTGGAGTCTTTGCTGTAATCTTTATCAGCAAGTTGAGTCACCGGTCTGTCTCCTTTTACCCACGTGTAAAATGGATATCTGTCAAAACGAAAGGTGTTCTGAATCATAAAGGAAATCACCATTTCTACTTATTTCTCCCCATTTCCATTAAACCGTCCCATCTAATCTTCAAAGTCCAGAAAAATTGGTGACGGATACAGCTTTTAGATGTGTGTGTGTGTGTAGGTTGGACTTAATTTAAAATTCTTCAGTGATATACGGCCTCTCCCAGGCATTAGATTTCTCCTCAGTCTTTGAGACTCAATCCTGGATATTTAGTAATGAGGTGTTTTGATTGGAGTGCTGGATCTCCGAACTTGTCTGGACTCATAGCGAATTCCTTGAAGGTGTGTGTGGAAGGGAAGAAAGTAATTCTGCTGCTCGGTGTTACAGTGACTAAGCTTCAGAAGCTGCTAATCATTAAGAGCCATGCAAAATCTTTAGCGCGATCTCAGGAAAAAGTAGATGCACTCGCTTTGTGCCACTACCAATTTTTTTTTTTTTTTTTTTAAATATACAACTGTACAAATACGGTGACTGACTGCCTTACTGCAGCACGGGCTTCACCTGGTGTGGGAATGCTGGATGCTTGTGCAGACCGCGCGGGGAAGGAGGAGAGCGCGGAATGAGGACTGTGGGTCGAGACCATGGGACGTTGTTAAATCTTACTGTCAAGGGTGTTATATTGAGCAGTGGCTTTTGATAGGAAGAGTTAAATGCAGAGTGTTTATTTTCTTTTTTTCTCCAACCTCATGTTCAAGGTGGTAGAGCTTCAAAAAGTGAGTGGGATTTGGTCCCAGAGTTGCACTTGTGTGGGTATCCTGAGTAAACTGCAAATAGCAGCCTTGTATCGGTGTGTTTTTAACGTACACTAAATTCTCATTCACAGTTCCTTTTGTGCCTTCTCTGTTATCATGTTTATTTGGGCCCCTGCGTTGTGTTAAATATTTTTGTTTGTTCATGTTTGTTTTCTAACCGAAGTGTTTTCCCTTCTTTTAGGGATGCAGCTAATGTTGAAGGAAAGTGGTGTACAGTATTTAAAGATGGAATGATTACCTATATGCACAGAAATTACTTAGGTGTTTACAAAAGTTCCTTCCCCAAAGTTATTTTTAGAAATCGAAGTCAAGAAGTTCCTTATTTTTTGTGAAAACCAAAGTATCAGGGCATGCAAACTGTTTCTGGTGAGAGGAGTTAAGATTTTAGTTTGCTGTTGATTTGAGGGGTGTGTTTGGCTTTTGCAGCTGTGGAAGTCTGTGACTTCTTAGAAATATTATCTCATCTAAAATCGAGTGTTATAATCATCTGTTGCTCCTAAGATGGTACCCTTTATTTTCTTGAACATTAGGAAGCTGGGACAAAGTATAGGAGAGAGCTTCCAGGCTATAGCTTTGGGTAAAGAAGACGTCGGTAACTTGACCTGCCAGGTTCCTGAATCAGTGTCGAATGAAGGGAGCTGCTTTATACCGCAAATAAAGACATCTGAGCCTCCCATCCCCGTCCCCCCCAGGTTAGAGGCAGGAAATCTTGGCACGCGGTTCTGATCGTGACGTACAAATCTTGAATTGTTTTAATCCTCTGATTAGAGGACTTGTTAGCTCTGCGAAGGTTATTCAACGACTGACTGTCTAAGGATTTCCAGCAGGCATTCTGTAAAGTTCTTACCGTGTGCACGTCCGATAGCAAGGCCATTTCGTCCGTTTGCATGCCAGCCCCAAGTAGTATCCCCAGGGCTTTGTTGCCCTGATGTTTCCAGACATCATAGCCGCCACATAGAACTCAGCCTGTGTATACTGCACTAATATCTAAGGTATCAACCTTCACACTTCACTTGTAGCAGCATTTCGGATGTTGTCTCCACTGTAATAGTCCTTCCTCAAACAGCAGCGCTTATTTTGAATGTCCTTTGATTTTCTTTTTAAATGACCCTTTAATGTTTCTCTTAGGAAGAGGTGCGTATTTCAGGCTTGCAGTTTCTTCTGTATGCTTTTTTATCTTTTCTCCCTTACACTTGTTTTAATGTACCTTCATGTTTTAGGCCATCATTCTGCCATGTAAATATGTTTCTTTCTTTCAAGTGAGACTCAACTAAGTGAACTGGAGACAAAATACCCATTGACACAGGCAAACATAAATACATGTGTTATTGTAATAGTTTTTCATGTGTCTATTAAAATATATTTAGCATTGTTTTCTGGAGCACAAAGAGTATTTTAAGGAATTTCTGTTTTTACTCTCAGCTGCTTCATATTTTTTTCTTTACCATACTGTCTGGAGAGAACATTAAGAATTGTGATTTGGTAACTCAGATAGCAGAAGGGAGAGTCATTCAGCAGGTTAAAAAAACTGAACCCGTTGCTGCCACAAGTTGATATTACTGGAGAGTATCTCCCAAATTATGCTCTTTTCCCTATATACAACAAAAACCCATTATTTGTAAAATTACTTTGGTAATATAAAATTTATTAGTTCTCATTTTATTGAGGCATGGAACTGAAGCGATTTTCTTTCCCAGCCACTGATCCAAGAGGCATGGAATCCAAGCTTTGTGATGCTCTGCTCACTGAAACATGTTTCCTCATGTTTTAAATAATTTTCTTCACGTGGTGTAGGTTGTACTTCCCCTCTGGCTTTTCTGGTTCATCTACTCTTTCCAGTAGCTTAGGAGTAGCTTACTCCTCTTACGAGGAGCGGCTGGGGGGGCTCAGCCTGGAGAAGAGGAGGCTGAGGGGAGCCCTCATCGCTCTCTGCAGCTGCCTGAAAGGAGGCTGGAGCCGGGGGGGTCGGTCTCTGCTCCCCAGGAACAAGCGATGGGAGGAGAGGGAACGGCCTCAAGCTGCGCCAGGGGAGGTTTAGGTTGGATATTGGGAAAAACTTCTTCCCCGAAAGGGCTGTCAGGGCCTGGCCCAGGCTGCCCAGGGCAGGGGCTGAGTCCCCATCCCTGGAGGGATTTAAAAGCTGGGAGACGTGGTGCTTGGGGACATGGTTTAGTGGTGGGCTTGGCAGTGCTGGGTTAACGGTTGGACTCGATGATCTTAAAGGGCTTTTCCAGCCTAAACGATTCTATGATTTGAGGCAGACCTTTGCAACAGCCTGGGCTATTTGAAGGGAGGAGTAATAGTTTGTCACTTGTTTAAAAACAGACCCACAAAACCCCATTACCTAGCATGAATTCTCAGAAGCCATCTATCAGGGCTCCTGGATGATAACTTCCTAGCTAAGAAACAAATGTACTGTGGGGGGATGGCTTTGTAAATACTAGGTGTTGTGGATTCTCTCTCTGGAAGGCTCACATTCAGGATGTCTTAAAGGGTAAAGCAAAAAAAGAAATTTGGTGTGAGTGTATGTGTTTCTTTTGCACTAGCTTTAATTTTACACCTAGTTGATTCCAACCACAGTGACTACTACAAGCAGTTGTATGCTGATGGGGCAAAGACAGTCCTGGTATCTAGTGAGCCTCTGGTGGTACTAAAATGTCTGCAAGAAGGGAAGTGCATTCAGGTTACTGACGGTGACCGCTGTGACGTGTGGGCTACAGAGCTGCCTGTGAGCGTTAGGGAGTTTCCTACCTCGCTTTTCCTAAATTAAGACGACTACAAAGCAGACGGATTGGCCAAAACTGAGGTTTGAAAATTCCACACACATCCCCCCTTTTTCCATAGGCACTTCTCCGTAGTCGCCTTTGGGAGGGGGTACAGTCTGCAAATCTGTAGAGCACGTTTGGTTTCTAGACATCCTTTGTATAGTAACACCATGTGCGGAGAGGCTGGCAGGCTGTAAGGCGCTGTCAGTCCAATTTGTTCTGGCTCCCTCCCTCGCCGAAGCTGCTGACATCACACAGATAGATGTGCTTGTGAGAAAAACAGCAGAAGGAGTTGAATGTCTGCCAAAAATTTGCAGTATGAAACTGAGCTGGCTGCTTCCAGTCTTGTTTTCACGAATCTTTCATTGTGTGCTTGCGTTTTCCACTTGCCAGGATGTTCTTTGCTGAACAAACAAAGCAGCAGTGAAATCTCTCCGTACTTAGCATAACACAGTCTCACACAGAAGCTTTGGAGGAGTAGCCTGATCTCCACATTCAAAGTTATTCCAATTTAATACATTATTCTACACCGTTTTCAATTCTAGTAAAACCTTATTCTTTATTCCCCCAAACTGGAGCCGGTTTGGTTTTTGAATGTGGTTAAGTGTGTGTTTGGTCACACACTTAACCAGAGGTGGCAAATACAGGAACCACTGAAGCTGTGAAGGACAGTCTTTGATCTGGTTCTTCCAAAGCTAGACAGCGTTTGCATGTGGACATCCAACTTCGAAGGACTATGGGGATGACCAGGGTGTGCACAAACACTGGCTAGGAGAGATAAGAAAGGCTATCTTAAGACTGCCAACTGTACCGAGGTTCTATAAAATTCCCTTTGGTTAAATAAATTGCTCATGAACTTCCTGCAGAGGATACGTGAAATCGTGTACTTCTTCCCTGAGAAGCTGCCTGAATGTTCCAGCTTTGCTTTCATGAGGTTGCTTTCACAAATGATAGAGGATGGCTGCTGTGAGATGGGGCCAGCTGTGGTTGAGGAAATTTTTTTCAGTGAAATAGTATATACTTTCTGTTCCTTCTGTTTGCAGAAAAGTATTTATATTCAAGAAAAAAATAAATTGCAAGACAGCTAATGAAATTCACGGCTAAGCTTTGTTAGTCAATAACCTATAGAAAAATAAGAGATAGGGAGAATCATAGCAAATATAATTGTTCATGTTGTCTCATGTTTCATGAGAAATATGCAGCTATTATGGTCATATAAGCATTTTGTAACTGCCTCAGTCACACAGCTGGAAAGCATATGTAATTGTATGAAGCTACCGTGGAATCTGAAACAATTCAGATGTAAACTGCTAATACAATAAATTCCCCATAACCTGTATACAAGCCTGCAACGGCCGTAGTAGTGCTGCTTTTTTTTAATGCAAAACCAAAGTGTATTACCCTACAACTAGTGAAAGAGAGGTGTAGAAGACTCCTTGATGCAACATTGTGTGGGAGTATCATTAAAGCTTGTTACTCGATTTGAACTTTATTTATATATACTTAAATGAACTTTATTTGTAAGTCGTCTTTTCCTACAAATTAGGTTTCTTCTGGCTAACGTCGTATACTTTGCTGCAGCTACATGAGGATTTTGGAGGTGAAGTTGGGTAGAAGCACGTACAAGGTGAATAGAAGCGTAGTTAAGTGCAGTTTAATGATATCAGGTGACTTGCAAATACAAATGCAGCATAGACATGAGCAAAAGAAACGCGTGCAAGTGCGTGGACTAGGGAGGTACTTTTGAGGCTTATCCTTAGTGAAGCAGGATGGCGGTCGGATTAAATACATCAGACATAAGCTTACTTGGTCGTACCTGTTTTTTCATGCTCGCTGCTCTTTAGTGCCATGTTGTTGTTACATTATAATGAAATTCTAAAACATTTCACTACCATGATCAGCTGCTCCCGATTGCGCAGTTGATTCAGGTTTTCCCTTCAAGTCAAACAGATGAAAGAAAAATAATCCTTCCCTTACTCATACCTGTTATACCATCCAGTGGTAGTGCCTACACACAGCTGAAGGAAAGGGGCTGAAATGACAACGAAAACATTGGGGTTGTGCAGTTTCAGTGTAGCTGCCCTGCTGAAATTGAACTCTCATGTCAGGATTTGAGCAAGGGACATGGTTCCTTTTACAGCCAAGCAAAGCAAAGACAAGTGGAGATTGTTGTTGTTGTCATTGTTGAGGTGGCCTTGCTGGCCAGGAAGAAGAGGGAGTACGCTTTGGGGTACTGCTGCCTGGAGTAAGCTCTTGCTCCGAAGGAAAATATCATTCCTTGGCTAGTAGATCACATAATTCATGCCCTGACAGACTTTTGTCAGGGAGCGTCTCCGAGATTGCCACGTTGCTGACTGTACATTATAAAACACTAACTTTGTAGAGCACTTCTTATTTAAAACAAAAACAAGGGCTTGACTTCTGCTTAAAGTTCTGGATTTTCCCCGCTGCGCCTCTTCCCGTACCAGCCCTTCTCCTGGAGGCCGAGGAGCAGGGGGCCGACCCCTGCTGTAGGACCTAGTGGTAAAACCTTCCGCTGAAAGGCTTGGGGAGGGGCAGGTGTTTTACATATTTAAAACAATGTAGGACTGCACCTCAGGAAGCTTGCATTCTGGCAGCAATCCATGGATTGAATAAAGACCTGTTTGTAAAAGATACTTTTATAAATCTGGTATGGTAGTTTTTTGGTTCCCCCCCCCCCCCCCCCCAAAGGCAAACTGCCTCGTTGATGTACTAGACTTCTTTAAAGCATGTCAGATTATATAAGTGGTTTGACTCCTAGGTTTTGATTTCCAAGAACCATGGCAGTTTCTTACTGGGGATTGCACAAAAAAAAAGTCATGGCTCTGAGACAGATAAAAAGAACCACTGGGTCAGAGTGTATGGTTTCCTCCCGGGGAAAAAAAATACTGTAGTCTCTCAGGCCAAAAAGTCAGAGTGGAGGTCCCAACAACCTTCACTGACGCTAATAACGTAGCCTGCACCGTTGAATTGGTGTTTGCTTGGTGCTCTTTGGGGGTGGTGACGGTGTTAGTGGGTTTTGCTATCAGGAGAAAGATGGTAGCTCTAAACGTTGTTCAAAGGGGCATAGCTGACTGCAGTCTCTTCTGAGCTTGGATGTCTGTCAGACCTCTGATCAGATTGCTTCCAGGAATTACATGGAATGACATGTCACACATGTTCCTGTACAATGCAGCGGGTGATATCACTGTTCATTGCTGCTGGCTTCTCCGTGCCAAAAGCAGCGAAACTGCCATCAGTCTTATTCTGCTCTGCAAAAACTATTCCAGTGTGCTCTGCATGCGATTTAGCAGGTTGATATTTTAAAATGACTTCTAAAAAAAAAAAAACCTAACCACAGCATTGGGACCAGCAAGACGTGAATATCCAGTTGATGTCACGGGGATTGATACCTTCAGTGGATAACAGCATCACTGGTATCCAGAAATGTCTGCTGTCACCTGTGAAACGTCCATTCTAGTATGAATGAATTGCATGTACTTGGTAAGAGATACAAATGTGTGGGCATGCGTAAGTCATCTAAAACTGTATCAAACAGTACTCTTGGTAGAGGCTAACATTTAACATAATTTAAATGAAAGTTTGGGCCAACGGGTGAATTTTGATGTAATGTGTTAAGTATTGCCTGAAGTATACTATAGTTTTAAATGCACAATATTTCTTTATAATACATTTAAACAGTCCATTTTTTAATTCCTTTTAATGTCCTGTTGCTCTTTGATTAACAAGTATATAGGACTGCGGCGGTCAATGCCACAAGGCTTCCCGCTAGGTCCGAAGGTGTTGGCAGAAAGGCCGTATGTAAGGCATCTGAGCTCTCCGTTGTTGTTTCTTAGGAAGACGTACAGAAAGAGGTCTCTAGCAAGCATCAAAAAGGCTTGAAGTGTTAGTGGCAGCAGCTCTTGGCGTACGAACTGTAACTTTGGGGGATTTTTAAACGGGAACTGCTTCGGGTTGCCGAGAAGGGCCTCTCGTTGGCATCCTGTGGTAGGATTGCCTCGGTAGCTTGTTCCCAAAGCAAAGAACAAATGTGTGTGGAATATTGCTGCCTTTCTTATGTTGTCAGTAGTAATTCTATGATGTTTTGTGAGGAAAGCTGTGCTTAGGATTCTTTACCCATAATACATTCAGAAGAGCTTCTTATTATTTGTACATCTGCTGGCTATGGTTTCTCTTGGTTTATCTTTATTCCTTGACTTGCATATAGAAAATAATAGTTTATTTTAAGACCATGCCTATCTAACTGTCAGGAATTGGCTCATCTGCTATCGTTTTGTCAGAAAGGTTGCTCTATATTAATATGTTAATATGTTTATATTTCTTCCATGTATAAATACTTACACTTAGTGTCCAATTCATTCCTCAGTCATTCCTGAGTATATTAATTTCTGTAGGTCATCTGTTCTTAAATAATTTTATTGTCTGTCCTTTGAAAATTATTTCCATATCCTGCTGTTATGTGAATATCGGAGCTAGACATACAGTCCTAATAATAGTCTCGATAATCTAATTTCTATTTTATATTCTTCTTTTATTTGTCTATAATAATTAAACATACAAAGCAAAAATAGATGGGAAATATTTACTCCTTTTTTGCATAATTTACAATTTTATCATCTGCTCCCTGCAAGGAGCCTTTTGCCATTCGTTTCTCCCTTCCCCTTCTTGTAGGTTCTGTTCTCTTTATTTTTCTTACTTGCTGCCTAATGAGAATTTGTTAATTCTTACTGTATCTTTCATCTACACCTAATACTGCTGGCAGAAATCTTGCAATCTTCTTGTCGTCTTTCACGTGATTTATCTCATGCCACGCTGTCTGCTGTGACGTCGACCAGAGGGAAGAAATCCTCTCTTACACTTTGTGCTTTGCAAGGGGTTCAGCTTTTCAAACTACATCGCTTTGCCAGGGGCTGTAGTGTGTGTCTCCTTCAGAAGTAGTAAAGCTATTCTCCTTCATTTCTCAGGGAAGAAGGAAAAAAAAAAAAAAAAAGAGAAATGTAATTACCCAATGGTGTTTATGTGTTCTTTAAGTGGTGCCAAAAGTTTGAATGTCTTATCTGTGCTTATATTGCAGTTCAGTAATGCAGTTAATAAGGTGTGACCGCGTAATTACGTCCACTTCGCTACACTCGCAGATGTTAGACCAACTGCACTCCTGATGTAGTCTGTAAGGGACGGTAGAAACATCAGCTCTTACTCCGTGATCGCAAATATGACGTGCCTGGTTTCTTTGTCTTGTGAAGTTGGGGCGCAGCCCTTCTCCGTGAATAAGGAGTCTCTCCAAGTGCTACTGTGGTTACGTACACAGGGGAAAATGAAATTCTTCTGGTTGTTTAATTGTAACTCTATGCGGAGGGCATCTCTGAGTACTTAGCTTTAGCAGTTCGATTCTATTACGTATCGATTTGCAGAGCAGGCATTTTAGCCTCACGTGAAGTCTCTGAATTAACTCCTCATTTCACAGCCCTTTGAACTGAAGCCATCCATGTTTTCTTGAGATATGTAAGCAATTTAGATTGAATTGTTCTATTGCAATATCACTGCGATTATTCTATATTCAGAGCAAGGAAGTGCTGGGGTTTTGGATCATGGTTTCATTTTGTATTTTTGGCAGTCGTCATTTACTTAATTATTTCTGCTTTGGACTGGTAACTTCAAAGCTAACAGAAGTGTGCAGAGTAATAGAAGTGTTTTTGTCATAGCTTCGTTGTCATTCTTAACCCTTCTTCTGCTTCATTGCTTTTTTTTTTTAATACCAGATATAAACCTCAGCGTTTGATAGTGCAACTTTAATGTCACATTGGCTCTTAACTGCGAGTTAAAAATCAGTAAACTGTTTGTGTCAGAAAGTAAGATTTAGCCATACATGTGGAGAAATTGATGCTGTCACGTGTTCAGTCCCATTGAAATTTAACTGTTAGAAAGAATAAATGTTCCTTTTTACCTTCTGTCTGAAAGACTGTTACAGTGTAGTTGAGATTCTCTATGAAATTTTATCGTACCCTCAGACTGAAACGAGAGGGAAAGGAATGATTCTGGGATGTGAAATTATGTCCGCTGCGTCCATTTCTGGCAAAACTGCACTTACAATAGTGTGGAGGTTACAATTTGCTTTATTTAAAAGAAGCTAAAGAGTTTTGTAATTTTAAAATTTTTTTTTATTTTGAACTGCCTAAGCTAATATATGACCAAGTGTAAAGGAAGAATGAACATCCCCAATTGGATTCTAAAGGATTCTAAACCTTTTTACTGCACCTTTGTGGTGGATCAAGACCATTGCATTTCTTTCGGAGAGGACCAGCAGATGCCTAGCCAGCGATCACTGCATCCTTTAGTCCTCGTGCTCATCTGCTTGGTGACATGACTCAAGGAATTTTCTCTGAGCACTTTCTTATCTGAAAATGGCAATGATCATGCTTATCTACTTTGTGTGGTATTGAAATGCGAATAAAATAGCAAAAAAAAGAACCAGTTATATTCTTACGGGAAAGATGAAGGTTAGTCAATAATAACTTGTTCCAAGAGGTCGTAAGTATTCCTCGGGAAGAAGAGATTGAAGGTAAGAAGAGAAGTGAATGTTTCTCAGAAGGCAGAGGGTGAAAGTAGTTCCTGAAATCTTGATTCCAAAGAAATTAAAGCACTGACAGACCCTTATACACAGGTTTTTCCCCCAGTACACCACACCTCATACTGACTAGAAGCAGCTATCTGCCTGGCACCTGGAGTCCAGCCACGAACGATTTGTGTACAGTCAGTCCCCTCGCTGGGTTAAGAGAGGATGGGGGATCCCTGCGTGGCTCCTTTTAGCCAACCTTACTGTGGTGACTGTGGCTGGAAAGATGCTTTCTGTGGAAGCGAAGATGCTGGTTTCCCCCTCCCACCTGGATGTTAACGATTTGTGTGCTTGGCATAACTAGCTACAGTTGTCTTGTTTTCTCCCTTTCTCGAAAGGAGCAGAAAGTGGAATCCTTTCATTAACTACCCCTATGAATGTGTTTCAGAGTGAAATAGTTTGATGGGCAGGTGATTTCATATTCGTTTACACTTCAGCATCATCTGGGATTTACCCGAAGGCCAAGATAAATACTTGTGTTCAGGATGAGGAATGCTGGGCTTTCATTCCCAAGTAGTCCTTCTGCATTGTGGGGCTTAATTTTGAAATAGCAAATTTCCGAAGGTGTTCTGATTGTTTCCATCTAGTGGATGTTCTAAGGAACACACCTCAGGCCGTGAGTATACTGATCTGTACGCTGAAGTAAAGATACAGCTTGAAACTTCCAGTTTCCATATTGCTGTAATATAAACCAACCTGAGTTCTGCAAGAAACTATTCTGGATATAGCGTTTGCTTTGGCTTAGCCAGAGCAAAGATTCCTTGAGGTAGTTCTGGCATGTGCTTCCATACAATAACTAACAGTATGTGCATATGCAGCTGCATAATACACTCTGAAAAAGCTATGTGTAAAATCAATAACTGTAATGCGATGCAGCTATACAAAGAATGTGTCTCAAAACTTACCATAATCTAACATTTTTCAGGTTCCCAGTGTTTTGAATGTGATTTTAGCGTATTTTTATTATATTTTTAAATTAAATTTTGCTTGCATCTTTGCTCTGAAAACTATAAATCACAGGCTTGTCTTGGGAAATGCAGAATTGGCTTAGAAAGAATTTGCTAGATTATGATATCCAGCACTTAACGTTACGGGAGATAAGGCTGTCCTTTCCCTCTCGTTACTTGATCAAGTGCCACTTTAAAGCAATCAGTTATTGCACTTGTTACTTCTTTGAGAAGGCTGTTGTAGAATGTCAGTCCTTTGGTTCAAAACCGCCTGCTTATTCCAGGCCAAATGTATCGTTGGCAAGTTAATATCTATTTGTTGTTTTGCTAGTCTTGTACCTCATCTTAAATACATCTTTTTCCCTACATAATGTTTGACCCCCCTGAACTTTTTCAGAGAGACCAAACTTTTTCATCTGCCACTTTTGAGTGCTAAACAGCATACTCGGATAATTTCTTACAAGAGACTTTTATTTTCATTTTTCATAACCATGTTAATAGTTGTACAGTCGTCGTACTTGTTCTATAATATGTTTTATTCCAAGTGATGTATTGCAACTGCTTTTGACGATTGCACTACCGCTTTCTGGATACCTGGTGGGAATTTTGAAGACTGCTGTGCTCTGGGGTCATCTGCGCCCTTTTTCCACCACTGCATCGCCTCATAGCTCATTCATTTGGTGACAAATTAAGGCACCAACTCTCTCTAACTTTGCATTCAGTTATGTATTAATCTGTAGCCCTCTTTCCCAGCTTGCTTTTCCAAGTTTCCCCTAGCCCTGGAATTCCATTCTCTTTTCCTTTGTACCTGGGATTATGTCTCTCGTATTTGGAGTTCTGACTTCTATCAGGTTACAGGTAATGCAGTATTGTGTGGTGAAAAGCAACTAAAATCTGCGAGACACGGTGTATATTACATGCTGTTTACAGGCGATATAAATGTCTGTGTGATTGTGTGTGCTACGATTTGCTCCCTTGATACACTCAGTGCTTTTATTGCCTGCTTTCCTCACAGCCGGTTGCTGAACCAATTCCAATCTGCAGTTTCTGCCTTGGTACAAAAGAGCAAAATCGGGAGAAGAAGCCTGAAGAGCTCATCTCTTGTGCTGACTGTGGCAACAGTGGTAGGTGACCCTTTACAGTGCTGCTGGTAAGGAACCGTCCGCTTGAGCAGAGGAGCTCGGCGTGGTGACCGCTTCTGACCATGCGTAGGAGGAGTACGCGTCTATGGCCTATAGTACCGTTGGTTCAGCTGAATCGCCTGCTCCCGGAGGGGAGACGGCTAAGTTGACCTAACACAAATAGTTCGTTTGGCTCTTGGGGGTTTCTTTAAAAATGTGGTAGTGATGACCGGTTTTATCATATTTCTCAATTCAGTTATGAAAAATTATCTTGGTGTTCTTTTGTATGTGGGCCTGCCACTTGCTATCTAGGGTATTGTTTTTGTGTTACGAGTAGATAAGAATAGAAGCACCTAAAAATAGGAGCATCTGGATAACCAAAATTCTGCATGGGAATACGTAATTGATAAAGTAATCTCTCTGTGAGCTATCTGCGAGCATGAACAGCAGTGGAATGGTTTTACTGGTATAATTTTCTCCTTTTTCTGTAGGTCATCCGTCCTGTTTGAAGTTCTCTCCAGAGTTGACAGTTCGAGTGAAAGCCTTGCGATGGCAGTGTATTGAGTGCAAAACGTGCAGTTCCTGTCGAGATCAGGGCAAAAATGCTGTGAGTACAGTGGAGCATGGACTGAGTGAAGAGGATATGAGTCTTGTGGAAGTTCTGCTAAACTACAAAATAAAATCCTTCTAGAGTCAAATATTTGCAACTTTTGTTTGAGTCTGGCAGTCTTTCTGACACCTGTGAAATACCATGATATGTCTGTAGTTGAAAACGATGTGCGTGTTCTCTGAGATGGTGACAAATTAATGGAGGGCTCGATGCTGATGCACATCTAAAGAGAGGTTAACTTTATCTGTCTTCAACAGGATAACATGCTATTTTGTGACTCATGTGACCGTGGCTTTCACATGGAGTGCTGCGACCCCCCTCTTACCAGGATGCCAAAAGGTGAGGATTTTGTGATGAAAAGGGTGATTTAAGGTGGTGTTGGAAGAGATCAGTGGGTAGAAAGTGCTTCCACGTATGTGGTCCTCTTTTAGCTACATTTAACTTGTTCTTTACAGTGTTGCTAGAGAAGGGTCAGAGCTTCACATCTGGATTTTCCAGTCTCCTACTTCCTATACGTTCCTGTCTGTGAAGGGTTTTGAAAAAAGTCTTTGAGGTTTGAGGGAACAGAAGTGATTCTTGCAGATTAAAATGATCAGCTTCCATTTGAATGAGTAGCCTTGTACAAAAGGAAGACATGGGCTTCTAAGTTTTTGAAGTCCTGTCCATTTGGACAGTAGAGAATCCTGGAGTACAACCAAACTTCTCTCTGCCATCAGAAAGCAGGTTGTCTGTGGGAGATTCTTCCTTGGCAGTTAGAAGAAAATTTTCCTATAGAAGATAGTTGGAAGTAGTGTACTTGTAAGCAGAATATGGGATAATTAAACGTGTTACTTTTTTATGGTTTTCTGATAATGTGCTATGAATTAGAGACTTCCTGCATGGTTGTGGGAAGTATATCTTGGGGGGAGGGGGGGAGGAATTAAATGGGCTTGAGTTCAGATTGCTGGAACATAATTTTTCTTACATGTATACGTGATAATTGAGGCCTTTGGTAGTGCTCCTGGCCTTTCTGTCAGAAGCCCTGGGGCTTGTAGATCTCCTTTTTGTCCTGTATAGATGTCCCTTGTGTTCAGTGATGGGGACTTGTGTCTTATAGGTATGTGGATATGTCAAATATGTCGGCCACGGAAGAAAGGAAGAAAACTTTTACACAAGAAGGCAGCACAGATAAAACGACGCTATGCTAACCCAATAGGACGTCCCAAAAACAGGTTAAAGAATCAAAATACAACGTAAGTCTCTCTATAAGGAGGAGTAAGGTGTGAGATTGTATAGGGCAGTGGGTATTTCTGAAGTGTCTGGGCTACTCTGTGAGAAGATTTCTTTTACAATGAAGAGCTTTTTGTTATTCTTTAACACAGGATTTCTGAAGAGTGCTGTGAAAGACTGGAAGTAATCTCAGTGCTGCTTTTGGCCTAGAATTTTGACTTTTTGTAATAACTTACTCTTTAGTTTCAAACTATTCCTTATGGTCATAGATGAATTTTGCTGTTCATGTCAAGTCTATTTTGCTGGATGGCTGCTTCTTCCAGCACAGTTATTTTGCTTTGCATTTCTCAAGAACCCTTTCTAATGTTTAGAGAAACTAAGTAATCTACAATAAAGCATATGAGGTTGTGGTTTGATGTACATTTAATCTGACATTGCTGCCAGAAAATGCGTGCCCCCTTTCTGCTTCCATTCCACATATTTCTGCATTTGTGGAGCACTCTGTTGTGCTGGGACAGATTGTGTGGCCTTGTCGTGGTGGCTGTGAGACAGCCAGTCGTCAGGGAATTGGATTTGGGTGGGCGGGAATTCTTTGGATAACTCTTCAGCCAGAGCAGTTTCCTTGAATTAAGATTGCTGTGCAGTGCCTGTTGTGATGCAGCACTGTTGACTGTGCAGGGGACAAAACAAGGAAGGAGCATGTCACAAGAACTTCTGTTTTGGGCATCAGATCAGCTTGAAAAAAAGAAAGTTGAACTACCACTTGATTCTAACCGATAGTACCAAAGGATGTTCTGGAAAAAAACCTTACAAAGTTTAATGCCTATGAAAACATAGAGGGAATGTCTCTCTCAAGCATCATAATTTTTTTCAGTCTGTGTGATACCTTTTCTTAGAGGAACTCCCTATATAACTCAGAGGGGAAAAGGAAAGCTAGCTATCTGCTATTGCTGTTTTTTCTCTTTTAATTTTTATTTCATGATTTATTCAGAATTTTTTTGCCTTCGTCCCATCATTTCACTACAAAATATATCCACAGAATTTTGCACAGATGCTTAGTTTGTCTTTTTAGGAGAAAGCAGCCTATTTCTATCCTCTGTAGCTGCAAAATTGTAGCTAAAAACAGTCAGCTTCCTGAAACAGCAGTTGGTCTAGGGCAATCCCTCTGAGAAGCGTTAAATATTCAGTTATCTCAATAGAGTTTTAAAATTTCCAGCCTGAAAGATGGCAGCTGGTTGGAGATTGACACTGTTTTCTGCTAAGATGGCATAGGTTCTTAGCTAATGTGCGTGTCGTGCATGCATTAAGTTTCGGTGCAGTTCTTGGGACAATTTCCTGTCGGTACGAAGGCTTAGACAAATGACAAGTGTAAATGTTTCATGACTGCATAAATTGAAACCTTCTGTGCAATGTATTCATTCTGGCTACTGATGTTAAAATTTAATGTTGTATTAAATTTGGTGAAAATCTATTGTTTATACTCAAATTAATTGCACATAATGTTCAGCGTGGAGAAGAATAGTACAGTACTTCTACTGACGTTTAGAATCCTGGCTCCTCCAGGGTACGCAGGCTCTTGACTGCTCCTTTGTTATTAAATTCTTCAGTTCACGTTTAGCTTCTGTGTGATTGATAAATAAGTAGGGAAGACGGTAGTCCACTCTGCAACCCAAAACAAGCCGCCTTACCAAATCTCCTGACCGTACCTTTCCCCTTCTCATTCTTCAGATCAAAAGGCCCTTTCAGCAAAGTTCGAACTGGCCCTGGTCGGGGTCGGAAGCGTAAGATTGCTCTGTCCAGCCAGTCAGCATCATCCGAAGGAGGATACCTGGAGCAGACAGACGTCTTGGACTTCTGCAGAGATGGCAGCACCACCTTGAAGTTTAACAAGAAAACCAAAGGGCTTATAGATGGCCTTACTAAATTCTTCACTCCCTCCCCTGATGGACGAAAAGCTCGAGGGGAAGTGGTAGACTATTCTCAGCAGTATAGGATCAGGAAAAAGGGTACCAGGAAATCTAGCACTTCAGAATGGCCCACAGGTAAAGATTTTTCACCCTGCCAATGTAAGTATCCTGTAAACCAAGAAAATGTTCAAAGGCTAGGATGCTGAAGTGACTAGAATTGTTAGAGGCTGGAAACTTTGAGCCGAAAGTTAACACTCAAATGCAGTTATCTTTGGTGCATTGTGGTGGAATACCAGTTGGAAAAGGAAGCGATCCTAGAGACCTTTGCCTCTTTATATATGATGGTCAGGTGTGGTGAGGGATTAAATGATTACTGTGAGGTAAAATGCCCCTTGATTATGAGGGGCTTGCAGGTAGCGAAACGTGCTAAATAATGTCACATTTGAAAGAAGTGATGTAGGGAGTGGTTAATAAAAATAAGAACAGCAACGTAGAAGTATGAAATGGGAAACAGATAATTAAAACCAGTCTGACAGACCCATGAGTTTCCAATCTATGGTATGGGCTTGCATGCAAATGTTTCTTAATTTTCTCAGCCATAGAGGAGCCTGCTTCGTGCAGTTAGTCGCCTTCTTGCTGGAGAGCATCCCTTCTTTGGAACGCAGTTCTGCTTTCCTTGTTTTCTAGCTTAAGATATTAATCTGTGACTGGACCTTGATTTAATCTCTGTATTCAGACCTTTACAGTCTTGTTGAATAGTTTCATAGCTTCGATTGTTCCTAAGCAAGCAGTGGAAAGTATTCCACAATAACATACAAGGTTTACAACTTTAGAATAGTTATGTACCTTAGCCTGGCTGGTACTGGAAGAACAATAATGTATCTTAATGCTTTGGGGGTGAAGTGAAGTGTCTTGTGGGTTTTGTTTGCTTTTTTGTGGAAGGAGTGTTTCTTGGGGGCTGAACGTAAGTGTCCTGGTTTTGGTTGCACCAGATACGGCATTTAAATAGTTGGGATCCTTGTTTGTGAGAAACGGCCGTAGTGTTGAGCCGTTTATCCCAAACTGTCTCACTGTTACAAATGCCTTGATGATACTATCAATGTCTAAGTGGCGAGTTTTGGACCTGGCTAAATATGTGACAATGCTTCTTACATGGTCACAAATCCAGAACTGGTTCTTCCTTTGTGGTCCCAAATCTGAATAGAAAATCCTATCAAAAACCTCGGCACAGTGTCTGAATACAGCCGGAAGATATTTGTCACTGCACTAAAAAGCAAGTACTCCTTTGTAAACGCAGGTGAAGACAATTTTCTCTCTCATTTACAGACAATCAGGATGGCTGGGACGGAAAACAGGAAAACGAGGAGCGTTTTTTCGGGAGCCAGGATGTCTTAACTGAAAAAGACATGGAGCTGTTTAGGGATATTCAGGAACAAGCACTGCAGGTAAAGTTAAATTTTCAGTGTCTGGCAGTAAGTACCAAATCTGTAAAAGAAATTTAAACAAACCCAAAAATCCCACCCCACCCCAACAACAAAACCCAAGAAATACAGACTCCAGATGAGTCAGTCTGTCATAGAGGCTAATGTGCTTGGTTTCTGCTGCTTGAGAGTGATGGGGAACTGACCTCAGGAGAGCTGAACGATAGTAGAGAAGTGAGCATAAGAGGCTAAGGTGGGCATCTAAAAAGCCTTGAGGGCTGTGGCTTCAGTTGTGTCAGGACACAGCGCTGTCAAATAGCTGGTAAAATGTGTGGACTGTTAATAAAATATGGGACTCTGCTGGCAGCGTGGGTCACACAGGGCCTCTGGCTAATTAAAACATTCTTTTTCTAGATATTTTAACTCCTTATGGAGCAGGATAGGGTATTACTGTGTGTGTCTGTATGCACATACATGTGCATATATGCGTGTGCGTAATATGTGTGTGTGCATCTCTCTACCTGTCCATTTCAATAACTTGAATGGTCTTATGACTTATCTCCTTCTGAAGCCAAAGAGGTCGATTGGCTTTATGCAGTGACTTCCCTGAACAGTGCTTCACGAAGTATAACTGTTCTCGTAAACTTCTCCAGGTATTTGACTTCTGTTCATTTACCTATGATTCTGTCATAGGCTGATTTAATTCCACTACACTAAATATAGTCTCTGTAGCAAAAGAGTTAATGAACAATGAATTGTGATAAGACTGAACTACACTGTGCGTGTGATAAAGCAGACTAAGATGAAGTGCAATTAACTCTTTTATTGGGGTGCAAATACAACACTACTGTATAACACTGCTTATTTCAAACTTTGTTACGGGTTAGTTTTTCTAAAATCAAACCCGTAACAAAGTTTGAAATAAGCAGTGTTTGAGCATTGAGCAAATCACGTATGAGACTACGGCTTGTGACCATAATTATGTTTTAGAAAAATAACTGAAGATCTGAGACGAAATCTGCGGAAATATACCCAGAATAGAGAAAATATTAATCTCCAAACATCTGCTTAGAAAAAGGAGCAAGTTTTGGAGAGTTGTGTTTGGGTTTTGTTGTTGGTTTTGTTTTTGTTTCTTTTTTTTTCCCCCTGTAGGGGGAAAATAGTTGTTGTAGATTAAATACTTTAAATTTAAGGTGGCTAGTTGGTTGCTTTTGGTGAGGAAGGGGTTGACCAGAGTTGTGATGCAGCTGACACTGGGACCCTGTGCGTGTACACTGAGCTAACTGCCTCGCCAAAGAAAGTGGAAATACAGGGTGACGTATCAAAGGCTTCTGAGTGAGCTGAGGAAAAGGCACTGCATATTAAATGTTCAAGAAGAAAGTGGTTCAGAGCTATCTGCGGCCAGCGTAGAGGCAGAAGCAGCAGCCCGCTGTCGCAGGCTTTCTTCTAACGACTGACGTGTGAACAGTAGTACGGGAGCTGGGTCTCCGCACCCGTGTCGGGCCGTCCTTTGGAGGAGGGGTTTGTTGCTGAGAAGGCGGCGTAGGTGCAGGACTCGTTGTTGCAGGTGCGCGTTACTGTTTTCCTTAAGACTGTCAGATGCCTGGGATAATGGTTTGTGTTGAGCTGTTGCACTGGGCGATAATGGCGAGGCCTTTGAAGCTGCAGGGCAGGAAGTGCTTAACTACGGATTGTCATAGCCACAAAGGGCTGCCTTCATAAACTGCTCTTTGGGTGACTTGTTCTGCCAAGGAGTCAAATTCTTGTGTGGCGCTCAGCCTGGTTTCACTTACCAAAAACACAGAGGAGGTGCTTTCCTTTCCTCATGGAGTCCTCACCAATAGCAAAAGGTTTTAGCGCCCAAGATTGTGCTTATTTGATAGTATTGTCTTAATTCTTTTTCTTAAATACTAGGGAGTTTGTTCTTATTAAATCTAGCTGTTCAGTTGAAGTGAGATAAATTGACTGTCTTATCTAGTTTCCGTCCTAGTATGTAGCCTAAGATGAAAGGAGAAGCCTAAGGAATAAATCAATAAACTGATAGGAAAAAAATAATTAAGTGGTTGTGGATCACACGCAGGTAATAAGCGCTAAGACCTTATTTGGCTGACTACTGAAATATTCTGGTTATCTTCTGAGTAAGAATAGAAGGAAACATGAATCAGTTACTGATGGCTCTATTTGGAGCTCTTGGATTAAATATTTTCATAGGAGATTACTGTCCTTTTTCATCTAGATAGAGCTCCTTAAAATATGTATGCTTAGGATTAGATTCTGAGGTGACTTCTGCCTACACCAGTCCCACCTGGGAAACTTGGCAAAATGTTAATTTGGAACGTTAGCCCTTCAGACCCTAAACCATTGTCCTGGGTACAGCTGCTTCATTCTGCTAGCATCAGTTGCATACAGGTAATTCACTGGTACTCCTCACGTGAGTTTCTGAATGGTCTCATTTACGGTCTCATTTATTAATAGCTTTGCAATCCAGGTGGTTCACATGATAATGCAAGGCCAGTGGGAATATTTGGATTTCTAATTGTGCGAGTGACAGTCTTTGAGAGAAAATCTTCATGGATTGACAAAACATTTGGTTTCTTTGAAAGCAGAGCATTTAGTTCCCTTATTTTTAGTTCCCATAAAATATACAGTTACTATCAGAGAGACAGTGGAAATAAAGGTTGTCTAAATAATTTAAAAATACTATATTTTCTATTTTTTTCTTCTACTAAATAATTTGAGTCTTTAAGTCTTCTGCACTTGTGATGATAAGCAGGTAGCTGTACCCTGAGTATTGTTTTGGTAGGTACTACGTTCACAGTAGTACATACAGTCTCGGAGCTGGGAGAACCCTGATGTGTTATGTTAGGTACTTGAGTATTCTGGATCTTAACCTCAGGAGCAGTTTTATGTGTTTCTGTTCTTGGCTATTGAAATAACGAGAAAGGAAATAGCAACGGGACTGAAAAAAGATTGTATTAAATTTTACTGTGTACTAATTTGTATTTAAAACTACGACATACAACAGCGTGAAAGGTAGTGGAGGTATGTGGTATGACAGTGCTTACTAATTCATCCTTTTTGTGAATCACATGCTTGCTTGATGTGTGACTGGTTTTTAGTGTCAGAAAGCAACATCTGCATCTTCCTGATTCTCTGAGTTTGAGTAGGATGGACTGTGTAGATAAGAATGTTTTAATTTATTTCATCTTGGAAGGCTTTCACTTGGAAATTCACAAAAACTTTCTTTTTTTTTTTCCCCTTGCATAGAAAGTAGGGGTGACTGGGCCTCCTGATCCACAAGTCCGATGCCCTTCTGTCATCGAATTTGGCAAGTATGAAATCCAGACCTGGTACTCCTCCCCGTATCCACAGGAATACTCGAGGTATGACTGAACGTTCTTCTTTGTTCTGCTTCAGTGTTTATGGGAAAGCTGTACTCCAGCAGGCATAGAAATCTTAAGAAGATTCTATCTGAATGTAGGACAGAAGCAAAGTGCACATAATCCAGAGACTTTTCAGGGTAGTTAATAGATGTCTTAAGGTCTTTTTAGGCTGAGTCAAAAAGTTGATAAGCTCTCTGCAACAACCTGGTATGCTGCGAGCATTCAGACTGCCACAGGAACGTATGATTAGATGGATTCCCAAAGAACTGACATATTGCACGCTCTGAGGAGGGAGCAGCCTCAGCTAAATGACCTGGTACTGGGCATGTAAGTGATGAGAGTATCCGGCTCTCGGAGTTCATTGGTTCTTTACATGTGGCACCATAGAATGGTTCGGGTTGGAACGGACCTTTAAAGACCATCTAGTCCAACCCCTGGCCCTGGGCAGGGACATCTTTCACTAGATCAGGTTGCTCACAACCCCATCCAGCCTGACCTTGAACACTTCCAGCAATGGGGCAACCTCTGTGGGCAACTTTTTCCAGTGTCTGACCACCCTTATCGTAAAAAATGTCTTCCTTCTGTCCAATCTAAATCCACTCTCTTTCAGCTTCAAACCATTGCCCCTTGTCTCATCACTACAGGCCCCGATAAAAAGTCTCTCTCTGTCTTTCTTACAAGCCCCCTTTATATATTGAAAGGCCGCAGTAAGGTCTCCCCGGATGCGGTTGGCTTTTTGGGCTGCAAGCACACACTGCTGGCTCATGTCCAGTTTTTCATCCACCAGTATCTGCAAGTCCTTCTCCGCAGGGCGGCTCTCCCTCCCTTCACCCCCAGCCGGTATTGATGCTGGGGGTTGCCCCGACGCGGGGGCAGGACCTTACGCTTTGCCTTGTTGAACTTCACGAGGTTCTCGTCAGCCCACTCCTCCAGCCTGTCAGGGTCCCTCTGGATGCCCTCCCTTCCCTCCAGCGAATCAACTGCAGCCCTCCTCCTGATAAAAAATAATAAATTCGTTTAGGGAATAGGATGTTAACTGTGTATTAAATGGTTTGATTAGAAATGGCTGTGTACTATCTATGGGAGTTGAAAGAAAAATAAATAGAAATGTCACAGGAATTACTTTGATGTATTATTTTTATGCTGTATGTAGTTCAACACAGCTAAAGAAGATGTTTAAAGAACATGTTTAATGTTACGTGTTTTGGCATCTGAAAGATTGTTGTGCTGTGATGCACGTATAGTTGTTCTGATGTTCTCTTGCTTAAGAACTTTGCAAACTGTCTGAATTGTGAACTCTCCAAACTTTAACTTGATTCAGACAGAAGAATAACTTCGAAGGGCCATAGCTAGAGAGAGAGAATGAAATTAAACTCTTTATTCTACCATTTAATAAGAGCCTGTGGTCTGTCACGAGGAACTATTTTAGCTCTGCTAAAGGCATTGAAGGTAACTGAAAAGAGCATCCCTGCCCAAGCTAGAGTATGTAAATGGAGTTGAGTGCAAGTGTCCCAATATTGTTGTGATTTAAATTGTTCATGTCAATGTAGTACGTAAAAGGGTTTTAAAGCAAACGGAGAGATGGTGGTGTGAGCCATTGCTCAGGGATGCACCCAGCTGTCTGTTACAAGGAGGGAAGGGAGAGAATAGCAACTCTCGGTCATCCTAGCATCGCTAGTGCGAAGCTGGGGGGGGTTGCTATTTTTTCTAGGATTTTAATCGATGCATGTGTTTCTTCTGACATAATAATTTTAAAGTAATTATGCAGGACATTAAGTACATTTTTTTAATATGCATTCGTTACAGAATAAGTAAGTGCCATGACTTTAAGTATGGTAAGGTGTTGTTGGCCTGATTAGCACATACACAAGGTCAGTATATACTGGGTTTGTTTTCATCAAGCTCTCTACCTGCAGGAGTGAGAAATTTATACAAAAGTCTGTATCTCCAGTCTTTGATCTTTCTTTATCTGTGCTTACAGGCTACCCAAGTTGTACCTTTGTGAATTCTGTCTAAAGTATATGAAAAGCAGAACTATTCTCCAACAGCATATGAAAAAATGTGGCTGGTTTCATCCTCCAGCCAATGAAATTTACAGAAAAAACAATATTTCAGTCTTTGAGGTAAGTTAGAAAACTAAGCCGCTCACTTTTATCTATAGAAGAGGGTCTTCAGCACCCCATCGTGTGACAAGTTTTCCATAGCCCTGAAGATCTTCACTCTTGAAGCATTCAGTTGCTAAGAGTGAAGAACTACAAGGAAGCAGTGGGAGCTGACCTCATGTATAGATTATTCATCCATAAAACATATGAGAAGGCCCGCTTTGTAAAAATGCATTTTCATTTTAGGAAAATGAATTTTAAGTTCTCTCTTCAGCTAATGAACGAAACAGTGACTTGGCCACGGCCTTTATGCTGTGGAAGTTGAAGTCCTTTGAGACGTTACCTGTGACAGAGAAGTCTTCCTCTCCTGTTAGACGCTTCAAATGTACAGGGATACCCAGACGAAGCATGTCCTTGCAGGACAGCAAATGGAGTAACAAAACTTTTCCTCATTTCTGTAAGGTTGATGGCAACGTCAGCACTATCTACTGCCAGAATTTGTGCTTGTTAGCCAAACTCTTCCTGGACCATAAGACTCTCTATTACGATGTGGAGCCATTTCTTTTCTACGTGCTGACACAGAATGATGTCAAGGGCTGTCACCTTGTTGGCTACTTTTCCAAGGCAAGTATTTGAGTACTTCAGGCTTGGAACTGCCTTTGCTATGGTGAGAAATGCTGCTTCAGAGTCTTTAAATTGTTGTAATGTAGGCTCTTGCATTTCCTATAATACATTATGTAATATAGGTATAGACATCCGTTGCAAGCAGATCTTATTTATGTTGCATTCCGAGACCACCAGCTAAGAACAACCAAGTTTCCCCATAATGTTGAATAGCTTATATTCTCTAAGGAACTTGTACTGCAGCTAGTAGCTAAAATCCCCTCAACTCTTCAAATGACTTTGGTCATTTGGTGGTGATGGGTAGTACTGTTCGTGAGATAGATTGTTACCAAGTATTCTATCTCATCTTTCCTTCTGTAAATACATTGTTTTCCAAACAAGTTTGGCAATTTTGCACCTCATTTCAAACCTTTTATTTTTTTGACGGAACAGGGCCAAGATTTCAGACAGGCCTTTTATTAAGATTTTTATCTGTGATTGTTTTACTTGTTTTTAAATAGCATTAATTGAAGCTTTTCCTTTCAGTCTTCAGAACAGCAGATTTGAGATTGGATTTTAGTATGTTGTGGTTATAACGTTTAAAGATTCACTGGAATACTGCAATCTTTTTCAGTGAATTTAGCTGCCTTTGGATTTATGCTTTGAACTTTATCTGCCCGTGTTCTTTACTGTATTGTATCTAAGCAGAAGGTGGTAGTTGTGTCAAGGTTTCATTCTTTTTGTTTTTCTGAACTGAAATGGTGGTAATAAAATTTTAATATTATTCTCTCTTTGAAAGTCTTTCCTCGGCTCATGTACAACGTTGTTGTTCCTAAGAAGCTTTGACTGTGGCTTTCTGTCTCAGTTTTTGCTATAGAAGTAATTAGGGACTTGTACAGAACAACTTCTACTATTTCTCACTGGTCTTTTTTTTTTTTTCTTTTTTTTTTTTCTTTTTTTTTTAATTTACTGCTTCTTTCCCAACAGGAGAAACACTGCCAACAGAAGTACAATGTTTCCTGTATAATGATTCTTCCACAATACCAGCGTAAGGGCTATGGCAGGTTCCTAATTGACTTCAGTAAGGAACTTTTTCTTCACTTTTTTTTAGTCTTTGTCTTTTCATATTTTAAAGAAAGTCTTAACTGTGGAGGGGGATGTTTTTCAAATTAAAAAACATCTCGGGACAAAGGATTCTAAAGCTCACGAAATCATCTGAGCTTCACAATTTATTCTTATTGTTCGAAGGCTTCAATTCTAATGACAAATTGATCGTTTTTCCCCTAGTTCTCATGTTTCTTGTGTAAGCCATTGTGGTAGAAACTATGGGCATGTGTCAGTACGGTGTTTTTAGCAGAAGCTTACCTTGTGCGTATAGTTCTCTCTACGGAAAGCCAGCCCCAAAACTGCACGGTCTGTTGAAACCTTCAGCAGCTTGATTAAGTGAATGAGTGCCTTAAGCAAGAGGTAGTCATAGTTACATTTTAATTTGGCTTTGAGAGCAACGAAAGCAGACATGCTTAGGCTCTGAATACTCAAACAATTCTCAGATTCATACATGGATCTCGGCAAGTTCACGGGGAAACTTCCCACTGTAACTATCTCTTGTTATGCTGGGTGCAATCTAACGTAGCCTGCCCTGTGGACATGCTAATTTTGGAATTAATGTCTACAGGCAAAACCCTACTGGTATAATTACATTAGAATGATTTTGCTGGTAAATATCCTTGTGTAGGTAAGTTGTTGTTGTCCTGAAAATATTGGTGAAACAAAGGAACTCAGTGTTGTATCCTGAGAAATCAACAAACATATACATTAGAGCTGCGGAGAGAAGACGCGTTTGTCAGCTGGTTCTCCCCTCGCCCCTTGGTCGTACTGGGGAGGTATAACCTCTCGGTCTGTATTGAACCTGCGCAGTGTATCGCAGTCTTAAATTAAGTAAGTCTCTGCAGAGAGAGCTCGGTACTCGCCAGTATGGCCCTGAAGTTTGACAGTAGAGAATTTTCAAGAAAATTGTTTGCCATATTAGTTTTAAATGGCTAAAATATGTTTTCCCTCTGTCATCTTCAAAATTGCTATTGCAATTGGAAGAGACTCAGCAGATCGTACTTCAGGCTTAGTATAGTTTCTAGGCAGGCGACTGCTGCCATCTCGTGGCATTGCCCATAGCCAATGTCTGATGGCAGTGTAGTTTAGAAATCTTATGCTCTATCATTGAATAACAGGAGTTTAAACCAAAAAAAATAACCGGTCAGACCACTCAGTGTATCCTTCAAAGCTATAATCTATATCTTGTAGGCAGCATTCAGCTACTTTCTGGAAAAATGCCTTTGTAGAAGTTGGGGTGGAAACAGAAGCTATGTATGCTAATTTTTTGAAACTTTTTTCTTGTCTGTCTTTAGGCTATTTGCTTTCAAAGCGTGAGGGTCAAGCAGGATCACCAGAGAAGCCCCTGTCAGACCTGGGGCGCCTCTCATATATGGCTTATTGGAAAAGTGTAATATTGGAGTGCCTTTATCATCAACATGACAAGCAATTAAGTATCAAGAAGTTGAGTAAGCTGACTGGAATCTGCCCTCAAGATATCACTTCCACTCTCCATCACCTACGAATGCTTGACTTCCGTGGTGATCAGTGAGTACAGGAGTCCTGTTGTATTTCCAGAGAGCTTCAGATGTATTTGAATGAAATTTAATGGTGTTTTTAGACAAGTCACATCTAATAAGCTTGATTTTATTTAAGACTTAAGTGTCCAAATACTGGCTGTAGAGATTTATGATGCTCACATTCGATCCAAGAATTGTTCAGTGCCAAAGCTGGATCAGATTTCCAGCTGTGTAGCTCTGCAGCTGTGGAACTTCTGAGTAATTTCCAGCTGTGAGAGGAAGCAAGCTGGTCTCGGCCACGTTCTCTTGGGGTCCCTCAGTATAATCAGTCTAACATACTCGCAAAACAGAGCAAAGGCAGCGACTTCCCTTCTCTAGAGGGAAATCTGTTCCTTTTTCCAGTCACTGAGCAGACAGTTGTTTCTCCCCTTTTCTCTGTGCCTCAAAGATGCCATGAACTGTGTGGATTAACATGGGATGCTTGGACAGGGGGATAGATCACGGGGAGAAATGAGGTGTGTGGACATAGAATAGAGGGAGTCTGCTTGCCCAGCTGAGCAGACAAGTCAAGTGAAATACGGGGAATCATTCTTGATTCAGACCATAGCAGCTTTGGGAGTGGGATTGTATTCTGTTGTGTTTTGTGTTAAACTTGGAACTTCTTTGCAAAACTTGAAGTTATTTGAGAACAGTTTTATGTCCTCGTTTCACAGTATGCTTTAATCAGCGATGTGACTCTCAGCCCCCTGAATGAAGTCCACTCTGGTAGTGGGACTGTAACTTTTTAAAGCAGTCCTTTTATTATCATTCAGTGTCTTTCGCCTTACGTTGCCTGTTCCCCAAATGTCATACCCCTTGTCCATTTAACACATAATAAAAGTGAGACTCTGCAGCTGAATGTTACCCATGGAAGGATAATGGCTTCACCGTTAACAAGAAGTGGAAAGAATTTAACAACACTTACGCAGTTTTAAGGTGCTTTCTCGGGTAGTCTGACGGTACTGCAAATTGTACAGTTTTAAGGAGCCTTCTGTCTTCTCTGAAGTTATTCATGGCAGCACTGATTGAGAGTGCACAGATTTTTCTGTAGTATCTTATATCTGTTTCGCATGACATGTACAGTGTGTAGCCTGTTGTTGATCAGAGTATTATTACTGTTTAGATTTGTGATCATTCGTCGGGAGAAACTTATCCAGGAACATATGGCAAAGCTGAGAACTAATGTCCGACCGATAGATGTGGATGCAGAATGTCTGCGTTGGACACCTGTTATCGTTTCCAACTCCGTTGTCTCTGAAGATGAAGAAGAGGAGACGGAGGATGGGGAAAATGAAGAGCAACAACAGCAGAAAGAAAAGGATCCAGAGACCAGCGTAAGAGTGAATCTGTTACTTTTGTGTGGCACGTAGTTTACACTTTGTGCTTTTGCAGGCAATGCTAACACGATTTCAAATGCCAAGCTTGGGCGTTTGGCATAATCGTAAAAAGCAATGCGTTCATGATTACTTTATGTATCTTTATAGTTTCAGATTAGAAACTAAAAATAGGGAAAACATTGAGGCATAGTCTAGAGAAAGGCTAAAGATGATTTCTGAAAGGAGTAAAAAGGCTCTTTCTACCCTTAATGATTTTTGAAGTATGTGTTGGGGGGGGGGAACCGGTATTTTTTTTTAAAAAAAAAAAAAAAAAAAAGGCAAAAAACAAAACCACGCCACACAAAAAAACCCCAAACAACCCTACCCCCCAAAACCCAAACAAAAATCCTGTCTCCCACTGTCAAGCAATCTGGTCTCTCATCAAATTATTGAAATGGATTTAGCTTTGAAGGCCCCAGTATTTCTGTAAATGACAAATAGCATAAATGGAAACGAGTCAACAAAAACTTTTAACATTTTTCACCAAAGGTTTTTACTGTGTACGTTTGTAAAACCACTAATAGCTCTAGAACGACTGCCCACAGAGCAGTGAAGGTTTCTGAAACCTAGGCTGCTGTCCTTCAAGAGCTGCACTCACATCAGGTGATGAGCACTGACTAGAATACTAAGAGGCAAATTATGCACTGTTACTCTATTTACATTAAACTAATTGTGCATTTTAATGGAAAAAATAGCTTGAAGTTTGTCTCACTCTTTTCTTGAGAATTACACAAATACTGCGTTTGAATGTAGCAAGATGGCGTTTGCATTCCAGCAGGCCACTGGATGGCTGCTGCTGACTGAAGTCACTTGTCGGGAAGCGAACTGAGGTGCCTTCTCACCTGGGAGGAAAGAAGGAGCAGTTAGCACTATTAGAGTCTCGTAAAAGTCAATTCTTTTGTTATTCTCGGATTCTTAAAAGTCATTCTTGTTAAACTTTTCTGGTTTCTTGCTCAAAAACTTTTGTGGAATTGAATTCAGGATAGATGTGCATGCTTAAATAGGAAGTGTGAAATCTATTTGTTTTTATTTAAATCAGATGGTAAAATCAGTCTCATGGGAGAAGAAAGAGCAAGAGCCGTACTCGCCTACAGAGAGTGAAAAAAAGCCGGACATCGTTGCTCCAGCCAATTCTGCACGGCCAAACAAGCACATTTTCCCCCTGGATAGTCTTCCTGCAAACAGTCAGCCATCACGAAGAGGTCGATGGAACCGCAAGGGCAAAAAACTTCGGGAGCCCTTTTGTGAGAAGGAGCCGATATTGCCCATTGAGGACAAAACAGCAGTTCCCAGTGGGCGATGCAGCGAATGCGAGGAGAAATCGGCAGCCTCTCGAGGCCGGTGCAGTGACTGCGAGGAGAAGTCGGCGGCCTTGCAAGGGAGATGTGGTGAATGTGAGGAGAAGTCTCCAGCCCCGAGAGGTCGGTATGCTGAAGATGAGGAAAAATCTGCAGTTTCCCAGGGACAGTATGGCAAAGGTGAAAAATCTGCAATTCCCCGTCGGCAGTACAGCGAAGGCATGGAAAGGTGGAGAGGGCAGTTGAAAAAGAACACGGAGCCACTGAAGTGTAGATTCCCAGAGGACTGCGACAGATTACCCCGCCGCTACAGTGACAGCGATAGGGCGCTTCTGAGGTGTTTTAGTGAGAGCAGTGAAGAGGAAGATGATGAGCCTGTGAGTCCTCGATCGAGCTCTCCACCTGTTCTCACCAAGCCAACATTAAAACGAAAGGTGTGTGCCTTATGTCTCCTTGTCTCTGGCTGTATCACGCAGTCTGTTTTGTCAGTAGGTTGGTGCTTTCTGAAGGATTGTGCAGTTCATGAGGTGTGTGTTAAGTGTGCAGGTAGCATCTTCTTGGTGTTCCAGAGCTCTGTCTGGAGGGTACTTTCTCCTGCCTTTTTGTAATAGTGGTTTTTGTTAAATCAGAGGTAGGTGGGGGTTTTTGGGGGTTTTGTTGTTTGGTTTTTTTGGGTTTTGTTGGTTTTTTGTTTGTTTTTTTTTTTTTTTTTTAATTCTAACTTCTGCCTTGTGCTTTTGATTTTTCCACCTTGGTTACTAAAGCTTTACTCAGTCAGGCAAAATAGAAACAGATATGGTCTTACTTTTAAAACTATCTTGCAAAACACAAATGCTGTCTAAACAACTAAAATCACAGCATAAAGTCTTTGGAATGATTTACCACGGAGACGTCAGTTCTATCAACGTGACCAAGAAAATCCTCTCTGTGTGGGACGCTGCACTGAAAAGTTCTCTTCTATATCATCTTTGCAGCTTGTTTTGAAGTATTCACATCTGTGTTGCAGTGTCTCTGAACTTCCAGCTGTTATGGATGGGCTGTTAGCTTCAGCTGTTTAAATGGTTTATCCTATTACACAAACATCAATCTAGCAGTCTTCATGGAAGGCTGTCGTCTTGCCTTGGATTTGCCATCTGCCTAACTGAAGGCAGGTGCCGGTCAGTATTTCTAGCGAAGCCTGGATTCCAGAAGGGAGCCCTCTGGTCCTGCTTAGACTGTTGAACTCTGCTGTTCATGTTTTCTGTTTCTCAGTGTTTTATTTCTACTGCACATGATAAAATGTCTTCTCTTCTTCCACCTTCCACTTTCAGAAACCAATTCTTCATCGGAAGAGGCGAGTCCGCAAGCGTAAGCACCACAACAGCAGCGTTGTCACTGAAACAATCTCGGAGACCACAGAAGTGCTGGATGAACCATTTGAGGACTCAGACTCTGAACGACCAATGCCTCGATTAGAGCCTACATTCGAGATCGAGGAGGAGGAAGAGGAAGAGGAGGACGAAGAGGAGGAGAATGAACTTTTGTCCAGTGGATACTTTCGGCACTTAGCCCCACCAGACACACTCAGGCATAGACCCTCTGCTAAGAGGAAGTCCAAAGATGAGGAGGAGTCTGATGACACTAATGGTATGTTTGGTGGTATGCTGTTGAAAGTTCGCTATAGATAGTGTGTCAGTGAGTGTCAGATGATACTAGCTCATGATGGAACAAGCTGCTTACCTTGGCTTGTAAATTCTAGCCAAAATGTAGGGTTAGGCATAAATTACCAGTCAAACCAGCCTCAGACATTCCCAAGTCTTATGAAAATGTGGTGCGTGCTTTTAACGATCTTATTAGCAATGACCTGATCACAGGGTGTCCTTCTGATTCAGCGTTCCTAGTGGAATTGGTATCTGTGATTGTGGAAGAACCTGTGCAGCAGGGTCGCTTACAGAAATAAAACAGAAATTAATTGGAGAGCACTCGGTTTTCCGTAACAAAGAGAATTAATAAATTGTCTCCTTTGAGATCTTGTTCTTCATCACATTGCATGTCCTGCCTCTCAGCTTCTCGTATCTCCTTAAAGTTCTCTGAACCTTCAGTTCATAAAATAAAATTATTTGGTTGGAACAGGTTACTTAAGAGCGCAGTGACAATTCAAAAGAAACATGTCATTCAGATGCTCCACTAGTAATCTTCATTATGGCTGTTGTATCGTCTCTTCTCTTCACGGGCTACATAGTGCAAGGCAGTCGGCCAAATAAAACCAAAGAACTGTGTGAAAGAGAAGTATGGTGCCATTATCCCACAATAAAAAGTCGTTATAGGAACAAACTCATTAATTGATGGCTTTCAACTAGCCTGTGGTTAGCAGAGGAGAACTTTGCTTTAGAAGTACTTAAGTACTGAAAGTATCAGTGTGATTATAGCCGTGTATACTATCCATTTAGCATCAGTTACCCTTCAGTCCTCATAGCAGCATATAACTATGTAAATTTAGCGCAAACACGTGTTGATGCAGCATTAACTTTGCTTAGTGGGAATATATGCACAGTCAGCTTATACCATTGGGGTTTTTTTTAATTCTGTTGTGATCAGATTACTCATGAAGTACATTTTTGTGGTACTTCAGCACCATTAATAAGGTTATAGAGTTGGGAGAGGATCTGTTAGATAAGTGGTTTTTAGTCTTTTTTATTTGTGCTCTTCTGAATGTTCTCTGGTGGAGATGCTGATCCCTTTAGAGATTCCACACACACATGTTGCTTTATAAAATGCATCAGTGATTTCTAACCATCTTTTGCAGACTACAAATAGTCCGTAGAGTGCCCAGGGATTCAAAAATGGTATTTGGAAAGCCACTGTTTTAACTCACACCCGTTGTATACTACAATGATAAATGTCTTGCTCCCCTACTTTATAAATACTTTACTTTCTTAGCCTCCACTTGTAATTTAGTGTTTTCTGTTCCCTTGTGTCACTTCTGTTGCTTTTTTTTTTTTCCTGAACTTCTGCAAATTTGTCAGAACCTCTGAAGTAATAAAGTAGTAAGCACACTATTTTAGGGTATTGCTGCTCCTGACATCAAACAGTATCTGTTGGCTGCTTATGCCTTTACTGCAGCTGCCTTTACATATCCGTAGTAAAACTGTAATGATCTTAGAGAAAATACAGTGTACTTTCAATTACCTAAACGTGTTAGCTCACGGGGATAATCGGTCATCATAAACAGCCAGCCTTTTTTGATAAAAAATTCAGCTGGGTGGAGGGGGGCAGCACTGCCTTCTGACACTTCAGAAATAAGAGTATTGCAGTCATTAATACTTGGTTCAGGTTTAGACTATTTTAATCATAACTACGAGTTGGGAATGTTTATAGGAAGCTTAGGTTTTTTGGAAGCTTTCCCATCACTACAGAAACCTGCTCGTAATTTCCGTTTGTTTGGGTTTTGTTTTTGTTTTGTTTTTTTTTTTTAACTTTCTGACTAAGGGTGGTTTGGGTTAGATTTTTCCCTGAGAACTTAATCTGTAGCTGAAGCGATGCACTGAAAGTATTTTATTATTTCGCTGAAATGTAACATTGCAGTCTCTTAAATTTGGTGTCTGATGAGGATTTGAATTGGTTCGGATTGCTGTCAGGGCTACAGCGAGGATGGCTCGTGCGGTGTGGTGATTTGAGGCCGGTATTTAATCAGGGTTAGGCATTCTGGAAGAGCGAGTGTGTTCTGTGTGCAGCACACAAATAAAGCTTGTCTCTCTGTACGCTGCCAGTTCTGTGCAACGTGGTTAGGGTTGCGTGGGGGAAGATGGAGCTCTGTAATAGGCTGGGCTGTATTATTTTGCTTTTCCTAGTCCTACCCGTAAGTTTTACTGTGAATGTGAATACTGTAAGGATCTTCTGTTCAAGGTTGCGTGCACACTGACATTTAAAAGTGCAACTGAATGAGCACGTACCCGTGTTTCTCAGTATCCTAAAAAGTGATGCACGTGAAATCTTGAGTGGTCATCAAATCCATATTCTTTTGCAAAGACGGTCTCAAATGCCTATGGTAAAAATCATAGAATCGCAGTCCCTTGAGGTTGGAAAGGACCGCTGGAGGTCATCTTGTCCAGCCCCGCTGCTTAAGCAAGGCCACCAAGAGCCAGTTGCTCGGGACCATGTCCAGATGGCTTTTGAGTATCTCCAAGGAGGGAGAGTTCCAGTCTCGGCCACAGGAATGAAGTGTTTCCTGATGCTCAGATGGAACCTCCTGTGCTTCAGTTTGTGCCCATTGCTTCTGGCGCTGGGCACCACTGAAAAGAGCCTGGCTCCATCTTCTTCACACCCTCCCTTAAGATATTTGTACACATTGATAAGATCCCCCCCCGAGCCTTCTCTTTAGTCCCAGCTCTCTGTTTTACTCAACAGAGAGATGCTCCAGTCTCTTAGGCATCTTAGTGGCCCTTCACTGGGCTCTCTCCAGTAGCTCCATGTCTCTCTTGTACTGGGGAGTCCAGACTGGACACCTTTAATATTGCATTATTATAAGGGGAGCCTGCCATCATAAGATCATTTAGCTTTTTTTTTTATTCCTAAAAATATTAAATCCATGACAGTACAGATAAAAGCAAAGGGTCTTTACCTACGAGGTGGTATATCTAATCCTCTGTAATAGATAGGAAATGTGAAAGAATGGGAAGAGAAATAGCAAATTTTTTTTTTTTTAAAGAGGTGGAATTTTTTTTTTAGGGGCTTAAGTGTTAATGCTTTAACAAATACTATAAAAGTAGTGTTTCCTTCTTCCTGCCCAATGATATGTTGACTGTGGCAGATCCTTTCTTTCCTTTATTCACATTCCAAATATTTGTTTTATGTATGACTTCAAGGAGTTGTTGAATTTTGAATTCAGTATGTGTTTTAAATTCATTTTTTAATACCCAGAATTTTTTCAGAATGCTTCTCATTGGAGATACTTAGAGTAAATGCGTGTCTGAGCAGAGGGCAAGAGTAACTCTGCTGACATACGATTAGGTTTTAAGAAGTGTTTGTGAACTACTAGGAGCACATTATTTAGTTTTACCTTCATTGGATAACCATGGACTTAAAACAGCTCTTCTTGGGAAACTCATAGCATGGAATCAACAACATTTTTTAAGATGGTAGAAAGGGCAGAAATGTGAATAAATGTACTCTGAATATTGGGGGGAAATGGATCTTATATTCTTATAGTGGGATGACCAACCTAATTACAGGCCCATCAGTGTGACATTCATCCTGATGTAAATAGGACGACTGGCTTGTTACTCAGTAGAAGGTCCCGGGAGGGTTATTTGCTCCGTACAAATGACACTGGTATGTGAAAAATGTATTTGTCAGACAATGATATATTTTTACAAGACTACAGCTTGGTTAATAAGGGTAATTGATGTTACTTAGTGTTTTGAGAGATATTTGACTTAATCAAAACCATTTGCTTAAGCTGACATGTTACAGAATCAAGCTAATACCTAGTAAATAAATCAAGCTGCAGACAAGGAGTAATTAAGCAGCTTTGTTATGAGTGGGGTGCAAGGCAGTTGGACTAGCTGATCGTTGTAGGTCCCTTCCAGGAGAGCTATTCTGTTCTAAGGGAGATTGGTCTGGGTCATGGCTGTACTGCTATTTTACGGATAGATTAAAAAATAATGTAGCAGCTGACGGAAAAAGAGGGGATTTGGTAAATGAAGTGAAGGGCAATTCACTGACAAAGCCGATGAGAGAGTACTTGAAGGTCATGTCCCGTAATTACATGGTTTTCTAGCTCAGAGCCAGAGATTCAGGTGATCTTTAAATATATGAACAGGGAAATCCCAAGTGGAGTAGAGACATTCTGTCATCTCTTTATTTAACTTTGGTGAAACTACTACAACCGTCTTTACTCAGTTATTTACGCTTGATAAGAGTATTGATAAACTGGAATAGTTCAAAGAACAGTCGTGGGCTGGTTAACACACTAGAACAAATGTTCTGTAATGATAGAGTCAAAGAAAGCTGAGGCAAAAGAGTGACTTGATAAATTTACACATTGCTTAGGTGAGAGCTGTTATTTGGTAAGAGAGATTTTCTGCCTAGCAGATAAAAGGAAAAGTAATACAAATGCAGATGAAGTAAATTCAGTGTCTGAAGACAGAAATTCAGATGGTAAAGTGTGAGTATCAACTAGTGTCAATGATTAACTGCTGTAGTTTGCCAACAGCTGTGTAAAATGTCACTGACTGTCCTAATTGGCAGGTTCAGAACGAATCACTTCAGGGAACGCCTCGCAGTATTCAGGACGTTCTCAGTAAACGCTCACGTTCCTTTCTGGCTGTATAAGCTCTGAACCTGTTCTAAGGTTTGGAAAGTCACTGAAATGCAAAACTTGCTTCATCAAATAAAAGTCCAATGAGTCTTCAGCAGATGCACAAAATACAGATCTAAACGCTTTTATTGCAATTTCATGTGTTCCCCTACACCGGAACATTTTCATCTGTGAACATATTGTAGAAATAAAATTTGTAAAGGGTGGAGAGTCTTTCCAGGACTTTATCATATAGCCTAGTGTTTAATTTGAATTGTGTATTAAAGGCTCAGAGCTTTGACCATGCAAAATCTTGAAAGCATTGGCGTTCTTTGAAAATGTAATGTGCAATGTGATTGCTAATGAGCAGACCTTGATCCTCTTCTCTCTAAGCTAGTATTGATACAGAAAGTTGATAAACATGGTGGGAATGCTTGGAAAAGCTTCCGTTGAATGCTCAGGTCAAACAAAAATGTTTGAACAGTATCTTTCAATTTGTGTTTTCAGGTAACCCAACTTTGAAACCATTATCTATGCTGAGAAAATGTGAAGCAAAGGATTCTTCACTTGAGCCGGATACTTCTACACCCATGAAAAAGAAGAAGGGATGGCCAAAAGGGAAAAGCCGAAAACCAGTCCACTGGAAGAAAAGACCTGGTCGAAAACCAGGTTTTAAACTGAACCGGGAAAAAGTGCCACCATCAGTTCAGGATGAAGGAGTCGATGCAGTGGTAGCTAATTCAAAACCAGGGCGTAAGCCCAAAATTTCAGATACAGAAGAAAGTGTTGAGCAGAAAGAAGAGCTGCCTCTTATTGAGGAAAGGAAAGAGGAAGATGCGAATATGGAAGCAGAAGAGGTAGGAGAGGGAGAAGAGGAAGATACAGCCAGCAGTGAAGTAAGAGCAGTTTCTCCTGTGGACAGCAACAGCAGTCCAGTGCCAGAAGTAAAAGAGCCTGAGATAGAAGAGGAGGTAGAGGAGAAGCCACGGGTTTTAGAAGAGCAAAGGCAATCAGAAGAAGAACAGCAAGAACTAGACGAACCTGAGCACGACCATGAGGAAGAAGAGGAAGTTGCAGTAGTGACAAATCAAAATGAAGATCACGATGCCGATGACGAAGATGACGGTCACCTGGAGTCTGTGAAGAAAAAAGAATTGGAGGAACAGCCTGTTACGGAAGGGGTGAAGGAGGAGCCTCAGGTGCAAGAATGTTTTTTAGAAACAAGCATACCAAGCAGTAGAGAAGATGCAAAAGAAAAAGACGAAGCAGAGGCAGATTCTGAGGAAGAGCAGGCTTCCAACGAGACATCAGTGGGCTCAGAGCACGTCCCCGGCTCTGAAGATGATCACGAAGAAGAGCAAAGTAATAAAGAAGGGTTAATTGAATTAAAGGAAGAGGAGGAGATTCCTCATAGTGAACTAGATCTTGAAACTGTTCAAGCAGTCCAGTCCTTGACGCAGGAGGAAAGCAATGAGCATGATGTAGCTTACCAGGACTGTGAAGAAACTCTTGCAGCTTGTCAGACTTTGCAGAGTTACACCCAGACTGAGGAGGATCCCCAGATATCAATGGTTGAAGATTGCCAGGCCTCAGAACACAACAGTCCAATATCCTCTGTTCAGTCCCACCCCAGCCAGTCTGTACGTTCTGTCAGCAGCCCAAATGTGCCTGCTCTGGAGAGCAGTTACACCCAGATCAGTCCTGAGCAAGGATCCCTGTCCGCACCCTCTATGCAGAACATGGAGACCAGCCCCATGATGGATGTGCCTTCAGTATCGGACCACTCTCAGCAGGTGGTGGATAGTGGCTTCAGTGACCTTGGCAGCATTGAGAGCACTACAGAGAATTATGAAAACCCCAGCAGCTATGACTCCACTATGGGAGGCAGCATTTGTGGAAATAACTCTTCCCAGAGCAGCTGTTCGTATGGAGGACTGTCCTCTTCTAGCAGCCTCACTCAGAACAGTTGCGTTGTCACTCAGCAAATGGCAAACATTGGCAGCAGTTGCAGTATGATGCAGCAGAACGCTGTCCAGCCTGCAGCAAACTGCAATATCAAGTCACCTCAGAGCTGCGTGGTAGAAAGGCCTCCAAGTAACCAGCAACCAGCAACGCAGCCACAACAGCAGCAGCCTCAGTCACAGCAGCCGCAGCCCCCGCCTCCACCCCAGCAGCAACCGCCGCTGTCTCAGTGTAGCATGAACAACAGCTTCACCCCAGCACCCATGATCATGGAAATACCCGAATCGGGAAGCACCGGTAACATAAGTATCTACGAGAGGATTCCAGGGGATTTTGGTGCCGGGAGCTATTCACAACCATCAGCCACCTTCAGTTTAGCCAAGTTGCAGCAGCTGACAAACACCATTATGGACCCTCATGCCATGCCTTATAGCCATTCTCCTGCTGTGACTTCCTATGCAACCAGCGTCTCTCTCTCCAACACAGGACTGGCTCAGCTAGCTCCCTCTCACCCCTTAGCAGGCACACCACAAGCACAAGCCACCATGACACCCCCGCCAAACCTGGCGTCCACCACCATGAACCTCACGTCACCTCTGCTTCAGTGTAATATGTCTGCTACCAACATCGGTATTCCCCACACGCAGAGGTTGCAGGGGCAAATGCCAGTCAAGGGGCATATTTCCATTCGCTCTAAGTCGGCACCGCTGCCCTCTGCGACCGCACACCAGCAGCAGCTCTATGGCCGCAGCCCGCCCGCAGTTGCCATGCAGGCTGGGCCCCGTACGTTGGCCGTTCAGCGGGGTATGAACATGGGAGTCAACCTGATGCCCACCGCCCCTTACAACGTTAATTCCATGAATATGAACACCCTGAACGCCATGAACAGCTACAGAATGACACAGCCCATGATGAACAGCAGTTACCATAGTAACCCTGCCTACATGAACCAGACAGCACAGTATCCTATGCAGATGCAGATGGGAATGATGGGGAGCCAGGCCTATACCCAGCAGCCTATGCAGCCAAATCCTCATGGAAACATGATGTACACTGGCCCCTCCCATCACAGCTACATGAACGCTGCTGGGGTGCCCAAGCAGTCTCTCAATGGACCATACATGAGAAGATGAGCAAGATGAACTTGCATCCTAGAAACTGAAATATATATAAATAAAGGAACCTTTTATACTGACGAACCAGAGAAAATGGACCTTTTTCCAGTTAAAATATTGCTGTAGATTTAGAGGGATTTTCTTTGGTTTATTTTATTTTTTAGGAAGCCTGGTCTTTATTTTTTGGATTTTTTTTTTTGTTTTGCGTTTTTGTTTTCTTCACAATCCTGAAACATTTTACAGCTAAAATCATTTACAGATGTTTTTTAGAGGGGAAAACATGCACAAAATCTTTTCATAATTTAAAAAGAGCCTTACTTTGCTGACAATGTGGACAGAATATGTGTAACAGTGAAATCATCTTTCTAAATTTTTTTTTTTTTCAAATGTATGTCCTTCTCCCTCCCCTGTGCCCCTCTGTATGCAGTTTCTAGCGCTGCAGTCATGTAAAATGTTAGACATCTCAAAGAATAACAACCCTTCCCTCTAAACCCCACCTAGCATTTCCTACTTCGAGCAGGAGGCACTTATTGGGAGACTTGGAAGGGGACACAGAGGATAAATGAAGCTCTTTATTTCTGCAAGTCAGGAAAAATTTTTAATCTTTAATTTTCCCTGACTCCCTCGCCCTCAGTAAAATTTGGAGTTACGTGTAAACAATAAACTATTCACATTGGTGTTTTTGTAGATGAGTTAATTGAAATTGTATGTTTCATGCTGAAAATATAATGTAATTTTGAAACGATCCCACTCGCCACCCAGACATGCATGTGCGCACGGGCGTGCATGCATGCACACATGTTCTGTCACTCCGAACTACTGGAAGCATCTCGAGAGAGAACTGTTTGTATCCCGTGTGCAGTCAGGAGGAGGATAGGGTGGTTAATGGTCCGTTCGGACGAGAACATCGTTGCAGGCTCTTCTGGCGAACTGCAAGTCAGCCACAACTCTGAGATCCCAAACTCTGCTTTAGTATGTACGTGGAAATGCTGAGGGTCTTGGTTCCGAGCCTTTGGGTCAGGCTGAGCTCCAAAGCGGCCGTTTCCAGTGGTCTGCCTCTCAATCTCTTCGCTTGGGTGATGGTGGAAGCTGAAGCGTGCGTGTGAGTGACGCGCGGAGAGCCCCGTGGTGCCCGTGTCGCCCTTCCCTCCTGGTAGGGGATGGGAAGGTGCCGGAGGGGCCGCGCTCGGGGGGAGTCAGGGCTGTCTTCCCCGATTCTCCCGCTACGTTTGAGACCCGTTTTATAGGAATAGCCACGCTTTTGGTCTAGCGTGGGAAAAGAAGGGAATCGGCCTGTTTTATAGGAGTGAAACAGTCCTAACACCATAGTAGGATGCGGGCGGCAGGATTTTGCTGTTTATTACCGCATAATCCAATTTACATTCTTTTTGGCTGCGCTGCTGGCATGTCACCCAATACAAAAAGGGACACCCTTTAATGTAAAGTTCTTTTTTTAATGTATATGAAGTAGAAATACAGACACATTAATAAGACTAATTTCTTTTGTTTTTAAACCAAAAGAGTCTAAAAGAAAGTTGGGGTTTCTTCGGATGCACTAAAATGGACTTTCCTCCAATAACTGCTAACCGTAAAAGGCAGAATGCAAAGGACTTCCACGTTTTTTATTTCTGTTTAGTTTTGAGCATGTACAAGGCTGTGTAGGACCCCAGTTCTCTGTATATACTACTCCAGTTCCAAATAACCCGTGTAGAAAGCGCACTGTGCTGCCCTCTCCTTCCTAGGTCTTCAGCTGTGTCCCTGGTTGCTGGGGGTGGAGGGGGGTCGGGGTCTGCGACAGGAGGAGAAGCTGTTGAAACGAGGGCCGTGAATTTCCTTCGGTTGCCGTTCCGTTTGGTTTGGTTTTGTATGGTTTTTTTATCAATTGGGCAGCTCCCTTTTCCACAAGCCTTTGTGACTGTAGAACTATTGTAGAAAAAAAATGTTCTTTTCTATATATAAAAAGAAATTATCCAACGCAGTAATATTGGTACCTACCATTTTTTCACTTCTGTTTAAAAAAAAAATATGTATTTTTAGCAAGATAACTTGGGTAATCTTCTAAAAGAAATTAAAAAAAAAATCTCACTGTTAGTGACTTTGATGCCTTTTAAAAATAAGAGCTTTTTCATTTCATTCCATCTTTAAAATTTTTTATCTTTGTTGTAGAATATTAAAAACTATTTTAAGAAAGATAAAAATTCTCTTTAAAGAGATCTCTAGAGTGTGTGAATAGGAGCTCCAGATGCCTCTAAAAGCCGCATGTACAAATGAAGCTGAGTCTATTCCTGTCTGTTTATATTTGCTTTTCCTGTTTTGTAACCTCTTTGTACTTTGTTCATGGTGACTTGTAAGCTAAGGGGAAGGGGTGCCTAGATGCCTTTGTAATTCTCCATGTCATACGCTCCTGGCTGGATGGTCTCCCTTCCTCTCCTTGTATGTAATATCACTTTTTTTTCCCCTTTCTAGCAAGTACTTTCAAAAGAACTCTGTACATTTTAACATAAAAAATAAATTATGTTGAGCCATTTTGGATGTCAGTTGTGCGTGTGGATTTTTTTTTCTTCCATTTCAGCGGTGAGCTCCGTCACCGGTCCTCGGGCCGGGGAATGCCATTGCCTCTTGGCCTCCTGCTCTGGAAGAGAGGCGGCACTCGGAATTCGCTTGCGAGATCTCTGTCCACGTTAATCTTTATCTACGGCTTCTAAGGAGAGAAAGGTTAAAAATAAGAAGAAAAACCAAAAGCTTGAAAGCTGCTCCCAGAAATCATCACCTTTCAATTCGCCTCTGTAAGGGCTGCCCAGAGCTTAAGCGAAGTGTGTTAGCTGCGGTCTGTCAGCTTCTGTTTGTACGATTGCTTGAGAGTTTTGACTTGTGCACTTGAAAACCGCAATGTGTGTTTGCAGCTTCCCCCCCGCCCCTTCCAGGCGCTCCCTCGTCTTTATGTTCTGCACTTTGTATTTTGGGAGAACTAGAAATTTTACCCCGCAGCTTCAAGGCAGAACCGGATCAGTCGTGAGCTTTATGGTGCTGTGCTGAGCTCTTCTCCGCAGGCTCTCGACGTTCAAAACACTAGATGGAAGCAAAGTTCCAGCGACGGCGTGATGGTGGCCAGAGTTTTTCCCTGGGAGCGATGTCGCGGCAGTGACCACGGCCTCCTCGGGCGATTCCAGCCGTGCCGAGGCCGCCGGCCGCGCCGCAGCCTGGCAGGGGCTCCAGGAGCGGGAGAAGCGTGGAGAGGGGCGACGGGAGTCTTCCAAAGGCTTTCCCGCAGATGGGCTGTCACAAGTATGTCTTCAAGTAAGCAAACTCTGTGTGTGTGTGTGTGCGTCACGGTCAATAAACGAAAAGGACCTTGAGAACTAGTTAAATGAAGTTTGACGCGCTTTCCGTATCTCCAGTCCTCGCCAAGGTGGAACGTGAGTTTATGCAAGGTGAGGATGATGCTGCATCTTCCTTTAAGCCGATGTATTTGCCCTCGGGCTCGTTACAGTTGTTTTATCGAGGCACCTGAATTTCCAGATCAAACACATCAAGACACAGACAGAAGCTAATCGTGCAGGGGCGCTCCTGGGCCATTCGTTCCTTTATTCTCACAACGGTTTTTAGGTTATTCAAGCGTGAAGGAGAGCGAGACGGGCTGCCCTGTGATTAAGGTTGTCACTGCTTTAATCGCTGGCGAGTGAGAGCGAGTACACCAGCGGGTCACCGGTGAGAGGCACCCGCTGTGGCTGCTGGCACGGCTATTGCTTGCCACAGCGCTGGAGGTCAGCCTGAAGGAGCCGTTCTGGGCCCAAAAGCTGTCTCCAGTTGCTCGTAGCTCACTTCTAATTTTTTAAAGTTGTTCATTAAAGGAAGGTTTGGCACTGTCTGGTAGCAAAGTTAGGAGGTGGTGGGTGCCACCCCAGCGTGCCCTGTTTTTTTCCATACTTAAACAATTGTGGGTTTGGGTCTGTTGGGTTTTGCTTGTTATTTTCTGTACACGCTGAATTTAGCAGATTTGATTTGACCATTAAAATGTGCTCAGCTTGACTTGTTATCTAACAATGATACTGTCGGAGTCAGCTTTTATTTATTGCCGATTTTCAGAATCATCTCTCATTTTTATGGGTTTCAAAAGTAAAATACCAATTGAGAACAGTTGCATGTCCTCCAGCAATTCAAAATGGCTTTGACTTCCAGAATTAATGTGCTGAGTGATTGGACTAGAGTGTAATTCTGCTGCTTTAGCTAACTCCAGAATTTGAAATGGTCATGGCAAATCGCTTCCATGAAATAACAGCAAACAGTTATGTTCTAGTCAAAGGCTTGTACCCTAACCTGACAATTCAAAGTCGTTATCTGATGCCCTGGCACCAAATTATGGTTAGACGTGCTGATAGGAAATGCTTTTCAAATAATTGTTTGAGGTCTTTGCAATGCTTCATCGCAAGCTGTCGAGCCAGGGGTGAGCAGGGCCCATGCTGCTAGTAATGAAAATTAACCTTCTTGTGCATTTCTCAGTTCTTAAGGTAGTTGAAACTATTTTAAGAAGAAAAAGCACATGTCTAGATAGGAACATAACGATTTATAACAACTTTCTAGCGTTGTGGGCCAAGGAGCAAAGGTAAGTGTTTATGGAAATCCAGAAACAAGATCACGGAACTGTGATTCCAGAGTTAATGAGCTGATAAGCAGTAACTGCTACTTAAGAACCGTTTATAAAAAGCATTATTTGATCAAATAGGCTGTGCTGTTAATAGCCTCTGCTTGTTTGAAAAGAAAAAAAAAAAAAGCCTGTTTGTGTGGGCTCACTTGATGATAGCCGCATTTAGGAGCCATGAACAAGGTGACCTCTTTTTTAGAATCTCGTCATACAAACTACCAAATCCTACCGGTAGAGAATGCCTGAATAGGGGAGGGGTTTTCGTGGAGTTTTTATTTTTTGAGAGAGTTGCCAAGCTAGAACAGGGCTGACACCAGACTGTCTTGAAGCGCAGGAACCTTCAGTACCTACAGCACGGTGTGAACCGCTGCTGCTGCAGGCTCTGCATTGCCACAGCCGGGTACCGTGCCGTAGACGTGGTGGGAGGTCTTCCACGCGGCGCCGTCAGGTTTGCCCTAAATCAGTTGATGTGTGGACCAAAATGTCGGCTACCAACTCTCGATACGCAGGGAAGAGTTTGAATGCAAGCCACAGCACCCTACAAACCGCTGCCTGGGAGACGAGCGGTGTGGCCGGGCAGAGGCTAACTGGAAGGAGAGTGATCTTAAAGGGGTCTGACAGTTCTGAAAGCTCATCAGTGCGATAATTAAGAAAATGCTAAAAGGAACAGAACCGTCTTAATTCGGTTCCCAGCTCGGGGAGAGAGCTCCTTGCTGAGATCCTCTCTCTGCAGTAACAGGAATGCAGGCAGACTGAGGCAGCCCAAGTTTACAGCAGCTAAGGTGGGGCCTGCAGCATCTTTTATCTTCACAGCTTGTCAGCCAGAATAATTTACCTAAAAATAGCTGCCTGAAGTTGAGCTTTGAATGTAAAATCCTTTTGCCCCTAACACAGAGAATCTCAGCAACTTCACCAAACACTGATCTTCACCTAGAGCAGGGCAGGACTCCAGCTGCACCTTTAATCTCTTGAGAGCGCTGCGGTACCTTGCAGACAGTTCGTGTCCGTGCTTCCTTCCTTACCGGCGGTCCTCCTCTGGAGGACAGCTCTGCGTGTGGAATTGGCACATAATGACCTTGTTCATTCTGTGTCGTTATTTTCCTCAGGGTTCCCCCGTCAGCATCTGTTTGTTCTCCCTTGCCAAATACTTCACCCCGTGAACTCTTTGGAACAGGGGCTCTGTTGTCTGTATGTTTGTCATTTGTGTCGCGTGGTAGAATCCCAGCCTGCGACTGAGGTATCAGAGAGTTATCCTAGTACAAATAATCTGTTTTCAAGGGAAAAGTGATAAATACAGCGCTCTGTGCCAACGAATTAAATAAGGTTCTTGAAAAGTTTCTTTTCTACTAACGTGTTGGCCAGTATATGCACGTGGTACCTCTGGCGAACGGAGGCGGTCTGTTTGCTGAAGTTCTGTCATCCTCTGTTTCCCCATTTTATCCAATAGGAACAAGCAGCAACAAGATGCGACACATCTCCTGTTCCAGATATTTCCCAAACAACTTCTCCAAAGAAGAGAAAAATCACTGTTGGAGGAAAAAGTGATGCGGTGAGTTAAGTGAAATTACTACTGCGGTCATTTCCCACTTGTCCTGTCCCCGGTCCTTGCTGAAATAGCACGAATGGTGAAGGAGGCGAGCCCCGCTTCATCTCCAGCAGATCTCTAGGGTCCCTTTCCACCGACCGTACAGCTACAGCACGTAAAAGCTTGATATCAATCGCAGGCAATGCTTCGTGACTTAAAACATCGTGAGTGTAAGCCCCTGCACAGGACAACCTTACGAGTATGGCAGAGATACCTAACCCCAGTTAACTCAGACTTTTAAATCACGCTGTCAGAATTCAAGACAGATGTTTCAAAATCAACCCCCGCTGCCTCCAAAGGCCATTTAGCAGGCATGCCGCTCCCCCGCCAGTTAGGGAGCTAAATATAACTTCAAATGCTAGCAGCGAGGGTTGTACCAGGGCAATAGCTCCGGTCCTAGAGTTCGATGGGGATTGAATCCTCCCCGGTGTCTCGTGGGGAAAGGGAAAAGGGTGTCACGTAGGAAGAACTGAATTGTTACTGGACAGCAGATCTCCTGACCCAGGGCTTCAGTCGATCGTGCTGGGAGGAGCTGTTCTCCGGAGCAGCAGGTTCAAGTTGCTTTGTGTTCCCTTCTGATAACAATCTGCAGTCTGAAGCAGGCAAGACTGCAGTTGCTTTGGGAGCGTCCTTGTCCTCCTTCGGTTTGTGTTAGTGAGCATGCTCTAGAGACCAAAGCGAATCGCAGAATTTGGTCCTCAGAAAGGGAGCTACAGCAAGGGGTCAGCGGGATGGCTGAAAGACTGGGGACAAAGGCAACCACTGAAAAACCAGTGTCTTCAGAGGCCATCGCAGACAGCCTGGATCATCTCCCTGTCCATCCAGCTGTGGGACAGGCACTTTGGTCCGCTAGGAAACACGACCGCTGTCCTCAAGAGACTTCATCACAAACAGCGCGCGGGGCTCGGCGAGTCCGAGCAGCAATGGTGGTGCAGGAGGAAGGTAGAAGGGGAATTGTGATGTTACGGGGTAGCTCTGACAGCGTACGTGCAACTGCGGATCACGCTGCGATCGTCAGGGTCTGAAGAACACAACATTACTCTGAACAAGGTGGTGAGGAAAATGAGTTTGAACAGGGAAACATTTCAGGCCTTGGAAAAGCGTAGGAATCCCTATTGGCTGCGCTGGTAAAAGCAGTTCATCTGCTGGGGTGCACCCTCCTTTTCTGATGGCAGACGTCTGATGGCAGGCGATGCTTTCAGTGCCCTGCAGCGTCTGCCTAAAGGGCATTAGATCAATAATCCCTCCGACTTACAGATGGAGTCTGAACCTGGGGCTGTCTGGACTCTTGCTAGATACTTCTCTGCTCCGCTTTGTGCCCGGGCAGGGACTAGGGCTGGTTTGCAACCCACGTGTCCAGTGCTTTTCCAGTCATGATCAGTCATGCAGCAACGCGCAGGGCAACAGGGAGGGTGTTGTAGGGTAAACACTGTGGCCAGGAACAGTCTTTTGAGAAGTTCTCTGTGTCTCGCCTTCCCTTTAGCGTCCCTTCCCAGCATTGTAATTAAGCTGTGCTTTAAGGGCCTGCAGAGAAGGAGACGGGGCAAACCATCCTGTTCAATAGTCTGTGATGGACCTCTCCTTCCCAAGTTTAACTCACGTATGGCTTGGTGTTCACAGCATCCCATAGCAGCGCACTCCACAGTTCATTTTTATGTTGAGTAGAAAGAATATGGGGTTTTTTAGTTATTTTAAATATGCTGCCTCTGATTCTACTTCTGTGTGAAATGATGAATTTTTATTTTATTTTATTTTGTGTGTTATCTGTATCAGTCACAGTTTTTCTATGCCCCTTTATCACCTGTCTTCCAGCCTGGAGGTTCTGTGCTAGCACGCGCTGTCCCTCCGTGTACCGCAGAGCTGCAGAACGAGAGAGGCCGGGAGGGACCTCTGGGAGTCCCCTGGTCCGAGCCCCCGCTCGACGGGGCCACCTAAAGCGGAGTGCGGACCATCCCAGCGCGCTTCTGTGGCGCTTGGCAGAGCTGCCTCCTAACCTGTCTGCCTGCCCGTCCTTGAGAGATTCCTTCCAGCCTCCCTGTAAGCATTTCACGTCTCTTCATAGAATCATAGCATCTTCTCCCTGTTTTTATTTGAATGAGTGCTTTATTCTGTATTAAACAGAATGGCAGCTGAGCATCCAAAGAAAGGTGTCTGGGGGCATTATCAGGTGTAAGCCTGCAGGCAAAGGTGATGAACATTAGGATAGCTATGCCTAAGCATATCCAGGCCCCAAGAATGGCCACTCAACCAGTTACTAGCATCTGCACTTGCGGAATAGCCTGCCCACGGTGCGAGGCCTTCATTGACTTGGCAGCTAATTACACCTATGTTAACGAGATTGGCACCTTCTCTGAAAAATGTCTCCCTTATGGTCACTCCAAGCACCCGCGTGCAAACCTCTGAGTTCTCCTGAGCCCTGCTAAGTTCTGAGCTGTGATGTTAGCTTGCAGTAGTATGTCCCAGGCCCGTTTGGTCAATAATAACGTCTTTCTTAGGTGCCTTTTAGCATTCTACCTTCTGAGTTCATTAAGTGTCCCTATTCTTTAATGCTGCTGCTTTATTTGAGCAAAGCAGCCCTTTGTTTGGAGCATCTGGCAACAGAGCCTAAAGCCGCCTGGAAGAAGAAAAGAGAAATGGGCAACTGAGGTCTCACACATTCTCCTTCACATGGTTCTCACTGTGTGGAAAAAGAAAGAGCACAGTGCCTGATGCACACGCCAGCAAATGGGTTAGCAGGTTAAAAGCAGCAGCGACAAAGTAAGAAGCTTTCCAAGAGACTCCTAGGCTCAACAAACTGGTTGAGGTGAGGGCTCCCAGCTCTTCTGCTGCACGGCCCTTCCTTGGGCACCAGAAGAGGCATGCCCTAGCCAGCACCTTCTCCATCCCGTTCCTTGGAACGGACGGCGTTGCGAGCAGGTGGGGGAGCAGGGCTGGCCTTTCCCCAGCCCGCTGCCAGAGCTGGTGCCAGTGCCTGCCCTGCTCCCCGTTCCCAGAGCAAACCTGGGAATGTTCCTTTTTAGCAGCTGAGAGGCATCTCCTCAGAGCTAGGCAGTGTCCTCTGCAGCGGTGGCACGCACAGGCTGACGTGCCTCGGCATGCCAGTCATCAGTCCCAGGTCATTTGCCAGAGAAGAAGAAACTTAGGACAAGCACGACAGAAAGAAATCTTGAGTTTCTCTCTTCTGACACCAGCAGCTTGAGCAGAGTGACTCCTGCTGAGTCTCCAGAGTCCACTTCTCTCCTTGATCAAGCGTGAGACCCTCAGCTCATACAGCCAGCCCGATGACTGTGTGCCGCTGCCTCGGGAGCGTTGGTGTTAGGGCTGGCACTGCTGTGCAGGCTGCACGCTAGGACGCTTGCTCTTACGGGCCAGGGCTCGTGCCGCGGCTGGTACGTGCTGCACCTGCACGCTGCCTGCCAGCCTCCGGTTGTAGGGTGATTCACTACTGGTGCTAGTGCCTGGGTTCATGCTGTAGCTGCTGAGCACCCCCTGACGTCTGTCCTCCTGCACAAACATCAGATTGGTGCTACGTTAAGTTGTGGTCAGTTCTTGTCCCGGTGTTAGTGCCAGGGCGCTCGGTGATATTTGTAACTAGCTTTCAGCTGAAACAAGCTACGGTGACTTTCTGCTCCGGGAACGGGAGTGATGCATTCTGGCGTTGCTCTGTAGTCATGGTAGCCCTCCAGACTGCTGCTTTGATCTCAGAGGGAGCGGTGCTGTAAAGTGTAGGCTGGAGGACGGAGTTCAACCAAGCAGATCCCAAGCCCGGACCGCTGGTCTCCGTGTGGTCTCGCTGGCGACGCTGGCCGCTCAGCGGCTGCAGGAGCAGGCTGTGCCTGGGCAGCCAGGGCCTGCTGTGTGAGCAGGGCTCGAGCGAGGGAGGGTTCGGCTAGCTGGCGCGGCTCGGTGCCCTGCCCCGCGGCGGGGCCCGTATAGACGGCAGCGGCTGCAGCGATCTCGTGCTCGCTCTCCCCTGTGTTTTAAACGGTTCATGGGAAGCAGGCACAGTTGTTGCAGAAACGGTGTCAAACCTGACCTCTGAGTGCTCTGACGGGTTGAATCAATACAGGATTAACTTCCTCCCTTCTTTCTTCTACAGAAGCCTCTTGGATCATTCCGTCCAGCCCCTTTCTCCTGCAGCCATAGCTAGTTGCTGTCATATCCAGACATTTCTTAGCGGTGTTCTACCATCTTCTGATAGCAGCAAGCTGCACGGGTCATTTTTGCAATAGGCCAGGGCCGTGCAGGTCACAGAAGCTCTCTGCCTCAGGCTTGGGAAAAACGCCATGCTGCTCCACAAGCTCCGATGATGGTTCTCACTGGGAAAGACCACATCTAACCCTCGCTGGTAAGGACCAATCTAAAGATTGTGCCTGCTGGTCCTGTCTGGCTTGTGCCTGAAGTATAGAAGAAAGCCAGCGTCCAGGGGAAGCGAGAGAAGGCGGACGATGTTTCTGAGCCTGAGCGGAAGGAAAGGGGGAGAGAGCGTGTGTGCCCCTTCCCATCTGCCCGGGATCGCGCGTGGCAGGCCCATTCACCAGCTTGGCAGGATTGCCCCAGGTCCTGATGGGGATTCTCTTTAAGATACAAGAAATAGTCCATGGGAAGAAGGTTTTGGGATGGGCGGTTGGCTCTTCGCCTTGAGGGTTCCATCCAACCCATGCTTTTCAGCTTTTCTCTGCAATCATTAAGGGTTTGAAGCCATTTTTGAAGAACTTCTATTCTGATTTCAGAATCAAGGGCTTTTGCAAAATGCATGAAAAACCATGTAACTTCTGGTAACCCTAGGAGAGACAGCAAGGTGCCAGCGCCTCGCCTGCCCTCTCTGGCCCCTTCCTGGCTGCAGCTGTACGTAGTCAGTGGCAAACATGGGGTGTCCACAAAGACCGCGGCAGGAAAACAGCAGGCAGGCTGCCAGGGGATCCGCAGCGAATTGCTCCGCTGCCTACCTGCTTGACTGCGATGGAGGAGTTCAGCCTCTGGGCTGCTATATGTCAAGACAAAATCCTGAATTCAGAATCGAGGAGCTCATGAAATCATTCCTGTTCCCTCTGCGAGACTGGATCTCCATCCCCCTGTGCGCACACTGAGGGAGAAGCAGGTTTTCAGACAGTTTCGGGAAGGTGCTTTGCTGTTTTCTCCCCCGGACCAGCAAAAGCGTGACTCCGCTCGCTCCCGTGGCTTTTTCCCCATATCCCGGTTCTCCCTTGGCGATTGCTGCTCTTGTCCTCTGCTCACTCTGTTCTGGCTTATAAGGAGTTAAGAGGTGGGATCTGTTTGTAGGAGGAGGCACTGTCCTACAGGCACAGACGGAGGGTACTGCCACTGCCTGATGCCATTTAGCTGGGGCTATAGCGGATGCTCTGTTGAAATCGGGGAAAGAAAAAGGGATGCCTATGGCAAGGTCTGGAGCGTGGCACAGAGACCCCTCGGGTGCAAGCGTGCAGGCCTGCTACGTGGCGGGGCTGGGTTTCTGAAGCCTGACCCAGCTTAAGTCCTGGAACCTGGGAGGCAGGACTCGGGTTAGGGATGAGATGCAAAGCCACGGCAGTGCCTTGCTAGGCGTGCTGGGGGCTCTGTGCCCCCCGGCGCTGAAAGGCTGGTGCCCAAACACCCATGAGTAGCTCTGGTGGGGACTGGTGCTGTTGTATACAGCAGAACTTGGTTTCATTCCGGAGTTCCCTGCTTTGAAAAATTAGGAAATTCCTCAGAAAGAATTCTAAACTCGCAGAGAGCTGGTTTAGGATGCAAAGTCAAGCATACGGAAGCGAGGAGCTCTCAGTGTGCGATGGTTAATTGTGCCAACTGTTTTGCCTCCTGTGTGCCTGTTGTTGACCACAGGTCATTTTTGGGGCTCTGGCCTCGGCCTCGTTTGGCCTGCAAAGCGCTCGTGTGGAAGAGGCGCAATTAGGGGGATGCTGCAGCTGGGCTCCCGGCACCTCCTGTCTGCGGAGCCTTTCGCTACGCAGCTTCTATTGAATTTTGTCTTTTTTTTTTGCATGGGCGTTCATAGGACGTTGCTATATAAAGATGTGCAGCTGTATCTAGACTTGAGCGTATTATTTATTCGTGTGGGTACAGTACACAGAACTAAAGCTGTCCTTGGAAAAGCCTTGTAAAATTTGATGATTTCCTATTCTTCATATTTTTTTAGGACCTTCTGTATTCTCAGTCATCGTATTCTTTAAAAACTATATGATATGCCAGTCTTTTTTCTGTTTTAATCACCCTCCTTGGTCTGTGGGTGAAGCAACAGAATTGGGGGAACTTCAAAGGGAAATGCAGGAAAACCTACTCGGACAAAGAGTGACCTGTAGTGTCTGCGCAGTGAAGTCTGCATCTCAGCTTCTTGCCAGTCTAAACAACCTGGCAGTGACTGCCGAGCAGTTGCTGAGAAATGGCCATTAATCCCCGCTTCGCCATCTTTTGACACAAAAGGGACCCTTTCTGTCTAGAACTGAGGGGACCGTGCCAGAAAAGTGCAGCGTGTCCAGGGCTTCCACTTGGGCAGATAATTTTCCCAGCGCTTTGCCCGTGGGTTTGCACAGAGGGGACAGGTTTTTCTGAGGGACGAGAATTGAGCTGATAACGGCACGTCTGCTCAGGGGTGCCTGCACAGTACAGCACGCTTTGCTGCAGGTCATGGCATGGTCAGCACCGAAGAGTCCACCCCGCTTTTATCCTGGCCCCCTCGCGCGCTGGTGCTGTGTGCGGGACCCAAGGTTCCACCTCGAGGCCTGAGCCCTGGCTTCCAACATGGAACTGTTTGTGCTTTTGGAAGGCAGCTGCAGGTGAAATGCAGGGATGCGTGTGGAGAAGGGGTGGCTGCCTCTCCAGGAGCCCTGGCCGGGGATCCTCAGAGAGGACTGGAGCTCTGGTGATGCCTGGGTGGGCAGGAGCTGGTGGCTCTGGTTTACTTTGGTGGTGCCGTGTAAAGAGCAGACCGAGCCTTTGGTTTCGGTCTCCCGTTCACAGCCAAGATCCCTCCCCTCCCCTTGCTGCTCACTCAGTGGAGAGATGCGAAGAGGAAAGGATGCTGTTAAGCCGCACTTTGCTCCGGTACTTGGCACATCCTTTGCAGTATCGGCTGTTTTCTGAGCAGAGACGCTGCCTGCCTCCTAACCGATGCAGCGATTCCCTGTCGCTCCCCTTGAAAGGAGCTGGAATCACAACCCAGAGAGTGAGCGAGTGATGCGGCTGCTGCACAGAGAGTGACTGAGAGGAAGAAAATTGGAGAGACTGGAATATGTGCCTGCCTCAGCAGCACTGCAGTGGTAAAGCCACTGACTGACGACGTGCAGGTTACTGTTCTTTATGCATTGCTACAGAGAACCCAGAAGTCGGGATGAAATGCATCAGCCTCCGTTTTCGCTGCTTCTCTATTGTCATCATGCGTTAATTGCTGAGAGTTATTTTCCTTCCTGTGGCTGCCTGCCTGCATCTCTTCTCCTGCTGCAGGAGACACAGTGAGGGAGAGAGCACAGCACCAGCCCGCTGTCCTGTCCCACAGGCAGGATTCTGCATGATGTGCCAGTGCAGTCAGGGGCTGCTGCAATGGTGCACAGAACCTCTGGAACAGCTGGATTTAGGATTATTAATGCTTTATAAGGTTGTCCCAGACTCCTTTAGCAATTAGCTGGAGACATCGGCCGCCCTTTGGGGCTTGCTGACTGCTTTCTATTTTCCTCTCATTACCGGTTTCACACTCATCTGGGTCGACAGCATTTGAGCTAGGGGAAGGGACTTTCTTGGCCAGGAATTGGAGGGTGCTGCGTGGAGAGTGCAGGTGCGAGCTCCGGGGGAACTACAGCCTGACCGGCCATGGCTCAAGCAGCTAAGCAGCTGAAGAAAATCAAAGATATTGAGGCTCAGGCTCTGCAGGAGCAGAAGGAGAAGGAAGAATCCAATCGCAAGCGCAGGAACCGCTCTCGGGACCGGAAAAAAAAGGTCAGTGGCACTGGGGCAAGCAGCCCTAGATCCAGATGCCTGCGCTTGTGGCAGCGAGTGCTGTCTGTGGTTTGGGGGGTGACAGAGGGGCAGTCTGGTCCCTGTACAAACCTATGTGCAGTCAGCCCAAGAAACAGTCTGCCAAACAGAGGATAACTTTTGGGGCCAGGAATCTGCTGTTTGCATTGAGACTTGGGGGGGGGGGGTGTTTATAAAAAAGCCTGGTGAAGTGAGGGGTTTGTCAAGGCAGCTAAAGAGACTCACTCAGCCCAGTAACAGATTTGATCTCTAAGATAAAATTGCTGGCTTCTAGCTTCATGCAGTTTCCCAGAGTTGCTCTGTGTCTGCAGAGCAAAGGGGCAAGAGACCCCCACCCTTTTCTCTAGCGAAGGAGCAGTTGCGGTGTCCACTCCATGCCCTGCTGCTTCTCTGCCAGAACACTGAAACCAGGGTACAGCGGGAGCAGACCACCGACGGCACGCGCGGTTTTGTGCAGGGGAGCGAGCCCTCTGCTGCTGCTCAGGCAGGCTGTGTTGGGGAGCAGGGCGCAGGGCGTCCCTCCCGGCACGGCTCATCCCTCCCGGCGAGGGCACGTTACGTGCTGGCAGCAGGTGAGTGGGGGGCCAGGAGCAAGAAGAGGTGTCTTTCCCCTCCGCTGACACCGACGTGCCGGAGCCTTGGGTCCACCAGCTGTACCAAGCCGTAGCTCCTCTCTGGGAAGTCGCTGCCGGCTTTTTCTTGCCGCCAGCTTCCTGCAGGAGCAGGCATCTTGCTAAGATAGCCTTGCTGCCCCTCGGAGACCTCTTGAACTGAATGTTCTTCTCACAGCAAGGCCTGAGGGTGTATGTGCTATGCACCAGTGCAGAGAGGCAGTGAGGAGAGGTGAAACCAAGGGTAATCAAGGATACATGTGAGAGGAGGTTGCAATACAGGGATGTCTTAGGTGGGCTTCTCCTCTGCCTTTAGCAAAAGACTTGGAGACTTCCACGGGCCCCCTCTGAGCAAGAGCCCCGCAGCAGAGCTCTGCTGCTTGGGGCATCTCGATAGCTGCGCCCTGAGAGTGCTGAGTCTTGCTGAGATGCTGGGGACAGGCACTGCTAACCAGCCCCCAGGCTTTTATTCTTCCTGCCACGCTGCTGGACAGCTGCTGGTTCAGGCTCTCTGGGCTAGTCCTGGACACTGGACTTCCTAGATTTCATTCATCCCTGTTTCTGGTGAAGGCTCAGGCCGTGAGTCTTTGAGAAAACCATCCTCTTCCCTCCTGCCCCCTCCCCGAAGCCCAGTGCATATGTGTCTTGGTGATGGGTTGGGAGATCCAAAGATACCTGCAAAGTGTCTGGACTTCTCATGTGGAAGGTACTCGAGAGAGCACCTTCTCGCCAGCTCCTTGTGAGAGACCCAAGATGCACTTGCTGCCAAGACACAGCAGGATGCAAGTGAGGGAGCTGGCAAAGGACCACTGAATACACCCAACGGGGTCTGCTTCCCTGGGATGGGAGAGACCTTACAGCGATAAACAAGCCTTCTGTAGTATGCCATTTGGGATTGTCACAGCATGGGGAGCGCTGAGCAAGGTCTCCTTGCAGAAATCAGCAGGGCTCTGGCGCGCCGAGGAGGAGCTGATCTTCAGCTCTCCCTTCCTGAGCGGTGAATCCAGGGAACGCGCTGGCAGGGGAGGCCGGCCTGCCTCTCAGCGCGGTGACTGTGGTCAGGGCGGGCGCAGCCCCTGGTCACCCTCCCGTTCCTCTTGGGACCAAAGCTGGGTGTAAGGGTGTTCGCTTTTCTTAATGCCAGCCCATCTGGCCAGGGCAGCCCAGGAGGGGCCTGCGTCTGCAGAGAGCCGCTAAGGGCAGAGCAGCGGACACAACCGCAGCGGTTGTGGGGGCTTCATCTGCGTTAGCCTGGGTGTCTGTCAGGGCCCTGTGAGTCTGCACGGGGCTGGTGTCAGGTCTCTGCAAAAGGCCTCTCTTTCGAGAGGCTCCTGCACCGGCCGCTGGAATGGACCCAAACCACTGCTGTGTCTCTAGGTCCTTCTGCTCCTCCACCTGTGCCTGCCTCTTGGCTCTTGCGCCGCATAGAGCTGTAGGCTCTTTGGGGCAGAGGCTCTTTATTTGCTCTGTGTTGGTACAGCGCAGCGTGTCAGTGTCTTGATTTATGGCTGAGCCCACCACGCACCGCTGCAATGCAAGTTATTAGTGGAGGGGTAACCCATCATCCAAGGGAGTGCTAGCATGACATCAAGCCGTGGAGATGGCCAGAGGAAGGAGATGATGGCCCCAGAACAAGTTTCTTCTCATCCCATGCAAGCTGATGTTATGTCTTGGGGCATGAGAGCTTTGTATCCTTGAGCGTTTCCAGCCTTTCTTGTGTGGTTGTGTGTGTCCCGTGAACTGCACGGTTGGATCCTGCCAGGACCTGGTGTCCTGTGATACCTGGAGGCAGTGAGTTCTCTTATTTAATGCTGTGTTGCCCCAAACCCTTCTCCTTGGACCATTATATTTGTTGCTTTTTAGTTTCCATGGCAATTTCTTGGCTTTTATATTAAGTGCATGTAACGAGAACACGACTGACCTTGTACTGTCCATTTTCGCGTGGTGTGCCTCTCACTTGTCTCTCAGCCCAGGGACAGCCTAGGTGCATAACCTTGTCCCTCCTCCTGTATTCCCTGCCCCCAGCCTTTGTAACTCAGACGATGAGAGCTGATGTTTCGTTTGACAGGGGCTGCATCAATGATTTAAGGAATGGTATCTTGTCACCCACCCTTGCTCTCCGTGCGGCGTAGGCACACTTGTGGTTTGGGCCAAGCTGTGCATTAAACAGCCAGAGACGTCCTGAAGAGTGCTGCTGCTCTGTGGGCTCTGCGGCATGGCTGGAGGTTGCCTCCGGGGAGCGAGCCCTCACTAGTCCCGTCCGTTGCCACGTTCAGTGCAGGTGCTGAGTTGTGAGGAATTAGGAGGTTTAGCGTAATGCGTTGGTGGCTTTGCAGGGCGCCCTGCGGACAGGCGGGTGTGACAGAGAGCAGCCCGTGAGCAAAGGAGGCTGTGAGCTGAATAACAGAAGTTCACTGCCGTTAGAGAATTTGCCAAACATCATCTGGGTTGGCTTCTTGCTATTCCTGCCGCAGCATCCCAGCTTCAAGTCTCTGTGCATTTTGCTTAGATGGCCACTTCACAGGGGACCAGGGCCACTCAGTTACAGCTGCTGGGCTGCCTGTGGAGTCTCTGATGTGGCCAGCTGCGCGGCCAGGCGAGTGGTGACGGACAGTAGCAATATCTGTGCTTTGGATGCAGCCATCTGTCTTCTTTTTGTGGTTCTGGGAGGTAGTGACGGTCAAGAAGGCTGCAGGTGAGCCGTGTTCAGGCCACCTCGAGAGGCAGAAAGCCCTCCCTTGGAAAGCAGGCAGAGCCCTTAAAAGATACAGCCCTGCCTTCTGCAGGGTCAGCGGGGAGCGGCACGGCCCATTGCGAGAATGGGACGTTTTGATGCCAGGTCTGCAACTTGTCACATGAACACACTGTTATATCGAGTCCTTTTTTGAGTTGCATGTGGCTTGCTGTTGTGGCTATATATTAAAGGGAGAAAATGGACCAAATCCCTTTCCAGGAATTCTGGAAGCATTAGCAAAGCTCATCAAACGGGTTGTTAGGGCCCAAAATGTCTAACCCCCAAACTGGGGCCCAGAGTACTTGGCTCGCCCTTTGTTTCGAACACACATCTACAAGCGACTTGCAGCTGTACCAGGTGCCCCCAAGACCTGCAGAGCCTTCGATTGAGACTAATAAATAAAACAAAGTTAACACGTTTACGAAAATCATTCTTCCTATTGGAGTATACTTATTCTGGTACCAAATTCAGCCAAATATCCAGTCAAGCAGAGGGGCAGAGACCTTCATCTGAGGAGTACGAAGAGGCAGATACCAGCTGTGCTCCTCGGTTGGCAAGCGGGCGCGCGGGATTCATGGAGCTGGATGCTGGAACCTCTAAGACATCTGTGCCAAGAGTGCTATGCAGCAAATGAGACCAGCAGCACTTCAGTAACAGCAGCAATGCTAATAATGTCCAACGAGCTCCTCAAGCGCACGTGTGAGAGCATGTGCAGCCTCTGTGCAGCATAACTGTGGCTACTGGATTAAATAACAATCTAGCCAAAAGCTCAGAAGAAAATTCCTATGATACTTGCTATCAATGTTTAAATGATAAATTATTAGTATGGAAGATGTGATACATCCTCTCCGTACATTCAGAGTAAGTTCTGCTTTGGCATCTAAAGAATAGAGGACGAGGCTGCCTGAATTTACCACTTTTTGTTTTTTCCTTTTTTTGGGGGGGTAATGAGGAACAAACCGCTCTGCTCTTCCCACTCCTGTCCAGTTTCTTTATCTTGCAAGTTGCCGAGGGTAAGCCAGTCTCTTGTGATGGATTTGTAGAGCATCTCACACAATGCAGTCTTGAATGGTGAAAGAAAAAGATTCCTAATAAGAAACTCTCTGCATAAAACTCCTTGCCTTTTTTCTAGTTGTCCCTTTCTGGGAAACAGCGCACAGCCCAGTCTGAGGGTTCCTGACTCGCCACAGTGTAGGCTGGCACCCAGGCTTGGTGCAGTGTTTCTTCTGCACGCTGCAGCGGGAAATATTTTAGTGCTCAGTATTGCCCACCGAGATACATCCCAGCAGGAGAGGCTGGGAGGGTGCTTCGGAGGAGGGAGGCAAGAAATTTGTGAGAGAGGGTTTGAAATAGGTGGGAAAGAGAGAGGTGTTTGCATTTGGCAGAGCTGTGGCGGAGCCAGCTCTTCCACCGGCGAAACGACATGGTGGGAAAGGGCGAAGGGAGCCGAGAGGATTGATTGACCCCTTTGCATTCTCAAGCGTGGATCAGGAATAAATGTGAATGTAACCGGCTGACATCAACTGTTAGAAGAAACTCCAGGCTGAGGCGTGTGAGGTGAGTTGGGAGAGGGGCTGGGTCCTGGATGGGCAGCTCTGAGAAGATTGAGGCGACGTGGAGGATGCTAAGGAGAAAGGTTTTGCATGGAAGAAATTTTGCGTGCTTAGGAAGCTGGGGAAATGTGGGAAGTAGAACAGGTCAAGTAGGGTTTGGAACAACAGCCACAAGCTCAATCAGAGAGAGGAGCAATTACAGATGATTCCTTAGGCCAGTCGAAGAGTCACCTAGGGTGGCCATGCTGGTGCTTGTTTTGTGACAAGCCAGAGAGCCCACTCACCGGCTGTTCACTGATGAGCTGTACCAGGGTGGAACTTGAGTCCAAGCCTAGGATCCCCGAGATGGAAAATCCGGACACCTCTGTCAGAATTATGCAGTAAGCACGTGAGGAATCGCTGCTGGAGTGCTGCCAAGGAGAAGCCATTGGGGCTATTCTCCCTGCTTGCCTGCCGTCCTTCCCAAGGGCTGTCCCTAAGCAGCAGCCTTCAGCTTGCGCTGGGTTTAGAGGGGCTACAGAGGAGAGTGATGGACAGAAGGAGGGCAAAGGATTTCAGCAGACCTGGGCTGCGGATGGCTCAGAACGTCCCCGGGATAACTGGACTTCTGACCACCGTTGCGCGCTCCTCCCATGGATGTCTGGCCTGGTACAGTTGCTGGACTGGGCTACCTGGATTCTTGCATTCAGTGGCAGTAGATCCTGCCAAAGATGTGACATGGCTGTCAGCCACCCAGGGCATCACTGGCCGCTGGGAGCTGGGTTGGTATCTAACCTGCAAGCTGGAGCTCATCAGCAGGAGAAAGGACCACGCTACCTGCAGACTCCCAGAACAGGGAGCTGCTCTGTCTCCTTTCTCTGCCCGCTCCTAGGGCAACAGCTCCAGCTGCAACTTCTGTTGTCTCCCACTGCGAGTTTTGTCGGTTCCATCAGCCAAAACTCCTCTGCCCCTCCTTGCATCGCAAGAGCGATGACTATGCAGGCACCTTTCCTGAGAAGTTAACCAGTTTGTGGCGTGGCCCGGCACTGAAGAAGGCACCTTTAGGACCGCGTGAGATCAGCGCTAGGTGAGGCCATGAGGATACTGGTTGCTCCAGCCACTGGCAGCAGCTCTTTGCAGCCAGGATTGGGTGTCCGGACTCCAGTTACTCTCTGTCTGAGGCGCTTTTTCTGCAGAGGAATTGGCATCTCCTGCCTGGAACAGGATGCTGCCGTGCAGGGCAGGGAGAAGGGGCATGGGATATCGGGACAGCCGAAGCCTTTGAGACTCAAGGAAGCCCTAGCTTTTACCACCCCGAATGTAACCAGAGGGACAGCGTAGACAAAGAATTAAACTCTGTGACTAGGAACGGGCTCAGCTGTTAGCTATCTAGCTATTACATAGGCTTTCAAAAGGATTTTGCAAATCAAAGGGCCATCTTAAATCTTTCTGTGGGTTGTGTGTGCGCTAGGTGCAAACCAGCAGTACAGTGTTGAATCTTTTCTGCGGTAAATGTCCAGTGTGTAAAGCTGGGAAGGTGTTTTGTACACACAGCTGCTGGCAAATTGGGGCAAAGCTTGAGCTCCTTTACAAGTGATGCGGTGCGCTGAAGGACGGAGCAATTGTGGAGGCTTTGCACCCCACATCTGCCCGGTGTGCCACCGTGGAACTGCTTTGTGTGACTGCAAGGTAACTGTGACCCTCCAAGCTCTGTCAAGGTTGTTGGGGAAGCAAGTCCCATCAGGATTTGGGGAGGATTACGTCAGCTGGCTGCACTGTCAGGAGATTCAGACCTCTGATTCATAGAAGCTTAATAAATATTTAGTTCTTGCTTTAGGCTGGGTTGGGAAGTACAGGGGCTGTGTGTGACGATGACTTTCTCTGATGCTGTTTATCTGACCTGCCACTGGAGTCCTGTACAAATGGAAATGCTGTCAGGATTAAAAACGGCATCAGTGCCACGCTGCATTGTACCGCTCTGCTGCCTGGGGCCCAGAAAGGGGCTTTTTTCTCACCACCCACTAAGGTCTCCCCTCCGTCCCTCTCCCTCCCTGGTACGGAGTCAGCAGCAAGAAGAGGCTGTTTCAAACTTACCTTTGACCAAACTCTGTCCAATTTCACTCGCCGCCGCTCACAATCACCCTCTAGCATTTTTCTATTAGGTTGCAATGCAGCATGCGCTGGTTATAATGGGAGCATCTGGGCTCCCAGCACTTGTATTTTCTTTCCAGTGTTTGCATTCAGCACGGGGGAGGGATGGCAGAGGACAGCGCCCGGCGTATTTGTGTGCAGGAAGGAAAATGGCAATGCAGAAATTACACTGATCTCAATGTTCCTTCCCAGCGGGGAGGTTACAGGAGTTTCTGGCTGAGCATGGTTTGTCGCAACGGGCACAGACCAAGAGCTCTTTCAAATGGCCCATTTAGAAAAATCAGAACATTTATATGGTAGCAGTTCCCCTCTGGTGTTTACCTTTTTCTTCTTTCACTGTCTGCCTTGCCCTTTGCAGGACGTGGTGCCAAGAGAGCCCAGTCTCTCAGATAATGTGAGCTAATATATAAGGAGCCGTGTTTGACTTGGGAAGTCCATCCCTTTCCCAGTAAATAGTTGTCCACAAATACTAAAGTCAGTTGTAAGTGAAGAACAGCTTGTACAGTACTTAGCTAGCAAGGCACTTCAGAGCCTGTGCCTGTGTCCTTTCCTGACATTTCCAGGCAGGAGGGAAAAGCAGCGCGGGGAGGGGAGGGGAGCGGCTGGCGGGTGGAGCAGGAGCAGAACCCGGGCGTCTGGATGCGAGGGATGCCGGGTCCGAGCAGCCCCTGCTGCTGCAGGGACTCGCCGGGGAGGGAGGAGGCACTGAGGGGAAGCTGGTGCCATTCTGCTCTGCTGCTCTGCAGGCTCTTAAATTATTCAGGTAATAACGGCATCTATATGTGCTTGGTAAGCCTACCAGTTATCAAGGGACTGGAATGAGGTGAGCGACGTTTGAAACCTTGCAGCATTCAGAAATCTCTTTTGGGAGCAAGTTCTTTCAAACTGTGCCCTCTCCTCAGCGCCGGGTCCCTTGGCCAAGGTGCCTGCCCCAGCAGGGCACTTGCTACGTACAGGCAGCGAGCCCTGTCTCGAGCAAGCGCCTGCAGGAGGATAAGAAGCCGAGGACCGTGCCCTTTGTGGACGTCCTGCGCTCGAGAGCCTGCGGGGCTCAGTTTCTTCGCGGTAGGAAGCCGCCTGTAGTGCACTGAAGCTGAGGTACAGCAAGCTAGATCTGAGCTCGAAGGAAAGCAGCTTTACAGAGTGCTAAAATTAGAAGTTTAGTCTGAATTATGCTAATTTGTTTTAATTGTCTAAGTATGTCAAGGTTCTTCAGAAATGTACCCTCTCTGTGCTGGTCTGGAAAGGTGCAGCATCACTGGGGGCGTGATGGAAGGATGGGTCAAGGCTTGCAGAGATTTCTGGGTTCCCTGCCCTACTTACATCTCTCTAGCAGTCCTCACCTCCAGCTCTCAAAATGCCACGAGGGTCGTTTCTGAAAGCGTTAGCCCTGGATTGCATACACCGGCCTTGTTAAAACCTTAGCTTAGAGGGCAGCCCCCTGGGTGCAGGGAGGTTCCTGACGCCTCGTCTCTGTAAGGGGACTGCTCAGGACGGCAGAACCGTCTGCAAATTCACATTTCCTTTCACAGCTGAACTATGTCATGTTTTGAGCCCCAACGCTGCAAACAGCAGCAAAATTCAAGCTCCCTTCCTATTTGCAAACCAAATTTTGCTGACTGGGTGAAACATTAAGCCAGAGCCATACATTTCTGTGTAGGGGCTGCAAATGTAGGGGACTATGTTAAAGCTATGCCTTCAAAATGTTGCAGCCTCAGTGGAAAATCTACAGCAGAAACAAAGCAGCAGGTATTCACCGAAGTGTCTTGGGAGGCAGAGGGAGAGAATGCAGCAGCGGGAGAGCATTTAGAAAACAGACGAGGTTTCTATATTTATACAGAGATGAGGAAAGAAGGAGAGAGTGTGCGTGCGCGCGAGTGTTTGTGTGTGTCCAGGTCACGGAGAAGACTCCTGTTTAAGCAAAAAGGTACTGCAGCAAGACGACAAGCAGAAATGAAGGCTATGGTCCTTCACTGCGCTGTGGTGGCAGGGCTTTTCGGGGCTTGTAGGTGCGTTCGTGGGCATAGGTTGGACCTTTTAACTGGGAAATGCAGAGAACAGAGTGCTGAAACCCTTTGCAGAGTATGAACTATGTTAGGCTTCTAACTAATCTGATGGTCTCTGCAAAGGAATAATAAATATTTTCACCTTTTTACAGTGTTGTTTGTCCAGAAAACGAAGGCGATGCATAGTGCATTCAGAGTCCATTTAGTTCTGTCATGATGCCATGCCCGGAATGGGGAGCATTGTGCCTTTCTCAGGGCTTGCTGACTGCAGCACAAAGCAAAGAATAAGATAAATGCTGTGAGGATGTGCCGTTTGGTGGGTGAGACAGACAGGTGCGGGGTGAGCTAAGGACAGTTCCAGCTTTAACAGTGTACTTCCCGACTTGCAGAGCATCTCTGAACGCAGCAAAGATGCTGCCCCTTTCTGTGGGTGCCCCCGCGAGCACTGTGCAGATACCTGACTGCTGGCCTTGGGCAGCAAAGGCGCTGACCCATCGGCGCGACTGCTCCATCTCCATCTCGTTCCAACTCTACCCCCATGTCATCTGGCGCTTTCACGGACCCGGAGGCAGTACAGATGCCTGGCATCCTAATGCACTGGATGGGACGTACTCTGAGGGTCTGTCGTCTATTTTAAGGGACGTTCTGGGAAGGAGAAGAGGGTAGTGTCTGTGCTGTCGCCTCACAGGGACTAAGCTGTCCGCTCAGCTCGCTGATTGACTGAACCAGCCTGTGGTCACGCAGGGTCTCGGAGCTTTGCCTTGGGCGAGCGTTGTGGGAAATGCTGTACTAGGCTTTCCCAGCAATTTGACCCTTCCATCTCCAAACATGCTGCCATTAAACTCCTTGTCTTTTCAGGTACTTCAGCAGCTTGCTCTCCTTCCTCTCCCCCCAGCTGCAGGCACTGCCTCTCAGGCCTGAGAGCTGCGTCCAAGCATGCATACATTGCTCTGCTGGGGGAAACTGTTCTGCTGAGCAGTAGATGCTAGTCTCCATAGCCCAGCTTTAAGTTGTCATTGACAGGTTGTGAATGGCACTCGGGGACCTTGGAAGCTCTCGGGCAAACACGGAGGGTCCTGGGCAATTTCGTAAGGCACGTGCCATCAACCTGCTAGCTCCTCTCATCTAGCAGCCTTCTGGGTAAGGTGCTGGTGAGGTTCTGGCGGTGAGGTTGCCACGCTGTTTCCCGGAGCGTGCCTTGGCCGAGGTACTACGGTCTGCTCTGCTGCGTGCCTGCTCTCTCTGACCTCGGAGTTTGCAAAGAAAGAGATTCTTGTGCTGGTGCTTTGGATGGACGTTGAACATGACTGGCTTTGCTGTTGGCACTGGAGGGTCCAAAACAAGCCAGTCCTTTTCGCTCCATTGTTCTTTATAATCTTTTAAAAACAAAGTTAAGCTGGTGTTATCAGCATGTGGAAAGATTCAGAAACTACCAGCCTTTTTAACACCTTATATTAATTGGCAGGGAGAAGCGAAATCTTACCATGCAACATCTCAAAACTGTGAAAACATATCGCAACACAAGGCAAAGACTTACAAGTCAGCTGTCCCTCTTTTTGCAGGTGTCACGCAAGCTGTAGTGATGGAGCAGAAAAATGGCTGCTTTGGGCTGTACCTTGCTCCTGCTGGAGAGCATCTGTCAGAGCTTTAGGCAGAGGTGGGATGCCAACCAAGCTCTTTCTTCCATTCCTCCGCGTGGGGAGGGGAGAGAGTGAACGGGATCTTCCTTTGGCCTGCCTGGGAACCGGCTGTGCTCTGTTGATGACTGAAGTGTGAGCTTTTACTGTGCGCTGTAATCATATGCACACCTCTTCCTTTTCCTAGGTTCTTACTCTGCTGTTTGAATCAAAAATGGTCTGCTGTAAGTTATTGCGGTGGATTTGGTTATAGGAGTAAATAGTGTGTTCTTAAAGAAGATGCTAAGCTTCAATAATCCAGTGTCCGTGACTTGCAAATCTCTGCAGGGAGTTTCTCTTGGTTTGGGGTGTTGGTTTTTTTTTTTTTTTTCTTTCTGTCTTTCTGTCCCCCCTCCGTTTGCCTGTGGGGGATGAAAGCACTCAAGCTGGCAGCGGGCATGGGGAGTGGAGCGTGGGGTGGCGGCGTGCTAGAGCGTTCTCGGAAAGGGAAAACTCACCTCATCGGCTTTTGCTGCTGGACTTGCTTTTGCTGCAGTGGGGAGTGTTATGGTTCTGCTTCCCATCCTTAATGCTGAAACAGAAGTTGTAGCTGTGGGCCACTGTCTTTGGCATGGGGGTATTTCAGCTCTAGGAGATGCCTGCGTGGGGTCTGTATTTGGCCTGCAGGCTATAATTTTCTAAGCTTTTTCATTCTTCAGCTCTTTTCCTGGCAGAATCATCTCTGCTCACAGTGACAGTAGATTTGGTCCAAGCAAGAATTGCTCAGTGGAGCATGGCATGGCAGCTCTCTTTACACACAGCTTGGACGTGCCACCGCACCGATGCACAGCAACGTGCTCCTGTTAAAGAGCAAGATGATGGTCAGCAGGCTGACCCCCTTTCTGTGAGTGCTGGGAAAAATGCTTCTTGTCAAGCCCGCTGTCAAATGGCTGCGGAGCTGAGATTGCAGTAAGAGGAGCTGCAGTATCACAGGACAGAAGTATAAAATATCTCCTTGCCCGTCAGTACTGTATCAGCAAAACTTCTTCTCAAAGCTTGTGAAGTCGTCCCCGCCGATGGTGAGGTATGCCTCTCATTCCCGCCAGAGGAGTCCTCCAAGGCCAGCAGCAGCTCAATAAGGCACAGACGAGATCGCCCTCTCTCCATCCAAAATGCGCTGTCTCCTGGCAGCCTTTCGGCAGGGATCGGCAGCACCTCCCCGCGGGGCCTCTCAAGAGGCTGCGTGGCCACCATCAGCAGGAGCGGAGGGGCCGCGTCAGGGCCGTTCGTTCTGCCTTTCTTGCACTGCCACAGACACCGTGGGTAAATTGCAGATATTTGGGCAGAGGAGCTGGCGTCTTTCACTGATTCACTTTGCTTTCAAGTCATGCTTTAGAGCTGCGAGTACTGTGAGGACACTCGGAGCAAGCTGATCCAGAGGCTCTGCTCACAGCTGCAATAGCGAAGCAACTTCTTCATGCAGCGTGGGGATAAGGTCTGTTCGCCGGGAAGGGCGTTGCGTATTGGGAGTTTTAGTCTGAACAGACTTGGTCTCTGCAGAGGTGGTGCGTTTTGTCCATTTTGCTGGAAATAAATGTAGCGTTGCACCCAGGAGCAGAACGGAGGGTGCCCAGTAATAACGCAAGAACCTGTACTTTGTTCTTGACAGAAAGAATCTATTGGAACATAGTGGGAGAAAAAAAAAAAAGAGCTCAGCCGAGGAGGAAGCTTCAGAGTTTCCTTTATTGTTCTTGTGAGATTTCTGGAGGGGAAAAAAATGACAGCAACAACAAAAAAACAACCAAACAAAGCAAGTAACACGCTTTTTGTCCTCTTTCTGGAGCTGCAGCCACTGCAGTTACCTCCCCACCCTCAAGCTGTCTGCTGTTTACTGCTGAGCTTTGCCAGCAGGTTACTGGGATAATGTTAGGTGCGTTTAATGATGGAAAGTGCCCGGAAAATATGCATAGATATATCATTTTTGTGTTTAAATTCAAAGAGGTACATGACATGCCAGTGATGTGATTGGGAGCTGCCAGGAAACAACAGAAATTCAAGGAATCTCTTTGGGACCCGAACCATGAACACAAGGACCTAATTTTGGCTATGTTTTCGAAGACCAGCATGAACAAACATGCATACAAACGTGTTGTTTGGAGGACGTTGTGCCTCTGAAGAGGCGCGAAGGGTTGCAAAGAGGTAGGAGAACAGACCGCGGTGCTGGGGGCTTCCAGCGGGCCCACGCTGCAAAAGGCGGGCAGCAGGTAATGCAGCAGAGCAGCTGTAAGGCGACCAGCGTGCTCTCCTCTCTCTGCCGCAGCGGGCAGCCTGGCCAAAGCGTGGTTCTCAACCTCTGCCTGCTGGCGGGTGAAAACAGGCCCTCTTTTCTTTTGAAAAGAACTTGAGGAAGCCAAAAGAGGAAATAATTAGTAGGATTTTCTTTACTGTTTAATTCCATTCACAGGCATGCACAGCCAGAGTATTCACTGTAAAGCAGGTACTCAGACTCCCCCTATACTCCAAGAAGTTAAAAGGAGGCAATCTAAAGGTTTTAGGTTGAACTGCCTTTGTGAGCCTGGTATCCAGCATCCTCTACAGTTGCTGTCAAAGATCCTGTGATGCTTTTCCCAAGAAAAAGTGTGTGTGTATGCGTGCGTGCGCACATGCGTGGATTGACTCCTCTGTTCAGCCAAAATCTTTCTCGGGTAATTGCACTCTGCTCCTGCAAGTCCCTTGTTTCTCCAGGTCCTTGAGTTCTCTGTAGCATTTCTGTGGTCTGCTGAAGGCTGCCTCCTCTTGCGCTGGGTGTGGGAACACTAGTTTAGCGAGAGGGCAAATGAATATAGGGGAAACTTTGCGATTGTGGAGTAGGCTGAGTCTTGAAATGAAAGCGGTGGAAATGGCGGAGCGCAGGACATAGACGTTCTCTCTGTAGGAGACTACTTCAGGTTTCTGTGTTTCGTATTGTAAAGCAAATTCTGTCAGAAGTCTAGCATAAACCCTCCTCAAATGTTTCAAACCTTCCTCTATGCCCTCACATTTCAGGACTTCTCGGATTGTACTGAACCACCCTAAGCTGGTAGCTCGGTCAGGGCACGTGGTAGGCAGGGGTCGGTGTCTAGCATTTCTAGGCACTGACAGCATTGGTTTTTTGCAAAGCCGCAGGGAATCCTGGTGCTAAATGCTACAAGAGTATTCATCTTTGAAGGTAAGCAACTGCGCAGTCCTTCTGAGCTTGGAGGTGTCCTTGCGATGCAGGGGATCTCCGTGAGCTGCTGGAGGGGGGATCAGCCCGCCTGCTCCTCCCGTGCCCTGCACAGCCTGTCTGTCCTTTGCAACTACCTCCTCCTCCTCCGCCTCTGATGGGAGATGGGGACAGTGTTACGCCACATGTCACTTGGCTCTGCTGGCTTTTCTGTGGCCGGTGGCAGCCCCTCCTGGCTCCCCATCACTGCTCTGTGGCCAGCACTCCTGTGGTGCTCGGCTCCCCGCGCTTGCTGCCGGCACTGATAACCTGGAGTAACAGCATCTTATTTTTGAATCATCGCGACGGGGGAAGGGGGATTTTTTTATTAATAACCCAAATTACCCCGTGAAACAGCAGCTTGTCTGATGTTAAATATTAAACTCCGCTAAGTGGGTGAGCCGGAGCACAGAAACAACGGCACGCTGCTAATGACTGGCTGTGGCAGGAGACGGCAGCGGTGCCTGCCAGCGTGCATTAATCCTTGCTCCTTGGAGAGTCTTCCATCTTCAGGGCAGTCAGGTGCTCCTCCACGCAGCTCCCCAGCTTCTGAATGGCATTTTGCATGCTTTAAACAGATCAGCACATCAAAGGCTGGCGGATCCTCGCTCTGGCGTTGCCATGGCAGCAGCAGCTGAGAGGATTGGGATGTTTCTGGGATGGGATTGTGTTGCTGGGCGTGCTGGGGCAGAGCAGGGCTGCTCCCCGCACGCCGGCGTCGGCACCGGCCTGAGCGCGCCCGCCGCTGCCAGCGGCGGGTGGCTCCCTCGCTGCGTAACGGGACGACCTGCCCCAGTTGAGGGGTGCTGTGATGCAGACCTCTGCGTGCGGACGGCTCACCTCAGCCCCCTCTCGTCTGGGAGGGAAGGAGGGAGTCCTTCCCATGCTGCACCGCACGTGGAAGTAGGTCAGCTGAATTATACCCTTAGAAATGCTTGTTTCTCTCCGCTGGCTCTCAAGGGAGCCGAGACCGCAAGCCCTGCCTCGAGCGTTGACTCTGTAGGTGCCTAACACTGTCACGGTGAGCCTGCCCTTGGGGTGTCTGCCCCAGGTGCCTCTTCTGTCCCCTGCAGCTCCCCCCGTGCTGGATACGGTGCGTTTCCAGAAGCGAACATAAAGCTGAGCTTTAAACACTCTGAAAACACGACATCGGTCTGGCTGGGCAGCACGCTACAGCAGCATGGCCGGGGGTCCGCTGCTGGGCCTCGCCATTAGTCTGTCAAGCTGTGTTTCCTCGGCAAAGTGCCCCATCCTCCTTGTTGGGTGCTGTGAAATTGCCCCTGGGAATTCGGGGCTGGTTTGCGAGCATTTCTCTGCTGGGTGATCCTGGCATCTCCAGCCAACGTCTGCTGAGGGGACCGGCACATGTGTGGCTTATTCGGACATGCACGTAGCAAATGTCCTTTGGGGGTGTGGTGGTGGGCACTCGGGAAGAGCTGGGTGGTTTGATGAAGGAAAGCAGGTAATTTGGAGCACCCTGCCTGCTCCTTGCGCTGCCACAGCACAGGCATCCAACTGCCAGTCCTGTGGCCTGGGTGCTGTTGGCCACTGCAGACGAAAGGAGAGGATGAGGTGGTAGCAATATGCTGTACCATGGTTTGCGGTGAGTGTGGCAAGCTGTCAGGTTTCTGTGCAGTCACCTGAATTACTTACAAACTCATCTGCCACATAAGGTGCTTTCTGTTTTCATTGCCTCCGTGCACGCAGCATTAACTTCTCTGCGTCCCCAAGGCTAGGCTAGAGTCCCTCATGGGCTGGGGACCTGGTGCTTCTGCAGGCGGGGCGTTCCAACAGCTGTAGCTATTTTCTATGTAATATCTCCGAAATTATGCTCTTGAAGTGGAAGGTGTCCCAGCCCATGGCAGGAGGGCTGGAACCAGGTGATCTTTAAGGTCCCTCCCAACCCCAACCGTTCTATGATTCTATGATAAGTGCAAAAAAAGCGCGGTTCTGTTCCCATCTCTGAGAACCAGGTAAAGTTCCTGGCTCCAGAGGGCTTCCGTAGCACTAGCTGGGGCCTACAAAACAGGCGTGTCTTAGGGCATAATTGGACTTTTTCAATAGCGATGTCCTGCAGAAGGTCTCACTGAGGATCTGGGGTGTCTGCTCTGTGTGCGTGGGGGTCCGCTCTCAGGAGCGCCTTCTTGCAGCCCGTCGCAGTGCTTTCCCAGGCTGCATTTACACCGCCGCAGGTCTGACCTGGGCCTGCAGGTGCAAGAGAGAGGCGCTGGGGTGCACCTCGGAGCAGCAGGAAGGCAGGCAAAAGGATGTTGTTGACAGGAGCGGAGCAAAGACCGTGGAAGTCATTATAATAAATTCAATTTTCTCTTTGTGCATTTACCCTGAAGTAACTCTGAGCTGATTTTTGCTGCCAGGCTGCAGAAGACCCATGGGAGAACAAAACCTGATTTGTTCTGTAGCATGGAGTCATAGGAGCACTTTGGGGTTCTGCACTGCTGCCTGGGCGGTGACTTGCTGCTGCCTATTCCCTGAACTCTGCCTGGTCCTGCTCTGCAATGCAGAATTGGATGCTGGACTGAGAGCAAGAGCCGTCATCTGCTGCTGACGTGCACAAGTTTTCCAGAGTTTAGATCAGGGTAAGCTGATCCAGGAGCCACTATTCTCTGGTCCCATTCTTGCTCCCTTTCACTTCTACCTGTGCTTTAGTTCCCTGTCTCTCAAATCATAGAATCATGGAATCACAGGATGGTTTGGGTTGGAAGGAGCCTTTAAAGATCATCTAGTCCAACGTCCCTGCCGTGGGCAGGAACATCTTTCACTAGATCGGGTTGCTCAAAGCCATGTCCAGCCTGACCCTGAACACTTCCAATGATGGGACATCCACAACTTCTCCGGGCAAAACGGGGGTAGCCGAGGGAGTATGTTCAGTCTGTACTACTCTGCTGGCTCAGGAGCAGATTAAAAGGTGAGAGAGCGTGCGATGCCCTTCCTCACCACCCGCCATTGAGGCTTCCTTCGTTTACAGGCAGTGCTGGGATGGCTCTCGGCGAGGGCTACAAGCTGACGCCGGGCCAGTGGGTTTCAGCACGTTCTGGAACGATGGGCAAAGCACGGGGACCGGCTCCTGCCAGTCCTGAGAGCAGCCTGCTCCCCGGTGCTGGGCCGACAACGTCTCGCAGCTGGGAGAGCAGGGAAGGGGACTGAACAGATGTCTTCAGGCTGCCTCCCATCTTGCTGCTGTGTCCTTGCTGCTCCCCTGCAACCTCCTGGGTAGGCAAGCCTGACGCGCTTGCTGGGGCAGCTGGAAGGGCCCCAGTACAGCAGCGCTGATGCTCCGGGAAGCTGGCTAAGCCTCTGTAGATGCTGAATTAGACTCACTGAATGTCTCAGCTGGAGGAAATTTCAAGCAAGCATGACTCTGAGAGCCAAGCCTGCTGTCCTGAACGCCCCACAGCAAGGGGACTTCAGGACATGTCCTGCTCTGTCTGATGCGTGATCTCTCTGCAATAAACTGCAAAAGCTCTGAATCCTGCCTGGGGTAGCAAGGGGGGATGCGGGCAAAGGCAGCGTGCCCAGAAATCTGAAAGCTTGTTCCCATCTCTGGATGTATACTTTATAGGTACATTAGGCTGCAGGGCAAGTGTGAACACCAAGCAGGTTGCCTTGGGAAAGGCCACAAAGGGGCTAGCTTTGCAGCGGCCTGTTTGACTCCCTGGTTAAGAAGGGTTACGTGAGTTTGTGCGTGGTGCGTAAGTACGCATGTCCTTGGGATTCCTCCACTTTTTCTCATCGTCGTCGTGCCTTTCTCTGAACTTGATGCCTGGCCTCTTTTGGAGGTCAGATATGCAGTCCCTGCACTGCAAGGTCCTCGCCCCATCGGGCTCAGAGCATCCGTCTCTTGAGGCTGTTCAGAGAGTCCTTTCCTGACAATGGTGATCCCTGATCTTTTCCTCTGAAGTAAAACGTGGCATTTCTTCTCTGTTTCATGCTGCTGTCTGGGCTGAGCCTGCAAATGGCCCCACTGTCCTGCTGGTGAGTTCAAAAGCATTTGCCTGATGTCGCAGGAAAAAAGGCTGCTGTTCCAGGAGCCCAGAGCTTGTTTTCCAGCATTTGGATGACAGTTGAAGAAGAGAACAGTAAATCATTTGCAAAGTGAGTTATGGGAAGAGTCTCCCCTATTTTCTTTGGCCTTCGTGCGGTGGCCTAAGCGCCCCGCGCTGTGGAGCTGCATTTTCACAGTACGTGTTGGGGGAGGAGCGGGGGGGGCTGCGTTAGGGAAACAACAGTAAGAGAAACGTAGGTGTGGGAGCTCTGTGACTTCTGAACAAGAGCTGCCTAAGTGACCTTATAGGGTAGGTCTGCGGGAGAGATTTTGGAAAGCCCTCTGTGGCGGGGGGGTTGGCACTGGTGCGGGTACCTAAGTGCTGCAGCACAGAGGTCCGGCCTTCCCGGTGGGGCGTCTTATGTTATCTGAAGAAGTAGGTGAACGAGCCGTTGTGAAGCTGTCCCAAATATACCAGGGCTGCTTCATGGGCGCTGTGTTGCAGAGTGCACCGTTGATGTGTCCAGCGATAGGACAGTTTGGGCTGTACCTGCGCTGTAGAGATGATGGCTGTTAGAGGCTTTGTCCTGCTGGGAGATTTCAAGTTGCAGGTGCGTGGTGGGCACCTTTAAGAGCAGAGCTGGAGAGAGCACGATTTGTTCAGATCCCATTCTCCAGAGAAGGATTCATCTCGGCTGTCAAGAGGAGCAGTTGCAGCGGTGTTTTGCAGGTGGCAAGGCAAGTTCACTTCCAGCAGCGAGCACCCCCACATCTCCTGTGTGGTAGCTGACAGCGCTTCGAGGGGCAGGTTCCAGAGAGGCTTTGTTCCCAAATTTTTTACTGCTGAGGCCAGGGAAAAGTGCTGATACAGCAGACATTCACTGAAAAAGGTCCACTGGGAGAAATAAAATAGTTGATCTCCTTCAATTTTAGAACAATAGTGAGGCTCCCATTAGCTCTGCTAGGTCAGTGGAGCTCTGTCCTCACTCCCGTTCTGCAGAATTGCTCACTTCCCAAAGTAGTGTATGAATGAGTATTTCTGGGACTCTGGGACTCTGCTTCTCTCATCCAGAGGCATCTTCTGTAATTGAATTAGACCTTAGGATAAGCTACTCTGCGATGAAATCATCCTAAATGCTGATCAGCGAGAGCAGGGCTATGGGCATACAACAGAAATGTGCACATCTCTTCTGAATCATTCATTAATTACCCTTAAATGGAATGCATGGGTTTCAAGATTTCAAGTGGATTTTCTGCGGATCTGCCAAACTATTCTTCAGAGCCTTGCAGTAACTGGAGAAAGGTGCAGGCTGTCGTACCCTGAGCAGGATGCCGTGGTGTGGGCTGCTCTTGCTGTGATGTTTGTATCAGGTTGTCCAGGCAAGCCAAGGGTGCTCAAGAAATAAATGAATCAATGGTATCCGGGAGAGCTAATCATGATAAAAAGTTGCATGTAGTCATCAGAACATGGATGGATATGCATCCAAGAAAGCATTTGGCTCCTTTGCTTGCTCAGCAAGGTGATGAACAAAGGCACAGGCCTCCGAACTCTTAGGTGTCTGTAAAGGATTGGACTTGGGGCAGGAGTAGGAATGTGCAGTTGCGGTCCAGACCTCAGGGCATTAACTTTTCAGTTCAGAAGGCTTGGATTAAGCCTTCGGGAAGAGCAAGGACAGCAGGATTGAGAGGCTGGAAAGGTGTTGCAGAGCTGCTCTCTGCAAACAATTGCATCTTTTGGGCCTGTTAATATTGCGACATTTGTTGTGCTGGTCAGCGTGCCTTGCTGTCATGTCACGCACGGTCCCTTGGGAGTTGCATTACTGCTCTGAGTGGATTTATTGGTGGAAAGAAGCTGCTGCTTAGAGTCAGCTGCTCCACCCTTGCAGAAACTGCCTTTCTCCAAGCCAAGCACTGCAGGCAGAGAAGCCGTACGTGTGCCGTGCCCACTGAGCCCCAGCTGACACCTACTCCTGCCCATTGCAAGGTGTGCAAGCAGCGGGCATATGGGGCCGAGCATGAAAATGTCTCTGACTGCTTCCTTCATTTGCGCCTGTGGTGGTTTAAAACACGGCCTTGAGCTCAGACAGTTACGTGGAAGTGCTTCAGTTATAGTCTGGGAAACAGTAAATTCCTGATGTTTTTCCACCTTCACCCCCCCTAAAAGTTTCATTAAGTTGGACTTCATTCTGTTCAAGTATTAATTGCCTCTGGGTAGAAACAACCACACACACGGCACGTGCTTCTGCTAAATAGTAAAGCATTAAAATAGCACTGGAAAGAAGGTATTGGGAAACGGGGACCCCGTCCCAGACTTGTGTCTCGTAGGGGCCAAGACAAAATCTGCAGCCTTTATTTTCTGTCCTTGGCACTCTGTCTCTTCCGTAAGCATGGGCCGTATTCAGCTCTGATGACTGCTCAGGGCCCAATTTCCACTCCTTGAGACTCTTTTCCCTGGCACCACCCCAGCCCAGACAAGAGTGGTCTCTCTTGGAAGTCTCTTCTCAAGGGGGTTTCGATAAGGAGGCCCTGATGCAGAGGGGCAGCTCTGTACACCCTGCAAGCCCGTTACTGGGGCAGGGGATGGCTTCTGCAGGGCAGCTCCGTGCCGGTCTGAGTGTCCCAACCTTCTCACGATCCCTTTAGACATCACCTCTAGAAGAGAGAGAGGAGTGACCTTGTGAGTGCGGAGTTTGCTTTTGGTGGAACCTGGAGCTCTGAGCTCCTGGGAGAAGCGTCGGTGCTTTGTTTGCGGTTTTTTGGTTTGTTTGTTTGTTTTTCCCTGTTGGGGGGGGGGGGTGTTTGTTTTTTGGTGTTTTTTTCTGCATGGGAGCCAGAAGAGCAGGGAGGAGTCCTGCTCTGTGAGCTGCTGCAGTATAAACATTTCATCATCATCTCAGTGACTCTCTCTGAACAATCCCCAGGAGCAAATATTAGTGACAAATGGGTTTTGCTAGCACTTCATAGCTTTCACACATATTCTTTGCAATGCCTATTACGGACTTCGCTGTTGATGGCATAACCCAGTTGTCGTTGCTTATCCAGCTCCCAGGAGGGGGGTGTCTAAGGCCCCAGATCGATCAGAGATCCGCAGAGAATGGAGGCTTCCCATGACTTGTGTTCCTTTGATTGTACCTTGACTCTGTGACCACAAATTCATGGTAACCTGCAGCACAACCCTGCCACTGTCACAGATGTTGCCTACAAATGGCTGGGCTGCACTTGTAATTCCACCAAGCTTCTTGCCCATCCTCCCCATTTTGCTAATTCTGCCCCGCTGCGTGCCAGGTCTGTCCAGAGGAAAAAGCTGGACGACTCGCAGCCAACTGTGGTGTGAGCATTGATTGGAATTCATTTCATTTTTGGTGCAAACCTTCCTGCCTTCTTATTGATGTCTGAGCCCAAACTCCGGAGAATGTCGGTGTCCAATCACAGGTGCACAGCTAGTTTTGTTTCTTGCTGTGAATATTAAAACAGAGACGTCCTCCTCCCCTCTGTGAGCTCCGTGCAGAAGCCTGGAAATGTGGCAGGTCCGCTGCAGAAGCAGGTGACAGGATTGCATACCTCACAGAGTGCCTGGAGGTTGAAGGCTTTTCTGGCTGGTCCAAGCCCAGAAGAAAATATTTTGACAAATCTGAAGAGAAGAGGTTTACAGAAATGATTTCTAAGTTCTTGTCAAACTGCCTGAACCAACATGACCGAGCAAGATGATCTTGGTGCAGACCATGGCATCTAGGTGCGTTGCGGACCTCAGAGAGCAGGTCACTGCTGAGGCTGAAGGTACACTGCAAGTGGGGGGGGAGATCTGAGTTTCTCCTGCTCGAGGCTCAGCAGCAGGGCAGAAGATTTCTGTCCAAGAGGAGAGAGTGCAGCCCGCCAGGCGGGGAGCGTGCATTCATCTGCTCTCGCAGGAGGTCAGTCTGCAATGCCTGCAGGCATGCACTGCAGCCAAGTGCTGGATGTCTCTCCATCCTGAGATCCCCAAATAGGCATAACATTTAGGCATCTCAGCGGAGCCGTAATCTTGCAGTTACAGCAGAACCAGTGGATCCAATAATATCAATAGCTGGGGGGAATTAACTGCAGCCCAGTAAAGGTCTTGTTACATCTTTCAGATTGGTACCTGCCTGAGTGAAAGCAGAAATCTGCACCATAAGCAGTAATTAAGAAGTGATTTGCCCTTGGCCCATATTGTGGGCATAATGCCAAACTGAGCTCCCAGACTGGGATTTTTCAGGTTCAGGCTGAGTTAGGTGATGCTTTTTGCTCTCAGAACTGCCTGGTCTCTAACGGGGGACAAACAGTGGATGTTAATCCTGCGGGCAAGATGTCTTCTAGGAGAAGATAGGAGAGCTCGATGCAGAGGTTGCTGAACACTTTCTGTATGTGCAGAAATCTTCTTTGCAGCCAGGATAGCACAGAGCTAAGCCATAGCATAAACAACGGGCCATGAATATTCCTTTCCTTCGGGAGCTCTGCAACTCTTTCATGTCTTCCCTCTCCGAATGTGACTTCCTGAGGTTTTGTGCCCGAATGCGTAGAAGTAAGATAAATCAGTGTGATGAAATTTTCAGTTGCGTTGCCTGGCTCATCCAAACGATGAGCAACAAGAGCACCTTATGACTCCTGTCATAAGATGCCAGGGAGGCACATGCTATGGAGCTGTCTGTCTGCTCCGTGTGCGTGCAGGGAAGGGCAAAGGGCTGCCTAAACATCCCGATTTTGGGCACAGACTGCTTCCTCTCCAGGAGCTCAGCTGCGGTGGTGCTGGCACAAGGCAGCTGTCTCTTGGAGTAAGAGAGCAGGCTGCTTCATCTCCAAAATCATGCCTTGGGAGGCCACAGCGCACAGTTCAGGAAACACAACCTGAAGACCATCTATTCAATTTGTATTTCTGGATTTCTTTTGGGAATCTCACAGCTCAAATAGTTCTGAACCGATGGATGACCATGAAACGGTTTCTTAAATCAGGGGTATGATGGGGAGAGATTTCTTATGTCTATTAGCTGCTGAGCTTTGCAAACCCAGTCCACTGGATTTCTTGCAACTTTTCATTTGTCCCGTGCTTCTGGGTGCTGGTTTTTAGACTGATTTGGGGAGAAGTACTTGTAAATTGGCTCCCCCACCACCACAATAAAGGAGCTGGAGAGGCAACGAGGGAGAGAGCACGGGTTGGAAGATCTGTGCGTAGCAAATCTTTGTCCCCCTCCCACGAAGTGACATTGCATGGCTCCTCCTCTGACAGCAAGCCGAAGGGCAGGTGTCAGTGTGGACATTTCACATGCTTCCCCTGTTGCTCATGGCTGATGATTCCAGCACTTTGGAAGCTGAGGGATTAGCCATCTGAGAGGTGAGGCACCAGCAGCTCCTAGGGACTTCCCGTGAAATTATGGATCACCGTGCCAGAAACCACAAATGCCACAGGAGAGCAAGCCTCAGCCTCGCTGTGCTCAGAGGACTGCCCGCTCTGAGCAGCAGAGTGTCTAGTTCAGCACTGCAGAGCATTGTTACCTGCTTATTTATGCCTCCATCACTGCTGTTCTTTCCTAACAGGAGGAAGCAGCCTGACAGCGGCACTGTTTTTCATCCCAGCTCTTTCCTTGCGTTAATCTGAGTACCTTCTGTTATCCACGGCTGGGCAGCAGCAGCAGAATTGCTAAGGATTTAAATTATTCAGCTTCTCTTGCTGACTCAGCCTTAAAACTGCATGCACGTTTCCTAAGAGAACGGCTTGTTGACCAGAAGCAGGGAGCCTGGCTGCTCCCTGGAGCCTCAGCAGGTGACGGGAGCACGGGGAGTGTTTTCCCCTGTGAGCAGAAAGGGGACATGCTGGAGTAAGGTGAACCCCTAGCGTAGCCTTGTCCTTGTACCGGGAGAGCAGCTCTCCTTCGGTGACTTCAGCCCTGGACCCGTCCTGGCATCATTTCTCAAACTGCTGAACGCAGGAAGGGCTGCGCTTCATTCCCTGAGCAAAAGCACGTGCGGTTTCCTCAAAATATTGCAGCCCGCTGTTAAAGTTACTCTTCTCCAAGGTAATGTGTTTAAGGTTCTCTGCTGCGCACACTGCGCTCTCCATTCCCTTAAATGAAAGGAAAAGAACAGCTGAGGACAGGCTAGCAGCAGCCAGCGAAGTGCCTGGTGCTGGGAGATGGCTTCTCTGGTTACATGGAAGATAACAAGGCAGAGGAAGGAGCCTTGCGTGCCTTCACAGCTACATCATAGTGCAGTTGAAGAGTTTCTCCAAAGGTCAGAGGCAGAACTTGGTATCTTGAAAAAACAAAACAATTTGTAGCCGAAGGAGTAGTTTTCTTTAGAGACCTCCTCTTCTTTCTGAATTTCTGACAGAGCGCTTCTCTCCCCCCCACCAACGCTGTCTGCAGTTGCTGCTGGAATTCAGTGTGTTTACCTCGGTGTAAACCCGGAATGCAGTGGCACTGAGGCACCGGGGCTGCTGAGTCTCATCCCAGCAGCCATCGCAGGACAGCAGGGGGAGAAATTATTTTCCCTGTGGGTATCAGAGATATTATAGCATCCAGGGAACAGCACTTAATACTGGAACCCTGGCTTGCAAAACCCCCCGAAGCCCATGGGGGTGCACGGTGGGCTAGGTGGGAGTCGACAGCTTTTATTCACTGTAACTCGTGGCCACTTTTTCTCAACGTGAGTTTGCTCTTTCTTAGAGAGTATTCCTGTTGTGTCCACTGTAAATCATTTCCCCTTGCAGAGCTCCGATTTAACTCTGTGTTAGCTTTTGTGGGTGCAACACGACGCTGACATGTACGATCTCAGGGGCCTGTAAGGGGACATTCATATGCTCAGATGTCACTACGGAGAGGACACAGTATAAAATCTTAGGGAATGAGCAACCCAGCCAATCTCAGGTCAGGGTCTGCAAACACGTAAGTGTTAAGGAACTGCCCGAGACCTTAGTCTTTGAGGTGTTTTCGTGGAAATGCAAAGAGCTCTTGGGATTAAGAGCTGATCATTTATTAGAGCTGTATTTGTTATTTTTCAAGCTCTCCCAGGCTCTGATTTCTCAGAGAGGATTGTGCCCATACTGTTGGTTGCTCCAGAACTGCAAGCTGTGTCGAGGATGTTCCCGTTAGGTGTAACAGGCAAGGTAACAGTGACCAACTGCTAGTAAAGCACCTTGCTCTAGGGTATCGCTTTTCAGCACCGGTATACATGCAACTCGCCTGTCTGCAGTGAGACAGCGGGAACTGCAGAGATGCCTCGGGTGAGGCGGTAATGACTGAATGAGACCTAGTAGGGGGGTCGGTGGGAAGTGTTCAGAAAAATATGATTAACAAGGGGCAGCAATTAATGTAGCAGAGAGACCAGTTCCCTTAGAGATGGAGCCTGCACCAGCCCCACAAACAGCCAAGGAAAGAAATGGTTACTAGTGTCTTACGTACTTCGAGGCAAAGCGCTTTGTTCTCCCCTTTCTTCAGGAACGGGAGGACGCAGGCGCGTACCTGCCGCCTCACAGGACCCCGTTCACTCGTGCTCCTGCAATCGCCTTCCCTTCTACAGCTGTAGAAATGTGACTGATAGTAGAGTTAACCCTGCGAGCTCCATCCAGCTGCCTCAAGACAGGCATCTAGTGCCCTGTGATATGCCCACCTGCCTCAGCGGCTGCTCCGTGGGTCTGCTCCAGCCCAGGAGGATGTCACCGAGAGCCTGGGGTGCCTCAGTGCCCGGAGCTCTTGCTGCCTCCAAGCGCCGCCTCTGAGGGATGGAGAAGTCGACGGAGGGCTGTTTGCAGGCAAAGCTCCAGCTCTCGGGGGGAGCAAAGGCTTCGTGGTTTGGCCAGGCTTGCCAGGACCATGCCTGGTGGTAATGTTTCTCTGTCCCTCAGAGGAGCTCTGACCTGCAAACGTCCCTGTCAGGGGCTCTTGAATTTGGGCACTTTTCTCATTTCTCATAGCTGCAGAAAGGCTCTGCCTCAGTGGTGGGGACCTGGGGCAATTCCTTCGTCCCGCCCAGCCCACCCCGTGGCCTGTAGGCATGTGCCGAAGCGCCCTGTGGCTACTACCTTCGCCGGACGCCGCAGTAACCACAGCTGTTCCCACTGTGCACACAGGCGCAGGGTTTCCCTCCCTCAGCCGCGCTGTGGCTGTGGGCGTATGATGTGCGTGGGGGAATCCTGGGATGGAGCCAAAAGGTGAGCACCATGTCCCCTCCTGCACTGCGCCGGGCTCACCTCTCCACCCCCGTGGGGAGGACGTGGCATCACTGGACAGCTGGAAATCTGGAGGACTGAACCCGTCTGAGACTACTCATCCCTTGCAGCCAAAGGGTTTGCCACCCCAGAGGTTATCCCATCCCTGCGTTTGCCTGTAATGGGTTTGTGAAAGTCACCGCTGCTGGCGCTCGCTGGTGCCAGAGGCTGCGCAAATCGAAGCTAAATCCTAAGCCCTGCCGGAGAGAGCTCTTGCAATCGAAGCGGGGGGGCACCCATTCAGCAAACCGGTGGAGCAACCTCACGGGCACTTTTACACTGCTTTTCACTGAGGTGCGGTAAGAGGTAACCCCAAATGGATCGGGGGCACAGGTCTTGTTTCTAGGGCTTTGTCAAGTGTGTCTGTTACCCTGGTGGCTCGCAGGACCTGGAGAAAGTTTGCATCATGCTGAGGCAGCAACTTTGAATAGGCTCGTAAGCTCTGGCTGGTAAGGTCCCATCTTCAGGGTGCAGAGGACTCGTATTTGCATTCATGACATGCAGTTATGCAGGGGGAAAAAAAAAAAATAGCAGGATCTGAGACATTGATGATGTTGCTTTGTAGGTTCAGAGCAGCAACACTTTTTAGAGCAAATGCAGTGTGCCAGCCAGCAGTGGCAGTGCCCATCCTTTTGGCAATTAACATTTGAGCTCTACCTGAAGTGGAGGTGGAGTCTATCATAGCTCAAGTACCCGAGGGATCCCAGACTTCCAGGGAAGGGCTGAATTGCACTGGACAAGGGGAAGGTGTTTTCCTTAGACTGAGGTAAGGACTCTGCTTTGCTCTAATGCTTCCATGTGGCCTTTGCTCAGTATAAAAATCTCAATTTCTATGTAATGCAAAGCATTTTTCCATCCTAACAGGTTCTCTTGATCTACTTTTCCTGCCTCTCAGCTGATATAAGCTTTCCCAGTGGTGGGCTGGGCTGTTTTATAGGAATTCCCTAGGGAGAGACAGCTGGCAGAGCTGTTGTATTTTCTCTCTGAAGCTGCAAGTGTCACAAGCCATGTTTATCTGTATGCTGCCCAGGCTGTCCGGGTGTGATCACCTCATGGCCTCGCATTCACTGGTTTGGCCCCAGTGCCTGGGAAGAAGCGCCTTGGCCTTCTCGAACCTGTAATTGGCAAAAAGGGCCGGGTGAATGGTAGCTAGAGACAGAAACCGAGCCGTGCGGCTCCCCTGCCGTCCCCCAGCGCTTTGCCAAGCAGGCCCCGCTTCAGCATCTGGATCCCAGATGGGGTTAGCAAAGCACGAGCAGAAGGATGCCTCCTGCCAGGCAGGAGTGCCCGGTGAGCATCGCTCTGCGCCGGAGCAGGAGGAGCGGGTGGGACGGGAGCGGTCTCCAGGAGGTCTGTTCCTTTGAACAATTGGTGTGACTCCCTTGCGTGTCTTTCAGAGAGGGCATGCACCAACCACTGTGGACCCCTTGCCTTCTTGCTGCAAGCAAGGATCTCCTGAAGGGATGCTGGAGCAGGAGTCTGCTGTGCAGGTAGAAGGGGGGAAGGGGCGCGTTCATTGTATTGCAGTGGGCTCCAGGCCCTACAAAGGGCCTGGAGCTGCTGTCGCTAGACTTCATTTGCCACTTCAGTTCCATCTCGGTGTCCTTCATTTGGGACTGTGCCCAGCCAAGGTCTGCAGAGACCAGCGAACGATCTGGGGTCTTCTGCTAACTGCCTCTGGCCCAGCCTGCTTTGTGCCCAAGAGACGGTGTCGTTCTGGCCACAGAGCTGTTTCATTTTCCTTTGTATTTCTGAAGTTTCCTCTTCCCTTGTGCTGTTTGAAGAGCAGGGTTCACGCGCCTGGGCTCCTCCCTGTTTACGGCTCACAGATATGTTTACGAGGTGTGCCTGAGGCACGACGCTCACTAAACGCTTCGTGTCCAGCCTGACAGCTCTCCCCAGGCCCCTGACGTGGGACAGCCTGTAATCTCCAGGCTCCAGGCACGATCCTCCCTGTTATGCCATCGTGCAAGCAGGCGAGTGCGAATGGTGATAGGGTGCAGTTCTGCTGATAATAAACCTCTTCCAGACTGGCTGCTCGCACTTGGCTTGGCTGCAGCGTTCAGTGGAAGTGGGCTGACCAGAGCTGCAGACCCTGCCTGGCCAGGGTGAGCTGGCTTTCTGCTGCAGCGATGCCATGCATGCCTTCCTTGAGGGTGAGTACTTGAGGGCATGGTAAGGGGCTCGCTGGGCAGCACTGTGGGGAGAGGAATCAGGTCAGTTCTCAGGGTCTTGGTTTGCACGTGGGAGGTTATCCTGGCCAGTGACATGGACTTAAGTCTGGTCCAGAGAAAACGGCCCTTGTCCCCAGAAGATTGCAGCTAAATGGGCCATAGAATGGCAGGAAGGGTTTGCTGCCCTTCTTAGGTCACTGGGAACTCGCCTAAGGTCATGCTGGGAGCCAGTGGCAGAGCCTGGCCCTGAATCCAGAATGGCTAGGTCCCCCCGGTGCTGAACTCGCCTCGTCCTTCTCACCACTGCTTTGTCGGCCGAAGGGAGGTGCCCCCAAGTGTTGGCTTTTTTTGCGCTATTGTAATGGTAAATGTTGATTTCTGCGTTCTCATCTTTCCTATTTTACCCACCCGAAGCCGTGGGACAGGTGCGCGGGATGACGTTTCTTTCTAGGCACAGCGCTGCACTAGCTCTGCTGCGGCGCAGGTGGCTGTGCCGCCATGGCTTTGCTCGCACGTCCTCACCGGGGATCAGCTGGCAGAGATACGTTGCCAGGCCTGTGCTTCAGGTGCTTTCCTGTCACTGCTTGCTTCCCTGCATGGCTCCCGGAGGCTGCACCCCGAGCGCTGGCCAGACCAGCCTGGCTGAACGCTGCTAGCAGTAAATCGATGGCAGCCGTGGCGCAGGGACTGTACTGCGATTCCGCACAGCGTGCAGAGCCGAGCAGAAAGCCCCCTTCTCGGCGCTTCTGCTCGTGCGGGCAGGCAGAGCGGGTGCGGACTAGCCCTGCTGAAGCAGAGGTAGAGAATGAGTCAGAGCAGACTGCAGAAATCAGGAGCGGTTTATAAGCACCACTAGAAAAGAGAAGGAAGTTTCTCCGCAAGGCACCGGGGCAGGCCCTGATGGCACGGGCCCCTGATGGCACGGGCCCCTGATGGCACAGGACCCTGATGGCACAGGACCCTGATGGCACGGGCCCCTGATGGCACGGCCTGGGCTCCAGCGCATCTCCCGAGCGCAAGGGCACTGCCCAGAGCCCAGGGCAGGCTGGAGGCTGCTGTGCAAGGTGTGCCTTAGCCCTGGCTTGCATCAGGCGGGCTCAGAGCGCGTCTCTGCTTTCCCCCTTGCACTGGCAGCCTGCTAGAGCCCTCTCGGCTCCCCAGCGTTCGCTGCAGACACCTGCCTCAGCCGTGTCATGGTCCAAGGAAGGAAGTGCATTAGGAAGGTAGGAGACAAAAAGCAGTTACTGTGCTGCTGCATCTCTCTCAGCAGCTGTAAACCCTGTTACGTCGTTAGAAGAGGTGTAGTGCCACAGCAAAAAGCTCTCGTGTATTGTCTTCAGTCACAGTCTATGTATTTTCTGGTGAGGTAAAAATAGCTTTTCTTTTTCAGGATATGCAGAGAGCAGAGGCTCCTGCTAACATCAAAGGAGAGTGACAGCTTTCCCCTGGGTGTGCGTGGCCTCAGCTGGCAGGAGCAGTAGCTGTGTTAGTTCTTGCCTTGCTTTGGCTCTGTGTGAAAGGAGCAATGCCCTGGTCTCCAGCTCCCTGTTCAGACCTCTGGACCAGCCCCTGTTCCTCTCTCCGTCCATTGCTGCTGGACCCAGCACTGTACTTCATTGGGGAAGCGATGGTTTGCAAAGGACAGAACAAGATCTTGACGCTACTACTTAGAAAATCCATTGGGAGCTGACCGAGGCAAGCTTTCCTAGAGCCGTAGGCTGTAGCAGCAGGGGACCCTTATCAGAAGGATCGGTCTGCTGTGTAGGGGCAGCTCCCAAGCCCTTGCTGGAGGCAGATTAAGCTGTTTCTGATATCCACCCTCCCCACAGTCCTGAACCTGTTCCAGCTAGCAAAGGGGACCTGCGAGAGGGGAAGGGAGGAGCCAAAGGGCAACGCAGATGCTGTCTGTACCTGAATACGCTCAGCAGGGACCGAGTTAACCTTGGCCCTGAACCGCACCACCAGTGACAGTCCAGAACTACCTCTCCTGTTAAGAGTGCATAGAAATGGGCTTTCCGAAAGCTGGTTACTCAGGATTATGTGACGGTGGGGGATCGCACGTGATGGAGGGGCCAGTCTGGAGCCTGCGCCTGAGAGCTTGCCCCTCCTCAGTGCTTTCAAAACGCTAATTGGCAAGTTGCTTCCCTTCCCACACACCTGCCAGGGACCCTCCTTCTCTTGCTTTGGGATTTCTCCTCTGCCAGTTGTGCTGAGCTCTCTTCCAGCTCTAACGGCCCCTTGCCGCAGCAAGGTGAGCGGATCTGGCATTGCCTGCATGCTCCCATTCACCTGCTGCGAGATGCTCAGGCTCCCCCTTGCACTCTGGCCCGGGGATCTCTGCTGGGCATATAAGGCCTCAGCCTCTGGGGTACGTGCCTTGGGGAGGCCTGGGGCTCTTGTGAAATCTCCACTCGGCAGAAAGGAGCATGGAGAAAGGGTTTACTCAGTCCGGTGCATGAAATGAGAACAAACTGGCTTGGCAGATGCTTTCCAGAGGTGACCTCTTGTGCCTTGACTGTCATCAGTCCTATTAAGATCTGCGGACCTGTCCTAAATCATGCGGGCAGGGATGAGGCTGGTGAAAGAACAGAACTTGGGCATATGGATTTACCTGTCTTAAATCATGTGGGCAGGGATAAGGATGGTGAGAGCATTGAATCTGGGCATATGGATTTATCCTTTTATCTGAGGAATTTTCCCAATGCTTTTGCTTTGCTCTTTCATCTGGGTTTGCGGTATGTGCCCGGTAGCATGTTCTCCCTGCTCCGCTGGCTGCCTGCCTGAGGCTTTGCTCCTATGGCCTCTCTGGAGACGCTGTGCTCTGCTGAATGCCGTCTTCTGCTCGGAAGGCAGAAACCTGCCCGTAGGTTTTGTCCCCACTGCGGGGACCACTGTCAAGTTTCTGTGAATACAGATAGGTTCCTGTAAGGCGGGCAGTGGGATTTCTGTTTCTAGGCATTTTGAGTTGAATCTCCAGTTCAATCTTCCTGATCTTCCCAGATCATCTTAGAGAGACCCTAGGTGCCATCTTTGACTGCTCTTAATCTTAGCAGCTGTTTTAGTGTGTTCCCAGGACTGACGTATTCTTCTCATCTGATGAGAAAGGATCCAGGTTATCACCTGCAGACCTGGGCCCTTGATGTCTGCAAGGCAGGGAGGTCCAAATGAGCTCTGCCTCCAGAGAAATCCCTAGCTTGCGCAATTGCTTAAAAGTAAACCACTACACTGATGTGAGGTTTTGCTGTCTCTGCTGGAAATAATGCCTCAAAGACACAAGCCCGCATGAGCAAAGAAATATTAAAGCAAACGTCAAGGGCTGTTGCAAGGTTTATTGCACTCCCTCCCCGGCTGGCAGCGCCGACCTGAGGTTCCAGCACCCCGGCACTAGCAACTGGAAGTGACTGGATGACCTCCTAGATGTGAGCTGGACCTTTCCACACCATCTAGGTAGGATACCCATAGCAATACACGGCTTTGGTGCCAGGATTGAGGTTTGCATCTCACTGCCGGTCCTGGGGCTTTGGTTGTTGGGGTGATTGGGTGCTGGTCCTTGCTGGATCTCCTCTGCCCTCCGCTCCATGAGCCCATGTCAGTCTGGCTCTGTTTCCCCCTGTTCACTGGCCACGTACAGGAGGAAGCGTGTCTGCTTGGTGGAGCCAAAAGCCGCTGCTGCCTCCCCCAGGTAGGGCCAAGGGTAAAACTGCGCCTTGCCCTTAGCAGCAGCACACGACTCTCGGAAGGGACTGTGGCCCTCCTGTTGCTGTTTCTCTGCTGTTGGCACAGTTTGCACATCCCGGTTTGCAAGATGCCTCAGCTGGCTTTGCTCTTAGTGTATCCCAGAGAAAGGGGGGGACATGTTGCTCCTGGTAAGGGCTTTTGAGAGACTGTTAGAACAATGGAGCTGCAAACGGATGCCTGCAGTGCGCAGAGCAGGAGCCGCTAAGCTCCTTGCTGGAAGGAGCGCATGGCTTCCAAAGAATACAAAAGGGACAAAAGAGTTTGAAGATGCAGAGTTATCATTAGTGGCAAAACTCATGAGAGAGCAAGAAACCGCTGTAGTGGTGTAATTGGGTGGAATTGCTTTCAAGATCTTTGCTATAGAGCAGCCATAGGAAGCTTTCATGCAGCAAAGCCTGCTGCTCCTCACTGGCAATGCTTTCCAGTAGCTAGGCCTGGAAGAAACAAAACGGAACGAGTGCCAGGGCTGGCAGGAGGGTGCCTGCCCCGAGGACGGTGTACATGGGCCTGGTCTGCATCCTTCTGCCTCTGGCATGCAGGGGCTAAGGCGAAACCGCCCCGCAGGCAGCTTCCCTCTCTCGCCGGGCAGCATCAGCAGGGTGGCTCAGCTGCAGAGCAGCCCCAAACTTCCCGGCCACCGGGGCTGACTGCTGTTCGGCAGACAGCGTTTTGCTCCCCAGGGCATGGGAAGTAATTTGTTATTTGAAAGTCTGCTTTGTGATTCCTCTTCTCTGGTGTAAGAGCAGCACTGTCCTTCAGTGAGACCAGAGACTCTGAAGATATGTGGCAGAGACCAGGGAAGGGGAAAGGCAGGGGCTGAATGATGTGACTGAGAATCGGGACTGGGAATCCCCTGCAGCACTGCACGTTTCAGTTGCAGGGCAGCTCTGGCCGTGCCATTCCTCTGGGCAGAGAGTGAAGAAAACACAGCCCGTTTCAAAAAAACCTCACAGTGACCGCAAGCTGCCCCACTCTTCCCTCTCTGTAACCCGTCCCTGCAGCTCCTCCAACGGAGCAGGAAAACAGCTGGTTTCAGCGTCAAAGCACTTTGTTTCTGCCGGCAGTGAGAAGGTCTCAGCGGGCGCTAGCAGCCTCCGACGGGGTGTGCTGCCCCTCGCCTGTGCGGCACGGGCAGGGCTGCTCTCCGGGGGCTGCTAGAGTCAGAGACGTGTTGGAAAGGGCACCCAGTCCCTGTCTTTTGGCATCTTTGGCCCTGTCCATAGCAGGACACGGTCCCAGGCAGTCCCAGAGACCTGTGTGCGCACCCTTGCAGCGAAGGGTCCCAGCTCCCCTGGAGCACCTCAGCAAGAAGCCGGCTCAGCCCTTCCTCGTGCCGGCTGCTGTCTGCACAGCGAAGGAGTTGCGGTCCCTGCTCAGGCTGCCTCGTCGCTCCAGCAGAAGACCTGCAGATAGAAGAGACAAGTGGGCAGACAGGGTAAAGAGGGCAATGTAGCAGGATGCGCGTGTGCCTTTTGCCAGTCGGGAACAGTGTGGCGACTTGCTTCTTGCCTGTCTTTGTGTCCCAGAAAACACTGTGAGATCAGCACAAGTCCCTGAACTCATTTGCACTTGGGCGTCATCTACTCGCGGCATTTAGCAGCTTGTAGAGAGTGGGCTCCTGGCAAATGCGGCCACCTTTCGCAGAAGGAGGTGATGTTGAGACCCTCCCTTCTTTATCAGCGACGTGCAGAGGGAGCTGGTGGAGCTCCTCCCTGGGTGGGAGTGAGAGCGAGGCACTGCCAGAAGCGATTAGACCGCAGCCAGAAGACAGAGCCGGATTACTGAACCTCTGAGTGCAGCCCTTGAAATCCATCCTGAGCCTCTGGTTTGGCAGAACGTCTCCTTTGCTTATGGCCTTAGCCACGGCTACAGTGCCACGGGCTCGGTCAGGTCCAGGCTTCTCGCGTTGGGGTGACGGGGCCGGGACATTCACCCGGCGGCAGCAATGCTGGGCAGGGCGAGGCCGTGAGAGCGGGACGCCGCCTGTGAATAGGAACAGAGGGATCCACTCCTCAGGGCCGGGAGAGGGAAAGGGGAAAAAGTTAGATTGTCAGCAGACAAAGGGAGCTTCTTCCTGAAAGAAAAGAGAGGGATGGAGAATAGAAGCGCAGTCCGATGTGCTGTGCTATGTTTTTTACTTTAGAAGGTCTTGGAGCCCTTTGCAAAGTCCAGATCTGAGGCATCTCCCTCGGGGAATTGCTGGCAGCAGCCTCCTGACGCTTCACAGCTTGAATGCCTGCAAGTCCGTGGAGCACGACACCTGTGTGTAGGATTTAGCGGCCGTGTAAGAGTGCAAGAGGTGCACAATGGCGAGTGAGGCAGGTTATTTTCTCCCCTGGAATAGCTCCTTCCTGGAAACTTGCTAGGAAGGCAAAGGAGAAGGGAAAGCAACACCACAAACTCCAAAGAAAGGAAAACCAGCAGAGGCAGTCTGGGCAGCTGGAAGCAGTTGCTGTATAGGGATAGCGAGTGCCTGTGCCTGCGCCTGTGGGTACAAATACCGGGGTGCATGCAGCATGCCCAGGCTACGCTTTGTGCTTAGCAGAGGATGGTGACTGTGCAATGTGTGTGGCTGTGTTCCGGCACCTTGGTGTTGTGCTGACCGGGATGTGTGTATCTTTTTGATATGCACATCTGCCTGTGTCCATAGGGTCTCTGCATTTCTTGCTGTCACTGCCCCCTTTTGCTGAAATTCAGCAGTGACCCCATCCATACTTCAGTCCCCTGGCTAATCTAGTGTTGTCTTGATCTCTGTGACACCCCAAAGTAAAGTGAGCTGTTGTGAGCGAGTGCCCCTGCAGTGACAGGCAGGCAGTCCCAACGTGCACACCGACATCAGAAGGGCGATATGACTGCAGATCTATTGCCTCTGCTTTTACCATTTGAGCCGAACGATCCCTTCCTCGCCGGCTGCACGTCTTGTCTGACTGCTGGCGGCTGATGTCCTGCATCTCTCTCTGCATCTCTGAAAGGTGCAGGCTGAGCATGGGGAGCAGAAGGGCTGAATTACTCAAGCCTCGGCACACTCTCCGAGGCCCTGGCCCCCAGCATCCAGAGGGTCGGGAGGGAACCGCGACCCCTCTCCTCGGTCGCAGGGGTTACCTGTGAAATGCCGGGCTCCTGGGCATGGCTGTGGGGCTGCTCTTTCTCTGCTGTTGCCGAGGTGGTACCTGCAGCTCTGACCCGCTCCCTGCACTTGGCAGCAGTCATCTGCTTTCCGGAGGCGGCTTGGTATTAAATATCCTGTCTGACACAGTAATGGAGAGAAAATGAACAAATTCCATTAGCGGCTGGCGATCCCTGCAGGGTCTGCGTTGGAGCGAGGAGGGAGCCTGTATTTTTAGATAGAATGCAATGTAACTTACTGGCTCTCTGAAAGCTGGGGAGTAGATAACCAAGGAGGGAGAGAGGGGACACCAGGCTCAGGTTTCAGCTGAAGTGCCGGGCTATGGCAGCACGAAAGGGCAGGTCCGGTCCAGACGTGGCTGTGAGTATACAATGCACTTCTCCTTCGTGCCCGCAGAGACCTCCGCTTTGCTTTTCTGCTTGCTTTCTGCCTGTAGTCTCTGCTGCTGGGTGTGCTGGGGCTTCGGGAGCCCCTTTGCTGCTGGAGCCTGTAGAGTTTTACCATTTTAATCTTCACATGCGTCCCATGGGTGGGAGAGCCTGGCTGAGCTGTGCTTTGACTTTCCAAGGGGTTTGCTGTCGAAGGTCTGTGCTGTGGCTGGCATGCCGGCAGCATAGCTCAGGCGCTGCCCTGTCATTGATCCTGATCGGAGATGCAGAGGCTTCTAGCAGGGTCTGGAGTTGGAAAAGCTCTTTGCATTCAACCTGTTGCTTGAAGCTGTCGGTGTTTCCTTGCTAGACCCCAGACAGCACGCAGGGCTCCGAGCACAAATGGGCGCTTCTAAGCCCTGCGCTGGTGCTGCCTTCTGCCTCTTACAGCAGATCATCCTGCCTCCTCCGTGCTCGCAGCCCTCCACAAAGCCGGCAGCTCTGCTGTGAATCTGGGGGCTCTTCCCAGATGAACAGGGCTCTCCTCTGAGGTGGTAACAAGCGGAGCCAGCTGGCACAGGAGGTCAGGCAATCAGCACGTGTTCCCCCCGCACGCGGAGGCTGCGCGCCGGGACAGGGCACGGTGGTGCTGACTTCCACCGCCTGTCCCTCCGACCCCGTGGGCTGCCCCAGGAGGGGCCGTCGCACCCGGCCGCTGCTGCGGGAGCCCGGGGCTGAGTTCTGCGGGGTGCGCCCGGCACAGCGGGGGCCAGGACACCCTGTCTGTGGGCCTTCCTTCTGCAGGGGGTCGCAGGGCGGTGGGCCCAGGACGTGGCTATGTTTCTCTGGGGTAGGAGGGTCAGGCAGAAAGGATGGGCTAGGGGAGGCAGATGGAGGACAGCAGAAGGCAGCTGAGTTGTGCTGCTCCAAAGTCCAAATTCAAATGGCTGAGGCTGCAAAGAGAGGAGCCCTGAACCCATGTGGTGCATCATCCTGCCTAGGTCTGCCTCCAGTGCTGTCCTCTGCGGCCATGCTGCTTCCAGCTCCTGTCCAGGAGCTTCCTAATCCTGGGTGCTCCTCCGCAGCCAGGCCGTGGCAGCACAGGATGGCCCGGGATGGCGGGATGCAGGCTCTCGTGGCACAGGGTGACCCTGGGTCTGTCCCAACGTGAGTGGTACAAGTGGTTCTGATTTTCTATCGGAGCTGGAGGCAGAGGAGGGTGTCCTGCACCCTTGCCATGGATGTCTCATGGCTCTTTGCTGCAGAGAGCCCTTTGGGCTGGACCTAGCAGGCAGGCACCAGCTCGTAGTTACTGGTCCAAGGTCCCAGCCTCGCAGAGCCATATCACTCCATTTCCACCCTGTTGTTCTCCAGCTTCTGGTGAGCCAGCCCATGGTCTTCATTTGCTGCCTTACACTGCTAAATAGTGTTGCTCGAAGTATTGCTGTGCCTTGCCTGGGGTGGCTGTGTTTTAGCGGTGCAGGGAGGCACTGCCTTGTTTTCTGTCTGAGTTGTGACTTTCCTGGCTGCGGGGTGCTCAGCCGGGGTCACTGTCCCTGGTGCCGGTACTCGAGCTCACCGAACCCACCGTCACGGCTACCCAGAGGTTTCTGGAGGACAGAAGGGGTGGGCTCACCACAGCGGTACTCTGGGCTTCGTCCATCGCTGCAGTCTCTCAGCCAGGACACAGAGGCGTTTTCTGGGCCAGGGGAGGCTGCCATGGTTGCAGGAGACCCCTTAGAGCTTCCTCCCTACCCCGCCCGCGGTGCCGGGAGGAGCTGCAGACCTGGCGTGGCTCTCCTGCCCCATCATCTGGATGCTCTTCACTCCAAGTCCAGGTCCCAGCCCTGCTTCCTCCTGTCTGATTTGGGGCACCTCACTCTGTCCCAGCAGCTCCCACCTTGACCTGCCCGGCCTCTGCCTTTTCTGCCTGGTCTCTGTAGTCATTTTCTCTGCAGTCATGTTCTCTGCAACCGAGTGAAGAGCTGGCCCTGTGCTGGTGACGGGGGAGAACAGGGGGACTCTGAGTCTCATGCTTTTTCTTTTTTCCCCAAGGCCGATGCTGCAACCAGTTTCTTGAGAGCTGCAAGATCCGGGAACCTGGACAAAGCCTTGGATCACCTCAGGAATGGGGTAGATATTAACACCTGTAACCAGGTAGGTGAAACCCACAGGGCTTCTGGTTCCATCTCTAGTGCATATGAAAACGTGCCAGGCGGCGGCTCCCCCAGGCCCGGTACCAGTCACTGCACCCCTGCCTTACGCTGCTCCCGTAGGATGGAGGCAGGGAGGTTCCCCACGGCTGCTCGCTTGCTCTGCTCTGCGTAGCCGATTGGGAGCACCGGCCCTGATCCCACAGCCCTACCTGCCACGGAGCAGAGTGTAAGTTGGCTGGTAGTAAGTTCCCTGGCAGAGGAAGCTTAAAAACTTTGTGGGAGAGGCTGCCTGTCCTGACCCCACTCCCCTCCTGCGCCCCATGTGCCTGGCTCCTGATAAAGCGTCTGGGGGTGAGACATAAGAGGTGCTGTGTTAGGTGGAGTGCAACGGCAACTTTGCTGCGCGGTGGTGATTTCCTGGGGATGGTCTGCTCTGCCAAGGCATCGTGCAGTCTCCAGGCATGTGTCTCCAGAGCTGTGGCATGCCCGGCTGCGGGGTAGGTGTGCACCGCCCTGGCAGAACACAGAGCCATGACTGCCAGCGCGGTGGGGGGATCCCTGGGGTACAGAGTTGAGTGTCCCGGCAGACCCCATCCTCCTCTCACCTGCACCACCCCCTGCCAGGCTGCAGGCAACCCGCAGCCCCTTGTCGCTGCCTGTGCCAGGCAGCTGGCACAGGAGCTCCTAGCCAGAATTAAGCTCAGGGGAGAGGCCACGCAGGGCAGACTGCAGCGTGAGAGCAGTCCCTTGCTGGGGAGGCTTCCACAGCTGAGCTGGGTGGAAAAAGGTCCTATGCTGGGGAGGAAAAGGGCTAACCAGAAGGCAGACCTGGACCAGTTGTCTTTGGGGCAGGGAGGGCAGCAATAGCTATAAAGATCTGGGGAGCCTGGAGCGTAGCAAAGGACATTAGCGGGTAAGCAGAGAGGGAGATCTGAGGCTCCTTTAGGGTGACAACAAGCAACTGGGACAGCTGGAAGGGGCTCAGCTGGTTATCAGAGGGCAGAGCAGATAGCTGTGAAGAGTGTGGCCCAGTGGCTGGGACGTTGCAGGAATCGCTCTTGGGGATATTTCCCTTGCCTGCAATGCTCAAGCTTTCAGATTCCCAGAAGCTGCAGCTTAACGCAAGCAGGGGATGTTCGCAAAATGCCAGTCCTGGTGGCTTGGGAGATGTTGGGCAGGTGGAGCCCCTCCTCGCGCAGAGCGGAGACAGGTCTGCCCCAGGAAAGGAGAACTGCAGGCACGGAGGAATGGTTTGCGCAGAACCGACAGAACATTTTGTATCTGTGTAGCTGCCAAATGCGAGCGGCTCAGCCTGAATCAGGGTAGGTGCTGTAGGGAGAGACTCAGGGGGCCTGGGCTGAGCAGGGGGGACAGACAGGCTGCGCTGTCAGCTGCTTTCCAGAGCAGCAGTGACGCTGGGGAGGCTGACTCAGCAGGTAGCACAAATGTACCTTCACCTGGTTCAGTATCAAGTCCCCGAACCAAGCGTAGTTCAGAGCTCCTGCTGTGTGCACTGCGGTGGCCAGCGCAGTCGCTGCAGACGGGTTCCCCCAGGAAATGTCACCGTCTCCTTTTCTGACTGACGGTACCGTGCAGGGATGCGGGGCTTCTGCAGGCCCCTGGGGCACGCTGCAGCTTGCATTCTCCTCTCTGGGACACCAGATGAGGCTTGGGGAAAGCTCAGGAGATGCTCATTTTGTTCATCACTGTATTATCTGGATTATTAGTTCATAATCAGCATCCAGATACTCTGAAAGACTTCTGTCCTGGGGCTGTGTGGGGACATATGGGATTTAGATCAGAGGGGTCTTGTAGGGAGAAGAGGTAGAAAATTTTCACTTTCAGAGTCCTTTGAAGATGAGCTTTTCCATGGGGCCCTGTTGGTGGCTTAGGGGCTCTGACCCCGTAACCATTTTGGAGATGTACAGGGTTTGGAAAGAGGAGAGGCCATGTGGCACGCTCTTAGCACTGGGCTGCAGGACTTGGCTTGCACTTGGCGCTGAGCAGATCGTGTGCTTGCACCTGGCAGGATCTTCCAAGTTGCTGTGCTTCATTTCAGAATTTGGCCCAGTCATTAAACCCAGCTACTGCTCCCTTAATCTCTCTTGGGGGAGCAGAAGCCCCTGTAATTGAGGCACAGCAGCGGGCTAGTCGCTGGAAGCAGTCACGCTGCTCCTGCTTCCAAACGCTTAGCTACAAATGAGCAGAGCCAGAGAGGTGTTTAATGCACCCGCTGCTCGCTTGCAGACCTCTGGGAAAGCGAGTCACAAGGAGCAGGGAGATCCTGCTCCCACGTCTGTGCCACCCTCCTCTCCAGGAAGGACTGGGGATGCTGCCACGTGCGGCACAGTCGTGTGTGCCCTGTGTATGAGGCTGGAGCAGAGCCTGGCGGGGAAAATCACCGTACTTTGCCTGTTCACAAGCGGAGAATTCCCTCCTGACAGTTTCTGTGGGTGTCTGGAGGAGAGGGGCAAGAGGAGGTGGGGGCTGTGTTTGGCCACGCTGGCCCGTGCCTTCCGAGATGGGAGGCTCCGCAAGCAGAGCGCGCCACGGATGTTCACGCATTTCCGATGACGAGCCTAAAAGCAGAGGGAGGATTTCTACGTCCACCGCTCCTGTACCACTCTAGTGCAGAGGAATATGTGGTTCTGGAGAGGGCTCTGCAAAGAATTAAAACAGGGAGACCCAGCCACACGCTAAAGACGATGGCTTTGAACTCCTTCCTCAACCAGCGAGACGGTCAGTCATCAGATGTCTCCACTGACTGGCTGCGAGTCCTGTTTCCAGCCAGATTTCTGGTGCTGGTGAGGGGATTTATCACCTTGACGGGAGCATGTGGCTACAACAGTATGAGGCACTTCTTTCAGTGACGTCTTTGCACTGGTTCCTGCCATCTCCCTGAGGTTAGATGGCACTTTGGGGTTTCCTTCTGAGGAATATCAGACCTGTGGGAAAGGTCCAACCTCACATGTCCTGTATAGAATAAAGAGGGATATATGTGGTCAGACCTATCCCACAGGCCCTGTATTCTTACTCAAGTGCAGAGACCTTGACATGCCATCTGATCTTCATCCTGCCGATTCCATCCCCTTCATTGCTGCCATCTGCATCGGTGTCTTCATCATCCACCTCTTTCGCGTTTCGAATTCCCGCATGCTCCCATCTCATCCGTGAGGAGCTGGAGGCCTGCGGATGCGCACCCCTTGCTGCCAGGACCCTCACCGGCAGGGAACAGCGCTGTGCTAGCTCACGGGTGCCAGGAGCTGAGATAGTCTCTGGTGGGCAGTCCAGGGCAGGGACCTGCTTTGGTACAGGCTAAGTGCAAAGTCCCGCTCTGTAGGGCTGCGTTTGTCGCATTGACAGCCAGCGACTGGGATTTCTGGGAAGCATTTGCGGCACTTAGTGAGGGGAATACAGCACCTTTCAAATTAAGCACATCCTGTGGCGGTTTTGGGTCAGATGGGCTATCAAGCCAAAGCAAATGTGCAAAACAGCCTGTATTGTTCCTGGAGCAGAAATATCGATGGGCCGCTGGGAAACGATCTTCTGCAAACATTGCGCTTATTGCTGTAAGGCCAGAGAATAATGATTCCTCACAGGTTTTCAGCATTTAAAAGGTTATTTATGAATCTCCTGCGTAAAAAGGCGTATGTGCCGAGGGGAGCAACCGAGCATCTGTGGTCTTGCGCTCCAGGTGTTTGTTGCGTGAGTGTAACCGAGAAAAAGCGTGTGTGCCTGTGGCCACATAGCCAACTTGTGAGCTCACGAGGGTAAGGGTGTCCGTGGCCATCTGTATGGGGCTGGGTAGGTGTGCCTTGGTCAGAGGAGGTGATGGGCTCGGTGTAGCCAGGCCTGGTTGGGGAGCGGTTCCTTTTGGTGGCTCTGTTCTGTGGGTGTTGCAGCATTCCCGCTTCATTTTCCCTTGGAAGCAGGCCTTTTGGGCTTGAGGCTCTAGGGGACTTCGGAGGTGGTGTGCTGAGGAAGCCTCTGGATTTTTAGGTTTTTGCCCTTTGTGCTGAAATCAGAGTTGAGTAAAAGAATCTGTGACTCTGACTATGATCCTGGATAGCTGGTGCTTGGAGTGACAGAGGGTGGAAAACCTTTTTCCAGTATGGTAACACTCTTGAAGCTGTTCTAAGTTTAACTGGAGTGTTGAGGGCTGGAACTGGAGCCTCCCCGGGCATTTTCTGCTCCCCTACCTATATTCAGGTGGGGATGAAGTAATTCTGTGCAGTGACCTTCCAGTAATCTACAGGAGCCGAAACAGATGGTTGGGAGGTGGAGTACTTGGGCAGGACTGTGTGCTCCCAGGGAGCTGGCATCTCTCTGCCACGTGACGGCATTGCGTAGGGGTGAGTAAACATAGTGCATCCACCTGGGAGAAGAGAGGGACAAGGGAAGTTCGCCTTATGGGGGAAGAGTGACATCTGAAATTGCCTGCAAGTGTTTAACCTCTCTGTCAGCAAATATCCCAGCCCTTTTGCTCACATGGGGAAGCAGAAGAGGATGTCAGAAATAACGGAGCAGAAGCTGTCTCAGCAGCCTCTAGGGCGCTGACCGGCCTGACCCCTCCGACAGCCCAGGGATGCTAAAAGGGTGCTGGCCAGCCCTTTGCTCCTAGTGCTCAGGCTCCACGTGTAGCAAAAAGGTGAGCTAAGCTGGGGCACGCACAGAGGTGTTCCTGAGAAGTCACTTCAGTTGTCTGGGAGCTTTCTGGACCCGGTAGAGCTGAGCAGTGGCACAGCCAACGCTTTCTCGGCACCCATTGCTGCAGCCAAACTCCGAGGGAGCAAAGCCGACCCTCTGCTGGGCATGGGCTGCAGGATGGGGCTGTTGCTCCTGAACTGTTGTGAATTAAATTTAGCTGCTGCTTGACAAAATCATTGTCCCAGGCAGAGCTTCTCGCTACACTTCTGTCCGTGTAAATGTTGAAGTTTCAGGTCTGTACGCACACTTACCCAGCAGCTCTGGTGCATCCTCGCTCCGGGCCATACACAAAGCTCAGCTCTGTGCTTTAGGTTTGAGAAGCCTGACTGCGGGCAGGCGATCGCAGGGAGGGGCACCCCAAAGAAAGTCACTTGAGCAAAGACAGGAGTTGCCATCAGGGATGTGCCATGAGCAGGGAGGACTAAAGCAGTGCCTGTGGTGCCAAACACGCAGACGCTGAGCTGTGGTGCCACCCGTCCGTAGGAAATCATCTACGGGGGTTGCATGGAGAAACCTCCAGCCTCAATCAGCGGCTCAGCCTTCAGCTGCATGCCGTTGCCCTGGCAGCATGGAGCCTAACCACGGCTGTTGTGCTGGATGCCAGCGCAGGGCTCGAGGGCAAAGCGGCAGCTCCTGCTCCCACCAGCCTGGACTTTCGCCAGCATGGGCCAAGTGCCCGCAGTCGTGTCTGCACGGGAGCTCAGAGCAGGGGGTTCCCCGGAGAGCCCCAGCCCCAGCAGGTGACTAATGCCTCTCTCCCACCTTTGCTCCCTCCAGAATGGGCTGAACGCCTTGCACCTGGCCTCCAAGGAGGGCCATGTGAAAATGGTGGTGGAGCTGCTGCACAAGGAGATCGTTTTGGAGACAACGACCAAGGTGAGGACAAAGGAGTCTGGTCACATTAGTCACAACTCTGTGCCCTGGCATTGCTGCCAGGCACACCAGCAGTAGCTGAGCAGTGAATCACACTGCTTTCAGCCCTTGGAAAGGCTGGGCTGGTGACAGTGCTGCTGGGCTGGTGGTAATGCTGCTGGGCTGGTGCCTGGGGACCAGGCTCTGATCCCAGCGCAGTCAAAGCCGTGCTGGGCACCTCCAGGTGGGTGGGGGGTTCCCCTCCACCCTTGCCTCTCCCCCATGGGGGCCACTGTGAGCTCAAGAGGGGAGTAACAGAAGCCACAACATGTGCTAGTGCTGTCTTTACTCACATCTCCTGGAACTGGCTGCCGGCTCAAGTCAGCCCTCGCAGCCCCAGGGCAGCCCCTGCGTGCTGCAACACTGGGATGGCCTTGGTACCACTGTCGCAAGCCTGGAGAGCATTGGTGCTCAGTAAATAAGATACAGGTCTCTCCCTGCATCACCACGGTGGGGTGTGGTTCTTGCGCGGTGACAAGCGAGACCATGGCACAAGCAAACAGACAAATAAGCAGCCTCCAGCACAGTCTGAAGGGCTGCGAGAGCAGGAGGGAGCCTGGCTTGCCACCTCCCCAGTGCTCTGGCAGGGCTCGGGGCGCGGAGCGGAGTCTGGCATTCTGCCACGCCACCCAAAGGCACAAGTCGGAAGAGCCTGTGTCTGCATTTTCCAGCCTGCTTATCATCCCTTAGCTCTGCTGGGATGCCTTGGCTACCAGGGCGCACACTGCAGTTTTGCCTGAAGACTGCCAGCTCAGCTCCCCCATCCTCCCTCCCCTCCTCATCTCTCGGTGCTGGAGATGCACAGAGCCTGACAGTGCATACAGCTTTTGCTGCCAGTAACTTCATGGGAAAGATGAAATCACTCTCTTCGCTGGCCAGCAAACGTGAAGGGTTAGCTGCCTGGTCTGTAGCAGAGATGGGGCACGGAGCAAGGGCTGCGTGGCCCCACAGCTTCCCCCGGCCGGCTGCGCCGTTTGCATGTGTGTTAGCACATCTCAGGCCCATCTTTCCCTGGCATCTTGGGCTGCTCCAGCCCCTGAGCGCTGCCCTGTGGTGTCTTTCAGAAGGGAAACACAGCCCTGCACATTGCTGCCCTGGCTGGACAACAGGACGTGGTCCGGGAACTGGTGAACTACGGGGCCAACGTCAATGCGCAGTCACAGGTAGAGTGACCTGGGCTGGAGCGGGAAAAGCCCCCAGGATGCGTGATGGTGGTGTCCTCCTGGTGGGAACTGTGCCCAGCATGGGCACTTCAGCAGCCCTTTACAGTTTCTCTCTAGTCCTGTTCAGGGGCAGGGCCAAGGGCTGCTCTGCCAGACTCCTGAAAGAAGATGAGCGTGCGAGTGGTGGTGGGGATATGGGGGGACTTGAGGGATATGGGGAGACCAGCATGGTCTCTCTGCTGAGGGAGTCCACGGCAGCACACACAAGCACGCTGAGCTCATCCCGGGAGGACTCGCGGCCGATGCCTCCCTGGCACAGCCATGAGGTCTCCAGCAACCCCTGCAGCTCTGCACACTGTGCCTCCTTCGTTCTCTCTTTCTTGGGCCTGGTGGGGCTGCAAGCTCTTCAGCTTTTGCCTGATGGGAGAAACGTCCCCGAAGCAAGGGAGAGCAGTGGCAGTGAGTGGGGGGCAGTGTCTCCTAGGCTGACTGTTGCTGTGAACCATCCCCTGGTTCTTTCTGGATGTGGGGAGCCTTGGACTCCAGCTCTCTACGATTGCTCCACTGTTTTTTCCTTTTTCCCACCCACAGTGTGTATGCTTTTGCCCCAGTTCGGTGAGCTGGGGATGTGGGTGTTGATGGGGGGTAGGTCTGCAAGGAGCTTGAGAAACTCGAGGAAGAGTTGTGTTGATGTGTGTGTCCCTGCGTTTGCAGAAAGGCTTCACACCCCTCTACATGGCAGCGCAGGAAAACCACCTGGAAGTTGTCAAGTTCTTGCTGGAAAATGGAGCCAACCAGAACGTAGCCACAGAGGTGAGATCCTTGGGGAGGGCCCTAGGGCCCTGCTTGTTGGGGCTGCTGCTGGATGAGCCAGGTGCTGCCATGGCTCCTCAGCTCTCCCCCTCTCACTTGCCTCTCCTTGGCAGGACGGCTTCACGCCACTAGCTGTGGCTCTGCAGCAAGGGCATGAGAACGTGGTTGCTCACCTTATCAACTATGGGACAAAGGGTAAGGTCCGCCTGCCCGCCCTGCACATTGCGGCCCGCAACGATGACACTCGCACAGCTGCCGTGCTGCTGCAGAACGACCCCAATGCTGACGTCCTCTCCAAGGTGTGTGGCTTTCCCATCCTGTCTCCGGGAGCTTTCCCACATCCCCAGGGAGAACAGCAGCTTGGTATGCTGTATTTATCCATCCTTTCAGCAGGGAGCATGTGTCTGGCTGGGCTGATCCCTCCTTCTTTCCCCTAGACTGGATTTACCCCCTTGCACATTGCAGCCCACTACGAGAATCTCAGCGTGGCCCAGTTACTGCTGAACCGTGGAGCCAGTGTCAACTTCACACCCCAGGTGAGTGCAAACTGGGAAGACTGCTGGGACTGGTCCTGCTCCAGCACCAAAGGAGGATGCTGTGCCTCCTTTCCCTGTGGGTGCAGCAGCAGCTGCCAGGGTACGCTGGTGAGGTGGGACCATGCAGAAGGTAGCACGCCGATGCGTGTCTGGGGAGCTGCCATTAATAACCAGCGTGGGCCTTTTCTAGTATGTCTCCCCTCTGTTGGATGCAGCCATGCATCCCTGGAAGCTCTTGGGACCTTGTGTCCAGGCTGAGGGAAAGCTGGTGCCGTCGCTGCAGGGCAGAGCTTGCAGCCCCTGCAGTTGGCGTGCCTCTTCCAGTCCCATGGGTGCAGCCAAATCCGTGAGCTGGCGCTTTCCTGGGAGCTCTGCGCAGCTTCTGTCCTCAGCCTTTACCTGCCGGCAGGAGCAGCTGCTCACCCTCTCTCCCAACCCTGTGAAACAACCTGTACCCCTGTGCCGGCCCTGGGCAGGGATTTAGCTCTCCCCTGCCTTCAGTCTTTTGTTCGCCCCGTGCCTCCTTGCAGCCCCGCGGGGGGAAGAGAAGGGGTTGCTCCCTCTAACAGACTGCCGTTCCCTCTGTCAGAATGGGATCACTCCCCTGCACATAGCCTCCCGCCGGGGCAACATCATCATGGTACGGCTGCTGCTGGACCGCGGGGCCCAGATAGAGACAAGGACCAAGGTGAGACGGCTTCTGAAACACCAGCAAGTACACGGGCCATCTGCCTCCCCAAGCTCCTTGCGTCCAGGGAGCACTGCCGTGCTGCACGGCCCAGCGCGTACCCTGTGAACCTCTTGCTGGGTGTGGGAGGGAAGGTCCCTGGTGCACTAAGGGGACAGACCTGTTTTTTTGCTGGTGCATGTAGAGGTGAGAGGAGGCTGCATGGCTGCAGCGGGTGGGCCCTGGGGGCTGAGGGCAGGCTCAGTTTTGCCTTATTTTGCAAACAAGCCCAAAGTCCCTGTTACTCTCCTGCCTGAGGGGAGCCCTGCCCTTCCTTGCCCGTGCTGAGCCCTTGAACCCTTCTCTCTCCCCAGGATGAGCTGACCCCTCTCCACTGTGCAGCTCGCAATGGACATGTGCGAATCGCAGAGATCCTGCTGGACCACGGGGCTCCCATTCAAGCCAAAACCAAGGTACCCATGGGACTCTGGGGGGCTGTGCTTGGTGCCAGGTCCCAGGGCAGCACAAGGGGGTACCAAGCTGTGCGCAGTTGCTGGATGCCATCCATGGCTGGGCTGGGGCTGAGTTTTTGGCCTGCCAACGGGCAAGGAGCTTCCTGACCTTCTCCTTGGCCCTAGCTGGAGCCCTTTGCCTGAGGGCTGCATGCTTCAAAGGGACCAGCCCTGGGAAGGGGATGGCCTGGGGACAGCCTGCCCCGTGGCAGCAGCCCTCTGCTCGGCATTGCTCCCCTGTAAGTCTCAGTGAGGGGTTTCGGGGCTCCTCTCTGGTAGCAGCCTGGGGAACGTGCCATCTCTTCTGCCCCAGAGCTGTGGCCAGGGGAGCGAGGCAGGGGCTGGGTGGGATGCCTGGTTCCCCTCCTGGCCCAGCCCTGAGGCCCCGCTCCGCGGTCGCAGAACGGCTTGTCGCCGATCCACATGGCAGCGCAGGGCGACCACCTGGACTGCGTGCGCCTGCTCCTGCAGTACAGCGCCGAGATCGACGACATCACCCTGGACCACCTAACGCCGCTGCACGTGGCCGCGCACTGCGGGCACCACCGGGTGGCCAAGCTGCTGGTGGAGAAGGGGGCCAAGCCCAACTCCCGAGCCCTGGTGAGTGAGGAGGGGCAGGCAGGGCTGGGGTGGGGGAGAGGGAGATTGCCCTCGCAGATGACTGTCCATCTGTCCGTCTGCAGAATGGCTTCACACCCCTCCATATCGCCTGCAAGAAGAACCACATCCGGGTGATGGAGCTGCTGCTGAAGACGGGTGCCGCCATCGACGCCGTCACCGAGGTAGGTGGGCTGCAGCCCAGCCCCAGCTCTCCTGCTGCTGCCTGTGCAGAGCAGGCAGCGCTGCAGGGGATGATGGCCCTGTTGCCTCTGCTGGTCCCCAGGCACCTTCTTCATTGTGGCTTAGAGCTCTTTGCAGCTCAGGACCTGTTGAGCTTGGCACCATCTCCCGACACCCTGCTCCCTACAGGGCCGGGGGACTGCAGGGAGGCAGCAGCTCTCCGTGTTCCCCTCAGCCAGGCTGGGGACCCCGAGTTTGCCTCTGTGCTGGAGCATGCCCTGGGGAGGGGGAGAAGGGGGTGGGAAGAGATGTTGGCAAGGCCATCAGCCCCCATCTTGGCTCCTGGCCCCTTTCTCTCCACAGTCTGGCCTGACCCCCCTGCATGTGGCTGCCTTCATGGGGCACCTCCCCATCGTCAAGACCCTGCTGCAGCGTGGAGCCTCTCCTAACGTGTCCAATGTGGTGAGTCCCACCCTGGCTGGGGCTGTGGGAACTCAGCATGGTGGGGTCCAGCAGGAGGTGGGGATTGCCCGAGTCCTGCTCTCTCAGGATTGCTCTCCTGAGCAATCCCTGGTGCCCCCTGCCACTTTGTGCTGGCAGGAGGAACCGGTAGGGGCCAGAAAAGGTTGTGGGCACTGCTCTCCTGTGCTCAGACCAGGGGAACGACTGCAGGAAGGCATAGCCCCTCCTACGGCCTCACCGCTTTATCCTGTCCTTGGTGCAGAAAGTGGAGACGCCCCTACACATGGCGGCCAGAGCTGGGCACACAGATGTGGCAAAGTACCTGCTGCAGAACAAAGCCAAAGCCAACGCCAAGGCCAAGGTAGGTAGAGAGGACCTGTGTGATAGTCCAGCTGTGGGAACAGCTGGTGCTGGTTTCTTCGCTCTCACCTACCCAGAGCATGCCCTGCCAGGGGCTGTGCAACAGCGGGAGCAGGGCCAGCGCCCCTTCGGCATGGCAAGCAAGGGACTGGTCCAGGTCTGCCAAAACAGCTTCTCTGCCTCCCTCACAGGATGACCAGACTCCTCTGCACTGTGCTGCACGCATCGGCCACACCGGCATGGTCAAACTGCTGCTGGAGAACAATGCCAACCCCAACCTGGCCACAACAGCGGGGCACATGCCCCTGCACATGACCGCCAGAGAGGGGCATGTGGACACGGCCCTGGTCCTGCTGGAGAAGGGGGCCTCACAGACCTGCATGACCAAGGTAGGCTGCTGTGGCCACTGCCGCTGAAGGCGTGACCCGGCTGGGCCAAGGCTGGGCAGGCGGGTGGCACAGCGTCCCTGTCACAGGAGGGGCAGCCTCCTCCTGTGCCGCAGCATGCGCCAGTGCTCTCCTCCTCATCCCTGTACACCCTGTGACGGGCTGCCTTTCTCCTCAGAAAGGATTTACCCCTCTCCACGTTGCAGCCAAGTACGGGAAGGTGGATGTGGCCGAGCTGCTGCTGGCACATGACGCTCACCCCAATGCAGCAGGGAAGGTGAGCGCTGCTCCTGTGGCAGTGGGAGGAGTGGTGTGGTATGGGGAGAGGCTCTGTCTCACCTGTCTGTGCCCTCTCCCCTCCCCAGAACGGCCTGACCGCGCTGCACGTGGCTGTGCACCACAACAACCTGGAGATCGTCAAGCTGCTGCTTCCCAAGGGGAGCTCCCCGCACAGCTCGGCCTGGGTGAGGCTGGGCTGGGTGTCCCTGGGGATGTGTCGTGTGTCCAGGGCATCCCAGCCTGGGGCCAGCATTGCCCCTCAATCCTGACGCTCGAGGAGCGTACAAGGGACCGATCGCCACCAGCCACTCTCCGCGCCTGCTGCTCACGCCTGCCCGGCCCTTGCACCAGCACGTGGGGCAGGCAGGGGTGCCGGGCGGTCGCCCTGTTCTGGCAGACAGGCTATGTCAGGGATAATCCCTGCCGGCAGCGTTGTGGCTGTTGCCTGGGGACGTGTTTCCATGGCAAGCCCTGCAGAGCAGCGCAGTTTGGGAAACCACACACGAATGTTTGCACGCAGCTATGAAGCAGTGAGTCAGAAAACCCACGAGCTTGTGAGAGTCGCCGCGCTCTGCCAGAGCATGGGGAGCATCTCCCCAAAGAGCAGACCAGCAGCCTTGGTTTCCACACTGTTTGCAGAAGCTGCATCCTCAGAACAGACAAGTGGCTGCTGGTGCCGGTCCTCCCCATCTGGCACTCCCCTCTCCTCCTGCGCAGGCTGCCGGCAGACTTGCTGGGCAGGCATCGGGAGCAGCCGGTACCGGCGCCAATCCCCCGTGGTCTGCGTCACTGACAGCCTGCGCGTCACCGCGGGCAGAGGGTGTCTGCCAGCTGCTTTGTTCCTGCAGCGTGGCAGCAAAGGCAGCGCTCAAGGCCCTGCAGTCTCTGCTTGAATACTAATCCTGCATATTGCCAGTTTTGCTCCGCACCTCAGCCAGACACGTTCTAGGAGGTGTCTGTCTGCCCTGGCCTCTTGCGGCTCCAGGTGGCTGAATACTGCTGTAGAAATTCATGTGTGGAAAACTCCACCGATACCAGTCGAACCTGGAGCAGGTGGTCTTTGAAACCCCTGTGCTGACTTGGCTGGGAGAATGGCATTTGGCCTCAGCGTCAGGGCTAGTTGCTGTCAGGGGGCTGGTTCGGGTGTGAGCCTGCATCCCTGAGCTCTGGAGGCGAATAGGGAGGGCAGGCCTCGCCTGGAGAGGCAAGGTGGCACCTCCTGTCCCCGCTGGTCTGCTCGGCAGGGGCTGAGCACTGCAACGAGCCTCTCTCCCTGCAGAACGGGTACACCCCCCTCCACATTGCCGCCAGGCAGAACCAGATGGAGGTGGCCAGCAGCTTGCTGCAGTATGGGGCTTCTGCAAATGCGGAGTCTGTGCAGGGAGTCACCCCCCTACACCTGGCTTCCCAGGAAGGGCATGCGGACATGGTGGCACTGCTTTTCTCCAAACAAGCCAACGGCGACCTAGGCAACAAGGTAAGTTGTCCGGGCACGTCCTGCCAGGCTGGAGGCGAACACCCCGGCAGGGAGTAGCAGACAGGGTGGTAGTCCAGGCCCCAGTGCCTCCCTGCATTCGGGCAGCAGTGTGCCGACAGCACAGCGTCGGTCAGTTTGCCAGGTTGGAGGCCTGACTTAGAGTCTCTCCTGGTAGAGCTGCAGTGATGGCATTGCCACTGTGCTGAGACCTCCTCTGTTTGCAGAGTGGCCTGACTCCTCTCCATCTCGTGGCCCAAGAGGGGCATGTGCTGGTTGCTGATGTTCTGGTGAAACACGGAGTCACAGTGGATGCAACGACGAGGGTAAAGTAGTGCATTGACCATGGCTGTGGTGAAAAACGTGTGGGGGTACCACCTCTAGGCCTGCTCCAGGAGGAGCACTGCTTTTCTTTTTCTTTGTGCAAGAGTCTCCCCTCTCGCAGGCGTCCTTACCATCTTGTCTGTCTCTTGGGGACTCTTCCTCCTCTTCCCCCCCACCTCCCTGGAGGGATGATTCTTGCCTGCTCCCACAGCTCACCCCTGTACCCCCAGGCACAACGTGGTGTGGTCTGCAGCGTGCCCTCTGCCCTGGTCCTGGGCTCTCAGGCAGCACCCGCACGCGTGCCCCATCCTTCATCCACGGGGGCTTGCCCATGGGATGAGCACACCCAAGCCAGAAGGGCAGGAGGCACCATTGAGGGCAAGCTGAGACCTGATCTTGTCTTTCAGATGGGCTATACCCCACTGCATGTGGCCAGCCACTATGGGAACATCAAGCTGGTGAAGTTTTTGCTGCAGCACCAGGCTGATGTCAATGCCAAGACTAAGGTACAGAGATGTCCTGTGCTCCAAGGACCCTTCTGCCCCGGGCACCAGCACGCAGGTTGATGCGGAAGGCTTAGCCTCCCTCCCTGCTTCCACTTCTCCCCCTACATTGCTCCAAGCCCTCCTGTCTCCATGGCTGGAAGCTGCTGTAGTCTAGCTACAGCCCTGGGCAAGTGCTGGGTTCTGCAGAGCCCTTTGCTTACCCCGGAGAGGAGGGGGCTGCCCTCGTGCTCCAGGCATGAAGCACGGCGTGAGGCCCGGGGGCATTTCTGGGGCAGCAGACTCCCAGAACCGATGGCAGCACCTTCTGTCCTCCCCTGCAGCTGGGCTACACCCCTCTGCACCAAGCAGCGCAGCAGGGCCACACGGACGTTGTGACACTGCTGCTGAAGCACGGTGCCTCTCCCAATGAGATCAGCACAGTAAGTACGGCGCTCGCCCACACCTCCTCGCCCCGTGGCAAGCTCGGGCGCCTGCCCGGGCTTCCCTGTGGCTGCTGCTGACCCAGTCCTTCCTCCTTGCCCAGAACGGCACCACTCCCCTGGCCATCGCAAAGAGGCTTGGCTACATTTCCGTCACAGACGTGCTCAAGATTGTCACAGAGGAAACGGACATCCCGGTGAGCCCCTGGGGACTGGGACCAGGACCCTGTGGAGGAGGGCTGGGGCTGGGAACAGCCAAGCAGAGGTCCGCTGAGCGCAGCCGGGCAGGGCCAGCGCTGACAGCTGGGTGCCTAGCCCGGGCGTGAGGAGGGGGCTGCAGGTGGCTGTGCAGCGAAGGGCTGACTCCCCTGACTCCACTCTGCTCCCGCAGTCAGTCGGTGACAAGCACCGCATGAGCTTCCCGGAGACTGTAGACGAGATTCTGGACGTGTCGGAGGATGAAGGTGAGGGGCCGGAGCTGGGTCGCACCCTCCCAGAGATCCGCCAGCTGGGCCAGCGTGACAGGCCCCAGCCCCCGGGACGGGCACCGGCATTCCTGCCGGCCGGGGTGGGGGAGCTGCGTGGCCCCGCAGTGGTCTTGCGGAGAGGACAAGGGGAGCCCTCAGCCTCTGGGGCGGCAGCTCCGGGCTGGGGCGGAGGCAGGAGGGCTGTGCCCGGAGCTGTCCATGGTCCCTGCCCCCCGGACAGCGCGCAGCGAGCCCGTGGGCGTGCAGAGCCCCTCACCGTGCCCTGCTCCGCGGGCTGCCACCAGCTCCCACCCCGGCTGCAGCTGGTCCGCTCCTGCTCCCTCCCACCAAGACCTCACCTTTCCCTCTTCTTACTTTGCAGGCACTGCTCATGTCACAGTAATGGGTATGAAATGTGTCCCCTTGCCCCAGCTCAATGGCCCATTTCACCCCATGGCCACTAACCATCCGCACGCCACATCCATCTGCTGAGCCTTGCTGCTGGGCTGGTGCTCTCCAGTGCCATCCCGCCCTGCCCATCTGTGTCCGTGCTGCTTGCTGTGGTGTGACTGCATGAATGGGGCCGTCCCCCGCTGGGGGGGGCCTGGCTCCCTGTGGGCCCCAGGCCCTGTCCCCGGTAGGCAGAAGAGCCTGGTTCTGTGACAAACTCCGGTGCCCCTCCGCAACCGCCCCGTGCCATCCTGGCCAGGGCAGGGATGAACCTGAGTGCTTAAGGGTCTCCGTGCTGCTGCGGACCCCTCCCCATCACTGGGGCTCTCTCCCTGCTTTGGGAGGTGCTGGACTCCCTCCCGTGAGACACTGGTGAGAGCTGAACCCTGGTGAACTCCTTAGCAGACATTAATTGGGCCAGCAGGCAGCGCTGGCTGGGCTCGTGCCTCCAAAGGGTACGTGCGGATGCACTCGGCAGTGTTAGGACATCCTTTCTGTGTCCCCAGCCCTGCCTACACTCCTGTCCCCAGCATCCAACGGCAGGGTGTCCCCGGCAGGCTCTGTGCTCGGTGCTGTGGGAAAGGGGTTGGCTAGCAGCCGAGGCTCCTGGCAGCTACCACAGCTCCTGTCCCACGGACCCGCAGGACGGGCCTTGCCCCTGCCAGCAGACCCCAAATGGCCAAGGGCGAAGCCGCCCCGTGGCTGCCTGAGAGCCAAGGGACGAGTGTGTGTGACCAGCAGTGGGAGCAGAGATGGGCCTGGCTCCAGCCCTGAGGAGGGATGGGGGCAAGGGCTGGATGGCTGTGCTCCCTTGTCCTTCTGCCTCTCTGCATGCTGAGCCAGCTCTCTGTTTCAGAGGAGGAGCTGATCGCACCAAAGCCCAGGACACTCGATCCCAGGGACCAGGAGAGCAAGAGGGAGATGCTGGAGTTTGTGACCACGACGACACTGGAGCAAACGTAAGAGGCACTGGATGGTGGGGAGGGAGCAGGTACAGGGCGCGGGGCCAGCCTGGGATGCCAGCAGGGCAGGGACGGCTCTGGGCAGGGAACGGATCACTGAGCCCCCACTGGCTAGCACAGCAGGCAAAGCTAGTCGGTGTTGTTCCTGCACCAGGACATGGGTCTGCTGCCGAGTTTGCCTTTGTCCAGTGGCTCGGGGATGTCCATCCCTGGGGATGGCCAGGGGCTGAGGGGCCCAGGCCTGCCACTTCTGTGGCTGTCACTACCTTCTCCTGCCAGGGTGGAGTCTCCAGCTGTCCTGCAGGTCCCCTGCATCCCACCTGAGACTGTGGTGACCAGAGCGGAGGAGACTGAGCAGGTAGGACCTGTGGAGACAGAAGCTGAGCAAGTCAGCCTGCTGCATGCGCCCTCGGTGTCCCCACAGGAGGTGAGCATGAGACACAGCCTGCCACGGACCCCAGGCATTCCCTGCTGGGGGGAGCCCCCCATCACCACAGAGCCAAAATGTGGGGTGGGTGGTGGGGATGGACCCGGTGGTACGGGACTGCCCAGGGAGGGTTGTGAGACTGTGGAGGAGTGCCAGGCTCAGCATCCCCAGATAGGACCCTGTGCCCATGGGGGCTCTTCCCTGCCTTACACAGCCCTCCAAGGAGTTCGACGAGGACTCCCTGATCCCCAGCAGCCCCGCCACCGAGACCTCGGATAACATCAGCCCGGTGGCCAGCCCAGTGCACACAGGGTGAGTGCCCACCCGCGCGGCACATGCACGCTCTGCGCCTGAGCCGGCTGCAAGGTGCCCACCTGCCCATGCCTCTGCCCGCTCCAGGTTCCTGGTGAGCTTCATGGTGGACGCCCGCGGCGGCTCCATGCGGGGCAGCCGGCACCACGGACTGCGCGTGGTCATCCCGCCCCGCGCCTGCGCCGCGCCGACCCGCATCACCTGCCGCCTGGTGAAGCCCCAAAAGCTGCCTTCAACCCTGCAGCTGGCTGAGGAGGAGGGTCTGGCCAGCCGGATCATCGCCCTGGGGCCCGCCGGCGCCCAGTTCCTCAGGTGAGCACAGCTGGAAACAGAGCGGATGGAGCTGCCCACACCGGGGCCGTCCCTCAGGCCTGGGGACAAATCTGGGCTCCTCTGGAGTCTCTGCCAGCTGGGGCAAGACCTCTGCCCATCTCTGCTTCTGGGGGTCTGGTGCAGGAGAGATCCCACCTCTGGCCAGGCGCAGCATGTTTTTGGGGTGGGTCATTCTGGCATAAAGGAGCAGCAGCTGTGCTGTCGTAGGAAAAGCCCTGACCAGCGCGGTCCTGCTGGGCGCAGAGCCCTGTTTCCCAGAGAGAGGGGTGGGAGCAGTCCTGCCTTCCTCCTCTGGCGGCTGTACAGCATGGGCAGGTGCTCTGCCCAGGGCCACCTTGCTGCCTGCGTGTCCTGGCGGCAGCATGTAGGTGCAAGCACCCTTCTTCTGCTGTCTGCAGCCCCGTCATTGTGGAGATCCCACACTTTGCCTCGTATGGGCGCGGAGACCGCGAGCTGGTGGTGTTGCGCAGCGAGAATGGCTCTGTCTGGAAGGAGCACCGCAACCGCTATGAGGAGAGCTACATGGACCAGCTGCTCAACGGCATGGATGAGGGTGAGCGTGGCAGGCAGGCGGGGCCTCGGCACCGTGCAGCTCCCCACAGGCAGGGCTGCGGCTGGCCTGGGTGGTGGGATGGGGCTGAGCATGGTATGGTCGGTGCAGCTCGGAGCGGGTGGTGGGTGACAGCCGCAGGCTTGGTGTGTGAGCACTGATGGCTGTGCTGCCCTTGCAGAGCTGGAGAGCCTGGAGGAGCTGGAGAAGAAGAGGGTCTGCCGCATCATCACCACCGACTTCCCTCTCTACTTCGTGGTCATGTCCCGGATTTGCCAAGACTTCGATCTGATCGGCCCTGAGGGAGGGTATTTGAAAAGCACACTGGTGCCCATGGTACGGGCCACTTTCCCAGACACTGCTGTCACCAAGAGAGTGAGGCTGGCCCTGCAGGTGAGCCCCGGAGAGCCTGGCCCAGGGGTGGGCAGCAGACCCAGGCTGTGCCCCAGCTCAGGGGAAACCAGCCCTGATGCCCATGGTTGTGCTGCCCGCAGGCGCAGCCCGTGCCCGATGAGCTGGTGACTAAGCTGCTGGGGAACCAGGCAACCTTCAGCCCCATCGTCACGGTGGAGCCGCGCCGGAGGAAATTCCACCGCCCCATTGGCCTCCGTATTCCACTGCCACCGTCCTGGAAGGACAATCCCCGAGACAGCGGCGAGGGTGACACCACCAGCCTGCGCCTGCTCTGCAGTGTGATCGGTGAGGCTGCCAACCCCTGCTGCGCAGGCGAGCGTGCTCTCTGGTGGGGACGGGCTGGGCCACCTCAGCGGGATGCAGCTCCTGGCAGCTAAGGACAGGGCACGGCAGTGGAGAGAGCGATGCCTGGGGGATGCAGACCCCAGGCTTATGGAAAGGCAGGGTGCTCACCCTTGCTTTCTGCTGCAGGAGGGACAGCCCAAGCCCAGTGGGAAGACATAACAGGCACCACGAAGCTGTCCTATGAAAATGAGTGTGCTAACTTTACCACCAATGTGTCTGCCAGGTGAGTCCTGGGCAAGCGTGTGCTCATCTGGGGACATCTGCTGCTCCTCGGGCTGTCTTGGGGTGCAGCCTGGACCAGGAGGAGCCTCCTGCCCCTGTGCTCGTTGTGGTGCTGCCCCATTCCCACGTGCAGGGCAGTTGCCTCCAGCCTTGAGACCCCCACGCTGCCTCGGCACGTGTCAGAAACACTGGGGGTGCAGAGGGAAGGGGCCGTTCCTTGTGCTTGGGTGGGTCCCCATCACGGATGGGGCTGCTCCTGTACCCAGAGCTCCTGGGGCACCCTCTGTGGTGCAGTTTGCTGTTGGGGGGGGCAGCTCTCCTGGTGCCCCTGGGGAATGTGCCCGGCAGCACCCCGACCCAGCCCTCCCGCAGGTTCTGGCTGGCCGACTGCCCGCGCACAGCCGAGGCCGTGCACTTTGCCACAATGCTGTACCAGGAGCTGACGGCCGTGCCCTACATGGCCAAATTCGTGGTGTTTGCCAAGATGAATGATGCACGGGAAGGCCGGCTGCGCTGCTACTGTATGACTGACGACAAGGTTGACAAGACTTTAGAGCAGCATGAAAACTTCACCGAGGTGGCCCGCAGCAGGGACATTGAGGTTTGTCCCCAGCAGCATGCGTGGGGGGCAGCAGGGAGAAGGCTGCCCAAGCCAGAGGAGACTGATGCCTGGCCCTGGCCCAGGGAGGAGAGTCCAGGGGCAGGAGAAGCAGCTCTGCACAGGGACTGAGCCTGTTTTCTGCTCTCTGCCAGGTGGTGGAGGGGATGCCTTTGCACGTGGAGCTCTCAGGGAACCTGGTGCCTGTCAAGAAGGCCACTCAGCCCCGCACCTTCCTCTTCCAGTCCTTCCGGGAGAATCGTCTCGCCATCCCCATCAAGGTAACGGCAGGGTGCGGGGCTGGGCTGTGTTGAGGCCCCTGTGCCGGCCCTGTGCCAGGCCACCTAACCGGGCTCTCGGTGCTCAGGTTCGGGACAGCAGCCGGGAAGCCAGCGGCTCCCTGTCTTTCTTGCGCAAGGCCATGAAATATGAGGACCTCCAGCATGTGCTCTGCCACCTGAACATCAGCATCCCACCCTGCACCAAGGTCAGTGCTGGGTCTCTGGCACCTCTGGGAGGGGGTGGTGGGGACCCATCCCTTTCCCAGGTGCAGGAGACAGCCCTTGCTGTCAGCTTTTCTTCCTCAGCTGCTCCACGTGGCCACGCCGTGCCGCCCTGGGGCTGCGGGAAAAGCAGCGGTGCCAGGGCAGAGCTGCTGCCCTCTTTTCAAGCTGGCGACCCCTTGATTTGTCCCCACTCTCACAGGGAAGCGGCAGTGAGGAGCGGAGGAGGACACTGACGCCGTTGTCTCTGCGGGAGCGATACAGCATCCTAAGCGAGACCAGTTTCGGTACGCAGCCTGCTGGGACTGTTCAAGCCTGCTCACCACCTGTGCTTGGGGTGCCCAAGCCCGGTGGAAAGGCTGGGCTGACCCTGTCGTACTCGTGCTCGTGGCAGCTTCCCTGTCCCTGAGGGTTTCCTTGGTCCTGCCTGCAGGGCAGTGCCGTGCCTACGGGGCTGCGGGACCCCCCCAGCCAGCACCCCTTTCCCCTCTCCACCCTGGTGCAGGGCCCTGCGCAGCTGAAGCTGTGACTCCCTCTTCTCCTCCAGGCTCTCTGAGCAGCACGGACAAGGCAGACCAGAAGATGGTCGACATAGCAGAACAGCTGGGCCTCAGCTGGGCCGGTGAGTCCACACCTGAGGATGCACACCACTCCTCGGAAAGCTGGCACTTAGGAAGGCTGGAAACGTGCTGCAGGGCGGAGTGCATGTGCTTTACACTGTCCAGGGAGCTGGGTCCTGATGCAGTTGGTATGCATGCAGTCCGCACTAGCTCCTCTGGCAGGCTGGCCTTGCCTCCCAGCTCTTGTGCTAAACTGTGAGCATACCGTGGCACTGAAGTGAACCTTCTTGCAGCTGTGCATGCATTCACTTGCACAGATACCAGGCTAGGGTTTTGTTCCGTCTTGTACGTATCGCTGCTGTCGTTGCAGCCACACACCCAACGGCAGTATCCGTGCTTCTCCTTAGCATGAGACACTGCTACGCTGGTCACAGCCAGCCTGGGCAGAGGGGCTTCAACCTCTGCCTGTCCCAGCTCCTGCTCCTGCATGTTCTGCCGTGTTCAGTTGTACCTGAGGTGGGGGATTCTGTGCTGGCTCTGGCTGAGCCCTTCACAACATCCCTAGTCTTTCTGGCTCGGGGGCTGGTGGTGGGCGCCAGAGGGTGTGATGCTGAGATGTGGTGTCTCCCGCAGAGCTGGCACGTGAGCTGCAGTTTGGGGTGGATGACATCAACAGGATACGTGGGGAGAACCCCAACTCCCTGCTGGAGCAGAGCCTAGCCTTACTCAACCTCTGGGTCAGCCGCGAGGGCAAGAGTGTCAAGAGTGAGTATCTGCAGTGCCCTGTTACAGGCGCGGAGGTGGCAGGGCTGGCTGTGCAGAGCAGCGTGTGCATGCTCGGGGGTCGCTGGCTGGCTTTACGTCACTGGTTCATGCGCATTTGCCCACCCGGAGGGTGCTGGGGCATGGCTGTGTTCCCCCAGTGACCAGTTTGCTGACACTGGCTTCCCCCTGCAGTCGAGAGTCTGTACACGGCGCTGAGAAACATTGACCGCAGTGAGATTGTCAACACGCTGGAGGGCTCCGGCCGGCAGAGCCGCAGCCTGAAGGGCAGCTGGCGCTACATGGACAGAGACTACTCCCTCTCGCCGTCCCAGATGAATGGTGAGTCCCGGCTTCTGGCAGGGGCTGCAGGAGGGCCCCGGGGACAGAGTCCATGCAGACAGATCGGGGCTGGTATCTGGCCTGACCAGGGTGCGCCAGTGGCCCGCTGGGAGCTCAGCGGGCACAAGGTGTTGCCGACACACACGTGGCCTCTTCACCTGGGCTTGTGCTGCAGGAAGCTTGGCCCTGCCATACTGCTTTCTCAGAAGCTCCCCAGGTGGGGTGGACACACGTTCCTTATCCCGACATGCCAGCGAGAGGTGCCTCTGGCTGTGCCAGCTGAGCCGTGGCCGGGGGGCTCACAGCGTCCTGGCTGTCCGGCTGCGGCGGTGCGCTCGGGCTGGCTCCCAGGCAGAGCGTCCCTGGGCCTGGGGACAGAGCCAGCCGCAGCGTGTGCTGCTGGGGAGCTGGCGCGCCGGGCAGGGACAGGGCTTGGTGCTGCTGCAGCCCTGCACTGGGGCACTGCCCGTGCAGCACTGGCTCATCGCTCTCTCCCTCTCTGTCTCTCCCCTTGTTCTGCTCTCTCAAACATGCCACCTAGCACCGTCAGGTGCGGGCACTCCTGTGGGTCACTTCTTGTCACCTCTTGCCTCTGAGCTCCTCCTGGCCTCTCCTTCTCTCATCTTCCTCCACTGCCTGTCTCCACTGTCTCCACCTCAGCTGAGGCCGCCGGGAGCCGCGTCCTGCTCCAGCGACTGCATGTTCACCGGGGACTGCCCCTCTCATGGCTGTCGTGCTTGCAGGCGGCCACCCCAGGCCTTCTCCTCCTGCACTGCCCCGCGCTCCTTCCCTCGCTGGCCCTGCACTGCTTGCCCCTGGCCAGGCACCCGCACAGGGGAGAGGTGCCCTTTCTCTGCCGGGGGTCCCAGCTGTCCCCCATGCCTCAGCTGTGGCTAGCAACCCCTGGCTGCCTGGGGAGCAGAACAGGTTCTCTGCTGATCTCTGGGGGTGGAAAAGGAGGGCTAGTGGCTCAGAGCTGAAAAAGGCTGAGTAAAGCCACCTGCATGGGTGGGAGTGCCTGGCTTGTCTGTAGTCCGTATCGGTGTGCCTGGGCTGTGCACGTGGCCCTGGCTGATGAGGACGTGACAATTGCTTGTAGCCCCGGCGAGACCAACAGGGTTGTAGGGCCCTGGCTGCATCCCACAGGGCCTTGGGGTTGCATGACATGTACCAGGGCCATGCTTCCCTGCTCATGGAACTACTTCCAGCCTGCTTCTCTGTGCTGTGGAGAGGGGTGGACTTTGGGAGTCAGTGCCTGCCAGACTTGGCCACCCGAACTCCAGGCTGACCGTCAGCCAGCTGATGCTGGATGGGGGCTGTGGGCAGGGATCCGGGGGCTGATGGAGCAGGGTAGCAAGGAGGGCACTGTGTCCTGCAGTGTGGATGGGGCATCGTGTGGACCCCAGGCTAGTCATTCCCGCAGGGAGTGGGCAGCCCCAGGGCCTGCCCGAACCAGCCCCAGGACTCGAAGGGCAGCACGGCAGCACTTGCAGGGACCGTGCAAAGGCAGCCGCTGCTGTGAGCGCAGCCCTGCTCAGCCCAGCCACTGGGGTCTGTGGCATGGCCATTGCTGTCCTTGGGGCAGGCACCCTCCCAGAGGCTGTTTCCCTTCTCGCCCCACTGTGCTTGTGTGTGCGTGAGACGGCTGCTGGAGATGTCGCCTCTGTCTGCCCATATAGGTTACGCTTCGCTGCAGGACGAGCTGCTGTCCCCCGCCTCCCTGCATTACACGCTGCCATCCCCGCTGCGTGCCGACCAGTACTGGAATGAGGTGGCCATCATGGATGCTATCCCCATGGCTGCCACCGAGCAGGACGCCCTGATGGAGATGTCCGACATGCAGGTGTGGTCCTCGGGGCTCACCCCCTCGCTGGTGACTGCTGAGGACTCCTCTCTGGAGTGCAGCAAGGCCGAGGACTCGGACGCCACAAGCGAAGGCCGGTTCCCGGGGCAGCTTCTAGCAGACGTGCATGGCCCAGACCCCATGGGCTCTATGGACCTGGTTGAGGATGACACAGTGGACTCAGATGCCATGAATGGCCTGATTGACCTTCTAGAGCAGGAGGAGGGGCAGAGGCCAGAGGGGAAGATGCCAGCCGGTGATCGCCAGCCAGGGACCGGGGAGCAGGACCCGGAGAGTGAAGTCTCTTTTGTTTCAGTTCAGCAGAAGGTGCAAGCCAGGATCACGGCGTCACCTACCGTTAGCCACGTCATGGAGAAGAGCGCAGACAGGTACTGCAGCCTGGGGCGCCGGGGTGGCCGTGGGAGGGGAGCAGAACTGCTTCGCCAGCTATTGCCCTGTGCTGAGCCGGCTGCTATAATCTCCCAGCTTTGCTTGCTTCTCTGCTGGTCTCCGGCTCTGGAGCCCGGGCATCCCTGGCAGACAGAGCAGTGGCTTGGTCCCGGTGCCTTGCACCTCTCTGGAGATGCTCTGGGGGGCTCCTTGCAGAGCACCTGGGAGGGACCCCAGGCAGACAGCCAGGCCCTGCATGTAGGTTGTGCTTACCGCAGCCATCTCAGCCTGGGCTGCGTCCTCCTGCGTTCCCAGTGGCGCTGGTCCCGTGAGGTGTCCCTGGCAGAGCCCAGCAATGCTCCACAGTGTTGCCTTAGACCCTCACAGCCGGGCTGCGAGGCTGTGGGGTGGGCAGGGAGCGTGGCAGGGAGGAGGCCTGTGCCCTTTGTGCATCTGCGTTTTGTGCTGCTTGTGCCGGGCGCCCGGCAGTGCCATGAGCCGGGGAGCCCAGCGCCTGGCGGGGTGCAGGCTGTACCGGCGTGCCCGCCGGAGGTAGGCTGGTGCTTAGGGTGCAGCACTCCACGGCAAAGCTGACTGCCTCTCTCTCTCTGTCTCTCTCTCCCTGTCCCTGTCCCTCTCCGGTGCCCAGGCTGAGGGACTGGAATGCAGAAGGCTCCTTTATCTCCTGCCTACAGGACCTGACAGCGGGCTCCTGGCAGGAGGGGGTCACCCGAAGGCTGCTCCCGATGCACACCACGGCCTCCGGGGCACAGGGCCAGGAGCAAGAGCAGGTCCTGGTGCCAGCCGTGGAGCTGATGCGGGTCAGCTCCGCAGAGGACAGCGACTGGCAGCCCCAGCACCCCACGGGCGGCTGGCAGGAGGAGGCAGACAGCCGCTTCTTTGGGCAGGTGAGGGTAAGAGCAGGGGTGCCCAGCCCCGCAGGAGGTGGAGACCCTATGGACAGCCCTTTCCTGAGCCTGCCACACGGCCAGCCGGGCAGACCGGGTGCTAGCAGAGGCACAAGTCTCCTGGCACGCTTCCTGGCCCCTGCCCCTGGGGGTGCCTCTGGGCCCAGAATAGCCTGCTGTGCTTGATACCTGAGCTCTTGCCCTCCATTTATAACCCAGCCAGCCTCCCTGCCTGCTTCCTTATTGAGTATCTGCCCTGGCTGCTGGCCCAACAGCCTGCTGAAGCCAGAAATAGAGCTGGTCTGGGGGCCAGGCTGGGTGGTGGGCATCCTGCCACGGCCACACGGAGCCGGCAGGTACAAGGTGAGGGCAAGCACCTTTCCCTGGCCAGGGCACGCACAGCCATCCCGGCAGCACGGCCGTGCTCGCAGGTGGTTGCGCAGCTCTGCAGCGCGTGTCTCCCGAGTCACACGCAATTCCAGTGACACCTCAAACCCGTGGCTCCTGCCCGGGGCTTCATTTGTCCCGTGACGGGGGACTGCACGCTGCCCTCCCACCAAAGCCAGGAAGACAGGTTGTTGGCGAGCCGACGGAGAAGGGGGACAGGGCTGTCCCGGTTACTGCCTGGCTGGGGACGGGTGGTGCTGTCGCAGTCCTGGCCCCATGACTTTGACAGAAGCTGTGAGCGCAAAGGACGCCCCACCTGCCCGCTCCCTTCTCACCGCCCACGGCCAGCTGAGCTGCGGCAGCTAGGGTTACAGCAGTCCTCCCGCAGAGCCAGGGCACCGCGCCGGCCAGGCTGCAGACCCGCAGGGCTGCTCCTGCCCCGGGGGCTTTGCCCGTCCCAGCCGAATAGCATGGCCGGGCTCTGAGCGGCGGGCTCAGACCCGCGGGGCACGCGTGCGGCTGCACGCGCCGAGGCAGAATGTGGGCTTTCCTGGCCCAGTTGCTGATCGCCCTGGTGCTGCTGGCCTTCTTCCTGGTCAGCTGCCAGAACGTCATGCACATCGTCAGGGGCTCTGTCCGCTTTCTGCTCAAACACGCCCACCGCGAGCTGGACAAGGAGCTCGGGGAGAGCCTGGGGCTGGCGGACGACGAGGAGGCTCTCTCCACCAGGGTCGTCCGCCGGCGTGTCCTTGTGAAGGTAATGAGCAGGGAGCTGAGACCAGCCCTGGGGCAGACGCAGAGGAGAGCAGTGAAGGGACGGGGCAGGGTGGGAGACGGAGGCTGTGGGGTGCATGGCAGGTGTACTGTTCTGCCTGCAAAGGGGCTCCCCTCACCCCCCTGAAATGCCCTGATGTCCCTCCTGTTGCTGCAGGGAAACGAAGGCTTTCATCTCCCCGGAGAGCAGGTGACTGAGGAGCAGTTCACAGATGATCAAGGCAATATCATCACCAAGAAGGTGAGCGATCAAGGGCATGGTGTGGGCAAGGGTGCGCCGCAGCCTTTCTCCTGTCCCCTCTGCCTGGCTGCCCTGCTTCTCCCTGCAGCCCAGGGGCCCGTGCAGGGCACCCGCGTCCCACCGTCTTCGGTTACGGTCACGGCACTTCTCCGGCCAGACCCTGCGCAGGGGACAGAGGCTGCACGCCACGTGTGGTTCAGGGCCAGGCTGGGCGAGGAGGGAGGCATGGTGCCTGGGGGCTAGCTGTGATGCCCAGCTCTGCGGGTCTCTGCAGGTCATCCGGAAGGTGGTGCGTCAGCTGGGCCCCGGTGACACGGATCACAGGCAGGAGCAGGAGGAGCTGATCCTGGAGGGCTCCCTGCAGGAGCCCCAAGACCTGGAGGCTGAGGACAATCACTTAATGAAATACTCCATCCTGCACCGGGACAGCCTGGGGGCCAAGGTACAGTGTGGCTTATAGCCCTGCCTTGCAGGCACCCTGCCTGGGGCCAGCACCGTCTCTGCAGAACTCGTGAGCTCTGGGACTCTGCCACCCTCTATCCTTTCCTCTGCCCTGCTTTCCTCTCCTGTTTCCCCTCTAAGGCTTCCAGGGGCAGCTCTTGCCCACTGCACCAGTCGTCTTGCTCAGTGTCTTCTGCCAACTGACTCTGCCTTTCCCTCTCCTGTCCTCTTCTCTATGTCTGTCTGTTCGCCGGGGTGATGTCCTGCTTCCTGCCCCTGCGGCTTCCTCAGGAGGAGGTGCGAGTGCGTGTCCCGAAACCAGAGGTCTCCGGGGGCAGGATGGGGGCTCAGATAGTGAAACGAGCCAGCCTGAAAAGGGGGAAGCAGTGACCCCTCAAATGGCCTCTTTTGAGGTAACCCCACCTTTGCTCTTCCTTCTATCCCAGTTCCCCATGCCGCTGCCTGCACCGAGCTGCTGGTCATGCACATCCTCCTGGGGAAAGTGTAACAGGGCTGTGCCCAGCCCTTGGCCTGCAGAGAGGGGTTGCTGCGCTGCAGCAAAGTTCTGAGGGTGGGCAGCGGTGTGCCCCTGCTGCTAAGACGCTCCTGGGCCCAGGGCCTGGCTGCAATGGGCACGGGGTGCCCCGCTCTGCCAGCTGCTGGCGCAGAGGCTGGCCCAGCACAGGGGCTGCTACTGCGGTCACAGCACCCTGGGTGCTCAGGGTAACGGTCCCCGGTGACAGGGCCACGGGGCTGTTACTCCTGGTTATGCTGGGCTGCAGCAGAGGGGTATTTTTTGTCCAAAACTGCTTCAGGGAGTGGATAGCATTTGCATGGGGTCCGAGCAGAGCTGTCCCCTTCATCCATCAGCACTAATTATGCAGCCTCGTGGCAGACGAGACCAGCCCTTGGAGCCTGGTGCCCCTGCCTCCCCTTGCCACGGGGTGCAGCCGGGCACCGGCAGCGCCCCGAGCCAGATGAGGGGTGTCGCAGTGCTCCTGGGCCACGGCCTGCTGCCTCTGCTCTCGGCGTTCCTGCTGGGAGGTGCGAGCGGCTGCCACGGCCGGCCGCGCACCGTGGCACGAGAGCGCGGCAGTGAGGTCTGCTGAAGCTCCTGTGGCCAGGAAAGGGGGTGCAGGCCGTGGCAGGACGCTGCTGGTGGCCGTCAGGGCAGCAGGAGTGGCGGGGTGCAGGAACATGCTGCTTGTGGGGGTTGAGGGCAGGGGACCTGTCTTTGGCCCAGGACATTCCTTCCATTGATCCTCAGCGTGAGCACTGGATCATCCCTTGAGTCTTGTGCATCCCCTGCCCCCTGCCTTCCCTGTTGGGTGGGACGAGACCAGGCTGAAGGCAGGGTGCTCGGCACAGCACACTTGGGCCCAGCTGCATCGTTGTTCTCTGCCCGCTCGATGCTGGGCCGGCAGCGCAGCCCTTGGGGGAAGGTGCTGCGTGCACGCTGCCCAGCTGCCAGGCGCTGCCTGCGCCGGGGAGGAGCTGCCAGGCAGGGGCGGTCGGTCCTCTGGTCTCTGCTGCACATGCAAGGCTATGTCTGTCTGTCCTTCCTTTCCCTCCTGTCTCCACTGTGTTGCCCCAGACAGTCCCTGGGTCTGCGTCTCTCTGGGGCAGTGCTCCTGCTGCTTTGCTCTCGCTGTTTTCCGTAGCGTGCAAAAGCGGCCCAGGGTGTGCATTAGGAACGTGTGGGGTCTTCCCCCCTGGCACCCCCCAAAACTTGGCTTGCGGTAGCTGGGCAGGATGGGTGCGTGTGGGACAAACACGGGGTGCAGAAGGGGCCGGGACTGCCACGTACCTGGCTGCCCCCCCCCCCTTTCTCCTGGCTGTGCCACCATGATGCCTGGTAACCCCCTCTCTGCCTCTCTCTGTGTTTCTCCAGGATCTCACCTCAACACCAAACCACTGAACTCCACACACGTTCTGACACATACCTGAGAAGAGAGGAGAGGAAAGCAGAGAGTGGAGGGGAGCAGGGCTGGCTGTACATGTTTCTATAGGCTAATGGCATGATTTCTGTATGAGACATACTTACCGTCCTATCCGCATGACTGACTGACTGCAAGACGCATGAGCTACAGTACTTAAAACTGACGGAGGGGCCTCCGTCCCTGCCCCGCTGCTGCCAGGAGCCCAGAGACAGCAGCACGCACCGGGGCATCCTCTCAGCTCCTCTGGGAGGCAAGAGCCGGACTGGCAGAGAACGAGAGGGAAGGAGACTCCATCCTTGCGCATTTGCGTGTGTAAATGCATCCCCACGCCCGTGCTCCAGCTGCAAGAGGGAAGCTGGGGCAGCACGGCGCTGCTCGCCGTGGAAGGAGAGGGGCTCGACCCCCCATCGCCCCTGCTGCCTCTGCTGGACTCACTTCTCATCCCTCTCAGTGAGTGCTGGGTTACGGGGAGGGCAGCAGTTGCCAGGAGGTGTGCGAGAGGCGGGTTGCGGGGAGCACAACTGCCCTGGGCAGGGGGGCCGGTGCAGGGCTGCCCTTCCTCTCCCCAGCACGTGCAACGTCTTCCTCCAGGGCAGGGCTCTGGGCTGAGCACTGAGCTCGTTGCTTGTGTTGAAAGTGTAAACTGTACAGCAATCAGCCTTGTGTATATGAACCAATAAATACTATGCAAACCCCTAGGGACACTCTAGCAGTATGTACAAAGCACTAACAGCTCCGCTCCCAAATACCTCTTCAGGCTGCAGGACGGGCAAAAACCTTTGGAGTACGTGAGCAGCTCTGGTGAACGGAGCTGGGAGGCTGTAGGAGGAGAAGGGCAGCAGACTGCCCCTGCCCGGTGCCCCTGCGCCCGAGCCTGGTCCCTTCCTGGCCTGAAGAGAGGGGCCCACAGGCGCAGTCCCACGGGCCTGTCCATGGTGCAAACCCCAGTTTGTGCTGGCTCCAGCTGGCGTGAAGCTGTAGGCCTGCGCTGGGGTGCTTGGGGCCCAGGGAGAGCGGGTAGTGAGACAGAGCAGGGGACGCTTGTGCCACACGCGGGGTCGTGCCTAGCTCTACTCAGCACAATATCTGCTCAGGAGATGAGCCGGGAGCTGGCAGCAGCCAGCAGCCCTGCGCTACGCACCCCATGCAAGGGCTTTGCAGGGTCCCCTGGCTCCCCTGCGAGGGCACAAATGAGCATAGCCCCTCGACCCCGTGGACGCTGACCCTCCCAGGACCAACCCCGGAGACACGGGGGGCTGCTCCCCTGGTGGCTGCGCTTCGGCCAGGCGAAAGGCCCCGCTGCAGCGGCCTGGCCCAAGCGGCCACCCCGGGAGCGAGGGCAGCCCCGGGGCCAGCCGCCCCAGCAGGAGAGCCCTGACGGGCAGAGCTGCCCAGGCACCTCTGCGGGGGGCAGGAGGTTGAATCTGCTACGATACTTGACCCCAGGAGGGCCAGATGCAGGCAGTGGCAGTAAATCCCATGTCCCCGACTCTGTCCTTTACCTAACCAAGGTGGGGGCCTGGTCTTTGTAGCACAGTGGTGTGGGGACCCCCTGCTCTTTCCCCTGGAGGTGGCCACGGACCTGTTTCGCAGGGCCCGGGTTTGCTCCCTGCGGCCACGTGCCGAGCGAGCCCACCTCCAGCTTCGGGCCGGTGGCCCTGGCAGGGCAGCCCTGTCTCGCATTGGGTGTGCATCTGCCGGGAAAGCCCCTGGCTCCCCTGCAGTCGGGAAGAAGCCTGGCTGCAGCGAAGCAAATGACCCAGCTTAGCCTTGGAGAGCAGAGCAACCCCTTCCCCACCCCAAAGCTGAGCCATATAGGCACGGACTCTCCATCCATCACCCTTGCTGTGTACGATAACCTCCCTAGACCCACTGCGACAGCTGACTCCGTAGCATCACTGTAGAGTTGTGTGTGGGTCCTGTGCTTTGGCCTTGTATACGCCTTAGGGAATGTGCTGTGCTGCGGCCGTGCCAGGCACCTGCGGTGACATTGCTTTGCGCTCAGATTGCTCGTAGGGCTGGTAGGGGGAGGCTGCACCCGACATTGAGCCTAGAGAATGCTGCAGTCTGCACACTAGAAGCTTTTTAGAAGTTTTAAAAATTACTTTTATTTCCTTTTTTTAATTGTTATGGAAACAAGCCTTTTGGATCTCCCTGTCTTAGCCCCTGATGTATAGATCATTTCCCTGTACACCAGCTATCAGACTATGAATTAATAAAGAAACCAACACAGACCGTGTCTCGTCTCTGCTTTTCCGAGGGTGTGGGGGGGGCTGAGGCTGCGGGGTGCGTGGCCGGGAGGGGTTCCCCTCTGCCCGTACCCCGTCACCAGGAGGGCAGGGGCAGTGGCGGGGGCTGGCAGCTCCTTGTGCCCCGCCATTCCTGGGGGAGGCTGCAGAAACGTGCCCGCGCCCCCGAGCAGCTCCGGGGGCTGATCCCACAGCAGCCCGGCCGCTGCCACCGGCGCCCCGTGCTGCTGCGGAGGGCGTCAGCGCGGGGCTCCCAGCCGCGGGGCCCCGCCGGAGCCTCGCCCGGCCCGGCCCCGCATCCCGCTGCATCCCGGCTCCGCATCCCGCTGCATCCCGGCTCCGCATCCCACCGCATCCCGGCTGCGCTGTCCAGCGGCCCCGCCGCCACGCGTCCCGCCCTGCCCTGTCGCATCCCGGCCCCGCATCCCGCATCCCGGCCCCGCATCCCGCATCCCGCATCCCATATCCCACATCCCATATCCTACATCCCATATCCTATCCTATCCCATAGCCCATACCCTATCCCGCCCCGCCCCGCCCCGATCCCGCCGGCGCTGTCCAGCGCCCGCCGCGTCCCCCCGCCGCCGCCTTTCAAAGCGCAATTTGTCTGGGCCGGGCCAATCCCGGGCTGGCCCCGCGCCGCAGCCAATGGCAGCCGCGGCCGCGGAGAGCCGGCCAATGGGAGGCGCCGCCTGCAGCCGCCCGGCCAATGGGCGCCCCGTATTCTAATGGGCCTCAGCTTTATCAGAGAAATGTTGGCTCTCCCCAAGCCAAGTTGAGTGTCCGGTGCCGGTGCCGGTGCCGCCTCGGCGGGGTCAGCCGGGGCCGCTCGCCCTGGCCCTGCCCGTGGCCGCCTGCCCGCCCGGGACGTGGCCCCCCGGCCAGCCCGCCAGGGTCCCAGGGCCACCCGGGTGCCCGCCGGCCAGGGCGGACCCCGGGGCCCAGTAGCCCCCGGGCCGGTGGGGATGGGCCGGCCGTTGCACCCCGGGCTCTGAGGGCGGCCTCGGTGCCAGAGCCATGGACGCCAACCTGCCGGGCACCTTCCTGCTCAACGGCCCCTCGCTGGGCCCCTTCCCCGAGGCCAAGGCGCCCGTCTGCCAGTACTCGGTGCAGAGCTCCTTCTACAAGCTGGGCCCCCCCGGGCTTGGCGCCCAGCTGGCCGCCGGCACCCCCCACGGCATCTCCGACATCCTCAGCCGGCCCGCGGCAGCGCCGAACAGCAGCCTCCTCCCCGGCTACCCCCACGCAGGCGGATTTAACGGACTGAGCTCCCCGGGCGTCTATTACGGGCCCCAGGTGGGGGCCCTCCCCAAGGCCGGCGGCGAGTACCTGCCACGGGGCCGGAGCTGCTGGGCAGAGGTGGCCCCAGACTGGCGGGGCGGCCGGCAGTGCGGCGGCCGTAAGTACAGCGGGGCCGGGGCGGGTGGGCGGCGGGGGGGTGGGCGCCACAGACGGCGGGCACCCCGCGGAGCCCCGACCCATCGGCACCGGGGCAGGGATGTGGGGCAGCTGCCCAGGCCGCAGCTTCTCCATCGCCCTGCACGAGGCATGGCTGGTCACCCTGCAGGCTGCCCCGGGACGGTGGGAACGGCCGGACCTCGACCTGCCGCAGAGGTTTCGGCTCAAGAGCAGGGGCAGCTCCAACGGCAGAGATTAACTCTTTGCTTAGCCTAACTCCTTGCTTAGCCCCACTCTTTGCTGAGCCCCCAGGCAAGCCACAGCTGGCAAGGGCAGGCAGAGCCCACCGTCCCGGAGATCCCCCATCCCTCCGGCAGCCTCGCTGGGGTCAGCGCCCAGGCCAGCTCGGGGCAGAGACAGGCAGGATGGCTGGCCCGGGGCTGGCAGCGCTGCCTGCCTGGTGGAGAGCTGGCAGGGGGATTGCAGAGCATGCTGCTGCCGTGGCAGAGGGTGGGCAGGATGGGTGCACCCCCTGTGCCGTGGGGAGTCCCGGGAGGCTCTGGGCCAGGGGCTGGGTGCAGCCGTTCAGCACCTGCAGCCGTGGTCCCCTTCCCGCTTCTCCAGGTGATGCTCTTGGAGCAGAGGGGTCATCCAGTTTAGCCCTCCGCTCCCGGCACAGCTACGAACGGACCAGCTCTGCCTGCCTTCCCGTCATGCATCCTGCAAGGTGTGGGGCATGGGGGCACGGTGTTCCCGGTGCTGCGTGGCTCTGGGGTCAGGCACTGCTGCTGAGAACCTTCCCCTCTCAGCACCACAAATTAGCTCTGTCTGCGAGCAGGAGGTGCACGGCCCGGCTCTGGCTCTGTGGCGCCCACACAACTCGGCCCTCCTGGGACAGGGCTGAAGCCTTGAAGCCGGAATACAGTTTTAATTTGGAGGGGAGCCAGCGTGGAGGGACCCTGTGGGCGCTGAGGGCTGGTGGGTGTGCTGGTGCCGTGTTCGGGAAGGGGAGAGCTGCCCAGAGCCGTGCACGGCAGAGAGACCAGGTGCTCACCCACCTCCCTCCTCCTCCTCTCCCGCAGCCCCTGCTCACCTGGCCGACAGCATCCATAAGAAGAAGCACACGCGCCCAACCTTCACGGGGCACCAGATCTTCGCTCTGGAGAAGACTTTTGAGCAGACCAAGTACCTGGCGGGTCCGGAGAGAGCACGGCTGGCCTATTCCCTTGGCATGACTGAGTCCCAGGTGAAGGTGAGTGTGGGTCCCCGCGTGGCACGGGGCGCGTGGTGTGGTGGCTGCTAACCGAGCCGCTCCTGTGGGGCGGCAGGTCTGGTTCCAGAACCGACGGACCAAATGGAGGAAGAAGAGCGCCCTGGAGCCCTCCTCGTCCTCGCAGCGGGCGGGGGGCTCTGGCGGAGAGCGGGCAGCCTCTGAGACCGAGGACGACGAGTACAACAAGCCCCTGGACCCCGACTCGGATGACGAGAAGATCCGGCTGCTGCTGAGGAAGCACCGCGCTGCCTTCTCGGTGCTGGGCTTGGGCACGCACAGCGGCTGAGCGCTGGCACAGCCCGCCCCTCTGGGCCATGGGGCACCCGGCCTGGCCACCTGCTTCTTGCCAGGGGGGTGACCCCCCAGCAGACGCCCGGCTGCGGGGATGGGGCGGCTGCCGCCCCGCTCCTGGTGGCTCCCGCCCAGGGATCACGGCTCGCAGGGCTGGCAGCAGCACGCGTGGGCAGCGTCAGGCGCGGCCGTGCTGTCAGCATTGACGAAATAAAGGTCCCAGCCCCAGCCAAGTCCCAGCGCTTGCTTCGCGGGCGTGCGGTCCAGGGTGCCCTCCTGAGGCTGGGCCGGAGAAGGGGCTGGGATAGCACGCACGGGGCAGGGTCTGCGTGCCAGGCAGGGGAAGGGGCCGTGGCTGTGGTGCTGTGTGGGGGGCAGGAGGAGCCCACGGGAGCAGGGCAGCCCGGGGGATGTTTCCCAGGGTTTTCCCTGCTTTGGGCGTGCACCGGCAGCAAGAGGTGCTGGTTCAAAAGTCACTCCTTGGGGCCTCTTGTTGGAACCTATTAGCAGCAAATAAATATCATTTATCTTAACGGTGTGAGTGAGAGCCCATTCACCTGTCGGGGCCGCAGGATTGATGCGGCGTCAATAGCCCCGGTGTGTTTGCTGCCAACCTCGTGGACCTCCCCCCGTGCTGCACCCTGTGCAGCGGGGGCTGCGCACATGCACACGTGTGTGCACACATGTTCGCGTGCCCCCTGCTCTGGCTCCCCGCGGCTCAGCTCTTGCACGCCAGTGGTGGGTGCCGTCTGTCCCCAGCCGCTCGGGATGCCAAAGGGGCTCCTGCTGGCCCAGGCCCGCTGCTGGGGGCCCGGCAAGCTCGGCAGTTGTTCAGCCAAGAGCCAACTAAGTGCCAGCCAGGTGTGAGCAAACAGACCGGCCGTGTCCTGGGAGGAAATCGATAGGAGATAAGGTGCTGCCGGCCCATCATAGACTGATTAGCAGCGTGGCACAGGCACGGAGGAGGTGCTGGGGGTTGCAACCCAAGCTGCCCTCCCCTGCGGCTGCAGGCAGCATCTGAGGACAGGCCGGTGGCCAAGTCCACCCCTGGGGATGGCCAAAGCCCCTGAAGCACTGGGGCTTTGCAGCGGCCCTGAGCACGAGCCTTGTGGCGGGGAGCCGTGGTGCGGGGCTGCAGACCGTCACCGTCTGCCCGGGCCCCAAGACCCACATTTGGCTTCAAGTCCTCTCCAAACTGTCGCTTTCTGCCACGTGCTGGACTGGGGTGACTTTGCAGGGAGCCCTGACCGCTCAGCAGCCCTTTCCCAGGGCTTAGGGAAGGCTGATCTCCTCCCACAGGTCCCCGTCCAGCCCCGCAGCGAGCGTGGGGCTCGTAACTCTTTCCCCTCAGCCACGCAGCCCCTCTGCTGCCTCGATGGGAGAAATGCCAGAGGGTAGCAGAGCGGACGGACCCTTTGCAAGAACGTGGGAGGCCAGGCCCCACGGGCAGCGCGGTGCACAGTGCTGCGGCGGCGGCTGCGTGCCCCACGCGCCCCGGCCCCGTGGCAGGGCTGGGAGAGCCACGTCACCGTCCGTGGGCAGAGCCAGCGCTCGGCAGGAGCAGGCTCCGTACGGTGGGAGAAGTGCGGGACTGCTGTCGGGATATTTTTTTGACATTTTCTAAGCTGCCCAGCGTGGCTGACAATTTTTAATGTACTAACTGCCTGGTCCAGTGAGCTGATTAATTGGTGCTGTGGAGATCAATACAAAACAGAAAATTAAAACAATTTTAAAGTGATTAAGTAGTTTAACACCTGTCTGATGCCACGTCAGGGCTGGGAGACAAATAAAGCAGGTGGCAAAGGGCCTGCTGCAGCCGGGGAGAGTGACAAATCGCAGCCGCAGCCTGGCTGCCCCGTGCATCCCCGCGGCCGGACGGGTCCCCCGAGCGGTGCTGCTCTGCGCAGGGCCCCGGGGCGGTGGCCGGGACCACCCTCCTCAGGACCGCTGCTCCTGCGGTCCCGCTTGCCACGCAGACGGCACGGCCGCTTGCTGCCGCGGCTTGCTGCAGCCGAGCGGTCCCCGGCCAGCGCCGGGGTCTCAACAGGGCACGCGGAGCCTGGCCAAGGGCGAGCACCAGCTCTGCCCTCCCCAAAGCCACCTCGCGCCCTGCGGCCGGGGCCGGCCTGGGGCTGGGCAGCGCCGGGGCGTGCGGGCAGGGCTCCCGCCGAGCCCACGGCAGAGCTTGGGGCCGGCTGCTCCGGGGGCGTGTGGGTGCGAGCGCAGGCAGGGCGGCCTGGCAGGCAGATGGATAGCAGCTCCGCTTCAATTCTGCATCCCTTTTCTCCCAGACAAACCCCGTCGGATTTTCATAAATCAAAGCGCCACACTGTTTAATAAAAATTTATTGACTTACAAGTGATTATTTATCAAAAGGCCATTAATAGCGGCTCCGGGAATGATGTGCTACTGGGTGGTGCGGGGAGACTAATAGCAAATCAATGCCAGCATCCGGGCAGAATGCATATGAGGGCCCCCAGCCCCAGCGGGCTGCATGGCTGCTGCAGCCAGAGCCAGCAGCCCCTGCCCCGCGGGCCGCCCAGCGCTCCCCCCGGTTATTTATCGCTTACAAATGAAATGATCGATACTTTTAATCTAGAGCTAAATTTATTAACTTTCCCATCGGAGAGAGACGTATTGACTGGGGGCATGAGGAGGGGGAGCTGAGGAAAGATGGATGTGTGCCTCCTAACCTGTCCGGCCAGCTCCCTGCCTGCTGCGGAGCATCCCGGCAGCAGCGGGGCTGCCCCCCGAGCTCGGCGGGGCGGCTGGAGGTCCCGCAAGGCTGGGGAGGCGGGCGGGAGGCAGGGAGGGCTCCCGCACATCACCACAGCACCTGTGACAGGGGCCAGGGGAGCCAGGCGTGGGCAGAAGACTCGTGGGCACCGGCAGCCAGGTCTGAGGCTGCGGAGCCTGAAGGCAACGCCTGCACCCGCCCCGAGATGGGAGCTCTGGGTGCAGGGCCCTGGCGTTCGGGCAGGCTGCGGGTGCGTGCTCAGGAGCGCGCTGCTGGCTGGGGAAAGGCGAAGGAGAGCCTGGGGACCCTGCCCAGGCGGGGGGGACAGGCTGGCAGCGATGCCCACGTCCCCAGCCCGGTGCTATGGCTCCGGCTGCAGCTCAGCACGTGGGGAAGGGGCACCCGCGGGACCCAGCGAGCGCGGCTCTGCCTGGGTACCCCACGGCTCTCTGGGGCCAGGGCACCCTCCAGAGCCGGCCAGACCATGGCACGGCGGGGGGCTTAGGCCAAACGACCCCCCCCCCCGAGCAAGGGAAAAGCTTTGCAAGCCTTGGGGCCAGAGCAGCAAAGCTCAGGCAGGCAAAACTGGGGCCGGATCAGGCCGTCACCCCCAGCCAGGGGCTGCCAGGGCGGCCAGGGCGGCCAGCAATAGCTTCTTGGGCAAGCAGGTGACTCAAGCAGGAAACAGGGCAAATACAGCTCGTAAAACGTTGTGATTAAATGATCTAGGCAGGTACCACAGGGTAGCACACACCTGCTTGGTTACTGAAGCTTAACCACACTACAGGTTAACTCCCATAAGGCCTGTGCTATACCCAGCATTTCTTATACAACTAAAAGATGATGCTCAAAAACTCTGCATAAATGTAACAACCACCAAGGAGACAAGGGCTGTGCTTTTCTTTTCTTTTTTTTTTTTTAAGGAGCAAAGCAACAGCCCCATCGGTAGCAGGCACAGATGGGGGACTGGTGAACTGGTGTTAGGAGCTGTACCTAATAAGCTGGGTAGTAAAACAAGTAAACCAAAATGCTGGTGAATAGACCCTTAATGCCATAACGAACTCCTCACGAAGGCGGGGGCCCAGCCCGGGTACCTGAGCTCTATCTGGTAGCGACCAGCAGTTGGTTTGGCCTCTATTGGTAGCACAGGAGCGTAAGCAATGCACTGCAACCTGCCCTGCTTGCCTTCATCTGCTTTTGCTTTGTTACCTTAGGTGGAAAGGACAAGACACCGGGCTTTGCTGCTTTTTCTTCCCCCCCGATCAATTGCCATAGCTGAAGTTGGGCAGAAGAACAAGAAACTGGGGTAACAGTGAAAAGCATGGGGCCGAAAGGGCGTCTCCATCACCAAACAAGAACAGCCTGGTTTCTCTTGGTGAGGCTGGTGTTAACGGTGATCAGGTGTAACAGATCACTGATAATTGCTCAGTGAGTTCTTCCTTCCAGTCTTCCCTGGCAGCCAGGCTCCCTGCACCCCCCAAGTACCAGAACCTCTAGGAGAGGGCTGGGGGAGCGAGGGCCCCCTGTCAGCGAAGAGCAAGTCCGAGACCACCGGATAAAGCTAAACAAACAGAAGCCTATGGGACCTGGTGACGTACGTCCCAGGGTCCTCAGGGAACCGGCTGATGGAGGTGCAAGACCACTCTCCATCGTATTTGAAAAGTCACGGCAGTCAGGTGAGGTCCCCAGTGACTGGAGAAAGGGTAACAGCACCCCTGCTTTTGAAAAGGGTAGGAAAGAGGACCTGGGGAGTTACAGACCGGTGAGTGTCACCTCTGTGCCTGGGCAGATCATGGAGCGGATCCTCCTGGAAGCAATGTTAAGGCACATGCAAGACAAGGAGGTGATCCGAGTAAGCCAGCACGGATTCACCGAGGGCAAATCCTGCCTGACCAACCTGGTGGCCTTCCATGATAGAGTGACTGCAACAGTCGCTAAGGGAAGACCGATTGGTGTCATCTACCTAGACTTCTGTAAAGCCTTGGACACGGTCCCACACGACACCCTTATCTCTAAATTAGAGTGATATGGATTTGAAGGGCGGACTATTCGATGGATAAGAAATTGGCTGGATGGGCGCATGCAGAGAGTTGTGGTCAGTGGCTCTGTGTCCAGGTGGAGACCGGTGACGAGTGGTGTCCCGCAGGGCTCTGTCTTGGCACCGGTGCTGTTCAATATCTTCATCAATGCCATAGCCAGTGGGATCAAGTGCACCCTCAGCAGGTTTGCGGATGACACCAAGCTGAGGGGTGCAGGTGACACACCTGAAGGACGGGGTGCCATCTGGGGGGACCTGGACACGCTGGAGAAGTGGGCCCGTATGAACCGAAGGTTCAACAAGTCCCAGTGCAAGGTCCTGCACCTGGGTTGAGGCAATCCCAGATATGAGTACAGACTGGGAGAACTCATTGAGAGCAGCCACGTGGAGAAGGACTTGGGGGTCCTGGTGGACGAAAAGCTGGCCACGAGCCGGCAATGGGCGCTGGCAGCCCAGAAAGCCAAGCGCATCCTGGGCTGCATCCCCCGCAGCGTGGGCAGCGGGGCGAGGGGGGGATTCTGCCCCTCTGCTCTGAGGAGACCCCCCTGGAGCCCTGCCTCCAGCTCGGGGGTCCTCAGCACGAGGAAGATGTGGACCTTTTAGAACGGATCCAGAGGAGGCCACAAAGATGCTCAGAAGCTGGAGCACCTCTGCTGTGAGGACAGGCTGAGAGCTGGGGGTGTTCAGCCTGGAGAGGAGAAGGCTGCGGGGAGACCTCATAGTGGCCTTCCAATACTTAAAGGGGGCTTGTATAAAAGAGGGGGAGACTCTTTATAAGGGCAGATAGCGATAGGAGAAGGGGGAATGGTTTCAAACTGAAAGAGGGGAGATTTAGATGAGATGTTAGGAAGCGATTCTTTACTGTGAGGGTGGCGAGGCACTGGCCCAGGTTGCCCAAAGAGGCTGTGGATGCCCCGGCCCTGGCAGGGTTCAAGGCCAGGTTGGACGGGGCCCTGAGCACCCTGGGCTGGTGGGTGGCGGCCCTGCCCGTGGCACGGGGTTGGAGTTAGGTGATCTTTAAGGTCCCTCCCAGCCCAAGCCGTTCTATGATGCTATGAATTGAATGCAATGTTTGTGTAGGTAATGCGTCCGTGCGTGCATATTTATAAAGGATCACATTCTGAGCACTACAAGAAGCAAAGGTAAATCAATTCAGTATAGAAACATTTCCCATAACTGTACATTAACAGAGCATTTGCTGTTAAGTGTAGCTTTACATCCCTGTAACCCTCCCAGGTTTTGTACTGGGAACAGTTCAGTTTGTTCGTGCAGAAGTCGCCGGTCCTGGGGTAGGTGGAAAGTGGCACACGGTGGAAGACGGGGTTCCTCAACTACGAGGACAAGTTGTGCTCGCCCTGCTTGCACTGGGTAATCTAAGTGAGGGTACGCGCGTTACGTCTCTTGGGAAAGGCTAGGGGAGTTTCTGGACTCTTTCTGTTGCTTTCTTTTCTCTGTCTCTTGATATAAAGGTGTTTTACCCAAATAAAACCAAGCAGGCAGTAAACAGCCTTAACCCGTGTTGGTAGCTACTGCAGGGAAACTCAAAGGTAAGGATGCTTACACAGAGGAGCTGTCCTGCCCTGGGGGCAGCAGATGCCCCCCCCCACTGCTCGGGGCACTTACGTATCGCCTTCCCTAGCCTTCCAGAAACCGCAAGCAGGCTTCTGCGGGCAGCAGTGAAACAGCACTGGCATGTAAGAGCAGGCAGAGGACCCAAGGAAAGCGCTAAAGTTTGTGGGAACATACGGAAAATTGGAAAGTACATGGGATGAATGCTCAAATGCAAGTTGTTTTACTGAATTTTACTGTTTTACTGGTTTTTTTCACTGTTTTACAGGTTTTTTTAAAACGGTTTTACTCTTTTTTACTGTTTTACTGAATTTTACTGTTTTACTTGCAGAGCTGAAAGGGAAAGGTGTACCACCTCCGGCACAAGATTTCAGCTTCCTCGCAACAAGCTGAGATTATGTATGTGCATGTTGGTGCACATAAAGACCAGATCCCACCGTTTCCCTCAGGAGCCATTTGAAAGGGAATCTCTCGCCCCAGCCACGGAGTTTCAGACTCTCCTACCCACCCCGGGCTCCCACCACAGCACACGGGGATTCCTCGAGTGACCAGTGGGTTGTCACCGGATTCCACCAGTGCCACCTGCCTGGCAACTTGCAGTGCCAGGGGACGGAGGGAGGCTTCCACGGAGGATGATCCTCACCGCTTGCGGAAGCCCAGCAAAGAGGCTGTTACTCAGGTGCTGGAGAAGCAATGGTCTGGGTCAGGCTATGACAGGAGGGTGGCAAAAGGAAAGGTTTGTCCTTCTGGAAGTCAAGCTGGAAATGGCCTGAGAGACCACATACTGCTCCTACGGGGCTTATGCCGCAGATGTGAGAGGCACCGGCTCATGAAGACTCCCTTGGTTGCCAAGGCAGCTAATTTCAGTGCAGCTCACCAGCTTCTGTGCCGTGGGAGACTTGTGACTGACACACATGCACATCAACACACCAGTCCTCCCCCTGGGTCTGTAAACACCATATGGAAGCATACGACACCATAAGTGTTTCATTTAATACTGCCCCTGCAAGGGGCTTCACTGTAACAGTAACAAGAAGGCATCTTTGCCAAGAGCTGCCCAGGGCCTAAAGGCTCTAGGCAGTAATAGTGCCTCCGGGAAAGAACAGCCAGAGGATGAAGGAGCAAGTCCAAGCAGCTCTGGAGTAGCCAAAGTCCAAAGATTTGGAGCTGCTTCAGACAAGCCCTGGCTCATGCCGGAGGCCGAGGGCTCTGGCCGGGCCCAGTTAACAGTGCTGGAGGCAGAGGGCTCAGGAGCGGCTCCGGTCTTCGTGGTTGCCTACAATCATTTTGCTGTAGAGTTTCTGTTGCTCCTCCTTGAATGTGTCCTTCACCTTCTCCCTCTTCAGTCCTCCATCCCTGGGGAAGAGAGTCATATCATCAGAGGAGCTGCAGGCGTGCACTGTCCGCAGCTTCAGCTGGGGCTGCTCAGAGCAGGCCAGAGCTCCCGCAGCAGCCGGACAGCCACACTGGTACCTTAGGCTGCCCGGGCACGCTGCAGACCAACTGTCCCCAAGGGCAGTTACTTTCACACCCTGCTCTGCCAGAAGCTGCACCCACAGCCCCGCACTGTGCTCAACATGGCAGCTCTGTCAGGAGCGTGAACTGCTCCGATACCACTACAGTAGACTGCCTGCAGAGTCCCTCTGCCTCCCAGGCTCTGAAGATCTCAGTGCCTGAAAAAGGAAGTTCCCAGGCTCAACCCACTCTGCTGAGTAGCATCAAGTCAGAACCAGGGCATCCCAGTGCAAGCTGGAATCACAGAATAAAGCCCTGGTGCCCAACACAAAGACAGAAGCAAAGACTTTGGTCCCTGCTACAGAAGAGCAGTTTTGGAGGTCACAAGCAAGATCTATCTCCATTTCTCCATAGGCCTATGCTGCCCAACGCAAGACACAAGCTTAGCTCTACAGCCCACAAGCATGTACCAGGACCCAGGAACACGGAAACCTGGCACCAGGAAGAGAAAAGCCTGCCTGGACTCACCAGAGCAGATCCACAAGGCCCCCCTGCCTGGCAATGGCTGACTTCACTCGATTGGCAAACTGGACAGCGTCCTCTTCGGGCTGCGGCAAAATAAGACTGTTCAGCAGGAGCGAGGGGCCAAAGAGGCAGCAGCTCAGCTAGGCCAGGTTCAGCTTACTTACCTTCCTGGTCATTGGGGGCAAGTACCATACGCTGCAGACAATGGCCCAGCTAGTCATCATCCTGAGGAGGTAGGTTACCATGCCATACTTGCTGCTGTTCCAAAAGGCATCTCCGAACTGCGGGTCATACTACCGAGGCAGAAGAGCTTATTAAAGTCAGGCAGCGGTTGCACCCTCCCTGGGCTCCACGTTCCACCCCAAGCCCAGCTACGGGCCAGCCCTCCCAGAGCGCAACACGGAGCGGCCTCAGCTTCCCCACGCCCTCAGACCAGGCTGTCGACCCAGCCGTGCCGAGACTGGGCTGCCAGGGCTGAGCTCTCACACCGAGAGCTACTCGTGCTGTAAGAATGTTTGCCTTCTCATACCTTGATGGCTACAGGGTAAACTGTGGCTCCAATTTCAAAGCTCCCCTTTTTGAACATCATCACAGACGTGTTGTTGATGCAGGTTCCTGCAAGAGGCAAGCACAATCTTCTCAACTTCCCTTTGCAAGTCAGGTCAGAAGTCTAAGCTATACACCTCATGTTCTAAGCTATTCACCTCACGCTATACACCTTGTGCTCAGTGCTGGGCCCCGCACCCCAAGGCGGCCATGGAGGGGCTGGAGCGTGGCCAGAGCAGGGCAGCGAGGCTGGGGCAGGGGCTGGAGCACAAGGCTGGGGAGGAGCGGCTGGGGGAGCTGGGGGGGCTCAGCCTGGAGAAGAGGAGGCTGAGGGGAGCCCTCCTCGCTCTCTGCAACGGCCTGAAAGGAGGCTGGAGCCGGGGGGGTCGGTCTCTGCTCCCCAGGAACAAGCGCTGGGACGAGAGGGAACGGCCTCAAGCTGCGCCAGGGCAGGTTTGGGTTGGGTATTGGGAAAAACTTCTTCCCCGAAAGGGCTGTCAGGCCCTGGCCCAGGCTGCCCAGGGCAGGGGCTGAGTCCCCATCCCTGGGGGGATTTAAAAGCCGGGGAGACGTGGTGCTTAGCGACATGGTTTAGTGGTGGGCTTGGCAGTGCTGGGTTAACGGTTGGACTTGATGGTCTTAAGGGTCTTTCCCAACCTAAATGATTCTATGATTCTAATGGCTAGGCCGCAGGCGCCCAGCAACTGCCCCCTAGCACTCGCTCCAAACCCTGTCCTCTGTGTGCACAGGACGTGTCACCGGGACATCGTATATCTGACTGCCACATGCTGGGTTCAGTCAGCTCTAAAGATGCAATGTCCCCTTTGTCTCAGCGAAGGGTTTCAAGGCCCTTGGCTGCGTATGAAGGGAAGGAACAGAGATGCGGCGCTGTCCCAACGTGCCCTCTCCACCACGCGCTTGTCTGGCCTTGCTCCACAACTCACCTTCCGGAAAGATAAGAATAGGCAGTTTGCTCTTGTCCTGGACATGCTCTGTGAGCCTAAACAGAAGAACGTCACTAATTAGCACAGGGCACAGAAGCTATCACTAGCAATCCACACAGCATAGTCCCTATCCTGCAGTCACGGGGGACTAGCTGGGCGCCGGCAACGGTGGCACAGTCTCCCAGCACCCAGGAGGCAAGGCAGCGTCCTCACCCAAGGGAAGTGGGCAACCCCCACCCCTTCCCAGCCTCCAGACCTCCCCCTGCAGCTAGTAACTGTCACACCTTTTGGCGACGAGGTGACGATCTTTGACCTCAGAGCGTTCAAACCAGACGTGGGGGCAAGCTTTCACCATGGCTCTCTGTATCACACCCATGAGCCCTCCGTGGATCTGACCCACCTGAAGAGGACAAGAAGACACAAGTTACAAGACCTGGGGACAGACGGAAGGCCGAGGCAGCTCCTCGCTTCACAGCCAAGTTGAGGTTCATCTTTCTACCCCTGCCCTGGAAAGGCCGAGAGGAAAAGTCCCAGGCTCTGACTGGAAGGACAGAGGTAGCAAGCCCCAAGTGCCTTCCACACTGCAGGAGGTCCAGCTGGGGAAGTGCTTTGCTCTGCCGTGGACAGCAAAGCCCAGAGCTCCGCTTGCAAAACAGTGCCCAGAGACCCCTGGTGCTCTGAGTCCCAGGCCAAGCTCGCTGGAAAGCCACGCACAAGAGGGCATCTGGGCACTGCCTGGGAGTGCCCTGCGATGTCATGCAGGGAAAAGTAGTTCTGCACGCTCAAAAGCCTCTTGCTGCCTACTCCTTGCCCCATGCAACGTGCTTGCCGCTCCCACCACACGCGCGGCCAGGCCCCGGCAGGCAGAGCTGGGGCCGAGGTGCAGACCTTACCATCGCGTAGTAGCCGTCACTGGCCAGGATGATCACGTCAATGGGAGACGTGTGATTGGCCACACAGATGCCTCCATTTCGGGGTCTGTTTTCTCTAAATGCAAAACAAAGGTACAGATGAGGACAGAGGAACGAAGCGTGAGGCCTGCAAGAGGCAGGCACGGAGCAGCTGGTGGGAAGGGACACCCTGCAGCAGACAGTGCCTCCTTACCGGTCGTGGTAGGTGATGATGGCTGTGAGGGCACGCACACAGATCCGGTAACACATCAGGTGGACGTGCTTGCTCAGGAACTCCTTACACCTGCAGCCCAGGACAGAAACCATCACCCCCCAGTTCCACAATCTCCCCTGTAACGGTGCCACTCAGCCCAGCTGCCCCCGGCCACGAGACCCAACTGAGACTTCACATCTCTCCCACAGAAACACGTCTTGTTCTGGGTTTTGCCGTCAGCTTATGACCAGTGATTCTTAACTCAGGAGAATCAAACTTTGGCCTTTACTCTTTTCTGTCCTTATTCCTTTCAGAGCCCAGGGCTGAGCGCTCTGCCACGGGCTTAGTGCTCACATCTAAGCCCTTTGTTTAAAATTACAGGGTGTCTGCTCCTGAGAGGCTACCGATGCCAGGACCACCTGCCTTGTCCGCAGCAGGCAGAACAGATAGGCCTTGCAGGAAAACTTCAGGATTATCAGGTCTCAAACTGCACAGGGGGCTCCCCATCCCCTCTTCCCCCCAAGATGAACTCACCTTCCATTTGGCAAATATCCCACCACTGTAGTACCAGTCACCAACAAGCTGATGCCAGTAAACGCCAGGGCTATCCTGCAGAGAGAGGGAAGCTACATGCTAGCAAAACCAGGCCACAGGCCCTACTCATCAAGTAGCCTGTCTTGTTGGGTCATGTTGGACAGGGTCCGGGGGGCTTGGAGACCAGTGGCACCTGCTGCAGAGGGAAGAGGCCACCAGCACCATCTTGGCAGGCAGGTTCCCGCAGCAGCACTCACCTGAGGGGCAGAAGGAAGCAGTAGCGGATGAGCACACCCAGTCCCCAGAGTACGGTGAGGCGCAGGCTGATATACTGGAAGTTGTAGTTGGTCCTGCTGAGCAGGTTCCAGGACTCCAGCTCTTCAGCTGAGAACCTCTTGGTCACTTCATCATCCATGATGGTCTCGATGCCTTTGCGGCAGAAATAGAAGATATCTGAGAGCTCAAACTCAGGGGTGTCCAGGGCTTTGCCACTGCCACTCCGGCGGATCTCCTTGATCTCCTCTTCCAGTGATGTTGGCTCCTTTGCAATGATACCTGCAACACGCAGCAGGCAGCTCTGAGCAAAGGACGACTTGCCGGCTCAAAGAGAGCTGAGAACCAGGGCCCTTACTCGCCTGCCCTCCACAGGGCCCCCCTCCTTTCTCCAGTCCAGACAGGCTGGAAATGAAGCACTCCCTGGGTGTGTTCCTCACAAAATGGACGTCCCCGTATCTCCCTCCAACGCACCCACATGGAAAAGGCTTCCCAGCATACCTCAGCTGCTCAGAGACACCACGTTTACCCCATCTCCCATAAAGAATTTTGAACTTCATACGTACCCATGCAGGGCAGGATCTTACCGTTGACATAGGGCTTGTATAAGGGATGGTTCTTCTCCTTGGCACCACGCTCTATTCTCAGTGTCGCCCACTGCAAAAGACACACACGATAAGCAAGATTCGCAAGGCCTGTAGCTCCACTTCGTACCACCCTTGTTTTACAGTCGACTTCCAGGGAAGACCATGGCTAAGGGGAGAAGACGGGGCTGAAGCAGGAGGCTTCTGCACAGAACTGAAAGAGCGATGAACACAACTGAACTGAGATGGAAGCAGAGACTGGCCTGGGAGGAACGTTTTTACAGCAGAGATCCGCTTGCCATAGGACAAGAAGACTGACGGGGAGGTGACTAGCACAGGCATAGGACAGCCATGATGTGCACACGTTTGTGTGCCATTCTGCACAGCAGAGCCCCAGCGGGAAGCAGGGAATGCCAGAGGGAAGAAGAGTGCTCAGTGGTGAGACGGCACAGCAAGATTTTCTGCAGCCTCCGTGCCCTGTAGGCTCTGTCGCACTGGCACGTGGTTGCCACCGCACAGCCTCTGGGTGGACCGTGCATCCTGCTGGGGTGGTCCGCATCACAGCACAAAAAGCCGATCACGGGACTGGTGCTATTTTTCAACCCTCATTTCTTCCAAGCTCAAAGCAGAGACTGTGTTTTCAGGCTGCTGCTAAAAACATCAGGCTGATGCCGGGATGGGATCCTTCCCTCCCCATCTCAGCTAACAGCTGCTGCTGCTTCTCAGCTCACCAGTCAGTCCAAAACAGCAGCAGCAAGCACCCTCAGACAGCAATCTGGCAGCTGGCTGCCAAATCCCATGCCCAGACTACCTGTTATCCACAGAAATCTCTCTCAGCTAATTCTCAAGGGCACCAGCAAAAACTGTAGGCTGGATTTCTGGCCCTCCAAGTAACCCTCTCCCCCTCACATCCTTGTTAGGAGAACAAGCGTCTAAAGGAGGACTTGTCTACAGCACACTTATTGCTCCAGGCCAGCTGCTCCAGCAGAGATCTGTGAAGAAGGGGAAGCTGCTGGGAACTCCTGGCATCCCGGTCTCAGCCCATGCCAGCATCAGATGAGGAGGCAGCAATGTGGGAATGCTAATTGCTTGTGGAGTGTCCGGGTCATCCAGCAGCCTCCTCTGCCAGCAAAAGGAACTGCAGGATTGCAGATGATTGTCTAGACACTGCCATCCCAGGAGAAGTCAGAAGAGGAGCTCTGACCCAGCAGGAGCTGGGCAGCCTATGGAGCTGGCGTTCCTTGCAAGCCCAGCACGTCTCTATCCCGACTGCGGTCGCAGAAAACGCAGGCCCCCCTGGGAAGCACCAGGCAGGTCTCCCTCAGCACCAGCAGAGGTGTGCAGCTGCCACCCCAGGCCCCTGGGCTAGGTTTGCAACACTGGCCTCTAGAGCTGGGAAAACCTGGCGGGTGAAGAACGCTCCCCGAAAATACAATTCTGAATGACCAAAGCTAGCGAGTGAACTTTCCGCCAAATCTGTGAGCAGTTCTGCCAGAGTGCTCCTTTCTCTCACCCCTTTGAAACAGACTTCAAAGTCTTTTCAGAAAAATACTTTCAAACTTAAACACCAAAATAGGTGTAGAGATTAAACGCTCCTGAATTGAAGAAAGAAAAAAAAAAAACAAACAAGGTGAAAAGTTCTATTTCAGATAAACCAAACTTCTTATCAATTTTTTCTCCCAGTCCCTACATTTGAAGTCAGGTCTTCAGACATCCGTGTTAACGAAGCACCACCTCACAAAGCCCAGGGTCTTCCCACTCACACCTCAGGCTTTTGGGAGGAGTTTAGCTGAGCTGAACGTTGCAAGCTCCAGGGCTGCCCTCCCAAGCCAGCCAGTACAGAGCTACTCCTGGGGAAGACCAGTCCTGTTCAAACAGCAGCTGCTGTACCATGCATCCTTTAGCAGCTTGAACTCCACATTTAAGAGCCTAAAACCTCGCTATCAAGCACAGGGCACCCCTTCTCCTTTTGCTCGGGCTGCCAGGGTAGGGTGGCGTAGGCTTTATCTACTAGGAGTTTGGCAAAAATTCTGGTCTCACCAGGGACTTGCTTCAAGGAGAGGTGTTGGCCGTGAGACAGCCCATAAAACGAGTCTGCCAAAGGCAGGCAAGGGAACAGCGTGACCCCAAGTTGGAAAATTCCACTTGGCATCTCTGTGCCAAAAGAGTCAGTAAGGGCTGCCGGTCGTCCTCAGAGGCTGCAGGTCCAGACATGGCTCAGCAGATAAGCAGGCGGCACTCGGGGACAGAAGGGTGTTGAGAGCTCTGGGTTCTGGCCACAGACCACTCGGGGCTTGCAGTACAGAAAGTCCTGCCTTACCTCCTGCTTTTGCTTCATCCAAACGTGTGCTGGAGAGGAGCAGCCCACTGATCGCGGCCTTGTCCCTCCCCGTCACACCCTACACCCCTTTTGGCTTCTTTCCATGTCAAACTGTAACAGTCCTCTGTCTCGCCTGGGACATTAACCCATCCAAGCACACAGCTTCTCTCAGCACATCTACAGATCCGCCTGTACCACTGCATACTTACGGGCCACGCTGTCCTACTACTTTACTTGAAGACTTACTGGATTAATTACAGGGAGAAGACAGCCCATGAACAGAGGTCCAGTAAACTGCATTTGGCTGAGAGGACCCAAACGGGACATCTGGCACCAGCACATGTCACCAACAAACCAACCTCCCACCCCAGTCATCTGCAAGGCTCTGCTGAGGGGCAAAAGCCTCTCTCCCTAGCACGACCACGCTTGACAAGACCCCTGGGAACACACAGAAAATTCTGAAAATGTGACTTACCTGAAAAATCTTTAATAATGTTTTCATGTAAACCTTGCGGATGCCAAAGGAGACTCCAAAAATTGCTGGCACAATGATGAAAACCAGAAGCAGAGTGAAGAGGACGGTTATGGAAATCCCCAAGAGATTAACCACCAGGCTGTCAAAGGGGAGCAGGAGGAACATGGTGAAGGGCCCAGGCAAGGCTGGTGCCCTGCAGCCAGACAGAAAGGCTGCCCGCAGCGATTGCCCAGTCCTCCTGTTATTCGGCAACAGTCTCACACATGCACTGAGTCCACAGCCTGCTCACAGACCCCATTCCAAAGTTCACATCCTTTTTGGGCTCTGCGAGAGAGGGAATGCAACAGGATCAGGGAGAGCAGTTGGGAAAACAAGCAAACAGTCTGCCAGGAGCCCAGGTGAGTTCAGACCGTGTGGGCTGAGGAGCTCAAAGACGACGGAACACGCGCATAGGTTCCTCCATGGGCGTGCAGCGGGCGCTGCAGCGACACAACTGCATGAATGGATATCCTCCCAAGGCGCCGCTGAGCAAGTCCTGCTGTGGGGCAGCTTGCGGAGAAGCTGGCAGCAGAATCCCCTTCTGGCTGCTGACAGCATGCAGGGTCTCTTCACGGGGACAAGGTGGAGTCCATGCCTGAGCCTGCATTGGAGGAGATCGAGGGAGGTGGCACTTGCGGGAGCCTACCGTATGTGGAGCTATTATTGTTCTTTCCGTGAGGACACAGGCACTAGCGCAGATCCTTGCATGACGCCTGGAACAAGTTTAATTCTGGAGGCCCCTGGCACCCGCTCACGCTGAAGGGTCGTTACAGACACAAACGAAGCCTGTGTCCCTGGAAAGCTCTTCAAACAGCGAGTTGGCTTCTTGGCAGACGAGGCACTCGCATGCCACCAGCACTAGTGGAGGAAAAGGAAACCGAAGTCAAGCAAGTCACGCAGCTCGGAGAGACGTCAGCTCAGAGAGGGTGGCAGGAGGCCAGGGACAGTGGGCTCTGAAACCTGGAAGGCAGCGCTTGGGCTGAGGTCACATCACCCAGAGCAGCTCCTGAGACACAGCAGACTTGGACTGGCACTCCAGCTACTGCCTGGCACCGTCACACACTTGGGAATCACCCCCTGCTGCCACTCATCCTGTATTTTCATACCATTCACACCTCAGATTGAACAGCCTCGTCCAGAACCACGCCTAGAGCACAGGACGCCGCAATCAGGTCCCAAGAACAGGAAAGGAGCCAATGGAGCGACAGAAAACCCTTCCTCACAACACAGATCTTATCGCCGCTCTCATTTCAGAGGCATCCGCGAGCACTGAGCCAGCCAGGCACCCGGATTCCTGGGAAGGAATCACTTCCTCTACTCCGGTACACACATCTCACCCCTCCGTCACACGGGGCAGCTTTACAGGACAGGCAGTTAGCCCAAGGGGACAATTACTGCTGATGATTAGCCAAAGTGGCACTTGCCGGGCCACGGGGGCCAGTCAAAGGTCAAACAGCCGGCACTACAGCCCTGCCGGGGGAGGACGCCCTCCGCAGCACGGGTACGCGCGAGGCCAACGCGCAAGGCCAACTGGGGCTACTCAAAAGAGAGGAGTCTGCTCGGGGGAGACTTCCCTTCACCTGGCTACGGAGCGTCAGCCTGAGGGTGGGATGTAACAGGCAGCCGCCAAGCACACGGGAGCAGAGGAGAGCCTGGGAAGATCCTCTTGCTCCCAGCATGTTCCGGCTGCTGGCTCAGCGCTGCTGCACCAGTAACGCTACGAATATCCTTAGTGCTTCAAAGGCACACGCGTGCCTGCATAAGCCACGTCCCGGGATAGGCAGCTCTGCAGCCACGCGCGTAACCGCCCGTCATGCCAGAGCTGTCACCCATCGGAAGCAGGACTGGTGCTGGCGAACTGGTCAGACCGGCCATCCGAGCTGGCAGCCGCTGCCCTGAGAGGGGCCCGGTTACGGCATTCCTCCGCCGTGCCACCCAGCGGCGGCCCGCCAGGGCAGGCCAGGCCACGCACCGGGCAGCAGCCACGCGTGGGAAGCCCGGGCAGGCGCAGGCAGCCCTGCCTGCAGGCTACGGCCCCCGGGGCTCCCGCCGGGCCCACGCCGCCAGGCTGGGGACGGCCGGGCCGGCAGGAGGCCGGTCCGGCCCCACCGCTAGCAGGCCCCGGGGCAGGGGCAGAACCCGGCTGCGGCACCGCGGCCCGGCGGGCAGAGGGGGAAGCCCTCCCCCCGAACGGCGGGCACCCCCAGGCCGGCGGCAGCGGCCAGCGTCGCTCTCGGCTTTATGCAGCGGGACGCGGCCCGCCCGCCCGGCGAACCAGGGCAGGGCCGCGGCTCGGCCCGGCGACCTTCGGCCTCGGCGTGTGCGCGCCAGGCCGCGGGCGGAGCGGCCGCCCGCCGTGCCGGGAGGCGGCAGGGGCGCCCCGGAGGGCCGGGCGGGGACGGCTGGCTCCGCCCCGGGCCGAGCGGCGGGGACCGGGCCGGGCCACATCAGACCGGGCGCGGGAGGGCGCTGCGGCGCGGGGAGGCCGCGCTCCCCGAGGCGGGCGCCGGGTAACGGTCCGCGGCCGGGCCCGGGCTCTGCCCGGGCGGCCCCGACCCCGCCGGGCGCAGCGGGACCGGGGCGGGGGGAGCGGCGGCCGCAGCCCCGGTGCGGGGAAGGCGGGAGGGGGAGGGCGCCGGGCCGGGCCGGGCCCAGCGGGGCCGCGCACGCACTCACCTGCCGCCACCGCCGCCGGGCCCCGGCTCCGCCCCCCGCCACGTGCCGTGCGCGCCGCCGCCCGGCGCTGACGTCAGCGCGCCGCCCGCGGGGCCGCGCCCGCAGGAGCGCACCGCCGGCAGGGGGCGCCCGCCGCCGCCCCGCGCCCGCCCGGCCCCGCCCCCCGCCCCGGCCCCGCCCCCGGCGCAGGCAGAGGTACAGGCAGAGGCGCAGGCAGGAGTCGCGAGGCGCCGCCACTTTATTCACTCCCCGTTACAGCACCAGCGAGCGGGGCGCCCCCCCGCCCCGCACACGGCCCCTGGGCGGCAGCAGCACCGCGCAGCCACAGCCCTTCCGTCCTCGCCCCCCCGTCGCCCGGAGAACCTGGGGGCAGGAGCTGCACCGAGCAGCGGCTTCCAGCCCCTGCGGCGGCAGCCAGCAGTGAAGAAGCTTCCACGGAGACCGGCGGCCGGGCCAGACGCAGGGAGGAGCCAACGCCACCGAGCGGCACCGTCTGCGGCCGACCCCTCCCCAGAGACCCTTGTACCACCCTCGGGACGTGGCCGGGACCTAGGCCTCCCCCCACCCCGCCTTCCTACCAATAAGGAGCCTGGGCCTCTGAGCGCCGCCAGGTCTGCAGGTGGGAAAGGACCAGGGTGGCAGCCCTCGAGGTGCCCAGGTGCTCCCAGGCCCCGCTGGCACTCTTCACGGCATGGGAGGGAGGGCGGATGACGCCCACATGGCAGATCCTGTAGTTCCTCCCCTGGTTGTTGTCCCAGTGGGTCTTCTGGCCGCACTGGAAGGAGATGCAGAATTCTGTGGCCCTGCAGGAGACGGACAGCTTGGGCAGGGCAAGCTCGAAGGAGAAGGTGTCTGTGTCGGCTGAGCCGTACGTGCTGTGCATGTACTGGCAGGAGACGTCCCGGAAGCTCTTCCAGCCATCGAAGGTGATGCGGACCATCACTTTCTTCTCGTACTCGATGTTTCTGACCTTCACCGTCCCTGACAGGGCACGGTCCTGGATCAGGCAGTTCTCCAGGCAGACGTGGTTGCTGTGTAGGCGGCTGCGGAAAGTCATGTAGTCCGCAGAGGGCTGTGGGAAGTCCAGCACATACCTGCACGCTTCTGGGCGTGAGTTCCGCAGCCGAGGTCGGAAGCGGGCAAGGTCAGACAGGGCGTGCTGCAAGTCACAGAGGTCTTCCTCGATCTTTGAGAAGAAGCGGACAGCCGTCAGCGAGAGCCCCTTCATGTCAGCAAACACGACCCTCTTCTTCTTCTGGCCCTTGGAGCTCTTGGTGCTGTCTCGCCGCTCGGGCTCGGGTTCTGCGCTTAGCTTCTGGTTGAGACAGGACCGGAGGGGTTTGCACCCCCGGTTGCCCCGCAGCTCCTCGTAGGAGTTCAGCAGCTTGCGGATGGGGGGCGAGTGGCTGAGGCAGAGCCGCACGGCCAGGTCCACGGGCATGGCTGGGGGGGCGATGGCCCCGGCGCTGTACACCTGGAAAAGCCTAGAGGCGAAGAGGGGGGGTCAGGCGGCGTGCCCCCCGCCGCCGGGTCCCCGCCGGCGCCCCCCTCCCCGCCGCCCGCCCCCGCCCCGCGCTCACTCGCCGCAGCTCATCGCCTCCCGCCCGCTCCGCTCCCGCCGGCTCCGCGCCCTCAATGGGACCGTGGGAAGCGCCGGCAGCCGGGACACCCCGCGGCAGCGGCGGCGGCCAATCAGCGCCGGAGACGCGCCCCCGAGCGACCAATAGAGGGGCTCGGGGGGCGGCCCCGCCCCGACGGGCTGAGCACGCGCCGCCGCCTCGCCCCGGCCACGCCCCGTCGGCTCCCACCGCAGCCGGGCTCTGCCCGCCGGCCCCGCCCCGCCCCCGGCCCCCGGAGCCCCGGCCCCCGGAGCCCCGGCCCCCCTCTGCCGGGTAACGCTGCCGGCTGCGGCCCGCCTCCTCCTCGGGAGCGCCGCTCCCTGCTGCCGAGCTGCGGGCTGACGGGGAGCAGCGCCGGGAAAGCTGCCGCTGCCAGCAACCAGGCGTTTTTTAGGTTTTTTATCTGTTAGAAGGTAAGCGTTGGCTGAGCTGTCAGCGCCCGCAGGAAGCTACGGGGAGAAGAAGAGCGTGTTCCTCTCACGTTGCCTTTAGAGGTTTGAACTGGTTTTACAGGGCCCTTTTCAGGCGCTTGTTCGAAAACAGCTGTTTCCAGGGTGCCTAAGCACAAAGAAAAGCCCAGGCTCTAGCCTCATCCTCTATCGAAAGTGAACCTAACTCAAAAAAGTTTCCTACCCCGGTTCCTCACCCTGAGAAAGGAATTCGCTCACACCTGAGCAGGCGAGAGACACTGCCGCGTCCCTGACATGTATATTTAAAATCACCTTCACTGTTCAGCTCACATGTGACTCCTTGACAGAGAAGACCATCGCCGAAATCCCCTCGCCCCTGCCCTGTACTACCTGCTAATCTCTCCAGAGCCGCCTAGCCGTTTATATTAAGCAGCCCTGATTGTTCCTGCTGACAGCACAGATTTTCATCAGCTCATGACACAACCTCCCTATCAGCATTTACACCCGGCTCTCCATCGCCGCCGCGTCTGAGCGTCTCCGGCGCAACGCAAGACGCCTCTCGCAGGACGGCCAGGAGGAGCGAGCGCTTGAACAGCAAAAATCTGCAGGTTGGCTGGCTTCAGTCAGCAAAAACACAGAAAAAGAAGCGAAGTCCAAGCGGCACCATCCCCTAGAAATACGCGCGGCGCGGCTGGCCAGACGCTCCCGCCTGGGGAGGAGCAGGACAGCCATCCCTGTGGGCAAGCAGGAGCCGGAGGCGCTCACCCGGCCGGGCCGGCAGGAGCTGGAGGTGACCGCTGTCGCCCAGCGCCCGGGTGCCAGCCCCGCAGCCTGGCCAGCACCAGAGCAGAGCCGTCCACCAGGCCCGGGCCAGACCTCAGAAGCCCCGAGCTGAAGCCGGTGGCCGCGCTCAGGCCCGAGCTGGAAGCGGCGCTCCCCGTTTCCGACGCCGGCCTCGGAGGCCGGCGGCGCACATCCTTCCGCAGAGGTCAGCTGCGGCGTGCTCCCCTGCGAGGTTTAACGGCGGCCGCAGCTGCCCAGGTTACCATCCCAAGCGACGCCTGCCGAGGTGCTGACAGCAAATCGCCCCCCTTTCTCTGCACCAAGGGCTCCTGCTCACAGTCTCACGAGCCGTCTGCTTTTCAACCTTTGAATCCTCGAAACTTTTTCCTGCAGAATTCCCCGTTGTTTCCCCACCGTGTAAGAAAGTTTGCGTAGGTAGTTATTGCTACTAAGGAATAATCATCCTCACTGAATCACGTTATTTATTTGAGATCATTTTCCTATAGATAGCCAGGAAAAAAGAAACAGACCCACCTTTGGATTACGTTTCCTAGACGCAACTTTCAGAAGAACAACTCCCTTGCTACCAGCTCTAAGGCAGATATTTCTCAATTCTGGGAAAGCTGCTGTCACCCAGAAGCAGAGCAGCCTACAGCCAGGGTTAACCAGGGCAGCGGAAGAGAAAGCCCAGGGAAAAATACCCAGGGGACAGGTTTTCCACACTCCATGTCACACGCGACTGGAGCCCAAGGGAAGACCGTCCCCCTGCGCGCTGGGGGGATGTCTGGCACGCTAGGCGACCCCATGCGCTTACGCGCACAGACGCCCTCCAGCACGTGCAACGCAGGCGATGAGCCAATTTTCAGCAGCTGCTTTCCAAGAACCATCCTTTCCCCACACCCTCTCAGCCTGACAGTGCGTTTCCCCCCCCCGCTTCGGTGACCCGGGGGAGTCAACACGGGTGTGAAAGAGGCTTCTTGGCAATGAAACCGCTTGCCCCACCTTTCTCCGGCACCGAGGAGAGCAGATCCGGCTCAGGCTGGGAAATCACGCTCACCATCAGTGCCCTCCTCACGACCTCTTCCACCATCCACCTACTTTGCGTTCAGAGCTAATCACTCAGTAAACCCAAGCTACCTCCACCTTGGAGGGAGCAGAGAACGAGGGATGCATTTGAGCTCAAGCCTTACAGTAGACCCCTTGCAACCTGGAAAAGCTGCTCCCCCTCTGCACGTTCCCTTCCAGAGGCATGGATTAAGGTGGACGGGCTGCTGGGTCTTCTCCTCCATCTAAAAGTACGAGCCAAAACCACCACTTCCTCAAGGAAGCTGCGGACGCTTCCCCTTCCCCCAGCACAGACAGAGCAGAGGCACAGTGTTGGCAGCGAGGCAGTATCCAAAGGACACAAAAAGCAGACCGCAGCATTTTCAGGTGTGCCAGAACTGAATCTCACAGTTAGCCTGAGTGATTTCCGCCGACCAGCCATCTTCAAAAGCCCTGCCCAGCCTGGGATGATGTTGCCCTGGGCCAGCCGTCAGGCTCCAGAGGGGAGCTGTACTGAAGGCGCTCGGGAAAGAATCAGCTCGAGTTGAGGTTCAGCTGCTAGGAGAGGACAGGCACCCCTCACGCTCACATTGCTGCAGCCACGTGAGATGCAGCGGTGAGGCAAGTACCAGCTGTCTGGACAGTTGTCCAGTCAAACTTAATAGGGCCAAGGAGAAAGTCTGCCAGACGTGACACCTAGACACTCTCCAAGCAGCTCTTCTACAGCACGCTTCTGCAGCAGCGGATTAAGGACTTTGGCTGGGAGCTTCAGTCACCTCTGTGAGGCTGCCTGGGCTGGAGGTACGGGCAGGGCACAATCCGCAGCCTGTCCTGGGGGGCTGTGCAGAGGTGTGTGCTACTGATTCCGAAGGATTAACACCAGCCTCCTCTTAACATCTATACTTAAAAGAATCTTCTTTACCTAAATGGATTCATTAGGAACACTATAAACCACACATGCAAAGCCACTCACACTACAAGGCGCACGGTGTCACCCCCGGCCGGCAGAGGCAGGGGGTGTCAGCGGAGCAGCGGGCTGTTCCTTGCAGCCCACCACGCCGGGAAGCCCCTGCCCTGGAGGAACACAAGCCCCTGCCCGCCCACACACCTGACAGGCACCGAGCTGAGGTAGCGCGGGACGCCCTGGCTTCTCCTCCGACTACAAGAGGCACGCACAGGTCAACAGGGCCAGAGGAGCTTTTCCTCTGCGCGACCAGCACAAAGGAATTGCTTGTCCCCCTTGCCCCAGCAGCTCTTTCAGCGGAAGGGAGTTTGACGGTTTCTTCTCTCAAAACCGCAATCAGAAGCTGTACCAGAACCCCTCACTCTGTGGAGGGAGGGTCTTCAGATCACGCGTAGCAGAAAGCCGCTTTCTCCTGAGCCCATGATTACAGTTGTTCCGTTTTAGCGAAACTGGCCGCCACTGGCCTTCAATAAGGCGTCCCAGCAGCTACACACTGAAGCTTCCCAGAAAATGCCCTCTGACTCGTCACTTTGGATTTGTTCTATGGACCCAAGTCTCCCTCCACAGGGAGCTGGATGCTCTGCTGCAGAAATCAAATACAGAGCGCTGGCCTGATAGGAAGCAGCACGAATAACACACAAAGCATAGAAGGTGAGGCCAAAAACAAGACTCCTATTCTCATCCTGCAGCCAGAGACCATTCTGGGAAAGCTGTGCCAGCCTCACGCTCCACTATCTTTCTAAACAACATGAAGGCACCACAAGCCCCTACAAGCTTACAAAATTCCTCAGAGCTCTTCCACAGTGCTGAGCTGATCACACAGACCACCCTGTACAAGGGCCCTGCTTGCTCCGGAGTACGCTGACCAAGGCAGCCTTCAGCTCAAGGATTAGCTGTAAGAGTGGTGCAACCTCCCTGAAGTCAGCAGGGCCAAGGCAGCAGGTCGGAAAAGGCTGGAAAAGCAGCAAGACCTCTCACCCCCCTCGCCGGACTTGATCGACATGCAGAATTTCAAGAGGTGAAATAGCAGCACTTAAATCCTCTCTGCAGGATCTGCTCTGGTGGTGGCTTTACACAAAGTGTGTGCACGCCGCAGAACCACAGATCAAAACAGCATGAAGCCCCCGTGGCTCTGGCACAAACAGCCTGAGCGTAAACCAGTTGCTCTGGTTAAGAAAAGGTTTGTCACAAACCTGCAAATGCTGTCTGACATTTCCAAAGCTTTGATCGTGATTGCATCATTCACAATCTGATCAGAGAAAACACAGCTGCCCGTGGCTCCTGGAGGCACTCACTCCTTGGCCCAGGGCAAGAAATGCCATTATCGGCACAAGGTCCAGGTAGCAATTCCAAAGCCAGGCCTGCTCTGCAGGCAAATCTCAGATACCTGTAATGGTGAGGGTGGATATTTTACAAGGATAGTGCTATTATTGCCAAAATTCCAGGAAAAAGCAGCACAACTCCTCTCTGGCCATATTAGAATGGGCCGTACTGACACAACCGCAGCCGCACGGGGACACAGGCGGCGCAGACAGAACACAGCTTGTGCAGCCTGCCTTCCCCAAAGGCAGGGCCTGTCCAAGGAAGGACAGGCTTGCTGTTTGGCCCACGTAACAATGCTTCAAGGGAGAAACTTGAGGCAAGTAGAAACCCTGAATTCCCAAGCTTGTGGCCATCTCCCAGCTGATATCGTCAGAAAGACAAAGGGAACAAACTCGGTAAACTCTTCACCCTCCCTTCCCACTGCAGGTAAGGAGCTGGCGCTAAGCACCCCACACAGGACCCTACGGCTCTCGCCTGCTCGCCCACGACCTTCCCTTTGCTCTGAGCCGTGGTTTCCATCCTTAACGCATTCCCAATCCCTCCTGCTCCTTCTGCAAGAACAAGATTTGCTCTGCCAGCAAATACCTTTACGTGTGGTGGTTTTTTGCTCAGTGGATCATGTGGCAAAGCTGGTGCAGAAGCATCCCCCCGTTCACCTCAGAGCAACTGGCCACTTGCACAACATCCAGGGTTGCACAGACCCTGTGATGAGATCAAAGCCGATGGGGAAGGTGGAGTTTACAGAGCTGGTTGCCACACCATTTGGTCAGGCAGCTTCCAACCAATGGCCTAATTTAAAGAAGAGTGCTTAACTGGAACAGGAACAAACACCCAGCTGCAGGTTTAGAAAGAGAGCACCCTGCTATTTACAAAGGCTGTATCCACCTTTGAGGATAGATGCGCTCTGTCCACGTCTGCTGTCAAACCAGCCTGGGATCTGGAGAGGTGCTAGCGACACTTGTCCCTCCCTCGGGACTCCAAGGGGACTGTGGCAAGGCTGCTGCAAAGCCTTGTGGAACGGAGTGCTGTGACACAGGCTGCCCTCACTCAGGAGCACCAGAGAAAGGAGTCTGGCTGTATTCCATGCATGTCATAAGCAATTAGGAGTTTGATGAGCTGTGGGGGCAACGAGCCCTTCTGCACCAGCAGAGGGAAAGATGTTCTGCGGGTTTATTTGCATGCTTTCAAGGGTACCCCTTCCAACACCGCTGCTGTCCTGCCCAGCCACGCCACGTCCAAAGGGGACACGGCCCAGGTGGCCCCACGGCAAGCTCCACCACACTGCCCCACGCCGGGGGCTGCGGCGGCTGCAGCGACTGTCCCCCCTTCCCGCCACCACCGCGGGCTCGGCCCTGCACTTACCGCTCACCCGTCAGATGAGCTGCACCGCTCCTGAGGCCACCAGCGGGGCAATGGTCTTGTACCGGATCAGATGCTGCGAGCCCTCCTCCAGGTCGATGGTGTACTCTCTGTCAGAGACAGGCGGGACGTGAAGCTGCCTCTCCTATTTCACTTTAACCCACACCACTTTTGTGAAACCAACTTATTTACATGCACCGCATGGGGAAGCGCCCACCTACCTCTGCTCATCCGTCTCTGGCTCGACCAGGATGTTCTCCTGACGCTCCAACACCCTCAGGAACACAAAGGAGTCCAGGTTGGGCTTCGGAACTGCAGAAAACGGATTCAGAGAGTAAGTTCAGCACTTGCTTACGTTCCTCTGCAGGACACTGAGCTAACAGAGGGGTAGGAAGGACAGCAAACTCATGGCCAGTAAAGGGAATGCTAGACACTTCTGGTTAGATGTAGCGTGCACTGCCTCAACATAAGATAAGGCTCGATGGCAGGGGCCAGCATGACCCTCTGACAGCAGCGCCAAAGGACATCAGGCCACGTACCACAGCAGAGCAGTGTGCTACGACACTGTCATCACATCATCTTTGCTTCTACTGAGCACCAGCTGGAGGACTAGCCCTTAACGTTTCATGCTCCCCAGAGCTTTCCCCACACCCCTGCTGCTATAATTTTCAGATTACCCTGCAGTCTGGATGTACTCACCTGATTTTAGGAGAGACACTTTCTGCAGGTTGGGCGGCATGTGTTTTAGGGCCACGTTCTTCAGATAAGTCTCTGTGTTTGCCATGTACCTGAAACAAATCATTGGAGCATTTACTGATTTAATCAAATACAAATTTGCAGGGAGAGCACTGACTCAAAACGCCAGCAAGCGACATCTCCTGGGCCCAGAGGCATGGCCAGAGACAAACCTAATGGCTCACCCCAGTAACTGGCTCACAGTTACCAGAGTTATTTTATTTCACCTCTTTCCTTGTCTGTAAGGAAACCTCCTGGTAAAGCCTGTGATTCTTACTGCAAACCTGTCTAAGGCTGAACAGAACTGTTCAGCGTAACACACAGGCAAGTTCTATAACCTATAAAAAGGGAGGGTGATGCATCCAAAACCAACTCACTCTTTAGCAAAGGCAAACTCCTCTGGTGATAGAATGGAAGGCTCCCCTTCGGCTCGAGACTTCTCCTTCTCCAGAACATGGGGGAAAAACTTCTCTATCTGATATGGGAACAAAATCCCAAAGACTGTAACAGACCTCTCCCAGTAGCGCAGTGCCTACAACACCCACTCCCCAGAGGCTTCTCCTACAAGCAGCAGGCCACTGCTGTACAGGCGTAGGCGGCAGCCGCAGGCCTGCCCAGACACCTGCCCCTGAAATAACAGCGATATGGTCAGCTGGGGTCTCCAAGCTGCACAACCACAGATGTACACGGCAGGACCCAGGCAAAACATGCAAGCGTTCAATTGTGCCACCCTGAGCTTTGATGAGGTAAGAAAACGCTCGTAGCAATGCTGTGCTCCTCCTTTATCACAACAGAAAAGCGTGCCCAAGGAAGGAATTCCTTCGGGTTGCACTTCGGAGGACATGGAGAGAGCAAGTGCACTTTAACTAAGCGCCTTGCTGAAGCAGGAGGCCTCGTGTGGGTAATAATCACTCCTGAAGTCACCCTTTTTCATCCCCTGGGCAGCACGAGCAAGTATTACCTTCACAAGCCTACATCGCAAGTAGCTGCTGAGCACGTAACGGATCCTTTCAATCTCCATGCGGTGAACGCTGACCTTCAAGTCTCCTCTCTTTGCCCGTTTCAGGTTTGCCTCCTGCAAGGAAAGGCAAAGAGAAATTAAATGGTTGAAACGTCAAACAACAAGAAACAGAGAGGGAGACGGGTTTTGTGCATAGGGCCCACAAAACCAGACTGCAGCTGCTTTTGGTGACACAAAGCACACCCTTTCCTTGTATCTCTCAGTCCCCTCTCCAAGACAAGCTCAAAGAAGGTACTCGGAACAGCCGTATCTCAGTGACAGAGGAGCAGACAATCCCGGCAATCCCAGAGGGACCCAAGGCAGGCCAGGCCAGGCAAACAGGCCCTGCCTGTAGCCCCACCTTAGCCTAGCAGAACCTACCATATGGTCCAGCTGCTCCACAACACACTCAATGATCTCAGGTTTGCTCTCCAGCAGCTCCGGGGCAAACTTCTCATTCAGCCAGGCCTGAAAGAAGGTACGCTACAAGTAGAAGCGAGGAACGCACCTGCTATATGCCCCAGCCCTCAGAGAGGCCAGAAACTCAGCCCTTCCCACCTCCTCCTGCCCCACATCTCCCCCCAGAGAGCCCAGGGCCCTGCTTTCAGTCCCCCGCGGCCAGATCTCCCCAGAGACCCCAGGGTCCCGGCCCTCAGCCGCCCCACATTTCCCCCCCCCCCAGAGCCCAGGGCCCAGCTTTCAGTCCCCCACGGCCGGATCTCCCCAGAGACCCCAGGGTCCCGGCCCTCAGCCGCCCCACATTTCCCCCCACAGAGCCCAGGGTCCCGGCCCTCAGCCGCCCCACATCTCCCCCGAGCGAGCCCTGAGCTCAGCTTTCAGTCCCCCCGCCAGATCTCCCCAGAGACCCCAGGGTCCCGGCCCTCAGCCGCCCCACATTTCCCCCCCCCCCAGAGCCCAGGGCCCAGCTTTCAGTCCCCCACGGCCGGATCTCCCCAGAGACCCCAGGGTCCCGGCCCTCAGCCGCCCCACATCTCCCCCGAGCGAGCCCTGGGCCCAGCTTTCAGTCCCCCCGCCAGATCTCCCCAGAGAGCCCAGGGTCCCGGCTCTCAGCCGCTCTTCCCCAGCCCACGCTACCTGCTCCAGGCTGCGGATGAGCTGCGCCGGGGTGAGCACCAGCTCCTCGCTGTCCCCGTCCGACTCCGCCGCCGTCCCCTCACCGCTCGCCGCCGCCATCCCGCCGCCGCCTCCCGCCGCGGCCACTCCGCGCATGCGCGCACCCCCCCCCCCCCCCGCACCGCGCATGCGCCCGGCGCCGCCGCGCGCGTCCCCCGCAGCGCGCACGCGCCCCAGCCCTCAGAAAATGGCGGTCGGGAAGCAGCACAGCTCCGCCGGGGAAAGGCCGCTGAAAACAAACCTGCACTAACGGCGGACAAAGCAGCTGCGGCTGAGGAACTGATCTTGAAATGATGCTAGCTCTGTTTGTTCACAACCAAGACCTTGCTACTGCAGGAGCAAAAAATCTCGCCGAGAGTGCTCCTTTAAAAGCAGCGCTATCAAATATGACACAGACACAGTTTAAGAAAAAATTTACTAATCCATTAGTACTTCTGCCAATATCGCAACAGATGTGAAAGGCAAACACCGTTACAGTTTAGAAAAAACAAGTTTTATACAATTAAAAGTATTAAACAAACATCAAAAAAAAAAAAAGTGGCTGAGTAATAAGCCTGGAATTTCAGATCCAGTATTAGCACCTACAGTACCACCAAAGCCAAAACGCTCGATCTGTTCTGCATAAAAGTCTTCTTTTCTAAATTCTTGAATTCCTTCTACGATCGGACAATGACGCTCGGAACATAAACCAGGACATCCTTGCTTCGATAAGGGAAAAGGATATAAGAGAAAAATATTAAGCCAGCTTGGTTTGTAGGAACTTTACTTTTGCAGGTATTGCTGAGGAATGTCGATGCGTGGGGGATACTAAATAATGCACAGTTCTACTTTTCAATAGTGTGCCAGCAGACAGAATTAAGAAACCATCTTATACAACATCTAACAGTTTGTCAAATCAATGTTTTCCTATAAATTATATATAATAAATCCATAAAGAAACAGTTTTACACTTCACATTAATCAGAGTAGGGTGGGAATTGTTAAGTTTATTGGTTCAGCATCCATTTTATTGTACTTACTGTTTCATGAATGAATAGACCCCCCTCTTCTGGTGAACATTGACAGATGCAATAACAGCACAGATACAGTAGTAGAAAAAACAGCAGTATTAAAGTCCAGCTATTCCTCCCCCTTCTAGGAACAACCAAAACATGAAAACAAACAACACTTTGCCTTCTGGTTTTCCACAAGAATCAGCACAGGAAACGCAAAACGCTCGTTGCCTCGAGTCCCTTCTCGCCAGGCAGAGGCACTGTGTATCCCCTCGCTCCAATACTGAACTGGAGGGAAGGCCTCGTTTCTGGAAAATTCCCAACTCGACTTGTAGCTTTCCAAAGCCCGACTGGTGTACAGAAGGGTTTAAGAACTAGGGAGGAACAGCACTGCACTTACGTGACTAAAACTAGACTTCCGCTGGGCTAAGTGCTCCATTTCTTTCAGAAGAGTACGTAGCTTTACCACTTCTGCTTTTTCTTGGGAAAAAAAAACAAACCACAACTAAAAAGTGATCTCATTGCTTAAAAGTTTGCCACAAAATGGATGCTGACCAGCTAGGTCACCCCACGTGGAGCAGTTTTAGGAAGTTAGTCCTTGTAGTAGATGGCACTGTGGATCTGGCAGCAGAGAAAGGAATGATGCTCTAAAGTAGGAGGTAGGGGAACTTTGATACAGCAAGTCCACTGTTGAGCTATCTGCTAGGAAAAAAGTTTCATATTATTAGAAACTATTATAAATAAAACCAACAAAACCTTACACAAACATTTACATAGCTGTATTTTGTTCTCTTAGGAGGGATGTAGCAGGAAAGGTAGGGTTACCACGTGCTGTGGTGAGTAGCCAACGCTCTGGATTCCACTCATCTAACAAGAAATAAAGGCTTGACGACTTTGTTTCTTTCTGCACGACAGGCACAAATATTTCCAATCTCTCTTCTGCACACACTGCCAACAACCTAGACTTAGACTACCATCAACCTAGACTTAGACTACCATCCCAGGATCTGCAGAGTACCTAAGACAAGGGAGCCAGTTCAAATCGGAGCTTTTCAAAAGCAAAGCTTAATGAAAGTTCAACAGGTATTTTGAAAACCCAGGGACAGTAATTTTGCAGTTCTGTACTGCATGCAATTAGCATGATCCTTTATTTCAGCCTCTCTCTTTCAAGTACCCTGCGCACTCTTTTCACTTTGCGACTCTGCCACGCAATATCATGAAAGCTAAGTGCCTTTCAGCAACTTTTTCCAGTTAAAGCTACCAAAGCTACAGGTTGCTGGACGCTCTTAACTGAAAGCATCACGAGTAAAGATACCAAAGTGAGAACTGGGACAGCGTCCAGCTGAAAAACTGCAACAAAGAGTTTCTGTATGCTAGAATACACTCAGGGACAGAGTCGTGCAAAGATTTTTCCACTTAAAACTACTGGGTAGGGTAAGACCTCAAATACAGCAGCAGATCTCAGAGTTCCTCTGAATTTACACAGATGTTGCAGCGACCATTAGAAGTCCTAATATACGCCACCTATTCCTAGCCAGAGTCATATCCTCTACCGCTCTACAGGATAGAAAGACAGTCCGCGTTTTGTAGAGCCCACGTAGGCCGAATTCATGAACGCATCATCCAGGACAGCGCGCGGGCTCCAAACGACCAGGTTACAGCTGAGGAGGTGAATACCTAAGAAAGCTCCGGTTCCAGACCAGGCTTACTTGGGTACTCATTCTGCTTTCAAAACAGATGTTTACCGACCACAGTTATTTGCAATTCATCAGACTATCCAGAACTTCACGATATAAGTCCTTCTTCATTTTAGAAATTTCAGTTGTTTGAACACTGACAGAACTAGCTTTTATGTAATTGCTCAAAACCCACATCACCTCCGAAAACATTCTGCAATAATTGCTGTGAAATGAGTCACGACAAATGGCTTGTGCCAAATATATGCAGATGCAGCTGATTGATAAAACACAAACTTATTCCAACAGCAGAACACAAGTGCTATGCAATACAACAGATCCCCAAGTGCTAATAACCAGATAAAGACGGATATTTTGAGACAGAACCGGCATCTACAAGCGATGCCAAGTTGACAAGCCAGAGTTGTTTAGAAACAGGTATGCGTCAGCAAGCACCTTCACCGTTTTGCTTTACCAGAACTTCTTGTCATGGTTTGCTCCAGCTTGCAGCAGATTAATCTGGTTTATATGCACTGGAAATATGGGTCAATTATAAGCAGACCACCAAAAGAGAAATCCTACAGGTGCGTAGCAGAAGCAGGTTAGAAAAAGCACTGAAATAATTTAGTAATGCTACCGAGTAAGTTACTTGCATTTTCCCTTTAGGCTGTATAAGATTTGACTCTTAGAATACGCCATATTCCAAGACTCGAGCAGCAGATAACTGTATTTATACAGCATCTTATCAAATGTTTCTGAGCAGAAGAGGCTTGGAAGAATCCCACCACTCGGCACATGAAACCGGAGTGGGACCCCAGGCAACAGCAGTTCTCTGTTCAGTCCCTTCTGGAACAGAAAAGCTGCCCTTCAGCCATGTATAGAAGTGAATCTTCTACATACTTAGAACCAAGAAGGTAAAATGCAATTGCTCACATTCTGGGGCGAATAATATTGACTTCTAGGCAAAATACAAGGGGATCCTTAACATACTGTGCTTATAACCTCGATATCACAAGTGCTCGAAACATGAAAGCTTTTCAAACAGCCCCTGCTCTGAGGTACCACGGAAAACACCCAAAAGGAAAAGCCACATCGTTCACAGCAGTACGGGAGGGGCAGGCGCTAGTACAGCGCCATCAGCGACTTCTCTTGAACACTTCTCTCTTACACTATTAGTCTGAAAAACATTTGGAGATGCAAAATAAGCATTTACATAGGGACCTATTTTAAAGTCTAGCTTTAAGGATTAGTCTTAAATTTGTCTGCTCAGAACCTTATGACAGAAAAACTTCAAGAGAACGAAAAAAGATTTTTATCCACAGAACAGGGAACAATTAATACAGGTTTAACGCATGTTTACACAATCAAGACCTGAAATTCTCTAAAGGTAAATCCGGTACCATCTGATCTGTCTTAACATTCAGCGGCATAATGCCAAGTATTGATATTTCTACTTATTCAGAAAGCCTAGTCCACACAAGATATATGTGAACAGCCTTTGATTACACACAGTGGTGGGATAAATACTCTGTCTCAGTGTAACAGAATCTACCCCTCTGAGCATAGAAAACAGGTTGAGATTGATCTAGTATAAGGTTACCATGTACCTGAGACTCCGCAGTTTTATCTTCCGCTGGTCATACCTCTGTCTTCATAAATGGTAATTTCAATCTGCACAGAAAAGCCGTTAGGGAAACATACTATAAAAAGATTCTGAAAGTGACAAAAGAAAAAGCGGAACACCATGAAGATATCAGAACCTTTGATCTTTCTGCTTCATTCCTGCTGTTTCAGGCTAGTTTCACAGCTGCAAAGCAAACGGAACAGCCCACATAAGAGACGCCCTGTCAGGGGAGATCAGTGGTCGACCCAGCCCAGGACTGTCCTGACGAGAACGCAAGGTGCTGTGCGTGGAAGGTTTGGGAGCCCTCCCACCTTCTGTTAAATTTCAGGAAAGGCTACGCACTAGACAAAAGTTAACACTTCTACAGTTCAGCTACTAAGTCACTAGCCAAACTGAAAATGCTTTTACTCAAGTGGAATGTTGGCGTTTTTTTGGGTTGTTTTTATTTTTATTTTTTTCGTTTTTTTTTCCAGGAGGTGCATGCATAGAAAAATGTGGAAAACGTCATGTAGGTGACAGCTATAAGCTATTTAGACAAATACACAGATAACCCAACTGCAAGGAATTAGCCTTAGCATGCATTTAATTGGCATTCTGTGTTTCAAGTTGCTTCGGTTTCAATATTCTCAAAAAATAAAACGTGTTACTCATTCTACCCCTGGATTTGCTATGTGGCGCCTTTACAACTACCAAGGTGATAACCAGATAAAATGCCTACAGTGTGGTTCAAGAGTTGAAGAAAAAAGGTTAAAATAAGCCATGCTGGAACCAAGAGCAAGTGCTAGGCTGGAATCAACTTACAGGGATGTCGTATGGCGAGATCTTCACCAGAGTCTGAGCTGAGGGTTGCAAATTAAACCACAGCCATCTCTTGCTTTCATGTAATCAATTTCTATCCTACCAAGTTGGTCACTTTTTTCCAATCAACAAATTGCGTTTTGAGAGGCCACTGAAATAGAGGAAGCATCTGAAGTGTTGGAAGTACTCTGTTTATACATACTGTGTTTTCAAGGAAGTCTCGAAGGACGGATTCCAATACTGTGTTTTCCTCGTCTTTTGATGTGACAGACCTTAACGTACTAAAATCTGACCAGGGAACAGTACACAACGGAGGGTAACAAGACTAATCACGTATTCTGCCCTATCACAGATCAAGCACGACCAGAGGGTGCCGCACTGAGATAGAGGTAGCACATCACGATGGACAAACCAGGAGACAACCTAAGAAGCCACAGAAGGATACAACTCTTAGTCCTCTTTCAATGGGGTCTGTCAGAAGGAGGCCCTGAGGAGCATAGATCTTCTCATTCTGTTCCTGAATGAACTTGGCAATTTTCTTTAGAACCTGGTAAGAGAACAGCACAGAAGTCACAGTCCCATAATCAGGTTTCCCTACATCAGAGTCAGAGCCTCGGCAATATCACAGATGTAGCAACGTTAGGAGAGCCTAGCACAAAACTAGAGACAGAACTTGCGCGATCCCTGTGAAATACAAGCTGTCATTACGTTACTCAAATTGACTAACAGAGACAAGTCCATCTGATGGATACGTGAAATCACTCTGCAGGAAGACCCAGAGTCCACGTGGAAGTTGTAGGACAACGGTGCAAGTCACAGAAACCCTACCAAGAAATGTCTTTGACTGCAGTCTGTGGCACACACTGCCTTCCAAGGGGCAAGGTAAACAAAAGAAGCGCACCTTTTCATAATGCGTTTCCATGCACAAGAAGATGGTATAGGCAGTCAGACAGGCGAGACACCCTTCAAGGTAAGACTGGCCCCCAAGCTTTTCAGCTTCTGCATAGAGGTTATTCAGCGTTCGGACAGTCTCTTCAAACTGCTGCCTGTCGATCTGCAAGAGAAGTCAAGTTTAGCCGTCACGCCCCGCACATCTCAGAACTCAACGATATCTTCGGATATCTACCTTCATTTATTGCTTATTTGCACTTCCACGCTTTGCAGCCACTGTGTTTAGAGCCAAAGTCTGAAGGACACTTTGAGTTACAGACCTGTAGTTCTCTGTTAAACGTCTGCCAAGAGATTAGACCAAGTCTGAATTCCAATACAGCGTGAACACAAAACAAGTAACCCAACTAAACCAGTGTGCAATTCAATTAGGGGAAAAAAAAAAAAAAAAGGTTAATTCACACACAAAGAGATCTGCTAAATTAAAAAGAGCAGTTAGGGAGTATACTGACAGAGCTAACTCTTAATATCAGGAATGCCTTGCTCCTGCTGCAGCGCTGGCCAAACAAGCTCTCAATAAAACAAAACAAAACAAAGAAACGGGGAAGAGAAGAAAAGCGCAGTGAGAAAAAGAAAAGGCGTTAGCAAAGAGTGTTTGTTTTGCTATCGGTTGAAGCTATTACATCTGACAGCATCAAACAAAACGCAAGTACTTGAGACAGCACTTGTGAGGCCACTGGACAGGCTCGGCAGAACTGGCTGGTCTCCACAAGAGAGGACAGCCTCGACGCAGCACAGCACAACAACGCACGCTTTATCCTCACCGACATAATGAACACATTCTGTTTTACTGCTGCAAAAGACAGCTGCCTTCCTCAGGATTAAAGCAAGCACAAAACACCAGCATTTCATAAACACCAAAGAGAAGCATTTTTAACTGTTTTTCAGGTGGCTTTTCACCGCAAATTGAAAGTATTTTCTAACCACAATCGATCAGAAATGATATCTGGACAACAAACAACGCTTTTATGTGAAAAATAAACAATATCGAAAGGAGGATATGCCTTTAAACTATGAAATCATGCCTCTCTCACACTATGCATAGGGTCGTAATACAGAGAGGGTTAGACAGCGCTAGCGTTCTTAAACTTAAGGACAGATATGAGACCTTAGCACAGCACCCCCGGGGTGCGGCGGGGGGGAACGGGTGCCAGGGGAGGGCCGCGGGGAGAACCCCCGCCTCCCTCCCGCACCCGGGAGGCCGCCTCTGGTGGACGGAGCGGAGGTTTGGGCAAGAGAGGCTCCAGAACGACGCAGAGCGGGCTCACGGCCGCGCCGGTCTGTCAGGCCACCCGTGAACGCCACCCGGCCGCCACCCAGGCAGGGCCCGGCCCTTCCCCGCCGCGCAGCGGGCTCGAAAGCGGCGAGGCGGGCGGCGGGGCTCGGCCCCGGGCTGCCCGGCGGGGCTGGGAGCAGGCCCGCCCCGCCTTACCCTGTTCTCCAGCTCGGCCGGGAACTTGCTCTGGAACTGGCACCGCGTCCCGCCGCTGTAGTCGCGCTGGATGAACACCTTGCCCGACACGGGCGCCTGCTGCGGCCTCATCGCGCCGCCGCCGCCACTCGCGGCCGCCGCCGCCGCCCGCTCCGCTCCGCTCCACCGGCCGCCGACCGCTCACTTACGGCTGTCGCAAAAACGTCGGGACAACTCCGGGCAGGGAAAGGGCAGAAGTGCCGTCTGTGCGAGTGCGCAGGCGCGCAGCCGCCTGCCTCCCATTGGACGCTCCTCCGGGAGTGGGCGGGGCGCCGGCCGCGGCCTCCCCGTCCCGCCCACGGCGGCGGCCGCGGCGGCCGAACGCTACGAAATAGTGCGAAATAGTGCGAAATACTGTGAAAATACGGCGAAAATGCCCGCTCCCTCCGCCTGTGCCGCCCCGGGGGTTGATTTCGTGTTTCCTTAGGAATCGGAGCCGGGGGGAGCCGCGCGGCACCCACGGCAGCTTTCTTCCCAGCTGATTTTGCTGATAAACCTTTCCAGGCCTTCACCTTTGGCCTTGGGAGTCCTGCTTCGGCAAGGCATAAGCAAGGTCAAAGATCATTTAGTTTAAGGAAAAACTGAAAGCCTTTCTCTACCCAAACCAGGCGAGCGGCAAGGGAAGTTCCTGACACCCTTCAAACCAGAATTCTGAGCCTTGGCCGCGCGCCCCGTGGTATGGGGGTGGTGGGGAAACAGCCCGGTGTGCGGCTGGGCTGGGTGGCCCCCTTCCTGATCACAGAATCATGGAATCGTTAAGGTTGGAAAAGACCCTTAAGATCATCGAGTCCAGCCGTTAACCCAGCACTGCCAAGCCCACCACTAAACCATGTCCCTCAGCACCACATCTCCCCGGCTTTTAAATCCCCCCAGGGATGGGGACTCAGCCCCTGCCCTGGGCAGCCTGGGCCAGGCCCTGACAGCCCTTTCGGTGAAGAAGTTTTTCCCCATACCCAACCCAACCCTGCCCTGGCGCAGCTTGAGGCCGTTCCCTCTCGTCCCATCGCTTGTTCCTGGGGAGCAGAGACCGACCCCCCCGGCTCCAGCCTCCTTTCAGGCCGTTGCAGAGAGCGAGGAGGGCTCCCCTCAGCCTCCTCTTCTCCAGGCTGAGCCCCCCCAGCTCCCCCAGCCGCTCCTCCCCAGCCTTGTGCTCCAGCCCCTGCCCCAGCCTCGCTGCCCTGCTCTGGCCACGCTCCAGCCCCTCCATGGCCGCCTTGGGGTGCGGGGCCCAGCGCTGAGCACAGCATTCGAGGGGCGGCCTCACCAGTGCCCAGCACAGGGGCACCATCACCTCCCTGCTCCTGCTGGCCACACCAGTCCTGATACAAGCCAGGATGCCACTGGCCCTCTTGGCCACCTGGGCACCCTGCTGGCTCGTGTTCAGCGGCTGTCGACCAGCACCCCCAGGCCCTTTCCCGCCGGGCAGCTCCCAGCCGCTCCTCCCCACGCCTGCAGCGGTGCCTGGGGTTGCTGTGCCCCCAGGGCAGGACCCGGCCCTGAGCCTTGCTGACCCTCACCCAGTGCAGAGCCTCCTGCCCTCCAGCAGATCAACGCTCCCCCCGACTTGGTGTCCTCTGCGAACTGACTGGGGGTGCACTCGATCCCCAAGCCCAGATCATTGATAAAGACATTAAACAGGACTGGCCCCAACACTGAGCCCTGGGGAACACCACTGGTGACCGGCCACCAGCTGGATTTAACTCCAGTCACCACCACTCTCTGGGCCCGGCCGTCCAGCCAGGCTTTTACCCAGCAAAGCATATGCCCGTCCAAGCCATGAGCAGCCAGTTTCTCCAGGACAAACTGTAGGAAACGGTGTCAAAGGCCTTACTAAAGTCCAGGTAATTGAGGTGATCCTTGCACCCCGCAGAAGCAGCCTGCCACCCCAAGCCTGTGTCATACCCAGCCCTGCAAGCTGCTTTGTCCTGCCTGGGGACTACATGGGACAGGGCTGGACTCATGGATCCGAGGTGCTGAGCAGCAAGACGGGGACTCCGTGAGCAGCACCCCTCTGCTGAGGTCTTTTCCCTCTGCGTGTAGAGCATTGCATTGCTGAGCAGCTTCAGAGCCGCAGCGATGGGCTTGAAAGGGCAGCGTACGCTTTCCAGAGCCTTTGGGAGCCCAGCGGGGTGTGTTGTGGGCAGCAGGACGTTAAATTTGCAGAGATGGTTTAGTTTGGGAATTCTATAGACAGTGAGAAAATTCACGTGTTGCAGCTAAACAGCCTCTGGATCTAATGACATTATTTAAAAACATTTTAAATGCACAACAACATAAGGCAAAGGTGAACCTCCTCAGGAGGTGGACTACTTCTGTCCCGTATAACAAGTGCCATGGCCTCCGCAAAACCCCTGAAAAATGACAGCACCCTTTCAGCTAATTCAGAAACCAGGGGAACTGGAGAATGATACAACTAATTGAAGATTTCTGAGGTCTCTATGGCAAGCTGTGCCGACGGGATTAAAAGAAAAAAGCAGACACTAATTATGGGCACAATTACTGAGCCTGGGCTGCAGCACAGCCCTCAGCGAGTATTTTCTGAGGTCACACAGAGGTACTAGGAGCAGGCCGTTCTGCAAAAGCCGTCAGGAGTTGTTTAGTGTATGTCTGCGTTAATTAATGAAGTACTTCACAGAAGCACTGCAGGAGCTTGAAGTCCAGGGGCAGCAAAGTCTTACAAACGCACCATCAGCCAGAGTGAGGAAACATGTCTTGGTCGGATCCTCCCTGTGTCATCCTTGTTCCTAATTCTGTGACTTGCGCAAATGAGGCTGATCTCTTGCTTTCAGCATTCCTGAGAGTCTGTTTCTTCTCTGGAAGTTGGGAAATCATAGATGATTGGAAGACACTGTTCCAAGGTTCAGAAGTTAGCTAATCAGTGACATGTTTATTTAAACAATTATTGGAAACCATCACTTGGTGAACAAAAAGCAAAGGGAAGCAAAGCATTTGGGACACTCAGTCTCATTATTTGCTTACTGCAGCTGCTCCTTCTCAGTCCGCTGAAGCTTCCACTTGGAAGATGATACACAGGGGAAGAGTTCCCAGGCATCCCAAGGAGGAATGACCGCAAGTGCAGACATGGGCCACGCTCCGTCTCTACCGGGTCAGTCTCGGAGCAGACCGGAGGGCCTGACCTGCTTCCCATGAAGCCAGGCTGCTGTGCCGGATGGGGAGGTGTCCCCAGACCTCAGCGAGGGTCACGGAGCGAGGACACGCTGCCAGGCCGTGTGCCACGGCTGTGCGGGACCTGCCGGGACGCTGTGCGGGACCTGCCGGGAGGCTGTGCGGTGAGGTGGGGGGTGCGGGGCTCGCTGGCGGCAGGACCGAGCCAGGCTGCGGAGCATCCCCAGCGGGCTGCTCAGACACTGCTCTGCCGGCGTTTGTCCACCTCTCCATGGAGGCAAACTCCCTTGCTGCCTCGGCGGGCGTTACCTGAAAATTGTCTCGCTTCGAATCACAGTGGGACTTGCAGAGTGCTAGCGGGCGTGGGAATCCTGCCTTTCTGGAGCCAAAGCTGTAGGGGAAGAAAGGGATGTGCGTGGGTGTCTTCCTTTGTCCAAGCGCCAAAAAGAAACCGATGCCCACGTTCTCCCTCGCTGAGCAGCACGGCTTTCGCCCGTCACTCTGTGGTGAAGTCTGTGGGTCACAGGCTCACCGTCTGTGCCCTTCACGCCCTTCACGCCCTTCCTGCGGTTTGTACAAGTTACTTCTTCTCCCTAAATGTCTTTTCTCTTTCAGGAGGACGACAAAATTCCCAGCCCTGGAGCAGTAACCCTGAGCGAAGCGAGAAAGCTGCGAACCCCGGGGATCTCTCGGCTCGCAGGCTGTCTCAGTCCTCACACAGCTTCGCCCCAGTGCTCCCAGTGTCCGGCTGCCTTGGGGCTGGCACGTAAGGAAGAGGGGAGCCAAGGTCTCTCTGATGTCCAGGGCTCTCGTAAGCCACAGCACTGCTCTGCCTGCTCCTTCTCACAGCAGTGCTACCGGCTGCCGAGCAAGAGAGAGACGTGCCTGTGCCTGGTAAGGGACGGGGCACACCTCCAGAGCGAAGCTTTTGGGCAAAGCCAGGGAGCAAGGCCTGGGAGAAAAGACATCATTTTACTGGTTAAATCAGTCTTCTGTTTTACCTCCAAAACTCTTGTTGTCTCAGCTGATGGGAGCTCTGTTATATTAACAGAGTGTGGGTCTGAAATTGTTACAAATCGGGAAATAAATAAACCACGTCCTATGTTTCAAAACTTGCTTGTGAGCCCCTCTGAGCACGCGTACGTGAGAGGTGCATTCGGAGGCAACCCAGCCTGCACGGGTCCCGCAGCGGGGCAGGCATGGAGCGCGTTCTGCCAGCCTGGACTGAGGTGAGCCCGGATTTTATCAGGAATTGCTGGTGCACTTGTTGGCACATCTGCAAATGTGCAGGGAGCCAAGTGCCACAAATGCAAAAATGAGCTGACCCACCTCTCTTGAGGAAATGCGCTGTCTTCGGGAGTTCTTGGCATCATCCTGTTTAAAGCACTTTCTGTTTTTTTTCTGAATCCTTTTCATTCTTGCTGAGAAAAGGATTATGAAATTTTACAATGCAGTAATAAACTATTATTATTTATTAAATAAGAAGGCCCTGTAAAAAATAGAAGGAGAATTCAATCCAGATGCTATCTGTTGCAAGGGCATTTGAAATTCCAGATGTTGGTAGTAAAATGTGGTCTCTAATTCATGCTCTTAGAGACAGAAAATGCTCCTGGCTGGGTAACCTGGCCCTGCTTAGTGCGGCCGTGTGTTTTTCCACAGGCCAGCCTGTGTTTAGGAGCAGCCGCAGTATCTAACCGTAGGGTTCAACTTTCTCCCTTTGCTGAACATACTTTTGTGCATTTTTATGGCTAAGAGCGAGATTGGAAGCACATCAGATCAATGTTGTACTTGTTTTATGAAGGTAATAAACCAACGGCTTGCGGAGCGGGGCAGCCGGGTGCGCCGCGGAGCAAAGGGCTCGGGAGCCCTTGGGTGCAGGCACTTGCACAGATGCCAGTGGCCAGTGTCGGAAGAAGAATAACGGCAGCACGTTCAGGGCGCTTCTGTCCCCCGCTATTCGCCGCCTGTTTCCTTTGTATGCCTCAAGCGAGCCTTTTTCTGGAGGTGCCATTTCATGTTTGGTACGACCACTGGTGCTCTGGCAGCCCAGAGGGATGCTGACGCCTTTTCAGTCCCGGACCAGCCGAAACGTCTCTCCCCCCACGGTGTGAGATGGCCTTTCCTGGTTCAGGGTCGCAGACCTCAACACGGCTGCGACAAGAAAATCATTTGATCATATTTACCTTCAGTGACGGTGGCCTCTCAGCTCTGCAACTGGTTGGAAAAGGTTCACCCAGCCCCGACTTTTGTCTGTGGCTTTATCTCTAGCTGTAGCTGCTGTAAATCATCCCCAGGGTAAGGGGCGAGCAGCCCAGAGAGCGCGGGTTTGCTAAGGACAGGGGAAGGCAGGTGCGGTGGTGCAGGTGGGTGCAGCCCGTGGCTGTTGTAGGCGACTGCCTGACGAGAAAAGACCAGCGTGGAGCATCGGCAGTGCCAGCTCAGAGCATTTTGATGATGTGGGGAACAACAGATAATGGGTCTCTCTGGGTGTGGAGGCTACGGAGACCCCAGACATCAGACCTGGGCTAACCAGGACTAACTTCATGTCCTGTCAACACAGATGGATTTTGTCCTTGCTGTGTGTCCCCTAGTGCCACCCCTGAACGGAGGCCGCAGCCGTGCCACGATGCGCAGGGAACTGACAGCTTCCCTGGCCGTCTTCTGGTTTTTCATGCCTGCCAAGAATCGCTTTGCCTTCCCGCAGGATTTATGTAAACTGGTTACAAATTTGGACGCGTAGTAACGGTAAATCTCAGGTTACACGAGTTCAGCTTTTGCCCGCAGGACCCCGGCACCTCAGCTTGTATTCATTGTTTAAAAACACAGCACAGCAGCGGGAGAAAGTGTGCTGCAACCCAAGGTGAATATGTGCCGGGCTTTCTTACATTCATGGGGAGGCAGGGCTGTAAATGGCCTTGAGCCATCGTCCGCATCCCTTCTAGGAGGATAAACCTCCGAACACCAGGAGAGGAGGGAGCAGGAGGGGGCTGTGCTTCGGCCGTGTGCTGGGAGCTGGGTTTGCGGTGCCGGGGACTGGAGAGAGGGGCAGACAATTCGGGCTGCCTGTGGGCATCCCCTTGGGAGCTTCAGTTCCTTTAAACTCCCCAACGTGCAGCTGCTGTTTCTTAACTTTGTGCTGGAGGTATCAGGGGAGCTGGATGCCTGAGTGCTTGCACGTTGGCTGCACGATAGCTGTACAATTAGGAAGGTCCAGACCGGCACTCCTGAGGCCCGTGGGAGTTTTCCTGGGACCCCGAGACCCTGCACCGGGGCACTCCAAGGGAGACACGTTGAGCACAGACCCGGTGGTGTGCGGATCCGATGGCAGCGTGTCCGCAGCTCTCCCTACCGGGCAGCCGTGGTTTGATTTCAGAGCAGAGTTCCTACCGAGAGGGACTTCTCCGCACAGTAATTGGAAAATGCGAATGCCTAATGCCCACCCTCCAGGGAATCCCTCTTCAAAGCCCTGGTGGGGCTGCGGCACTGAGTCCCCTGGGGAAGCTGCAGCTCTGCGGGGGAATCGCCCTCCTAAAGATCACACAGAGTGTCTTTTAAGTGGAAATGACTGTTTTTTTCACAATTAGGTGGAGCAGAAATAATTAAGCAGGGCCACAACCATGGTTATCTTGTACTTGATTGCCAGAGTTGAGTCTGGCAGGGATTACTTCATTGTGCTCTTCTGCTAGTTTTTCATTTTCTTTTGCTAAAAAGCTGATAATGCTGCTCCTCCCATCACAAGGGATCTAGAAATCCGTTTTCAGAAGAGCTGCTCTTGCACCCCAAGGCGGTCTGTGGAGTTTGTGGGCCAATAAATCCCAGGAGTGGCTGCAAGGCTCAACGGAGAATATACAGCGGGGTGGCAGGCTGGGCCTGTGGGTGGCTGGGCGCCCGTGGAAAGGAAGCAGCACGACACCATTTGAAAGACACCTTTTTCTGTTTGCATTTAACCTTCGTCTTTTTGCTCTTGAAGTGGAAACTGCTCTAACTCATCTGGGAGGCTGGGAAAGCTACCGGGAGGGGATGTATCCAGCAAAGGTGGGTATCGCCATCCCTCTCCGGTCATATGCTGAGCACGGCTTGAGAGAGCTGGGGGGCTCAGCCTGGGAGTTTCTAAGACTTCCATGAACCCTACGTTTTTAGCATTTGCAATTCCCTTTGCACATTGGCCGAGCCGGGCTGCTTCATTCACATCACACCGGAGCCTGCTGCAGCATTGTCCTTCCTCTGCAAGAAGACTTTTCATGGCCAAGATGAATTCCATGCCAGTGGAGCAGCAAGAAACATTAACCCTTAATCCTCGGCTAGGGCAGCCACCGAGCAGTGCGAGGAGCCTGGTCGGGGTGGCAGGGCTCCCTGGTGCCAGGGAGGGCTCCGCAGCGTCCCCCTGGGCTGTCGCTGGGTGAGGGCTGGGGCAGCCCGGGCTGCGGGGTCTCGGGCCCAGGGATGCTTTTGCCAGATCCAGCTGCCTCCGAGAGATGCAAGGCGCAGCTGGTGAGGGACTACCCCCTACTGTAAGCAAGGAAGAAGAGCCCAGGCTTGTCCTTCCAGCAAAGCAATTCTGGGTTTGGATTTCTCGCCACTGTTGCAAATCGATTTCAGCCTTCCCCGGGGAGAAGGGTTGGATTCTGTTATGCTTGGCTAAGAGCTGGCACAAGGGCTTGCAGGTGTCAGGATAGCATGGCTGATTTGGATTTGTGAGGCTGCAAGTCACCCCTCTCCTGTGGTCTGTAAGTATTTACAGAGGGAGCAGGTTTCTGATAAAGCCAGACAAAAATGTATCTGCTATACTGAGCTCAGCTGTACAGATGAACTCACAGTTTAATGGAAGGGCGATTAACTGTCGAAACAGTTTGCGGGTGGCTGGCGAGCATTCTCCATCACCCCTTGTCTACGCGTTTCCAGGCTGAGAGGCCGTAAGTGGTGGGTTGGCGCGGGAGCCCTGCGTGGGCTCTGATCTGCAAGGGTTCAACATCCTTACGTCCCGTCCGGTGCTGAGACCGATGAATCATTCGTTGTCCCCCACACTGCAATTCAACAAGGAAGAAATAAACACGAGAATGATTTATTTTGTTTAGTTTTTACAGAATATAATAAGCAGCCTCCATGTCATGCTCTGGACAAAAGCAGCAATTTTGCAATAATATAATACAATACGATAAACAGTGCTGTCACTGTCCCCAAACACACGCTCCAGGGACACATCTGCGGCGGCTGGCTCCCTGGAAGGTCTCCCAGGCCTGTGCCCAGGCTGGCGGAGAGCAGGCTTTGCCACAAGCCGGGGAAGGGACACCTTGGAAGGATGCCCTGGTTGCTCTAGGAGAGGTACTTGCCATCCTCAAAGGTTGCCAGAAGCCGGTTGGCCACGGCCGTGGCCAGCTGGGCCCCGCCAGGCTTTCAGCAGCCAGAGCCAGGCTCAAGCCCCAGCCTGGATGTGGAGCCTGGCTGCCCTGCCGGCCCCCGGAGCACCGCGGTGGGAGATGGAGCCACGCGGCCGCCCCGGCCCCTGCTCCCCGGCTTCGCAGAGGAGCCGGGCGCCCCAGCCTCCTCTTGCCCAGCCACTCTTGCTTGTGCTAAGCAGTTTGCAGACGTGATAATGACAGTCCTGATTTGCTTAGGGAAGAGAGAAAGAGGGGAAAAAAGGAAAGAAAGAAACCAGGCTAAGCGGTGAGCTGCTGTAGGAACCTCGATATGGGCTGCTGCTGATCTTGCCTCACCCTTCTGCCCCCCACCCCTCCCACAGGAACAGCCTGAACTAATTAACCCGCTAGCACTCCATAATGAAGGCTAATAAACACCTAATGGGTTTGCTTGAACAAACAACCTCCGCACAGGCCATAGGAAACCCCCAGTCCCATGGGGTGGCGTGGGGGAAGACCAGGGAGCGCGGGGCTGGGGCTGCCCCCGGCTCTCCCCTCCTGCACGCCTGAGCCCGAGATCCCCAGCCCGGTCCCGCTGCGCCCGGGCTGCCGGCAGCCTGGTTCCCGGCGCCAGCCGGGCTTCTGCTGCGCAAACCGGCAGTCGAGGGCTACCGGACCCGCGGTCGCCCCTCTTGCCAGCCTTGCCTGGCCAGGCTTTCCCTTGCTTGCCTCCCTAGTGCCTGTGGCTGTCTCCAGACCTTGTCCTTCCTCGCCGCGCTCACCGCCGCCAGCCGCAGGGCTCGGTCCCCTCGCGACGCGGGGACCTCCGCTCCGCGGGGCGCTGCCAGCTCTGCTCCGACAGCCGCGCAGCTTTGTTGGCAGGGCGCTGTGCTTGCCGCAGGACTTTTGCTCCTAGCACGAGCGGGGTGCCGCGCTGTGCAGACCTTCCCCGCTCTGCCCTGCCGAGGAGACGCTGGGCACAAGCTCTGGGCGGGCTGCAGGGCCGCGTATTCCAGCGAGCACAGCGTAGCGCAAGCTGCAGAAACCCCGTGATGCCGTCTGGTGTTGGCCCTTCGTTGGGGACCCGGGTCGCAAGCGTGGTGAAAACAAATTGGGCTCCTTCTTCCTGTGGGCGCTGTGGTCAGCACCTTGGCCTCTGCGCGGCAATGCACCCGCCGTCTGTCGTGGCTGGCTTTGTCCGGTGTTGTGAACCCAAGCTCCGAAGGAAATGCACTCACAAATATTCCGCTTAAAATACTGTACCAGATGGACTGCGTTTTCCTAACCTTTAGCTGGTTCCAATGTGCAAACAGTTAAGATCATAATGTTAACATTTTCTCAGATGTTTTATGTGCATATAAAATATTCTCAAAGAATGTGCTTTTGAATGCGAGGTTTTATCCAATTACAATTTTACTAGAGTTTATACAAACATAAAAATATGGGGTTTTTCAGCGTATCTGAGAGTTTATAAAAACATAAAAATACGTTTTTTTCAGGGTGTCTGAGATGCTGCTGGCCTTGGTAGGAAACTCTGAAGCCCTTGCAGTGGAATATAACTGCTCCTACATGGGAGATGTCTCTGGAGTTTTTATGGCTGGGTAAATGTGCTAATTCTTCAGTCCTGTATCTGGTCGCCTCTGAAAACAGTTAGCGTAGGGACAGTTAATAATAAATACATTCCGTCTCTGCATCAAAACCTCCTTTTGCTTTCTGTCGGGGGCTGAAGGCTTGGCTTCTGCAGACAGGGATGGATTTGAATCGGATACGAAAAACACAAGAGCTCAGGGCAGCCCTTCCATGGACTAAGTTGCTCAGCTTATCTCCCAGCAAGTGTAAGAACAGATCTCTCTTATCCTGCCTGGTGACTTCAGCCTCTCGTGGGCAGGCTTCTGAAGATGGGAAGCGAGAAGATACTTCTTCCCTGGCTTAACTGAAACCCTGAATCAAGAAAGGAGATAAATGGAATTTAGTGGATGTTCATTTAAAGACATCTACTGTTGTGCTTTTGGAACAGAAAAGATGGCAAACGCTGTAATCCCTGGGAATCTTCTAGGTTTGCCGTGTGAACGTGGAGGCGAAGCATGGAAATGCGGATCATGTAATCTGCCGGTTTCTGAAAGAGCCATGTATTGCGTTACAGCGTTTTATGATTCCAAGCTAAGTAGTTCATAATTTTAACAGGCTTATTCCTATTCAAAGATGGTGAATTAGAATAAGCCTGTTAAAATTATATAGCAAGCGTACATGAAATCATAAAGAAAGGTAGTAAATTACTCGGTTAAAGAGAGAGAACCGGGCTCTGTCTCCAAGCTGCACACCGTCAGCCGACCCGAAGCGGCTCAGCCCCTTCCAACAAGGCCGTGGCGCTTTCGAGGGCTGCACCTAGGGAACCCATCCTCGCCTGCACCGCTGCTGCAAGCAGAGGGAAGGGAAACCCGGTCTTGCGCTTGTACCCAACCCTACCGAACCCAGGCCTTTCAGCCTGGCCGCCCCGTGAGGGTCACGCAGCAGTGTATTTGCAAGACGGGAAACTTAAACAGCCGTGTTAGCTCACACACCTCCGAGGAAAACGGCGATGCGTAAAGCCGGGGGTCGGGAGAGCCTACCTGCCCGTACCTCTGTCTTGTGGTGGTGTTTTTCAGGGACTGCCCGCCCTCAGCCCCCCAGTGCCGCGGTGATGGCTTCCAGGCCACCGAAACAGGGTGGCAGCTTATTCCCTGCGCTGGGGAGAGGTCAGGGAGCTGGCGGAGGCAAAGCGCCTCGGGGGAGCGTGCAGGGTCAGCGAAGCAAGCCCACGCAGCCCCCCAGCCCCGCTGGCAGGAGCCCCTGGCCCCGCTCCGGGAGGTTCCCGTGGGACGGGCAGCACGGGCAGCAAGGCTCCTGCCCCGGCGCTGCCTGGGGAAGGTAATTTGAACCTGTGCTGGTGGGTATCTCGCTCAGTGTTTACAAAGAAAAAGCAAGCACAAAGAACAGGATTGTATTTGTTATTTGTAAGTCAAACCAGCTGTGATCTGAAGGCTGCAGATCCTGCCTCTGAGAAACACCGAACGTCACCGCTGCCTGCAGACGCTTTTCTCCTTGCGTCACCGCAGGCTGGGCTTCCCTCGCTCTAACCCCCGGCTGCCCGTTTGCTGGGTTTCACCGGACCCCGGCGGGAGCGCTGCGCGGGGAGCCGGAGGTACCTGCTCCGGGAGCGGCTCCGAGAAAGGAGAGGCTGCCAGGGCCTGTTTGCCGACGAGCTGAGACCCCGAGAGCCCCGGGCTCAGAAAAGCCCGCCTGACTCGGGCGCTGACCCTAACCCTGCTCCGGCAGGGATCTCTCCGGGAAAAGCCAGCGATACGTGCTGGCTCCCCGGCCAAGGGTGCCTGGGCGCTCCCGGGCACCCTCTGCAGCCGCTCTCACCGTGGGGTGCTGGCGGCGAAGGTCCTGGGTGCCGCGGGGCTGCGCGGTCCCGCTCCTCTCCCGCCGAGACCCGTGGGCGAAGCTGAGTGCCGGAGGGTCACCAAGTCCTCGCTGTTAATGAGCAGAGTTTTCCAGCCTGACGCGACCAAATACAGAAACTCGGGGCTCGTGGAGGAGACAGAAGGACTTGGAAACAAAGAGTCTTTCAGGCCACCTAATGCAGTATAGATCCAAGAGGACAAATCGAATTTACAGGCATAGCTTAGATTGGGAGATATGCTCGCAAAGCCAATTTGTTTCATTTTATAGGCTTGAAAGATTCTAAGTCAGGGCTCCCTGTATGGTTTGAATTAGGTTTGGATAGCGGTATTCTGGAAAGCTAGATCTGGAGAAGTTTTCACTCAGGGTGTTTGTAATCGAGTAGGGGCCATCTAGCATTTCTGCCATGCTTTCAAATAAAACATTCCAGGTCTGCCCGAAAATGAAGCTTCCGCATGGTTAAGAAAATGATGAATACCTGAAAATGGAGATCTCTTTGTTGTATTGAATATTTAGGAATAAGATTCCACACGTGTATCAATAGAGAAAGTGGGAATTTCAAAGGGTGCTGCTTTAAAAAGGAAAAAAAGGAAGTTCTAAGTAGCACCAAAAAATGAATTTTTTTTTTCTCTACCAGTTTGTGTCTGTGCTATTAACGAGGTTATCATCAGTTTTATTGTCTGTGACTGTGCAAAACATAAAAGCTGTGGGGAGCTGCTGTGGCAGGCTGGGGCAGACTGCAGGGTCCGGCGGGGAGAGGCTCCCCCGGCCGGAGGGAGGGCGCAGCCGCTTCCCTCTGAAGTTTCCCAGGAACTACGTTTCGGCTGCTCCTGTCTCTGTGCAATGCAGCCACTGTCCGAGAACCAGACCCTCTACCAGTTCATACCACAAAAATACGGCACGGCAGCGCAACGTATCACAGGCTTTTTACTTTCGGCCCTCCTCCCTTACATGTTGGGGTGACTCTCCCAGCTCCGCTGCCATCGTGGTTCTGGCGCTTTACTGCTCCCGGGGAACGGGGCCGCTGCTCTGGCCGTGCAGCCTGTGGATCCCCAGCGTGCTCCGTCCCACGAGCCGTCCCCACGAGCCGCACGCAGACCTGGTGGTGGCTCATGGTCGTTTGGTTCCCACCATCTCCCCCGAGTCCCTCTGAGCCGCGGCAGCATTCCCTCCTCCTGTCGCCTGTGAGGAAGGACAGCCCCGGAGCATTCGTGAGCAGCCACAGCGTTTTGGTGGTGGTCTGAACATGGGCTTGGCCGCAGGGCTTGGAGCCGGCGGGTCCGTGTCCTGAGAGCGTCAGGCCTGGCTCAGGCGAACCCACTGAGATGCTGCCCGCGCCCTTCCCCGAGCCAGGACCGCCTGCACGCTCCATCTCATGCCACTCGGCTGCGGGACTCGAATCATAGAATCACAGAATCATAGAATTACAGAATCATAGAATCGTTAAGGTTGGAAAAGACCCTTAAGATCATCAAGTCCAACCGTTAACCCAGCACTGCCAAGCCCACCACTAACCCATGTCCTCGAGCACCACATCTACCCGACTTTTAAATACCTCCAGGGATGGAGACTCAACCCCTGCCCTGGGCAGCCCAGCATCTTCCTCCTGGGCTGGCGGGAAGCCGTTTCAGCCTTTCTCCAACGCGAGGAGCCACCGTGGCTCCCAAGCCTGTGAGCTCTGGGACGCGTTTTGTGCCCTGCAAGCCGAAAGCAGCAAGGAGACCATTTCAGCCGAGGGATTAGCTCCTGGCTCCCACCGCTGAGCTCAGCTGCTAGAAAAGTTCCCCGGGAAGTAGCACAATCTTTGTTTGGTCATTAAAGCAGAAAAAGAGAGAGGGAATCTTAGGAAATGCTTGAAACGATTAGGTGATCTTAACTCTAAGGAGCTAAACAAATGCAAAGCAATTCCCCCCCCAGCCCCTCGTGCTGCTGTAGAATGTAATCTCATTTCTAAACACACAATTACAGAAAATAAAAAGAAAAGAAAAGAATAATTAATTTCTGCTTCCTCATGCAAATCCTCTGACCAATCATTTAGGGATCAGGGGCAATTCAGCTTCTTGTGCAAATTCCAAACTGAAGGCCTGAAAAAAGCAAGTGAATGGATTTACTTTTCTAAGAACCAGAATTAACAAAGGTTCCATTTTCCATGGTTATGTGCCTGGCCAGACAGCCCTTGCTGACAAGCTCTCAAAAAACATGTGTTGGCCTGTTGAAAAGGCCCCAGTGTTGACTGACAGACAATTGAAGTGACAAATTGTTTCATTGTACTTGGCAGGGAGAGCGCTGTATTAGATAATTATGGCGAGGAGGGAAGCGACAGGTCACAGGTCAGAAGACACGTCTGACCCTGTTTTCTGAAAGCCCTGAAAGGAGCCCGCGCCCAGGAGAGCAGCGTGACGCTGCCGGCGGTTTCTCTTTCCGTTGTGATGATTAAGAGCTAACGAAGATGGAGCGGGGACGGGCTTGCTCCCTGCTCGCCCCGCTCCTGGCTCCTGGGAATCGGGTGCCGGGGTTCGGCAGCGGCTCGGTGCCGTGTGCTGGCACGCGGTGCCGCGAGGGCGAGCTCTCCCACGGCGCCCGCTGCCCCTCGCCGGCTCCAGCGGCGCCCGAGGCATCGCCCAGCTGCCTTCGGCAGGGCAGACGGCCGCCGCTGCCCGAGCGTGCACGGCTGCGGCGGTGCGGTCCCGGCGACGGCTCCGTCCGACCACGGTGAAGGTGGGCGGTGGTCCCCGGCACAGCGCTGGGCACGCTTTGGGGTCAGCACAGGTGAAAAGCTGAGGATCCCATGGGAAAAGGGAAAGCAAAGTGTAAATGGCCAAAACAGGCTGAGGAATGTGGTCCTTGGCTATGCGGTCTCACCGCTGCACCTCGGCCCCTTTGCATTGGACCAGTGGTTCTAGCATTTTGCAGTGCAGCATCTCCATAGGCAGGCATCGCTGCAGTCAGCAAAGGCTGCAGCTGAAACGCCGTTAACATCCTTTTAAACAGGGGCTGAAACACCGTTAACATCCCTTTAAACAGGGGCTAAGGGCTCTCAGCCTGTGCGGGGCAGGTCTGCCCGCGCTGCTGCCCAGCTCTGCCTGGTGCCGGCCTGGCCAGTAGCACTGGCCGCTGCCTGTGCAAACACAGTGGCCGCACAAGCGCCTTTTAGGCAGCACCGGACAATCCGCGAGCATCTCAGCAGGTCCAGGTTTTGAACTGGCAGCAAAATGCACAATGTCCAGCCCTGAATCCCGTCCCAGCAGGTCTCGCTCGGGCGCGGACACCTTCCTCCTCCAGCCCGTACAGCTCAGCCCGCAAGCACCAGCAGGACTAACCCCTGCTCGCTGGGGCCTGTTTTTTTGCTGGCTGCAACAGAGTACAACTAATAATTATTGAAGCCTCTCTCCCACCATAGAAATAAAATATGGCATGGAATCACAGCACAGCTACTCCATTGAGAGCGCTGCTCAACTGACTAATACCAATAATTCAAAACAGATGAGCCAAAGGCTCGAACACTGTAGACTTAGTATCCCGGTCTGCCCTGACCCCTGGAACTCGCTGAAAGTTACCTTGAGACTCGCCAGAGCTCTTTGTAACTTCTGTAAGGGTTATTTATTGCAAAGTCATAAATATTTGTTATGGATTTTCTCCATCAATCTACAAAATGAATTAGGTTCGAAAAAATTTATGTACTTGGGTTTTGGGCATGTGTTTCTCAGGCAGGGGAGAAAAAGTCGGATCTCCATTGTGCGGAGGACGGGCTGCTGCAGAGCTTCGGGCTCTGCTGCCTGCGTTAATTAATTCCCTTCCGCAAACGGTTTAAAACGCAGAGTACGGTCAAGAAGGGGGGAGGGCGGGAAGAGGTTCTTCTTTAAATCTCTCTTAAAATCTTCCATAAAATTATTTATGGGGGAAGGAAAAGTCTGTTTCCCTCTCCTGCCTCCCGGATGCCCTGCCAGCCCATTAAAAACCTGAAATTCAGGGGCTGTTGTGCCCCAGGAAATCAACCTCAAGCCCACATCTCCCAGTCTCTCTCAGAAGCTGGCACCAGCACCAGTAGGGACGCAGTAGGGATGGAGGGAGAGGGCCCAGCCTCTTCCCTTCCCACCCCAAGGCACAGCTGCCTCGGGGCAAAGGCACCACATTTTCCCAGGACGCGGGAGCAGGGCTGTTCGTGCCCTGCAGGCACTTTCCTGGTGAATTTAAAAGTTTTTATTCGGGAAAGCACTTAAGCAAGACCTTAACTTCAAGGATGGCCCGAAGTGCCCCGGTGCGGTGGGATTTAGGTGCACCCGGGTGGGCGAGCGGGGTCACGGCGGGAAGCGGGGCAAGTCCCGTGGCTCTGGGGCCAGCAGGGTGGGAGGCGAGCGCGGGTGCAGGGGGCTGAGCCGCGTGGTCCCTCGTCCTCGCGCTCCCGCCCGGCTGCAGGGAGCCGCTGAAAGCGTCGTGCGTCCTGCTGCAGCATCCTCCTTACGAGCTTCGGAGGGCGCAAAGGATCTGCCCTGTTGTGTGGCGTCCGCTGTTTCCGCACTCCCACCCCTGCAGCCCTTGAGATTCTGGGTTTGCAACAAAATGGCAGCCTACCCTGTATCAGAGCTGCTTTTTCATGTGCTAATGGGAAGTGAAGTACTTTTTTTACTCTTCAGGACGTAGGGGCTGTGTTTCTTCTTTGCATTAGTCTTACAGGAACCCCAGAAAATCCCAGAAGACCCTACAGGATCCCACAAATCATGCTGACACTTTTAAGCTGTTTGCACTTGGGCTAATGAGCTGCTATTTTAAGAGGTTATTGCTAACAATTAAATCTGACTGCATTTTTTTGTTGTTGTTTTAAAATTGTTTGTAGCAGCTGTGCTTGTCCCGTGTATAATTTCAACAAGCCCAGGTGAGAATCTGCCTGAGTTCTCTGTGCTGGCTTTTCCCGGTCCCCACGTCGCCCAGTGTCCGAGGGCACGGACCAGGATGGGGAATGAGTCCTTGGCCTGCAGGAGCGACCTGGGCAGGGTGGAAGCTGGCTAAATGCTTCTCCAGGCTGCGTTCCCCTGGGTCACCGCTGCGGTGGGATAACAGCGGGGAGCTCTCCCCTGCTTGCCTTCTGGGTCGCCTTTTCCAGGCTGCCTTCACGGACTCCCCTCCCCTCCTGCCTTCGCTCTGTGGCGATTCCCCCTTCCCTGACGCGGTTGCCACCGTCGGTAGCTGCCCGAGCCCCGGCAGATGCCCCGCCGGCCCCGCAGACACCGACCTGCGCTGCGGCGGGGAGGGCTGGGCCGTCCTCGCAGCAGATGGTGGGAGCTGCCCCGCAGGTGTGCGGAACGGGACGGGATGCAGTGCCTTTCCCTGCAAAACCCGTTTTTTACTGTCGCCCTGCTTTTCTGAGCTCTGTCTCTAGCTGGGAGCCGTCCCTGCACCCTCGTTTTGCTTAAAAGCCCGCCGCGAGTGCAGGATCCCGCACCTCCTTTCCACCTGCTGCAAAGTGACTGCGCAGGACCCGGCAGCCTGTGCGTCCCTATGGCGATTCACACGTGGGCGGTAAGTCCTGCTCTCCCATGTCTGTCTGTCCAGCCACCCAAAAGCTCGTGAAAAGGTTTGCATGAATGAGCTGATCTAGCTTTGTTTCTGCTCCCGTGGTTTGCCCTTTACCCTTTGGCCTTTGCCCAGCTCCGTGGCCAGGGGAGTGAGAGTTTGGCCACAGATCACTGCACAGCTGGCCAGATGCTCTCACAGAAGCACAATGAGCCATGGGGGGGGCTCGCAGCTCCTCCCGCTCCCCGGCCCCGGGCACTGGCATGCTTGGTGAAACACCAAACACGGCATTTTTCTCCTGCTGCAAGGGAAGACCCCGGGGCGGGTCCTGTGCGTGGGCTGTGTGCGATGCCTCCCCGGTGCCGGGGAGGTGGATGCTGCTTCCCCCCACATTCTTGGCTCTGCGCCCCGTCTCCATCCTGCTTTTCTTCCACTGTGCCTGTGCCGATGCGGCAAACCCGAGGCCCTGCCAGCCCTGCCTGTCGCTCGCTGGCGTGAGCCCTCGGTGCCGGGGTGGAGCTGGCAGCTCTCAGCTGGCATGGGGGGGACGGTGCCTATGCTGCTGGTGCAGCCTGGCTCTGACGGGGCGTTTGTCTGTCTCGCTCAGCTGACGTGTGGCTGCAGGCAGAGAAGAGCTGCCCTCTTAGGTCTGGCTTCATCTAGGACCTTTATCTTGCCTGCTGGTGAGGCTCCGGGGTCTTGGTCTGCCTGCAGTGTCTCCAGTTGCAGGATTGCTCTCTTGATGCTTTCCACGTCCCCCTTGCCGCGCTGAGCTATGCCCGCCAGCCCAGCCTGAAGCCGGCCGGGGCGCTGGCCAGTGCCGGGGAGCTGCGTGCGTCCTGTGTGCGGGCACCGGTAAACGCCTGCCCAGCTTGCTGGAAGGCAGCCGACAGGCTGGCGAAGGCCCTCCTCATTGCCTTCTCCTCTCTCATGCGCATCCCTAGGAAGCAACAGCCTCCTCTCCCATTTCTTGCCCCTCGCACAGCTAGCTGGCACCGTCCTGTGCAGCTGGTACCGCTTCCCCTGCTCGTAGGCAAGGTATAGATCAGCTGGGTGTGCCAAAGACCCGTGTGGGGTTTGTGTGGGGGCATGTCCGACGGCATCTAGAGCGCAGTGACGACCCAGGCCACGCGTGCCGACCTGGGTACGCGCGCGGCTGCTCGCTCAGGCACGTGCGCCCGCCGGCGGGCTGGCAGCCGCCGCAGAAAACCGGGTCCGGAGCAGATGATTCTGCGCTGGGTAACATAGTAGTGGAAAAAGTTGACAGAGGGAGCATGACACCAGGAGCTGTTTGCTCAATCAATGATTTACCAGATGTGTACACTGTACTAAAGGCTTGTAAACATACTTTAATGGCCAGCTGTAAATCCAGGCGGTAGCAGTGCCAGCTTCATCTCCATCAGACGTGTTTTAGGCCCAGCAGTGTAAGGGCCCTGAATCACTTTGTTATAGGCTCTGTCAGCTCTGCAATTCTGCGTGTAAATCAAAGAACGAATGTCCTTAGGTCAAAATTATTTGAATGTCAGGAAAGGTTTTATGACCAGCAGCTTTTCCTTTTGTGGGTTCCCTGCAGTTTCTTGTCTTCCCCAAACGGCATCTCCAGAACATTGGGTTTCCGTCCCGGTGCCCCAAGTGCGTGGCTGTGTTTTCACTGACGATGTTGGAAGTCTCTTTTGTTAATCACTGAAGCAAAGCGTCATTAGCGAGAAGTACGGAGTGTACACAAAGAGGAACTTGCCAAATTACTAATAAGCAGAAACTCCATCCATCTTAATGAGACAGGGTTAAGAAAATAGCAACCTAGAATATACACAATGGAGCCTTTCCACGCTGTTTATTTATTCATGTTAGAAAGTAGCTCAGAACTCCATCTCTGGTGCTGCTCGGAGATTGTCCCATGGTTTCCAGACCACAGGCTGCTTATGCTCTTGCAAATCATTAAGCACGAGAAAGATAAATAAATAAGTGGACGGGTGGCTGAAAAAATTATTGGAGGGAAGATAAATATCTGGCCTCCAAACAGATGAAACACCACCACAACAAAACGCTGGTCCCAGGCTCTCTTCACTGCTGAGCGAGTCAAGCTTGCGCGGGGCAGCAGAGGAAGGGAGGGCACTGCTCGGGGCAGGGCTAGAAACGGTCCCCGCAGGCTGGGGAAGGGCCCGCGGTGCCGGCGGCGCGGTGCCGGTCAGGCAGCGCCTGGCACGGGCGGCCGGCGCTCCTGGGGTGCTGCTGCAAGCTCCCCGCTGCTGCCGGCTCCCCGCTTGCGCCCTGAACACCTGCACCAGCGTCATCTGCACTTCGTTACGCAGCACAGCGGAGGGCTGGGAAGAAGCAGAGAGGGGCTTTCATTTGGGGAAAGTCAGGGAAGAATTAAAAACCCATTTATTTTCTGTTTTTTTTTTTGTTATGGAGGGTCCAAAGAAGTGCTCCCAGAAACCCCAGCCAATAGCCCAGCTTTCCTTCGAGGCCGAGAGACCCGGTGAGCTCTCAGACCCCCCCGATAATTCACGTACTCGCCCGGTGACGGATGCGGGTGCCTGTTCAGGAGCACCCAAGCCTTGGGGTTTGGTCTGCCAGGTCTGCCAGGCCAAAGGGAGAGCCGTGACGGGCTGGTCGCTCTGCGATTCCTGCTGATGTCGCAGGTTTCAGCTGCTGGAGAAGACCCCTCCATGCGCAGCACTGCGGGGAGCTGCTGCCCAGCTGCCGCGTGCAGAGCCAATCTCGGCGATCTCTGGTGATTTCGGGGTGCGGCAGGTTGGTTCCTTGGAGAGAGGATTGCCACGGAGCGAGGAGCGTGAGGAGACGCTTCCTCGCGGTGGGCAGGCCTCCGGCTCCTTTCCTTTGGGGTCACCAAAGCAGCCAAGGGTCCCTGTGTGCTCAGTCGCTACGGGGCTGCTCCTGGGCTGAGGCCCCCATCTCGTCGGCCCAGCAGCGTGATTTATAGCTCCCCGCTGACTTGCAGCACTTCCCCAGGTTACTCTGGCAACACAGAAGGGGTTTGCACCCACACCGAGGTGCCTGCACACCTGTGCTCCCCAGCCACATTTTTCTTTTGTTGGGTAAGCAATGACTTGCAGCGCATTTCACGCGAGCGGCTCAGCTGCTGGCTATTTTATTGAACGCCAGCGCTCGCTGTATGTTATTCAGACAAACTTTATATATGCTACAGACCCTCTCAGCAGCCTGCACCTGGTCCAGGGCAAAGCTGAGCCTCATAGAGAAGAATGTGCTGTAATGCAGCAAGTTATTACAGGATAAATATTTATAAGCCCCTGTAAATATTTGCCATCCGTTCCCTCCTGGGACTAGGGGCAGACGGTCAGAGTTTCAGCAGTGCTGAAGGCATTAGCTGTTGTAGTTCTTTATATGTTATCTCAGCTAGTAAACCCTTTGTTGATTGTGTTTAGTTATAGCGTTTAATGGTGCTAATTTCACACTAACGGGAGACATCGGCTGGAATGCTTGCGTGCCTTGATCCCGGCCCTGCTGCGGGCTGGCTCTTGGTGTGAGCATCGTCCACAGCCCAGGCGGTGCCGAGCACCGGGCTGGGGCGGCGCAGTGGGTCCCGCAAAATCTCCCCACACAGATTCCCGTGTCATGGGGCGAGGAGGCGTTCCCGGCTCCATCAGTGTTATTGGAACCTCGGAGCTATCCACTGGGAAAGCCAGAAAACAAACACGGCAAAACTAACATCCTCCTTGGCAGGCCGGCCCCGGCAGGGGCTATCAGCTCGCAGCTGGCCGAGGGGGTGTCTAATTTAAAGCAAATATTCCCTGGGGGGTGTCCAGGAGCTGCCCTGCCGCAGGGGGGGCAGAGCGGGCTCCCCGTGCGGGGACGTGGGGGTGGGCTGCCGCCACCAGCGCTGTCCGTCCCCTCCTCGGCGGCACCGAGGGGCAGCGCAAGCCCTGGCGCGGAGCCGCTGTCGGTGGCTTTTGTGTCACCCCGCTTGGGGCAGGGACGGCGGATGCCTGTGGCCGGCCGGTCTCAGCTCCCCCATCACTGCTGCCTCTGTTGGGGCTGAGACGGGGCGAGCGCAGGCGGTGGGAAACCGGGGAAGAAATGCCAGGGCAGGCAAGGCCATGACTCCTCCATGCCCTCAAACGCAGCAGTAAAACAATGGGCCCTGGGCAACAGCGCTTGCCGGATTGTTGCACGGGACTATTTGGGGGCTCCACTTTGCTGCTCATGCACGAAAGCCAGTCATTTGGCAAAAATCAGCTCAGTTAGCAGGCATTGTTCGTAAAGAGCCCAGGGCTGAATGGGCTCAGGGCTAATATATTCTATTATCCCACGCCTGCCTGTTTCCCCGGGGCGGCGTGGAGGGAAACGCGCATTCCAGTGCCGGGCGGCCGGGGCAGAGCGTGCCCTGCCGGCCCCGCGACGCTGCCCGGTGGGCGAGGCGGCCGGGGAGGCCAGGAGCGGGCGGGAGGGCACTGCTGCGCCCAGGCGAGGCGGGTGTCACCGGCGTGTCAGCCCGGAGCCATCCCGTCGACGCCGGGTGCCCGCCGCGGGTGGACGTGGAGGAGAGCAGCCGCGGCGAGCAGAGGAAGCTGCGGCGGGGGGCAGAGCGCGTGGTCCCGCAGGCTGCGGGGACGAACAATGGAGCCAGAAATAAGCACGGTTAATTGGGCTGGGCTTTTCAAAGGGTAGGAGAGGACTGGGGACAGCCGAAATTGTGCATGTTGCAAAGCATCTCATTATTCAATAAGAATATGTTAGCCCCTGTGGGAGAGGCAGCAATAAATGGCTATAAAGCAAAGTTAAATGATGACATTAGAGACTATGCAGAGATTTAAGAAGCAGTGGGCTACGTAATTATGAATGGAAGTGGCTGCACAGGCTTCACTCAGAGAAGTTAATGCCCAATTTGGAAGGGGTTTGTTGGAAGAGCAGCTCTTCTTGGGCAGCTGCTATTTAAGAGGCCTTATACTGTGTATTAAGCAATTTAGTGGTCTAGACCAGAGCTGTTGGCCTTTTTCTTTTTCCCTTCTCCTTTTTTTTTTTTTAAAGACCAAATGGTTTGCCGGGCAATTGTATTTCAGTTTACAATTCACTCTCAGATTGCCATACAGGCGCTGCTGCTGTGAACGTGGGTATCAGATACAGAGGAGAGAAGGGAGCCAGCAAAGACCTTCCCTGGGCTGAGTTCAAGAACTGCCCGGGCTTTGAGCGTGGATGGGTTTAGCAGCCAAGGCACGCCGTCTTGTAGCCTTCCCACTTGCATCAAGGGCGCTGAACTGCAGCGGGCAGCCCTTCGAGCTCGGCGATGACTGTACGGTGCGTCAGGGTTGCAGCCAGCCCAGTAACCAGTGTGGGATGCTCCAGGTACCTGGTGGCACACTGGAGTGACCACGACAGGGCGTTTGCCTCGCTCCACCTGCTATTTGCCGAGCTGGGGATAACCAGAACCCTGACTGTCGTTTTATCGCAGTGTTACTGCTGTTGCCTTTGGAGAGCTCCCCAACTTTGGAACAAGGGTTTCCTAAGCCCCCGTCTTGCCTGCCTAGCTGTGATGTTCCTACCGCACTGCGCAGCCTGGCACAGAAAAATCACGCCCGTTGCCACTCTGAAAATGGAGAGGCTCTGAGACTTTCTTATGATCTTGCCATCGAAAATAGAGGGTCACTTGCACAATTTGGTTCTGCGTGCCCCAGCTGAGCAGGGGTCATGTTCCGGACCAGAGACTCGTCCCTGAGGATCTAACGCTTGGGTGCAAATAAAGATTCCTGGGAGGAATTCAGCCCAACAGCCCTCGAGCAGATCGGTGCCCTGTTCTGCCTGCCACGCGGAACCACGCTGGGGCATTTCCTACATTCTCAGAACGAGGTGTTTCAGTGTTTCTACACTGATTTTGGTAAAAGCAGATTCTAGGGTGTCAGAATTTCCCAAGGGAGGAGAAGTCCATTTCGCAGCTGTTTCTTGGTGCAAACGGTGCTCGGTGCTTTGCTCCCATTTCCTGAGCCCAGGCAGCAGGAGAGGGCCCGCTCCATCCAATTGCCTCTTTCATTCAGCTCCTGGCACCGTACGGCAAAGATTTCTCTTGTTTACTGCTGAATTCTCCACTTCATTAGTGGTGCTAACTGGCTTCTCTCTTCTGTCGGCCCTCAGGTGAAAGTGGCTCTTTCACGCTTCCAGGCTGCAGAGCCTCTTCCATTTACCTCTCAATGAGGTGTGGTTCCTGTATTAAACAGCACGAGCTGTTTAAGCAAAAGGCAGCACCAGTAACAGGAGCTTTGTGTAAGTCCAGAGAAGGGAGCTCCGGAGAGGTCCCTCGGATGTGGCCGCGTGGGCACGGGGGGGGCAGAGCTGCTCGATGGCCAGATCTTGTGCACGTGGGGACCGAGGCAGCTCCTTCTGCCCACAGAGCGGCCGTAGGACGCCTGCCCCGGCGCCTGGGGAGGTTCACAGCCACCGTCCTCGACAGGGCCAGCTCCTGGCTTTGGAGGGCAGCAAGTCTTTGCAGGCCCTTGGGAGCGCAGCAGCCTGTGCCGGTCTCCAGCAGAGCCGTGCCATGCCAAGCATCTCCCGCTTGTCTCCGAGCGGGATGAGTGGCTGCGGCTGCAAGCTGTCGGGCTTGCGGTGGCCTAGCTCCTGCTCCGAGAGGCTGCCGGGAGCAGGCCCTGCAGGGAGCTCCGGCCCCGCGGCAGGCAGCGCTGCTGGTCTGCTTTACCCGTGCCCTTTTCTTGCAAGGGGTGGCGAGGAACTGGCACTGCTGCTGGGGAACAGGGGCTGCTGCTGTTGCGCGGCTTCTGCTTCCCTGGCAGGACCGCAGCCAGGTTTCCCAGGCGTGATACCTCTTTAAGAAACAGACCGACTCTTTCTCTCTCCTGGTTTAGTGGTGGTGGTTTTTTTTTTTTTTGCAAATACCATAGTTTTTGTTGGAATTTGTCCACAGGGAAATGAGCTCTGCACGGTCCAGTCCAGGTTCTCAGAAACATCTGCAACCTTGGAACAGCCGCTCAGGAGCGCCAAGGCCTCCCAGAGCTGCCCTGGCTCCGGCGACCGGCGTGCCCGGCAGCGGCGGGCTCCCCGGCACGGCCCCGCCGGCCTCGGGGCGCCCTCACCCGCCCAAGCCCGGGGGTCTCCCCGAGCCCCCGCTTGGGGCGCCCCGTCGGGCCGGGGCTCCGCGGCCCCGCTCCCGCCCGCAGCCCGCGCTGCAGGCGATGCGGCGGCCCGGGGGCCGCGCCGGGCGCTGTCCCGGAGCCCGCGGAGCCGCCGCGGGCCGCCCCGGGGCGCGGAGCCGGCAGCCGGCCGCGGGGGCGCGGCGCCGTCGGGGCCCGCCCGGGCGGGGCGGGGCGGGGCGGGAGGGCCGGGGCGGAGCGGGATTGGCTCCCGGAGCAGCTGATTGACACCGGCGGGCGAGCGCGCGGCGGGCGGCGGCGCCCTGATTGGCTGCCGGGGGCTCACAAACCCGCGGCGCGGCGCGGCGGGGCCAGACCGGGGCCGGGGCCGGGGCCGGGGCGGCGGCGGGAGCGGCGGCGGCAGCGGGCGGCTCGGGGCGGCACCGGGCGTCCGGAGGGGGGGGGGGGGGGACGGGACCGGCAGCGGGCGCCGTCGGTGGGGGCGCGGGGAGGGTCCCCGGGGGCGGCCGCCGGCAGCGGGCGGCGCCGTCGGGGCGATGGGCAGCGTGCGGGGGCCCCGCGGGGCCGCCCTGCGGGCGCTGGTGTCGGTGGCCGCCGGGCTGCTGGCGTGCGGCGGGGCCAGCGAGTACGACTACGTGAGCTACCAGTCCGACCTGGGCCCCTACCCGGGCGGGCGCTTCTACGCCAAGCCCCACCAGTGCGTGGCCATCCCCGCCGACCTGCGGCTCTGCCACAGCGTGGGCTACGACAAGATGGTGCTGCCCAACCTGCTGGACCACGAGACCATGGCCGAGGTGAAGCACCAGGCGAGCAGCTGGGTGCCGCTGCTCAACAAGAACTGCCACATGGGCACCCAGGTCTTCCTCTGCTCCCTCTTTGCCCCCGTCTGCCTGGACCGGCCGGTCTACCCCTGCCGCTGGCTCTGCGAGGCCGTGCGCGACTCCTGCGAGCCCGTCATGCAGTTCTTTGGCTTCTTCTGGCCCGAGATGCTCAAGTGTGACCAGTTTCCCCAGGACGACGTCTGCATTGCCATGACGGCTCCCAACGCCACCGAGGTCTCCAGGCCCAAAGGTAAGGCGTGACCAGCGCCGTGGCCCTGCTCCGGGCGCTTTTCTCTGAGCCGATGGGGCAGGCGTTAGCCCAGGAGGGGCTGTGTGGGACTCAAGGGGGTCTTGCGGCAGGAGGAGGTTCGCCTGAACTCTGCTTCTCGGCAGCAGTCCTCCTCCAGCCGCTGAGCGCTCTGCGAGCGCTCCTGTCCTGGGGAAGGCAGGACACCCTGCCAGTTCCTCGCCTCTGTCCTGGAGCTGAGCCCAGGAGCAGACGGTGCCGGGGCACGGCGGGCGCGTGGCCGCTCTGATCCCCGCGCGGGCACCGGGGCCGGACTCCGACCCTCCGTCCTCCAGGTGCTGCGCTGCCCTGGCAGCAGTTTCTCTCCCCAGCCCAGCTCCCCGCGGGCCGTTCTTGGCAGCAGTGGTCCCCCACGGCAGAAAGCGCTGCCTGACCGGAGTAAATGGTGACAGCCGTCCTGGTGGGGTACCTCGCTGCCCGAGCAGTCCTGGGGCGAGAGGCCGGGCAGCCGGTGGCTACGCGTGCGGTGGAAATCCAGCCCTGCCGTCTCAGGCGGGGCTGTGTGCTGGCGAGGGGGCAAGAGACGGATCAAGAAATGCCTGGGGAAAGTGGACGTCGTTCTTGTTCGGTTCCGTTACGTGCGGCAGGTCTGCTTGGTGCCGGACTGGCGTGTTTGTGCGAGTTGCAATGAGTCTGGCTTGTGCTGAAAACTTTTGAAATAAAGAAATATCCTGGGGTCGCTTCGGCATTCTGCATCGGAGCGCTTTGGGAGGCTGGCAGGAGGGATATTTGTAGAGGGAGAAGGCAGAGGGCTATAAAAGAGTGCAATGCTTTCCTGCGTCCGGAGCTTCATTGGAAGGGATGGGTGCTCCCGACTTCACGAGGGGATAGTGCAGCGCTCGGGAGGAGCTCAGCGACGGGGGAGCCGCGCCTGGGGCTGAGCGATTCCCGTGGCTTCCGCGCTGTGTCTGGAGCTCATCTGGAGGGAAGGTCGCCCTTTGCAGCGGCTGCTCGCATGCAGTTACCTTTACAGACAAAGGCTTTTACGTCCTGCTCGGCTGGGTGCCTCTCCCAGCCTGCCGGGGACTCTGCAGCGTTATCCTGCTCAGCCCAGCGGGACTCATACTTCAGGGACCCCTTCAGTTACGGGGCAGGAAGGGATTGCATCCTGCAGCAGAGGGGTGATGCCCTGGGGGTGTCCCCAGGAGCCGGCGCGGGGGCACACAGAAGGGAGCGGGGCGCCATGGCTTGAGCGGGACGGGGCAGTCGCTGCAGGCAGGCAGCCTGCCCGGGGGCAGGCAGGGAGGGACGCCCGAGCTCGACACCCGCCAGAGCTGCACAGGGCAACTCTGTCGTGTCTTGGCAGGGGCAGACCCTGTCACGTCTCGGTGTGAAGCGTGTACCCGTGCCGGGGGGTGAGGTCTGGCTGCTCTCGCTCCCGGGGACCCAGCCTCTCCCTGTGCGGCGCCGACGGCAGCACAGCCGCGCTGGCTTCCTTGCTGTGGCTTGCGTTTACTGATGTGATTGCTGGAGGAAGCTCTTTGTTTTCCAGGAGGGCTCTAAAATCATCTGTCCTGTGTGAACCTAGACCCTTGGTCAAGACCGCAGTCATGTCCTGTATCGTGGGTACAAAGGTTGCATTTATTCCCCAGGGACTTGCAGCCAAGCGTGCTCCTGGGGCAGCTGGGTCTGAGCTGCTTGCTGTAGAGCTGCCCCTTTCCAGGTCTGAAATGGAGTTTGAGCTGTTTGCAGGTCATTCATTTTAAGAGACGTTAGTGACCCAAGACCTGGGAACAGTCTTCGAGGAGAGCAGCGTCTGCTGAGTTTTCCCTTGTGTGGTTTAACAACTAACTTTCTGATCCCCTTTCAGACCTGTCTTGACAGCAGCATTGGCGTGGGACACTACTGCTTGCTTTTGGTGCTGCTCACGTGCCCATCAGCACAGTGTTTGGGCACCATGCTGTCATTCACAGGCATCGCTAAAGTGACTTTATTAGAAGGAATTACATCAGCTCAGGTTTGAGTCCTTTGTGGATCTATTGCTGGTCCTGTTTGGCCTGCCAGAGAGGCCTCATTCTGCACAAGCTTTACCTTGTATTAACTTGTTCTTTGAGCAAACTGTAAATCGGAGCTGGGTGAGTATTGCAAGGAGGTATTGCAGCCGCTCAGATAAACCACTGCCTGCTAAATGGCTTCGCCAAACTTGTGTCCCAAGCACTTTTAAATGAGTGATTTGTTCACAAGGATGTTTACAGAAAGTGAGTCTAACGTTGTGCAAACGTGAACTCTCGTCAGCATGCAGTGGAAAAGTGTAAGCAGGCATCTTCACATCTGCTAGCTGCTTGAAAGTGTTTCAAGAGAAACCCTTGCACGTGCTGTTGCTGAGCCCCAGCATCTCCGGAGGTGTCAGGCCAAGCTCCCTGTGCCCATTGCACTGCCTGGGGCGCTGCTCTGTGAGGGGACGAGCAATTTTGCTAGAAAACGCTTCTTCAAGGTGAGAAAGCCAGGCCCCCCAGTAATCTGCTGGGTTGGACCTGCTGCCCCTAGGTGTGCCAGCTTTCATGGCGTTCATGCTGGTTTGCAGCAGAGGGATCTGGCGTGTGTCCTCCTAGGAGTAACCTTCGGTTGGTGAGGCTCCGTGTGCCGCATACGCTGTGTGCTGGGATGCTCTTGCTCCAAAAAGCTTAGAGCGAGCAGAGCGAACTTAAAGGTAATTGCGACCGCTGCTGTAATGTAACGCAACGCAGCCGGGTCTCCTGCACTGGTGCTCCCGCGCCCTGCAGAAGACCCGCGCGTGGCCTGCAGGGATGGCAGGGGCCGGGCCCGGCGAGGCGCCCAGCGCTGTGTCCGCTGCCGCTGCCACCTCGTGCAGACGGGGGCTGCCTCCGGGTGAGCGCGCTTGTGCCGCTGCGGCTCAGCCCTCGTCCCTGCGTGTGCCGGGTCCTCCCCTCCACCCGCGGTTTGCGTGCGTCCCCCGTGAGCGCCGGCTCCCGGAGGCCCGTCGGTCTCGGGCACTGGGGTGTGTTTCCTGTTGATTCAAAGGGGGTCAGAACCCAGCAGCGTCCCCCCTTTTCTCTGGGCACTAATAAGAACGAGCCCTTTCAGTATTTTTCCCCATTAACACCTCGAAATTGGAATTTGTTTCTGCCTCTCAAAGAGCTGACCTGCTGAATTCCTTTCTCCTTAAGCACGAGGCGGTAAAGCCTGCAGGCCCACAGAATGCATCAGGGGAGTTGCAGATTAATATAGCATTACACATTCCTTCTCCTGCCCCTGGAGTAAGCTGCCTCTAAAGCCAGGCATTAGAAAATGGTCAGCAGGGAAAAAGCGAGCTGGAAGCAGGTTAAGGTTGTGTTTGGAGCAGAGCTGTCAACTGCAGAAGACGGGTCCTAGCCGAACGGCAGTAGGCTGGGAGGCAGGCGGCTGTGCCCGGTGCCGCGGGGTGCCGCGGGGTGCAGTCCGGCCGGGCGCGTGCCGGCACGGCTGCCTCTGGGCCGCTGTGGCCGGGACTGCCTGAGCCGGGAGGACCCGAACTGTGGCTGGGCTTCTTGTTGGCTCCTTCAGCCTGGGATTGTGTGGGAAGGGGAAGGTGAGGTCCTGGGCAGCGCTGTGGGCTGGAAGACGTTGGGCATGGTGCCCCAGGAGGGGTGCGAGGGCAGGCAGTTTCAGGATAGCTGTGGCTCCATGAAACAGCAATTTTCCTGGGGTGCAGAGCTGTGTGGGAGCTGGTCAGGCCCTTGGCATTTGTGTTCCTGACCTTGGTGTGATGGGACGTCCTGCGGGGAGAGGAGTGTTTCCCTTCCCCTCGGCACGGGATGGTGTCCCCTGGCAGCCCTGCAGGCACATCCATGCTGCGATGGGGCTGTTGGAGGCAGGGCTGGAGGATGGTCCCCGCACGTGGAGCCACCCAGCGCACAGCCGGGGTGAGCACCGGGTGCCCGCTGCCACTTGCCAGGCCACGGGGACCCTCCCGGCACGGGGTGACATGCCACAGGCTTGGCCCTGGCGCAGGGATGCGGCAGCATGGCAGCGGGATGCGTGCGCGGGCGAGGCTGCTGCTCGCGCTGCGTTGGACGGCCGGCAGCGCTCGCCCTGCCCGGGGCGTCAGCAGAGCCGCAGGGGAGCGTCTTCTGTGGCGAGAGGAGCGTTGGCAGGACGCGCCTGCGGCGCGGCTGGCAGACGTGCGCTGTGTCGCCGGTGGGAAGCGGGGCGGATGCGCGGCCCCGCAGAAGGGACTGCCCAGCGCGGCTGCAGCGGCTCCAGCCCGCGCGCGATGGCCGCTGGCTCCGGGCCCTTGCCGTAGCGAGGTGGGGGTCCCTGCCGCGCAGGGGTCCCTGCCATCCTGGGTGTGCCAGAGCCTTCCCAGGGGCTGCTGTAGCACAGCTAAAACAAAGCCTGTGTTTTCACCAGGGAACAATGAGTCTGATTTTCCATTTTGGGTTTGGTGTTTTTTGTTTTTTTTTTTTTCCTTCAGTTGCCTGGAAAGCTCATAGGGTGGATGCAGAGGTGGCTTTCACGTTGTTTGTCTGGTCCGTGTAGGTTGGGCCGGTCTCCTAGCATGCGCTTTGGCTGCTGAGGCATCCAAGTGCTTTGCACCCCGGACTGTGCGGAGATGGGCTAACGCACGGCGGGTACCCCCTCCTGTTCCTGGGGTGGTCCCCGGTGCAGTAACGAACTCTTGGCCCTGCAGCAGAGACGGACCGCCGGGGCTGTCACCCTCCTGCCAGCATCCCCTTTCCCTCATCCTGAGCTCATTAGATGTGCAGCCTGGATGGAAATATTCTGACTGCTGATTTTAAAAATAAAGTGTTGGGGACGTCATCATGTCCCCAAAGGCTGGCTTCTGCCTGCGTCGCTCTAAGTTAAGATGGTAAAAGCGGCAATTGCATGTGAGGATTTTGGAAGAGTAACTTCCCCAGGCAATGGGCGGCTCTCCAGGTCCGAGGTCCCAGGAGTGGGACTGCTAGGTCCGCTGTTGGGTGCTGCGAGGGTTGCCTTGTGACTTGCACATTGGGGCAATTGGAAGGCCAGTTGCTCTCCATGTGTGATTAATAAAGACATGGTGCATGACCTCAGGAATTAGCATTTGGCACAGAACGCGTTTGGGGGGGCGAGAGGGGAAGAACAAGCCACAGAAAACAAATGTCTCGCCTGAAACCCCATGGGGCATCTGTGACTGAGGAGACTCGACTGTGGTCGGCACGGGTCGTGGCCCTGCCTCCCTCGCCAGCCGTTCTGGCTCTGCTCCCCTCTTGCTGGGAGACCTCTCTGTTTTTTCTGCCCAGCAATGCTGCAGGTTTTGCCAGCCTGGGTGAGAGCTGGAAGGGGGCGAGCGCTCCATCTGCACGCAGGGACCGGCAGATGTTTCGCTGCAGCGCTGTCCCTGAGAATAACTCCCTTGTGTGGGAAAGAGCCCTCTGTTCTGCTGGACCAGGAACAGAAGCAGCATCTCCCAGCTCCATAAATTCATCCGCCAGTAGCACAAATCTGCGTCTGTGCTGCTGGGTGGTCTCTGCTCCGGCTGGAGACGGGAACCTGGAAACAGATTTTTATTCTCTGGGTGAAGCGAGCTTTCCTCTCGGGATGGATCCTGATGAAATGTCCTGAGCTGGCGTTTCCCAAGGGGAGGCTGTCGGCCGCCACCAGCGGCTGGCGAGCAGAGCCGGCTCTCTTTGCTGGAGCCGCGAGGCTGCCCCGCAGGCCTGCAGGGGGTAGCTGGGCCGAAAACAAAAAAGAGGAGACGTCCGCTCTCGGGGTCATGCTGGAGGGGCTTTGGGAGGAGGGTGGTGCACGTGAGAGGTGTGCGGGTCCGTCACCAACAAGTGCCGCTCTGGGGCAGCGAGGGAGGCGAGGAGCTTGCTGTGCGATGCCTGGGCAGCCTGTGGGGTGGTCCCTGGCACCGAGGGGGAAACTGCGCTGAGCTGGGCCGTGCCAGTCCTGAAGCCCCCCTGCCTGGCTCCGGGGTGGCTCCTGGCCAGGGCAGCCCCTCGGTGCGTGAGCCATCCCCAGGCACCATCCTCCTGCCGTGCTGGGTTTGGGCACTGCGTGCCCGCCTTGGCACGCCGTGGGGCGGGAACGTCAGCGGGCTGTGGGCCATGCCCTGCGGCGAGTGGCTCCCCTCAGCTGAGTGCCTGGCCCTGAAAACCTCTCTCCTTGCCAGCACTGTCCTCCCGCTCTTGGCAGCTGCCTGCCCCTGCCCGTGCCGGGCCTTGGGGCTGCTGGTGGAGCTGGAGCAGGGCTGGCAGGAGGCTGCCCACGGCCGGCGCTGCCCTGTCAGCTGGTGGATGGCTCCTGGCCCCCAGCAGGGTGTCATCCCGTGGGGCTGGGACCTGGGACCCCATGGCAGGGTGCGTGCCCCCCTCGAGGCACGGGCAGCCCGGCTCTGCGGTGCTTCTTGAGCTGGCTCCTCACCACCTCTTCTCTCCTCTTGCCAGGAACGACTGTGTGTCCCCCTTGCGACAACGAGATGAAGTCAGAGGCCATCGTGGAGCACCTGTGTGCCAGCGAGTTTGGTAAGGAGGAGCGCTGGGGGCACGGGGAGGCTTCCCTGGGAGGCACAGGGCAGCGCGGCTCCTGTGTGGGCCAGATCCTGGACCACTGCGTTTCCCTGCCCACCCTGAGAGCGGTGTGGCCAGTGTGGCTGTGTCGCCTGCGGGCAGCCGCGGTCCTTCCCTGAGGCAAGGCGAGCGTGCCTCTAGATGTCAGTGTCGGCGTGCAGAGGCCGGCGTGGGGACTGGATGGGACTGGACATGTCCAGATCCTGCAGCTGAGTGCACCCGGGGTCCGGGACAGCGGAGTCTGGGACAGCAGGGTCCTGGCGACAGTGCCTGTGCTCCTTCATCGCCCCAGCTGCGGTGCTGAGCGTCTCTCCTGCCCTGCCTGGCGAAACGCCCTGCGGGACGAGGCCCCCAAGCGTGGGATCACCCGCTGAAGCAGCGATGCCGCAGGCTGCGAGGCCCCGCTGCTGCCGTCAGCCCCAGCTGCGAGCAGAGAACCAGGTGGCGTTGGTCTGGAGCCTGGGGATGGGGCAGAAGTGGCAGTGCCTGTTCTTTGGTGAACTCGGTGGGGTTCGTAACTTAACCCTGGTGTTCCCGTGCTCCTGTGTGCTTGCAGGAATGATGGCTAGGATGGACCCTTATTCTGCTTGCAGTCGTGAAGGGGCAAACCAGCTTCCTCCGTCCCCCAGACTGCTTGTACCACTGCGTTTCTTTTTAGCAGAGTTATGCTGCTCTTGTCAAGTCCAGGTGTAAAAACCCAAAGCCAGCCCTTGTCTAGCTAGGGCCAAGCAGTGAGCTTAAAAAATGCAGAGCTACTTGAAAGCTGTGTCCTAAATATATTATGACTGAGTAAGTGAGTCAGACAATCATAGGTAAACAGAACTTCATTTTAAAAAAAAGTATCGCAGGGAAAAATATTAGCTTTCTCAGATCAAACCCAGAATTAACTGGTTTTGACATCCTTGCTGGTGTATGTAACTTTCCCGGAAGGTTATTAAAGGCATATTGAACAAGGTGTGCATTCCTTGGGGATTAGCACTTGAATGTGCCCTGTGCCAGAGCGCGCTATGCAAACGCAAACCTGCTCTGCGTGTTGGCGTATTACCCTTTCTGCTGGAAATGAATTCTCAACTCCTGCAGATTTGGTATGCCAAAAGTCCTAAGTTCAGCACAGACTTTTTCTAACAGGGAAAAGCATCAAGGGGAACACCCATGTAAGAGTTTCCTGGGAATGTGCGTACTTTGAGCTGGGTCGGGTAACGGACGCACGAATTCGGCGCGGCAGCCTGGCTGGGGAGCGGGATGTGCTGCTCGCCCGGCTGCTGGGCTGAGCGCTCGGAGGTGGGTGAGCCGCGGCACGCTGAGCTCTGCCCTGGGCAGGCACAAGTGAGAGATGAATAGGAGCTGCCCCTGCCCCACTGCACCCGTGGGGAGAGACGGGAGGGAGCTTCCCAGTGGTGGCGAGGGAGCAAGCGGCCTCTGGGACCGGCGCACCTGGTTTGGGCCGGGGCTGCGTGCCTGGGTTTGCGGTGACGCAGAGGCAGCACCCCGGTCCGGGGGCTCTGGGCTTGGGGACCTCTGTCCCGGAGGAGGGGTGCTGGCAGGGTGGCAGCGGCGGCTCCGTTGTCGGTGGGTCGCTGCGATAGCTGTCGCCTCCCCGGAGGCACGTGAGGAGCAAACCGAGGTGGCGTCCCGCTGGTGGGCAAGTGCTGGGAAGGGAAATACGAGTTTAACCGCATGCTTGTCAGCAGCCTCTGCTGCTAAATATCCTCCCCGTGCTCTGGGACAGTTACACAACGGGGAGCAGAGGCCAAACCAGAAGTATTCACGGCCTCGGTGGAGTGGCTTGAGACATTGACTTGCCCACAGAGTAAGTTGGTTATTGGGAAATTTTGTGGTGACAGCGTCCAGAGGATGGAAATATTTCTTGGCAGGCGGCTCCCCGGGTAGGGCTGCGGCAAGTGGCCAGATATAGTGTTACCGTGCGCTGCGAGCAGCGGAGCAGCAGCAAGTAGAGGAGACCTCAGCCCCCGTGCCTACCCGCAATCAATCCAAAACGGCTGTGAAGGTTTCCACAGAAGCCTTCCTCCTGCTGCGGTTTGGGGTGGTGGGGATGGGTCCCTGTTCCCAGGCCAGCTGGGTCCCAGCACGGCGGGAGAGAAACGGGAGCCAGCTCTGCAGGCTCGGCTCGCCGGGAGGAGCTCCGCGCTCTGCCGTGTCGGGGAGCTCGCTGGTGTCACCGAGCGCCCTGTGCCCACGTCCAGGTGACAGCAGCTCAGGCAGGCGAACGTGGCTAGATTTGAACCGGCTGGTGTGAGCCCTCGGGGTCGCGTTAGTCGTAACGTCGGGTATCACAGCGGCGCCGGCGCACCCACCTGGCTCGCCCAGATCACCGTGTTTCTCTAGCTTTGTGTAAAGTCATTTGTTTTCTCTGCCAAAACAGAGTCTGATGCTTTTCTGACCATTGCAAGGAATTTGGGATCATTCTTTGTTCTGTGAATCACCGCAGCTCCAACGTGTAACTTTATTTTTTAAATATGTCAGAGCTCTTGCTGATGCCGAGGTTGCTCCCAGTCCTCCTCCCTCCCACTCCTGCTTTCTCTTTTTGTCTCAGAAGGAGGTTGTTCATTTGAAAACGAGGTGACCTCCCTACTGTAGAGAAGTCCAAAGGCAGCTGAGCGTGACGCAGCTGGTGTCTGCTGCGTGTGGGCCATCGCTCTGTCTGCACACTGGAAAGCTGCTCGTGTCTCGGATATGCTTTTGTTCCCCTGCTCCTCCCTGTCACCAGCCTCAGTCGTGGTGGGAAGCTCCCTTGCACGGCTTGTCGGTGGTGTAGGTTTCATGCAGCTGCATTTGGTGTTTTCTTCTGTGATTGTGTTTTTCCTCCCCATCCAGGAGGGCCCTGGGTGCACGTAGCGCTGCCTCCAGGTGTGCCCGGCCGGTAGCCAGCTGGGGAGCCGGAGCAAGGGAAGGGCTGGGACGCAGGCCTTAGCCGTGCCCTGCAAGGGAGGGCAGCGCAGGGTGCTGCTGGGGGTGGCCAGCCGTGGAGAGGAGCCGCGGAGGAGGCATCGCCTTCAGGAAGTTTTCTCAAAGCACAGCGCGTGGCCCTCGGATCTTTGTTTAGTCTTGGGGGGTTACTGTCATGGGGCGACTTCTCAAGGAGAGCTGTTTGTCTGGCACTAAAATAAACTCCCAGCCCTTCGGAGTGAGATTTCTCATGCACATCCGCCAAGGTAAACACTGGCAGCTGACAGGTTACAGATCCTCATCAAAGCCAGACACGTACAATAAATGTTTAAACTAACGTGCGCTGCATGGGGCAGCTGTTGGTGGGTCCTGCACGGATTCCCGCAGTAACGTTACTGCGGGTTTCGCTTACGCCCCAGCGGCTCATTACGGACGAGACGCGAGGAGCACTTTGCCCACCACTGACGTGCGGCCGTGCCAGGGTGGCTGTGTAACAGCCCTGGGAGCGATGTCGGTCTGGAGGATGGAGAAGGAAGAGAGCTGCATCCAGCTGTGAACACGGGAAGACTGTAAAGAAAAGGGACCTTTCTCCCCTGGGCCAGGAGAGGGCCTTGGACAAGCCGCTGTGGCTTGGAGGGGTGCCAGGAGACCGCCAGCCTCGTGGGCCAGCAGGACTCCAGGTTTGCATTCGTTTGAGCAGCAGTGAATTGAGCTCTCTCCTCCCAGAGCAGGGTGGCTCTGGGGCGGCAGCGTGTCTCGCTGTCCATGCAGCTCTGGCTGGGGCGATAGCCACGCAGTGGGAGTGATGTGCATGCTCCTGTACCCCCGGCAAAGCGCTCGGCGCTGTCTGCCTGCTGCTGCGGCCGCCCTGCCTGTAGGCGGAGGGGACCTGGGCCAGCACTGCCCGAGACACTTGGAGATTAGCTTCTCCTTTCTTTATTTCAGCAGCATGCAGGAGCTGCCTCCTCTTTTCCACCCTAGTTCTCTCCTTGGAAGCACCAGCCAAGTGCCTCCAGGAAAGGGGGAGCATTTTTGACCCAGCGTCTCTGCATGCAGCTCCCAGCCTTGCACCTGGTTTGCTGCCCAGTCACTTGCCGTAGCAGCAGTCCGCGCTCCCTGCGGTATCAGCAAGGTCCCGTTGCATCTCTGGCTGTGTGTGAGTGCTGTTCCACATCTGCCTGCCTGGGTGCCAAGGCTGGGAGCAGGCAGCAGAAACATCGCCCGTGGCTCGGAGCAGGGCTGCGGGAGCGCAGAGGTGTCAGCGAGTGGTGCAGGGACCCTCCCCTGGGGCACAAGGCAGCTCCAGGGGCCGGGCCAGGTATGTTGGGGGGCTAATGGCAGTTTAGGTTTTGGTGCAGCTCCGGTGGGCTGGGGGCAGCGATGGCTGCATGAAGAAGTGTGAGATTGCCCTCCTGTGCCCCCGCAGCCACCCCCCAGCCTCCCTGGGCTCAGCCAGGGTTCATTTCTCCCTCCTCGTGCAGGCTGGGCTGGCCCTGGAGTTCATTCCTCTCTCTGTTTCTCTTGGTGATTTTATTTATTGTTTCTGCCCTTTCTCTGGGGTCTGGGGGGACCTGCTGAACGGGCTCTCACTGCGCTGGAGACTGCAGTACAATCAATACATGCTGTTTATTTTTTCCCGTGACTGACAGCTCCTTGCCTGCAGCCTTCTCCTGTTACAGTCCTAATGTGTCTTCTGGCAGGTTTCCTCCTTCTGAGTGATTTCTAAAAGAAGGAGCAATGAGGCTGAAGGAACAGCAGAGCTTTCCTTTCTCTCACGTTCCCTTCCCTGCCTCTGAGGTGCTGGAGTGGGGCCCCTGCCCGTGCAGGCGGGAGAACAGCAGAGACGGCGTCCCGGTCCCGGGCTCCTGCGTGCTGAAAGAGAGGGGTTGGAGGTGCCTGTGGGGCACGGGCACGGTGGGTGCGTGGTGGTGGACGGTGAGCAGGGTGCAGGGGCTCAGCCTGTGGCTGCCCTGGTACAAGCGCAGTCCTCGGAGAGGGTGCCCGAGCCCTGGTGCTGGTGTCAGGGCAGGAGGGTGCTTTGCTCTCAGGCGGCACTAATGTGGTGCTCCCAGTTTGCCTGGGAGACTGGGTTTCCTCTTTCCCCGCGCTGGGGGTGGGACTGGGAAGCTGGAGCTGTAGGGACATCGATAAGAATTGTTTCAGGTGATGAAACGCGAGTTGTGCTTTGTCAGGCTGGACCCCAACCAGCTCTGCGGGGCCTTTGCTGCTCTTGGAGCTGCTGCTGCCAAGAGTAATTTCACTCCAAGTGAGCAAACACTTTCATATACCCCGTTTCATATTAGTAGAAATAAAAAATGACATTTTAATATCTCCAGCACTCTTTCTGCATTACAGACAGCAGAGCTCTGCTACCATCTGATATGAGCCATTTATAGTTGGGGCCAAATTCGTGGCTTGGTCTAACGGGGCTGCATCGTCCCGGGCCGGGGTCTGACCCTCTGCTACTGGGAGCTGTGGCTGGTGACGGGGCAGCTGCACATCCAGAGCCACTGCTGTCCCTCTCGCGTGCCCTCCCTGGGCATCCTGGAGTCGGAGCAATCCAGAGGGAAGCATGAGGCGGCTTGGGGCTGCAGGAGAGGAGGACTGGGAGGGGATGAGGCTGCCCGTGCTGGCCTTCTCTTCCCGACTCCGATGGTCGCTGGTGGCGTGGTCCTGCTGGCTGACACTTTGGGAGAAGGAAGGGCTGGCTGATGCCGTGGTGTGGCATCGGGAGCAAGGATGCTGGGGGAAAGCTGGTCCTAGCTGCTGGCGTGCAGGCTCTTTGCAGGAGCCTTTTGCAAGGGCAGTGCAGCTACGTCCAATGCTCGTGCTGGCAGCTCGCTGTGGCAGCGGGCAGGATCTGGTGAGAGCTCCGTGCCTGTGCTGGGCTTTCGGCACCGGCTCTCCTGGCCGTGGCACAGCGCTGGTGAGTGGCTCGTGCCCGGGCTGGCATCAGCTTATTGACACTGGGGCTGAGCAAGGGCAAGTGTGGGTTTAGCGCCCCGGGAGGATTTCTGCTGTTGTAAACACAACGTGGCTGAGAGCTGTTGAGTCCCAAATTAAATCCTGAAATCTGCCTTTGTTGTGTTTTGGTTTTTTCCCTCCCAGCCTGAGTAATACTTTCACTTCTCTGTTTTCTGGGAAGAGCCTTTGAAGTGGGCGGCCGGACGCTGGCTTGCGCTAGAGGTCTCCTGCCACGACTCGCCCGCAAGCAGACGTACCGGCAGCGCTCACAGGGAGGATGTTTTGGGACCACGTATGGCACGAAAGTAAAACCTCTCCCTGTGCCGCGCAGGAGTCCCCCTCTGCCCTGAACGCCGTCAGCTGCACGGCCCCGGGGCGCGCTTGCTGCCGGAGGGGAGCACCTCCCGCTTGACCAGTCCCGCATGGCGGAGAGGGTCGTCCCTGTCCCCATCCCTGCGGGCATGGATGTCCCAGAGGGGTGTGCAGCATCCCTGGGGATGCTGCTCACCTCCCGCCCTGGCGTCCAGGGGCTGCGGTCCTGGCACCGTGCTGTGCCGGATCTGGCACTGCGTCTTGGCAGCGCTGGCAATGTCGCAAGCAGAGCTGAGACAATGCCTGGCTGGAAAGGGCTTTCCTGGTTTTATGGGTGGTCCTGGCTGCAGCCGGCCACCAGCGCTGCCGGGAGGGCAGAGAGCGGGGCTCCTCTGCCATCACCTCTCTCGCGGCGTGGCCGAGAGTCGGCTCCTGGTCCCATCGGTGCTCCCGTTCCCAGGGAAGTTCATGGTCTCTCTGCAGCCTCCGAGGCTGCCATCTGTCTACGGGTGCTCGCAGTGGAGGGCGCGAGGGCCTTTCACTGTGAGTGCCTCAGCCAGCATCTCCAGGAACATGCTGGACCCTTCGATTAACAGGAGCTGGGGTAAAAGTGGAAGGTGTTGAGTGTTAGGTGAGGAGATGTGATTGCAGTTTAGTGAGGGAGCACAGGTTTGATAAGAGGTTGTGCTGCAACGTGCGTGTATCACACGAGAGCAAAGGGGAAGACGGGCTTGTGGCTGGCGTGCTTCCTCTGCAGCGACGCAGAGCTGCTGCAGCGTGCGGGCTGGTGTGGGTGATGCTGCAGCCGATGCAGGAGCAGTCCTGTGGCCATGGTGCCGGCAGGCTGCAGCTGCTGGCCTGGGAGGGCTGCGCACGCTCGCGCGCTATGAGAAACCCTCCAGGTCCCCTGCCTGGGGTCAGCTCCCTCCTGGCAGCGACGGCTGAAGATTTAGTCTGTGCGAGCAAGCGCATCCTGGGGTCTCGGAGGCAATTTCGGCTTTTCTCCTGCTCGGCGCTGAGACAGATTTGGTGCGGCACAGGGGGAGTGGAAAGGCCAGGGCTCCCAGGGAGGAAGCTGTTTGCTTTGGCAGCTCGGTCGGATCCTGGAGCCAAGACTCAATCCGTCCTGCTCGAGCCTTTCCCCCGCTGCTGGGGCGGAGGTGTTCCCGGGGCCGGGGGGATGCCAGGTGAGCTGCAGCAGCGGCGAGTCGCACGATGGTCCCCCCTGCCAAATCCTTTATGTTTTGGGAAAGCCACAAGCCCAGGGGCTGCCTCCTGCTGCGTGGTGGTGTGCGCTCAGAGCGGGGTGTGCAGCCGGGAAGGAACGTGCCCTCAGGCACCGCTTTTCTGATGTGCGTGGAAAATGCCAGCGCTGCGTGAAACGTGCCTTTCGTGCCCGGGAGTCTGGCCTGGAAAGCGGGTCTGAGCGTAAGGAACGTGGCCCAAGCAGGGAGCAAGGGGGGACTGGGGAGCCAGGTCACTGGCAGAGGGGTAAGAACTGAGCAGTGATTATAATGCCTTTTTTTGGGTTTTTTTTTGGCTCGTGTGGCTGCTTAGTCCACAGCAAGGCAGCTGAAACTTGGTAGTCCTTGAGCCAGGCTGCATTTCACCTGGGCAGCACTGCAAACTCCCTCTGCTGATGACAAGAAGGGCATCGTTGCTGGGAGGAGCAGAATCCTACCCAAACTGCTTGCACCCCTGCTCAGCCTCCGCGTCGGTCCTCCTTGGCGTTATCTGACCTTGGCTCTGTGCGCTGCTTTGCACGAGTGAGGTTTGGATGAGTTTTTAGTTCGCGTCTGGATTTATGGTTCACCTGGGTAGCCCCCATGCTCCCCGAACCTGCATCGCTGGCTTGCGAACAGATAACTGCTGCCGCGCGGGGAAGGGAGCAGCCGTGGGCTCCCACGGCACAGGATTACCAGACCCTTTTTGTCTTCCATAGACTGTGATGCTTGGAGTAGAACAGCACCTCCACGAGCTGCCAGATGATTTTCTTCCTCTAGCAACAAGGATCTGAACTTGCAGCGATCACAGCAAAGCAATTTGCAAACAAGCCATTTTGAAAAAGTCTCTTATTACTGGTATTATACCATTCCTCCTGCACTGGCAACCACCGTGCTTAGTGCAAGAGTTCAAAGTCAGAACGGATAAAGAAATTGAGGTTCACATTGAGGGATGCTGCTGCCCAATAATGTCATGGAGCTTAGAGCTGCCTGAAAACGACTTGCTTCATTTTCCAGATTTGTTGCAAATTGATCTGGTTCAGCGTCTTTAGCTCCTTAAAGCTTGAGTCTCTTTAGCTCCTTAAACATCCTGAATTTGGAAAACAGATGGAATGAAAATTTCACTTAGGTTTCCAGTCCTGGATTACTTTCTTGTACAGTAACAGTATAACATGACAGGGCTCTTGGCAAACACAGCAGGCGTTTTTGGCGCACGGGCAGATAAATACCATTACTCCTGCTGCCAGCGCGGTGGCTGGGAGCGTGAGGGTAATACAGAGACTCTGCTGCCTTCTCGGGATTGTCATCGCGCTGTCCTGCTGCCGTTCGGGTCTGGAACGGTGAGCAGAGCTGCCGTCCAGAAAGCAACGTGCATTCGTTGCTACAAGTTCCAGCAGAGCAGGATTTCAAGGAACGATGCTGCGGGGACCCATCTCCCTGCCAGAGCCAGAGGCTTCTGCCTGCCGTCTGCTGCACGCGCTCTGGGAGTCAAATGAGAAGGGACAGCAGACAATTAATCACCTATCCGAGCACTATTTATCTGCAGCTCTGAAGTAAACTCCCAAATGATGGAAATATGTTAGTAATTTTTGGCCATATGTGCTTTTCCCCAAAAATGAGGCAGAGCCAAATGGCACAGAAGTGATACTTTAATGTACAACACATTTTCATCATTTTTCCCATGTATACTAAATTCTTCTTCATGGTCGTGGCAAAGGAACATTTTTTTTTTTTTTTTTTTTGCATTGCGATTAACTCGGGGAAAATGCTGAACCCAAAGGGGAAAATATTTTCCCTGGAAGTTGTATCGGATTAACTCCCCTACCTTCTCCTGGGGAAGGTGCCGGCGTGCCGCAGCCTCCTGCGTGCCGATCCCGTGGGCACGGCCGTTTGCCAGGGCGCTTCGCTGCTCGAACATAGAGATGTTCAGTGCTTGGAAACTTGTTTCACAGGCACCCGAGGGCCGGGAGCGACTGCAAACGAATGCTCGAGAAGCCAAGCTGACCTTTTAAACGGCCCTTTCAAGAGTCTCTCCATGCGCCTAGAGCAGGGAAATCACCTTGTTTACTCAGCTAACGTTTTGCTAGCAAAGAGCGTATGGCGGGCTGAACAAGGCTCCCTCGCAAATAAAAAGCGCCTGGCGGGCTGTGCTGGGAGGAAGGGAAAGAGAGGTGTCAGGGTTTTACCTTGATGCTCTCCCAGGCGCGGGGATGGCTCTGCTTCGGGCGCCAGGGTTTTCGTGTCGCGGTCGCCGGGCCAAGCCGTCGCCGGGGCGGTGTCAGAGGGGCGCAGGGGGACGTGGGAGCGGTGCGGAGCGGGTCGCTGGGCGTCTGCGGCTGGGCAGGGCGCTGCCGCTGTCCTGGGGCGGGGGCACCCGTGCCCCCTCGCCCCCAGCCTTGCTTAGCAAAGGCTTTGTGCCGGCGAAGGCTGCTCAGGAGTCGTTTTGTTTTTTCCCCTCTCTCCGGCTTGTTTTTCAGCTCTTAAGATGACCATAAAAGAAGTGAAGAAGGAGAACGGGGACAAGGTGATCGTCCCGCGGAAGAGGAAGGCGCTGAAGCTGGGGCCCATCCGGAAGAAGAACCTGAAGAAGCTGGTGCTGTTCCTGAAGAACGGGGCCGACTGCCCCTGCCATCAGCTGGACAACCTCGGCCACTACTTCCTCATCATGGGCCGCCAGGTGAAGACCCAGTACCTGCTGACGGCCATCTACAAGTGGGACAAGAAGAACAAAGAATTCAAGAAGTTCATGAAGAAGATGAAGTCTCCCGACTGCCCGACGTTTCCGTCCGTCTTCAAGTGATGCGGTGGGCGGCAGGAGAGCCGCCGCCTGGACCTCGCGCAGCCCGGCACGGCAGCTCGGTCTCGCTCCGCTGCAGCGGGGATGCTGGAGCCGAGCCTTCCTGCTCCTCCCTCCTGCTCCTCGGAGCTTCCCTTGCCGACCCCAGCCCTCCCGCCTCCCCGCTGCCGGCATTTTCCTGATCGCCCGGGCGTGCAAGTGTGACGCGTGTGCGCCAAACGGTCGCTGAGGTCACACGCGATTCACATCTGCAATATCCAAAGACCTATTGCTGTACAGTTATGTACATTCATTTAAATAGCAGCTATCGGGTAAAGAGGGCAAGCGGAGGGGTGTGAAGTTATGTCAAGAGATTACACGATTGCAGAAAGGACCCTTGTGACCATGTTACTCCCATCTTCACGGCTGCAGGATTGCCCTAAATTAATTCCTGTTTGAACCAGAGCCGGCCAATTAGAAAAGCGTCCCATCCTCGTGATAAAAGTTAATAAATGAGTAGTGGAGAACCCATTACAGCCTCTGATAAAACCTCCTAATAGCTAATTGCCCTCACTGTAAAAAAAATCCCATTGTAGTCTAAACCTGCTTAGTTTAAGCCTTAACCCTCGGGTCCTTGTGATACCTTGATCGGCTGGGTCAGGGAGCCCTCCCTTACCCGCAGCTCTTGTAACGTGTCACCGGGACGCCTGCCCCGGCCTCTGCCGAGCTGGCTGAGCCCCTCGAGCCCGGCGCCGTGCCGCTCCTCCTCCAGCCTCCGAGTCCCTCGCGGGCCTGCCCGCTCCGATGGTGCGGCAGCCCCGCCGCGGCCGCGGGGCCGGTGGCTGCTTCCAGCCATGCCTGCGGCCTCGCGCGGACCCCCGGCCGCAGCGGCCTCCAGCTGAGCGTCCCCCCGCCCTCGCGCCTCCCCCGTCAGCGAGTTCCCGCGCGCGCGGGGCCGGCGCTGCTTGCGCCCAGACGTGGAATTCAATTTTAGCCACGTGCAAATGCATCCCGTTGGCCGGCCAGCCCAGCAGCCTGGGACTCCCCGTTGGGGGAGAGCTCACGGCCGGCTCCTCCAGCTTGTGTCACTCCCTAACTTTACCAGTGATATTTTTATAGTCTCTTCAGGCTGCTGGCAAAATACCAGATTGCAGAAGGCCGAGAACCGGTCCCTATGGAGCGCCGCGGGAAATACATCGTCTCCGTCTTTCCCTCTTTGCAGTCGCTGTGGGACCTATCAGTTTCGAGGTTTTTGTCTGTTTGATGTGTGACAACTTGGCTTTGTATCATTCCGGGTTGTTTTTTTCCTTAATCAAAATGTCATGTTAGCGTGAGGTCAAATAGTTTATGAAAGACAAAGAATATTGCATCCAAATGATTACATTTATCGACCAAGCTGAAATTCATTATTCCTTTAATTGGACAAGTTCTCTTTTCCATAGACCTGTATTGCTCCCCATTAATTATGCTATCCCGCTTCCCAGTGTTCTCATCAATCACGATGACTCTGAGAGAATGAATATCTTGCGATCTGAGATAATCCTGTTGTGTTGCAGTTAAGTGAAATAACAAATCCTCATTTTTGAGGTTTAAACCAACCCCACTCAAAGCTGGTAAATTAATTATTCCTTAGCTCGGGAGTGCTGTTTATTCCCCACGTGGGGACAGAGCCGCGGACTTGATTGTAGAAGAATTCCGTGAAGAAGCCAAGTGCACTGAGGAATGATGTTTCACAGCTAAGAGAGATGGATTTCGGACGTGAACTCTGTAGACAGTCCCACTAGGTTGTCTTAGACCACCATTTGTAGTAGTGTTGTTTCCTTGATGCAAAATTAATCATTGTAGATAATGTGCTTTATCAGTGAATTAAAGAAATAAATAAACCATAGGCTTTAACATCAGAGATTGATGAGGTGAAACGATGGGGAAGGCTGACAGATCCAGCCTTGTCAGAAACAGGTCGTGGCCCGGAGTCGGGACACGTTGAGCTGAAAGGCCGCTTATCTTGGAGCAGCGACAGCAGCGGCGCCCGGCGGAGCCCCGCGGGGACCGGGGCCGGGACCCTCCACCCCCACCCGCTTTCCTTCCGCAGCCGGGCGGCGGCGGCGCAGAAGAGGAATTGGGTTTGCGCGCGAGAGAGGTGCTTAACATTTAATTAACAAAACATTTAATTGGGCTGGGGTTTTCATGCTGTCGCCCAGGCTGCCGGTGGGTGTCCTGTTGGCCACCTCTACCAACCTGCTGTGTAAATCAACGGGCTCTCGATTTACTCTTTTAATGTACCTGTTTCAGCAGGAAGCATCAAAGCAAAGAGCAAACCAGTTCACGTGTGCTTAGAGCCGCTTTCAGCCCTTGGCAGCCTTCGCTGCTCGGAAAGCCCCCAGTGGATCTCGAGCCTGAAAGCCTGGATGCAGAGGCGGGTGAAGTGAGCAGGGCAGTGGCCTGTTCGCCTCTGCTCCAGTACGGAGCGTGACGTTACGTATGTGAGTTTGTTCATACCGCTGGCGCTTTTTTTTACACAAGCAGTTCAGAAAAACTAGTAGCAAAAGTGCCCACGCGTGACGCGTTTTGCTCTCTGTAACCGTTCTGCGCGTTGTCTGGCGGAGCTGGCCCAGCCGGCGTGCCGGGGAGCCGCGGGCCAGCGCGCAGCACGGGGACGCGAGCCGCGACGGCCCTGGACCGGGACGCCCGGCAGACGCCGTGCGAGGACCGTGCAATCCTTCGGACGGCGTCCCGGGGCTGAAGAAACCCCGCACCTCGGAGCTACCGGTGGGAAGAACAAATTGTCACTGTAATTACCTACTTAAAGCATAATACCATTGTATGCTACTGGTGGCTCTATCGGTTACTTCCCGCACCCCTCTGACCCTGCGTGTTTGCCCGTGAAAAGCCGATCAGAGCTGCTGAGCAGGTCGGCACGTCGTATTTCAGACATTCTGGATGTTTCCATGTACCTGGAAAGTAATTTTGCCGTTCTCTTGCCAAACCGCTCTGGGATCTGCCGGCCGTTCCTGCGGGATCCGGCGGGCAGGCTGACCCGTCGTCACTCCGCTTCCCTCGTGCTCTCTTGGTATGTGGAGGCTTTTGATAAAAATAACAGCACTAAAAGAAAAGTGTTTGATGTAACATCATGCTGCAAGCAGTTAAGGAATCTCTACATTTTGTTTTAATGTTATTTTAGATAGTTAATTTAGAAAAGTGTGGCAGGTGAGAGGGGACTGTGTTTCTGTTTGGAAGTTTTGAGAAAGAGAAAATGTAAAAGACGGGTGAACATCGGCGCTGTAGAGAACAGCCTCCTCTGGGCAGCATGAGGCTTTTCATCACTGTAGCTGGCGTGATTTTTTTATTTCTGTGAATATTCTTACACCTTTTAAAGGCTGACAGATATAATGAAGGCTAACGCAGCTCTTACTCCAGGAAATCTGGTGTGGAAGCACGTGCTCAATGTCTGGAAATGGGAGCTTTCTCCCTGTCCCGTCACTTCAGGGGGAGCTGGGTTGCAATGAGAAGGTTTGGTGGGTGATGCTGTGGAAACCCCACCTCATGGGAAGGGGGACGCGGAGTCAGTAGGAGAGGGGTACGGAAACACCGGCGCCGGCCCCAGGAGCCCCCGTGCACGCCGATGAGTTTGGAGGAAAACAGGGGCTGGTGTTTGCAGCGTGCGTGGCCCGGCCCTGCTGAACGCTCCCCCGCAGAGGCCCGGGCGCCCGCGGCGCGTTCAGGTGACGGCCGCACGGGCAGAGCAGAAGCGGATCCATTTCCAAGAGAAGAGGCTTTAAGAGAAACTGCCAGCCAGGTTCACGCTGCCCAGAATACACCTCCGCCTCCGTGAGGAAACGTTAGTTAGTTAATAGCTGTTGATAACATGGGAGCGACAGATAACGCGTGGATGTCTGCCCGGCCGTGGCCGCCGCCCGGGACCCCTCCAGCCCGCGCCGTGGCCGCAGCGGGCCTTAGCCTGCACCCCCGAGGGCACCGGAGACCCCCCCCAGCACCCGTGGGTTTAATTCAGCCCGCAGGGACCAGCTTGCGTCTGCAAAATCTGAGCTTCCACTTCTCCAATGTGCATAAAAGCTCAGACACTGTGAAAATATTCAGTGCTCTTGTTTTTTAACCAACAAATTTCAGCAGTGTGTTCACGTTACATTATTTTAGCAGTTGTTGATGTTATACTTACATTTATTTTCAAGTCTAGTATCGGTTCTGGTTTTTTTAATGCTTTTTCTTCCATGTATCAACATTCGCTTAACTAAAATTGCTGAATGAATCAGTTACAGTGCGATTCCCCCACTCCCCTTTTTTATAAAGAGATGCTGTTTTCTAACCTGCATCGGTGCTTTCGAGGGTCGCTGCAGGGCGAGTGCCTTGGGGTGTGCCGGGGTGGCACCCCGGGAGGCTGGCGGTGGTCCCCCAGCGCTGCCCGCTCGCAGCAGCGATGCTCTGGGCATGGCCCGGTGTTATTTGTGGCGAGATCTTCAGGGAGATCCCCCTGCGAGCTTTTTTGGCGTGTTCTGCTCTTGCATTCAGCTCAGTTGGCTTTTCCGTATAATATGATTTCCACAAGGAAACCTCTGGCCGTTCAGCCTTTCTCGTTATTGCCCTGTTCTCTTTGACTTCATGCCAGTGAAAAGTATTGGGGCTTCACTTCGCCCAGCACTAACATTTCAGCTTGTTGAAGGAAGACTGCCATAGCTTTTCAATAATAAGATGCTGGGGCAAAGTCTGGCGGTTACTGAGTTCACAAGAGTCCTTAGACCCAGCGGTGATGGTCAGTGCCTGTGGGTACCCTCCCTGCCTGCAGACAAGTGATGCTGCCAGAGCCTCCTGCGGTCCTGAGCCCAAAACAGCACCCTGCCGTGGCCGGTATGGCCGTACAGCTGTACCCGTCAGGACACGCGGCAGGGAAGATGCTTTTCATGGCCCGAGCCTCAAGCTCCCCAGCGATCCATCCTTGCTGCGGGAGCCCAGACCGGCAGACTTTGTCTTGGGGTGCAGCCTGCTGCTCATCAGGTCTCGGAAGAGGTCTGGGGGAAGCGGGAGCCGCACGGGGCGGGTTGCGCAGGCTGGGAACAAGCCCCACAGTGAAGAGCTGTGTTACCGCGTGGAGAGATGGCGCATGCCGCTTTGGGCGCGTTGCTGTCGCTGCGGCGCGGCTGTGCGGAGGACGGGATCGTGGCGCGGTGGGGTTGCGGTGGCTTTGCTTGCCTGGCTGCACCTGGCGCGCTGGGCGATTTCAGCGGAGCGGCCGAGGAGGGCGGAAGGCACCTGGGTGAGCTGGCGGGGAGGGACGGGGGCTGCTGAGCAGTGCCGGGGGCTGCGGGCTGCCGCCAGCGGGTCGAGGGGAGGCGGGTTCCCCCTCTCGCCGAGGGTCCGTGCCGCGCACAGCTTTGGTAAGAGGGAGCTGCACATCCTCGCCCGAAGGCTGCCTTCCTGAAACAGCGCGGGCAGCCTGGGTAGCGAGTGGAGGACAGCTCTGTTCCTGAACGCTTTGGGGCTTGCCATTTTGCTTTACTTTTTGGGAAAGTACTTGGCTCCCGGGCACTGCACCAGAAAGGGAGGCGCTGCCAAGCAGGACCAAGGTGTGGGAGCAGACCGGCAGGGGCAGGGGGGAATGGGTTCGCATGGGCGTGGGGAACAGCCCTGCTGCCCCTAACGCATCCCGTCCGCACAAATGCACCGGTGGGTGTCGGGAACAGAGGGGCGGAGGGGCTGTTACGTGCTTGGCAGAGCTCCGCTCTGATGTAAGGGCTTGGCTTACCTCATTTACCTCGGAGACGGGAGGAGAACAGCTCAAGCTACACGCAAACTACTTCTTGAAGGGCGAATACTCAAAATACAACGGTGATTGGGTGCGTAGAAGCACACAGGCCCTGGTAGGGAGCGCTGACGTGGAAGCACCTCGGCGCAGGCACAGGCACGTAAGCAGAGCAAGAAGACGTTGCTGTCGGTGGGAGCCCCGTGCACGAGCGCAGCTACGGCAGAGCGCTGCTTGCTTTTCTCACTGTGTATTTGATGAAGAAATCTGTGCTTGATTGTTTTACTTTCTTTTAAACTTGTGGTTGATATAAACACATTATGGCTTCTATTTTCTCTCTTCTGTGATTGGAACAACAAACCCCTCAATAAAATGCCTTTTTTCTTTGAAAGTTGTTTTTATTATTGCCTTTTCCGTATCAATTGCGTTACTCACTCCACGCAGTGCTGACGTCCCGGGGCCCCGGCGCGTTGTCTCCATGTGAGACACAGCATCTCGCCACTGCTGCCTAGCAAGGGGTGCCGAAAAAATTTAAATCTTAGATCCGCAATGTTGGAGACAGAAAAGTCAACTGGCAAATTACTACTGCTGGATGACAGCCTTTTATCTGTATAGTTGTGCCCTGCTAAATATCCCTGTTGTACACCAACCAGCCGAAGCTCATTTTAGCTGACACCGATGCAGAGAAAGGAAGGCAGCGAACCCCTTGTAGCAAACGGTGTTGTCTGCAGGAATCGCCTTCCCGTTACCTCCTCGAGAAAGTTTGCCATTGCTGGAGCCAGCTGCAAGGAGGAAAACTCCTGTGCTCTTTGGCTGGCCAGCCCTGGCTCCAGCCGTCAGGTTATTTGGATCAGTCATTTACCCCCCCATCAGGTGGGGAATGGCCAAGAGGTGTGAACGCATCGCAGCCCGGGCGAGGTCCCAGGTGTGCGGGAGGTTTGATAGCTCAGGGGAACCAGCGAGCTCTCTTTCTGCAGCACTTTCGGCCAGAGACGTCGGCTGCAGCAGCAGCGTTGCCACCGTGAGAGCAGGTAAGGTCGGTGCCTCGGGTCTGCTGCTTGGGGTCTCCTTCTTTTCCCAGTTCAGAGCTGGTGTCTGGGGTAGTTCAGAAGTTGGGGTGAAGGCTTGCTCTTTGCTTTGTGCCTTCCTGCTGCCAGCGTTCTGCTGGGTCTTCTGCAGTTACTCACCAGAGCAGGAGCATCAGGTAGGTTTGATGGGATGCAGGAACCTAGTCGGTGTGTTCACTGAAAATTTACACGCTCGGTTCCTTCACTAGCTTCTAGCAGCATCTGCCTAGAAAAGGGAACCGGCAATTCTTGAAGTATTTTTAGGTCAAAAGCGAGGCTTGCAGTCAACCCTTGCACGTGGGTGCATTTGCTGTCCTCGTATTTGCTGTTTTGCTCTCTAACAAGAAAAGCCTACTGAAAGCTGAAATGTAAGTGTGAACTCTGGGGAAAGCACCTGAGAGGCTGGAGCCATGCTTCTGCAGGGTTGTGTGGAGGAGCAAACGGGCATTTACTGAAATATGAAAGTAGGAGAGGCTGCTTAAATCAGAAACTGGGTGTCTGCTGACTTAGCATTCCCCGGGAGCAGAAAGAGGGGTGTTTGTGCAGTTCACGGTACATTTCACACTATAAATAGTTCAAATACTGATTGTTATAATGAGCTGTAGCTTAAGTTGCAAGCATTTGTGTAAATGCTCAGCCTAAACTAAGACCTGCCTTGTTTTGCTGGGAGACAACCTCCAGTTTTGCCTCGCTGGGGGCTGTAGGGCGTTCTGAGAGACGGGAACGTGCTGGCTGTGGGATGCAATGCTCCCATTCTGTCGGCTTGGATGTCCCTGCTGCTTTTTGGAGCTCTGCTGTATAATAAATGGGGCTGAATTTAATGCATGTATTATGTACCCCCATCTGTGAATACTTGCAGGGACGTTATGACTGTGCAAAGCACGGTGTGTGCTTGGATCCTGCTGAGCTCTTGAGGGTGCAAAGAAATGCCTAAAGTTAGGGAAGAGCTTCAGCTCTTTGCCGATCTGCAGCTGAACCCTGAAGACGCTTCATTTTAGGCTCCTGTGGTCAGCGGGAGCAAGGCCTGACTCTGCAACAAGTTTCAGTATTTGAGGAGGCTGAGCGCGAGACTTGGCGATGCCTGGGTCCCGCTGGGCCACTTTGCGGGTTCCTGGGACGCCCGGCATCGCGCGTGTCGTGTCCCTGGGCTGTCCCCTGTGGAAAACTGCTGCTGACTTGTGCGAGGGTTGCAGCAGCTACCCTGGGAGGACAAGGATGCTCAGGCTTGCTAGCAGCCTGGGCTTGTCTGAAGTATGAATCTTGCATAAAATAAAGTATCTTCCTTTTGTGACTCAATTTATCCTCCCAATAATGTTTACCTTCTTTGCTCCAGCATTCCTTCTGTTGAGTACCACCCGTTAATTGAGTTTCTGGCCTCCAGTTTGTAGTTAAAGTATAAACAAATACAGTTTTCTTTCACGCTATACAAAAGTCATCTTCCGTCCGTCAATTTTTTACGTTGCTGGCGGTCTGTGTTCTGCTTTGACCCCTGCTGGGAAATGCAAGGCTAGAAAGAACAGTTGAGCAATTAGGGAGGATTTCTTCTCCTGGAGAAGAGCAGACACCAGCCTGGTGTGTCTGATGTGGAGCTCTATTGATATTGTGCAGGACGAGAGGGTGATGCACCCCAGCTGCTCCGGGCAGCCTGGTGACGGTGTCTGGAAGGGAAAATGCGTGCGCCTGCTCCTCTGGGAGCAGCAGGCTGGTCGCGGAGCGGAGCTGCTGCCCTCTCAGCAGGGCTTTAATTCACATCCAAGCCTTCTTCCCTTTCGGAGGTCCTCAGCCTCTGCTAGGACACACGCCGGTCTTGCAGCCTGGTGCTGCAAAATGCCAGCTCTCCCTTTTCACGCTCCTGACTGAGGATCGAATCACCTCCGGGAGTGGCAGAGAGCTCTGTAGATCATTTTCACGAACAGCAAAGATGTTTATGCTCTAATAGGGAGATAAACCCCCACAAAGAAGGGGGGTCTTGCTGTGTGCGGCCACGCAAGCATAGGCCAGGAGAGACGTACAGAGCACGAGCGGGGAGCTTGTACTGTGCCGAGATGATGAACAGAGCAGGAGGTGGGAGAGCGATGGCTCCGTTCCTTCCAGACACTTTTGTGGAAAAAAGATCCAGCCAGAATAGATGGATGCAAAGGTCCCAGCTCTGGCTAAGTGAGCCCGCCAGCCATGGGAGGGCCCGCGGACGTGGGAAGTGCCGCTCTGTGCTCGCTCTGCTCCCTCCCCTGCTGTCCCTGCTGCACGGCTGGGGCCAGGAGGTGGACGAGGGGCCTCCATCCCCGCCCGAGCGGCCAGCATTACCTGTGTCTCGGCCATCACTCATCCCTCCGAGAAGCCGGGAGGAACGCGCTGCCTTGGGGGTAGCAGCTGCGCGGCAGCTACGCTGCCCTTGCATAGCAGAGGATTTGCAGGTTGTGAGTGAATCTGTGGGTAAATCTGCGGGCAGCATCAGCTGAGCCCCAGCGAGGGCTGGAAAAGCAGGAGCTGGGAGCACGGGCACCCTGGGGTCCTCCAGGTAAGCCTGGGACTGGAGCTGGCTTGTAGGCAGATCTGGGCTCATCAGCCAGACATCCACCATTCTGTGCAAGTTCCCTGTTACATCAGCTTTTCTGCAAATGGGTAAACCGGACCCTGTAGTAATAATAGCAGAAATAACAGAAAAATAACAGTAATAACAGAAATAACAGGTTCCTTCCTTTCGCTGGCAGATGGAGCTGCGTTTACCGTGCCTGCTGCTCTGTGTGGGGTGCGGTGCCTGGGGGGGACACGGGGGGACAACGCTCCGGACCCCCCGCGGATAAAGAGACGGGCCAGGCAGCAAGCGGCTGCCGGGGGAGCAGGGGAGATCTCTTCTGAGGGGAGTTTTGGGTCTCCTCTGCAATGTTCTCCAAAGCCACAGTGAAACGTTCCCACCCCAACCCCAGCAGCAGTGCAGAGAAAATGCTCTGCTGTGTTTCAGTGCCTGCTCCTGCTTTCTCACTGAATTATGATGGATGACCCTTAAAAAGGACATGTGCACATGCGTAATTAAAGCCGACCTCCACCCCAAGGCCAGAGCTGTGTTTGGAAACCCTTGTTCCCTGATGCAGAGGCTCTTTTTCTCCCTTCCAGCCAAGCCTGTGCACGCTGCAGCGGCACCACCGCAGAGAAAGGCCTCCATTAGATCAAGCGGGGAAAAACATCTTCCAGCATCGTTAGCAAGGGCTTTTAAAATCTCCGTTTTGCAAAGGAACAGACCTTTTATTATTAATGTTTCTTCTCCAGCTAATCCCATCTGAACCTCTGAGCATGCTACCCGTTGGCTAAGCTGCTCCCTTTTGATAGTCCGTAGGTGTCCAAGTCATGCTCGAACAGCCTTCCTGGAAGGGGAGCGGGGCGAGCTGGCCGGCTCCCCTGCTCTTGCGAGGCTTCGTGCCCGTGCCGCAGGCAGACCCACGTGCGGGGTCCACGGGCTCTGCAGCGTGTGGCTTCCCTAAGCAAAGCCACATCCCAGAGAGCCGCAAGGGAGGGAGAGCAGGTCAACCTGTCGGGGTGGCCAGCCGCTCCGTGGAAGCCTCCCAGCCTTTGGAAAAGGAGGGCTTTGTTTCAAGACCTTCCCAGCGGAGGCTGGAATCTCCTCTGGACCGGCAGCCCGCCACAAGAATGCTGGCCGTGTGGCGGGAGCGGGGTCTGCTGCGCCCCTGCCATCGGGCGCGGGACGTGCCAGGGACCGCGAGCGCCGGGGGAGGCCTGGCCCCGTCTCCTCTCCGCACATCGGAGTGATGGATCTGTCTCCGCTCGCCAGCGCGGGGGCACCGGGGCTCTGCGGCACAGCGGGCTTCACTCGCAGCCTGTCAAGATCCCAAGAGCCGCCGGCAGTCAGCAAACAGTCCCGCTTTTCTGCAGAAATGTGCACAGCCTGGAAATGCACTGCAGTCTGTAACATTTTTCCTTTAGAGACAAACAGGAGATGTTTGCCAAGCCATCGCGCTAGAAAGGAGGAGGAGGAAAGCCAGGACGTGGCTGGAAGGAGCCGTACCTGGTAGCAGCCAGCGCAGGTTGGGGCTGCTTGCAGTCTTTGGGATCAGCTCTCCGCTCCCACCCTGGAGGCGCAGGGAACGGCTCTGTTTGAGACCCCGTGCAGCTGCTTTGCGCACGTTAGACCCAATTTACAGAAGAAAGGGCTGTTGGGGGAATAGAAAGTAGCATTTGATGATATGGTGGATGGCGTGTCACACAAGTGACGTTTGTGGGTGTGCTCCCCCTCGATCCAGCCTGTGCCTGGGAAAGATGTTCTGACTTGCCTGTCCCGACGGCGTCTGTGAGATCTCGTGACTGGTCGAGGATGTCATTCCCTGCAACGTGGGCAAAAAGTGAAGTGGCCTTATCGTGACCCACCTCCTAAATGATAATCTGTACCCTGATCCTCGGTTGAGGCAGGGAATGCATCTCTGGTTGCAGGCAGGCATCACCTGCCAAGATAATGTCCCTCCCGCAGCTATTCTCAGTGCCAGCCCTGCCCTGTCCTTTGGAGGACTGACTGCTGACCTCTTCTCTGGGCTCTGATCCGTACAAATCCCAGTTTATGGATTCCTATGGCCAGGATGGGCTGTTCTAAGACTGCGGCCCACGTTCTGGGCAGGGGCATGTGCCACAGAGCAGATACTGCGCTCTGTGCCACGACGTGGGGTGTCTCACAGGCAGTGATAGGAGAGCGGATAAAACCAGAGGTGATCGCCTGGGTGCCTGTGCGTGTGTTTGGGTCCAGTGCCGCTCCGAAGCCATGTCCAGGAGCCCTAAATGTGGAGGCACCTCGGTACAGTTACTAAAACTGTTCTGCTTTTGCTTGGTTCAGCTTGGGGCACCCTACGCGATCAGCAACCTCTGCTTTTGCAGTTCCCTACCTCAATCTGACTTTCTCCAAACTGTTGAGTTATTAATGTGGCTGAGAGATTCATTTACTAGGCGGTGTAGTGTTGTGTATAAATAAATTATAGCCCCAGAAGGATGGTGAAGAGTGAGTGTCTCTGCTGTTACTTGAAAAGAAATGGAGAGCTTAGGGCATTTGTCTTTGGCAGGCTAGCGAGCATGTGTACACCCACGTACGGTGCTCAGAACTGCGTTAAACCCCCCAATAATTAACTGCAACCCCTTTAGGCAAATGCAACTGGGAGGTCTTTAAACTGGTCATCCTGCAGGGAGGTGCTCCCACCCTGACAGTCTCCCTAGTTACGGTACAGCAAGGGTAAATAGCTGATTTGGAGAAGGCTGAGCTCGTTTGTGGAAGCTCCAAGGTAATTTAACGCGGTTGTGTGTGGCCGTGTGCCTTCTCACAGGGTTTGTGCGCTGGCCGTGCCGTCCTTGCCAAGGCTGGCAGGGGATCGTGGCCGGTCGTCAGGCTGTGAGCCGAGCACCCCGCTTCTTCCCCACAAAGGATGGGATCTCCTCGGCCCCGCGGAGATCCCCGTGCCCTCCCGAGGCTGCTGTGGGAGGGTGAGTGGCCGGGCCGGGAACCGCCGACCCCGCACGCGTGGGCTGCCGGAGCCGAGCGAGGGTTCAATGACCGCGCTCCCGGCCCAGGTCGGCGGGGAGAGGCCGGGGTCCCCGAGGGGCTGCTGGTGACCCCGCGCCGCCGAGCGGGCACGCCGCGCCTGCAGGCAGGCCCGGATGGCGTGTTTAAAGTCGGATGTTAAATGGTCTTAATAAAATGTTAATATCGGGCTAAATGTTTATAAAAGTCCTTCCCCTTGAATTAATGCTTGCCGAAGAGCTGAGGCATAATTATGGCTGATACTACTTTAATAATTAAAACACTGTGCTGCCCAGCTGAATTAGTGGAGCCCGTAACCGCCTGCTCCGGAGTGTTTACAATTTCTTCACCATTTCGTATTCTTTCCTCTCGCTCACCCTAAATGTTTATTTAATAATCCTGGAAGACCTTTTAAGCTTCCTGGGTTTAATGTTTGCTAAACACCCTGTCGCTTCCACTTTTATTGATCATTCCCGGGCTGCTGCAGAAGAGCTGGGCTCTGTGCTCTGCCCGAAAGCCGTGCCGCAGGACGGGGCAGCCTCCGGCCGCACGTCTCCGTCCCCTGGGGCCCGGGAGCCGGATGGTTCACCGGGAACAGGACTAAGAGGGAGGCTTGGAGCAGCCAGACCCACCCGGGATTAGCGGCTGGGAGTCGCGCTGCCGGGGCCCGGGCTCGGCGGGGAGCGCGGCCGCCTGTGACAGCGGATCCCGAGGGGACGCGGCGGGCGTCCCGGGGCAGGAGGAGCCTCGGCCGCGCAGGGCGCGCGGCTGCGCCATCCTCGGGGTCACGTCGCTTTCCCGCCTGGTTTTACACGTGCTAATATAGACATCCGAAAGCCAGGATTGCACGGACAGCGTACGCGGAGAGCTAACGTGAGGGCTTGTCAGCGGGATAATCTTGCCTTCGCGGTGCATTACCTCAGTCTCCGAGCTCTCCTTGGGCTCTGGCAGTATTAGTTTCAGCAAATTCATTTTCCTCCACAAAAGCTTTTGGTTACTTTGGGATTAGGGACTGTTTGGAGTTCATTGTTTTCCCGAGCTGCCTTGTTTTGCTGTAATGCTTAGACGCCTGGTCTGCAGGAACTTAATCTCCCTTCCCCTCCAGCAGTCCTGTTCTGTGAAAATCTGTTCTCTGCTTTAGTGCAAATTGTTGATGGGAGATAGCAGCGGGTCTTTCTGCTTCTATTTAACGTGTCAGCAGAGAAAGACATCTGCTTGCAATTACGGGCACGGCCTCGCTGAAGGATTGGCGTGGTAGATGTTATAAGATAAGAGGAAATCTTTATCAATTCATAATTCCTTGTGTCATACAAAGGAATATGTTTCATTTAAATTATTCTTTTTTTTTTTATTTTACAAAATTAAAGGATAAACCCTGAGATGGATATCAGTGCCTTGTGCTCTGTGCAGAGCGAGGCCGGGGTTTCCCACACGAAAGCCTCCGAGCGGGCGAGGGCCGGTCTGGGGAGCAGGAGGGCTCTGAAGCTGTTCGCTCGCTGCCTTCCGCGACGTGCCCAGAGAGGCAAATCCTTCTGGAAATGACTCGCTGCTGGCTTTACAGACTGCTCCGAAACATGAAAATTGTCCCCAACACAGTGCTCAAAGCACCAAAATCTCTTAGACAAGTGGCTGCAGACGAGCTGCTGTGGACCAGCACCTCTCCTGAGCTGGCGGGGCAGCCCCGGTGGCTCCCCGGTGGCACTCCGGCACGTCCCCGGTGGCTGCGGGAACAGCCCTGGGACCAAAATGCTCCGTTCTCGCTTTCTGCAACCCCAGCGTAACTGGTGCTGGTGGAAGTGATGGATGCCTGCCCGGGGCAGCCGCGGGCAGCGGGGTGAGGGTCTCCCAGCCTGCCCGCGCGGTGTGTGTGCCCGGGGAGGGGAGCTCGGGGGACTCCAGGCACGCTGGGACAGGCTTGCGGTCCCAGCACGGGGTACCCAGCCGGCTGGAGGGGCTCCCCCCGCGCCTGGCTCCTTCCATCCTTTCCGCGGCACAGAGGGAGCCGGGTGGGAGCCTCCTGGCTGGGGCGCGGGGAAGGGGCTGCTCCCCTCCCGATCCCTCCGTCTCCCCTCGAAGGCTGCTCCTGGCAGGGCGTGCTGTCAACACAGCTATTCTTGGCCTTCCTCAGCCCATTCGTCAGCCCTCCGGGAGTCTGCTGTAATCTCCTCTGTGATTAAGGGTCTCGGAGCGTGTTCAACATCATTAAAGAAACAAGAAAATAATAATAATAATGATCTGTGCTCAGGAATGCTCCCAAGCGGAGTCAGCATTGCATTCAATGCCTTTCGGCTAAGAAAGCTATTCACGCCTCAGCCTTAGCGGATTAACAGGGGCCGCATCCCCTGGCTCTGAGAGCTTTCTGTGCTTTCTCCTCCTCCCAGCACCAACGCCGGTTCCCCACTGGACACCCTCTGCTTGGACGGGGGTCTTCATCTCTGGGGAGAGGCGGAGGGGTGCGGTAGGTCTTTTCTGTGAATGTGGGGGAGAGAGGTCGTGAGGTCCAGGTGCTGGCAGCCGGTCCGCTCGCTGATACGGAGATGCTCTCCGTGTTCACAGTGAGATAACGAACATGGGGCTGAGACCCTTCCCCTTTTTGTGCCCAAAGGATGAGACTTCTCAGTGCGAAGCACTGGGGCAAGTGCAAGAGGTAGAAGTGCAGGGCAGATCTAGAGCGCGGGGGATGCAACCACGCCATAGCGTGGACGTGAAGCGTGCTGTGCATGGCTGCTGTTGCTCTGTGTCTCGTTGCTGGAAACGTCTCCTTTCCTACCTGGCTGGTGCCGAAGCCTAGCTCCGCAATGTGTGGGCTGGCGTAACAAAAGGTGTGCTGCAGCCTGCAAGGATTGCATGAGCAGCTCTTAGCTAGCAGCAGTGGGTACTGCGTGCTGCTGTCAGGTTGTATTTTTCTATATCCAAAACAAGGGGTCCAGTGGGAGCCTGACTGCGGAAACCTTTGAGTGCCCTGTGCAGACAAATGCGCTGCAGCTCCGCAGCGCTGGGCATAAGCGTGGTACAGCTGGGTTTAAAAGCTTGGAAAAGCTGGCTGCTCTTCTGCAGGCAGTCGTTTCTTTGAGCGTGCTGCGGAGACCTGTTGTGCCCGTCCCCCGCAGCGAGGAAGAGCGTCCCTCCTGCCGTCCTGTGCTTCTGGTCCCCTGCTTCCCCGGTTGCGGGGCTGGCAGGGGCCTGCAGCTTGGCCCGTGGGCTGCGTTTCCAGCACGTTCCCCTTGATGGGAAGGCCACCAGATGCTGTGTCTGCAAGTGTGGGCTGGAGGGAACCGACTGTCAGGCTTGGAGAGAGACGGGACCGTGAGGAACCCCTGGGCGGCAGGGGCGGCCGCTCAGCACGGCGGGGTCTGCCCGCCGCCCGGTGCCGAGAGACGCCCTGGGAAAGCTCTCGGGACGGGGGCAGGTTGGGGCTTTGGGGAGCTGGGTCTGGCTGCGCTAATGGGGGTTTGGGATTGTTCTGCCAGAGCATCTGGTCTGCTCTGGGCGTGTGAAACGTAACCTGGGCTCTTCAGCGAACGGCGCTACCCGTGCACGTGTGTGTGAAAGCGTGCACGTGTGTGTGAAAGCGTGCACATGCTGTTGCTAGCTTCTGACTACTGCCCAGCCCAGGAAAAACCAGCGAAGCAGCATGCGATTCAGACAGACTCGAGAACAAAGCAAGGAAATGAGAAAGGTGGAAAATACTGGGCTAATTTCTAAAATGCCATGAATTTCTGGGTGCTGCTGAAATGGCCAAATCTTCACTAAGGCAGGGAGAAAACGTATGGCAGGGGACCGCGTCAGCTGCAGGCAGAGTCCCGGACCTTGTCCCACAACAGAGGACAGCAGCCGTCCAGCCCGGGGCTCCCGTCACCGGTGCACCCACCGGGCCCAGCCGTGTGTGACGGGGGGCTGCCAGGCCCCCCGGGCTGAGGACGCATTTGCTCCTTGCAGAGGAGGAACAGTCTGGTTTAATTTTAAGCTCCCAGATGTTGGTCGTGTTACCAACATTTCTTTTTACTGAAGCAAATTCAAAACATCTATTCTTCTTTAAGTTCTCAGACATGGAGAAGTTAATTTCTGTACAGCTCCCAACCCACAGCGCAGAGCGGCCCTGGCCTGGCGGGGATGCTCCAGGGCAGACTGTCCCCTGGGCTCGGGCGCAGGGTCTGCAGGTCCGGGTGCCTCTGGCGTGGGCAGTCTGCGATGCACACAGACATCTCTGCTTGGACAGCGAGCTCTGGCAGAATGGCTGGCTCTTACCTCTGCAGCCTGTCTGTGGAGGACAGACAGACGTGCCCCCAGCAGTCCCCTCTGCCTGCAGCTCTCCAAATCCCCCTGTGGCTGGGAACCAGGTTGCCTGGCCCTACAGCCTGGAGCTTGGCTTGCAAGTGGGGGCCTGGCTGTACCTGGGGGTGTTCCCACACTGCAGGGTCTCCCCCTTGTCCCCGTCCTCCAGCCGCCCTCCCGGCCGCACCAGGAGCGGGGTGAGGCGCGCTGTGCGGTGGCACTGGGGCGCTGTCGATGTCCGCTGCCACCTGCAGCGATGCTCCGGTGGGGAATTCACCCTGGTCTCAGTTATACAGAGAGGGAAAACGTACCGACAGCTCTGGGCTTTGCGGTTTTTTTTGCAACGCTGGGGACGTTGCTGGTCGTACAGGCGCGGGAGAGCGGTGCCGGCGAAGCTTTCGGAGCACCCCCGCAGCGGCTGCCCCCGGCCCGCGCTGGCCACCGCTGCTGGGGCTGGCTGCCGCAGAGGACGGGCTCCTTCTCTGCCACTTCAGATTTGGGGGCACGAGAAGCAGCCTCTCCATGACAGCGTGAGCTGTGATTTTTGCTTACCTAAGGCTTCCTGAGCTGTTTGATGTTGATACCACCAGCACAGGGCTGGGTCACTTGCGTTTCTTGCTGTTAAGCTGAAAACTCCCTGAAAAGCAGAGCAGGTTTAATGTTCAAAGGGACTGCGAGCTCTCTCCTGCGCCGCTTACGCCCAAGCGCGCAGCTGGCAGGGCTTCTTTCAGGGAACAGAGCAGCCGGGTTTGGACAGATTTTAATTTTTTATCATTTAAAAGACAGGAAGACTGGAAGCAGAAGCAGACAGTTCCTTGCAAACCCCAGCCCTCGCGGCTCAGCCCCTCGCCTGCTCCCGCGGCGGTTTGCCGGGGCCGTGCCCGGTGCGGGAGCCGGCCGGCAGCTCCCGTGGGACGTGGCTGCCGGACTCGCTCTGTTCGCCCTGGAAAGGCAGCAAAACAGGGCCGCGGGGCTGCGCGGGCCGGGGCGCACGGCCCCCCGAGCCCTCCCAGGGCGTCCGTCTGTCCGGCGGGGACGAGCGTGAGGTCTGGAGGCGACGTGCCCGGGGAAGGCGCGGCCTGGCAGGCTTGCTAGTGGTCTCCTGCTGATTTGGAGCATTAGATTATGCAGGATTGAGTTTGATTTCTTCCCCCCCTCCTCGGATTTTTAGTAGCTGACAGTTGTTACCAGCGTGAGGTACTAACTTTTTATTTTGAACGCATGAGTTCAGGCTCGTTAATCACTTCCAAATGCCCTCGTCTAAAGGCTATATTGTTTCAGCATTCAGCCACTAATTTTTTGAAATCTCTGAAATAAGACTCTGCTCTTGAACATGTGCTGGAGAGTTGTTCCTTTCCGCTGTATTTTAAAAATATACATGTGGTTTAATTCAACAAGAGGGCTGGAGGGGACATTTTTCCACCAGTTTTTTCCCCCCCTCTTTTTCTTTAGAGCTGTATCTGCCAAACCGCCTGGCTCTCTGCCAACAGCAGCCCCTCGGATGATCCCAAATGCAAAAAAAAAAAGGGGTTAAAAAGGGGGTTAAAAAGTGTGTTTCTGGGGAAGTGCAGCATCGCTGCCTTGCGATACCGCCCTCGAGGCGCCCCGGGGGCTGTTCGTGCTCACCCCACGGCGGAGGGCAACCGCTGCCAGCTCTGGGGTGCAGGTACCAAAGAGAAACAAGGAGAAGGGCTTCAGACACGGGGTAGGGTTTCCAGCAGCCCGAGAACGCGTGCCACCTTGCAGGCTGTCTGGCTGAAACAGCAAGAGCTGGGCCAGACCCAGCGCCGCGCTCCCCTCGCACCCCTCGGCGAGGAGGGTCGTCCCTCCCCTCCGTCGCTCTGCCGGCGCCGCTCTGCGGAGACGGAGACGAAGCCGATGGAGGAAAAGACCGAACTCGAGGGCTTCGTGATGCGGGTGCAGGCTGCTGGTTTGGAAAGGCAGCGACTGCTGCAGAGCTAGAGAGGATAATGGCAGCGCCTTTCTGTGCACGCTCGTGGCTCCAGCAGACACTGGAAATCCACTGATATATCAAAGCAATGGGATACGATTCAAAAATGTGAAATGCAGGGAGGAATCCTGCCAGGCCTAAAACCCTGAAGGAACTTGGTTGTGTCTGGGCTCGGGGATCGCAAGGAAACATTTATTTCTGTGACTAAGTCGCTTTTATGTGCCCTAGCTTTGGTAGGACTCTTGAAAATGTGTGGGTGCTCCATAGGGTCTGGCAGATGCAGGAGATGCTTTAAACCCCGCCATCAGTCAGAGACCTCTGGCTCCAAGCAGGAGGAGACGTTTTAAAATTATTACTACTGGATTTGTAAAGAAGAAAGGGAGACAGGGAAAAGCTGTTGGTGCAGGACCCATTGGAAACAGAGCAGGGGAGGGCGGCGGGCGTGAGGCGATGCTTGGGCGAGGACCGAGCTGGGGCTGTGCTCTGCCTGGGCAGGTGGAGGCGGTGGCTTTGGCTGGGCAGTGCCCCGGCGATGCAGCCCGGCTCCCTGCCAGCGTGGCCACCGCCTGCGGCCGCCTGAACCGCGTCCCCGCGACGGGGCCGTGGCCCGCGCAGCACAGCTGGGGCCACCGCGGCGTCTGGGCTGAGCCAGGTCTCCTGCGCCTCCGTCCGCAGCCCGAACCACAAAACCCTCTTGCCTCTGCCGGGGAATTGCTGCTGGTGGAAACCCTCTTCTGTCTGAAGCTCTTGGAAGCTCTCGAGCATGTCTGAGGCTGTTATGTCCTGCGGTTTTGTTGATATTATAAATAGATGTTGTAAGCGAACATGAAAGAATTTGTGCTGACCAAGGGTTGTTCTTATTAGAGGCGATGAATGAGGAGGGGCTAATTCCTGCCAGGCCCCGTCCCTTACGTCATGTTGTCCTCCTGTGGCCCTCATGCCCCGCAGCATCCCAAGCTCCTCCCTGCAGATGCTGGGATTATCCCTGCAGACCGACGGCAGCCGTCGCGGTGGGACCCTCTCCCTGCCCACCTCGAGGCCCCCGAGCTTTCCCCGGACACCGCTGGCACCGCCTGCAGATGTGGGTCCCGTGGAGGAACCTGCTCCCTGCAGAGCAAGGTGCTGCAGAAGAGGAGGGTGGGGAGAGTGCTGTCACCCCGCCCGGCACCACGGATGGGTCTGGACCGCAGGGAGCGAGGTCTGGGGGGGTGTGCAGGCTTAGAGCTTGTCCTGGCTGCCTGAGTCCCAGCGAGCGCTGCCCTGCTGCCTTTGCTGGGCCGTATTGGACAGGAACGGTGATGGGACCTGTCGGTAGAGAGCACTTGCGCTCGAATGAGCGGGAGGAAGGGGTGGGAAGCAGCCATGTGGCAGGTCTTCCTCTCGGGAGGAGGGGACGGCTTGGCAGCATGTACGTGGCACTTCTGTATTAAGACAAAGATGGTTTTCTAAGAAGGATATTTGTGGTGGAGCCTTTCTATAAAAGCTTCTGAAGTGAAACTTGGAGCCTGTGTGGTCTCCCTGTCCTTTCCCCTGTCCACGGAAACACAGTCTGTGGCCAAAATCCCGCCTCGCAGCCAGCGGGGCCGCCTGAGCCAGCTTGCTCCTGGGTACCCGGCTGGCCAGGCATCAGCACGGCCGCACGGAGCGGCTCTGCCCTCGCTAACCGCGAGCAGGGACCAGCATTACCGGACCACGTTGGCAAGTGCTCGCGAGCCTGGAGAAAGCTCTGCAGACGACGTCCCGCTGGCATGAGACCCGCTCGGTGTACGGGAAGGGAGCGGAGGCAGGCTCTGCTCTTCACCGCCTGTCTTTGACCTTTTCAAATTGCCCAGGTCGTAGACGGTGTGGTAATAAGCCAGTGAGGAGACTTGCCAGCAGCAGCCCTGACAACTCTTGCCTGAGCTCCTGAAGGAATAGGTTGGTTTTGTTGTCGGAGTCGTAAATCCCCCAGGACTCAGAAGAGAGCAGAAGCATTAGGATTCTGGGCCGTCTTGTGTATAATAACTGAACTACATCGATTTGTGATGCACTGGCCATAATTATTTCTGTTCAGCATCACTGATCTGATTACAAAAAAAATATTTTAATGCTTTTTTAAAGCAAGATACAAAGGGAGAAGATGGAGAGCATGCGTGGGTTTCAGCCAACCAGCTTCCTACAGTGCCCAAACCCAACAAATCTGGTTGGTTCATATTGATCCTTTCGTTGGTAATTTCACACCAAATTTTCTGCAATAATAGCTGGTGACTGGTAGTTCTCCTCCTGGTGTTGGCACTAAGCAGCGTGCGTTCAATGTTTTCTTTCTCCATGGTTTGATCTTGCCCAACTTTGGCCCCTAAAGTCAAGGATCAGTGGCATAAATTGCTTTTACTCCTAGCAGGTTACAGTTAGAAACAGCTACTCTAGTGATGACATTTCCTACCGCACACGGAGCAAACAATCCTTTAGTCATTTCTAAAACGCAATAACTCTGTGCTTCACACTTGATTTTTTTTTTTTTTCCTTATAAAATATCATCTGCACCGCTTTCTGCTCACGCGTTGAGTGTTTCTGATGACTGTCAGGTTTTGGGGAGGGAGGGTGGTGCTCCCTGCAGTTTGCCCTGGGTTCTTGCAGCAATTTCGGGGTGTTTTGGATGCCCTGGGGAGCAGCAGAAGGGCGAAGGAGCCGCACGGCCCCTGGCAGTGTCTGGGGATCGACGGAGCGGGCACTGTTCTGGGGGAGCTGCAGGCTGGAGAAGGAAAAGGTGCAGGATTGGGGAGCTGGAAACGTGGCCGACAAGGCCTGGCTGGTCCGGGGACAGATGGGCAAGATTAGGCTGAGAAGTGTCGATGAGACGGTGCCAAGTCACATGCAGAGGGGACAGGGGCCGAAAGCCCTGACGAACCCGAACGAGTCGCTGCAGAGCCCAGCTGGGAGGGCAGGCGGGATCGGGGTGTGCTGAGCGCTGCCAGCTCGGGGGCAGCGCGTGCCTGCCTTCTCTCAATGAGCCTATTCAGGCCCATTAGAAATATTTCCCAGTTTTTAATTCCCTCATTCTTCGTCTGCTCGGAAACTGCCTGGCCTGGGGCATCCTGCTGAATGCCGGCTCCCGGGGGCTCGGTGCTGGGGCTGCCGCAGAGACGTGGGGCCATGAGGGATGTGGTGGGGAGCCCGGCAGGGTGTCTGGGGCAAAGCAAGCGGTCCTGCCAGCAGAAATAAGCACATCTAAGCTGAAAGCTGTCCTGGCTCATTGAATGGGGACAGTGCTGAGCATTGAAAGTGCCTCTCAGCAACAAATGTGTGCAGTAACTTAGAGGGCAGCGTAAAGCACTGAGCCTCAGGCTTGCGGGGCGGGCTCTGTGCAACCGGAGATCTGTGCCCCACGTCGTGTGTAACTGGGCTCAGAGGACGGCGCTGGCGGATGGATGAGATGCCAGCCTGCTCGGCCAGCACTTCTGGCTGCCTGTCAGCTCTCGAAGGCGGGTATTTAGTGCTGGGTGCCCAGGTACACACACAAGGCAACATCTTGTTCCTCCTGAACTACGAGGGTTTTCAGCTGCATAGGGCAAAACCCGCTGAAGAGGATGGAGTGCTTCCTCTGCCTTCCTGCAGCAGCGTGGGAACGTTAGGAGGAACGGGGAGGCGTTAAATGGGCAGTTGGGTTCCTGGGCGCTGATGTGAGTCTCGGGAGTAGCCGAAGCCCCAGCTCTGAGCTGGGCATACAGCTTGTGTAGCGCAGCAGCCTGGAGACCCGTCGCGTGCCATTGCTGGGAGAGCCTGACACGCTGTTTGCACAGATCATTAAACAGCCTAAGGGCTGGACCTAGATAGCATGTTATCCTCCTCTTGGAAACACATGGTGTCTTTCCAAAATGCCTGGTTTATGTTTCCCTGTAAATTGCCTTCTGGGCTTAAGCATCTCAGTCCCTCTGTACAGGCAAGTTTCATGCAGATTCCTACAAGCTCTCTGCCATTAGCACAGTCAGCAAGGCTTCCCTTCAGGCACCGCGCATCAAGCGTGTCCTCATGAGCAGCCCTTTCCCAGTCCCTCAGGAACACGCACAGGTTTGTACAGGCTGAAAGGAAAGTCAGGAGGGATCCAGCCCCAACCCAAAATACATCCCAGCCCTTCCAATTTTTTTGCTTTCCCAGCAGACTCTCTGGCTTTGCTTGGCTTGTAGTGGATGCAAATGTCATCATTTGTCTCGACGGGAGGTTAAGCACAAAAGAACGGGTTTAATGTATTTCGCTGTGGCTGTCTGGGCTGGTGTGTGGAGCAGACAACGTGTCGTTCCCAAGTCGGCCCCTCGGCCTGCAGAGCACGCCTGGCTCGCCAGGCTGCTGTCCTGGCGTCCCAGCTCACAGGCTGGCTTCGGTTGGCCCAAGGAAGAGACTTTTCATCCCCTAGGTTTTCCTTGGTAAATGTCTGAGCTATGCTTGCTTTGCTAATGCACTGGAGATGTTAAACCGATGTGCTTGCTGCTGGTGCCAGGGCTGCCAGCTGAGACGCCTGCGTGCTCTCTGCGGACGCGCCCTCCCGAAGTCCGCCCGTGTGGGATGCTCCGTCGCCAGCGGCCGTGCTCGGGGCAGAGATGTGCTGCAGGGGAAGATGCAGAGAGAGATGCCAGTGGCTGGAAATCCCCTTGACTGGCAGCGGGTGGCACGCTGGCAGCCTTCCCCCGGGAATGGCTGTGGCTGCCCTGTTGTCACCCTCCCCGGTTTGGTCAGGGAACTCCCAGTGCCCCAGCTGTTGCAGGCATCTGGTGCAGAAACTCCTCACTTTCTCTGCTTCCTAAAGGAGGAAAATTCTCCTCCAGCAGGAGGGCTAGGAAAGCTGAACAAAGTCACTCAAAGGTCAAAAGTCAAAAGATGAATTTAAAATACAGAGGATCCAGGATTTTAAGTCAGTTTTTTGAGTCTGGATGTCCTGGTTTGTGTTCTCCAAGCACCTGGATTCAACATACGTGACTTAGCAGGAGCAGAGATGCTCCCGCTTTCCCTAAGGCATTTCTTGGCTCCCAGAAATGCAGTTTGATGGCTTGGGTGCCTGCTGCCAGTGGACTATGCCTGGGACTGAAAGCATGTGCCTTTTTTTTGTTTTCTTTTGAGTTCCAGGAGATTCACAGGACCCCCCTCCAAGGTAACTCAAGCAGAGGAGAGAGGAGCTTTTGAGCGGAGTTTTGTGCAGTTGCTCTCATTATGATCAGATTCAGGAGCCAGAACACGCAAATTCCCGCTAGCTTTAACCAGCGGAACAACAAACAAGGGGATTAAGCGGCCCTGTGTGGGGACAGCGTGTCAGGCTCTGCGTTCCCTGGGGTGCTGTGCAGTCGGAGGCAGTTGGAGCCGTTTCGGCTCTGACAGCACCGGCAAACTGCGGAAAAGCAGTTTGTGCTTTGCCGGGGCCGTCAGCGGGGCCGCCAGGCCGGTGGCGCTGGGAGCGGCGATGCGCCGGCTTCTCGACAGAAGTAGATGGTCCCGCCTGCACCTCCTCTGCTGGTGTCTCGCTGCAGGGCCGGGACTGCCGCTGTCTCTGTCCCCTGCCGCTGGGACCATCTTGGTTGGAAAGGGCACTTTCTCTAGCAGAGAGAGCACTAGAGTGGCTGCTCCGAGCACGAGCACAGAAAGCACTGCCCTGAGCCCTTCCGTCCCTGGAGGACGGCGATGCACCCTATGCTGCACCAGGGGATGCCTGCAGGTGCCGGCCCCAGCAGGGCTTTCGGTGAGGAGCGGGTGCGGGTGGACAGCACTGTTTAGCAGTCAAACTTCTAAACAGCTCAGCAGCAACCATCAGGATTTTAACCACGCCATTTCAAGTCAACCAAAGGGTTAATATGAAAATCTCCTCCATATCCATTCCTGCGAAATGACCTCTGCAGGGCCCTCCCAGAGATGTAGCTATCTTGTCTCCATGCTCTAGGAGACAGTACTTATCCCGAGCCTGACAGTTTGCCGCTGTCTCCAGACACTTCCTCGGCAGCTGGTTTTCATTACCGTCGCTATGTGGTACCTCACCTGCTCTTGCAAACTTGGCACCATAAGCTCCTGAGAGATCGAAGGAGTATCACACAGTGTCCCCACCAGGCTGGACAGGAGTTATTGCACTGGGTGTCAGCATGGGAGGCTCTTTCTAATACAGCTCCTCTGTGCATTGCTCCGGCTTATGCCAGGTCTAGATTTGGCCCAGTGAAGGGGAAACATCTGCAGGAAATGCTCTTTTTTTCCTCTCCTGCAGCACTAGAAGTGCACAGGGTTGTGCAGTTCATTTTTGTGGATTTTAGAGCTGGCTTGTGCAGCTCAGCTGGCAAGACTCGGCTTGGTCCGAAGCAAGGAGACTGGCTGGACGCGCACAGCTCCTTCCCTCTGCCCTGCTCTGCCCCATGGCTTTCGGGAACTGGGCTCAAAATAAGCTCCAGTCTGGAGGAGAGGGCTCTTAACCGAGCAGTGCCAGGCGTACCAGGTTCCCTGCTCGTGGGCTTTCCCCAGGACCGGCGGATCAGCCTTTTCCATGGTGCCAGAAGCCTTTCCTATGAGGTGTGGTGCTGTAGCCACCATCAAGGTCGAACCTGGCCGGGGAGGTGGGGACCACAGGGCAGTGGTCAGAAGGCAAAGCTGCCCCGGCTCATTTTGCTGGCCCAGAGGCCACTTGTTTCCCAGGCGAGCCCATGTGAGAGGTGCAGTCCTGAGCCCTGCTCCTTCCTCCCTGCCTGGGTGCTGGAGCCGCCAGCCGCTGGCCGGGGCACGCGAGGAACTATCACCGCGATCTCTGCTGCAGAGACGCGCAAGTGCTGTGTGTGCAGTGCAGAGAGGCACTGCTGCCTGCTAGCGCCTTTCAAAATGTGTGGTTACGCTGTCAGTTAACAACAGCCTTGAAATAAAGCAAAAGCATCCCAAGGAGAGGAAGGGAAGGACCAATTCGGTGAAGTTCACGCTGGTTCCGCTCCCTGGAAAAGAAACAAAGCCCCGAGCCACAACCAGAGCACTTGGAGCTGCTCAGTGACAGAATCCAGACCGCCTTTGTTTGGGAGCAGAAAACACACTGACAGGTTAAAACAAATATTACAAGAAGGAAACTACTCATCACAGGCTCTCAGCCTGCTGAAGGTTTCTTCCCACTGCTGAGAGCATCTTTCTTTCCTGGAGTCCTCGGCTGGACCAGGCACCCCTTCCCTGGGGACCTTTTCCGAGCGCTGCGGGGTCCGCATGGGCCAAGTGTTTCCAAGCTGCATGGGATCTGCCCTGCTGCAAGGATCTGGCCCGAGCAGCCCCAGCTGCATCCTCTGAGCTCTGTCCCAGCTCTGGGCTTCCTCACTAGCAAGTCCTGCCAGTCTCGCCCCTTCCTACAAAAGAAGGGTCCTTGGTGTGTGTCTCCAGTCAAACGTGGGTTTTTAGCCGCAGAGAGCAGCAAGTGAAGTGGCTTTCCCACTCCCATGCCCAGGGGCTGTAGCTGGAAAGGGCTTTGCTGTCCAAGTGAAAGCTGGATGCAAGCTGAGGAAAACCAGATGGTTTCAAGATCAAGCCCATCATGTGAATGGGAAGCCAAACTGCTGATGGATGGGGCAGTGTTTAGCTCAGGCATGGAGCCAAATGCAATGTTGTCCTTCCCGAACTGCAGTGCTGCTGATGACGGAGAACAAACCCTTGCTCAGGTCCAGAAGAGCCTGGCTATAAACACAGCGTGACCTAGCTGGAGCGCGTGTTGCGCCTTTGCATTTCGGCTCTGCTGCAGCATCGTTTCACAGCATAGACTCTTAATGTATGTTTACATTGCAGTCAAGCGGTAGCCGCTGGCGCTGGCCCAGTTGAGGGTGGTCTTAGCTGCCCAGTTATGGCACCATGACTCTCTGTAGGCTGCTACGCTCTGCTCCCCCCTCCAAAAAAAAAAAAATAAGGCTGGTTTTGGCGCACGCGGTAGCAGCATTGGGCAACGTGTCTCTAGTAGGAGGCCTGTCACCTCTCAGGATGGGATGCGTTCCTGCCGTTTAGTTTTGGGGGGCTAGCAAAACTTGAGCTAGGAGCTGAGCTGTGGCTTTCTGGAGGCTGCCACGACCTTGCTGTCCAGATGCAGCCTCCTGTATTTACAAGCATCGGAGTTGAAAGCCTCTTGCGGACTACGCAAACTGAAGGGAGCAGGAGGGACGGTGTGGTTTCAGCAGCCTGCACACAGGCATTGCAGGCTTTTGCGGGCCAAGGAAAAGGCTGACCGCGTCATGGCTATTTAAAAAGGCTGAGAAAGGTGCTCAAAGATGCAAATATGCACTCCGGCCAGCCAGACCCTTTCGGCCCCAGGTAGGATCAGCAGCCGTATTGCCGCACCAAGGCCCCGGCTTATACTGTGGCCTTTAGGAACAGGGAAACTGGCTCCGTTTTGGTGAACGCCAGACACTGCACTTGGGATACACCATGCAGCGATGAATCCGTCGTGCATTGCTGCAGAAAGGCTACTGGGAAGGCCCAGAGACAGGAGAGTGATTTCAAGGAGAGGAGTAATGGTTTAATTCAACGCAGAGCCTGGCAGTTTTCCCACTGCCCACATGCCAAAGCAATTAGTGGGTACAGGGCTGTTTTCAGCGCGTCCCTGACTGTGGCAGGGCACGCGAGAGACATGCGATGTTGACTGGGAGGCAGATGCCTGCGTGGCTGGCGTAGCTCCTTTGCAAGAGCAAAGAGAATTGCAGCAGGTTGTAATCGGTCTGGCGGTTACGGTGGTGGAAGCCTGGGGCTGAAACGGAGCTGCAGGGAAGCAGAGGCGGACCGAACCAAGGCAAGCAGAGGACAGCGCGTCCCGTTTGCCCCGGGAAGCTCCCCGGTGCCTGTTTGCAGGCCGTTGGCAGAGCCAGCCCCTGGTGCATCGCTCCGTCTCCGCGGAGGTGCAGGGCTCTTGCCTTTCCCTCTGCATCGGCCAGCAGCAGAGGCTGCACCTTGCCCTGTGCCGAGAGCCCGGTAGTGGTGGCCATGCCTGCTCTCTGCTAAAGAGCCTGACGCCAGAAAGAGCCCTGAGCCCCTGTGCTCTGGGAAAACGCGACCTTCCCCAGCCCCTGGGTGGGGTTGGGGTTTGAAATGGGGGCAGAAATGCCACCCCACCGCTGCGCGCAGCCGTCCTGCCTGGTGACGGCGCTTGGATTAGGCGGTGAGGCTGCAGCGCCGAGCCAGGAGTTGTGCTTGCTCAGCAGCGTGCTTCGCCCCCGGTCTCAGAAAATCTGTAAGAGGAAATTGGATTTAAAATCGTTCTGCCTGACTCCCAGGAGAAGGCTCAGGAGCGAAGGAGGGCTGAGGGAGGGTCACTCATCACCAGCTCATTAAAGGCAGAAACCCAAAACGCCGGGGAGCGCCGTGCTCCGAGACAGCCCTCTGCGACGGGTCGTCTGCACAAACTCCTCTGCAGCTGCGACTGTGAATGTGCACTGTGCTGTGCCCCGCAGCCATGTCCAAATCGGGACGCTTTTATTATTTTTAGCGTTACTTACAAAGTATCCTGTATTTTCACCTTGTAGGACCAAAGCTGCGGTGGTATTTACTTTTGGAGATGTAAACGCTTTGTTTCTGGAAGGTCTCTTGCTAGAGTTGTGTTGTATTTTCATTTGCATTTTTCAGGTATAACTCGGTATGTGAGTCATATAGCGCAAACGAGCTTTGTGTTTGAGAGCGTGCATGGCCTGCGGGGAGGAATGTCCCGCACCGCCGTTACTGTGGCCTGGGTGGGATCAGAGCGGGACCGGCAGCTCCGTGGCCTGGCAGAGGGAACAGACGGGGTAGCTGGTGCAGGCCGTGCCAGCGGGGCCCGGTCCTGCTGGGGCAGGAGGGATGCAGCAGGGAAGAGGCAGAGCACGCACCGGGCAGTTTTCCCTAGGCATCCTCTCCTAGCAGTGCCAGCATCCCGCACCTGCAGGCACGCTGCTCCGGGGAGTCCTTCGGCTGAGGAGTTGCCTCTGGTAAAGGTTTTCCCCTTGTCACCCGCTGAGCATCGTCCCCTTGCTCTGCCTCCATGGTGCAGCTGCCTGTTTTCGAAAAGGAGGAGGGAAGGAGCCGCTTGCACCCTCCGACCCCCTGCATCCCTTCTCCCCACTGTCCCGATTTGCACATCAATGCGCTCTTCCTTCTGGGGTGAAACCAGAAAAGCCCCATTTGCACTTGAATATCCAAATAACATATGGGCAAGCCGTCGATGTCTCAATCCACTACTATAAGCACTTAACTTTGCCCTTGCCCAGATGTGCCGTGCGTTTTATGTGCTGTGCATAAAAAGGCAGAAATTGCACGGGGCGGAATGTGTTGGAATTGGCACTTTGGAAAATGCACACTCTGCTGGAATGTGCTAACATCCAGCTCGCGCAGAAGGGCAATTAACTCTATTTATGTTCATGAGACTGAATCTAAAACTGGCTTCAGAAAGCAGCTCACTCACATTAAAGGGCTTTATAATCATTATGCTAAAGTATTTCTTTTGAAAACATTTTCAGTTTCTTAAACAGTTAGGATATTTATAAAATATGGCATCAATTACTACATATTTCTTTATTCACACTGATTATACAACCTATAATTATACTTAAGCCTCTTATTTGTATATCATGGCAGCATTAAGAAAAGCTCTGTGATTTGTCTGCATGTTATTCTTTCCAAATAGCAGAGGGCTGCAGTCTCTCCCCTCCTTCGGAGACTTAAGGTGGTTGTGTTGCCCAAACAACAGCACACCAGGCGCCCGCTGCCCCCGGCCAGCTCCCGGCAGAACACGCAGGCTGAGGCTGGCAATTTCTCGTGACAGGTAACGCTCGGCGTTCTCTTGGCGGGACTCCAAGCGCCGTGTTTACAGCCAGCTTCTCGCAATCCTTTACTCACAGCAAAACATTTTCCTGGATCCCTTTCGCTTGCTGTAAAACAGTCAGCGTTGGAGTAATTAAACTCTCTCTCTCGTGGTCTGTTAGCAGTAAAGGTGGCGTGGGCTCCCGCTGCTGGCGCGGGGCCGGGGACCTGCGTGCTCCCCTGCTCCGTTAGCGCCCGTCACGGGGAGGTGAGGGGTAGCCGGGGTCCAGCTGCGAGGCAGGGATGGTGAAAGTGTCCTGGCTGCTGAAGTACTGCTGGTGACGGCTTTGCGCCTCCTTGTTGTAAGGAGCTGGATGTAAAGGCCCCGCTCGAATTAGGAAAACTGACGGTGCCCTTTGGAAAGCAGCGTTGGCCTGCTTTGAAATAGCTTGGCTCTTGTCGTGGCTCTGTTAACTTCTGTTAGGGCTTCACTTAATGTTGATGTCTTACGGCTTGTACATAATTCCCTCCTTGAAAACCGCTTATTATAGATGAGACAGATCCCCCTGGCTCCTTCCAAGCCGGAGCAGCCGATGGCACAAGTTCATCTCTGGCATCGCGGTGATTTGCAGGGGCCTGGGGACACGGCGCCTGAACCCCAGCCTGAGCCTGGGGCTGACCTGCGGGAACTCTCTGCAGTGGGAAACCTGTCAAAAACCCGCTCGCCTGCCCTCTGCTCTCCGAAAGCAGCTGATGTTTCCCGGCAAGCAGCTTACTGGCTCTCCTTGCAGACTGGGGTCCCGGCAGACTTTTCTTTTTGAGCCACCGAAGGTCCCCACCCTGTCGGGCAGCACGAGCAGGGCAGGGAGCTGGGCTCTGGAAGAGGAAAAAACTCTGAATGCACAACATAAATAAGAGAGCCATAATGACTGAACTCCTTCTCGTGGAACTGCTTTCTTTCTGACGAGGTAAACGGGAGAAGAAAATGAACATTTTGAAAAGGAGAAGCAATTGGTTTCGGAGCACCATTTGTGACAAGGTGAATGCTCTGGACAAATTTCAGACTGATCCTGTGCAAAGATGGGAGACAAACTGCTCTCTGAAGGACGGTCACCTTCCATGCACTAACATCAGCAGCTACGTTGCAGCCAGCGTGTTTCTGCAGGAGAAAGTCCTCGCTGAGCCTATTTTCAGCTGCTGAAATACAGCATCTTCAGAATGGCCTGGAAATACATTTTTGGGTTGTGGAGCTGCAATGTTTGTCATACCCTTCCGCAGCCAAATAAATGCTTTGGGCTCTAAGCCTAGCATCACCTCTCTGCAGACGAGTAGCCAAATGCCCATCTTTGGGGGGTGGATCCTTGCAATGAGAGCTCACCGGCTGCGAGCGAGGTCTGGGAACCCAGCGTGCGTTGGAGAGGAGGGGGCTCCTAATTCTCATGGTGCAAGCGGGAGAAAAGTCAGCAGCGGTGAAATTATACTTGGTAGTTGTCAGAAAATGTAGGTACTGCATGAGAATCTCCTGGAGTGCCGTTGGGAAATGGTGCAGTTACCAGCTCACGGTGTAAAACCTTGTATGAACACAGTGATCGAATGTGAACTAGCGAAGGAGGGAGGATGGTCCTGTGGGACTGGGCCTTGGTTATTCTAGCTTAATTCCTGATTTGTTCATGCCGATGGGAAAGAACTGCTTGCTGAAGGAGGGGAATGCCAAGGCTCTTTCTGTGCTGCAGTTTCCCCATACCACCGTGGAAAGAGCCCGCTTTGCCTGCCTAGACGGAGATTAGAAGCCCTCTGTAGAGCTCAGCAGGGCCCCGACGCCCCTGAGAACCGTTTCTGAAGCAAGCCCGGGGGCAGAGGGTCCCAAAGGTGCAGCTCCAGCACGGAGCCCTGTGCCCGGGGAGGCTGGTCTGAAGCCAGGGCTACGGTGGTACCGCTCGCACCGTGTGGTCCTTCCCAGGCAGGACAGCAAGCGCAGGGCAGCGGGGAGGTACACAGCAATCGACAGCATGTACGTTAAAGGGAACTGCCTAGAAGCAGTGACAAGCTTTTTCTGAGAGGTACAAAGAAACGATCATGTGAGAAGTCTGCTATAATAATTATATGAACCATGCCCATAAATTATACTAATAAATCCGCTGAGGTCCCTAGCTCATTTCTAAAACTATGGGAGCAAGTTGGTGTTGAATCAAACATCAAACAAAGCTCTGGCCGGGATTAGTAAACGGTGTGGCAAGGCGCAGCAGATGCTGCGCCCGGCGAGTTCGGGGTAGGGGTCAGACCGGACAGAGCGCTCCGCTCGGGGACGCCGGCGGGGATCCGTCCCTGTGGATGCGCTGCGCTCTGTCACGTTGTTCTGGTTACGCTAGCGCTGTGGTGTAGGAGCACATTGATGCCTTCTAAGGGATTTTACCTTTAAGCAAGGACTGCGGAAAGGAGACCGAAACATCTGCTTGCCCTACTTCAGTTCTCACCACGATCTTCCTCTGCACATGCATAGCCCTGTAGGGGTTAAGAGAGCAGAGCACTGACATTTCAGTGCACGAAGAAACTCCCTTGCAGTGGACGAGGCGTGTACGCAGCTTTCCTTGTTACGCTTGACAGATGTGCAACAATAGACAATGAGTCAAAGTTTGGAGCCAGAAAAGAGCTCAGGAAAAAGCTGCTGAGAATTACTGGCGTGGCTGGGAGAGCAAAGCCCTCCTGTAACAGAGCATTGTTCCCCTGGATATAAATCTCAACTGAAATATGAACGCCAGGCTTCCAAGGACTTCCCAAAGCTGGAATGTGCATCATCCATAACCCAACCCGAGATGCCCTGAGCAGGACCCTATTTATCACCTTATGCTGAGGTGTGAGATCCCCACCCTGCAAGGCTGGGATGACAAACTGACTTCCAACTGGTGGTAAAATCGGGGGCGAGCAACAGGAGGGGCTGCAGGAGGAGGCCGTGTGCTTTTCTGGGTAGAAGCAATGGCCGGGGCGTGTGCCCGCGGCTTTCCTGCAGCTCACCGAGGCCCTGACAAGCACGGCCTGTGCAAAGCTGGGGCAGCAATGCTGCGAGTCGGGGCTCGGTTAGGTTCACCAGATCCTGAGCGCTTTGGACAGGATTGTCTCGTGCCCGAAAGCGCGGTGCAGCATCACCTCTACACCTTCAGCGGTGGCTCTGCCTTTTATCTTGGATGTGAGCGGGAGCTGTGCTCAACTCCGCTCCTGCTAAGCGCTTCCTTCCTGTCCAGCGCAGAGCCAGAACCTAATCCTGCTGGGAATGCCGCCTCCTCACGCCCTTTGACACGTCCGTATAGCACGCAGGGTCCCCGGGACAGGGGTATTGCTGTACTTGGCCAGGACAACGAAACCGTGCCTTGTTTACTCAGATGGCAGCGTCTGCTGAGATAAGAGTGGCAGAGAGAAGTACCCAAGGTGCTACCCCAGCGCAGAGCACACCCTCCTCGCTTTAGCCGAGGAGGAATTCCCATTCTACCCCAGTACGGTTCCTGCAACCTGGAACATATGACTGGAGATGACTGAACACCAAACCCAATAACCAGGCGTTATCTTTGCTCCTTCCCTCACGCGGCGAGCAGCTGTGCGTCGTGCTCGTCCTCCCAGATGGCCGGTGAAAGTTTGCGGCGGATCAGCCTCGCGCTGTTGCTGTTTACAGTCGGCGGCACAGTGACCGTTCCCCGGTGGCAGTCTGGAATTCGTACTCTGCTGGCAAGTTATAAGCTATTGTTTCTCTCCTTGACAGAACGGCTGTGCAAGTCCCAGCACAGCATGGGCTATGGATTTTCTTGTTCTGTTTATGACTGTGAAGTTTTGCATTGTTTCTGCTGACCTCTGTGCTCAAAATACTTTTCCACTCTTGTGAAACTGGTGCTTGCCTTCTCGGAAAATTTGCAAGGTCGAGAAGGGTGTACAGTGGGAGAACTGAAACCCAGTTTCATTTTTCCACCCTGTTTTTCTTCTCTTCCTTCTGTTCCACTCGGTGATGAAATAGTACGTCTGATAACAGATACACGGCAGGAGCAGACAGATTGCTCCAACTGAGAACTTGAGTCGCTTCCAAAATCCCTATGGTGTATTTCCCAAGCCACATCTGATCCTTGAAGCAACTCATTCTCCGTGATTACACCTTCTCCGTTGTCGGTAGTCATCCTGGCTTACCTGGGGCTTCTCCTACGTGCCCTTGTACCGCTGTTCCGGCTCCTGCGGCGCGTGCTTGGTGCAGGCTGAGATACTTCTGGAAAGGAGGAGGGCGTCCTCCGCTTGTCCAGGCGGGCACACGAATGCCCTTCCCCACCTGAACAAGGTCCTCGCTCCTTCGGGCAGAATAGCTGGGACCCCCGAGGCCCTGCTCTTTGAGAAGCATCTCCTCATACCTGAACTGTTTCCTCAAGGTAAAAGGGACTCAATGGGAAGGTACTTGTATCGCTTTTGTGCAAATATCAGATTACAGTCTAGAAACCAAATTGTCTGCAATTACATGACTGAATTAAAGGGAAGACAGACAGCAGCACGTAAAATATGAACAAGGTTCATTGTTTGCCTGCAGATATTCAAATTTCTTCCGTTCAGTCTCAGAAAAGCACTGCTGTGTCTTCCAGAGCGGTACAAAATTTGATCTGCTCCCGCTTTCAGCTTTGGGACGGAGTCCAAAATTAAGTCCCTGCAGATCACCTTACTTTATGACTAAGAGGAGCTCCTCCTGCAGCACCTGTGCTGAGAAAAACCAGGTGGGAATGCTGCTGGAGCTGCACACCGGGACCCAGAGCGATCCTGGAGCTTGGAGAGGCTTTTCCCAGGCCGGCAGCGTGCTGCCTGCCCGGGAGCAGATGCCGGGCCGTGGGCGAGCTGCCAGGGGCATGGGCAGCACGCAGCTGGTAAACCGCACTAAAGCAGAACCCAAACTCTCTGGTTGACGCTTGACCCTCCAAAACGCAATTTTCCCTGTTTAAGGCATGGAGGAGGAGGAATTCTTTAACAGCAGGAAAGCATATGAGCCGTCAGACGTGGTTTGCCCTTAATTACACTGCAGCTTTAGACTCGGACCCTGGTGCAGCCGGGACGCTGCCGCTCACGCCTCGGGCCAGCACCCCTGCCTCGCCGATCCCGCGGGAGGGATCCGCTCGAGGGCTCGGGAACTGGGTTCGTCGCTTCTGTTCGTTTGCCGTACCCCCTTGCAAGACTGCGCTCGGCCCTCGCCAAGCCACCCGCAGCTGATGCCAGGCTGCTTATTTACGAAGCCGGCGGGGGTCCGGAGGGCGAAGGCGGCTGCAAACGGAGCGGAGGCGCCCGGGCCTGCACCGTGCTGTGCAAAGGGGCTGCGGTGCCTCCTGCGGACAGGGCGCCGCGGGGGGGGCCTGCAGCCGCCCCCCGCCCCGGGCCGCTGCCTGCGCTGCCCGGGAGCCCCCCCCCCCCCCCCCCCCCCAGCCCCGGGCTGCTGGAAACGGGGGGTTTCGCCCCAAAAGCCGCCACCGCCGCGCGCCGCGGGGTGGCGCCGTCGTCTCGGCAGCGCGCGGCGGTGGGCGGGGCCTGGCGGCGGCGGGGCGGGCGCGCGCCTCCCCCTCGCGCCCCCTCGCTGCCCGGTTGCACCCCGTTGTTTTTCGGGTGCTGCCGGGGCGGCTCCGCCCCGGCCGGGGGTGAGGGGCGCCCTGCCCCGGCCTGGCGGCGCTCCGGGGCCGCCGCAGCCCTCCTCTGCCCCGCTTGGGGCCTTTCTAAGGCGGTGGTTTTAATTGCAGCTCCTGGGAGAATCTTAGGGCGGCTCATTTGCCCTAAATACTGCGGTTTTTAAAGAACAAAGAATATAAAAAGACTAGAAGCAGCTCTTTGCATGTCCTCTGCCCAGATAATAACCTGTAAAATGATTTATGCCGAGCGCGTCGCGATGCTGGTGAGAAACCGCGTCTGGATTTTGCACATCTCCGGTTTTGCAGCATCGGGTGCAGCGGTCAGAAGGTTCCGTTCCCGTCCGGTTAGGACGGTGCCTCTTTATGGCATAGCCAATCTGGACATAAAAGTTGCTGCTTTATTCATTTCACTAATTGCTTGCGGCTGTTAAAGCTTTTCATACTTTTAAAAAAAAAAAAAAAGGTAGAAATCAATCCCCAGAAAATGCAGAAATTGGTAACAGTCTCTATGCTGGAAGGAACAGAGATGAGAAGACTTTTGATTTGTAATTTGTGGCCTAATAAACTGATTAGGAAGGAACAAAAAATAATGGAAGCTTTGCTGGTTTTATTTAACATCTAACGGAAAATCCAAGTCGGTTAATTTTTGCTACGCGGCTTTACGTGCTAATTGCGCGGTAACCGCAGCCCTCCCCGCCCCAAGGACGAGGCCTGGGTGTCCGCAGCGGGGCCTGCCCCACGGGCAGGGTGCTCAGCAGGGACAGCCGGTCCCTCGGGCACGGGGAATGCTGCAGCCAGGGGCAGCCTGGCCGTGCCCAGGAGCGGCTCGGGGTAGCGACTTGGGCGTTTGCTGGCAACGGCGTGAAGGAGCTGCAAGCGATACGCGGGTTTACGTTGCGGTTTCCCCTCGAAGTCCGAGCAAGGGCTGGTGCCGTCTGTCCGAGTCTGTGGGTTTCTGCTCGGTGCCTGTACGAAAGGAGCTGCGGTGGAGCCGCGAGCTGGGAATGGGGCTGGCGTCCCGGCGGGTTGTGCCTGCCAGCACCCGGCCCATCGGGGCAGGCCTGGGACGGGCGGTGGTCCCACCGCCGCCGAGCCGGGGAGCGGGCGGCGAGCACCCGCTGCTGCGCCCGCTGCCGCAGGCCAGCCGCGCGGCCGGCTCCCCCGCAGCCCCTTGCCCTTTCCCGTGGCGCCAGGGGAAATCGCGGTCCGTGCCGAAGGCCGCCGCAGCACCGCGGCTGTTGTCCCGCTGGGGCGGCCTCCAGCACCTCGCCAAAGCCCGGCAGGATCAGGCCTTCCATCCCCGTGAAGCTTGACGTGTAGCGGGGGTAACGTGCCTGAACACCCGTGCTCTTCCGACATCCCTGCGGGGGCCGTGAGCGCAGACAAGAAAAAAAAGCTTGTCGTGTGGGTATAGTGCATTGAATTAAGACCCTGTGAAAAAGGGAGGGCAGCCCCTGAGACGTGTTGCGATTTTGATCCTTACTTAGCTCCGCGTGTTGTTTCTCCTCCCCCTGTCTCTGTACGAATATGCTCTCCATCTCCTTGATGGAGAACAGGCTATCATACCAAAAGCTGTTAAGTTACGGAGCCTGCAGCAAGGCTTAATGACAATTTAAATTAGGAACCTGAATTGTGGCATGGTAACACTAGAGCGAATGCTATAATTAGGGAGGCAGTGATTTCCCTGTGACCTTTTACTTTTGAAGTGTTTTAGACGGCCCGGTCTCGCCTGCAAAGCTCCCTCCCTCCGTTACAAGGTTCTCTCTAATGTGGGTCATGCCTCCGCTGTTTGCAGGTGGCACAGTACAGAATCTGCATTTTGTTTTTTCAAAGTTGAAGTGTCTTTGAAATACGATTTTGCATCTAACGCCGAATGCAATAAAAAGACTTTAAAGAGCTGCTGATGCCTCGCGGAAAACTGAAAAACATTCTGTTGAGAAACAATTCTGCCGGGCTGTCTTATCTGCTGTTCCCTTTCCTGATTTTTGATAGCAAGGGGCACTATAAATATACATCGTTATACATAAAAATGAGAAACCTTGGCAACCAAATAGAAGGTTAGTTGTTTTCCCGTGTTCATTCACTACGGGCGGGTGGGTGAGGGGAGACGGCGTTCATCAGTTGGCATGTCGTCTTTACGGCTACTAGACTGATGCTGCGGCCGTTTGTCAAGTGTTGGACCGAAAGGGAGTCACGTACCGGTGGATTATTTTTTCCTAGAGGTATTTGTTAACCCTCTAAAAATAGCGGCAGTGGTTTCTGGGGCACTCTGACAAGGTCGGCGGTGGAACAAAGCGGCGCTTCGGGGCGGGAGCTGCTATATGGTGACGGGGGCCGAGCCCCTCTCGGCGGCAGCCGCGCGTCGCAGCTTCCCGGGGAGGAGAGAACGGTGAAACGCGGTGGTGCGAGGCTGCGGGGTGCCTGGCCCTGGCGCTTGCTCCGAGCAGCGCGGGTCTCCCGGGCTGCGTTGGCCCTCCCCGGCGTCACGCCGGGCTGCCCTGACCTGGCAGGGCGATGCCCCGCGGGAGCCGCTTCCCTCCGCCGACACAGAAACCCGCAGCGATTCCTTTAACCCGAGCTGCGGGACCTAAGGTGTTGCCTTGTGGAACTGATGGAATTGTTATCGCCTTAAATGAGACCCGACAAAGGGCAGGACCTCTGCTGCGAGGAGTGACTTGTATCGTTTCCAAATGACTGGGCAAAATAGCTTCCCCGATCCCCTCCCGTCTGATAGCTCTGGCACAGAAATGCTGTTTCAGAGGCCCGGCGGCGTCTGCTGAGCGGTGCTTGGCCTCTAGTACAGCGGACAGAAAATGTCACCCGTGGTGCCCGGCAGCAGCGGGAAGCCGGGCTCGTCTGCCCCGCCACGTTGCCGGGGGCCTGCAGGCTGCAACCTCCGGTGCTGCAGTTGCTGAACAAAGCGCTCCTTGGCTCTGAAGTTTTCCAGTAATTTTCCCAGGCAAATTATGCACCTGCCATGGCCTCAGGAGAAAACATTTTTTTGCCACAGCCATCAACCGTTCAGAAAAGGGAGAGTTATTTTGGCACCAAAATACTATACTCCCCTCTGAAACTGCATCTTGTTCGTGCTGTCATAAAATAGGAAAACTTAAAACGCAGAAGGTGGACTGAAATTACCATCAGGTGTTGCAAGATGTGCTTCCCTACTCTTAGCATTTTTTTTGAAGTAAGAGCCCTTCTGTGGAAATTCTTGTGTGCACTGTTCGCGAGTAAATTCTTGTGTGTGCTCTTCGCAAGTCCTGTGGCAGAGGAATGTCGGGAGAAAGGGCAAGCGGTTTTACAGCGCGGGTCTGTGAAACGCCAGCAGCTGTGTAACGGTGCAGGGATCAGCCTTGCTGCGGCCTGGGTAGTGCAGGCATGTGAAAAATGCTCCTTTTCAGTAGGACAAAGCAAGCGGTTGGCTAGTAAATAAGGCAAGCCGATTTAAAATCAAGGCTTAATTGGGAAGCTGGTATGAAACAGGTCTCCTGTGTACTCAGGAGGAGTGGTATTTGAGGTGGTGCAAATCACAGATAATGTTTATGTGGAAATGCAGCTCTGTGAGATGCCACCCAAACCCGATAGGTTTCCTTTTAGTAACTTGGAGTAGATACGGTTTCTAGATATGTCTTTTTTAATATTAATACCTTTTTTTTTTGCTTTGCTGCACTCGTGACTTGATATTCCTTGGAATTAAGAGATGACGTACGGGTATGTTCTGCACAGAGCAATCCAGCCATGCGCTGGGTGAGTGGGCTCAGACATCTGCACAGTATCATTCCCCTGTCACCAACTGATGGTGGTATAATTAGAAAAGTCATTAATCCTTGCTCAGCAGTGCTAAAAACTATTTATAGCAAGGCAGACAAACAGAGTACCCTGCCTACTGGGCTAGGGTGGGTATGGAAATTACTCCTGGTGGTACTGTGGGGCCCAAATCAGAGACGGTAATTTGCTTCTGGGAGGGGAATTCCTGTTCTGGCCATAGGCAGACGCAACCTGTCTATGACCGAGGTATCACCCTCTGGACTGGCCACAGGGCATCGCTTTGGACATCCCCGGGAGGCTGGCACCATCCTAGGCTTTGAGGTCCCCGTGGGAATCCTGTCCTGCCTGTGTCCCTCTGCCACCGGGACCCACCAGCACCCAGTGCAGAGCACGGGGCTGGAGCAGGTCTCAGTCAAGGCACAGTAATGAATCGACTCAGCTCTCCTTTTCCTCGGTGTCCCTGGGGAAAGGCACTGACACCAATGAAAATGGCCCTTCTGATAAATTAGCAGGGACAAACAGTATCTGACAGCCTGCTGTTCATACTTACGCCTTGGGACTGGGCTGGCCGTTTGCTGATATGTGTTCATCTCTCGTCCACAGAGCTGGAGAGCCCTGGTCCACTGGTTTAAATAGTGTTAGCAGCAAGCACGCTTAGCACCTGATACGCAGAAGGCAAACTTGGTAAATGCTGGAGCCTGCCTGGGGAGAATAATGGAGCAAGTGTTTGCATGGCTGCTTGCAAAGCAAGCCGACCGTGCTGTGCCACAGCGACGGAGGTCCGGCAAGCCTTGTTCGGTGCTGGGAAAACACCGATATGGATAATCCAGTGACAGAAGAGGCCTTTGCAGCAGCACAGTGCATGCAGAGCTGATGTGGGGTTTTGCACAGAAGGAGCTGTGTTGCAACGTGCTCCCTTCCTACCCAGGTTGCCCCACCTCCCTGCTGAGCCAGCTCTTCCATTTAAGCAATTAGCACCCAGGCTTCCCTCTCCTGGGCAGTCCTGAGCACCCAGGTGCAACCAGGATGACCAGCACAGGCGTGCTGTCTGCTCGGCTTGCTCAGGAGGACGGCTCACGTGGGTGCCTGCCCAGCTGGTCGCTATCTCCCATCGTCATGGGCTGTCCTGGCAGACCACTGGTAGCCACTGGCCTGATTTCCCCCAGCCCCAGCTGCTCCTTGTGCCAGCAGTGCTGCAGCAGCGGAGAACAGAGCAGGGAGCACACCTCTGCATCTGCGCTTGTGCTCGGGGCTGGTAGCTTCTGCCCAGCTTCTGCCCAGCTTCTGCCCATCGTCTCCTCGTGCTGGTCTCAGCCATCAGGGAGTTTTCAGGATGCTTTGGCAGGTAAGGGTTTGTTACTCGCTCTCTTCCCACTCAGGGACTCCTGCGACAGCCGTATCTGTTCCACTCTGTGTGTTATCGCTCTCTAACTCTAGATTAATGCTAGTGGTGTGGGCAGAGAAATTGGTCCCCATGTCTCTAAGCCAGAGGAAAAACTGGGGCGTTAGCAACACTTAGTGAGCTCCAGGCCAAGCAAGGCTGTTGTTTACAAGCCTCCGAGATGCAGCTCAGCCTGGGCTGAGGTCCACGTTTTCCCTGTGCAAGAGCCAATCTTTCTGCCAGGCTTTCCGCTTGAGGGGCTCCATCTCCGCACGCTCTCCCAGCGCCTGGGCTTTGCCAGACCTCGGCTGCCCGCTCGACGGCTCCCCGCACAAGGGCAGCTTTTGTGCTAGTCTGCTGTAAGAGGGGGTGGGAGAGACTCCGAGCCTTCTGTAGCAGCAAAAAGAGGGTGCAACGAAGGACTGCTGGGTGTTAAATAGTGCATGAGGAGCCTGCAGAACTGGCACGGAGGTAGCAGTTGCTGGGAAGTGGAGTGTTGCAGGCGGGCGCGGGAGTGGGTGTTGGCGAGGCGCTGGGGGAGCCTGCGATGTTGTGCTGGGGTCAGTCGAGGTGGCAGCGTTCGGAGAAATGCTCCTGTTGTCAAGTTAAACACTTCACTGGGTTTTGCCTAGTGAGGCACAAATTGCATGTCTGTGCGCTGGCAGTCAGGCATCAGGGTAACCACAGGGGAAATATGTTTCTGTCTGGGCTTGCTGCATCTTCCAGGCTTTGCTGTGAGGATTTCGCAGAAGAAAGCGTAAAATTATTCTAGCCTCCGAGATCAGTGGCCCAACCTTCCCGTCCGCAGGGACAGGACTGAAACCCCTCGCAAAGAGTGCTGGCGGGCAGCTGGCTCCCCTCTGCCTGGGCCGGGGCTCAGCGGCTGGGGCGCGCCGGGGAGGTGGGAGCCGGGGAGGTGGGAGAGGACCTGTTGAAGACATGGCGACCGCTGTTTTGTAATGGCGGGAAGTCCCCGGTGCTGGCTTTGGCTGACAAAAGCAGAGCTCAGGCTCTTCGCTGTGCCTGTGGTTTGCCTGGATGATAAAAGGTGACCTCGGAAATTGCATTTCCAAATACCTTCCCCCGGTCTGTGAACGATGGCATTGTTCCCAGTGTTTCGGGCTGGGACTGCCTGGGGCTCTTTGTTTAAGCTCCCTGGGTGCTGCAATTCTTATGCACAGAGCTAAAGATGCTCTGCCAGAGTCTGAGATCCTGGAAGGCGGCTGCAGTTCAGCCTTTGTTATCCGGAGGATTAAAAACTGCAGTTGAGGATGAGCTAAGGAAATCAAAGGAACCTATCTAGGGACATCCCGCAGGCATGTTTAACAGTGTGATGGAGCCAGGGTCAACCACTAGTTCAGGTTGTTTCAAACAGCACGAGCTGGCAGAAGGGCCCACAAACCTCACCGAAGAAGCACGTAGTACATTCAACACGCTCAGCAAACTTTGTTTTGCAAAAAACCTGCCGCTGCCTGCTCTAATTTCGCTGCTGAATGTCAGGGAAGGAGAAGTCTAAAGGGCATCGCGCCTCAGAAGAGAATCTGAGTTGTTACCGTCTCAAAGGAATAGGGGCTGCCCAGGTCCCAGGGGGGTCGCTCGCCGCGCTCTGGGTGCACGGAGGGCGCACCGCAGGCTGCCGCAGCGCTGCTCGGCCGGGCAAAAGCCGGGGAGCGTCCGCAGGCGGCTGTGGGGCGGCGGGGCAGAGCAGAGCGAGCCTTGGGGGGGCCAAGCGTAAAGCGTCTGGTCAAGGCTCAGCCCTTCTGATGGGAACTGGCTTGTCTGGAGAGCCTGAATGTCCTGGTCTTGGAGCCCGAGCCTCTTACTGGCATGCCAAATAGCGTTTTCACCCAGGGCTGAAGGAGATGGACAATTAGGGTGACATTTTGCCCTGCTTTAGCTTTGCACGCTCGCGTTGCTGCAAGAACAGCCTCGTGCTGCGTGCACGTGGCCACAGGGTTTGGGGACTCTGCTACGAAGCTTTGCTCAAGCCCGTGCCTCCTTGCTCCAGATGTGCTGAGAGGCTGCCGCTCCCTGAGCCAGCGCTGCTCTGTGCTCTGCATCAATCCGCGATCTCTGCTCTGATCGGCAATGGGAATTACATTTGGGAGAGGAGTGGCAGCCGAGCGGAGGCTGCTCTGGCGAGCGCGGCAGCTTTCACCTGCCTGCAGCCTCCTGTGCCGGTGGCACACCAGGGAGCGGGCAGCGCCAGCAGCTTGCTTTGTCCCGTGTCCCGTTGGGAATGATGTCCCAGTTCAGGCAGTGTGCTGCAAGGATGCCTCGTAAACAACGCGCAGGTGCCTGTGCCTTTGCCTGCGGTTTCCTCTCTTTGCTCCCCCATGCCTGCCAGTGCAGAAAATGGAAGGTGGATAGCACAGCATAGCCCGAGGGAAGGGGAACAGCAAACGCCGAGAGGAACACCAGATGTTGCTGCATTGCACAGCAGAGCAGCATCTATCCCGTATCTATCAGTATCCTGTATCTATCAGTAGAGCATCATCTACCGCGTCTCCAGCATTCGCTCTGAACCCACAGGCTGATGTCCGATCAGTGGCGTTTCAGGGGAAGGCCTGGAACGATGCCCTTTGCTGGCCCCTGGAAAGCGTGGCATTCACCACGTGCCAATTGTTTTACTGGCATGAGATAGGAAGTAGATTTTTAAAGTGCAAAACGCAGCTACTTCCAGCAGCCCCCCCTCCGTCCCACAAGGCGACCCACACCTAGCTAGTCCTGGTTACATGCGCTTGGGCAGATTTTGCTGTGTCCTTTGACATGCTCTGATGTGCAGGCACGGAGCTGTGAATGCACGCAGGAGCTGGGCCTGCCTGTGCCTTGTGAAAAACCCAAGATAATAATTTTGCTTTGCTTAATTCCCTTCCACCCAGAGCCTTTGCCATGCCCCTTGACCCGTGCCGTGACAGCTAATTAAGAAAATGGCCTTGAAGAGAGCAGGTTTCTTTTTTTCCTCCCCTGGGGAAAGGAGGGTGAACTGAGCTTTTACACCAAGGGCAGATCGATGGTCCTGCAGGGCCTGCTTCTCATTTATCCTCTGGCCGCATCGTGCCACAAGTTACGCTTCCCCGCTTGACATAGCGCTAACGCGTGGTCTTAGCAGAAAGGAGAAGCAAAGCGATGGGGGGTTCTCCCGGGCAGCAAAGCAACGTGGAGCTGTGCTTACCGCTGTGACTAAAATCTTGTTTATTCCTGATTTTTATAATTATCCACCGAGCTATGTAGCGCCTCAGGAACAGTAGATTAGTAGCAGACGGTCAGACGCGGGGTTTCATTGGGGAAAAGCTGGTTTCCGTGGCAGGTCACAAGCCTGGGAGCAGAGCACCCCGGGCGCCCAGCCCGCCAGCTGCCCGTGCCCGCCTCGGTGCAGAAGGCGCCCTGCTTCGTGGTGCTGGGCTTTGGGGACACCCTCCCGCACGGGGACTGCCCTCGTCCCCCGGCTGCCTGAGTGGGAGCCGGGAGGTGTTAGAAAGAGCACGGGGCTCCTCTTCTCTGGTGAGAAGGAAGGTGAAGGGTGCGGGGTTTATTCGGACGCCTCGAGGCTGTACCTCTCCCTTCTCCGGGGCTTTTGCCTTTGTGTTGTCCGTCTCTTTAGCCTGCTTCAGCTCTGCAAAGATTGCTGCAGGACTCCAGGTAATTACACCGCTCTGGAAGCATGAAATGCCATGTAAATGCTGAACGTTCATTACGTATGCCTTAGGCTGGACCAGCCTGACCACGTTGCACATGTCTAAGCAAGTGAGACCATTCAAGAGTTGAGTGGCTGGTTCTTGTATCTTGGGTGCACTGAGGTGGAGAGGAATCCACCTGGAATTGGCAGCAGGGCCCCGATTCAGCGGGTGCATCGGTCTCTCTGCTGCCCCGGGGCTGGGGGCTCCCGGCACAGCCGGCCCCGCGCCGCGCTGCAGCCGCGTGCTGCGCGAGGGCTGTGCCTTCAGCGCTGCCGCGGCGGGCTTGCTTCCCTGCGCACCCTGATGTTTATGCTAATTAATTGCTGACCAGATAACAGTTCTGTATTTAATTGGTGGTTGAAAAAGATTTTGCTGAACAGCCCTGTGGGTTACTGGACCATGTGCTTGCTATGGACAGTGCTTAGCTCAGCCTTTGGGAGGAAGCAGGGCTGGTGGAAGAGGCAAATTAATCAATGTGACTGCCCACCAGACTCAAATTAGAGAGAAATAGATTTTTTTTCTTTCTGGAAGGGAAAAATGTAATGTTCCCATAAAAATACAAGGAATCTGAAATATTTCATAGCTGTAATGTGTGTGAGAGGAAGGGTAAGCTTCCTCTGGGCGAGGAGGTTGGATGGGAAATTCAATTATTCGCTTGGCTGCAGGGCTGCCGGCATCTACCTGCAAGCGAAGGAAGGTTTGTGCCTCCCCCTCGAGGCAGAGAGCAACCGATGCCCTTTGCGGGTTGGGGTTTTTAGCGGGGGCTGCGCACGCTCCGGTCCCGGGCAGCCCTCCAGCCGCGAGGCTGCGCGGTGACGAGAGGGAAGAGGTCTCCCAGGCAGTGGCCGCCGATGGAAACGGGCTGGACCTGCCTGACCAGGCTATTCCAAGGGGAAAAACGCCCTTGCTGGCTCAGGGTATGCAAGCAGCCGCTGAGGGCTTGCAGCCCGTGCAGGATTAGGGCCGTGCGTGCTGGCAAGTGGCCTCCCCGTGCAGGTGGCCGTGCGCATCTCGAGAAGCCAGCCCAAGATGTCGGAGCGTTTCCTTCCCAGCCGGCGGCAGCTTGGCGGCTTCGCTCATCTGTCTTGATCCCCCGCTTCCCAGCGGCACCGGCCGAGGCAGCACAGCCTGTCCGGAGCTCTCCCGGGGGGAAATGGCCCCGGGTTGTGCTCTGCTTTGTTCTGTGGCTGCGGTAACCTCTCCTTCTTTGGAGAATAAGATGTTAAAGAGCTTTTGAAAATGATCAAACCCTTCAGCTTCTCTACTGTGATTAATCAATCACAGCTGCTGCTTTTACAGCTCCACGTTTTGATGCGTTTCAAGTTGTTCCAAAGTTAGCCCAGCTCAGGGCCAGTAAACACGTTCCTGAGCCCTGGCGGGGTGCTGGGATGGAGCAAAAGCTGAATTTTCCAGTCCTGCGCTTTGTTGAAAGCCAAGGCTGCCCAACTCTATCGGGGAGAGCCATGGGGCAGCCTGTTTGTTCGGCACAAAGGAGGGCAGTAACGAATTACTCATTCTCGCCATTATTTTCTGCAAAAGAAAGTTCTGCTCGGAGGCGTTTTTGTCCAGGGAGCCTTCTGTGAGCCCCCTGGAGCCGTGCCGCGCCGGCACGCCGAGCCAGTGCCGCGGGGATGCTGCCAGGCTCTCGGGGAGCATTTGGGGCTTTGCAGGAAAGGTTCCCGGTGCCGGCGCGGTAAGAGCAGGCTCCGTGCGGCAGGCATGCTTTCTCGCGGGCGGCGGGGAGCCGTACAGCCCGCTCCTCCGGGGTTCGGTTATCTCCGATCCTTTCTCTGCCCAGAGTGCGGAGCTCGGTCTCTGGACTGGCCCGGGGTTTCCCCAGCCGCCTGTGTTTGGGGTGACAGGGCGGATTGGCCCCGCAGCCGTATCAGCAAGGCAGCTGAGTGGCCCCGTGTCCCTTTCTGGTGGCTGGGGAACAGGCAGCATCCCAAAATGCTCGCGGGGTCAAGGAGCCACAGGCGAACGCGAAGAAAGGCAGCTAGCGCTCTGCGACAGACGGGGTGAGCATGCTAGATGGTGAGAGGCTGCACCTTGAAACATTTTAAAGGATTTATTAACCTGTAAGTTATTTCCAACATTTCTTGTGCTGATGCTGCCATTACAAGGGAGCATGGGATGCTCTGGGCAATTATATAATCCTAAAAAAAGAAGCGAGGAAGAGATTTAAGAAATATCTCTTCCCTGGATGGCAGCTGCATCATTGCAAATATTGTCTGATCTGCCCTTCTTAGCACTGAAGTATCTGAGGCTCCAGGTGGCAGCTCTAAGGAGTCTGTGTCAATTTTGGAGACTTAGATGCATGGCTTATATGCTCCTTAGCAGTTATTTTTTTTACAGCTAAAGAGCCAAGGAGGATCGTGAAGCACCACAGCTCAGATAGTTTGTAAAACTGCTGTCAAGCAGATTAAGCTGGAAATGGAAAAATTGCTGGTGAAGTCTTTTCTCTCCTTTCTAACGTTTGTCTGAGAGAGGGTGACTTAAAGTCCATTTCACCACCCAGGTGCGGCTCCAGATACCCGGTAGCAAAAGTGCGGCAGCGTGGCTCTGCCAGCTACTTTGCACAAACAAAATCCCTGAGACTGTCTGCAAAGTGTATTTAATAGAAAGAAATCCAACTAAATAGAGTCGCTTGTTAAAGGTGCCGCCGCCACAGCCCCTTAGTGCCCATCAGCCACAGCTGACCTGTCGGTGCCGGCGAGCTCTCGCCCAGGGCACCGGTCAGATTTGGCTAGTTCTCTGTTAGGTATGCGACATATGCTTGCCAGTAAGGCGTCTTGCTTAAGATACAGCATTTTTACCAGGCTCTGGCAAAGGTGATGCCTAGGCAGCAGAGCTCTTTCGTGAGAAAAGAGGGAGGCCTGTCATCGCTTTCATTAGCCGAATATTCAGAACGGGAATGAAGCACACTTGGTTTTCCCTGGCTTTGGAAGTGAAGGCATCAAGGAGCCTTCCCACATCTCGGTATGCAAGCCGAGTATTCCCCAGTTCCTCCAGGGTGCAACCCCCTGTTGCCTTGAGCTGCAAAGGCCTTTGAGACATCTCCCCTCCCCTGCAGAGACCCAGCGCCCTCATCCCTGCTGAGAGACGTTATGGGAACAGAGGGAGGCAGAGCGGAGCCCGATTAACTGCCTTTCTCCTGGGTGCGTATGCATCGCAGGCTGGAAATGTCACCTTGCGAGGCTTGGAGCACCACCTCTCCCTGCTCCATCGTGTCCCCATTTCTTACCTAACCTGCAAGTAGTAAGGTTCATGGGCTGGCAAATGAGGTGCCTGCCAATTCAGCAACGCAGGGACAGAAACCCTCCGCGGTACCAAGCCGGTCCTCGCCCTCCTTATTTCGTTGTAAGCAGAAAGGAGGGCAGTGAGATGACATTGCCTCTGAATCGTTGCGTGGGCAGAGGGAAGGTGTACGGGATCGTGCTTGCCTACACCCTGGTTTTCAGGACTTTCAGTCTGAAGTGGCTTTGCCTGGAGGATATTGTGCACAAAAAATAAGGAAAGTCCACTCTCTTTCTCGATTCAGCTGTTACCGGATTTCAGAGCGGGGAGATCGGTTTGGTTTAAGCCTGGCTGTGCATTGCAGGCTCCTGGGCACGTGTGCGTGGTGCTGTATTAGGGACTGTCTCTCATCGCATATGGTTTGCAGGGCTCTGCATCCCCCTGATTTCTCCTTCCCCTGATTATTGCGTTGCCCTCCTCTGCTCTGCCCCTGGCCTTGGGCACTTGTTCGTTGGCTTCTGCGTCCCAGCGGTCCTGCTAAGGGAGGCTGTGACTGCCCTTTGGATGGAGACAGACCCGTCCCATTCCCTTTGCTACCTGCTCTCCTCGGGCCGCTGCTTGGAGAGAGCCGTTCTGCCCTTCATCCCCGCGCGGGGGGCTTGCCTCCCGCTGTCGCCCAGCGCGGCGGGTGCCTGCAGCGCGAGGCGCGCTCGCTCCAGAAATCCAGGGTATTAAAAGAAGTGCGTCATCTGCAAAAGTATGAATCTGGAAGTAAATACGTTCCCCCTGGAGCCTGTGCTATCCTTCACAGCCTCTGCCCTGCAAATCAGATTTGCACATCCTTATGTTTTCCCAGTGAGGAAAATCCCTCTCGGGGGCTGTGATGGAGGCTGCGTCGGGCAGCTCTGCCCGTCCCTGCCCTGCCAAGCCTGCCCAAGAGCGGGGCCTGGCTGGGGCCGCGGGAGTCGGTCCCGGGGAAGCTCTCGCTGGGAGCGGGAGCTGGATGCGGAGGGAGGCTGCTGGGACCAGTGCAGCCTTGCGGAGCGCGGCGGAGCCAATCGCTGCTGCCAGGGGTGGAGCTGGATGCCCGCGGAGGCTCGCCCAGCGCCTTCCCAGCGCACTTGGCCTGGGCTGCTGGGAGAGCTGGTCGGGGGAGAGGAGAGCCGTGCTCGCAGCTCCGCTGGGCGCCTTCCCTGCCGGCATCGCTGGGGCGGCATCGCTGGGGCGGCATCGCTGGAGCGGCATCGCTGTCCTCGGCGCGGCAGCCCAGCCGGCGACGCGAAGGTACCCACCCGTCCCCGCCGCCTTGCGCGTTGCTTGTTGCTTGAATCTGTTGATTAGAGTTGGAGGAAAGTTTACTGGGGAATCAGAGCTGGTTGAGAGCAGCGTTTGTGGGAGAGCAGTGGGAGGGGAGCTGTTAGGCTCGCTGGGACCAGCTGCCAGGTGCGGCGAGGCTGCCGGAGCGGCGGTGGTACCGCAAGCGGTGCTGCCTTGGGGCAGCCCCTGGCCAGGGTCTGACCCGCTGCCCGCGCTGGCCGTGCCACCCCCGGGCCCCTGGCGGGAGGTCAGAGGCGACCCGCGTACGCTGTGCGAGTGGTCCAGCCCCGTGCCAGGCGGGGGAATATTTTCCCGGTGGATTTTGTAGCGAACGCTGCATCCACCTGTGAGCTGGCGGCCGCAGCCGGGCAGGCCTCTCGGTGCGGGCATCCCCCGGGGGGCAGCCCCTGTGCCGGACGGTCGGTGGAAACTCGGGGTGCTTTTACCGAATGGACTCTGTGCAGGCGTCCCCACAGTCCAGCGCGGGAACGGGCGCTCCTAGGGCTGCGGGATGCGAGCGTGGATGTCTGCAGATGTAGGAAAACAAGGCTATTCTCTCTGTTGTTTGGGAAGTTTGGAGAACTTCCCAAGTCAGCACTGCTTAGAGAGCAAAAGCACATTTCCAGGGAGGCAGCTGAGCGCAGGGGCCGGGGCTGCCGTCCCTGGGGGCACCCTGACCCGACTCACTGCAGCACCCGTGGGGAAAGCAGCCGCCAGCCTGTGCGGCTGCTCGTCGCCGGCCACGGGGGATCGGTCTGTGCCTGTCCGTGGGGCTGGCTGTCCCCGTGTGTTGCACTGGAGTCGTTCGTAGGTCTGAGAGCCCGAGCAAAAGCTGTCCCTTATGCAGCATTAGCGAGGTGACTGCTGGTTTGGGCTGCGTGAAGGATCTCTAGTAACTGGCCCTTGAGCTGTCTGAATTACTGGCGATCCGTATCTGTTGGTTAGTGATACCAGACCTGGGCAGTGCCCCCTCAGTTCCTGGTGTCAAACATGCTCCGATCGCTGCCCTTCGGGCAGCCGCACGCTCCTTTTGCCCTCCTCCAATGTTGGAATGACCTTAGCGTGCAGTATCGGGTGAAGAAGGAGGTTTGCAAAGCTTTGAGGGGACAGTTAAAAAATCACCAGTTTGCATTTTCTGCATGAGATTGTGCTGTTGGCTCTGGCGTGAGCACGTGCAATCCATCTGCAAAACACAAACAGCCGGCTCTGGAATGTAAGAGGGGAGCAGGGGGATGCTGCTGGAGAGGGGCGGCGTGGGAAGGGGGCACCGGGCAGAGGAGTTTCGGCTTCGGGGCTCTCACTGTGCCACAGGAAAGGGACAGTGACCTGGAGCATCTCCTGCCGCTTCTCCTTGCACTGCGCTGTGGGGCGGGGAACGGCAGGGACTTGATAAACAATTTTGGAAGAGGTATTTTGATAAAGGTTGCTAGACAGTGACTCATCTCCTGTAGGAAGGGACAGGAGGGAGGGGCAGCAGAGGAGCTTTCTAGAGTAAAACTGGGTCTTTCCCCCCGATTTTATCAGAAATGGGAGGTCAGGAGAGTCCTTCATTACTCCCAGAGCAGTGGAGACCTGTCGATTATAAACCTCCTAATCCCGGTGCCCCCTGCGCCTGCTCCAGCACCTCCTGCACCCCTTTCCCTGGGGAGGATCTTGGGGATGGGACTGTTCCAAAATTCGGATTGATTGCGCCCCCCCCAGCCCCCCAGTTGGTTTTATCTGGTCATTCTTAAGTCACTTCTGAGTCACTCTACGTAATTAATCCTTGTCCCTAGGTAGCGGTGTGCACCGCGTTTCTGCGTGCGTACCCCGCTTGGTGCGCAGGTTTCGGAGGTCGCTTCCCTTGGCCCCGAGTTGCGCTGTCTTAACTTTCCTTCTGCATCCAGCCTTCCTCCCTCCGACTTTTCCGCCCTGCTCTGCCCTCTCCTGTGCTGAAAAGCCCAGAGGAGGTGGAGCGCTGCTGCGTTTCCACTTCCCCAGGTGTGCTGTAGAGCACACACTACACCCGACGGGCCTCCCCGCCTGTGCACAGCACTGCTGGCTAACCCTCCTTGAAAAGGTGTTGTCTATGTAGGGAGATGTTTTGCCGATGTTTGCCTGGATCTGGTTTAGTTGCTGCTTCCAGTTTGCAGCCAGTTGATCCTTGCTGACTTAGCACCTTGCTCCCAGTGAGCAGCCTGGCTTTCTCTCTCTGGGGGGCTTTATGGCTTGGTGTCTGGCACCGCACCACCCTCTTCGTGCCTGGAGATTTACCCAGGAATGCTGGTGGCCAGTTTGGTCCAGCTACAGATTTATCACCCCTCCCTGCAGGGGTTTTGCTGTTGAGGGGAGGAAAAGTCCCCAAACCCACCGACAAACAGTTCCTCCCCGCATCGGCAACCAAATGTAGACAATATTAGTGGGGATTTTTTGAGGATTATTCCTTTGCGGGAAGCAACTTTTGACCAAAAGTCGGCATCTTTTTCAGACCCGTGAGTCTCTAATCCGACCCTTTTTCATTGTAAGGTGTTCTCCAGAGTCGGGAGGGCTCCCAGAAGCCCCTCAGAAATCGCTGCAGGGTCGGAGACAGCAGGCAAAGCTGGGCTCCTGGGGCTGGTCCTGGCGGATCCTTGCACCGGGTGGCCCGGGCACTGTCAGATCTGGGTGTCTCGCTTTATCTGGGTTAAGCTCCCAAGGAAAGAGGTGTGACTTGAGACCCAGAACTGGTTTGAGAGATCAGAACTGGGCCAATTTCTAGGCCAAAACGGGGCCGCTGGTGTTCCCAAGGGTGGATTTGGGTACAGAAACAGATGAAGGTCAAGGATCCCACCTCCCTCCATGGCACAGGTGCCTTCCTTCCCTGAACGCCGAGGGAGTCGTCTCCCTGACGGCTGCCAGGCAGGTGGCAGGACGTACGGAAGCTTTATTATTCCTTACAAAGTGTGAAAAACAGCCCTGTGCTGAAGAGGACCGGAGTTGCGTAGTGCAGGCAGGGCTGCCCCCAGGGATAGCAGCAGCGGGGAACGAGGGGGAAGGCTTTCCTCCCCACCATGCCATCCTCTCCTCTGCAGAGAGCGTTTGCTGTGTTTGCATCCACTGAGGGAAGGTTTAACAGAGCCAGGCTCTGCTGTATCGGTTTTGCAGCTGTGACCTTCAGGCATCTTGTGGGTGAGACTGGAGAGGCGGTGGCTGAATGGGACGGTGCAGCTTTGCCGCTTCGTTTCAGTTCTTCTGTAATTTCTTGGGCGCTTTGTTGGCACCGCGCTCGATGTCCCCTGCCCTCCGGGGAAGGACGTGCCAAACGCTCCTTTCCAGGCTTGCTGGGGTGGTGGAGAGGCGAGCCCAGGCAGCGTGTAGGTCGTGGGCCACCCGTGCCACCGTGGGCTGCTGAAGCTCCTCGTGCCCTGGCCAGGACGCAGCAGAGACCGATGCCCAGAGGGCATCCTGCCCCTTTCTGCAGGTACTTGAGCTATTTGGTTAAGTGGGTGCGCTTATCTATAGCCATATACGTGGGTAAGTGTAAAAAGTCAAGAGGAATTAAATACGCATTTTTCTGGGCTGTGGCTTTTGTGGGAGCTGTGTCTGGGAAAAGAAAAGGGTTTCCAGGGTCACTTGTGCTCCGCTGCCTGCTCGTGCCTGCTCAGCCTGGCTCTTGCACAAGAGCATTTGGGTCCTTGCGTTTCTGGTCACCTTGCAACAACCACAGGCGGTGATTTCTGTTCTCCCTGCCTTTGCGCCTGGTTCTGCTGACAGCTGCATTTCTCCTCAGACCGGAGGTGTGAACGCTTCTACCTGCCACCACCTTCTGCTCCTGCAGAGCAGGGAGATGGCATTTTGCAGGGGACGGGGGGGGAGCCATGCCATTCGCTTCTTCGTTTATTAATTAGAAAGAAATAAAGTTACAGAGAGATCAGATTTTGAGAAAGACCCAGAGTTCCAAAATGCTCCCAGAGGATAGATCCCTAATTGCTCTCTAATTGCATTAGAGTTTAATTTGTTGTTGTTTTTACTGTAATGTTCCCATTTTTCTCGACGGTTTGCTTTGTTCCATTAAGTAGAAATGGCTGGAGATGAATATTCTCAATATTAAAACTTGCCTGTTGTGCAATGCTTGACAGCTCTTAGGCCTTTAACGTGCTGGCAGGGGCCGCCGGTGGCTTGGCCTGCGTGGGCTGCCAGGCTCCCCGCGCAGGGGAATTCACGCGTGCCGCGCAGCGTTTGTCCCGTGACGGCGTTTTGCCCGTAGGCGCGAGGTTCGGATCCTGGGAGTTTTTGCAAGACTTTGCAGATCTGGTGGCACCAAGGCAAGGGCCGGTTGGCCTGTGAGCGGGGCAGGGTCGGTGCCCCCAGGCTGTGCTACTGCAGACGCTTGCGCAGGTGGTCGCTGGCCGTGGAGCGCTGCAGGGCCCTGGGCGGCCGGGAGGGTTTGCAGGGCGCTGCTCTCGTGCCGAGCAGGGGATGGGGGACGCAGCAGGAGGGAGGGGGCTTGTGCCGGTTGCGAGGGGCTTGCTCTTGAGCTGGGCATCGCTTTCGGAGGGAGGCGGTGGCTGCAGATGGTGCCCGGGGGGCGGCGAGGGCTCCATGGGGGAGCGCCGTGTCCCACCTGGGGGTGTGCGGGGCTCCGGCGCCATCGCCCCTCGGCATCTGCGGGATGAGAGGGAAATCGGAAGGCAAGCGGTGGCTGCTGTCCTCCTTCCAGGACGTGACAAAAAGCCGAGCCGAGCTCGCCCCAGAGCAGCTCACGAGCAGCAGCACTTCAAAGGGCTCATTTAATCCATTCCTCTGGAGCATGGAGGGGGAGCAGGTCTGGAAATGCAACCGGCAAGCTTTAAAAAGGGCTTTCAGGAGCTTCATTTGGAAAGCGATAGGGGAGAAGAATATCGCTCCTCTTAATTCCAAAGCAGCAGTATATTTATTTTGTCTTCTTAAAGGGGAAATGGGGTAGAAGATGTAGTTAAGCTTGGGCCTGCTTCTTGCCAATGCATGTTTGTTGGTGAAACAAATCCTCAAGGTGGGAGAGTATAAATAAACCTTTTCAGTATATCAGCCTCTGCACTTGAGGCCCTAGAAGTGTCACCTGCCTCCCCCTTTGATCCACTTGCTTATATACTGCATCCATATTACTTGTGTGTCACACAGGGTGCCTGAACAAGACCCTGGCTGCCCATGAGCTGGGTGTGATGGAGCTGCACGTGTGGCTCTCAAAAAGCGGTATCAATGCTCGGAGACGCAGGGAACTGCACTGTGAACTTAAAACTGCTCCTAAATTTGATCCCGCCGCTTACAAACAGTGGGTGGACTTGGTGGCAAAGTGAGACATTGGTATTTAAAGCTGTCTTGAAGGCTACAGCCACAGACATGACACCCAGCAGCTAGCCGCGAATATGAGCCACACGCTGGTCTCAAAATTCCATAAAGAAAATGGGAAAGGCTCTGAGCGCTGGATCCGCGGCACCCAGAGGGGCTTGTCAGAAACCCCGGGAACGGGATGGAATTGAACCCCCCCTGCTTCTCAAGCTGTAAATGAACTGGTTAAACCCCCTGTTGTATGCGATGCTGTGCAAGCTCCTCTATTGTTTGGAATAGAATAAGCACGCGTGAGCTGACGGTATTAGCAAGAGAGGCAGAAACTCGAGTGGCATCTGTGCACGGGTAAGGTGTTCGGGCTGGCACGGTGCGGGTGCAGCGTGGCTTTGATCCAGATCGCAGCGTGGAGGTGCTGCCCGGCGCACCCGTGCCTTGAAACGCTCTGGGGTCCGTGGACATGCCCGTGCGCTCTTGGTGAACCCGCAGGAGACTGGAATGATCAGCGGGATTTTTCCTTCCCACTGTGCAAAAGATAGGCTGGAACGTCGGTGTGCACACGCGCGCCCCGGCGCATCGGACGGCCGCGCAGGCTCCGCGGCTGGGTCTCGCAGCAGCGGGGTGGCCGCAGAGCCGGCACGGGTCTGCGCGGCCCGGGCTCCTCCCGCGCCACGCCGGGTGCGTGGAGGGGGTGGCCGGTGCATCGCGGGACGCCGGTGCTTTCCACATCCACGCTTACCCCTTCTTTGAGCTCCACGCCCTCGGCTTCAGTGACGATGGCACGTGGCAGAGAGAGCCAGAGTTTAGCTTGACTTAAAATGAAAACTAATTAATCAATTTTGTGTTTTCCACCCTACAATGTCACTGGTGAAAGCATCAAGATGATAACTGTGGATCCAACTGCTCATTTGAAAATATTGAGCAATTATACAAGTTTATGACAATATTATTTCCTGCCACCAGAGATGCTTCACGATACTACTAATTGTAGCAATAATTAATCTGTCTAATTTTCAAGCACATGACTGTCGTTCACAGGAGTCTGGCAGGGACGGGAGCCATGCAGAGTGTGGGGACCTGTTATTTTCTCCCTTGAACTGTCAGACGTTTTTGCTGTGATTTCCACATGCCGTGCTGACGTGAAGAGGCGCTGGCTGCGGCCCCCCGCGCTCTGCGGCGCTGCCCTCGCCCGCTGCCGGGGATGCCGGGTCCTCGCGGCGCGGGCTGGGGGCTCACGGGGACCCCCACGTGCGGGGACGGGGTAGCGCTTGGACGGGGCGTGAAAGCAGAGGGAGGTGAGGAGCTGCTTTGCAGCGCACAGCTCCGAAACCGGGCAAGAAATGATATCGCAAAGCAGAAAGGAGCCGAGTTCTCAGTGCCATCTATGGTTGTCTTCGCAAATTCGTAGGTACGAAACTCTTCAGGAGTTTCCCAGTCCCTTTCTGCAATGCAGGTGGTTTCAGACCTTTTCAAATCGCCAAGCTCTGGTGCGGTTTCAGAGCGAGCTGTGCCGCCGTTCGTGCTGAGGAGGTCATAGGGCTGGTTCCTATCACCTCTGCCAGTGGACGCAGGTCATGGTGAACCCCGTTACGTTCAGCCTTCTCAGGAATAAGTCATGCCCTAATGAGCGTTTCTTTCTCATCTGGCTCTGATTGTGCCAGCTGATGCTTTGCTTTGGGAATCTGGTGTTACCCGATGGATGCTTTCCTGTTTCTAGAAATCCTGTACCGCCAGGTCTTGACCCCTTTGCTTCTGGTGGGTGGTATAACCGAGACGTCTCTTCAGTCTGCTTTTTTGGAGAAGTCTGCACCTTTTTAGAAGCTTTGGATCTGCGTGCACATGATGCAAAGGTATTTTCCCGCCCATACCAGAGCACAGAGGTTTTTTCGATTTTGCAGGATATATAAAAAGCATTTTCCAGCCTTTTTTCCTCTCTAGCCAGAAAGGAAGGCTGATGGCCGTGACTGAAGGATAACTTACAAACCCCACTCCGAAAACTGGTGTTGTATGAAACACATTAACTTGTTTTAATGCCTTTCTGTTGCTTCTCGGTACCACAGGGAATGGCTAATAAATCCTGTAGGAATAGGAGTCCCCAGACTCTGCAGAGAGAGGGAGATCTTTCCAAATCCTGGAGTCAGAGCCGGTCTCCGAAAGGAGCAGCCGCTGCCCAGCCTGGAGCGCGCCCAGCTCCGGCCATTCTGAAACGGCAGTTTAATTTCTCACTGCCGAAAATCGAATAATTTGCATTGCTGGAGACCCTTTCCCACGCAGAGCTGGAGGTCTACAATGGGCATCGATGAACCATTTCTCATTGCTCAGCTGTTGTTAAGGGAGAGGGGAGCGTTGTGCTTTTCTTCCGGAGGGGAAAATGAAGCATGAATTATCCGAATGGCTTGCTGACATGCTCCCCACTATGAGGCAGGTCTGACATAAAGTCCAGCATGCTTCTGCTCCGTGTGGATGAGCATGGGAGATGCTCCTGCTTCTTAGAGGAACACAAATGTGAACAAAAGGAAAGGGTTGTGGTTTTCAGTTTTTAAATCAGTGATGGGCAAAGAAAAGGAAAGGCTGTAGGAGGGATGTAAATGTTTTATGTTTTACTTAAGATAAAGCTCCTTGTTGTTTGCTGTGGCACACAAAGCTAATTGACAGATTACATGATAATGTGAAGAAGTTTAATGAAATCTGCTGATACCCTGTAGAAGATGCGGAATTTGGATGTGCAATTAAATGAGGCCGGGGGTGTGGCTGCGCCATGCTAACGAGGGGACTTAGATACAAACCATTTGCATTCCCGGTGTCTTGTTTCTAAATCATTTCATTGATTATGAAAAGCTCTGCTGTAGCAGGGGAGCTGTAGCTGAAGGGAGCAGAGTCCATCAATCATTACAAGTAGGGAGGGCTCCTGGCCAGCGCTGCTTGGCTGCCTCGGGGAGACCTGGGCTCCTATAAATCCTCACCGGGCGGCTCTCGGTGAGGCAGCTCCGGCTGGCAAATATCGGATGTGTCGGGACAGGAGGGGAGAGGAGCTCAGCCCACCCACGGGAGCTGGGATGACAGCGAGGGTAACCGGGAGCATCTCTGCTGCTGCTGTCGCTAACTTCGTTAACCTTTGCCGGGCAGGGAGCTTTTAGTGCTGTTGGCAGGCAAGCAGTGACGTTAAACTGATTTGGGGTTAATGTTGTTGAGGCTGAAGCTGGTTCTGGTAAGAAGTGCTTTAGCTCGGCCGGCTAGACCCGTGTGCGGACTTTTATCAAGGAATTCAGTATTAAAATAATCCCCCATCAGTGATGGACAGATTTGTTCTCCAAAGGCTTCTTCTGAGCTTGTTGCCACCTTACATGGCTTTGCCTCTTGGGTTTCTGAGCTGAAGCTGATGGGGAATGACAAGCCCTGATTATGCTAAGTGCCGGCGGCTACAAGCTGCAGGCATGGGATTCGGCTTGACTCGCTTCCTACTGTTTTGTACGTTATTAGGGAGCCATAGGAAAAGTAGGTCCTGCTTATCCAAAAATAAATGTGGCGTCCTGATTGTAATTGCAGAGAAAGGCTGTGCCGGAGCCGCTCTCCGGCTTCTCCCCCCGCCTCGGCTCCTGCTGCGGCGCAGCCCTGGCACCGACCGGCGGGCAGGGACCGGGGCAGGGCAGCAGCAACCCCCCGACTTTCGGGGTGCCCACAGCCCGGCAGCGCAGACCGCGCTCCGGGGAGGCTCGGAGACTATTTATGCCTCTTTTTGTGAGAAACCACCGTTTCCATAGCAACCACGAGCATCACATGGTAACCCTGGCTCCACAGCGTGCGAGCCCGCAAGGCGCCTCGCTGCGCCCCGCGCTCCCGGCCCCGCGACGCCCCGACGCCTCGCGGGGTCCCTGGGGGGATGCGGGTCCCCAGAGGGGTGTGGGGTCCTTGGGGAGCGCGGGTGCTGGAGGGGCTGGGGCAGCGTGGGGCTGGGGGCAAAGCATGGAGGGGGCAGCGGTGGGAGGGTTTTAAAGGGGAGGCGAGCCGGAGGGAAAGGAGCGGGCGCCAGGGCTGCGTGCCAGGCTGTGTCGGACCAGGCTCCCTTCCCAGGGTGGGGCTTGGCCACGGCTCCGTCGCGGCGAATCTGTTTCTGCCAGCAGCAGAGATGTCCCAGGCCAGGGTACCTGGTTTCTTGCCCACACCAGCTCTCCGCTCATCCCAGTACGAGCGAGTCCCTCCTCTCTGCCATCTGACTACATCAAGCCCTCCATCTCAGAGCGCAGCCTCTGCCGAAGCCAGCACAGGTCTGGTTTAACTCCTTCTTTCAGGAGCGTTTCTGAGCCGTCGCTGCTGCTCCGGGGCCGAGCTGTGCCGCCCGGCCGTGCTGGAGGGAGTGCCAGGGCCCCGTCCTTGAAGCATGCAGGGTGCAGAATTGATGCCCTGAGGCACGAAATGCAATTGCTCTTCGTTCATTTCCCATGAATTTTATTAAAGCAGTCACAATATATCAATCACCTTTTTAAAATACATTTTTATTCAAGTCAGCACATGTTTGCAATTAAATCCTGCCACACGATGTAGTGTGAATAATTAGAACAATTCATGCGTATAACCGGCTACACATATTTGTAGGGAAGGGATGGTGCCACTCTCAAAATTGCAGCGTAGCTGCCTTTAAACTTGGCAGCATCCTTCCTCCGTCACCCCCTGAGGCAATTTGTGGCACAGAGGGCTTGCTGTCTGCTGCACGCACAGGTCTTGCCTTTGCTCTCTAAATCTCCGTGCCTGTAATTTCCTTGGCTCGCCCTTTGTTCCCACCTCAGGCAGGCCGTAGGTCAAAAAGGCACGGGCTGGATTTCACTGCCGCGCATAAGCGCGCGTCTCTGCCGTTTGCTCCCGTGCCAAGCGCGTGGCGCGGTGCTGGTTAGGGGATGCAGAGCACCGTGCGCGCCCTGAGCCTTGGCTGTGCTGCTTTGCTGCCTGGAAGGTACCGTCCGTGCCTTCCCTCTGGCCGGAGGGCACTGCTTTTCCTGACACGGTCATCGGGTTTTTCTTGCTTGGTTCTGCTATTTATAAACGGTACCTCAGTGACGCCTGTGATGAGGTGAGGAGGTGGGAACATCTTGCAGCTCCCCCCGCTCGGGGGCCTCGGGGGAATTCAGCGAGCCATCCCTGGCGAGATCCTGCTGCCGCAGCCGAATCCCGCGTAGAGGAGCGTGGGGCCGGTCCCTCCTGCCCTGGGGCTGCTCTCGGGGCGCCCTGGGCCGTTTCTCCCCCTCTGCGGGGAGCAGGGCAGCGCTCGCCCAGCGCGGGGCGAGGAGCACCGAGGCAGGTGCTCTGCCCACCACGGCGTGGGAGCTGCAAGGCTCCTTTCAAAAACATCATCTCCGTCCATTGAGGAGAGACTGTTGCTGTCTTAAGCATCCCTTTCCTAGTCCTGGCAAGCATCATGAAGTAGGTCCCAGCAAAGGAGCAATTTGGCTGCTTATGCTGGGGGAAGCTGTGCGAAGTTGGGCGTTTGGGGTGCTCGGGTTGAGCCTCTCGTCCGCGCTGAGGCTCCGTCTCCTCTGTGTTGCTCTCTGCAGCCTCTCCTCTGAGTTTTGACACATGGAGCAGACACGTGCAGGATTTCTCCTGCTCCCCAGCTCATGCCACACACAATCTTGTTCTGATTTTCAAGGCTCCAATAAAGCGTGTCAAAATGCATCAAAGGCTGAATGCAGAAGTGAAGCAAGTTGACTCTGGAGAGGATTTCAGGAATGGAGGGGGTAGGGAGATGGCAGATAAACCCCAAACCAAACACGAACTGCAGGGAACGCGAAGCGTGGCAGAGGCGGCAGATGTGCAGCACAGCTGGAGGGACACAGCATCTTTGGTTTGGCAGGAGAACAAGAAAAAAACTGAAAATAACGTGCCCGTCTTGCGAGGATGTGGTTCGTAGCGAGCTCCTCGTGGGTAGGGACCTCGCCAGCATCACCTGTGGGACGCGGGATTATCTGGGCTCCGTCATGTCACTCACCGGCGAGGGCCCTGTCCCACCTCCGCTGGGGCTGCAGAGGAGAGCAAGTGAATTCAGGTGCTGGTACAGATCCCACGGCTGCGACATCAGCCTCTTGCACCAGGCTGAGGGTGGGCTGCGCGGGGTCCCGTCGTCCCCGTGGGACGGGGCATCCCGTCCTGTCCGCTGCTGGGTGTTCTTCCCTGGGGACAGCCGGCAGTGCCGCTCTGATGAGCTGCCCCGTCCCCTGCCCTTTCCTCTTGGGAGCCGGCGGTGCTCTCTGCGCTGGGAGCCTGCTGCGGTCGCAGCGTCCAGAGCACTCCTTTCTCAGGACGATAAAAGCAGAAGGAGAATTGAACTCGTGGACCAGGCTCAACCATCCATCACGCTGATAGTGCTGGGAAATAAGGCACTTCAAAAGGCGGTATTTTGCATTTCTTCAGATGCCTTGTTGTAAGTGCAGTGACAGAGTTGCTGAAAGCACATTAATTATTAGTAAAGACTTTTTTTCTTTTTATTGCAAGACAAATTAAACAACAGAAGAAACCAAGAGGTGTTACATGAGATGTTAATCCATGGGAGAGTGACAGCAGCAAAAGCCACAAATAATTCATAACATGAAAATCGGGACATTTAATTTTTGGCTTGTTGTTTGCGTTTGGCATTCACGCGCATGCTTAGTTGCCACTTCTCTGGTGCTCCAGTACAGAGGTTTCGGAAGCTGTTAATTCTGGGCAAGGTGATTAAGGCCCTTGAGAGTAAATTGGATAAGGGACCACAGTTTTTTTTCTTTTCTCTTGACTGGGAGAAACCAAGTTGCTGAATTCAGTGCTTTATCGCGTAGCGCTCCTTGCCCTTGATTGTACAACAGGAAAAATGACGCTGTGCAGAAATTCCTGGTGCATCACCGCAAGCAGGTGATCGAATGAGCATCTCCATGGCAAGGCTCAGGACGAGGCATTCAGGTCCCTGCACGGGGCAGCCCTGGCGCAGGGCAAAGCACGCCGGCACCAGGGGTGGGCCAGGCCGAGGGGCTGCTCTGCCCCAAGGTCTCTGATACCTGTTGCTTAAGTGATGGTGCAAAGGCAGTTTTCTTGTATCAGCTGATGATCTCGGTGTGGCTGCTCCGGGTCCACGCACACGTGGGAGCGAATTTGTCCTGGAGTTGTTGCAGGCAGGGAAGCGGGGCCGAGCCGTCTTGGGGAGCGGAGCCCTGCGCAGAGGGTCGCTTGCGGGATGCTCCCCTAAACCTGGTAGCGGTGTTTGGGGGTGGGCTGGGGGGGAAATCGGGCACTGAGAAGCAGTGATTTTAAAAAATTTTTTAAAAAGTTCGGTCAGAAAGGCAGAAACGTAGCTGGAAGCAACCAGTTGGAGGCATGGCCAGCGGGGATGGTGGGAAGCAGTTTCCCTCCCGCAGGTGCCGGCGCTGTTGGCGGAGCACAGCGAGGCAGTGCCCAGAGCGGGGGGACGGGCTCGCCTCTCCTGCTCGCGTCTGGACGTGTTGCACAGGTCGTTGCCACCTCCCACTCCGAGTCCTCTGGGTCTGCAGGGCCTTGGCTGGGTGAGGAAGGGGTTGGGTGTGGGTCTGCGGTCACAGCAGCTGAGTCAGCAAATCTGGGGTGTCTGCCTGTAACTTTTATCCCTGTACCTGAGGCATGCGTTGTAAAGTTTAGACAACGGTTACCCAGGGACTTGGCTCCGATCTCGGATTTAGCTCCTTCATTTGCTGTCTCTATTTAACACGTCCCCTCCTGAGCCGTTGCTCCAAGTGCCGTGGGATCTGCCGGCGCGGGCGCTTGCGAGCAGCGCAGCAGGCGCGTTTGGAAAAGCTGCAAGCCGTCTGCTTCTGACAACAGGCTGGTTAGGTGAGGGATGGGGCTGCCTTTTCAGACTCCCTACCCTGAAATGACGTGAAGTCGTCTGCAGCTACTCAGGGTTTTCATGGTTTTCTGCTTATTGTTTTCGAAATACAATTGACAGTGAAAAATACCAAGGGTAGCCTGCGAAGTGATATAAAAGGCAAAACTTGGAATTAGAAAAACTGTCTTGTTCATGTTTGTCATGTGCTCTGGAACTTTTGTCACCAGTCGTGCGTTTCCCGTTATTAAAAGAACTTCTTTTCCTATTCACTGAGCTCATTGCTCACTAAAAGGGGGCGATGAACTTGATAACGGGGTATACAACAATAAACCTAGAAGCGGCTTGCGGAGGGAAGATTGCCGGAAAGGAGATTACAACAGCATTTATCGGAAACATGACGGGAAGTATTTGCTAGCAGTGGCTGCAGATCGTGCTTCTGCTCCTGCCTTGTGGGTGAGGACCCCGGGGGCGGTCGCAAGGGCCAAGGGCTGCTGCAGCTCGCACCCACCCAGCTGCTGCTCCCACCCAAATGAGGGCCTGCAGCCGCGTTGCTGTCCTGGCTGGGTCTGGATTGCAAAAGCCTTTATTGCAGGGGCACTTCCATCGCTCCCCTTCGTGACAGGTAGACATTCAGCACGTGCCCGTGGCCGGTGGGATTCGGCTGGTGCAAAGCATATCCTTAAAAAGGAATTTGGCTTTGAATATGTCTCTGATGTCAATATGTCGATTGCTGTCCTCTAAAATTTAATGCAACTTAGTTAGCATCTTTCTAGCAGTTGCCAAAAGCTGGAGTCAGCCCCATCAAATGGATTTTCATTAAGCTGTTACAGTCACTGAAACTGCTGAGAAGAATCGTAGCCATATGGCACAAGGTATTTAAAATGAAGTCTCTTATGACACAGTTTGCCGTTCCTGGCGATGCTGAGCTGACATGTGCAGAGGTTACTGATCCGAAGCGGGGCGGGGGGACGCCAACGCCTGAGTGCCAGCGCAAGAGGCGACGACAAACCCCACTGGAAGGAGACCAAGCGGCCGGTGTTTGTGGCGGAGGCCCCGCCGTTCCCGTCCCCACCTGAGGAGGAGGAGACCAAGAGTTTTAGATACTCAGACCTTGGTGTGCAGACCAAGGGCTTCTGCTCAGCCGAACGGTTTGAGTCCAGCTGGCAAGGCTGTGAATCGCACATTAATTCTTCAACTCTCAGCAGGAAAAGCCTCCGAGAGCGTGCAGGGAACGTGTTCCTCCTTGCTCAGCATCCGCGGTTCTCCTCGAGCGTCTCGGAGGCACGCGGTGCGTTGCAGCCACGACATGCCGAAGGCTGCTGGTGGTGGTGGTGGACAAAATCCCCCTTCCACCCTGCTTTTTGACAGCGATGGGCTGCGTAGCGAGTCTCAGCCAAAGGCCAGTCAGTTGTAGGAGCTGTTCGGCACTTGTAGGCAGGGAGAGTCAGAGTGGAATGAAATGATTAGAAATATATAAATATTAATTGCTTATGAACTCCTTTTATGACACTTGCAGGCGGAAGAAGTTAATAAATCACTGCTAGGACTGACCCACAAAACGATAATGCATAGTGTATCGGTGACAAGACAAAAGGAGGGGGGGAAAGGGAGCTTTTCTGGAGCAGGAGAAGGCCCTGTTTTTAGGTCAGGTACTCACACAACAGAGCTGTTTTCTTTTTCCCAGGGCTTCACGTCTAGAGCCTGCCTCTTGCTGCAGAGGGGAGCCCTTGCAGTTGTGCACAGATGCCATCCGCCGGCCTCGCTGCGGTTACAGCATCTCTGTACCAGTCCCTCTGTGGGAAGCAGACAGGTCCCTTGTTCGGTTTATGCGCTGTGACGGGGTCCCTGCACGGATCCCCAGGGAAATATTAGCCTGGGACCTTTCCTATGGTCTGCGTGCAAGACCAGTCCTGGCAGTGAGCGAGCCCGCTTTAAAACACATGGTGCGGAGAGGTGCGTGTTCATGCATTCATTTCACTGCATATTACCTTGACATCCTTTTGATGTACTGCTCTAGCATGTCATCTTAGAAAGGAAAATAGAAGAGTACAGAAAAAAAAATACATTTTAAGACAAGCAAAGGAACCAGCTAACAGCCACCAGACAGAAAAGCTTTATTTGGAGCCAGCAGGTTGCACCAGCCGGGTTTCAAGCGTCGGTGCTCAGGAAGGGCCCCCGGGAAGCGCGGCTGTGCGGGGGCTCTCGGCAGCGGAGGGGCGATTAGGAGGCCACTGCGGAGGGGAAGGGACTTTTGCTCTTCTATTGCATTTATGGGGGACAGGTAAAAGTTTGTTTTCCTGAGTCAGTAGCTGGTACTTGAGTTTAAACGTGTTCTCAGGCTGTCTAGGTTTTAGTGGCAGCTTTGCAAGGGTGATTTGTATAAATGGGTGCTGGTAGTGGATTGCTTGTGTGGAAATCTTCCTTGCTAAGGCGAATCTATTATTTTTTGTCGAATCCTCTGTAATAAATTTTGCCCAAAGCGGTTGTTACTACCAGAGCTTTCTAATTATTTTAGGTAGCCAAGCTTACATATACTTGAATCCTCTTTACAGCGTAGCCTATTATATTCATGCAAAAGCATGAAGGAGGCTCTGCTTCCGTTTATTCTCCTCTTCCCCCCGATCCCCATCCCTCACTCCGCTGCCTTGCTGTCCTTTTCGTCGCTATTACAAAGCAATGCATGCAGAAACAAGCAGTGAAAGCCCCTGCCAGGATCCTAGGTATGAGGAGGACACCCAGTTACGTTTCTGCTCCCTGACGAGGGGACTCGGCCATCCTGCAAGGTTTAGTGAGCCTGGGCTTGCTGCGCTTCCCAGGGGCACGGAGAGCTTTCGGGGAACCACGATCTCCTGTGGCATCGCTGCTCCCTTGTGCATCCAGTGCTTGAAGCCAAGCAAAAAGACCTGGTCCCCGAACAGCACCGGGGGGAGAAGGGTTGCCCCGTCCTTCTGCCAGCGGTTCGGCAACTCAGAGCCAGCAGTGGGACCCGACAAGCTCTTGAGACGGTCAGAGCGACCTGGTGCCTGGCTGTCCCGCTGCGGAGAGCGGGGCGCAGGCAGCCAAGAGCTGCTCCTTGCTGAGATGCTCCAGTGACGGCCAGGCAGAGCAGCGTGGCCCTGCCGGTGGGGAGGATGCACCCGGTCCTGGGAGCAGGGCAGGAGAACGGGAGTGAAGCAGCTCTTGCCCCAAGCCACAGCTACGGGGTTTGCTGCGTGGGTGAGGGAAGGGATGCGGGGAGAGACAGCTCTTCCTTCGGGAGATGTGCTGGGGACACCGGGCACGCGTGGCTGAACGCTGGTCCTGTCTGAGAGGCGTGGACTGGGTCAGGCTGTGTGCGGCGGTAGGAAAAGGCAGTTGCAGTAAAAAAGAGCAAGGGACTGAGGCAGCCCTTGGTGGGACCCTGCGGGTGCCGGCATTTCGGCGAGTGCCGCTTGTGCTCCCGAGTCAAGCAGAGTCGTTGCCAGGTGCCAGTGCTGGCCGAGAGCTGCCAAGTGACCTTAGCCAAGGGCCCGTGGCCACCCCGAGCGGGGCAGCGGCCGAGCACGGGTGCTGCAGCCGAAGGGGACGAGCTGCGTTGCGGTGGCCTGGTACAGCGGGGTGGGACCCGCCGGTACTCGAGTCACCGGCAGGGACAGCACACCGGGGACGCTCCTGGCGCGTGTCGCCTGGAACTGTGCTCTTAATGCATCGCTTGAGGGTCTGCCATTCCAGAGAGACTTTATTAGGTAACTTGAATAGTTGTACATGAATCATGCTGCATAACACTCACGTTGTCAGCATAATAACTGTGTTCGCCTGTTGCGATGCATTACATCCTTGTGGAGTAACAATGGCATATAAAACCTAACCGGCAATATTGAGGCTAACAAATCCTATCCCTGTATCAGAAGTTACTGCTTAGAGAAAAGACATTAAATCCTGTTCCTGGACAAGCCGGTTTAGCCCCTGCTGCTACAAAGGGGGGACAGACAGCTCCATTCGGATGCACACATTAGAGGCAGACTGGACTTGGGATCTGTTGTTAGAGCAGGAAGGGCTAAGCTAATACTGAGCAGCCTTTGATTGACTCTGATTTTTGCAATGAGAGTTTATACTTTGAGCATTGCAGACTGCATGCGAATGAGGGCAATATTACCTGCCTCGGTCTTGGTCGCTGGATTGAGGTCTAATGAGATTCTTTGCTTTGCCTTGTGTCAGTCTGTTGTATTTAAGTGAGATTTCTTCCCTCCACTTTATTTTGCCTTTGATGCAATTCTGCAACACTTCTTGTACTCCTAAAAGGGTCTTTTGGTGTCTTTGAAAGTTCCTTGATGCAGCGTTTCTCTAGTTAGAGTAAATGAAGATTACACCTGGGCAGATGGCAAGAGAAAAGCAGCAAGTATCTTTGCAGAGTCAGAGAGCAAGGGCACCAGCAGAGGAGCTCCGAGAGCACGAACACCCAAATAAACCTTTTTGCTGGAGCTGGGGGCGAGTCGGTGGCTCCAGGCTGGGTGCCTCTGATGGCGACTCAGCCGCTTGTTTTTATAAAGCGTTGCAGGGATCTCGATAGCTGTGAGACCGCAATGCGTTTGGGGGTTCGGGGCAGCCACCTCGGCAGCTCTTGCTGGGGCTGGCAGGCGGGCGCGCAGGAAGCCTCGTTCCCCGCGCCCGCGGGAACAGGGGCGCTTGGCGCAGGGCGGTGGCGGGGGCCTGGGACGTCCCCAGCCCCGAGGCAGAGCCAGCGCTGCCCGAGCTCCGCTGCACAGCCCAGCAGCGACGGGTCTTCCGCCAGCTTTTCTGCTAACGAGATCTCGTAACTTGTTCCTTCCCTTATTGTTTTTCTTCCCAATCAGTAGAATAAACTCTATAAAAACTGTATTATTAGTCTTCATTATGCCCAGGTTTGTTATGATTGTGAATTAATAGACTTTATCTTGGCATTAGTCAGAAGGCGTTGGCCTCTATTTCCCTCTTGAATTACACTGGGGCTTTTTGTTTTAAAATATCCTCTCTGTGAAGCTGCTTCTGGGGTTTCTGCCTCTGCCTGGGCTCAGTCTTTTATAAGCCTCGACCTTCCTGATCTGCACCTTGGCGGTCAGTCCCGAGTTGGATACCTGCAATTGCTTGCACGACGAGGAAGGTGTGAACGGGGGACTGAAGTATTGCTGTCAACCAGATCGCTTTGGTTTGCTTTTCTAAGTGCAAGCGGCCTCGTTGGAAGTTGCGGGGAATGCACAAATATTTAAACAGCTGCCTGAGAACAGCCCGGCCCAGTAAATCACCCAAGCAATTTCCTTCCATGTCTAAATGGAGAAATATAGCAGAGCACCCTTCCAGCTTCAAAACCCCTTCCTCCAGGTTGTAATGATGTTTGCGTTTTATAGAAGACTCTTTATCAGCTCTTTCGTACTGTATAACAAATGGTTAAGCGTGCTTTGAGCCATAGGTGATATATGCTGTAGCTGCTTGTGTACGTGGTATTTCTAGATATGAAAGGTAATGGAGAAGAACAGCCGTTTACAGCTGAAGCTCGCACGTGAGAGATCATTGCGGAGCCCGTGTCTGTGGCCGAGGGCGCTCGGCGGGCCGGGTGCTCCTGGGGTGCAGCGGGGCCGGGGAAACGCCGCCGGCCGCCAGCCGTGCCCGGGAGCTGCTGCAGGCGAGGACCGAACGCTCGGCACAGGCCGACGGTGCGTCAGCCCGCGGACTCCAAATTGTAAAGGTTGGGGATGGGATGAGGACCACGCGTGTTTCACATTCCCAGGTTTATCAAGTTGGTTTCGTTCCCTCGTGGTGACAAGAACCGCTCGACTCAAAGCGTTGCTTTGCCCATGTCTCTGTAGGGACCCCCGTCAAACGTCCTCTTCTGCCTGCCTTTTGTAACTGATTCTGTTTGTTGTCTCTTCTCTCTGCCATGAACAGATGAAGTCGTCCGACATCGACCAGGAATTATTCACGGAAAGTTACTGCAAAGTGTGCAGCGCTCAGCTAATATCCGAGTCGCAGCGCGTGGCCCATTACGAGGTAGGATGCTCTTCGGTAACTCTGCTTCGTCGGTTTGCAGCTCCTCCGCCGCTGCCTCTTCCAGCTGCGGGCTTTACGGGGCGGTGGCGGCTACCGCCTGCCCAGCAAGTAGCTACACCAGCATGTAAAGTTCCTCTCTGAAAACTCAAGATTCAAAAGCCTATTTTTACCGGTGGCCTCCTATTCTGTAAATAATGTCACTGCAATGTTGCCTGCTGCGCGCCTGCTTTTTTCTTCTGTCTACATTTGCAAAGCCAGGCTGCAATTTGAACGTGACTGAAAGCTAGTTTTCAAAGAAACATAGTTAGTAAGGAGATCAATTCAGAGATCAGCAAAACGAGCTCAAGTTTTTATATTAAATGTGCTGCACTGTGCTTTGCTGAGTAGGAATCACTGATTGTGCAGAGAATAGATTAGTATTTGTGCCTGTATTTACGCACTTAAGAGGTAGGCAAGCAATAAACAATTAGAAAGGATATATTATTAGAGACACGTTAGAACAGCAATTAACAGCGCTGCATATCTTCAAAACAAAATTAAATAAATTCCTATTAAACAAGGGGGGAAATTACTGAGGGATCTGCTGCTGTGAAATCCTTCAAGAAAGGAAACCCGCTGCCTGTCCGTGCCTCGGCATCTGCTCCCCGGGGCGCGGGAAGCGTGCGCCAGCGGGGCTGCGTGGCCTGGCTGCGTTTCGCCCCTGCTTTTGAATACACTGTCAGTGGCTGCAGTGTTTCAGCAAAATCAGAATCTGTGCTAAGAGGCCTGGAAGATGAAGTTTCTTCAAACTTTTGCTCTGATTTGGGTGTTTAGCAGTGGATCCGCAGGGGAGACGTTTGTCTCGGCGTGGCCAGTGGAGACATGCAAGAAGCTTAATCAACGTACGGTATGCAAGGATGCTGTGCCGCATTAATAAAGAATGCGACCCATACTGCACGTTTCCTTGTCAGGCGCTTTACATGTCTGTTTTGGGGAATTTCTTAAGCCATCTCCTGTAAAGGCTCCTCTGGCTGCCCTCGGCGTGCAGCAGAGATCCCTGGCAGCTGCGGGGAAGTCTGAGGCTGCAGTTTTAGGGACGCCTTCCAGAGCCTGCGAATGGGCGGCGTGGATGCCAGATTTTGTCTACAGGAGGCAGAAGCCTTGCCGCAGAAACAGGAGTAGCGACTGGTGAGCAACGGGGTGCTCAGCCAATCTCTTTTCTTCTGTGCCTGTAATCGTAGGTATGAGCTGAATCATTAATTCATAGCAGATGTTTTTGAAACGTGGCAAACAACGCGGTTTTCTGTTGTGTATTTCTAGCGCGAGGTGTTGTGCTCATTTGTCATCCCCTGTGAAATCCCAGCAGACGCTGTAGACATTCGGCACGATAATGTCATTCCCTGACCTTGCCTGCTGGGTTGCACGATGCAAAGCAGAGGGATGGAGAGAGCGAGGCGGGCGGGGGCTCCTCCGGTGGCCCCAGGGGCTGACGGTGCCCCTGCCCCGCAGCTCTGCCGCGCTTTGCCGTGGCCCCGCAGCAGCCTCTGCTCTCGACAGGGAGCCTCGGTGCTTTGCAGCCTCTGTTCTGGTCGCCGCTCTGGAGCGTGACACAAATTCTCCGCGTACCCCGGTCCCGAGAAACCCGCGGGTGCAGTGAGGGGGCTGAAAATCTGCCCCGAGGTTTGACGGGGCGGGTGGTGCTGGGTGACAGGCGTGCCTGCGGGGAGCTCTCGCGGGGCGCAGCGGAGCTGTACCCTGGGTGTTTTCCTCCGTGCGGCCGATGCACGAAGCCTTCGGGGCTGCCGGAGCTCGGTGCAGCATCGAGCCTTGCGCGGGAGGTTCCTGAGTCCATGTGCTTTGACTGCAAATGGGAGCGGAGAACGGCTCTGCAGCGCTCCCGGCTCCTTCCCGATGCGAGCTGGACGGGGTTTCGAGAGACCCGAGCAGATAATTTGTAGTGAGTCACTTGTTAGGTGAACTCGGCCTCTTTTTCTCGTCCGACATGGGACAAGCAGTACGCGATTTCCCTGGGTACATTAATCATGGAAAATTATTGGGGAATAATTTCTGCAAACCATTCTTGCTCTGAGGCTGTTTCATAAGGAGTTTGGTCGGAGCCTCTGCCCCGCAAACGGAGAAGGCTGGGCTTTCTGCCAGGCCCCTGCTCAGAAGGTGTTCCTCTTCCCCGGTCCGAGGAGCGGATCAAGTCTGTGGTCAGAATATTCACTTTTATAACATCAGGATTCACAACATGACTGTTCTTGTACAAAACTGTGGTGTTGAATGTACCTGAGCTCCGTCCTGCCCGAGACCGCCAGCCCTCGCTGCAAGCCAGTTAGTTAATAGCAGGAATGTAAAATTCACTGTTTCTTCCTAATTAAAAAGCAGCTGATCACATGTTTCACTCCTTTTATCCCCCTCCCCCCTTAAAAAGCACTCTATCGTCAAAACAGATTCTTTTCGTAGGGAAAAGATCAACTTCAGAAGACTAAATTCTCTGCAAATAAATTTTCATTTAATCTTCTAAAGTTGCTTTGTTTCAGCTTTTTGATTGGAAAAAAAATACGGCCAATATCAAAGCAGACGAGAAAAACGCAACATAAATGAACTTTTTGCACAGAGCAAAACTTTTCATTTTGAATGGACTTGAACTTTATGGGGAAAAGTGAAACACTGCAACATAGAAACTCGGTACTGGCATGGTGCACGCAGCGTCGTCGGAAGAGTTCAGCGTTTCCAGCCAGCTCAGCGTGCTCGCTGTGTCGGGATTGCTGCGTGGGGAAACCTCTGGCACGGCTCCGGAGCATCCGTCCCCTTTGGGTTCCTGGGCGGCGGGGAGCGCGCGGGGCTGGGCCGGCCTGGCTGCCCGCCGGCACCGCCGCGCCTCGGCCGCGGCGCAGCCTGGGCGGCTGCTGGGGCTCTGGGGCTCTGCCTGCACCACGGGGCAGCGCACGGGGCGTGCGGAGCAGCGCGCTGCACCGAGCCTCCCGCTCGGAGCTGGGGAAGGTGCCTGCAGAAGACCTGACTGGAAACCAGCAATCTCAAGCTCCCGGACTGTGCTGGTGATGCGTCTTCCTCCGGGGCTCGGTTTGTTTTGGTCAGCAGTGCCCTTACCCTTACCAAGCCAGAGCTTAGAGAGAAAGGGAATTTATCTGCAGCCGGGTAAGATCTGCAGCCTTTGTGCCAGGCACTGAAATCTTGGCTCCTTTGCGCATGCAAAATAAGACATTTCTCTGTAAGAAAATAGAGGGAAGCAGTGTATGAAAGGGGGTGTTTTTATCTTGCCAAACGGGAATAGTCAGTTCCAATCGCTGTCTCGTCTCCTTCTCCAAATCATCAACCAATAACTCTTCTTTTCTTCTGCGCTACTTTGCCAGGAATAAAAAAATAATTTGATGTCAGTCGTGCAATATTAAGCAGTATTATTTCCAAGGGCAAGTGTAGCGGAAACATGACAAAAGGATCAGAGTATTTGCAGCGCATTTTTGCTTCCAACTTGACATACAGCAAAATACCGCCCTTATTTTATGTGCTTTGTGCAACTGCCTCTGTGGCTTTGTCTGATACGTCTGCTGCGCCTTTGCTCTCCTTTCCATCCCTGCGAAGCTGCCAGGTGCTGCTCTCCTCTCCGGGATTCACCGCAGGGCAGAGCTGAGCTGAGCAGCTGGCCTTGGGGTATCGACTCGTAATGAAGTTGCGGGTGCCCGAATGAGAAATGCCTTAGCAAGCTCTCGGCATACTGTGGTGCTGGGCATCGCAGGAGGTGGCTTTACAGATATCGCTTAGCTTCCACGCAGCGGTAAGTGAGAGATGAGGCGGATCTTACTGGTTGTTGTCAATGCCCAAAAGATTGTGCGTTTGAATATTTGAATTCTTAAAGCAAATTAATATCTTAGTTTGTCCCCTGAAGTACTAGAAAACTCCCTTCCCGTTTCTGCTGCTGGAATAAAGCATCCAAGTATGGATGCCTGATAAAAGCCCTGCTAGGTCATAGCTCGCTGTGCCGCCGTGATGTGCCAAGCGTTCCTCGTGCGTCGGCTCTCCCTTTCCCCCCGCCGGCGGAGCAGAGCTGAGGCGGGATGACTGATGAGATCAGGAATCGCAAGGAAAGGCAGAAGGATGCGATACGCTCCGGGCGAGCGCTGGCTGCATCGGGCAGGCGGTGGCCGAATGTGTGGTGCTGTCTGGCGGAGGGAGGGTATTTCAAGCCTGCTCTCTTGCTCGCTCGCCTGCTCTCAGGTGTGGGGGGACGACTGGCAGAGCCCTTCCAGACGGGACGCTTGATCCGCCGAGGCTGGGCCCAGCCTCCTCCTGATGCTCTTTAATTGTCGCCGGCAGCGGCCGGCTCCTGCGGCGTACGTGGGGCGGAGGGGTGCCCGGGCTGTGCCAGGCTCGGCCACCTCCTCCCGGTGCCGGTGCCCTGGGTGGCGGGGAAGGTGGGTGCGTAGCAATGGGCACTCTGCCAGCACCCTCCTCCTGGGGCACCTTCTGTGCCGGCCACAGAGACCGGGAGCGTCTCGCAGCCATCGACCTCTTTGCTCGGCTTTGATGGCACAGACAGCGTGTGTCTTTCAAGCACAACTTTGAAATTAAGGGATTGATTTTTAGTTGTTGTTGTTTTTAAATGACATTTGTGGGTGGGAAAACCAGAAGGCAGCTACCCAGCATGTGTACCTTCGCACAGAGCTCCTTTTGGGGAGACGGGAGAGCCTGTCAAAAGGCTGGGATTCGGAGCGCACGGTTTGTGCTACAGCAGCTCTATCTCGCATCGGGCTCCTGTGACTGTTATCAGCAAAGCATCGCTATTCAAATGCCATTCACCCCTCAAAGGTATTGCAAAGGAATAACCGAGGCTGCTGCCCCGTGGTCAGAAGCTCTTGCAGTTGCGTGGGTGCTTTACCAGCTGCTTAATGCGCTCAGCAACGCCCGCTGCCCTCTGCAAGGGGAAGAGCCTAGGAGGAACCAGGGGGTCAGAGGGCAGCAGTGATTTGGGAAGCGGCCGGTGCCGCAGAGCTTGCTGACCAGGAGGAGAAGAAATACAGAATGTACTCTGCTTGCTGCAATGCCATTGAAAGCCTGGGCCCCAGAGATGAGATTTTCTGTATTTCTGCATCTCCCCTTCCTCTGGAGCGGGAAGCCTCGTTGCTGCTGGATGCTCTCTAGATCGTCCGTCATTTAACAGTTCCTTCCAGCTCTGTCTTTGAGAGAGGTTTTATCAGTCCCCTTGGTGAGCTGCTCCATGAATTTAAAAAGCTAAGCTTTTTTAGTTAGCTCCAAGTCCTCATCTCTATATAGAAGCGTTCACAGCCATTAGGAGGATGTTACCATTTATTTTCAAGTTTCTCCTTGAAAATCCTGCAGGAAAGTTACCAAATATGCAAAGTTGCTCTCAGATTCCACCCTGAGCTGCATATTCATCACCACATTTGCTTCTTAAGCTGCTATAACACTTTTTGCCATTGTAATCTTTATTGCTTCAGGTGTTCAGATGGTACTTTGCTTTTTCATTTTAAATTGAAGAAATACGCCGGGTCTGTAGGAAGAGAAGCCCGGGAAGGCGGCGTGCTTGTGGTGGAGCCTGAGAGGCTGGGGGAGGGCAGAGGGAAAGTGTATTAAAATTTAAATGCGGAGGGAACTGGGGAGAACAAATAAAGCGCCGTGCCCTTTGGCTCGTCTCCGGAGCCAAGTGCTCTCTGGAATTTCTCACCCTGTCTCCGGAGCGAGGCGGGCGAGCGGTATCGACAGCCTCATCAATACTCCTTGTCTGCGCGAGGCTGGAGCGGTGCTCGGGTTAATCTGCTTCCAGTTGGGCCGTCCTTCTCTGGGAAACTGCATAAAATGATGGCTTGTCTGAAGGAATAATAAACATTGTTTACTACTGGCACATTAGTGCCTTAAGGATCAAGATGCGTGTGCTCAGAAAGGCAATCCTGTGTCTGAAATATTAATGCGGTGGAAGAGCACGTACTCTATTTAACAAAAGAAATGCTGTGCTGGAACACAAGGAGCCGGAACGCTCCGTGTCTGGTGCCAGCTCCCCGCGCGAGGTGCTGCAGGCGTTCCCGGGATGGGGGAGCGGAAAGGCCGCGCTTCAGCTGGACGCAAGGGCTGCGCGGGGCTCTCGTGCGTCAGGGAGTCCGCTGATGTTGGTCGTCTGTTATTGAAGGGAATGCTAACGTTGGCTAGCAATGCCCTCTCTCGTATGTTCTGCCATTGCCGCTGCTTACCTGCCAAGCGTTGGCTTGCTTTATTGAGAGAAACCTGTAAATACTTCAGAGGATGGAGGAGGAGGGGACGTCCTATCTGTTGTTCCTACGTCCTTCCCCAGAACTGCTGCGAATCTGCTCTGCCGTGGTGTACGCGTGCTATATAGTTTTTAGAGGCTGCTCAGCCATTACTGTCATTCTGCAGATTGTGCTGGTAGGAGAACCTTGTCTTGCAGAGAAAAAAAAAAAATCAGGCTAAAGAAAGCTTTTCTGTGGCTTGGTTGCAAAGATGCTGAAGGTACTGTTCTGGTTTTTGTACGTGCAGATGCAGACCTTCTGCAGATTGCCTTGGTACCCAGTCCGTGTAGTGCCGTCTGACAACGGCAGTTAAAATACGCTGCAGTAAACGTGGCCACACGTCGTATAGGAAGGAGATCCGTGGATGTCAGTGTTTTCTGGTGAGGTGCTCGTGCCTCCGCTTCCCTTTTCTGCATGCAGTAAGTACGTACCCACCAGGGCAGGGTTAGCTGCTGGATCGCAGTGTGCTTCAGGAAACCAATGTAGATTAAATGGCACTTTACAAGGTTCCGCGTTACTACGCTGTTGTCAACATTAATGGCTAAACATTATTTTTAATGCACTCCCAGTGTCAACATCTATCGCTAAATAGCAGCAGCAGCAGAGCAGACGAAGCCCTCTCGTACAGCTCCCCTCCAAGGTGCAGAGTCTCGTTGCTGGCTAAAAATAGCTGAAGTTCAAAGGTACTTTCAGAGCAGTGGTAAAATCCACCAGGAACGAGACCCTGAGGCCAGCAGTAATGGGGAGGCACAAGGGATGTCACATTAAGCTTACGCGGAATAAAAGCCGTGAAACGTTGCTGTTACCCAAGCCAGGCGCGCCCTGGCCAAGCCGTCCCCGGGAGAAGTCCCTGCAGCTCCCGCTTCCCCGGCACCCCCTTTCTGCTCCCGGTGCACGGCAGGGCACCTGTTTGTTCCAGGTATTCACTCTTGCTTTTCTTTAATATTTTAAACTCGCAACCCGTGTTTGGATTTGGGTTCCAGGTGTTTGAAAGCGGCGTCTTTAGTTATCGTCGTGTGCTGTGACAAACCGCGCCCCCGCGCCGCGCCGGGCTGAGCGGGCTCTCAGGAGTGACGACTAGCACTGACGCGCTTTAAAAGCGATTTGTTTCCGACACGTAAAGATAGAATGGGAACAACGGCGGCGCTGCCGGTGCGTGCCGCTCTGCGGAGCGCGGTGCCGGGCGGCTTGTGCGGGGAGGAGACGGTGTGGTTGTGTTAACTCTTCTGCTTCCCACCTGATGGCAGGACGAGAGTTCTGTACCAGCACTGAAATTCATCCGCACCTCGAGCATCGGTACCCAACGGCGGAGTGGCCTTGAGCTGAGAAACCTCAGCTGCAGCTGCTTGACACGAGTAGCTGCAGGCAAACAGCAAGGGTTTAGCTTGCTGAGCGAAGCATGTTTCGGAGGTTCGCTCCATCCCCTGCATCCCTTTTCCCTTGGCTTGTTCACAGGGAGGCGCGCTGCCTGGAAAAAAACCCTAAAAACCAATGGAAAAGTAACTTCATGGTTGCATTAGCTTAGGTGTAATATTCATCTGCAGAAGAAATGCGAGGCCGCGAAGTGAGAAGGGACTTTGAGTGCCTTTGGGGAGGACCAGAAGCCTGCGGGCGATCCCAGGAGATCCCGGGCGCTGGGAGGCAGGTCCGCGGGGCACCGGCAGCCTGCGAGCCGGGTGCTGAGCCCTGCTGCTGGTGCCACGCTGCTCCGGCAACAGGCCGTAAAGAGAGTTATTTTCCTCTCTGCAGGGTACGCTGCGGTGCGTAGGACAAGAGATACTTTGACTACAGTTGAAATCAATATAGGAAGCTGTAAAATTAAAGATCAGATAAGCTGAAACGGTGACTCCTGAGACACAAAATTCATGCCTGGCTGTTCTGGAGGTCTGCAGGTATTTATCACGCAGGGAGCTGCAGAGCCGAGCCTGGATCCGTCTGGATCAGGCAGCCGTGAGAGGGCAGGGCTGGGTCCCGGGGGCGATGCTCCAGCCGTGGGCGATACCCTGTGGGTACCCGCGGTACCCACCCACGCGGGGTACCAGCGCCAGCCACCTGGTCTGCCTGTGCGATGGGGACTGCACCAAGGGGAAAAAACCAAAGGTGGCATTTTCTTTTCCATTGCACAAGCGCAGTCGGAAACCCTTGTCTCGGGGGGCCTCCTGGGCTGGCGGCGTCAGCCCCCTCCGCCTCTGTGCAGCGTTAACGTTCCGAGCGCGGCAGGACGGGAAGGGGCTCTCCTGGAGGAACGGCATTTCATGTGGCCGCAGGGGCTCCAGCTCACGCTGGAGAGGCGGATCTAGCGGGTGAGATTTTTCTCTTAGGAAGGTGAGTGAAGCAACGACAATGTCGATTATGATTAAAGTTGTCAGGCTTGGACTGGACGCTTTGACCCCGTGCGATGGCAGAGCGGCAGACACGGCAGCCCGCTCGCTCCCTGCGAGTCGCTGCCTTTGGGTGCAGCAGGTCGCTGCTATTCGTTTTACTGGGAGCTTCTGTAGTCTTGTTTTTGTATTCTTAAAATTGCAGTCATCGAGATTCGGGAGAAGCTGCTGGGGCCTGTGAACTGCTCCCAGCCACGGGCACCCATCTCAGGAGGCTGTCCTTGTCCCTGGGGAGGGGATCCACGTTCAGGGTCGGCTTGGCGAGCGGAGAGAAACGATCACAGATTTAGAGGAAACGAAATGAGCTAGTGGTTGAATAGATCATCAGTAATTGCCTTTACGTGTAAGCAAATCAATGTCCAAACTGGTAATATGTCTACCTGTTGCTTTGAAGAAGCCAATTTCGTGGGGTGAAAATTCGGCTGCGTGCAGTTGGGAATTACGGACGTGTATCTGTGTGCCCAGAAAGTCAAAGCATGAGTAGGCGCTTTTTAAAAAATTAACTCAAGGAGGAAAAAGGGGAAGTGGATAGAAATGACCATAAATTATAAATGAGGCTTTGCAAAAATTACAAAGGGAGAAAAAGGACATTGGCACCCAGCAGCGTCTGGAATAACAGACGGGAGTTTGTCTCTGCGGCGAACAACGGGGATCTTGACAATAGCGTTTGCTGGTCGTGTGGGTAGAAGAGGCAGAAAAGGGAAGGCGTTTGCTGAAAATACTTCTGTCCTCTATTTAAAAAAAAGCAGAGGATGTTGTTATATCACAGAATGAGGAATAAATTGGTTCTCTTCCAGTAGAAATTTGGAAGTTTGTTAGGCAGCAATGATGAAATCTAGCATGTTGGTTTTTTGAGTCAGCGGGTCCAGTAATTTGCAAGCGAGTGCTTGAAAAGAGCTGGCCGGGCGCTCTGCGTCGTCACTGCTGCTCCGGCGCCGGACTTGGAAAGTGGCGGAAGTTTCCAGGAGAAGGGCGAGCGTGGAGCCAGGCACGGCAGCACCGGGGGACGGCCGTGGGGAGCGGGGCCCCCCAGCTCGGCACGGCTCCTGAGCGAAACAGGCCCCGGAGAGGGACTCGAGTAGGTAGCTCCAGGGGGACGATGGGATTGGTATTCTGCGTGAGGTTGAGAGAACTGGGTCTGGCCAAAATAACTTTCTCTCTTTTGATGAGATTACAAGTAGGGCCAATACAGATAATAAAAGTTGGTGTAATCATATGACTGCATGTTTCATGGCAATTTAATTAAGAAACTGCCAGCATACCAAAAAATCAACACAGTACACACTAAAAGGATTAAAATCCAACCAACAGGCTTCTGAAAAAGAATTTATTACAAACTAGGGGAAGCCACAGCCATTCGGGCTGCCATTACGGCTCCTTTCTTCATCTCCCAGCCGGGTGTCCCTGCCGGCGCTCGGCACGGCCGCGTGTGCCCCGGTGCCGTGGGGCTCTGGTCTTCGGCTGGAGAACAGGGCACAGAGGAGGGCGAGCGAGAGAGGAAAGGCAGACCGACCGAAAACCTGATGCTGCCAGCAGAGGAGTGAACAAGCAGATGATAAAGTGAGCTATGGGGAATAGAGAAATTAGATCAGATGCAAGCGCGGCCTGAGGAGAGCAGCAGGAACGGTTGATTTGAACCTGGCGAGGTGGCTGGGGGTACGGGAAGAAGTCCCTCACAAGATGGTGAAATGTTTTAGCCTGTCAGGTCAGCTTAAATCAGCGGTGCAAAGCGGGAGCAGATCCCGGGGCCGCTGCAGGCTGCTGACGGGAGGGCTCCCCGCATCCCCCGGGCAGATCGTGGGAAGGAGGGATCTCAGTCTCCGCGCAGCCTGGCAAAGCCCGGGCTAAAGCCTCCAGCGGGGATTTCTGGCCTTGGAAAGGGAGATGTGTCTCAGCCCTCCCCGGGGACAGTGCTGCTGTTGGTGCGTTTGCAGAGAAGCTGTGAAGCTGCGATGGCAGCGAGCAAACCCTCCATGAGCCAGGGCGAGCAGGGCTGCTGCGTCTGAGGCCAGCTCGGCCGTGGCTCCCGGGGTCCCGCCAGCTGCCGCCGCTCCCACAGAGCCGCGATTGTCTGCTCTCGCCGCACTGCTGCTCGCTCTGGGCGTAAGTGTGCTGCAAAACTTGATTTATGCAAAATCAAATTGCGTTTCATAGCACAATTTAGCTCTGCTTTGCCCTTTTATGTTTTAGGGTTGAATTGCCAGAACTCTGCTGCCTCTGCCACAGTCCTCTGTATTAAAGTAGATTTGATATAGACAGAAATGATCCATTTATTTACTTTTATTGATGAGCCTTCTTACAATAGCACATGAGCTTGCAATGCAGAAGCCTGCAGTTGCTATGTGAAAACAGGCTCTTTCTAAGCTGCACCCCCCTCCCTGCATAGAGAGGGTTGTTTTTAAGGCATATAGTATTAAGTTAGACTTCTTGCCTTCTAAAGGGGTTGTTTCCAGACCCTAGAGACAGAGAATTTAAGTGAAAATGCCTTTGGCGTAACACTTTGTAAAGCTACAAAAGAAATATTCACGGGCACAAGAATACTCTCTTCGTGCACCCTAAGGTAAAGTTGTGGTGGCTACTGATGAACAGGCAGGTATCTCCAAAGGCAGCGTTCTTCTTCCAGACCATGGATTTACAGATGTGTCAAGGTTTTGACTTTTTCTAAGGCTTGTACGTGCGGTGAGACGGATCAAAATGGGCGCTGGATGTGCCCTGAGCCCACTTTATCCCGGTTTCCCGACTCCTGTACGTGGCTCTTCCTTTGGCCCCTTTTCCCCCGTGTATCTGTCATAACTTGGATGGCGGTGGCTAGCAGATGCTCAGCTGGCCAAGCCAGCCCCGGCCGCGAGCTGTCCTGCAGGGACCTGCCGGCGGGTCTCTGCCTGGGGCCGGAGGGCTGGGCGGCTGGCGGGGAGGCAGCGATGCCCTGGCAGCGCTCGTTGCCGTTGTCCCCGCTGTTCTCAGACGTCCTCCTGGTGCCGTGTCCTCCAGAGCTCCTTCAAACACGCAGGGGCTCGGAACGGGATGGCGGGGCCCGGCTGGCGCTCAGGAGCGCGGTGAGTCCCTCCTGCGCGGCGGCGGCGGTGCTGCCGATGGGGGCTGTGCCACCCCCTCCCTGGCACTTGCCCTTCTCGCGCCTCAGAGCTGCAGATTTCAAGTTGCTTTGTGGAGGGGAAAAGATAACCCGCAGGGCTGTTTGCAAGCAGCACGCTAAGAATAATCACTTTGCTCCTGCCTTGGTGTTAGGATGATAAATACACATGTAAATGTAGAAAATACCAGAGATAAAATGGGTGACAAATGGGCTGTGCTACCTCCGCTCCCTGAGAGGGAATGAGATGCTCACTGCATACTTGCAAAGGCCAGGGATGATTTTAAGCTCCGCTTTTATAACCGTAGGATAATAAGGCTGCATAAGGAGCCATGTAGTTTTAAATTTTGCCAAACATAAGTTATTTCTTTTACCTTAGCTTTCACAAATGCAAACAAGCGCATAAGTAAAGGTGAGAGGTGTTTTACAGAAGGTTGAAGCTTCGCTGCCTTTTAATGCTGACATTTGGACATCATTTATGGCACAGCTGAGTGCCACGGAAAGGAACACTAAAAATGACTACTGTTAAAATCTTGCCTTTTCATCTTACAAAAAAACACCAAAAAACCCACAAACTTTTCAACCTTTAAATTCAGCAGGCTATGCTTGTGTGCGAGTGAGCATCATGACATGCTGGATTAACTCACCCGAGGGAAGGGCCTCGTGACTGTGGGATGACTCGAGGCTGGCTGGCTGCTCCCAGGGGTGTAAATTCAGGGAAGGAATTCAGCTGAAAAGCTCTGGCCACGTCACCTTTATGGCGCGCTTGGCTCTCCTCCATCCAAAGAGGGACGGCGGTGGCTTGTCCTGTCCCCTGCCCCGTGCGAAGGGGCCGGCGGTCGCCTGTCCCCCCGCGCCCTGCCCGGGGCGTGCAAACCTCCCCGAGGTGAAAGCAGCCGAGCAGCCTTCGGGCAGAAAAGCAGGAGCGCGGCCAGACTCCGAGGCTGACTTCGCACATCTGTCCTTTGCGTTTCAAGCGTTTATCTTGTCATTTCTTAATTGCGCCATTGCTGTCTGGACTGCTAATCGCTGGGAGCTGGAGCTTTTGGGGTTTCCTGCGCTTAGCTCTGACTACAGCAGGTCACATTTTCTAAATGCATGCAGGAAGACGAGTTAGGGAAAGATATTTGACATTATTTATCTTGACTGATTTGCTCTATTAAAAAAAATTATTGCATAGTCACATTTATGCATACAAATGTAGCTCTCTGCAAATGTAGCTCCGAGTTCCCACCACAGGAAAAAGAATGTTCCAGAACATGCTAATTTAATATTTTAAAATTGCAAATCTGGGATCTGAAATTATAATATTACGGTGCCGTTGTTCTATGAGGCAATCAGAAATGGAGATTCAGAGACAACATTTGCATAATAATAGCTGCCGTGCAAGCCTGGGCTCTGGGTGCAGGTAGTCCGTAGTTGCAGTCTTTTTCCCCCCCTTACATCTACTGAAAGACAAGAGCTGACTGTAAGGGAGGGTTTTGCAGGTTTATGTCTGTGCTCCTGCTGTAGAAGCTTTTAAATCTTCCTTTACGTTTTGCAAATCACGAGGATTGCTTTGTCTGTTGATGCTGGCATGACCAGGACATCTCCCTGTCTCTCCTCGTCCTCCCCTGCTGCTCCGGTGGTACCCGAAGGCACGAAACCTGCCCTTGCTGCCCGCTGTGTCCCGCATGGGAAGGGTCTCCTCCAGGCATCTCTCAGCTCTCCCTGATTCCTCTACAAAAATACAGGTCCCCGCGGTATAAATAACGTTTGAAAAGTACGTGCCCGCTGGGTGCCTTCCTTGGGAGAAAGCACCAGAAGTACCGGGTCTGCTTTGCCGCGGGAAGCCAGCCCTCTGGCTGCTTACTGGGGCTTGGTGTGAAGGAGCAGAGCGGGTTTGGGGACCGGTGGCCGCTGCTGATGCTGGAAAGCGCGGTCTGCATCTGTCCTCTGCGGTGGTGGAGGGCGAGGACTCTGCCGGGCAGGACTCGGGGAAGCAGAAGGACCTCGCAGCGGTGCCTGGGCTCCTGGGGCTGCTTTCTGCAGCAGCCAACGTCAGGTCAAGCCTGGGCTTTGCTGCGCTGGCACTGCTTAACCCGGAGCGCAAACCCTCCCGTTTTCCTGGCCGCCTGGGGGGTTTTACTCTTCAACTCCCCTTGGAAATGCTTGAGAGAGGAGGAGGGGCTCAGGCTCAGCATCCGCGTAGTTCTTATCCCCTCTCTGCAGGGCCAGCGCCAGCTGTGTACGAGGAAAGCGGTAGATTCCATAACACACAATTACCGGATAATTTACCCATGGGAGAAATTTCTTTCAAACCTTTGGCAGGTATCAGTTGGCTTATTTCCTAGAGCGTGAGGTTTTATACCCCTTACGTATTTTATTCTCCTCTAAGCGTAGGAGCTGTGGATTTCGGTTTGTGTGTGTGCGTCTGATCCCTCCCGATGCCATCTTGTCTCCGCCTGAAGCTAAATAACCCTGATGTTTCCAAGCTCTCCCGCTATGGAAACAGTCTGATAGCAAATGTTGCTCGTGTCTCGCCGCCTTTATTCCCGCTGTATCTGCAAGGGGCTGCAGGCAGCAGGACTCGGCGAGGGGGGTGGCCCGTTTCTCCTGCTAATGGCAGGTGTCACGGTCATTCCACAGTTCCTTGCGGCTTGGTGGACAGCTCTGTAAAGCCTCTGTGAAACGCAGATGTTCCTCCCCTGGGTCCTTCCCTCCTCCCGTGTTGGATACGTATGTCAAGGGGATGTGAAGTCTTATTGCAGATTGGTGTTGTATGCACAGTAACAGAGCCTCTTGCTTTTTGTAACTTCATTTCTTGCATTTTCTTTTCTTTTTTTTGTTTTCTTTCCAGAGTCGGAAACATGCCAGCAAAGTTCGTCTCTATTATATGCTTCATCCCATAGATGGAGGCTGTCCAGCTAAAAAGCTCCGGTCAGAAAACGTGGGTATAATTTAAGTCCCTGTTTACTCAGCTGCTCTGTGAATCATTGACTCTGGGCTACAGCATTTTTTCTGTTCCAGCCACAGATGATCAGGTACCCAGAGGTAACATTTAGATTAGCTGAAATGCTAAGTAACTGGGAATAATTTTCAATAAGCTATACAAGAAATATTATGTGTTTCAGCAACAGTAATTGCATTTTTAGTTATTCGAATGTTCTTTCATCGGAAAAAAATATGCTGAGAGCAAATATCCAGCGTTTATTCAGTTTAAGTGCAATGGCCAGGGTTTTGCTGGCGAGCTCCTGCGCGCAGGTGAGGCAGGGCAATGGCCGCAGGAGGCTTGTGCCCGCGGGCGGCCGGGGTAATTGCGAGGGTGCCGCGTACGGAGCTGTTGGCTACGCCCGGCGCGGCGGTGCCGCGTACGGAGCTGTTGGCTACGCCCGGCGCGGCGGTGCCGCGTACGGAGCTGTTGGCTACGCCCGGCGCGGCGGTGCCGTGCCCTCCTGCCTGCGGTGGCATCGCCGCATCGTGGCTGGAACCCCTGAGAGCCCCCGGGGTGAGCGGAGAGGTCACCGGAGAGCAGAGGCACCTCCGGAGGGCTCTTCCAACCCCGTTTTTTCTGAGAGTTGATGAAAACGGAGTGCTGGATCCGAAAGGCTCCTCGCAAAGTTTTGTGGTCAGTCTGCAGTTTTAAGAAATTGCAATCGGGTTCTTCAATTGCATTCAAATAAGCAAACAAACCTGAGGAAATTGGACCAGCTCGCAGCCGTTTGTCAGGCAATAAAAGGAGACTAAATTTATAAGGGACTGATTCACAGTGAATTATTCATTCAGCTCCTTCCCATGTTCTGGGGCCAGCGTGAGAGCTGTTGATGAGGTTCCCAGCAGACAGCATCCAAACCATTTCAGATCTATGGGAGTGTGGCTGTGGATTAATGCTATCAATATTTAGTGCGGTATCTTCTAATTAAAGGGAGAAGCATGCAAGTTTTGCCAAAGGAATCTGAAAGCTCCTTCACACAGTAATTAAAATTTTAGTGGAACTTTTATGTTGCACACAGGGTAATTGCAGATGCAAGCTATCCCTTAACAACAGAATCTTATAGTATTTTTATTGAGTTGTTAATTACAGAATGTGAAAGGTACAGTGGACATGCACATAGAGACTTGGAACACGGTCCTCTGATGAGCTTCATTGCATTCATTTGTGCTTTTTATTTATTAACGGTTGGACTCAATGATCGTAAGGGTCTTTTCCAACCTTAATGATCCTATGATTCTGTGATCTAACAAGAAACCACATAGCTGCATGTACACCTTAGGGTAGGGATATGGTGGAGAGAGAACCAAAGAGACCTCCAACAAGTCAAAGCTGACCGACTTCCCATTTCTTCTGGGAAAGGCGACAGTGAGAAGGAATGTAGCTCTGTGGTTGCTGGTGCTTGATTGTGCCGGGGCAGCCCTTAGTGGGGGATGAACTAACAGCTCCTTATGCAGAAGGTGGATGATAGGCTATGCAGGACCTAAATTCTAAAATTGTTTATGTTATAAGATGATAGCAGGGAAAATCTGCCGACATTTACAGCTCAAAGTAGGCCTGTTGCTGATCAGATATTAGCCAAACCTTTGTATTGAAAGAGAACAGAAATATTCAGGACATCCCTAATGCTGCCTGCTAACCATTGCCATGCTGCAGTGGGTGCCGCTGCATGGCCCCGTGCAGGGGTGCCGCGGCGTTAGGCAATCCGTGGCACACCAGCTTTGACGAATATTAAAAACCATCTGTGAAAAGCAATTAAATTTCTGTGTGGAAGCATCTGCAACTAAAAAGGGAATATTAGCCTTTTTTTCATCAAAAACTGCGCTGTTACATGACCGCATGCCATTTGATTTGTATGCTTTTGACCCCAAAACTGAACACCTTCTCTGTCTTCCACCTGGCACGAGGGAGGAGAGGCTGCCGCGGTTGTAGATACTCGGTGCAATAGGCTTGGAGAGAGCATTTGCTACCTGACCTTTCAGGGAGGCGAAGGGTAGTATTTGCTGTTGTTTGAGGACTATAAAAATATTCTGCGTTCCCCAAACACCCATTATCCTTTCCTAGTAAGAAGTACGAGGCTTATACTATTAGTCTTGGCTGGATTAACGACTTAGTTGTTGGGCTGTTCATTATTGGTTTAATTTTTTTGTGGAGGAGGGGAACAACCTCATGCCTTTGGTGTACTGAGGGATCGTTGACCTTTCATTTTAAATTTCTGCTTAACATTTCAGCTGAAAGCAATCAGAGAAGGTTGCTGCCTGTGTCAGGGCCCCTCTGAAATGAGGAGTCGTATCCTCAAGTCGCAGGATTGGTGAATCAGTTTTAATCAGCCTTTTCTCACTACCTTTAAAAAATAGGACCCCGACTGATGATCAGGACAGACGTGAGGAAAAGTTCTGATCTGCTACGAAATGCGTTTTGGGGGATGGGAGAAAAGCCTTCAAATTCTTTCTAGCCCTATTTGTACTATAAGATAGTAAATTGCTTTAACCAGCACCATCTTCCTTAAAAAAGAAAGGGGGGGTAATAGCAAGGAGAAATTGCTTGGGGGAAGATAGCAGGGTATTAGATTTTGTTGCTGAGGGTAACGCGTGTCCTGCCAGGCGGCGCTGGAGCCGGGTAAGCCAAGAGCGGTGCCTCTCCGAGGCACAAATGGTGCCGGCGGCTGCCTTGGGAGGCTTGGCTTCAGTTCCCAATCAGCAAGGAAATCACAGTTTTATAACTTCTGCTGCAAAATTTACTGCATGCTATAACTTAAACCTTCAGCGATTACACTGAAACTAAGATGAAATGTCTGGTTTTAGAGCCAACGTTCTTACTGTGTGTTTTGTACCTGATCAGAGGTTTTCAACCAAAAGGTCAGGTATTGGTTTCAGTGGAAGGCTGAATTTATTCTCCGACAGTTTTAAATACCCACCGAGCCGCAGCTGAGCGGTGGGAGCCGGGGTCTCCGGCCGAGGAGTCACCCCCGTCCTTGCCGAGCTGCCCGTGGCTCTGTCCCTGCCAGAGCGGGACCGTGGGACGCGCGCTGCCCTTGGCAAGCACCCCCCTTCCTTAACTTCGGGCTGGCTTTCCTTCGGAGAACGTATAGGTCCTAGGATCCTCCGAGAATTAATGAGCGTTTCAGATTTAGATAGCCATAAACTGGTACTGGCTCTTTGCTTCTACCACAAGAAAAACAGGCTCCAAAATGGAAGTGGTCTAAATTTCACACAGAGCGTTACGGAAAATAGCTCTTTAGCAGCAACACCTTCTTCACGCGCAGAAAATTAACTCAAATTTAAAAGATCCGTTGCAGTGCCTTGGGTGCTGTGGTTTATATTGCTATATTTCAAGGGTTTGTATAATCTTTTCTTCTTAGTAAAACCCAGGGAGATGAAGACAGTAGATTTGTATCTGTGGGATAAAAATCCTTACTTTTCCTGAGGATTGCTTAAGGAACATCCAGCAAAGGACCGCAACTGCCTGGCCCTGTGTGAGGATTACGCCTTTTAGCAGCTTGTTAACAGGCATCTGAATAACTGAAGTTAATTCTGTTGGATGTACGAGATTTGCTTTGAAGTGTATAATATTACAAGAAGAAGCCCTGTGAATTAGGCTGGCTCGGCACGGCTACGGAGTGGGGGGAAGATGAGCGATGTCAGCGTTGGGAAACGGATGCTTTCTCTCTGAGGCCGCGGCGTCTTTTGTTGTGCTTCAGGTTATGCGAGGCCGTTTGCCCCTGTCAGCGCTGCATCTCCGCAAAGGTTAGCGAGAAGGGATCGTCTGGAGGAGACTGCAAAAACAGATGGTAGAAATATTCCTTGCACATTGTCTGGCTTCATGCAGCATAGGGTTAGAGAGTTGCTTGTGTGGGTTTTATGGAAACTAAATTGAGATGTTACTGCCTCTTTTGACTGAGCTGGGCGCAGGAGCAAGAGAAGTGGCGAGGAGAGAAGGATGAGTGCACACGTGGGTGCAGAGCATCCCTGGAGATGGATGAGGGCACACGTGGGTGCAGAGCATCCCTGGAGATGGATGAGTGCACACGTGGGTGCAGAGCATCCCTGGAGATGGATGAGTGCACACATGGGTGCAGAGCATCCCTGGAGATGGATGAGTGCACAGGTAGGTGCAGAGCATCCCTGGAGATGGATGAGTGCACAGGTGGGTGCAGAGCATCCCTGGAGATGGATGCGGGCACAGGTGGGTGCAGAGCGTCCCTGGAGATGGATGAGGGCACACGTGGGTGCAGAGCATCCCTGGAGATGGATGAGGGCACAGGTAGGTGCAGAGCATCCCTGGAGATGGATGAGGGCACAGGTGGGTGCAGAGCATCCCCGGAGATGGATGAGGGCACAGGTAGGTGCAGAGCATCCCTGGAGATGGATGAGGGCACACGTGGGTGCAGAGCATCCCTGGAGATGGATGAGGGCACAGGTGGGTGCAGAGCATCCCCGGAGATGGATGAGGGCACAGGTAGGTGCAGAGCATCCCTGGAGATGGATGAGGGCACACGTGGGTGCAGAGCACCCCTGGAGATGGATGAGGGCACAGGTGGGTGCAGAGCACCCCTGGAGATGGATGAGTGCACACGTGGGTGCAGAGCATCCCTGGAGATGGATGAGGGCACACGTGGGTGCAGAGCACCCCTGGAGATGGATGAGGGCACAGGTGGGTGCAGAGCGTCCCTGGAGATGGATGAGTGCACAGGTAGGTGCAGAGCATCCCTGGAGATGGATGCGGGCACAGGTGGGTGCAGAGCGTCCCTGGAGATGGATGAGGGCACACGTGGGTGCAGAGCATCCCTGGAGATGGATGAGGGCACAGGTAGGTGCAGAGCGTCCCTGGAGATGGATGAGGGCACAGGTGGGTGCAGAGCACCCCTGGAGATGGATGAGGGCACAGGTGGGTGCAGAGCGTCCCTGGAGATGGATGAGGGCACACGTGGGTGCAGAGCATCCCTGGAGATGGATGAGTGCACACGTGGGTGCAGAGCGTCCCTGGAGATGGATGAGGGCACAGGTGGGTGCAGAGCACCCCTGGAGATGGATGAGGGCACAGGTGGGTGCAGAGCACCCCTGGAGATGGATGAGGGCACACGTGGGTGCAGAGCATCCCTGGAGATGGATGAGTGCACACGTGGGTGCAGAGCATCCCTGGAGATGGATGAGGGCACAGGTAGGTGCAGAGCATCCCTGGAGATGGATGAGTGCACAGGTGGGTGCAGAGCACCCTTGGAGATGGATGAGTGCACAGGTGGGTGCAGAGCATCCCTGGAGATGGATGAGTGCACACGTGGGTGCAGAGCATCCCTGAAGATGGATGAGTGCACAGGTAGGTGCAGAGCATCCCTGGAGATGGATGAGGGCACAGGTAGGTGCAGAGCATCCCTGGAGATGGATGCGGGCACAGGTGGGTGCAGAGCATCCCTGGAGATGGATGAGGGCACAGGTAGGTGCAGAGCACCTCTGGAGATGGATGCGGGCACAGGTGGCTGCAGAGCATCCCTGGAGATGGATGCAGGCACAGGTGGGTGCAGAGCATCCCTGGAGAGCAGGGGCCTGCCCCGAGCAGGCTGGGGGTTGACCGAGCCCTGTGCCCTGGCTCGGGCTGGGCTCGCCCGGCCATCTCCCCGGGGCAGCCTGATAGACAAGCGATGTTATTTTACCAGCTGGCTGCACAATCCTGTCAACGCGGTGCCATTCAATGGGTGACAAAAGACAGCCGGCTCGGGTTCCCCCGGCCCATCTGGTTACAGGTAAAACAGCCGCTGACAAAGGAGAAGGCATAATTACCCTTCAGGGCTGGACGGCGGCTCGCTGCAGGAGTTCGGGTGGCGGAGGAGGGAAGGGGGGCGATTCTGCTGACGAATGCTACAGGCTTGGGTGAACGCTTAAGACCACTTGAGCCCCAACATCTGCATCCCGCTAGCAACAAGCAGCATTTAGTGTGTGGAAAATGGCTGGCCGTTAGAGAGCGAAGGTCTGGCATGGTTTGTGCAGAGGCTGGGGCTCTCAGAACGACCAGAAAACTGGGAACACCGCTCTGCTGCAGGCGAGTGCCAGTCTCGTGGCCAAATGCCCATCCAGGCTCCGAGGCGCTCGCCCGGGGGCTTGGGTGAACTCGGATAAGCTGCGCAGCAAACCGTGGACCAGCGTAAATGGGACCTTGGGCTCTAAATGAAGTGTCCGAGGGATGTTTGAGGGGGTTTACATTTTTTAAACTTTTTTTTCTAACTGCAGTCTATCTGTGAAAGTAGGTTGGAAGGAAAAAATGTCACTGAGGAGCAGACGGGGCAGAGGAAGAGACCCTGGTGCGTAAACACTGAAGTGTATCACCTTTTCAAATGAGCTCTGTTGGAGGCTCTTTATATGTTACCACCGCTGATGATCAATAGAGTCTGGGAATTTTTGACTCTGCTCTTAACTTTCAAGTGATTTCCCTTTGAAGACATAAAATATCTTGAGAGAAACGTATTTAAAAGAAGTGCAAATTACACTCAGAACAGTACTTCTCAGCTCTTGAGATTTCTCCCTAAGGTTTAAGTTGATTTATAGTTAACAACAACAGAAAAAAGGGATGACAATGGGTCCTTTTTTTCCCCAATTGTGCTTATTTTGGGGGAGAAAATGACCTTAAGTAGTGGGTTGGGCGTTGACTGTGTGGTCGGTTCGCTCTCCCAAGTGTTAGCCTGGGCTCGGGCTGGGCTTCGGTGGGAGGGCAGCAGGCGTGGGTGCTCGGCTGGAGCCGTTTCACCCATGTACATGGGGCAGCTGAAGAGCCGGGCCCTTTGTTCTGTGGGTGAACGTAAGCGTGACGTTTGCAAAAGGGGACCTGGCTTTTGGACTGCATCTGACTTTCCCTTGGCCTCCGCTGCCCCTGCAGCAGCGCCGTGGTTTCCAGCCGTGCGATGTGCTTTGGGTGCGCGGGGACGCGGTCCCGCGGGGGCGGCCAGCGCGAGACCGCTCCTCTGCCCCCGCGAGCGCCCGAACCTTTGCACGGGGATGAATCGCAGAGTGCGTTTGCAGCTTGTTGTGAAGTTGTTGTGAAATGAAGATTGCAGCTTCTAAAGCAGACTATTTTCTGTTTTGACTGTATACCAGCAGTTGGAATACTTGCTTTAAAAGAAAAGAAAAGAAAAAATAGAAAAAGTGCACGACCGTCTCCAGATGGCTTGTCACCAGAGGGAGTTTCACCCTGGCACAGGGGCCAGATCTGACCATCTTGTCCAGGGAATGGACCGGGATGCTAACTGCCTGCACGCAGCAGGTCATCTCCCGGCTTTGGAAAGGTCTTGCTCTGCACAGAGGAGTATTTTCAAAAGAGATCATTTATAAATTGTGCTCAGGGGCCAGCACGACATACTGAGATCTTCGGAAAAGCGAGGCCATGTATGTATGGCCCTAAACGTGATTCTCATTTCCTTTGTGGAACAGATTAGAATAATTAATTGTGACTAATGGTGCAAGCGTGCTTTTCCCCCTGCTTGCTTGTTGTTTGTACGCTTACCCCTGTGTCTGTGGAAGCCGTTCGTAAACACTTGCCGGCAGCGGCGGTCATGTTTTGCTGACAGCCATTCAGCCCAGGGGCTGTTGGTGAGCTCTTCTCCCAAAGCCTCCCTGGCTGCTCAGCTCCTCCCTGCCGGGCAGGGATGCCTCCGTGCCTCCATGCCTCCGCTTCCCCCAGCGCAGGGGCCGAACCCCCCGTCGGAGCGGGGAGAAATCCCGGCAGACGCCTCTGCGCCTGGGAAGCGGCGGTGCCTCCCGCCCGGGTGCTGGGAGGCGTCGGGGGGTAATGCCAGGATGCTCGGTGCCCCCTCGGGGTAACGGGTGCCCGGGTGAGACACGGGGCAGTGCCGGAGCTGCTGCGGGATCCGGGATGTACGGTGCCGTGGGCAGCAACGCGGCTCCTGCCGCAGCGTGGGAACAGGCAGCCTTCGGCTGCAACCGCTCCTCCTCATGGGGTTTGCTTAGAGTAGAAGGTCTAAGCTCAGCTACACAGCTGGGCAGAGGCACGCTGGCTTTTATTCCTACAACAATAACCATGATGAAGGTTGGAGACAATATTCTCATTAAATTGGGATTTACTTGTAAAAATAAAGATGCAGCGATTAGTAACTGCGAAGAATGGCCCCTACTTGTATCACTGCAGCCATGAAAGCCTCTTGCTGATGCTGAAATACTGAATGGTGACGTTCATAACTTCTTAAAATTTCCAGTCACCTGCTAGCTGCCGCCTAGGATCTCGCAAGGGAGTATCATCACCTGTGCACCAAGGTGCCGCGTTGCACAGATCCTCAAACAGGGCCACGGGCCACAGCTCCGAGTTTGGCTTAGGCAACATTGGTTTCTAGGATGTGTTTTTTACCGTTGTCTGCAAAGTGTCTTGGACTTTTTATGGTTGCCCTTCTTCATCTGGCAGTGTTCAAGAGCTCAAAATCCACCTCTAGGAAAGCAGCAGAACATAGATGCGTTCTTTACGTGTTTTGCTCTTTTTTTCCTTTTATGCAAGCCCTGCAGCAAGCGGTTATTCCTGTCTTTAGTATGTGCCATGAGGCTGCCCTTGCCTTCGGGGTTCTCTGGGCAGCAGCTGGCAGGAGGTTATGGCCGCGAGGTCTGAGCCAGGTTCCTCCGCGAGGGCCAGCAGATGGGGAGCAGGCGCCCAGGCTGCAGAGGGGGTGCAGCCGGGGTCCCCGCTCCTCCGGCCGATCTCCCCCCTCCGTCTTGGTCTCTGCACGAGGCGGGGGATAAAGGCGTCTCCTCCAAGGGCTCGAGAATGGCAGAGCAAAGGCAGGAGGCGTCTGGGGCTGGCGTGCGATCCTTCTTGGGGGACCCGCCTGAGTCCCACTGGTTCATTTGCTTCTCCCACCTGCAGAGAGGGCTGCTCCCCGTCCCCCGCCGCTGCTTTGGGGTCTCTTACAGAAGTGTGGCAGGGCGAAGCGCCGGTGTCTGATGGCAGGGAAAGCCCCACATTTGTATGACTCCCTCAGTCAGGGAATAGGAATAAAGACTAAAGAAAGGCAGGCTGGTGGATGTGAAGGATGAGCCTCTTGGCCATGGGGAACACGAAGCAACGGGATGAGCTCCCAGTGTGCGAGTGAAAGCGGAGGTGCTGGGGGGTCGGAGGCATCCCCAGGCCGAGCAGGGCTGGGACCGGGCAGGAGTGAGTCTGGGGGAGACAAGGAAGGGAAGCCCCTTGGAAACCTTGGCATAACAACTTGGATTCCCCTCTCTTCTTTCTCCGTGACTGTGCTTGGTGGGCTTATACACCTCTTTTTTTGTCTGTGTTTTTGTCTCCACCCAGGGCAGTGATGGTGACTCAGTGGATAAGAACAAATGCTGCACACTATGTAACATGTCCTTTACCTCGGCAGTGGTGGCCGAATCGCATTACCAAGGGAAAATCCATGCCAAAAGGTTAAAACTGTTGCTAGGTGAACAACCAGCATTAAAGGCCACAGGTAGGTCCAGAGCCAGCGAGCCGGAGCAGAAGGGTCCGGCGCGGGGTGGAGCGGGCTCGCTGTGCCGAGGCGCCGGCTCGGTGCCTGCGCGGCAGAAAATGGATAGCTGAGTGATGAAGGCCGGCAGAAGCAGCTATTCATTTGTGTTGCTGTCATAACAACCTTTAAAAATTGCTGATGCTCATTATTGCCTGCTTTGTTCACATGTATCAGTGGTTTATCAGCCAGGGCTGGCCTTTGTACGAGAGTCCTATCTCTGGCTCCATGCTTCTGAAATGTCTTGTTCGGTGGAAGACAATCTCTCCTCTGGGCACCGATAGCCAAGCCTCACTTTAATTATCAGAAGTTATTTGACAGCTCAGCTAATATGTTTAATAAACCTTTCGTGTTACTGTACAGAACAGAATATCATTTGCCTTTACCTTAGAGGGAAATCTAGTCTTTGCAAACTGTTGGATTGATTGTCTTTTGATTTTTGCCCAGATGGGTATTCATGCTTGCCTCCACGGTGATTCCGATAATGCAAGCCTATTAACTTTCACATTTAAAAAGTCAAATGTTGGAATCGGATAATTTAACCATCTTATTGTTTGCTTAACCATAAAGTCCCTGCAAACCGCTAATAAACTGTGAAACAAAACTTCCCCTGTGCTCGTCGGGCCAGAGGATACTTGAGCAAAATATTCTCCGTGCTAAGCAGGCAGGATAACTGGGCTGTGGTCCTGCAGACAGATGTATTTCAGTATTACTACCAGCAGCACTTCTGTCAGAACAGAGCGTAAATTTGGCTGTGCATTTTACCTCCTGCCTAACACGATGTGCATAAATCCTAGATGTGATTAAATAAGGGGGGGTTGGCTCACTGCGTGCGGTTTTGTTGCTTTTTTAACTTTACAGCCTGTAGATGCCGATGCATAGAATATCACTTGTCCTTTACCAGGATTGGCTTGGGAAATGTTACCGCCCTTGAGGGAGCACGGGGAATCGCTTTAGATGGTGGCTTACTTGCTTTAACTAACGAGCGCGCTCCCAGGAGGCTGGTTGAGCGAAGGTGCGGCAGAGTTCCCGAGTCACCGAGGTGCGTCTGGAAGCGGCCCGGTGCTTTGGGTACCGGCTGTGAATCCCGCGGCGGGCAGGGGTGCTGGCAGCTCCTGCCCGTCCCCGCAGCGAGCCAGCGGGACGGATCTAACGTGAGCTAACGTGATAATTTGCAGCTGGCTCACTTGAGGACTCCTCAGGCTCTTCTCTGCAGCTGGCAAATAATTACAAGGGCACCGAGAGAAGTGGTGTACTCGCTTATGGTATTTAATTGTCCAGTGCTTGCGTTAGCACTCAGAACCCCATCCCTCGGGTGCAGCCTTCCAGCGATTTATCCTCCAGCACCAAAGGACCTGCCTCGAAACCTAGTGTTTTCTGGTCAAAGCCAGGTGAGTTTCTGAGCGTCACAGGGGTGACGGACTTCAGGGAATAGTGCATGGACCGATTCCCACGTACGTCGACGATTGGGATTCACCCGCCAGCGGGGAAGGAGTCGGTGTTTTCACCTCCAGGACCGTTGTCCTGGGCAGGAGCCTGCGGGTCTGGAGCTGTTTGGGCAGGTCAGAGGCAGCAGGCGGGAGCTCAGGGTCTGCCTGCGGAGCTGGAGCCACGCAAAGGCAGACGGACAAACGGTGGGCAGCGGTTCTCAATCGATGGCAGGAGGGAATTGATCTCGGCACAGCAGGTGCCGGTGGAGAGCTCGGACTCCGGTGAACCAACGTTTCTGTGAATGCAATCGGAGATGTGCGTGGACTGGCAATAGGTAGATGAGAAGCAGTTGTACCCTCTCCTTTGTTAGAGACCTCTCTGAAGCGGTGCCAAGGCTGACGTACCGTGGGGTCTGTGCTAGGGCTTTCCAACAGCTTTGCATTGTGTTTCTGTCTAATTTTTTAATCATCTGGATCAGCCTCGCAGAGGCTCTAAGTGAGCTGTGCACCGCGTGCTCCGAGAGTAATGGGCTCTTCAGCTGTAGTAATCACTAGGAAAGAGTAACTCAAGGACTCATCAGCTCTTCCAGACACTTGATCTGATGAAGCTGAGCTGCAGGAATACGTTAATAAGCACCTCCTTGCTCACCAGTAGTTCTCAGAAACGTGCCCTTTGGACGCAGCATTTTTCTGGGCTTCCTGTGGAGTCACCCAGGATTTTTCTCCCAGTCCGTCATGGCTGGCACCGGGGAGCCTTTGGTCTCTCAGACAGAGCTTCACAAGCTCCGGCTCCTGGGAGGGCTTCACACCGGGGGGCTTCACGCGTGTCTGTGACCACAGCGTGGCCTGGCTGCGGTGCGGCAGGTGGCTGTGCAGGATTTGGGTGGTGGCTCTGCTGTTTTCCATAGGAATTCATCACTGTGATTATCCAGCCGTTTTTCTTCCCCCGCTCCATGGAAGGGCACTCCAGAGGCTCTTGTACGTCATCCTTAAAGCCCTGATTGCCAGAAGGCCTATGAACGTTTCAGCGTCAGCTTTGAGACCCCTGCGATGGAGGCTGGAAGTGCTGGTGGCGGAGCTGCTCCTTGCGACGGTTCCCTGTGGTTGCATGGCCGTCGGGCGCGCTCGGTCCCAGAGCCCTGGAGCCGCGGGACAGGGACAGGGCGCCTTCCGCATCGCCTTGGGGTGGGATGAGTCATGGTTTGTTTTCCCTTTGGTTTTCTTAAAGGAGATAAATAACATTTAATATAGGCTTAATCTGCTCAGACGTAAGCTGCTACCAGTTAAGAGGTATTGATAATCAGCAGTGTGTCGCTGCCGAGGGATCCAGCCCCTTCTGCTGTGCTGGGGACCGGGGAGCTGAGCCCAGTGACTGAGGAGCGGGTGCTGGCGGTTCGGGGGCCACGAGCTCACGGTCGCAGTATGACTGGTTGGCATCTTTAAAAGAGGTCCAGCTGCTATTCTGATCATAACACGGTAATCCTTCAGAGGGTTAAATGGGTTGAATGTACTCCTTGGTGTTTCCCTAAGATCTTAAGAGTGATGTATTTTTTTACCTTTCATGTGCGATCAACAAAAAGTGAGACTCTGTACAAATATTTGAACTCTCATAATCTTTTAATTAAAAAAAAAAAAAAAAAGCTTAAAATGCTTTCAGAATTCCCCAAGTGCTCTTATTGTGGCTGAGATTAAACATATACAGTTAATCTGAAAAGGTATTTTAGTGGCCACAAGCAAGGAAAATAGGTAACAGCCTCCAGATTGCAATGTCTGATTTTCAGCCTTGCACAAGAATTTATTTTGCTCCCCTAAATCGTTGTGAAGTTCTGTGTTGACCATTTGCTTAATTAGTGGGCCTGTGTGTAAAGGGAGGAGAGAGTTTGTGAAATTCTTTGCACAGCTGTCTTGGCAGGAGTCGTTTCATTCACACAGGTGTGCGGGTGCCTCTGGAGCATGGCATCTCTTTAAATCGCACGGTAACAAAATGAATTTAGGGGACAAAACAAAGACTAAGAAGTTGAAACTGCAGGGGAAATTTAGGAAGAATTCTTCAGCTGTTTGAAGAGCAGTGTTTTCCAGTAAAAAAAGAAATGCATCAAAAAATATGTAATACTCTCAGTGAAGGCAAAAATTTGAAAAATGTCTGCAACTGGAATTCTGCTCCTGGTCATGGTTCCCGGAGGCATCGGCTCTGAAACGCGCTGTGCTGCAAGGCTGCCGTGGGACCTGGAGCCGCTGCCGGTGGCCAGAAATTCCCTGAGGCTTCACCTCTGCAGAGCAGCTCCCCTCCAAACACCGAGCCTTCACCCTGGACTCGCATCCCTTTCCAGCCAGAAAGCGGCGGAGGGAAGGGTTTCTGCAGGTGCCTCCTCTGCTGCTGGCATCCAACGTGTGCCCCAGTGCTGAGCGTTCTTCCCTGCACGCAGCGTAGTGCCAGGGCACTGCTTAATATTACACCTGCGAGCAGCTCAGGGGCTTCCCGATGAGTTTCATGCCGCAAGGTGAGATGTTTATCTCGGCTCCGCTGAGTCGGTAAAGAACAGAATTCCCCCTCGTCACCACGGCGGTTACGTCAGTCCTGAACTCTGAGCAACCTGTGCTCTGCATGAAGTGGTGCAAGACGTTAACCTACACCCTGCCCTGTGCCCTGACGGTTCTGTTCCCCCCATTCCTACCGGATAATCCAGGCCCATTCCTACCAGATAATCCAGGCACGCTTTCTGGTCACCTTAAGCTGCAGCATCCGTCGCCTGCCTTCGGGAGGGCTCGGATCCATTTTGCAGATGCACGGGGATGCGCTGGCGACTGCGTTCTGCCTCCGAACAGACCGCTGCTTGATATTCTGGGTTTTCTGTCTCGCCAGTCCCCTAGAAAATTACATCTATTGTCAGTCCCCTTACGGAGTTACACCTTCCCTTTCAATTTCATCATCTTAATGAAGTACGGATCTCTCATTTCTCTGCTGGTGCTTTCAGGAGAGGGAGAAGTGCCGTAACAGTTGGGTTTTTCACAATAGGAAAGCGATGTCTCATCATTACAGCGAAATATTTGTGATCTTTTCTGTTGCTCCTGCTGTACAAGGTTGTAGCCCTCAGAGGCTTTATGTCACTGCTGTTGCTGATGAATTTCTCTAGTCATTGCCAACATCTTCTATCAGGTTGCCTCCAGTCCTCAGTAGGAGTTATAAAACAAAGGACTGGGGGGGGGATAGCTGCTGCCTTCACTGATCGAAGCGCGGGTACCCGCAGGCAGCATTTCTGGAGGGTGGAGACCAGCCCTTCGGCGCCGGCAGTGCCGCCGAGGGCCACGGCTGCGGGAGGTGCTGGGCCGGTGGGCGCCAGCTCCCGGGAGGGGCGATGCCGGCACCGGGGTCCCCTGCGTTCGGGCTGAGGAATAAGGGCGTGATTTTGCCAGTGGGAAAAGTTACCTTGGCGTTTTTGCCTCTTTGTTCTCTAGTTCCTAGCGTGGGGTTTGCTTTTCAGGTGCGCTGAAGGAGACAGAGTAAATGGCTTTCAGGTTGGGGTGCGAGGATCCGTCCAGCGGCAGCTGGAGTCTGCCCCGGTCCCAGGTTTGCCTTCTGAAGAAAACGGCATTTCTCCAGTGCCCCGTTGTCGTGGCTCAGTTCCTTTCTCGTGCTCCGTTCCTGGAGAGTGGCGATGATAAAAAGTTGGGTGCCATTTAAATACAGCTATGAATAAAAAGCTTTGCATGCAAGAAATAAGTCAAACATTAGTTCATTGCCAGAGTGCTAAAGTGTTTCTAACTTTATATTTTGCTTCTTGCAGCAAAGTAAGACTTTCTCACTTCCCTCCCACAGCAAAAGGGAACGTAAGGCAGACTGTCATGAGCTATTTAGCATTTTGAAATACTTGAAATAGTCAAAGTAGCAGCTTTTATGTTTGTGTTTTAGATGGAGAAACATTTTTAACATTTGACGTTTTGTGAGTGTTTATTATTAATTTTCATGTCGCTGCTCAGGGAATGATGATATTTCCTGTTCTGTTGTAGTTCTGTAGCGCATATCAAAATGATAAACCCACATTTGTGGAGAAGTCAACTTTCATCTATTTTTCTTCAGGAGGATTGGGAAGACAGGGGATGTTTTCATTAAGTGCCAGGCTGGGTTCAGCACGCCTTGGGACGAGTGGTAGCTGTGAATGGAACCTGAGGAATGCGGCTTTACAAGAAAATATTCAGTGTTGCGTGTGCTAAGAGGAAATCGCTGCCACGCGGGAGCACCCGTGCACATGGGCCGAGGGTCCGGCGCTGGCTCTGTGCAGGGTGCCTGCAGCCCACGGGGTCGGGGGGAGCCAGGCGTTGCGGTGGGCTCGGAGCGGGGCTGGGCTGGGCACGGGGCGGCTGCGGTGCCACCCCCGAAGCAGGAGCGCCGGTCCCACCGACGGCCTCCCTCCTGCGCCGCGTTTGGATGAGCACAAGCCCCCAGCCTCATCGAGAGGGGCTCGGACGCGCAGCCCCGGGGCCGCCGGCCCGGCTGATGGCTGAGCAGCAGAGGATGCTTCAGTCGTATTTCTTTAGTGAGCGGGAGATATAACTCCCGCGGACACCACCAGCTCTGTGCACTTCAGCCTCCCTGGTTCCCCTCTGGCAGCAGATAACATATAAACAAGGAGAAAGCTGACCAAAAGGTCTGATAGATTTAACTTCATAGCCTGGGGCCTGGAGAGCAGCAAGTCAAATATATCACAGAGCTCCCGGGCTGCCATAATAACTGGTTATTCATGCTGGTCCAGATGCCCACGCGTCTCGCCCGTGCCCTGGAGCTGCTCAGCCCTGGCCCCGGGGAGCGGCAGAGGGCTGGGTCCCGCGGCATCGCCGGGCTGTGCCGGTCCCCGCGCGGGGCAGCTCGTGGCACCCGCTCTTTCCTGCAGGGAGGCTCCTTGGGGAGCGCCTGCGGGTAGTCGCAAAAATACGTGAGGAATAGGCAAGCTACTCTTGCTTTTCAGGCATCAAGCATATGCAAAACGTGCGTAATCTTAGTTTGGACAGGCAGTGTTGTTATTTCCTAATTTTCTTCTTAATCACCGTGTGTTGGCCCTGGCTCTGCTCCTTGCTGTACTTGTGCTTTTGTTTATGTTGCAGGCGTCTCGGAGGGGCTGGGGGTGCATGTCTCGTACTGGAACCATAGGTGTTAGGGAAGATGTTATTTTTAGGAGCAAAATAGAGCCGGGTCCTCCCTGAGCCCTGCCTGCTGCCCGCCAGCTCTGCCAGGAGCAGTTTTCCGGGAGGCGGCACAGCAGCTGCGGAGCTCGGCTGCCTCGGCAGAGCCGGGATGTGTCCCAGCGCGGCCCCCGGCCCCGGCGCGCTGCAAGGGGCATCAGGGGCCCGGCGCAAAGCAAGAAGGTTTTCTTCGTCGGCATCGTGCTTGGTTTCTAACTAGGCTAGTTAAACGGAAGGCGGGCAGAGATTAGGCAGTGGAATCCTCTAGCGGGGTGAAATGAATCCAAACGAGCGGGCGGTTCGCGAGACAGCAGAACGAGGAGAAGAAATATCTTCCGCGGGAGCCCGTTGTGTGATGGCTTTATTAACTAATCCCCGCAAGAGCTCGTTCCGCTGGCGCTGCGCAGAGCGCTGGCGGCAGCAGCAGGAGCGAGGAGACCCTTCCCCAGGCGTTGCTCCAGCGGCGGCCTGGCGAGGAGGGTGACGGTGCCTCAACCAACCGGCCAGGCCGTGAAACTCCGATACCGTGGCAGTTGTCATCCAAAACAATAGAAGCTTTTAAACGCCTGGAAATCGATAAGGTTGTAAGTAACGTTATACGTAAGATACAATTTCCTTGAGGAAAGTTAATAGACGTCCCTTCCCGAGCAGGTCAGCAGAAGATTTATAATGATATTAACTTTCTTGAGCCGTGGAGTCAATCACGGTGGGCTTCGGTTGTAATTAGACATCTAAATAGCTCCCTGTTTGCTCACTGCTGCCGTTCCCAGTATCAGACGCCGAGGTGGGTCTGTCACTTGCCAGCCCGCGCTCTCGTCGGGGCTCAGCTGGAATAGCGCGGGGCCTCTTGATCAAAGGAGAGCGATCGAGCTCCTCTTCAGCACCTTAAAATCTGCCTATTCTTGTGTCACGGAGAGAGTGGTTTGTTAATTATTTAGATAGCAGGCATTTCATCTGGATAAGAAAAGAAAAGGAAAACCACATAAAAGGGAATTTTTGAATGAGGTGTGATAACTAAGTGCTCGTCATTGTATATTTTTGTATCCCAATGTTATCTGAACTTTACTTTAAACTGTTTTTCCACAGCTTTGTGACTTATGTTGTACAAAGTAGGAAAACTCTGGCAAACAAGGTGCAGCTCCATTATGTCAAGACCAATCACCCATTTTTCTTTGAAATTGTTTGGGGATCATGTCTGTGTTCCCAGATGGCCTCTTGGTGAATCTGAAGGGAAATGGGATTAAATTAAGGTCCTGGGTTGCTGGTACCTGTCCGTTCGCAATGTGAAGGTATTTGAATGAGGGGACTGATTACTGAATGTTTTTTTTTTTTTTTCCATCCGTGACAATTTACAGTGACTGCAGCTTTCCCTAATCTTTCCGAGACCAAATAAATTGAAAAATAAGAATCCAGAGATAACGATAAATCTGTCTGTCTATCTTGAGAAGTAGATGGCTTTGCATGTTTTGTTTATTCTCCACTGGCGATTTTTCCTGGAGGTAGCAATTTAAGCAGGATAAGTTTAGCGGGTTTAGTCACAACAGTGGTAAGAGGTGTAACTGCAATGAGAGCATCCTCCTTTCCCAGCTAGTGAAACACAGCTAGTTGAGGAATAATCCCGTGCTGTCCTTTCGTGCTGTTTTTTTATGAGAAATGGTAGATTTCCAAGCAGTACCATCCAAAATATCCAGTGGGACCCTGTAACTACTACTAATTATTCCCCGTGTCTAATGTGGGCTCTGCCTCGGGGTCCACTGTTATTCAGACAGCAACGCTAGCCTGGAAAAGCTCATGTCGGAACGTTTCCTTTTTACAGAAGCCGCTCTGAGCTCCCTAAAGCAGCCGCACACGGATAGTCCCCCGGTGGTACCGTCACCGCATCAGCGGAGAGACTCGGACAGATACTGCCAGCTCTGCGCAGCCTGGTTCAACAACCCCATGATGGCACAGCAGCACTACGATGGCAAAAAGCACAAGAAGAACGCGGCCAGGGCCGACCTCCTGGAGCAGCTGGGGAAGACCCTGGACCTGGGAGAGCTGAGAGGTGAGAGCACCGGTACATGGAGAGCAAGGACCGGCTCCCCGTGGGATCCAGTGGCCGCAGCGACACCACCCTCGCCCGCCGCGGTCACTGGTCCTCTGGTCAAGTGGTGCAGGGGAGCCCGTGGTGCTCTTACTGCTTTATGACATTCCCGTTCCCGTAAAAAAAAATCCCCTCCTCTAAGATGACAGTCTGCAGTTTTAGCAGCATCCTTTAAAAGTTGTTTCCTAGGTGTTTCTTTTGCCTCTTCCTAAAATAGTCCCTTCCATTAGCACACGCTTCTGTCCTCCAGCAAATGGGGACTGGGAGCTGAGAGAGGAGACGACGGTGGAGCGCTCAGCCCCGCTGGGAAGTGGGGACGGGGCTGTTTGTTGCTGGAGGCAGAGCGCTCCCTGCATCTCCCTGCTGGAGAGCAGGGCATTAGCTGTCTTTTGAGATTTAATTAGTGCGCTTATAAAACACTGCAATGGCCCTGGGTCAGCGGCAGCAAAGAGCAGAAAACACGAGTTGTCTGTGTTCCCGCTGAAGGGAGAGCAGCCATCCATCCGCCTGTCTGTCCGTCCATCCGTCTATCCCGGCCCCGCCGGGAGGGGCTCTGGCACCCACGGGGTCCCTGCAGGGGCTGCGCCCTGCGGTCGCCCGGATTTGGGCCTTGGACCCCTCTGCGAGCCCCCTTGGGTGGAGCCGCCACCGCAGCCCCCGCCTGGCCGGTGGCCATGGCTGCCAGAGCCCCCGAGCATCCCCGGTCCCTCCCGGTCCACCCCATCCCTCCCGGCCGCCTGGCGCTGCTGCGGGACCGGCTCCATCACGCTGTGCCTGTTGATGGAGATGTGCTGATTTCTAGCGGCCGAGGATGCGGCTAAGACTGAATTCTGAGCAAAGCGCCTTTTTAAGGTAGAGGTGGGATTGCAGGAGGAGAGGTACGAGCCTCCTGTTGAAAGTTTTCTCTGTGGTCTTGATTATAATCCTCTGTGCACACAATGTGTTTGACTGAAGTAGGCTGAGGAAAAAGTGCAGGTTTGATTTTCAAAACCATGCGGGAGAGGAAGTCTGGTTTGCCAGCAAGACATTGCATTAACATTTTAAAATACCTTTTTTTTTTTTCCCTTGTTAAATGAAATAATTTTCCTTTAAATACTAATGACTATGCAGCATATTGTGCATTTCTTGATCTCAGATAAACCTTGTAATGGTTATCCAGATCCTTCGTGTGCTACCTAGTGTGACTCACAATGCCATAAATGATTCATGGGGCTGAGTCACTGCCCGCTGTTGAAAATATGCAGGGAAATAAAACCTGGGACAATAACATGGAAGTGCTTAGTGCTTTGCACTGTGCCAAGCTCGAGAGTGGCTGAGGATGTCATTAACTGTAAATAAATCAATTGTGAAGTGTTTTATACATTTAGCTTGCGCCTAGGAGAGTTGCAATTGGAGGGCGTTACGTGCTCAGCAGCCCGTGTTGGTTTTTAACTTTGCGGTGGCTGGGATTTGCAGCTCAATCTGGCGTGGTCCCGCCAGTGCCCGTGGATAGCGGGAGAGGGGGACGGCGGAGCTGTGCGGTGGCCGTACGCGTCCCCCGGTACGGGGGGAAGCCAGCTTTGTCCCTGCCGGGCTGTCGTTTCGGAGCCTGCAGTTCGCGGGTGCCCAGTGCTTTCTGGTGCCGCCAAGCTGTGCAGCCAGCCGCGGCGAGCCGAGGCGGTGTCCGTGGGCCTGCTGGTGGTGTCCTGCAAAGCTTGCCTCTGCTGCCGGAGTAGCGGTGCGGCTGGGAAATCCTCTTTTTCACAGTTTTTCTGAACTAGGGGGTGTGATATGCTCTGCTGTATGCGTTTAGCTGTGAGGCTAGAGAAGATCTCTACAGATGCAGAAGGCAGATCTCCGCAGTAGCCAGCACAGAATGAGCTCTGCCTTCTGTCCGAGAAAACAGCCTTCCCTTGGCAGATAAAGTCATATCTGAATTCAAGAGAAGCGATGACAGCGGCAGTTCAGAGATACCCGGGGCGGTCTGTCCCAGGTTCGGACTTCTGTCCGAAGCCTTGCCTGACCGTTGCTTTCGACGTGCGGCGGGTTTGGCGTTGGGCAGCGCGCGGTGAGGATCACGGCCGCGCGCTCTCCTCGCTCCCCGCTTGTTTGGCTGCCTCGGTACTCCTAGAATGCAAACTCCTTTCCTTCCCACCCCTGGTGGCTTCTCCCATCGCAACTTAAATATTAATTCTATTTTGACTACTGTGGGAGATGAACATTTGATGCATTGTGTGAGCCTGGAACAAGCAGTGTCGGCTGAAGTAAAACATTCCAGCAGCCTTTGATGTTTTGATAATGGCTATAATAAAATATTTATTGATAAATATGAATGTGTATTTGGTGAAATAAGAATAGAGATATATTTTTGGACAACTGATATTTATAGGAAACAAAAGCATTGATTCTTCTTGCCAAGTGCTCATCCTGCAATTTTGAAGTCTTATTTTCTTCTCAGAAATGAGAAAGACGGGGGGGGGGGGAAGGAAAAAGAAACCTCACTAGCAGCACCGTTTCACTAACAGCACCGTTTCTCTAGTCTGTACTGAGTTAAAGCCGCAATGCATGCGGGTGCACGGCCGCGCGGCCCCCATGCTTTGGCCGAGCGGAGGGAGGGCGCTTTGGGGGTCATTCGGCAGTGCCCGCCGCTGCTCTGGGCAGAGTCCAGCCCCGTCTCTCCGAGCGGCTTCGTGCGGCTTTCCAGCCTTGCCAGCACCACCAGTCCAGGACCCCCTGCTCCGAGGGCTGGTCGGGAAAGCCCTCTGCTCTTACTCCTTAGGAGAGCGCATGGACATACCCCGAAAGAGGGAGAAATGAAGAGTTTTCTTCCTTCGGAGCTGCCTCCTCTAGCTGACGCTGCGCCCCAGCCCATCCTGGCGCAGATCATAAAAAGACAAAAACCGGTGGGTATGGTACCAAACCCTGAATTCTGGGCTCTTCCCCCGACAGCTTGCGCCTGTTCAGCAACACGGAGCAGAAGCTGCTCCGTCGGAGGCACCGGCGCGGCTCCGTCTGGCAGCTCTCGCCTTCCCGCAGCCTGCGCCAGGCAGAGAGCGAATTGCGTTTTTGCTCCATCAGGTCACATTTCACCAGTTTTACTTCACGGCTGGCATTATCCATCGCCGAGCTCTCTGTCATTCCTCCTCTAACGCAGGTGGGCTCTGCGGGGGCAGAGGCCTCGCAGCAGAGCCTGGCAGATCTCCTTCATGGGGGATTTAATTAATAATGGACTCTGCTTATTGCTGGTGCTGAGCCGAAACCCCACAGCAAAATGCTCTCTCTTTGAAGGCTGGTGCAGTGTTTGAAAGTCTGGGCTTCGTTAAGTGGATTCGGTATGTCCTTTCCTTTCCTATATGTACACCTTTGAACGAACAGCATGAGCAGAAGACTTCACGTACAGGCAGACCCTCCTTCATCTCGTCAGCCTTCATAACCTGAGCTTCAGCGCCTTTTGCGTGACAACAAACGACTTACCGAGGCACCTTGGGCTCTCTTTGATGCCTGCCAGCAAAACTTGGCTTTTACGTAGCGATGGAGCTAGATTCGGGGCCAGCCTTGTGTACCTGGAGCTGGTTAGATGGGATCCTGTAAACCGCAGGAACGTGGGTCTTCTTCCCAGGGCGCTTGGTCCCTGGTGAGCAGGAAAACTGGTGCCTCTCAAGGGGATGACACTGTGAATCCCTAAAATAAAATACAGCAGCCTCTGCAGTAAAGCAGAATCGGGACGGCTGCACAGGGATGTTGTCACCTGAAGCCTTTGTATTTTCAGGTAAATTGTCATCGTTGCATATCTTGAAAAATCAGGCAAAGAGCTGAGTTTCATTTTCCTTCTCAGCTCATAATTTCTTTGTATGCCTTATAAATACTTTTCATTCTGTGCTGTCACTTTTGGTTAGTAAAAGGTGATTTAACAAGCACTCCCCTGGAATGTGTTTTAATGCATTTTATGCAGAATGACATTAATGACTTGAGTTGTTAATATTTTATTTAATGGCTATAGGAGCACATTCAATTTTACATGAGTGCATGTCATGATGCAGGGTAGGGAATGCTGATGTGTCGTGAGGCCGCAAAGGTAGATGCGAACACAGAGCCCGGCGTTTCCTAACGCAGGCTGCTCTGGCTGGGACCACCTTCCCATTGCCCGCTGAGCTAATGCTCGGCTCCAACACGCTTTGGTGGGGTGCCTTTTATGAAACGCCAGTTTCAGCCAAGTTGGCAGCTTTGGTAAGCTCCAGTGAGATCAGATACTGTTAATTTTGATATTCTAGAGGTGATTGTTGCCTGTGGTTTCGGCCTGCAGTTGATCTGAGGCTAGTTTCCTTCCTCTGTGCCTTGTTTTGGTGGAGGTCATGTCACACTCCAGACTTTTCCTGTACAAGTCGGTCTCAGGATGCCGGATTTCAGCTGCGAGGTCCTGCAAGCCGTTGTCCCGCCGCAGGAACGGCGATCCCGGCGCGAGGCGAGCGGGAGCGTGGCCGCCCCGGGGCAGCGCGGCGTTGGGGAGCGCGGTGCGGCTTCTGGTGTCTTCCCGACTGGCCGGTCCAGCCCCGACAACGTTTCCATCCACCTAAAACGTACCCGTGTGCGCTAGCAGATGTGTGATTCTGCTGGGCGTGAGTTCGCAGGACCGGCCTGTTCTGCGGCCACGTTTTCCAGGCAGCGGGAAGAGCCCCTGCGGCGGAGCAGTGCCGAGTCCTCCCGTGCCGGACGCGGGGCGGAGGGACAGGATTCCCCCTTGTTCATCGTCGTGAGCAGCCTTAACATGCTGGTGGAAAAAAATCAGCGTCCCCAGTTAGGAACTGTAATCGCTGATGGCGTTTCCACCTACACAAGTAATTAAGATTCAATAAGGCTGCTGTTAATGTATGCTGTTAAATTAGCTGCTGAGCATTAGAACCTTATTACCTTAATTTAAAGTATTACCAGTTTCTTACTTCCCCAGTCCCGATCTCTGCCGTGCGGCGGTCACGGCGTGGTCCGAGGGCTCGGTCTGCAGCGAGGTGCCAACGCGCCCCCCGTGTCCGCCGCGCGCTGCCTTTTCCGTCCTTTTCCCTGCGTTGTGGCACGAATGTACGTGATTTCTGACTCCTCTTGGCTCAATAAAGGAAACAGGAGCTGCCAGCTATGGAGAGAGGGTTCGACTATAAAACCATTGCTGCTGCATCAAGAATAAATTCAGTTAGGAGAGCATCCATAAGCATATTTGCAATTTGAGTTTTGTTCCGTGCCGCATCATGGCACACAAAAATATAGGTGACTATTTAAATACTTCTGTGTTATTGCTTGCTTGCTTTTTTCAAGTGCTCATCTGAACATTTTTGAAATATCTTTTTAAAGAAGATGTTGAACTTTATGTTGGACCAAGTGAGAGATGTATGAGGTGTTTGTGAAAAGTGGGACTGTTTGTGTAGCTAGCATCTGAAGTTCAAAAAAGGAAAAGAGATTTTTTGGGAGTCTGTAGATACAGCTGGGGAACGGTACGTGAGTATATAGCCTATGCAGTTAATTACGGTAGGCATAAACTGATCGAATTTGAGAATACTGTACATTACTTGTTCTAAATGAATTGTTTTAACAATTTCTGCAAAGAAATAATGCTGTGGAAACTCAAAAGAGACTATTACATGGTACATTAAAGCTGTTCCTCAAGAGCACAGCGGCCCATGGTACGAATTCCACAACTCTGGTGTTATTAAGCCGAGCCCTTCAATTAAGCTAGAAACGCTCTGCTCAGATCTTCATGGAAGTGAATCAGTGCAAAGCAGAAACCCGACCACAGAGACTCTAAAATTTGCAATTCCCTTTTTTCTAGGAGGACAGGACAGAAATTACTTTAGCATCAGCGGTTTACTGCAGTGCCAAGGTACGCGTAATGTCAGTGATGCTAATGCAGTCCGTGATGCCGAGGGAACTATCAGGATGTTAAAATACAAAAGGGAGGAGGAGAGAAGAAACCACTCTCTGGCACTCAGCATAGTAGGGAAGACAACAGAATCAGGGTCTGGAAACACTTAGTCTGCATTTATATGCTTAATTCACGTCAGGTTTTGCCCTGCGTACCAGGAGTAGGAGCCCTCGGGTTGCCGTCCCTCTCGGGGACGTCCAGAAGGGAAGCAGGCGTTTAATGTATGTTCAGCTGCACTCTGGCTTTTCGGTGCAAACATGTTAGATGAGGCAGAGAAGTGACTGTTTCTGTAAATCTGCTCTGAAATGGCTGTACTCTTTCCCCGAGGTAGAAGAAGAATGGAGTTAAATTGTAGTTACGCTGCAGGGAGAGGAGAGCCCCGTCCTGTCCCGGGGACTCTGCCGCGCCTGGGTTTGTACCGACCCTCCCTGTCCTTGGCGCCAGGTTTGCTCCATTTGTAGAAACCAGAAAGCGCGTTGTTTTCCTGCCCTCCGTGCCCGCAAAGCGCCTGGGTGCCGCGGGGCGACGCAGCCCTTCCCTCCCCCTGCGCCGTTGGGTGAGGCTGCGGCACCGGGCAGGCTGCTCCTCCGCCCCGGGCTGCCGCCAGCGACTGCTGCCAGGGCGGGCGGTTCGGGGTCCGGGTTTTCACCCCTCGGGGCTGCGATGCCACCCCGGTCCTCCGGGCCCGGCGAGGGTCCTGCTGAGGGCACGCCGGCGGCCGGGACGCTGCCCCGGCCCAGGGACTGGAAACATCCCGTCATGCAGAAGGGCAAGGAACTGGTGGTGTTGCTGTTGTAGTTTGTAAGAGAGACTTCTCATTTCTCCCACAAAAAAAAAGATGTTGAACCCAGCTAGCGGCTGTCTCTTGGGCCAGGTCACTTCCTTCGGGAAGGAGAAAGAAATTTAAAAAAACCCAAAAATCGGCTTTTGCAGCTTTTGCAGGTGTGGAGGAGCTTCCCCAGCAGCATCGTGTTCTTCTGTGATTGCAAAAGTCATTGAGGAACGTTTTGGGTGAAAACCCATCTAGAAGGGCAAACTAGAACATTAGTGTGTAAATAATTACTCGGTCTCTCCTGTGCCAAGCAGGCTAATATCCCCTCCGGAGGGAGGGAGGGCTGCACCGGGGCACTAAGAATAAATGCCTCCGAAATGGACCGAGCCCTGCGTTTTCCCAGGAAATCTAAACTGACACGAATCAAAAATAATACCAGGCGCTTGCAGCAGCCAGCGGGCAGCACACTGTCTTGGGAAAAGGCCTTTTCTCCTTCACCTCCCGTTCTGATTGCTGCCTGTCTGCTGGGTTCCTATTTTTAGATTTTCAGCTTTTCAGAGGCGGCAAAGTCTTGATTTCCTTGTCCTGCTGAGAACTGAAAATACTCTCGGCCTTAAGTCATTACATTATAATTCTGAGATGTTAAACGACGAAGAAATCATTTTCCGATTTGGTACAATAAATAGTGTCAAGAATAGCGTTTCGGGTGTCTCTCTGGGCACCTCAGGCGACTGTTCTTCTCGGGCTGCGTGGCGCAGAGATTGCATCCGTAACCCTGGACGGCTTCTTTAACCCTGACCTTCCTCCCCCTTCCCCGGGACCCCCCCAGGGCAATTCGCTGCATTGCAAGGTCTGAAATAACAGGGAGTGGAAAGGATGGTATCGGAAGAAAAGCTGTAATAACTGTCCCAGCCCGAGTATCAATCTCCAGTAAAAAAACTGAACTTTGGTAGCAATGTAAAAGCTATTACAATTTTTAAATGAGCAATTTTTATTATATCCATAAATCATCTGTCTCGTGCTTTTTTTACCTTACATGAGTCAGTGGCATACAGTTTGGAGACATTTCTGAGTTGCACACAGAGAAAGGTGGCTCTTCTCTTATCGTTCTCTTGTCGGCAGCGCCTGCCATTATCATCCCACAGTCGCCTCTTCACGTTCTGTGCGCGCACGCTCCTGGGGGAGTGAACGTCGTGGCTGCAGTGGATGTCCCGGAGATGTGCGGTTTGATCTCAGCTGAACAGGCAGAGCCCAGGCTGATTTTGTTGGGTTTAGTTCTTCAGCTCCGACGTTTTCCACTGAACGCGCCGAGAGACTGTTTCTGCGACTTTGCCTATAAATCGCTTTGCAGCGTCTGTTTGAGATGTGTGTGACCATGCTTAATTGCCTGTTTTTTTTTTTTCTTCCCCGCAATCTGTGCCCAGAGGCAGAGCAGTGAATTAGGAGAGAAAGGCTGCTGAACCCACGCGCTTTTCCCGCGCGGGGAGCCGCGGGTGCTGCTCCGCGCGGGGTCTTTCCCGTCGGCCAGCCGCCCCTTCCGAGGGTGCAGCTTTTGCCTTTTCATCTCCCAGAGAGTGGGACGGGCCGTAGTCCCCGTTTCTGTTGCTCTGGGGGTGTTTGTGTGGTCTGGTTGAGCGCCGCTGGCACCGCGCGTCTCCTTTTTGCTAGCAGGAGCTAAACCTTGCGCGCGTACGACCTGCGCGCTTCTCCGGCGTCCGGCGCGGTCGCCTGCGCTGTCTGCTCTCGCGTCCGCTTGCTCAGCCAGCTGCACTGCTGCCCTTAGGGTCACCTTCTCTGCAATTTACAGAGCAATAAAATAAAACGCAGTAGATTTACTTGGAAAATCACCTGTTAACTGTGGCAATCAAATAGCCAATGAAGTGGAAAGTAGCAGAGGCAGCTAAGAGATTGGTTAGAAGGTAAGAAAAAAAAAAACACCAAACAAAAGCCCCCAAACCTCCCCAAAATAAAACCAACAACAAAAGTTGCTTATAACATCTCTGCTGTGAACCCACTGCGACGTTATTTCTAGTTCAGTGGTACTCAGTTGGCCAGCAGCAAGAGCAACAGCTTTATAAATAGTTGTTATTGTATCTGTGAAGGGCTAAAATTAGCAAAGCAAGGGCTGCTTTGCGGTCAGAGGCTGCAGGCAGGTATTGCAGCCAAGAGTAAATCCGTCGGGCGAATGAGCTCCTGGCTTCCAGCGTTTGGATGGGCACCTGGTACCCGCGCCAGGCTTCCAGCTTTGACCTTCAGACGAAGGCTGCCGAGTCCCTGGCTCTCGGAGATCAGCGGCGGTGTTCAGCAAAGGCCGTCCGCTTCGGTGGATACATCAGAGTTGATCCCTCTGGAGAAAAAAAAAAGGTTCCTAAGGGATCTGGCTCCTTAAATACATAGAAGCGCCCTGAATTGTGCTCGCCACCAAAAAACCAGAGGAATAAGCGGGGCCTCGTGTGCTCGTTAGTCGGAGCGCAGGGATGCTTTGTAGAAAGCCGCGGGAGAGGGATGCCAGCGCTGGCGAACTGCGGGGACCGTGGGCTCCCGGAGGGATTTGCCTTTGAACCCTGCTTGGTTCTGCTCGCTCTGTGCCTCTTAAAAATATTCCTTTAGGCTTCACTAACGCTTGGATACCCTGGCCTGGAAAAGTAAATAGATGGGTTACTGTAAAGAGAAATGTCTAGGAAACTGGAAATGAAATTTGAGATCTGAGTACCTTCTAATTAATTAGAAGTTTGCTGGGGGCAAGGACTAATGCTCCCCCCCCCGCCCTTTCCCCCCCCCCCCCTTTCTTCAGGCATTTTCACTCATTTGTGCTTTCCAGCTGCCATTTTCATTCTGAACAGTCTGTAGCCCAGGCACGAAGGGGTTTTTCCTCTCGCTGCAGCCCTGAGCTTGCCCTCAGCCTACAGCGAAAGGCGCTGAGGGCGCTGCACAGCTGATGACTCTGGGTTTCCTTTGCAGGCCTGAAGCGCAGCTACACGTGCAACATCTGCAACGTCACCCTGAACTCGATAGAGCAGTACCACGCGCACCTGAAGGGCTCCAAACATCAGACCAAGTGGGTATCTTTGTGCTTTTCCCGGTGGCCTCCTGTCTGTCTGTGTCTGCCTAGATGAATATATATATTATAATGCTTTACACTCCGATAACCCTGTCATCTGAGGAGCTTTGGGTGTTTTGCAAACACAGATATGGGAGGCAGCTCCGGCTTGAGACAGCCCAGATGGGCTTCCCGGCGTCCCACCGAAGCGGAGCGGGCTGTTTGCTCTGAGTTTCCTGCCAGTCGCAGCATGCCCCGGCGGAGCCCTGCTGTCAGCTCATCCCGCTTTCCGCGCAGCCTGCTGCGTCGCGCCGCTGGACGTTTGTCCTGGTTGCCTGGGGTTTGCCTGGATAATCCTGCAGGCTCGGCTGGGGCCGGGGAGTCGTGAGCCTGCTGATGTCCCGGGGACAGGGGCTCCTGCCTGGAGAGGCGCAGTGTGTTAAGGGGATGTCCTGCTTTCCTGAACATCTTCCTTCTCTCCCGCAGGCCCCTCCTCTAGCCCCCCTTCTCAGGAAACCTCAGGACATGGCTGTCGTTCCGCACGTCCTCAGGGACGCCCCTCGGCCTCAGCTTGTCCTTCTTAGGCTGTCGGCTTTTGGGCAGGAGCACTCGTACTCGCGACAGCGCCGTATGCGTTTGCAGCACAAAGCACCTTACAGCTTTGCACACCTCCTCCCCGTGTCCTCAGCCGGGTTATAGGTTTGCTGTCCCTCCCCACTGAACCACGGCAGAGGATGGCGGGGAACCCCAACATCTGCCCGTCCTCTCCTCAGACTGAGCGGTTTGGGACGGATAAAGGAGTGGGCAGCAGTGACCCAAGACGTTAACGATGCCTGGCCCTGATGCCACAAGCATTCATGCTTAATGAGACCGAGTTTGCAGCTTCTTTCATGTGTTAAACCTCCGAAGAGACACCGGGAGTGTAATGGGATTAGGTGTTTCCAAGTGAAAATGTTTATGCTGCGATTTAGAGCAATTCTGTATTACCCAACTCTGAGACTTGGAGGGAGTCTGCTCTGTCAATTAGTACAAATTATTAAAATGAAGTGATAAAGATACATGGTACCAGAGAGTAGATTAATGAACTAATCTCTCTTAATACACTTAGATGTGAGCTTTGGGAACTGTTTCTGGCTGAAGGACTCAGGACTGCCCAGATTAGAAGAGGGATATAAAAGGTGTCATTAGTTACTGAAATACTTCAGGTAGCTTTACGGGCAGTCTGACAGATGAGGCAGGACGATCAGAACCAGCAGTAAGTACTAACGTCTAATTTTGCTTAAGCTACCAAAGGATAAGTGCAGACCTTCCCCAGCTGATGTTAGACCTTCAAAGATTCACGGTATTATTCACATTAGCTCTATGCTATTTATTCATGGAGCATTTGAATGTCTTCCAAATGCTAGCCTTTCTGGGCCTGAGCGTGTAGTCATGTTCCAGATCTCAATTAGCAGAAGGAACTGATGGCGTGAGGCTTCCTAATGAGGTGGCGTCCTCCCTCCCCTGCGTGCAAAGGACGGGTGAAGTGGAAGGAGAGGCGGTTGCGGAGCGGCCGCGGTGATCCAGCACACCTCCCAGTCTAGAGGGCTGGTGGAGAAGAGGGCTGGCGTCAGGCAAGCGAGACGTGGTTTTGGGCTGTGCCACGAGCAATCTGGGACCTTCGGGGAGTCCTTTACTGCCTCCATCTCTCTTTTTCATCTAACCGATGGGGCGTCCCCGCTCTCCGCGTTACGTGCGCAGCGTGCGGGACAGTGCGGATGGGGTCCGTGCCCGTACCCGGTGCAACAAACTTCCACTGCTGGAAAATATGGCTGAGAGCTCTTCCCGTCGGACACCTGGAATGAGAGCAGCTGTGGTGTGCTGCCCGGGCACAGAGCTGTAATTTATCCTTCCCCTGCCAGTCCTTCTGAGTTTGTGTTATTATTGCTTTTGTTGCTGCTGGTATTATTGCAAAGGATAAAGAGTTCATTTCAAATCAGAGCAGCCTTATGGACGGGAAATAGAGATGTGCAGAAAAGATGCGCTACTTCTTTGCAGTGTCGGGAGAGTGCCTCGCACCCTCTGGTTCATGCCCACACCTCCTGCTTTGTTTTGTTTTTCCATCATCTGCGATTAGCAGAGCGTCATCTCCGCACTTAGGCAATTCTGCAGACAGAGAATTCCTTCTGCATCTCTTGCTTTCCCAAATGTTTTCTTCTGACAAAAATTGCAAAGACAAAGGATCTTTCTGCTTCATCTCTTTCTGTAGCTGGAGTAGGAGCCTAACAGGGATCGCATGCGCTGCAGAGCTCGGGATTGAAGGGAATACCTGGGTAAAGAATTGGCAAGAGTTGGGACAGTAATTCACATCCCTGTATTGCTGCCCATCGGGGAGAAGACCCCCAGCTCCCCGACTGAGCGTGCATGGCTGGAGGCCAGGCTGTAGGATGGGGAAACGGAGGAATCCCCATTCCGGGGGGGGATTGCTGCTGTTCGGCAGAAGATCCTCCCACCGTGCTCAAACTTGCGAGAGCGACTCCTCCAGAGCAGAAACGCCAGGGAACCGGGGGGGTGACGATAAAGCAGCAGGGCACACAAATACAAATACTGTCCTGAAGACACGGGGCGGTGGGGAAGGAAGGAGCAGGCGGTGCGGGGAGGGCTGCGCTTGGTTTGCAGAGGCTCCCGGGGTCCCAGCCCGTCTCACTGGGACGCCAGCAACCCAAACAGCATTGCACTGTGTTAGCATCAAGGCTCAGTGGCACTCGCAGGCGTTCCTAGAGCATTCCCGAGCTCTAAAACACATAAATTATCAATAGGAAGGCCCATTTCTCCTTCATCTCGGTGCGGATCGAGGCAGCCTGTGCAGGGAACACCAGGGTGGTGCAGAAGCCTGCAGGACTCCCGCTTTTTTTTTTTTAAGGACCTTCCTCTTTTGCAAATTAATATTCTTATCAGTCTTTCTAAATTTAGTTTCTTATCATTTATTCATAATGGCTTAAATCTGGTCCCGAGAGATTTTCACGGGCATTCAGTACAAGAGGAAAGTAAGTAATAAATTCAAAAGAAAGTATGTTACAAATGTAATAATGGAATGCCAATTAGAGACATTCGTCTGCCCAATTTCTATGGGAAATTGTTCCGATTATTCTATTTCCTCCATCCATTGTTGATTCTCACACAATTTTCTTTGAGGCTAAGCATCCGAGCACAGCAGAGATCTCTCCGGCGCCTATAGGAAAGCGCAGAAGCATGGGAGACAATAGATTGGCAGCTTGGGTTTGTGCACAACAAAAGCTCTTCCCACCCTCTAATTAGTATGTAACCAGATTTTACTCTCCTTGTTTAAAGCTGGGTTTGCAGCTTCCTTGTCCTCTATATGGGACTGAGGGAATGAGTTACCCATGTCTTTTATCCCGAATCAGTTATCCCCCGCAGTCGAAGGGGTCTGTAGCAGCCATGTGTGCCGCTAAATGTGGCCGGACCCAGAGATACAGGCCCAGAATGAGTCGGGGGACGACGACGGCTCACGACTGTGGTTCTTTGCCACATACACGGAGGTGACCTTGTACACGGTGTTTGTCCAGAGCCGGCTGCACAGCTTGGGCGCTTGTGATAACAGAAGGTAGCAAAGCATTCGGGAAGGTAAGACAGTTCGTACAGCTCATGTTCCTGACTACGGAAATTGTCTATAGTGCAAAGATGAAGAAATCTTAATTTCTATTGCTTTAAGTGAATGCATCGTGAAAAGTTATTCTGCACCGTGGCTTGACTATTGTACGAGTGACTGAAGGTACACGTGCCCTCAGCTCAGCCCTGCTTCCAAGGCAAAGGGATGTGCGGGGCAGTAGAAACACAACAGATTTTGACAGGGCTGCATCTATATTTTTGTAGCTTTCCACAAGCGGTTACCTCTTCTATACAAAGAAAGCGAATTTGGAAATCCAGACCTGGTACTTCTGCCGAGTTTCCAGCGCTGCTTTGTCCCGGAGCGAGGCTGGGCCATCGCAGCGGCTCGGCTCTCGAGTGCGGGGTGAGGCAAGGTGCTGTGGGGTGGGCTGCGGGGGGAGGAACCCAGCCCTCCTGCGGCCCTTGGCCAGTGTTTTGCCCACTGGTTTTTGCTGTTCTCATTATTGCTGGTTAGTGTCAAGACTGTTCTCTTCCCCATAACTCAGTCTGAAGCCAGTGGATTGCAGTTGCCAAGGCAACAAAACATTTTATGTAGCTGTCGTGCTTCATATAATTAAAAAAAATAAAAAAGGGGAAGCAGTTTGTAAAGGAAAGGGATTTTGCTGTGGGACAGGTTAGCAGGGAAGGTGATTGCAGGCTGGAAGCTGATAGCACCCAAAAAATACCGGGCAGATGAGTTTTTGGAAAAGCTGCTTTAGGAGAGGAGAACTTTTATGAGGAATGAGTCAAGTTGTGGATATTTATTATAGTTCTTGAGAGCTCTCCAGAGAGCAACACACAACCGAGCCACTGCTGGAGTTGCTTTAAATAACCCGCTGTATAGCAGCCGTTGAACTACTGCTTAGCAGGCCGTGTTATTTGGACCTCCACCGCTCCTCAGCGCGGGCGCTGGTGGTGCCGGAGCTCCGTTAGCTCGGCAGGAGTCGAAGGCTGCGTACCCTGCCGCCGACCTGTTCCTCCTTTGGGGGTGCCTGGTGGGGAGCGCCTAGCTGGGTATTTACAGGAGCTTCGGGGGCTCCCCGCAACGCTTCCGACTGACTTTGTTTGACCAGAAGGTGGGCAAAAGGCGGGGGGGAAGCTGAAGGTGTCTTGGCTGGTATTTTGGTGTTGAATAAAAGATGCAGGAGGAGGTAGCTAATATTGAGCTAGTCCTTATCCCTCTGGCCCATGAATATGCAAAGCAAGATAATATCTACTAGCTCCCAGTTTTTTCTGCAGGGTGCAGGTACTTTAAGCTGTATATTTGAAAATAAAGGAAAAATGCATCCTTTTTTTATCCTGTTGTAAAGTCAGGAATTGGGGCCTGAGTCAGAGAGGGGAGAATATTTCCTTCAAGGCATCGCAAATCCGGCATCCAGGCTGGGTGCGGCAGGGGTCAGGCAGTGTTCATCGTAGCTCTGACGGGAGCGTGCGTTCACGCGGAGCAGCTGAGCGAGGGCTGCTTTTTAAACGCCTCAGGAAAGCAAGAGCTCCAGTCCGGGGCTCGGGTAAGCGACGCTGGCGGCTGCGTGCACGCACGCCGGCACAGAAGCAGGTTTTGAAATGTGGCTGGACGCTGGAACATCTGCAGCGGGGAGGAGCACTAAACCTTTAATTAGGGATTTATGAACTGTGTAGAGATGATTGAGTCATTGTTTGACTTGCTTTCCAGAAATAGAAGTGGGGTTTTTTTTTAATCTCCCCTTCTGCCTTCCTCCTCCCTGCAATGAGCAGAAGAGCAGCAGGATGACGGGCAAGGCGCGAGGCAGGCGGCGGTGCTGGCGCCCGCTTCGGCTGGACCGCGGTCAGCACCAGCAGCTCCGTTTCTATGGGGACCGGTGGCAGCCGAAACACCGGCTCGCGAGGAGCTGCAGGAGTGAGGGCACGTTCTCTCTGAAATATTGGGAGAGGATCACGTGCCAGCCTTGGTCCTTACTGCTTACCGTAGGCTGAAAGAAACAAAACTTCCCTCTCTTCTGGTTTGTGTAAACTGGAAAGATGAAGAATCACTGCTAAAAGTGATTTGCAACAAATAACAGAGAATTAAAGTCCGGGGGAGCTGTGAAAGAAGCCGGAGGAGAATCAGATTCTGGGTCAAAGAAATGCTCGTGTGGAATATTAACTGAGGGCTTTGCAAAAAGCGCTTCCCTCCTTTAATCAGCCCGCGCGGGCGGTGGGACTGGGGACAGGGTGCTGTGTTCATCGCCGTGTCCAGGAGAAAATCGCTGTGTTTGGGAAGGATGCACCGGAGGGCCCGGGTCCGGGCCTGAAGTAGCTCCTCAGGGGCTTGCGGATGAAAGGACCAAAGATGCTGTTGGCAGAGCACCAGAGCCCAGACCCACATTTGATGTAAATGCCATCTCTGGGCCGGCTGCAAATACATCAAACGCTATAATAATGTGCCGGATAGCGAGAGCTGTGAGCTATCCTCCGCCGGTCTGGCTGTCAGCGATCGGAGGCTGAGATCCAGCCCTAGTAATTAAGAGTCTGACTATATGGGGATAATGATTCCCACTTCCATAAAGAAGAATTTTATCTTCTCGCCTTTATTTTGTCTCTTTGATCAGCCAGACCTCTCTGCCACATCTAGAGCTCGCAAACGTGTTCTGGGGCTTTATAACCGCTCATTTACACATTCATAGATGCTAATACACATCAAGGTTTCCCTTTCAGACTCATGCTTTCTGATTAATGTTAGGATTTTTGCAGAGAGGGGACCCAACCCTGCAGCTATCGTTGGGGTAAAATTGATTCTATAGGAGTCTAAAGGTGCCGGCGGGGTGCGGTATCAGCCAAAGGAGCGCCTGGGGGTCGAGGATGGTCGCTTCTAGTTTGGAAGGCTGCTCTGAAGATCTTCCTGGTCATTGGGTTGCACCCTGTGAAAGCCCAGATGATTAACGGCCTGCCGAGGAGCAAATGACAGCAGGCTGGGTGCCTATGAGGGGTTTTGGTTTTTTTTTCTGATTGACAACACAGATGTCTAATTGGAAGAGTATTTATTAACATAAGCTGCTTGGCTATTCAGAAATGGGAGCTCATCAAAATATTGTAAATCTCGTGCCTGGGGAAATGTCACCCTTCCCCACGATTGCATTTCCATATTTTTTTCAATCTATTTAAGAAGGCGTAAACAAATATTTGCAGCCCGTCGTGGCTGAAGCACGTTCCTGGTTGCGGGATCTGCCGTAGCAAAGGCGCGCGCAGCAGGAGCGGCGCAGGCAGGTCCCGGGCGCTCGCTGGGCGTCTGTCTGTCCTCCCCGGGCGCCGTCTGCGGCTGTCCCTGCTCTGCGGGCTTTGGAAGTTTAGCAAGCAGCAGACAGGACTAGAAGGCGGCTTTGGCAGTTCCTGGCCTGACTTCATTTGGGTCGGATTTTATGCAAAAAGTTATTTCTGTTTCCCCTGGGCTTTTCCAGCCTCCGTCCCCAGTGCTTGGAGGTTGAGCTCCTCCTGCGCATCCTCACCCAGAATGAATGCACTCTTTGAGATAAGATTTCCCATAAATTTCAGGGAATTATATTAAATCATTGAGTTGTACCATATACTTTACCACAAAGCCAAATGATTTTGTTCTTACCTTGATGGCTGCCACTTTTATTGGTAGCAGCAGCAATTTCCCTGTGCTTTCTGTAACATATAGTGGCTGATGCCTAAAATATAAAGAAGCCTTTAGAGTGATAATAACTCCAGAAGATGAATAGTTATAAAAGGTAGATGGAATTGAAAGGTATTTTAATTTGTCATTATTTCAGTTCCAGAGAGCAGCTGAATAATTATACTGCCTATGAAGAGAGAGCGTGTAATACTCTCTCTCATTATAGGATTAAATTGCCTCCCTTCCCTTTTAACGTAAGGGAAAATAGAGATATCTCTGATATCTTCTGTTTTGACCATAATTTGAAAGCCCCAGCATGGCTGGTGCAACTTTGTTTCGTGGTGTTGGGTGTACGGATTAATTATTTTAATGTAAAGCATAAACATTGGACTGATTTCTCAAAGCGTAAACCTGAGATCACCGGTGCTGGCTGAATGAGAAATCCCTCATCAGCCAAAAATGCTTTGGGTTGAAAACAAGGCAAGTTTTGCAGGGTTTGCTAGGCTCTTAAACAAATTTAAATTGAAGACCTAAAGAAAGTGCAATTTTTTTAAATGGTTACATCGGTTTTCTTTCATATAATACAAACCTACCCTTAAAATTGCAAGTATGTTTTGGGGAGAAAGAGTTTGTTTGTGTATTTTTTAGAGCTGAAGTTTCCTCATTGCTCACATAAACAATTTCTTTGGTCATTACGAGAAAATTGGCAGGTTTGCCGCCGTGCTGCTTCGCCTGGGATCTGCTTTCAGCGCTGGATCCCTCCGGAGCTTCGGCCGCGAGAGGAGGCGGCGGCGGGGAGCGGGTGCCGTCCACGGGGAGCGAGGGGCTCCGGCGGCTGCCCGGGCAGGGCTGGCACCCGAGGCGCGCGGGCAGAGCTCAGGAGGAGCAGAGAGAGCAGCTCTGAAGCAGGAGCGGCCGGCGGAGAGTGACTTCTGCTTTCTTTCTGTCTTGCAGCCTGAAGAACCAGTAGTAGGTCGTCAGTCGAGACGAGGAAAAGCACCGCGGCTTCTTCTGCGGGGAGAACCGGTCAGCGAGGATGCTTTCTGGGACAATGATCCTGTGTGGATTCGATAATTAACATGTAACTAACCTTCGCTTTGGACAAACACATGGATTTTTTTTTTTTTTTTTTTTTTTTTAATTTTGTGGTGAGTTAAAATATTTCAATGGATTTTTTTACCCTTTCAAGATAATATTTATTCAGCACAGAGTCTAGAGTATGATAACTATCCTGTAAATACAGCACTTAATCATCACTCATCTTCAGAGACAGCGGAAACAAAATATTTTACTTTTTCATATTTATTCTTAGATTTCTCCCAAGAGTATAAAATCATTCTATCACATTATCCATGATAGTGATGTAATCAGGCTTCAACCAGAAATAAACATGCTTTCTTCACCTTCTCCAGCATGGTTTGTGTCAACACATAAAGAGCAGCAAAAAATGAATCACGGGGATTGTATAACGGATGACTTTTTTCCTTTCCTCTTTGTCTTCAGAGAAACAAATGGTTCACTGAGCAAAGAAAACTAAAATGAAAGTGTAAAATCCTTTTCCTGCCAGTAGGATTCCTACGGGCTAGACGGAAGCCGTTCGCTTTATCGACTTTGCGATGCAAACCCGAAGCCAGATGTTGCTCTGCCTGCCTGCGGTTCCCGGGAGCAGGCAGCCCGCCGGCGGAGCTGCAGGACGGACGGCAGGACCGGACCGGACCGGCGCCAGCAGCTGAGCTTGCCGGGCCGTCCCGCGCGGGTAGCACCGGCTGCGAGCGCGTTACCTGCGCGCCCACGGGGAGAGGCGTTGGGGACCGGCGATGGGGACGGTGGAGAGGCGGTGTGCAGAGGCTGGTTTCAGGACACCGAGGCCGACCGTTGCGCGCCCCCGGAGCTGCTTTTGCCGTGCCGCAAGCGCTAGGCTGGGAGCCATGGCTGCGGTAGGGCGATCCTCGCCAGCGTCTGGGCTCGACGCCCGCGTTACCAGCGCTGCCGCACTGGTGACTTTTGCATTAGGGCAGAAATCCTCCGCAGCTGGGGACGGAGGGACCGGCGCTCTGGGAGCCGCGCCAACGGCAGACCTCCGCCGAGGCACCGGCTGGCACCGCGCTGCCTCCCCAGCCGCTCACCGTCAGAGCCCGGCACTGCTGAGCTGCGGGTCTCCTGCCGAGCTCATTTCCCTGCGGCGTGGGCAGAGGGTTTGGACCCGAAGGCTTTCCCTGCATCAGAAAACCCTGTGTGTCGCAGCCGTGTTTGCACTGTGAGAGGCAAAGCGCTCGGCAGGGTCAGGTCTGCAGGGAGCGTTGGGCGCTGGGTGTGTTAGAGACCCTCCAGGTGCTGGGTGTCCCTGGCAGCCCCTCCCGCCGGGGTCCCAGCACCCGTGCGGGACCCCAGCCGACGGCTCCGCAGCCAGGGGCCCCGTGGCAGGGACCGCGGGTCGGGGGGTCCTTGTGCACAGGGAGGAAAAAAACTAAAATGATTTGAAGGGAGAAAAAATGGACCGAAAGCCAGCCTTAACTAAGAGGAACGCTGTTTGTGCAGACCCCAGCGGGGTCCCGGTCTGCAGCAGTTTGGTGCCCGTCTGTAGGGAAGGTGTTCATTCCTCCCTGGCTTTGAGGGGAGCGGAAACAAAAGTAACTCTATCCACTGGAAAGAGGGAGCTCACGAGGATTTTAGTTTTTCTCCTGCAGTCAGCACAAAGAGACCAGGTTTCTTACCTAACCCGCTGCAACGCAAAGAGCTGCAATAAACACGATCCAGTTTCCCGCAGGTACTACGAGCAATGCAAAACAAACCTCGCTGTGCCCTGCTGCACAGACTCGGTGAGTGCACTTTGCATGCAGAGAACCCGTCTTGTGAATGCTGCTAGAGGTGAAGCACCCTTCTTAAAGAGCAATCTGGTTGTTTTATGTACGTGTAGCAGCACAATTCTGAGGCTGTGGCCATTTCCCTGCTTCTGCATCTCTGAAATAACAGGCTTTGACATTTTCTTTCTGCGCACACTCGGCTAGAGGCTCTCTTGTGTCTTTGGAAGCGAGCAGTGATGCGTACGGATCCATCGGTTCATTTCCCAGGAATCCCAGCAAGGTGCAAATCCACTTCTCCAGCATCTCAAGGAAGAGCAGCGACCTGCTGCTCCCGGCTCTGCATCAGGGAAACTTTTAATTTAATCCACAGCTCTCCCCCGGGGCCTGCAGGTTTGTGAATTTTCTGCCAAGTGAACAAATCGTACATAGATGATTAATCTGTGTCCTCCGTCCGCTTCTCTGCACCTTAATAAACCACAGCAAAGCAAAGCGTATTGCTCTGCGTTTTGGTGTTGAGCAGCGCCGTATGTTTCAGATGAGAGATGTTTGGGCGCGTCACTTGGAAAACTGCAGTTGTGATGCAAATGTCATTTTATATATTCATAGAATTATTACTATTATTGGATATTTATAAGATGGTAGCCCATAAGATAGCAAGCTCTGTAGCAGAGGGTGCTGTAGGTGCTGCTCAGTAACCTTGATCTGTCCCGCTTTGAGGGAAGCAACACCCAAAGGGTTTGTACAGCAGAGCAGCCTTGAGCGGCAGATGTGCATTTGCAATCAAGGCAGCTTCACTGTAAACCTGTGCTGAACCGTATTTTGGGGAAAGGCAATATTTACAGTCATTAAGTCACAAGGCAGCACGTGCTAAGAAGTAATTGTCCTGAAGCCGGTGCTGGTACCTGCAGGACTTGGTCACTACAAGCAATTCTACTTGTAAATGAGCCCGTGGGATGAAGCAGGAGCAGGCTTTTCGTGGAGAGGACCTTGGGATGCCAGAGGAAGAAAAATAGTCTTAATCTGCTGCTGACAGGGTCCTGTTTTTCATGTCTTTCCCTAGCGTGGGAAGAAGCTCATCTTCCGTGGCCGGCTGGCGCGGAGCGCGGGCCGCAGGCCGCTGCGGGGCGTTCCTGCTGCAGCTCGGTGACGCAGGCCCCAGGCAGCAGTGCCACGGCAAGCTGCTCTGGCTTTCCTTCGCGGTGGTAATACTGAGTAACTGCCTTCTTAATTCCCGTCTCATCTGGGACTCTGAAACCCCTCGCTACCTCGCTGCTAGGGTCACCCTTTTAATGAAAACAAACCTATTTTTGTTGGTGGAAATGCTTATTTTACCTTGCAAAGGCAATTAAAAGCCCAAACTGAACAGATGTATTTTAGAAGACTCTTTCCAAATCTTCAGGAGAGAAGAGAAATAATTCTCCTAAATAAGGAGGAAGATCAATAATAAATGCTGCTCCATGGAAGCCCATGTTATGTTGCCTGCCAGCAGTGAAGACTTGAACAGACCCCTGCTAGTCTAAGGAGAAACGAGACTCCTGGGCTTTGGCTTTGGGTTTTGTTTTTTTGCCATCACATATGAAATCTGTTGGCAGAAATACGTAATAGGCAATGTTCAGTGCTTTATCTTCATTTGGCATGCAATCAAAGGGACGGGCTACATCTGTATAACAGCTGGGCGAATCGGCTTGACAGCACGGAGCGATCCTATTGGTCATCTTCGTGTTTGGGGAACCGAGTACGGATACCCTCCGGTGGGGTGATGGGGTACAGAGAGCGCGGGGCAAAGCCCCTAACTCGTTTGGGTTGGCTGTGACAGGTAGGAGACATAAAACAGTCACAAAATTCACACTGAATTTTAAAATGTGCTTAACTCACTCTATTACCTGCTTTGAAGGTCTATCCGGCGTTTTGTTTGTGCTTGGTTTAGTTTAGCCTAAGAGGTGTGGGGCAAGAGGGAGAGTTAGCATTTCATGGTTTTGAGGCTCTGCCCGCTCCCGTGCGTGGTGGCCGGCGGTGGCCGGGGGATGCTCGCCAGGCTTGGGCCACGCAACCCGTGAGGGCAGCGGGCACGGACTCGGACCGGTGCTGCCGCTTGTTTCGGGTAGACGTACGGTATGCTGTTACATACTTGAGGATTATCTTCTGCTTACAAAAGGGACAAATTAAGTAAGTTGCGAGTGCTTCTAGCATACAGTCTGTCTGGATGTGATTTTTCCCCTCACCTTGCTCCCTTATATTGCTGGGAACCCCCGGAGCTCATCACAGAACCTTGTCCCTTCAGTGCTCTCGCCTCTTCGCCGACTCTTGCTGATTTCATGTTATGGGTTTAAAAGCTATTTTATATGCAAGTGGGGTAGCTTGTGTGCCTCTCTTTGCATATGCAATATTTGCGTTGCTTTTATGTATACTACATTGCAGGAGCGTTCAGAGGCTCCTGCGCCTACAGCTTTCTCCCGTTGGAAAGCTGATGGCAGAGGGGAGGTGCCTGCAAAATGGAGTTATCCCCTGCGCCGGGCTCCGGGTCTGTGCTTTGCAGCACACCAGCCAGCAGCTTCTCTTCTCCTCCTCCTCGCTAAGGGGATCTCAACAGAGAAGGAACCGAGTCGGAAGAGAGATCTTCGCTTTTCCGCATGCCGGAGGCTGCCTGGAGCTCTGCTCCTCGGGAGCCTCGGCCCTGGCTGGGCTGCCTGGAGTGCTTGGGCCTTTACTCTTGCGAAGGGAAGGGTCAGATGCACTGCAGAATCTAATTGTTTGCTCTCTGGGGACAGTAAAAGATACTGAAGAAGCTCTATATGATTAATTTGTGCTCTTGCATCGATGCCTTTCATGTGTGGAGGAGAAGGGGTTGTTCACAGATGAGCAAGCATCTCCGTAGGTTTCATAGCTGTGGGGCTGTTTCATTTATTGTGTTTTGGGTAATAACATAAGACGCCAGTGTTTCTGAAGCTAAACTGCCTCTTTACAGAGAGAATGATTTACGGAAATAGGGCACATCATTCATGCCTGCGCAGCCCGGCTTTTTTGAGCCTCCTTCCCCCAAATCCTCCCTTCCTGCAGCCTTTGCGCCTTCCCCCAGGCTGCACCCAGGGTGCTGCAGGGGTGAAAAAAAAAAATCTCACTTGTGTGTTCGAGTAATCACTACAAGCTAATTGCAGCAAATTAATTACAGCACAAACACAATTTCTTTCCCTAGGCAGGTGTGTCGACAGCTCTGGTGCTGCTGCAGCGAGCTGGGCTGAACTCAGCCTCCGATACCCAGCTTGCACAAGTCTGCCCTTCTCCCCTGGCTCCCCGGCTCGGCCTGGAGCTGCTGGCTTGCTTGGTCTGAGAGAACGACCAAAGACAGAGAACATGTCTTTAATTCAGAAAACCTAGGGGTTTATGCCACTCCGGCAGCTTTCAGACGGTTTGTCCCGTGGCGCTGCAGAGGTGGTGCAAAGCTGTGCGTCCGCAAGAGCAGGAGGGTCGGCGCTGCGGAGGAGATCGCCGTGTGCCGTGCCGCCCGGCCCCAGCGAGCGAGGGGCACGCGAAGCGAGAGCGAGATGCCCCGTCACATCCCCCGGCTCGGCCCCGTCGCAAATGGGAGGAACGAGCAGCGCGACATTGCGTTTGTTGCCAGTATTGTCCTGGTCCAGTCGATCAGGCTTTGGTCCCTTAAATCCTTCTAATCTCTTGTTTTTCCTAAGTTCATTAGGCCTTCAAAGCAAGACATAAAAAGACAAATCTCCTAGTGGGAAGTCAGTGATCCCTGCAGAAATGCCTCCAGATTGCAGGCTCTTCTCTGGTGTTGCGGCTGGTACACCAGCCCGGGCTTAAACGCTGTGTGCAGATAGTAGAGATCTTTGAAAATGGATGCGGTGCAACCGTTGCATCCCTCACGGTTACTTCAAATTGAAGGGTGAAAACATTTGCATATATTTCCTTCATTAAAAAAGAAAAAACCATGCAGAACATCTATACATTACAGAAGTTAATTTTGTCTGTTCTGGCGAAATGTTTTCCCGGCTTAAAATTCTGTGCAAGACATTCTGTAAAGAAAGTAAATCTCAATAATTAAGTGTCAGTCTGGTTGTGTCTTGCCACACACACACACACTTCTAAGGAGCAGTGCTAACTGGAATGCCACTGGCACTGGGAGGCGGCCGAAGTGTGATTATTAACAGCAAAACTGTAATCTTTAAGACACGTTTCATTGGAGTTCTGTAGCACATACTGATACAGCTCTTCAGGCTCTGGTGCAAATACGTCAGGTTATGTTTCGGGAGGCGAGACGCTAACTATCTGTAGTGGTTTATGCTCAGACATAATAGAGCACAAATAATAAATGGTTTTTAACTGCCTGCTTGTGCTGAGGCAATATTGCTCTATGGCAACTGTGTGTAAAGCAGCCCTGCCCCGAGACACGCTACTTAACACCAAGAAGTTAATCACGGGAGAAGAATGCTCCTAGCACGCAAGTGGTACTTTCTTTGATAAGTTCCTATTGCATCAACTTAATTAGCAAGTCCTGACCTTTAAAACCACCTTCCGTAATCTTCAAATTACGTGGCAGTCTGTATTCCTCCTTCTGGCTGTGCTAGCAGCTTTCTGCACTTGTCTGGATTCGTCTGAACTCCTCAAGCGTGGGACCCGCTGAAAGTCCTCTCCCAGCCGTGAGTGGTACTGGGCGCCCTCCAGATCTGTTCCAGATCTGTGAGACAGGGAGGACCCAATTTGGTGGCTAAACATTCAGGATCTCAAGAGAGAGAAAGCAAATAACCATTAACATTGCAAAGCGTTCCCCACTTAAATTCCTGCACTGAGCTCGACTGCAAGACTTTAGGATAAAATTTCTAGTCGAGTTTCTGTTTCCAGGGTCAGACTAGGGATGATGGAGCTGGTCCTGTTGACCCCGTGATGTCTGTCTTTGCTAAGTGTGTTCTGCTGCCTTTAAGGAGCTGGGTCAGGAGATGGCTGCAGAACTCCTCAAGCCAGAGCAACGTATTGCACTTTTATACCGCTTTCTTACATATTACTTGTACCCTAAGTCACAGGAGACCTAAAGCAAACTCTATAAAATTCCTCCTCTATATCATATCCTCATTTTCCCAGCACCTTTGTGCATCTCATCATCCTGCCAGTACTACGAAAAACCATCTCCGAGTGCAGCTGGCTTGTACTCTTGCCAGGACCTGAATTCATACCCTTCAACAGAGGGGTTGCAGATTGGGGTTTGCTAAGGGCCCGGGGCGGAACATGAGCAGCTGATGCTGAACAGTTATCCTGGACATCTCTCCATGATGGTCTTGTCCGTTTTCACACGCAGTCTTGTGAAGGAGTGTGCTTAATGTCATCAGTACAACATGCTTGTGAGGGCCCCAGCCGCAGCAGGGTCCTTAATGGCCCTGGCCAGCCTCACCTGCACCCTCCCTCCATGCATCCCCAGCCCGTTGGTCCTGGAGCTGCATTCAGCTCCGTCTGTCCCCCAGCCCTCACTCGACCGACTGCTGGGAGCTGCAAGAGCCATGGGGCTCCCCAGGAAAGACGAGGAGGGAGCTGCGGGTACCCAGCGGGGCTGGCGGCGTCGCCAGCAGAGCGGGGCTGGTGGCTGCAGCAGGTCCTGCAGCAGGACCTGAGCTTCAGTGCAGAGCTGGGTGAATTTTTTTCGGTCTCTGTAAGAAGCCCAGACAGGAGGACGATTTGCAGATCCTTTCCTGGAGGCTTTGCTTATGCTGGTGCAGCGGTGGTGGGAAGAACTGGCTCGCCTCGATGGCGTGGGCTGGTTTGCCATGCCGGTGCTTGGAAGGGAGCAGTCTAAGCAGCATCCCCTCCGTGGGCCACGGCTCGCTAATCGAGCCTCGTGGCGTGCCCATGGGTCTTTGACAATAGCCTTTGTCTAATATGTTTTTAATCAGTGTGTGCATTTCAATTTGCATATTAATAGCAAGGAGATGTTATTATACGCTGCTATTGATGAGATGGTTGTCAAGCCTATCCTTCCCGTCTGAGGAAAGAAAGAAACTGCATCTATTGTATAAAGAATGAAATTGCAGAAAACACATGTTTTAGGATCTACTATTCTCTGCCTCTATCTTTCTTTATCTCTGCCTTTATTTTTCTCTTAATAGCTCATATGGATGCATTCATTAATCTTTTTTTTTTTTTTTTCCTTAGAACAAGGATCTTTTAACAGGAGAGTAAGACAGGATTTTGTGCCTGTTGAGACAGCTCCAAGCTAGGCTAAACGGCACATTTTCACTGGGTGTTTTTGACTTGTAAAATGGCAAAAGGTTGACACAGTCTGGGAGTCCGTTCATTGCAGCTGACCCCATCGGAATCGTTAAAATGCCAGTAATGACCAACGGCACCGCTCGCTCTCCAGGTTTCGGCATTTCACAGCTGCCGTAGGCGTTGGCTGCATCAGCCCGGTGCCGTTGGCTGGGACATGGCAGCGGAGCCGTCTCTCACGGTCAGTCGGTCCGTACGGCAGCGGTGGTGCCCGGGACAGCGGGGCGGTGGCTGGAGCCGGGCACCGCGGAGCGCTGCGTGCAGGGGGGAGCGCGGCAAGCCGGGGCTCATGGAGTGGCTCGGAACAAGCCCCGAGAACCGATTCCTCGTGCTGGCAGCGTTTTCCACACCTTCGCTTTGGCAGCCCGCGGAAGCAGCAATGCTCTTGTCCCAGGTCCTCGGGCTGAGGAAAGGGAATGTTCTGACGTGTGACCTGGGAGCTGAGCTCCGGGGGCTTCCAGCTCGCATCCCCTGCTGTCAGGGCTTAATCCCAAATCATCCCCATGGCTTTTCTGCAGATCACAGATCACAGCACAAGGAGGTTGTTTATCTTGTTTTCTCTCTGCTTTTCCTATCCCCTTCCTTGACTCTTCCCTGCTGTTTCAGATGCCCAGAGCTTAGCGCAGCCAATTCCCGGGGCTCTCCCCGCTTTCAGCTTTGGGAGGTGATTTTCTGTGCTCTGGTTTTGCGCTCCACCTTCCCGTGGCTCAGCAGGAAAATGGCCTGGAGGCAAAAAGCCAAGACTGAAAGGGGAGAGATGAAAAGAGAAACTAGAGAAATGGGGAAAAAAATAATCCAGAGGAAAAAGCACATCCCCCCCAGCCTGACTCTACTAATTGCGGTCGGGGGCTGGAGGAAAAGCAAATCCCATGGGCCAGCGAGTGCGGGTGGTGGGAGCGGGCTGAGTGCTGCCGGGGAGAGAGGAGCAGCTTCAAGCCAAGTTCAGGTTTAGCATCACTAAATTTTAAGCGTGCTCTCCTAATCTGGGACCCAAGGACACAGACACTAAAGGGCATTTGGAAGGGAGAACCGGGGGATATATGTACTTTTTTTCTCCATTCTCCTCTGCCAGCAAAGCTGCCCCTGCTGAGCCTGATGAGGAGCACGGGGGGAGCACCAAGCTCCTACAGCAGCAAAGAAGGTCCCCGTGCTCCTACCTCCTATTGCTCTGGAGGGAGGAGAGCAGAAGACGGGGAAAGCCACTGTCAGTCCTCTCCGGAGCATCCCCGTTTGCTGTGCAGAATGACAGCAGCAGGCGCATGACTGGAGACCAGAATAGGCACCGCTCGTGTAAACGCTACATAAATATTGAGTGACAATATTTTGAAAGAGGAACCTCTCAGCGATCTGTGAGCAGGGAGGCAGCGCAGAATTAGGGGTTTTCAATCACGCCGGCTCCAGAAGAAAAGAGACGCGGCTGCTGATCTGAAATCAGTCTGCAGCTTCTGCAGCCACCCACTCAGACTGTGCGGGACAAAAGGAACAGTACGAGGCAGAAAAAACCCCGTGAGCATTTGCTATAAAGAAAGTGGCTGGAGGAATGAGACCAAGCAAAGGCGTGGGATGGATGTTTCACTCCAGAGCTTCAATCCATTTATGTAATCATAGTTGTTATCATAGTAAATGTAAATAACTGAATGAGTTCAAATTTAGCATATGACAACACTGGCTCTTTGTGAGTACATACGGAATTCTTGTGGAAAGCCTTTATTTCATCAGACAATCTAACTATATTTTAAACAATCCTTCAGGCATTTAGTTAGGCCCATATTTTGTGATTTTTCTCACTCCTGGAAATGAGAGCTATAGTCTCCAAAGCATAAAGCCTCCTACAAGTTCATGTGTTAAGAAATTGCTCAAATCAAAAAATGTGACAGTTTGGCAGCTTGCCTCTTACTGCATCGCTACAGCCTGTAATAATAGCGATAATGCTATGGTGAAAATACAAAAAAGCTGTTTTGCACCTTGTCAGCTGAAAGCAACAAATATCCAGGCTAACCTTAATTTATTTTTCATAGGATGTGACAGCTCTCAGCCCTCAGTGGCATCTGAGAGAGGCATCAGAGCCACGACCCGCCTCGCCCGGCTCGGGAAGCATCCTTCCCAATCAGCGCCGGTGGCGGGCCCTCGCCCTCGCAGGGGCGGAGGCTGCGCGGCATCGTGCGGCACGGTCACTGGTGGAGGGTTGCCTTGGGTCCGAGTCTGACGGGGACTTCGGTCTCCAGCTGGATTCCCACTCTGTGCCTTCGTGGGTGCTGGAAGCGGGACCCTCGCCACGCAAGGCAGCGGGGAGGTAGAGCAGCCCCGCCACATCTGCAAAGCCTGGCCCGGCAGCATCTCGTGGTGCCGGAGTACGACAGACCCCATGCTGTCTGTCTGTCCTGGCTGTGCCCTGTGCTCTGCCGGGATGGGGCTGCTCCCTTTGCTGGAGCAAAATGCCCGTCCCGCCACGGTCTCCAGGCTGCGTGCAGGTGGGCTGTGGTGGAAACGTGCCGCTCTGTGAGGGGAGATGAACACCGTGGGCTTGGAGGGGGATTTTCAAAGGCCTGGAGATAACCAGCATTCAGAATAGATCAGAACAAGCCTTTCCCTCCAGGAAGGAAGAAATAGTGAAAGGCCAGTTCAGAATAGCATCGTCTGTAAAGTCCCACTTGCACATACTTTTTAATGAGACTAGTGCTGGTCTTAACAGACAAATGACCTCAATTCACTCACAGCTCTCTGCTATTGATTCAATAGCTTCTCCTAATGAGGAAATTATTATCTTTGTTAGGGAACGGGGAATCTAGCAGGTGCACAGTGTTAAATAATGAAAAAGCAACTTTGCCAGTGCCAGGAATATGACGGTGCAGTACCAGGGGTGAGTGGGGCCCTCAGACGGACTCTGCAAGGATGAGTCCTTTCTGCTTGGCCTTGCAGAGCACGGAGACTGAGACGCGTGTGCCACCGGGCAGTTTGGTTTAGGCTGCCAGGAGGAGGCTCTTGTTTTAATAGGTGCCACTGTGGCTTCTTCCTTCAGCCTGCCCTCGGAAGCGGTGTGAGGCACAGACTGCTCGAGCCTATGCCTTCTGCTCTTCTGCAGGTTGGAGCAGCGTGGACCTTTAGAGCGGCCTGGCCTGACTCCAGCTTAGATCATGCATCTTTAAATCACCAGGAGTGCTGTCTCGATTGCTTCCCCCCCGCCATATGAGTCACTTCCAAATGCAGATTTTTAGTTCATTAGTGCGGTGATGCATTACAATGAATCTCAGTAAAAAGGCAATGCTAATTCTACAAAAACCCACCAACAATTCCCACCCTCCACCCCTGCCCCAAACTCTCAGGTTCGTTTTTGCCTTGACTCGGGGAAAGGGAAGGGCCAATGTTCTGCAAAATTGCATCCAGATCCCGGTTGGAGCTTGGCGCGGCCAAACGGCTTCTGTAGCCCGAGCCCAGGGGCTCTGCCCAGACTGGCGATGGGAGGGAGTCCCGCTGGTGGAGGTCCGTTGCATTGGGCTGCGATTGCTCACGTCGTGTACAGCCAGCTGGTGCTCGCTCCGCGGTCCTGCATAAAGCCCTGAGGTCTGGATGTGCGCTGGTGCCGCGCTGACTTCAGGATCCATCGTCTGGAACGAGACCGAAAGGCGCTGAGCGACCGTCGTGTTTTGCGTTGGCTCTGAGGAACGAGGTGGTGGTGTGTGCTATGTTACTCCGCCGAGCCCAATAGGAAAAGGCAAAGTAAAAGGGAGGACAAGTATGCTTTCTCGGCTGGCAAGAGCTAAAGCAAAGCAACTTGGAGAGGAAACCAGGATCACCACTGAGCTAAAACCTTACAGAACAGAGCTAAAAGGCGAGATGGCACGCTCTTTTCTAGTGATTTTACTCAGTGGGTAGGGAAGCAGAGTTGATAAGCAGGGCGGTATAAATCAGCAAAGTCTGCGATACAGCCCAGCACACATGGATGTGACCTGGGAAGCTCCTTAAGCCAAGCTATTAAATCATTTGCATGAGAAATGCAGACAAGCCCTGCTTTACCAGCATGAACCAGCACTTTGGGAAAACTCATCTTTATTTTGAAAGTTGTCCTGAACATTACATCTCTAGCCACTTAACAGTAAGTGCCTACTAGCTCTGAAAACAAGAAGGCGAAATCTCAGGCTTTCTGCTCCTGTGACCAAAGGCCCCGGCGTCAGCCTTTCCCCAGCACCGCTTGGGTAGGACCCCGCTGATGTTTTCGAGGTCCGGGCAGCCCGTGCGCCTCTCCGTGCTCACTGGCGAGATGCTGAGCTGACCCCGAGCCGCCGCCGGTCCCCGGGGCAGGGACGGGGGACTGGCCCCGAGCCCTTCCCCAGCACATCCGCGGGCGCTGTGAACGCCCTGCGGGACAGTAACGGCGAGTAATATTTTGCACTTGTATAATACTTCTCTTTTGAAGGATGCTGGTGAATGAAGGCGTCCCAGCCTAGTCTCGGAGAAGAGCCGTTGCTCCCACCACAAAAACCACGCTCAGCAATAACACAGGCTGCCCAGGGAGGTGGGGGAGTCTCCATCCTTGGAGATATTCAGAAGCCGTCGGGGCAGCCGGCCCCCGGCGGCCCTGCTTGAGCAGGGCTTGGACAAGATGACTCCAGAGGCCCCTTCCAGCCTCAACCAGGCTGTGGCCCAGCAGGGCTGCGACTGGGTTGAGGAAGCCCTCCTGGCTTCTCTGTTGGGGGGGTGGTTTCTTCTGGCTCGTTTAGGAGGACAGTACGCTAATAAAATGCTGCTTGATCCAAAGATGTTGCCCACAGGATCCCTGTTATTTCACACTTGACTTTGGCTGCAGGAACTGCCCCAGGCATTTTCGGTACCGCTCTTGGAGAAGGGCAGGGATATAATCAAATGCGATGTGGTGAGCGCAGCAGAAGCGAAATAATAACAGCAACAGATGCTGGGTGTTTCTTTCTGGGACTCGTATGCAAAGCCTGCAGAGCCTGGGCTACGCAAGGGCTGGGCATCGGCAGGAGGGGGCCGCGTCCCCGCAGGCAGCCCTGCCGTGGGGAGGGGGCAGCCCCCGCTCCCCACCCGCCTGGCACCCAGCGTGCTGCCGCTGCACCCCGGGGCTCGGCCGGGCGCCGGGTGCTGACAGCCAGCGGCGGGAAAGGCACCAGCTGGTGATTATTCATGCCTGTGGCACCGCGCTCGGCTTGGGAATAGGATGCTATGCAGCAAGGCTGCTCCTCCCGCTAATTAAAAACGCTGCCTGCACTTCTGTGGCAGGGATGCTTCCAAAGACCCAGCTGCCTCCTCCTCGCTCCAGGTCAGATCTGTCCGCGCTCTCGCGCTAGCTCCACTGGTAACCGCTAGCCATGCCCCGTGCCAGCTGCAGAGCAAGTGGCCTCCGCCGCAGAGCACAGGAATAAACCCAGCGCCAGCCTTGCCGCGGCCCGACGTCAGCCCGTCCCTGCGACGCGGCGAGGAGGGTCCGCGCTGGCTGGGCGGACGTGCAGCTGCCTTTGGGACACAGGTTTCTACTTAAAATTTCTTTCTAGCTATAATCGTAGCAATAGCGATGCCTGTCGGAGTTCCTGTTGACTTTCACCGTCGTTATCAGTTCTGTGTAATTCAGTAGCAGTGTTGTAGTGATGCTCTAAGGATACAGGCTAATTAAAGTTCGTAGTGAAACGTACTGCTTTTTTATTAGAGTAGCCAATATAGTTAGAAAATGGACAAGCTTTAGGGCACACAGATTCTTCTTTGGGTCTGAAATAGAAACAACAAGCTTCAAGCTAGATGCAGACTGGAAAAAAAATCAGCTTCAGTTTAACATAATTAGGGCAACAAATTAGTTTGGAGGAAAAAGGTAGTAAGCACCCATAAAATTACGTATTATAAACCTCATGTATTACTTCAAATTTGGGAGCTTTAAATAGTGTTACGACCATCACCTAATTTCACAGCATTTGAAAGAAATTTATTGCTTTGCATTGGATAAAAGATCGGACCTGTCACTCGACAGATGTGAATTGCACACGTCGTGGTTTGGGTTTAGGGGTTTTTTGTGCAATCCTCTCTGTTGCCATTCCGTGTCGTGCGTTTTGTACGTGAGAATGCCCAACCCGGTAATTTCTGTTCTGAGAACAGGATACTTGTGTATGTACCATTTCTAAAGGGAGCACAATCACAGCCATGTACTTCAAAAGGAATGTTAAAAATAAATCATTTGAAATCTGTGCTAGGTAGTTGGATTTTTTTTTTTTTTTTTTTTTGAGGATTTATCTCCGTTGCACCTTTTTTCCGCCACTCCAACGTTGTTCACCTCGGGGGTGCTCCGGGGCGGTGGGATGGCCGGTGGGCTCACACATCACCTTGCAGCCACCAGCCTTGCCCTCTCCCTCCCGCATGCCTCTGACGTTTCCTCCGCGCTTAAAATGGGACCTCCACTTGCATCACCTGCATCTCTCCCAGCTCTGCAGGGGACACCCGATGGGAGAGTGGAGAAGAGGCCGGCCCGTGGGATTTAGATCTGGCAGAGGAACGGCGCGTCCCGCGTACGGTCGGGTGCCGTCACGCCCGAGGGGACCCGTCGTGCTCCGGGCGATGTCGCGCAGCGTTCCCCGCGCAGGGCTGGGGGCTCAGCGCAGGGAGCAGTGCCCAGGACAGGAGGCGTGGTGGGTGGTGGCAGGGGAAGGACCAGTGCTAACTGGGGCTGGCACCCCCCTGACCGGTCCGGACGGTTTCACCCACCCGCTCCATGTCCGTTCACCAGCTGAGACCCCTTCCCTGGCCGCCCCCACGCTCGGTTCGGTTTTGCATCGATGCCCGCTCTGTGAATGCTCCTCGCCTCCTGCCAGAACGGCAAAACAAAACCGCGCTGTTCCCTCTGAACAATGCAATGCTAACACAGGCCAAAAGAAAAGGACTTTGGAAAAGCACATTAATCTTTCAGCCCCGGTTCACCCACTAATAGGGGACACCCAGCCCAGGCTCCAGTACAACCCGTTCCTGCCAACAGCATGTTCATTTGGACCCGCACACCCTGCTGGGAATTAAACATTCAGGCCTTGTCACAGGGTCCCTGGCACCATTTTAATGAACCCAGCAGTCGTTTGGAGGGCTAGAGGATGAAAACCGTGACTAGATTACTCCGGGTGCTTCCCGCGTGGGCTGCCTTACTGAGGCACTGCCGCGGGGCACCGTCAGTGCCAGGACCGCGCTGCTGGTTTGCGCAGCGCGATGGTCCGGCCAGCTCGCCAACTCCTGCAGCATCGACCCTAGCGGGTACCGTTGTTCCTCCAACCTGTGGTATTTTAGGGTTTTTACTTAACCTCCAGAGAGAACAGCGGCTCTGTGGGAACATCGGACGCAGCTGAGGTCTGCAGTAGCAGGGAGCCGCTTCCAGCCACGGCTGCAGCTGCAGCCTCGGCTTTTCTGTGGGGAGTGGGAGCAGTGGCTTCTACCAGCTGGAAGACCCTACGGAGGGCTCGGCGGTGCCGCGGCCCTGGCAAGCCCCGGGCGAGGCGCAGCGGCGCGCAGGGAGCCAGCGGCGGCACCGGCAGCTCGGTGAGTCACCGTCTGGCGAGGGCAGAGCCCACGGCAGCGTTCCGCGGGGAGGAGAGACGGGAAAGCAGCGCTGGGAATAACAAGTGGATCTCGGGAAATTCTCCATCGCCCTCCCGGCGCTGAGGGCACCGTGGCAAATGCACCGAGACAGCAACTGGTCTGCCCGGCCCTGCCTCCCCTCTTTGCCAGTAGCCTCCGTATTCATGGTGAGCAATGAAGTAATATTTTAAATTCAAACCCAACAGCTCTGACCCATTTCTCCTTGCATAGCAACCCCAGGCTGTCGGTCCCAGGAGGGTCGTTTGGAAAGGTCTCAGAGAAACTTAGCAGCGTTTTCTCTTGGAAGCTGATCTACAGAACAGCTCCGGAGCCATTCCCCTGTTGGTGGGCTTCAATATATGTGCTTTAAATAATCACCTGCTGTGTGATTTTAATATAAAGCGCAAGTATTCTCTTTAATTAAAGATGCAGTTAAAGAATATTTATAACTTGCAGAGGGATGCTCTGCGGCTCCTCTGCACCTTACCAGGTCACTGGGGTGTTGCTCTGACTCGCTGAGCAATAAGCAGCAGTGCCCTCGGCGCTGCCCGGTCTGCGTGAGCTCGCAGGCAGATCAGGCAGCAGCAGCAGCGCCCTTGGGGATGGCACTGCTCCCCGGAGGTGGCACGGCGTCCGTGGGGAGCCCAGGCACAGGCGCTGCCTGCTCGCGGGCAGCCACATGCGGTCCTGCCCGGTGGCAGATGGCCCAGTGGCTTCAGGTGACCTGGGCACCGGGACGTGGTGCGGCTCCCCGGGTCCGGCACTGGCGGGATTCAGGGAGCTAGTGATTTATGATAGAAATAAAGGGGACCTCTCTCCAAAACCTTGTCACCTGCTGCGCACCACTTCAGTAACTACTTTATTACCCAGTCAGTACCCAAGTTCCCATTATAATTATTGACATAAATAGTAACGGTCTACAGAGAAAGAGAATGTCAAGGGCATTTCAGCAGGGGAGTACTGGGACCCCGACAGAGGAGAGGGGCAAGGTGGCATCTGTAGGTAGGGCTATAAAGAGCGAGAGCCTGTGTAAGGTCAGGTGTGCAAAGGGAGGAAAGGCGAAGAGGAAAGAGTCACAGTTAGGGGAGTCAATCTGAAAGAGCCATGGAGCAACAGGGCAAGGTTTTAGAACAAAAAGAGGCTGAGAGGTGGGAAGGGCTCTGCACGCTTCCAGTACAGCCGGCACCAATGCAGGAGCTGCCGCGGGCAACACCAGGACAGCAGCAGCCAGAGGGAAAAGCAGAGGGATGGGGGGGTCAGCTAACACCTACCCCAGGCAGAGCAGGCACCGAGCCCTGGATTTTGCTGAGAGGTAGAGGCAACCTGCATCTGAGGCACAGCCAGGTCAGCTAGGCTTTTTCACGTCAAAACCACTTGGATGAAATTTTTGCAAGGGTAGAAGAGGGTGGCTGCACTTCTCGGCACAAGCCAAGGCTGCTCTGCGGCTGTCTGAGCCCTTGCACCGCCGGCACTCGGGCTCTCCTGCTGTCTGCCCCGTGAACCGACTGCCTTGCAACGAGGCACAGCCTCCTCCTGCTCCCCGTGTGCCCGGAGGGGCTGGACTGGGGGCCAAACCCCCGCCGGGTCCCTGCCGCGACCCACCCCGGGGCTGCTATCCCGCCCGTGGCGTTTCCAGCCCGCCCGGCTGGCCTGGCACCACTGGGACCATCGTTTGCAAGAAATGGGTGGCGAGGTGGAAAAAAGCCAGATGGTTTCAGCATCTGGTGTTCTGCAAAGTCACCTTAAACGGAGGGGCTGGCAGGTCTGCAGGCAGCCGTCGGGCAGCGTTGCCTGCGGATGGAGAAGATGCTGCCTCCGTGAGGCAGCTGCCTGCCTCACCGTGCGCCTCGCCGTGCACCTCGCCGTGCGCCTTGCCGTGCACCTCGCCATGTGCCTCACCGTGTGCCTTGCTGTGTGCCTCACCGTGCGCCTTGCCATGTGTCTCACTGCATGCCTCGCTGTGCACCTCACCGTGCACCTCGCCGTGCACCTCGCTGTGCACCTTGCCGTGTCTCACTGCATGCCTTGCCGTGCACCTCACCATGCGCCTCACCGTGCACCTCGCCGTGTGCCTCACCGTGCGCCTTGCCGTGTCTCACTGCATGCCTCGCTGTGCACCTCACCGTGCACGTCGCCGTGCATCTCGCCGTGCGCCTTGCCGTGTCTCACTGCATGCCTCGCCGTGCACCTCGCCGTGCACCTCGCCGTGTGCCTCACCGTGCGCCTTGCCGTGTCTCACTGCATGCCTCGCCGTGCACCTCACCGTGCACCTCGCTGTGCATCTCGCCGTGCGCCTTGCCGTGTCTCACTGCATGCCTCGCCGTGCACCTCACCATGCACCTCGCCGTGCACCTCGCCGTGCGCCTTGCCGTGTCTCACTGCATGCCTCGCCATACACCTCACCGTGCACCTCACCGTGCACCTCACTGTGCACCTCGCTGTGTGCCTCACCGTGCACCTTGCTGTGTCTCACTGCATGCCTCGCCATGCACCTCGCCATGCAGCTCACCATGTGCCTCACCGTGCACCTTGCCACGTGCCTCACTGTGCGCCTCACTGCACCTCGCCGTGCACCTCGCCACGTGCCTTGCCGTGCGCCTCACCGCGTGCCGTCCCAGATGCGCCGGCTCCCATTGCTTTTATTTTTGATGTTGTTTGATCACTTGTGATACCTGCAGCGGGGACCACGCAGTGGAAACACAATGTTCCAAGGCGTATTGTCACATCTTCGCGCTGTTTGCGCTGGTGCGGGGCAAGGTGTGATGGATGTCGGCTCCCACGTACACCGCTTGTTTTCAGAAAGGGCTTTGACACTCAGCAGCCAAAGAGCTGGTACAGGGAAGGACCCAAGGCTTATTAAGTCATTTGGCCTTTTTGGAAAGATTTATTCCTGTGACAAAGTGCAGATGACGCACCTCCGTCTGTGTCACTAACGAGCTCCGTACGCCGGCACGGCATTTCTGTGGGCTGGATGTGCTGTATTTCTGATGCTGTGTCAGACAGTCAGTCTGGGCCATTAAGTATCTCCTGGCTCTGCTCCCCTCAACTTTACCTCATTTTTCTTGGCCAGGTAATTCTTCCTGCAGTTTCAATTTGACACTGCCTGGTTTTTCACTTGCCGCCTTTCCTTTCTCGTTTCCTCACAGAGCAGCGATGGCCACACATCAGGACCCGGCAGGCAGGGAAGGCGGCTTTGTCATGCCAGCCGCTGTGGGAATCCAGCGTATTGCTGCTCGTGCTTTCACACACGCAACACGGACGCTGGAGGTCACGGTTCCTGAAACTTCAGCACGGAATAGCACCGCGCAGGGTGACGATGCACGGGACGGGCTAACGGGGATGGCTTTTTGCCTGATCTGCTGCAGAACTGTTTAACTCATTGCTATCCTGCAGTCCTGCAGATTCGCTGCTCTTGCTTCTCCTCTGCAATGCCTACCCAGTACGTCCTTGGCTACTGCAAAGCCATTTGCTAACCAGTAAAGCAGAAATAGTGCTTTTATGCTTCCTGCATGTTAGCTCGAGTGACTTCTGTGAAGAAAATATTGGCCATAGAATGAATCCATCCAGAGTGCAAAATGTGCCGGTTTTTATTTGCTGTCTGTGCTAGTGTTTATTCATGCCTCAACCAAAAATAGCAGACTTTGTAGATATTTAGTATTTTCCTTTTCATCAGCTCATAACATTAATGTTCCTGGTTGTCTATCAGAGACTGATCTGCAGAACAGTTTCTGCTGCCCTTGGCAGCTGTGCTTAGTTTTCATTTTGCACGGCGATGACTGTGTGCTGCTCACAAGCACAGCCAGGTTTCTGCTTGTTAGCGGGTCCTTGGCGAGGGATTGCCCACACCTTTGAGCTCAGCTGGCCCTGATGAGCCAGGCTCCTTGCACCAGCACCGAGCGTGCCCATACAGCTGCTGGGCAGGCCCCCAGCCCTCAAGGCTGGCTGGCAGGGCGCTGGCTGCTGGCGCGGCAGGGAGGCTGGCGGTGCTGCGGTAGGTGATGCAGAGCTGCTTGGGAGCGTGCAGGGACGGCGGTGACGTGCTGCGGGCGCAGCCCTGGCCCCAGCGGAGCCGGCTGCCCCAGAGCCTCGGGAGCTTTGACCTGGGCTCCTCTGCTGGGAGGATGCATCCAGCTCGGGGGCGGCAGGGAGCAACTGGTGCCTCCCCAGGAGGGGGAGCATGGCGGGGAGGGCGAGCTGGCCCCTGCAGAGAGGAGAGCCAGAGCCCGTGATGTGAGGAGGGGCGAAAAACTGTGCTTAGAGCAGCTGAGCACGGAGAGTCCTAAAGCCATGGCCTTGGAGGCGCCTTCCCACCTGCAGCCCCAGGGTGTAGTGCCCTGGGAAGAGCGGGTGACCAACAAGCTCCGTCTCCAGAGCTCGCTGAGCCTGAGCAGAGCATTCCCCTGGGGAGGAAGCAGTGGCTGGAGACCCCTTCCTGCAGATGTGGGCTACAGAAGGACCAAGATAGACTATTTTCTTAAAAGCACGTTTGCCGTGGCCGCTGTCGGCGCAGGCAGGCGGTGCTGCAGGACCCCTGCGGGGCAGTGGCCCAGGTCCAGTTCACAGCGCTGCATCTTCTGGGATGGATGCGCTGTCTCTGTCAAGGCGGGCTGTCAGGCTGCTGAGCTTGGCGCTGAGCTAAACGAGCTGGCATTGCTGTTTCAGGGGTTTATTAATAAGCCAGCGGTACATAACTTTGTTGTGAGACCTGCAATCATTCTGCACTCGGTACAAGTTGAGCTGCAAATAGCTCTGAGTGGTGACTCCCGGGTCTGTGTATTAAATTCTAGGTACTGCAGCCAAATGCTTTTAGGGCTGGAAGTGCTGCCTGACCTGGACCTTCAGCAGTTGGGGTTGTGCGGTGCCGCGGCTCAGCGCGTACCTGACCGGAATGTGCTGATGGAGCTGGGGACGGGATCGGATCGTCGGCGAGGCGGGCGGTGAGAGGGACCGGAGACCTGCTGGGGAGAGCAGGGGGGACAGAGCCCGGAGGTCCTGGGCAGCGACGGATACAAGGGCTGTGACTACACTTGGGCAGATGAGGCCTGGTGAGTAATTGAAATTCCTTTTTTTTTGCTGGCTGTTTTTCTCATTATTCTGATGTCCACAAACAACTTGTGCTTGAGCTGGCTCACTCACGATTCAGGATTTCTCAGCGATGCTCACTATTCAGTTTATTCAGGGGTTTGCTGCCCAAAGGTTGCAATCGCTGGTGTTAGTTAGGATTGTTAGCAGAGGGACAGAATATTTTGTGTCCCTCAGAACAGGCCAATTGCTCGATGGGCAAGTGCTGGGCAGGGTGTAGGGTAGCTCTGCCATGCCGGGCCAGCGTACTGCGCAGGGCATCGGGTGAGAGCGGCTGCAAGCGCCAGCCAGCCCAGGGCTATGGGAGCATTGGCCACGTAAGCCAGCCTGGTGGCATCCTTCTTGTCTGGTAGCTTCGGCGTGCTGGTGCTAAATAAAATCATGGGTGAATGGAGGAAAGAGGACGGCTGGTCCTGGCTGCAGGCAGGACGTGGCGAGAGTGGTGGCCTTGGCTCTGTAGCGTGGCTGGGACGCTGGGGGATGCCGTCTGGGTGCGAAGGAAAAAACAAAAGCGCCTGAAGCCCACAGTCTGTGCTTTGGTTTGCTGTCTGGGGAGGTGCTGAGGATGCTTGCCCGGGTGCCTGGGCAGCCTGTGGTTTGTGGGTTAGTGCCTGGGGCAGATGCCAAGGCAGAGCAGAGGTCCCCTCCGCTCCTCAAGAGGGGCTGCTCTTGGTCTGCGAGCTGGCTGGCTGTACCTTGGGGGAGTGCTCCCATTTATGACCGCTGTCGAGTGCCCAAGATTCAGCCAGCATCGTTGCAAAGAATAAACCACACAGGCACACGCTCTGCCAGCTGCGAGCCACCTCAGAAGCTTTTGCTTTAAAACCATGAAAATTATTTTGCGTGTTTAACACTGCTGTAATAGTTGCAATGGTGTTTACGATCCCAATCAGCCAAAATCTCTGCCAGAAATGTTGTAAGTGGCAATTTTATAAAGTCAGTTTCTGCTTTCATTACAGGAGAGAGAAACGCAGGGTTCACAAGGGATTGCTGCAATCGTCATAGCTGGGAGAAGAAATGCTCATTAACTTGCTTATCTCCCCTGAGTGCGCAGAACAGATTGTCTGCCAGGCACTTGTAGGCAGGAGTTGGCACAGGCAATTCTGCTGGGCTCGTGCTGGAAAGGCACAGAATAAGCCCTTTGGAAACTCCTGTATGGAGCCTTTATTAATTTGTCTGTCTTTGCCATCAGTAAATGCGCTGCAGAGCCTTGGACGGGCACTGCGGCTCAGTCAGGAGAGCGCAGTTGATAGCACCACGAGTTAATTAAGGAGGAATTACAGAATGGCTAGGGAAATCCTATAGCAAGAAGAGGCAGAATACCTGATTGCGTCTGGTCTCTCCCAGCTCCTGCAGGTTAATCTGTTCTGTGGGCGGCTGCTGCTGCAGCCCGGGCAGTGAGCTGGGCTGCTGGGCTCCTGCTCTTTACTCGGAGCAATGCTTGCCTGTTGCTCCACCACCGTAACACACTTGAGCCTCCCGATGCTCGCGTTTGCCTCTCAAGAAGGGAGTGTACGAGGGTGGACTGAGGCTGGACTGAAGGCTGGCAAAACTGGACTCTTCTCCCGGCATCCCACCAGCTTGGTGTGTCGGTGGCGCGGGGGGCTGAGCTGAAACGGCCCAGTCCTCCGAGCAGCACCAGGCTGGTGCCTTGGGCGGGCAGCACTCAGCAGCAGGACAAGCAGAGCTCCCACCTCGCAAGCACAGGCAGAGAAACCCCGGGAGCGGGAGGAAGATCGCACCAGAGGGGCTGAGCCTTGTTATCCTGCCCTGGGGTGCAGCTTATCCCTCTAACAACTGGGAATAACGCCCGTGTGGTAGAAGTGGGGTTCCAGAAATACTCCAGGATGCTGTCCCACAGTCTGAAGCAGCAACCTTGCAAGAGCTTTGGCCTTGGGCAAATAAAACCAGCTACCTCTTTTGATTGTAAGATTCAGGACGGGTTAGCTGGAACTATCCATGCTGCCTCGCAGCCAGGTTCCCTGGTGTTAATTACCCCCTGCAGTAAATTAAACCAGTGGTATTTGTGTAACAAGTCAGGTGGGAGCAATGCAGCAAGTCTCTGAAGGCAGAGGGGCGGCCCTGGGAGGAGGCCGTGCGCGGGAGGTTCATGCAGGCGGGCGCAGGGGTGCAGCGGAGCTGCGTGGTGCCCTGGGCCCGATCCGAAAGGCTGGGCTCAGGGCTGCAGGGTCGTCAAATTCGCGTCCCTTAATGCACGTTGGCTGGAATGCCCTTACATTTGTCATGCCAGAAGCTACGCAGCCTCTCCAGAGACTCTGTTACAGGGTTGCTTTGTTCTTTCCCTTAAAATGCTGCTTTCCCCATGTCTAACCTGTGCTCTCTGCTGCAAATTGCATCTATACCCTCTCCGAGATGCACATGGAGGGTGGATGTATTTTTTTTCGCTTCATCCTGTAATGTATTTGAGGATTTAGCATACCGCCTCTATCTTCCCCTCTCCAGACCGAGCGTCCCATGCAGTACAAGGCAATCGGTGCAGATCTAAGGTGAGCGACTCTGTTAGCTTGAATGTCTTGCTCTGCTCCCCGGGGTGACAGGCAGGTGACGTGATGAGCTGTACTGTGTCTGCACAGGTATTTGGCAGGAAAAAATAAGTCTCTTAAATGGCAAACCTGTTTCAAACCTCCTCCTTGCAGCTAGTTTTCTGTGTCTCCTCCTGGCCTCTCCTCTGCAATTAGAAGTGTGTTGCTGCGATGTCTTTAATGTTTACTAAATTCTCGTTTGTTTTCCTTCTGAGATGGATCTGTTTGCCAACACACCCTGCTTGTTGCTCTACAGTAGCAGGGGCTCTTGCTTTTGGCATGTTTTTTTTTTCCAGTGGTGTTTGTTTTTTTACAGAAGTGGATTTGTAGCAATTTTTCCTGCCTGTTGCTAGTGCCTCCCGTGCCGTGGGAACTCGGGATGTGTTTGATTAGATGTATGAACTGAAGGCTGTTGGTTGCATTTTGGTTTCAGCTGAGCTGGGGTGTAAAAAACCTACACTAATGCTTACTGGTTTCTAGGCATCAAAGTTTGCAAATCTACTATCTAAAACTTGTCCACGCAGCAGAATGACTTTCTGCAGCCTGGCTTGGTCTATGCGCCTGCAGTCCATTAAAACTAATGCTCCCTGTCCCCCCTTAACTTCCAAATGTATTTATCCTGCTGTGCAGAAAGCTGCTGCCTTTTCTTTTACTCTCATCAAGGCTGGTGCCTCCTTTACAGACAGGTGCTCTTACCTAAGCCCGTGTGGGTGCTGGCGGTGCGGCTGTGCCTGCTGGGCAGCGGGTCGGGAGAGACGGCAAAGCGTGTGTTCAACAAACGCTCCATGGCACAAGCACAAACTGAGTTTGTGCTAAGAAGCTCCCTGTGGCTTAAGCACCTATTAATGGCAGCAAAAAAAAACCAACAAAAAAACCCAAACCCAACCCTGGGATCTCTGTTACTGGAGCACAAATCCCAGTGGCACTTTTTGTGGGTGCCCGCTGTGCCCCCGTGTTCGCAGCCGCCCAGGTTGCTCCCGCGCTGCTGAGCCTCGGACCCGGCAGCCCCCGCGCCGTGCCAGCGCCGTGCACCCTCCCTGGAGCTGCAACGCAAGCGGCCGCATTTGGAGAAGGAGCGAAGGACAAATGCTGAGTTTGAGGGGAAAAAAGGAGAGGTTATTGCGTTAGGGAGATGTAATAAAACGGGGAAGCGGTGAGAGAAGGGGAGAGGCAGTGCGGAAAGCTAATGGCAATAAACCACTTCTGGCAAAATGTAGTAATAACGCTTTGCAGTTATCTGGTGTCTTTCACCTCGGGCTCTTGGAGCTCCTTAGAAATATTAGCTAATTAAGCTTCCTGTGTTAATTACCTCACTGTGCTAGATGAGAGCCCAGTTTGGAGAGCAGCTGCCTGTTCCCCAGAGCCGCCCATGCCCTCGCCATCGCGCTTTCTTGCGGCGAGGAAGACCCAGAGGGGAGGGTGCGGCCGTGTCCCGGTGCGGTGGTGCCTCCGGCTCCCACCTTGGCAGCACCAGGGCGGAGGTGCTGGGGTGGGCGGCCGGGGCCGACTGCCTGGGCAGCCGCCTTCTGTCTGGATGGAGCAGATGCCAAACTGCCCGTCCGCATTTCTGCGTTCCTCCCGTTTGGCCCCTTAGCAGCTTTGTTAATGCAGGAAACACCTGAAAAAGTAGGCAAAGGACATGTTCAGCCTGAGCTTGTTGACAGCAGTGTAAACCGAAAGTGGAGTAGATCTCTGAAGAGTGGGAAGCAGCTGGGGTAACGTCAGGCCCCGGGCTGTGGTGATGAGCTGCAGGGCTGTCGGTGCAGCACCGGCCGTGGGTGCTCGAGGATGAATCAAGGGTGACGCAAGGAAGCAGCCGTTTGAGCAATGGCAGCTCTGCCTCCAGTGGGCTTATTCTGGGAGGTTTGGGCCATCTGAGCCGTCCCTTGGCCGTTGAGACCTTCTTCTGGAAAAGCCGGGGTGTAGCTCAGCCCAGCCGGAGCGTGGGAAGGGCCCCGTGGTCGGATGGGGGCATCCCTCTAGATGGCTTTATCGGTGCAGAGAAGTCCCAGGTTAATGCTCTGAAGATATTTAATGAGAGCAAAATTGGATACAGAGCACGGGACTGGAGAGGGTGATTAGAAGGTCATTTGTATGAGATTATTCTCAGTCTGTGTGCGGGGACTTATTTCTCTCTGCAAGGTCTAGGTTTGGGATGACATATATTATTCATATAGCAAGAATGTGTGTCTTCCCTCCTAGTTTCCTGATGAAAATATCTTCTATTCATAGCTCTGCAGAAAGCGCGATATAATTTACCTGAAGGTACAATCAGAATTTTTAAAATATTCCAGAGCTGTAGCAAGCGGGGACTGTGGCGGTTAACATTCAGGGCCACGAGCCTCCAAGATTTTGGGTCGCAATCGTTTCTTCAAGTACGAGGCGAGAGCCGTGGTCCTGGGAGCGGCGTGCCGAGGCGTGCGGGCGCGGCTCACGGCTGCCGCCCAGGGCCCCCAGCCAAAGCGTCCTCCTGCCCTGCCCTTCCTGGCGGCGAGCTGATGGGATTGCACCAGACGCCTGGTCCTACCCTGCCGGGAACTCCGGCCTTGCAAAGGCATCACGGGTGGGGCAAAGCAAATGAAGGCAACGCGTTTTTAGGCTCGGTTCGCTGGTTCTCCTTTCCGCTTTGCTCTAGGAGTCGGTGGCTGAGGCAGCGGGTGCAAGAACAGGGAGAGGTGTGCGTGTAATGGAAGGAGATGACTTACGGTGCTGTCGTCGATCTGTGAGCTGCTGCGGAGCCTCCGAGGATGCTGGGGAGCACCTTCGTGTCGGCTTGGGAGCCTGGGGAAGGGTGGCTGGTGGAGATGGGGGATGGCAAAAAAGGGCTGTTGACAGGGGAGGCGCATGCAGCGGCGGCAGTAAGACATGGGAAAAGCAAACACTAATCAGAAATCAACCTCTCGCCAAGCAAGGCGGCAGAAAGTAACTAGAGACAACCTGGAGTAAGAAGTATTTGGTATTTTACACTAAGCTCTCTGTAGATTTATTTTTCTACTGTAGAAATTTGAGGCGAGAAGGCGAGTGAAAGATCCCTTGGGAAATAGCAGTAGGTTATTTATTCACAGTTGGTATTTATTCATTATCTGTCATGAAGGTGTTAATTTCTGTAGCCGGGAAATACATTTGTTTCTCTTGGCCACTGATGAGCTCCAAGAGGTACCCGTCACTCCCCACGCAGCCGGGACGCGCGGTGCTGCGATACCGGTTCTCAAACGGCCGGTGGAGGCTGCTTGCCGTGCCGCAAGAAGCTGCAAAACCTCTTGGCCGGCGTGAGCTTGCTCAGCGCTGCTGTTCCTTCTGGGCGCCCTCAGCGGAGCCTTCCTCACACCCCCTCTTTCTGGAGACCATGGAGGGTGCCGGGGTAAATTTCTCCTTGCTGCCCCCGCGTTCCCCCGTGGGGTGCAGCCCCGTGGAGCCCGGCTCAGGGCCCCGCTCCCCCCCAAGACACAGCGGTTCCTGCTGGCTTCCCTCGCTCGGTGTCAGTGATGTCGAGGAGCAGAAAGCACCCTAAAATCATTCATTTGAACTCGTCCCAGCTCAGGGTTTTCGCCGTTGCATCTCAGAATGCCAGGCACAAGAACGTGCTCCATGAGCTCTGCGCTAATCTGCAGTTTTCCCTTCTGCCTCCAGTTACGGCGTGGCCTCATTTTGAAAGGTCTGAATAACTCGCGTTTGGCCCCTGGCTATAACAGTGATACTCCTTCCCTCTTTATTATATCTTTGGCAATAATTATTCTTCCTCTCCAAACATAGCATTTTCCTCTTTACAAGAATTTGTTCTCATTCTCATTTCCATTCTCAAAGTGCTGGTTTCGGGTTTATTTTTAATTGAAAGGCTGGAGGGCAAATGCAGTTAAACTGTGGTGCGTGAATTGTAACTTGTAATGTGTTAAAAAAAAAAAAAAATCACCCTGCCATTCACAAATTACTTGCTTTCTAATCTGGACTCCAGCATAACTGCAAGTTTCAGTTCTCATGATCGGACCAAATCCCAGAGGACTCGGGGGGGGAAATCGATTGAATGTATTTGCGTTTCCTATGGATGGGAAACCAAGCTCTGTCGTGCGGAGGTTCGGCTCCGATCTGCCGCTCGTGGCGGTGGTACGGTGCTCCTGGGACAGCCGCCGGCAGGAGCATCCACGCGATGGGCACGCGGCCTCGCGGCGGGGGCCAGGCTGGGTGCCTGGCGCGTAGGGACGTGCGGTCGCAGCAGATCTCGGTCCTGCGGAGCCCGGGCTGGGTGCAGGTCCTGCGTGCCCCTGCCCTCGCCCCGGCACTCGGCCGCGCTGCTTGGGGCAGAGGGAGGAGTTCTGGGCTCCAGTTAGGCGAGAGCTGAAATCGGGTAATAAAGCAGCATTCATCTTCGCTCCTCGTCCTTTCACCGAGTGTTTTGACAGGGGAGCCTGGCTGTGCTGAGCGTGGAGTGGCTCCCTCTTGCATCTGGCACCAGGGGTTATAAAGATAAATGTGCTGTCATCACATCTGCTAAGGGCTCTTCTCTGTGCTCTTGGCTAAATGTGTTGCCTAATCAGTGTTTTAAAGTTACTTTTTAATGTAATTTGTATTGTCTTCAAAATAGTAAAAGGATTTCAATTAAAGCCGAGACCTTGGAGAGTCCCCTTCCCAGGCCAGCTCTAGCTGCTTCCATGTTAGTTGTCAAATCATTTTAATTATAGATTTGGAGGGTATTTAACTGGTCTGTTACTGGTAAGCCCCAGCCTCAGGGACCTAGACTCTTCCACTGACGCTGTCCCCTCTCCTGGTGACCCCGGGGAGAAATTGCTCCTGGCCGGCAATGAGAAACCCTTTGGAGTAAAGCTGCGCATGCAAAAAGTGATGGCAAGGGTCTGCTTCGGGTCAGTGCTGAGCCACTGTTTGTGCCTTCTTGCAAGAGGGGGAGCCCCGCTGCGTCCTGGGGGGGCACGCACCGCCTCAAGCATCCACGCTGGCCACGAGCCGGTGCATCTGGCCACAAGCCTGTCGGAGGCTGCCTGCCCTCTCCCACGCAGGCGGCGCGCAGCAGGAGAGGGAGGCGGCTGGGGAGGATGGAGTGACCTGCTGTTATTGCTAATAGAAAGGATCAATAATACGAAACGTATCATCCTTCTTCATTTTCTCATCATGTTGAAATCGATGCCCTGCCTTGCGCAGAGGCCGCTGCTGAAGGCCGAGCTCATTCATTATTGCACACCTCCTCCTGGATTTACACCAATGTTACATTTCTCGCATGTTAAAAAAAAAAAAAAAAAAAAGGGCCAGGTGTCAGTGTTGCTGATAACATCTTGGGCTCGGTAGCCTCGGAGCAACTGCGCCAAAATTATTCCATAAGAGCGTCTGCATGCATGAGCGATTTATCCAACAAATCGCGTCCCCTCCCGTGATGACTCAGCCTGGTCGCTCGTCACTGCGGAAGACGAGAGGAGCACGGCTGCCTCACCGAAATCCTGCCTTTCCGCACAGTGCGAAGGGGGAGACGCATTTAGATTATAGTTATCGAGGAGTAAAAGCTCAGCACTGGGAAAAGCGTATCCACTTAAGTTAGTGCATCAAACTCTTGCTCAGCAGAATATAGGAGATCTCGTGGGGAAGTTTCTTGCTGTGGGAGTCAGGACTATGTGGGTCTGTGTCCGGCAGGGACCGAAACGAGAGATCCAGCCTGCTTAGCATCCTGCTTGGCGTACAGAGGCTCAGCAGCAGGGTGCCAGCCCTGAACCCTGCCAACATCTGGGCACAGAGAATGGAAAATCTTCACAGGTTGCTAATGGGAAAAGTGTATTTGTTAAAGTCGGTATACTTTAAAGCAGGAAAACAAATTTGTCCGTGGTCCTCTTAAATAAAGAGGATGAAAGCTGTTTGTCACTTGGCTGGTTTGTTATGGGATTTTGACGCTGGAAACTTCAGCTCTTTTATTAGCAGCAACTTTTTCATGGCTTTAATTACTCTTCAGATGCAATGCTTCTGCGGAACCGGCTCGGGCATTCCCGTCTGTCTCCCCATCGCTCTCTCATCTGCTTGTAAATGAGTTTATTCCCCGGAGAGATGCCTCTGGGCATGGATGAGGCACAAAACAGGGAGACAAAGAAATGTCTTGTCCGTCACTTGTCTTTCCTGCTCGAGCTTTTGTGTGAGAGGAGGCCAGGACCTGCATTTCCAATGAGCTTGTCCCAGGCCCGATCTCAGGAGGGTTTGCTCCTGATGGTTTCCAGAGCCTCCTGCGTGTAGAGGTGCAGTGGTGGCTGGTCAAATTCTGACACGTTTAGACAAAGTTAATTACCAAGTCTATAAAATTGTCCACATCAAAGGTTTAAGAATTGTACTTGCTTGATAAGGGGGCACTTGTAATACCTTGTTACTCTCCCCGTTCTCATTATGCTTATCGGTCCAGGCTGATAATTAGCGTTGTGTGCAAGGCGAGTACTAGCGTGGTGCCCAGGGAGCAGATGGAAATCTCTCACTGTTAAGGCTGGAGACACGCCGGGGACAGCACGGGGACAGCCAGGTGACAGTATGGTCACACGCCGGTGAGGCTTTCCAGGCTGGCCCCAGCAGGGTCTTGGAGGACGCTTTCTGGGGTGGGTCAGGCTTCTGCCCGCAGCCCTGGGGCACCGACACGCTGCATCTGCTCCGCGTCCGAGATCCCTGGCAGGCGGACACGGAGCGGGCTGCCCGGCGGCCCGAGCTGCCTGGGTAATTGTGCAGAAGGAGCACTTGTCCAAGGGCTCATTACTGCTCGAAGCTAAATGTCAGTCCCTTGCATTAGCACAGTCTTTTTCTAATGCCATTAAGTTATGAAAAGGTTTAAGGGCAACTTTCAAGAGCTTTTTATAGCCATAAGATCTTGAGATTGTTCAAGCCATCATCCAGTGTAACTGCTTCTAAGGGTGTCCAGGGTGGTCCCTCACCTGACCCCGTCCCCTGGGAGATGCTCAGGAAGATCCCTCTCCGTGGAGGCACGGCAGATCTGTACTACAGCCGATGCGCGGCTTTGCTGCAGTCTGCAGAAGGGTGGTGCAGGTGAAAGGCAAAATTGCAGGACGCCAACAAACTGCACCATTTACCAACCTATTAAACACATTTTTAAAGCATGACTTGGCTACCCAGCCAGCAGAAGAGGAAGGCACTAGAGCCTGAAAGAGCTGCCCTGTTGCCGTTCTAGGTGCATCTGTTATAAAGTCGATGTGCTATTAATTGCCAGTGTATGGTTTTATCTTCCTGGAATACGTTTCTTTTTGCACATTTTTCTAATGTTTATCAGATGTCCTTTTTTACTTAAAGTTCACAGCATTTAAAAAAATACGTTTGAGTAGATTAAAAATAACACTTCCAAAATGCCACCTGTCTCCAGGCTGGGGGAAGGACTGGAGTTGATAGGAAAATTTGCCTGTCCATCCTGCCGATGCCAGACTCTCCTGCTGCTGTAGTTTAGGCCATTTCATTTTTGTAATTAACGGCTTATTGAAATTCAAATATTGTGTTTGCACATGTTGTCACTATCAGTTCAGTGGGTCACCTTGCAGAATTCTTCTGGTTCGCTATGGGGCAAACGCAGAAGTAGATTCCAAATAGTAGGTGTATGAAGAAGATACCCCCACAACCATACACTGAAATCCCTCCAAGAAAACTACTTTAGAGCTAAAAGCTTTAAAAAGTCATCTAGGAAAAGCAGAGTCGTTCACGCTTTTGTGTAGTAAACAAAATGATCATCTCAAGAGATGTGTTTAAACTTGGAAGCATGCTTTCTTCCCTGGTACTGTTTCTTTAAGATCCGAAAGAAAACCTTAAAGGTCTACGTGGAGACCTACAGCTTAGCCTGCAAAGTAGCTAAATAAAAGAGATATATTCGTTTAACAGGCAGCAGAGTTCCTCCTGTCATTCCTCTAATAAATGACTTCTCATTGTGGCTGCCAGTCTGTTGTTTGCCATCAGGAAAATCTGTATGTATTCATGGCATTTATCGTGCTGGCCTCCAAAACACACAAAAGGGGTGGTTAAAAATAAATGCTTCCAGCGCTGTGCTCTGCCCTCGTTACGTTACCTGCAAAGCATGGGGTTCTACCAGCAGGGTTTGTGTCTGTTTTAAGCAGGAAAGTATTACAAAAAAAAATCTTAAAAAAGCCAGTTGGAGGCGAAGAAATCTTTGGAGTGTTATCCTATTATGTCTAATACCAGAAAGATCAACATTTCCCAGCCCGGAGTGCAATGATCTATTGTAACCCGTGTTTTTGAACGTCGGTTGTGCGAGAGCGAGGAGCCGATGGCTTTGTACCTGAGAGCGGGTGCCGAGGGCGGCAGGAGGGAGTTGGCCGGGGCTGGGTGCCCGTAAGGCTTGGGAAGCAAAGAGCCGGGTCTGCAGGGGTGAAGGCGAGCCGATAAAATGCCGCGGGTATGGGAGACGTGCCTGGCAGCACGGGAGGATCGCCCTCCTGCTCCGCCGGGGCACCGCTCCCGACGACGGGGAAATTGTGACTTGCTATCCCTACTACTTCATTATTTAGGTGCAATTGATGGGGTTTAATGCTGCAGAATTAGTCCAAGTAGACCAGCACCTGGGCTGTGTTCGCTGTGAAATACTGCTTTACGTTTCTGGGTGGCGCCTACTTATTCAAGTTTGTGTTCAATAAATGCCTGACATATACGTGAAGGGAAGCAAAACATTAATAACACTCTCTGTTTTGTCCTTAGAGAAGTGAAGTATGTGAATGCTTATTGTTAACAAACTACAGGAAAATGAGAGGTACGCGAGCCAGGGAGAAGCAGAACTGCGTTCACTTGCATTCATTAAATGTCCCCAGCGGCGTTGTCACAGGGCTTGACCAGAATATAAATGGATGAACGAGCCGCTGTCTATATTCAGTTTGAAAGCGCACCGCGTGCCGTGGCTTGGTGACTGCTGGTGGAGGGGTGGGTGCTCGGCCCGGCCGGCGCAGCGCGTGCGGCCCCCCGGGAGCGACCCCGCCGCGGGCCCAGCCCGGGCGCCCCTGCCCGCGCGTTCGTACGCAGTTATTCGTGGCGCAGACCTAGAAATAGGTATCTGCCAGTGGCCGAGAGGATGAAGAACAACTCTTGGGTCTCCAGAGTTTGGCTGGAGGCTGGAGAAATCCCCAACCCATCCCAGATCGCTCTGCAGCCTCCCGAAGGCTCGGTTTGTGCTCTCTGCGTACCATGGGTTTTATGCTAATTGCAGCAGAAAGGGGAGCAGACCTTGAGCTGGACCATCCCTCCCCCTGCCCATGGCTCCTGAGAATATGCTAATTTGTTACTTAATATTTGTGACTGCTAATGCACCCTCATCAGCCCCGCTTCTGTCCTAGCAGCCGCGTTCTGCGCAGAGGCAAAGATAAAGCGTTGGTCTACAAGCTGGGTCTCAAGAGAACTGTTGTAGTAAATTCAGTTATATTTTCTTGTCCAGGTTAAATGCAAATAACCTTCCTAGTGCTGCAGATCTTGATTATAAACTTCTCTTGCAACCCCTTTTGGCTGAACAGTATTTTACTGTCCCAAAATCTGGAATTTACCACTTGCTTTTTTCAAACCCCTTGCTGCTGTGTTGATGTAAGTAATCTCACCCGTACAGGGCTAAGTACTAGATGCCAAAGATAACAGATTTTGATTGTCACTACCAGAGATTTTAACAGCCTCAGCGTATTATATATGCAGCTCTGCAGCTGGAGATAAACTAGGATAAGAACCTGTTGAGACCCAGATGATTTTCAGACGCAGTACTGGGTTAAGTCCCTGTTTGCCTCTGCCGGGACACGACATCTTGCTGCAGAAGTGAAGAGTAAGCGCGGACGTCAGGTCTTTGCCGTCCTGGACGAGTGCTACGCGGGCTTGTGTTGCCGTTGCCGTGTCCCTCATTCTGGAGAACGCTGCTAGCGATGCGCCCAGGGAAGGTTAATTAGCAAAGTGATGGGCACAGAATAACGAGTGGGATGGAGAAAAGGAGATCCTTTTCCAGGCTTGGTCTCTCAGCAGAGTCTTGTTGGACAAGGGCGGTTGATGGCTGACTTCCCGCCCTGGTTTTGGTCTGGGCTTGCTGCCGGCAGGGGATGTGCGTTTTGCCGGCGCCGTGCTGCTGGTGCACGGCGAAGTCGCTGGCGTTACGGCTACGGCTGCTGCTTTGCTCGGTGCTCGGTGTGCGCTGCCCTTCCCCGGTGCACGCCTGTGCTGCACGATCGCAGCAGCCGCCCCGCGGGCGGCCCTGGGCGCCGGCGCCGAAGGGCTGCCGTGGGTGCGACGGGACAGCCGGCGGGTGCGGGGTGGGAGCGAGATGCGTGCGTCCTGCCCGTCTCCCGCGGGAAGGGGACCGAGGACAGGGAGGGTGAGCCGCAATGGCAGGGCTGGCTGGCGGCTGCTGTTTGGTGGCCATCCCGGCTGATCCCGGGACGAGGGCACGCGGGGCTGTAGCATGCTGATGATCCGTCGTCTTTTTGTCTTCCAAGCCTTTATCCTAGCCATCCCTGCCACAGTGACCGTTTTGGAAACCGCTTGTTGATGAGCACACAGCAAAGGCTAGTCGCCATAAGAGAGCATTGCATCCCAGATAGATTGCAGGGTTTCTGCGTGTGTGACTTTCTAAAGGTGTTGAAGCTTTTTACTCTGCTGCTGGCATTCGGACTTTATACCCCTTACAATTAACCTGCTAGCATTGTGTTTCAAAAAACAAGCCCCCAAAACCCTCAGCCAAAAAAAAAAAAACCTTCTCATTGAAAAGGGAGGTAATTAGGTACACAAGGAGAATCGGAAACAATAAAATCCCGACTGTAAAGACTGGTGATGCCTTATCACAGGGTTGCAGACTGGGGTAGGGAACGGACTGAAATAAATCTGTGGAAGATAGAAGAGTCACAAAACGCGAGCGAGACAGGAGCTGTGCACAGCCTGGGCTCCTGCCAGAGCGCAGGAGACGAAGAAGTACGAGTTGCACGAGCTCATACCCGCAGATGTGGCCAAGCTCTCCAAATGGCTCGGCTCACTGGCAGCCGGTTGCTGAGAAGAGCAGGGATCGGCCGTGCGGAGCGCTCCCGCAAAGCCGGGCGCTCGGCCCCGGGAAGCCACGCTTGCCCTCCCTCGGGCGCCTTGCGCGGAGGCCGTCGGCAGCCCTGCTCGTCCTGGCCCCCGAGGCCGGGCAGCGCTGGCGGGGCTGGGGCTGTCCCTGTCCGTGCAGGGGCCCGGGGGAGCCCCGCGATCCCTCCCCTCCCGTGCAGCGCTTGCTCTCGCCGCGTCCCATGGAGCCCTCCTCGGCACCGTTCACTCGATGCGGATCCCAGCCCAGGATCAAAGGGGTCCCTGGGGATGGGAGTTGTGTGGTGTCCCGGGCCCTGAGCGAGCAGCTGGGAACTAAAGTCATTTATTCCTGAAAAAGCGCCATTTCTGATGGAGCCAAATGTCTAGGGAGGGAAGTACTGCGGACCCAGTGTATGCTGCTGATTTTTGAGCCAGTTCATTCTCGTTAATGTATTTCTTCCTTCATTATTAGCCTTTCCTATTGTGGCTCAGGGCAGATGCATTATCAACAAACAGCAAATCCCCTATAGGGCCTGTGGGCTGAAATCGGTGATTTCCCGCGGGCCATGCAGCTCGGTGTGCGGGGGGGTCTGCCCGGGATCGGAGCTGAGCTCAGCTCAGCCGCCGGGAAAAGGGCTTGGAGGGAAGGATGTGCTGGAAAGCAGCTCACACTGTCAGGTTTGGAGTCAAACAGAATAAAACTGATCGCTTTTAAAAATTCATGGTTGTGTTAATGCACTCAGTCAAGTGTAATTAAATGTAGAGAGACTCAACAGTTCCATATAAATACTTTGGAGGAGCCTGTCAATCTCCCGGGGAAATGAACACCCCCCCAAACAAATGAACAAACCGGTAAAATCTTCAGCATCGCCTCTTTCAAGAGCAGAGACGCAGGCTGCGGAGAAGCACCCGGGGGTCTCTTCTGCGCCTGGTGTAGAGGCATGTCCAGAGGAGACACGGCGGCTGGTGTACCGGCGGCTGAGGGAAAACTCTTCGCATCCTCTGTTGTGCGTACCTTAGTGCTGCGGCACAGACTGGCAAATGTAGGGCTGGAAAAAGCAGAATTAGGGATCAGAGCCGTCCTGGGCTTTAAATGCAAGCAGCGGGCAGATGCTGTGCTTGGCCTTCAGCCTCACCCACCGAGAATTTCTCCTGCGCCCGCCTTGTCCTTCAGGAGCTGCCGGAGGTACAGGGCCAGGAGAGCTTGGCTGTGCCCGGACCTTTCTGCTCTGGGGTCCTTTGCCTATCAAAACAGAGGCTACCTAACTGAAAATAATTGTTCCAGTTTTAAAATCTGCAAAAAAAAACAAACCCCAAAACCAAAACCCAAAAAAACACAAAAAGGGGGGGAACGCTGCGTGCCTAACTACGCAGTGGATGGCTGTGTCTTGAAAATGAGCGTTTCCTCCGTAGGAGAGGTTTCATCCTACAAATTGCACTCGATCACTAGTAAGTAGTGGGAAGCAGATGTATACAAAGGGTACTGAAATGCAGAGAAATCTCCGAGAAACCCCACCTGAGGCTCCCTGTTTCTGCAGCTCGCAGGGGCGGGACGCTGCCCTGTGCCCCCCATGCTGGCTGCCCCCGCGTCTCTGTACCCCGCCTGCCGAGGGCTGCAGAGCATCCTCGTGTTCCCGCAGACGGACTCGGATGCCTTGACGTGTTTACTCAACAGAGGCGTTTCTGCGGCAGATCATTGCCAGGACTAGCAGGACGCCTTCACGCGGCTCCCTCCGCGGCAGGGCGCTTCTGGAGGTGCTTCTCCGCAGTTGCTTCGCAACAACTCTTTTGGGGTCGGCAGCAGAACGGGGGAAATCACCTAAAGCAGAGCAAGAAAGGGAGACTCAGATGGTACTGGTATCTCATAGAGCTCAATTTTTCCCATTTGTGGTCTTTCCTTCTTTCCCTTGCGCAATTGAATTCTAACCTTCTCACAACAGTTGTTGAATGTCACTGTAAACTTAATTTATTCCTTTGTGAAGTTAATGTAAATATGACTGAGAAAAATACACGCTGTACTTGATGTAAGACTAACGACGTGTCCCCCAATTATCTTCAGTAGTGATATAGCTATAATCAACTTTAGAGAGAAGCTGCGTTGCTCAGTGCAGTTGACAGGGATGCGGGGAATTGGGATTTATGCCTGCCTTTTGCATTAATTTAGCAACAGGCCGCTGGCCCTGGCAGCGATGCGCTCACCCGGCCTCGGCACGGGGCTCGGTAACGCGGCGCCCGCGGTGGCAGGCATTGCCGGAGCCCGCTCTGCCCCTCGCCGTGGCAGTGCCCGGGTGCTGATGCTTTGTCCCCAGTGCTGCTCCTCCCAGTCTGGTCCTGTAAATCCCGGGAAGCGTGTGGGAAGCGGGACGGAGCTTCCAGGCGCCTTCGCCCTGCCTCGCTGTAGTGCCCTGCCGAGCCATCGCGTTGCACCTTGCTGAGATGCCCATTCCCGCCGCCTTCTGGGAAGCAGAGAAATTCTTATGTCGGGCTTCAAAGCCAGCAAAGCACCTGAGGGTTTTTTAACTTTTATTTTTCTAACTTTAGCACAAAGGCTTGGCTGTGCAGGGGACTCGTTTCAGGTGTCAGTTTGCTCAAAAAAGTCTCACCACCTGCCTGGTGTCCTGCCTTCGCGGGACCCAGGCCGCTGTGACACGCCGCAGCGGGGAGGTGCTATTCAGGAACGCGAAGGGACCTGGTGCTTCAGTATCGCCAGTACCTTATGTGATGCTATTGGGTTTTCACAGTCAATCTAATAGCAGTCTTCAAAATAATTGCTATAGAGGAAAAATCTGGCTTATCACAGAGAGCGATGCTTTGACAATGAAAGCGTTTCAGAGCATATTTTTAGGACAGGAAAAAAAAATCAATCTAAATCTAATGCTCTTTTCATCATATGCCTTGAGCAGTGGCGGGGGGGAAGGCGATCAGCGTTTTTGCGGTGCTCCTCCAGCACCCGCCAGTCTTTAGCAGGGAAACACAAACTCAGCGGAGAGCCAGATTCGATGGATCCCAGACACACGCACTTGCAGGAGAGGGAGGGTAAACCCGTTCATCCAGACAGCGAAACAAAGAACGGACGCCCTTTTGGATCATTAAGCGAACTAACAGAACAAAACCCCAGCAAACCCCTTGTGTTATCAGCTGTTTTACATTTTGCAGTTCTTGCAGTCTCAGCTAACTTAGAAGCATTAAAAAAATGAAGCAGTTCCTGCATCAAAAAATAGCTGTGGGCATCTGCCGCCCGTTCCTGCTGGCCATCGGGGGAGAGGGGGTTTGCACAGCACCAACCGTGCCTGGGTAAAGCAGGAGACGTGAACGTGCCGCAGCAGCCTCGCGCTTCAGGCACAGTTATATTGATTCCTAGCAGAAAGGTGGTGACTCTGAACGACCTGCCTACCTCTTCTGCCTCTCCTTAGCTCAAAAGAGGGATTATTGATACTTTAAAAAGTTGAGCTGCGCTGCCCCGGTGCCGTGCTGGGGCAGCGGCGGGGTCTGCGTGCCCTTGGTGCCCGTTTGGGAAAGTCAAATGTTTATGTATAACCTAAAAAAAAAAGCCATTCTGCTGGTGTGGGCCGTTTGGTAATAAAACGTGGAAAGGCACTGCAGCCGATAAAAGTAAATTAATAACTAGAGACAACAAAGCCCTGCTTTACTGAGTGCCATAAAGCGATCCTTTGCTGAAGGAAGGAAAATGCGACAGTTTATGAGGAGACAGGTCAAGCCCGAGAGGAACGGGCCATAGCATTTTGTGGGATATTTGTGACCGAGATCTTTTTTTTCCTCAACTTGTGTGGTTTATTCCCTCTGTGCCTCAGGCAGAGCTGTAGAGCAGGATCCTGCCGAGACAGGGCACGCCAGGACTAGGAAAAGCGGATTTGGAGGCTGCCTATCCAAGCTTTGGGAGACAGCCCCTCAGCTCTGCAGCCCAGGGTGCCTCTGCTCCCCCCCGAGCGCCCACGTCTCGCAAAGCCCGAGAAGCCAACCCGAGATGCTGATCTGGGGCTGCTCGGGCAATGCTGGCGGTGCACGTGGTCCTGCTGCCGCGGCGTGGTGCCCACGCTCGGTGCTGGGGTCCGTGCCAGCCGCCGCCCTTGTCTCCAGCTAAATCCTCGGGACGCGCGGAGCAGCGGCACTGCGGGGCGGAGGGAGAGCCGCCGCCGCCGCCAGAGCCAAAGCCCGGCACCGAGCGGGAGCACCCTCGGCGTGGTGCGGTGCCGTGGTGCGGTGCCTCGGTGCGGCGCCTCGGCCCGCTGCCGGCGCGGGGCTGACTCACACCTGCCCTTTCGGTTGCGCTGCTCATGCAGCACAAATTAGGAGGCTTAATTATTTCAATAGAGGTTAATTACATTAGTCACTACAGCAAATCTCCAGTTCATGCCATGCTTTCCACTTCATTTAATTCATTACCCCCTGTGAAATTCAGTAGGTTTCTGCATAGAATCGCTCGTTTATGTCACATGTGTCCCTTCCAGCGGCAATCCCCCACATCTACCCCTTCTCTTTCTTCTGTTTTTGTTCCTCTAAGTGTTCACGGCTGACAGCGACGAAGGGCTTTGGTGGGAGCAGGTCGGAGCAGCCTGGGACATCCTTGGACGTCCTCTGCCCCGAATCGAGGCAGTGGGCAACGCAGGGCTGTACCCAGCTTGCCAAGAGACCCTCGTCCCGGGAGGGGCAGGCTGTGGCTCCCAGGCGCCGTACGTACCCTGGGCTGTGGCTGAGCGGCCGCTGATTCTGGATTCCATAAATCATCCCCTTCCCCTGTTGCGTCCTTGCTCAAAACCTGGGCTTAGAGATCCGTGTCCTCTCCCCACCTGCGATGTGGGGCGGCCGTGCCGTTCGCGAGCCCGCTGTCTCCTGACTCCCCCCTGTACAAGACGACAGCCCATCATGGGAAAAATTAGCTGTTGTGCACCCCTTGCGATGATTCTTAAAGAGCAGTTCCTCACCGCTTAATGTATTTCTGTAATAGTAATAGATGGGAGTGCTAAGGCTCTTGGATGTTATTTAATTAGTTTTACTGTGCCTTCCATACTCAGCAGAGATATATCTGAATAGCTGCAGGATTAATACAAGCTCATGCCTTAAACAGAAATTCAAGCTCAAATTAATAGAGAACAACAAAGACCTGAAAATAAACACAGATTTTAAGAATTGCCCAGATGAAATGGCAACGCAACAGGCAGGCAGTGCTCCCGTTAAAAGTCAGCTGATGAATTGCTCTCGGTGGCCAGAAGCCTCAGCTCTGACCCGGCGAGCGCTGGATGCAGGCTTAGTCCTCTGAGACACACGGACATTGGGAAGGGCATTCGCCAAGCTGCACCAAAGGCTCAAAATGACTATGCAATGCTTATCCCCGAGTTAGTGTTAAATTGGTGCACGCTATCATTTGTTCAAGCACATTTATCATATCCTGTGCTGAGCACAGAGTTTAATATTTGGCCACTCTAAAAGTGCTCATAGCAAATCTATTTTGGATGTATGACAAGGAGAAGTGAAAAGGGCGCTGCAAAAGGCATGTTTGCCTGTAGAAGGGTTGCCAAAGCCCAGGGAACAGAAGCGCTCTGTGTTACAGCCTGTCTCCAGCTCTCCTCTTTCTTTTTTGTTTTTAACCTGAGCTCGTTCCTTTATCCTTGCACCCAGCGGGGGCTCGTCGTTCCCGTGTCTCCTTGTCCTCCGGCACCCCTGCGTGCAGCGTGTCGATGGCGGTCCTGCGGAACACGGCCACGCGCCGATTCCCTTGCAAGAACGGCTGCGTGGCATGCGTCAGGCAGGGCTCCCAGTAATGCCTGCAAGCGCCAGGTAACTTCATTCCTCAGCAATCCGTCCTGTGGAATAATTTGGCTGGAGCAGCCACTTTCTGCTGGGTCACCTGTGTGTGTCTATGGGGTCAGCACTCCAGTGGGATCTCGAAAAGCTCACAAATAAATGCTCTTTCTGACTCTCCGTTTTGTATAGGAAAGGGAAATAAGCACAGAGCTGGGATGAGACCCCCATTTCCAAGTCCAGAAAATGGACACGGTGACTCCTGCTCCCCAAAGGAGGTCGAGAGTCTGGGAAACGGGTCCCTGCCCCAGGAACACCCCGCGTGGGAAGGGCAGCAGCATCCCCCGTGGTACGTGAATTGAGCTGCGTTTTACCTTCCTTCTCTAACAGGACTGTTAACAGACCGTGACACTGAAATTCAGCCCGGTTCATTAGTGCTACGTTCCGTCCTTCAGCATTCATCTACCTTATTTGTTTGTCTCGTCAGTTGTTAGCACGGATGATTGTTTGCATAATTATGCAAAACGATCTCTGTTCTTTCAAGAAGCGGTAGGAGTAAAATGCAATCGCCTGCACTCCCAGCATCATCAGACTCACTAACCTAGGGCTGCCTCTGCTTTCTGTCCTCCACTGGAGGTGGGTGAGATTCCCCAAAATTCCCGCTCTGGAGGACTGGAGGTAGGAGGCACGGGGTCTGTCCTGCAGTGCTTTGCATTCCACCCGCTCAGGCAAAGCCCTGCTTCAGCGGCGCGGCTGTGAACGCCGCCTGGCCTGAGCTGGGGTACCGTACCGAGCGGGCCCGCGCGGGGCTTTGCACCCTCTTTTCCGCAGGTACGCGTGCGAGTTAAAATCAGACGTGGCCATGAACCACCAGGCTCCAGAGGAGGTTTGGGGGCAGTAACTATCCCCTCTGAGCCCCAGTGGCCCCTGTCTCTTCCAGCCTGATGCCGCTGAAGGGTTGGAAATGATGGTAAATTAATGCTGTCGCTGCCAGTTCCTGACAGGGGGAGGTTTATGCAGTCACGTAGCCCGAGTGTCCAACTCGTGTCTGCTGCCGTGCGCAAGGGGGAAGTGAGACATTTCCCACCTGTTCAGCTATTTTGCAGCTTGGTGGGATATTTCCTATTTTTAAGTGCAGCTGCAGTTAAAGGAATACACTTGTAAAGTCAAACATAAGGTAACAACCAAAGGAAGAAATTTTTGAGTTGCAGATCTGTCCGACTTTGATTTAGTACATGGCGAAGATTTTCTTTAGCATAATGATACTCCTTAGGGTGCATGATAAAAACCCGCAGTAATGGACAGACACTGTTCTCAGTTATCAGCCTCATCATTAGCATTTTGCTGTCATTAACCTTCACAGGATAAATTGCCTGCTTATAAAAAGATATTTCTTTGTTGGGCATTAGCAGGTCTAGTTGTGGATAGGGATGTGGAAATCGGTCTACAGAGTTTTGCAAACATGAACGTGAACTAGACGCGATTCTGAGATTGGAGGTCAGGCCGGTGTAAATCAGAGAAGTTATTCTAGATGTTGATCTGAATTGAGGCTTAGGGATTTGAAGATATTCATGGGCCTTCACTTGGGCTGGGAAGCAATCAGCCTCGTCGTCTACAGGTGGAGGGACTGACACGCTCCACCAGCCGGCCCCACAGCCGCTGCAAGTAGCGGTTCCCATCGGCTGCTGGGAAGCGGCTCTTGCTGTGGGCAGGTAAGGGTCTCGCCTCTCTCCTCTCCTTTCTTACATTTTAGGACTTTCCCTCTGGCCAGGGTTTTAGAGATGCTGCTTGTGCATTTTTTGTCCGTGCAGGCATCCCCTGCCGCCGCTGGCGTTCTGCTTGACGTGCCGCGGGAGCAGGAGCTCAGCCGGGGCGCTCGCCAGGTGCCGGCCTTGGCTGGGAGTGCTGGAGGGGCACACGAAACGCTTCAGCTGCCAGAAAATGGGGTACACATTTATTTGGGAATCCGTACTACTCAAAGCACTTTAATAACCATATTCATCTAAAGGCTACATCAGTAGAAATAGCACTGCCTGTTCCCTGTTGAATGCCAGTTAGTGGGGAATGCTGTTATTAACATTTAGCAGGAGCTCCAGGTCACCTTGATATAATCAAACTAACACACATTTTAATGGCTGTTTAATTAGATTTACCATAGGGAAGATGCCACGTAAGAAGGCTGCATTTCTGCTTTCAGCACTTGAGATGGTGGCTGGATTAAATAAAAATGCAGATAAAAGACTACAAGTAATAGACAGAGGTGAGCTTTTTTTTTCCCCCCTGTTCAATATAATTTTTCAGCCCGGTTTGAGCGCACGTGTCCGCTGTCGCCCTGCGCAAGCGCGGCCCCTCCTCGCCGGGCCGGGTAGCTGCTTGCACCCCCGCGGAGCGATGCAGTTTTCAGGCTGCAGCAAGCCTAGGGTACTCCTCCAGGGGCGATTTGCTTTTAGGTGACCCCATCTTTTAGCACCTTGCTGTGAGGCTCTTATTAAATCACTCATCGGGAGCCTGCCCCTGTGCCATAAATGGGGTTGAAGCAGAAGGCAAGGATCTGTCTGGTTTCCAGCGGCAATTTCCGAACGTTATGGCAAACCGGTCTCTGCATTAGAGAACAAATAGCTCGTGTCCATCTCCCATCAGTTTTGATACCTTCGTGAGGTTATGGGAGACTCCGAGGAGCGTTTTGCAAAACTGCCAGTTGCTCCTTCATAGAAAATAAAACATTGAAACATATTGCTATAAAAGATATGACACTTCTCTCAATGGATTTATTAAGACGACCCCCTAGAGTAAAGAGTTATAAAATCTGATCAAGTCAGCAGTTCCAGCTGCGTAATTGATATCCATTATTTCCTATTGACTGCTGTGCAGGGCTGCGTTTTCTGTAGCATCAACAAATTCCTCTTCTGCCTGCTACAGAACTACCAGGGGGTTCGGCAGAAAACGGAGCTGATCAGCAAACGCAGAGCACACATCCCAGGAGAGTGCCAAGGCGTTTTTCCTCAATTGCTTCCCACAAATACACACCTTTATCCTAATCGACACCGTTTCTCAAATTATCCCATTTGCATAGGGCAGTTTTACAAACGCGCTGTGGCTCTGCTGCAGAGCAGCGACTGGGCGACGGTTTCATTTCCCACGTGATTTTCTCATCTGCTTCATTTTACGGCAATTTTATATGTTTTACCAGAGTAGGATTATTATAGTAACAATTTTACTGAGACAAAGCGGGCAGAAAAAAGCTGTCCCCACAAAACGCAACCCATCGGTTTGTTTTCATGCCAGTTCTCCAGCCAGCAATCCAGCCTCTCGCCGGGGCGCGGGGCGGCTGCCGCGTCGCGGGTCTAGCCCAGCAGAGAGCTGGCACTAACCCTGCACCGCCTCGGGTTTATCGGGTTTATCTTATGTCAGAGCAACCCCCGCTTCTTACAGGGCCCTGGTGTAGCTCCGTGTCCGTCTGTCCTAACCATTTGTCTGTCACCTAGCAGGACTAGAATGGCAGATCGCTTCTCAACGCTCCCACAGGTGATTTAGGCATTGGACTCATTTTTGGTGGATGTTAGAGCAATGAGAATAACTGAGAGACTGATAGTAACTGTCCTAACATTGTCAAATATTTGTAATAAGTAGGTGCATATTCCAGGTCTAAAAGCATATTTGTCTTCCCTCCTCTGCTGAGCAGGTATTTGTTGCCGATAATCACTCATCTCATGGGAGAGCGAGATAAAATAGTAGGGAATAGAAAGCAAGAGCATTGTCTGCGTGGTCTGGAGTCACGAAGACACCGAGCAGGGTACAGCCACGGGTGCAGGGCATGCTGCTGGCAAAGCTCTCCGGAGGGCAGGGGTCCCGGGGGTGCTGGGGGTCCCGGGGCTGGCACCCGCTCCCGGCTTGTGACCTGCTGGCAGGACTCCTCCTCTCCTGGGGAGGCTCAATGCCGCTGCCCACGGAGGGGTTTGCAATCTATATTCAAGGTCCCATCTTAAAAACCAGCCTGTTCCAGTATGGGGGTTTGGGTTTTTGAAAACGTGTTGTCTTAGCTTGGTTTCTCACAGACTGCTGTAGCCATTCGGTGCTCAGTCAATTAATGGCAAGTGGCAGCATCAGGAAGCGTAGGTCCCTTTGAACCGCAGGGAGCCCGTTCGTCGTGCTCCTTCAAGCCCTGTTCCGCCGTAGGAAGGAGACGGGCAGCACCAGGCAGCAACCCTGCCGGAGGGGAGCAGGGGGGGTCGTGCTGCGCCGCGTGGTTCGGAGCCCCCAGACGCGGTTCTCTGCCCGCACGTCCCTGCCCAGGCTGGCAGCGCGCCTGCGCCTGCCTCCTGCCTTCTCCCCCTCGCATGGCCGCGCTAGGCAAACCCGTCATTTGTCCCTCTTATTATTTAAAGCTTTTCTCTGCTACTGACCTCCCGCCCCTTCCTCCTGCAAATCATTTGCTTTTCTAGATGCTTCAGTATTAACTTGTGCCGTTTTATTTCTTTTTTTTTTTTTTTTTTCTCCTTATCTCACCTCAAGAAGGAGAGGGATTACCTCATTCCCGCCGCCTCAGAAATAAATCCTCATTATGGATTTGTACCTGGGGAGGGAGAAACTGATTTCCACTCCCAGCCGGTTCTGAACAGATATTTGAAGGTAATTGTTCAGTCCAGGGACATTTCACTTGTCTAATAACCATAAAGAGTGCTTTTATTAGCGCTGTGCTTGAGGTTGGGACTATTTAGAAGATATTTATGGGGAAGATATTATTGCAGAAAACTAGAACATGGCCATCAGATTTATGTTTTTATTTCGAGGTGGAGCAAAGGGGAAGGACCTAACATCCGTTAAATGTGTGAGTGCTGGCGCGGGGCTCGTCCCCGGTCTGGGCGAGGCGCGGGCGAGGGGGGCCAGCACCCGCTGCGGGTGATGCTCCCGTGCCCTCGGCAAGGGGTGCTGGGGCTCGGCACTGCCGCTGCGGCGACAGGAGCTGGAGGGACCCAGAGGTGGAGCTGGCTACCCTGGAGCAGGAGCCGGCACGGGGCAGGGATCCCTGTTCACGTGGGCAATCGAACAGGCAGTACAAAGCCTGGAGGGGGGAAATTCCAGTTTCTCTTACCCGTCTTTTGGGATGCAGGCTCAAATCGGGATCAGAAGCAACTGCTTGTTCTGCAGCACGCTTAGTGCAATGCAGCGCGCTCGTGCTGGCAGGACAGTTTGATCCCTTGTACAAATCCCTTTTGCATATCCTCCCCCTCCCGGCGCACGCACGTTTTCAGGATTGCCTCAGATTTGTCAAAAGCCATCTCCCGAGATAGCTAAAACCCAGCAGGGATGAGTAGCTGTTATCTCATGCTGTGATGTGCGCTAGCAGACATTAATAGCGTTTTTTTAACTCAGGATCCAGAAGGCACCTCTAGGTTGTGTCTCCCTAAATGCTCTGGAATACATAAGGCTGAAATGCTGGTGTGATGAGGCCCATTTTTTCTTGGCTAATTGCTGCAGGATGAAATAAGGGCCAGAATAAAATGTGGTCATCTGCTAAATGGCTGCTGCGCCCGACTGTCAGGCTGTTCACTGCAGCCAACGCTATATCGACTGTCACGGCTTTTGAATGCTCCAGCTCGGGTGAAAATCATGCAGTGACTTCTCTGGGCTTTAACAGACCTGGTTCAAAGCTGCTCTCGCATAGCCAGCAGGGATTGACTACATGAAAACAAACAAAGAACAGCCAGTGAGAACTTTCTAGAAGAGCAACTACTTGGTCTGGTTTTGCAGATTTACCCTGAGATACAACGAGGTGGTTTTGCTTCTGCAGATGGGCAGAAATGCTCGGCAGAAGTCCCCAGTACGGAGGCTCTGGGACACTGGGACTCGCCATCCCGTGCCTTTTTCTGTGCGTTTGTGCCATGTGCTGCTCTGCTGCCAGCTTTGGAGGTAGCAAGGACCCCTCACCCACCCGTTTAGTATCCAGCTGCTGGTAAAAGTTTTATGAAAGGTCCTTAATTATTAATGAAGAACGACATCTCCGTTACACGACTCGTCTCGCGGGTGGAGTACAGTCGTTTAGTACCGATGCTCCAGGGTAATGGGTTCTTCTCGCGCTGTGAGCCTTCCTCCCCACCTCTGATCTCACCTGGAGAAGAAGACGGGAGGATTTGTTCGTGCAGGTCGTGACACAGACAAGTCCAAAGCGATCCAGCAGAGCTGGTGCTCCTGGTTCAAACCCGAGTAATCCAGAGCTACCCTGGGTTCCCTCGGGAGATGGCGTTCGGGGTGGACGCAGGGCACTCATCGCTCGCTTCCCAAAGGGCTGCTGGCCACCAGCCGTCCCGAGGGCTGCGCTGCCCTGGCCCATCCTCCCCAGCCAGGACTGACTGCTCCTCCCTGCCCGTCCCTCTGCGCTCGGAGCCAGCCGACTGGCAGCGGGATGCAGCAGCTCTCCAACAGCCTGGCTGCATTTAAGATCCTTGCTCTTAATGCTGGGGGTGGAGATATTGCGGCCTGCTTACATTACATGGATCTCCGGGGATCCTAGTGAAATTGGGAAAATGTAAATCAGACTGAAGTGCCAAAAACGAACGCGGCAGAGGAGCCCAGGCAGTGCTGGAAGCCTGCGGCAGCCTGTTGAGCCAAGGTGCTCGAGCCACCAAAAAACCCATCCCGTGTCTGTAACCCCTGGGGACGCGGGAGCCGGGACCGAGAAGCGTGCCGCCTGCTTGCGCGGTAATTAGCCGCTCTGCCTCACGTGGGTTGGTGATGGATTTGCGTCTTGGGCAGTGAGTCTTGTTGAAGACTCACTGCTTCTGTTTTCTGTTTTCTGTTTTCTGTTTTCTGTTGCTGCCTGATGCTGCTCCGCGTATGGGCGCTGAGCAGGGAGGGTAATTAAAGAAACGTTGCATTTCTGCAACCATAAATGAGATGCATTTCTGCTGCTCTCCCAGACGCTGCACGTGTCCTGGGGCTGATCGTTACAGGTGAACATCGTGCACTACTGGAACGGGACGGAGGAGCTGGAGCTAAGGGAAGAGCTGGAGAGTCCCCATTCAGTCTTCACTCCAAAGCTCTTTGACTGTCCACACGTGGTGATTATGTCCTCGGGCTCTTAAAAGCCTGTGCAGTCGCCTCTGGACCTAAATAGTCCTGGCTTTGAGTTGTCCAGAGTCTCTATATCATTTTCTAATAGCCCGTGCATAAGAAAAGCAGGCACTAGAAAGCTGTAAAGCTGGATGTTTTAAAGGCAAACTGAATCCCAGTCATGCTTTCCTTCCCGTGGAGCAGTTTTAGATATAAAGATGATGATACATTAAATTATGTTTGACTGACAGATTTAAATTGGGACTTCTTTCTGCAGCCTCCACATCCACGCTCTAAATAGGAGGCTTGGGATTACGGCCATTAAATTACGTAGTTTATTGGAAAAATAAAATATCAGGAACAGATGAAGATGAAAAGAGAGAGAAACGCAAACTGAGAGTGTGTTAAAAAATGATTAAGCTAAGGTAGCAAATGAAATAGAAGAGCACTAAAACTAGATGACACGTAAGAAATTCTCTCAAAGTGGCAGTGCTGAGGAGTCACTTAGGCGGTTAAAATAGAGAGCTGCGAAGTTAAGGACAGATGAGCTTGATGTTGCCGAGAGCCTGAAATGGTTTTTCAGCCACCACTGGTGCGGAAGGTCGTGCCCTGGGGCAAGGTGCAATTAAAAAAGGAGAGAAACAAACTGCTTTGGGGTATTATAAATGTCACAAGTCGCATGGCTTTTCCAGTTACACGGTGGAAAGAAGCAGCCTGCGAGGCAGGCAGGGCGCTCCGGGAGGGGCAGCCCCCCTCGCTGGGCGGTGAGCCTTCGGAGGAGCGTGCCGCAGGGGCACCCGCAGGGCTCATCTCTCTGCGGCCACCACGGGCAGACTTGTTTCCCTGCTGACGAACGTGCCTTCAAGGAGAAACTAAAAAAGTGGTTTGAAAATTATCTTAATGCCAGGGTAATTATGCTAGAGGGATGCTGCAGGACTTGGTCCCCTCCGCTTCGCTTCGTGACGACCCCTTTGCCATCTTCTCCAGGGGATGCTCTGGGCATCACCGCCCTTCTGAAGAGAGTTTCTGTCCCAGGGCTGCACTGCAGCACAGCTTGCTGGAGCATCGCACGCTGCTTCGTGCACCCACGCACCCTGGTACCCAGGCCCTCTGCCAGTGGGGACGGGAAAGGGATGGAGTTGAACCTCCGGCTGTCCTCGTTGCAGCTCAAAGGCAGCAATTGCTCCTCCTTTCCAGGTCCATGCACCAATCCCAGTCCCTGCCCCCAGCCACTGGACTTTGCAAGATTGTTGTTACTGGCCCTGCTCCTGCCTCCCTGCTTAGCAGTTCCCGCACGCCTCCACCAAATCCAAGCAGAGGTAGCTTTCTGTCTGCTGGCTTTGAATAACTTCTTTTAACCTCTCTGAGTCTTTGCATCTGTATTGCTGCCCTCACTCTTTCCAGTAATTACGTACAAGGCCACGGAAAGAGATCAAATTTTGCTGTCTCCTTTGAATCCTGGAAACTGCCTCTTACGGTACCCTTGAGTCTCTTTAGAGGAAACAAATTGAAACGCTGCAGCCCAGATGACTGCAGGTAAAGCCGTGCACCGGAGGACCTGGCAGTTTCCAGATAGCCCTCTCTATGGCTAGTGAAACATTTCCAGGAGATTGATTTCATATCAGGTCTGGGGAAATTCCGCAGCTCCACAGATCATCTATCACCGCCTGCCCAGAGAGGAGTGATAAATTCTTCCTCTTCTCGAGCATCCATCGTGACTGCAGGAGGAGCAGCAGTGCGAACTGTTTTCCCTGCACATGAAAAAAAGGTAGACTTAGGTCAGAGGAGCGGCTTTCAGGCTCTCCTTCCCCTCCTGTCGTGATTCATTGGAGTCAGGCGGCTCCCCCAGCAGCTCCTTTCCCATTGCACAGTTACAGCTGCGATGTTTGGCAGAAGTTATCGCCTGCTTTCTTTTCAGCCTTTGCTTTCCATTTGTTATTATGATGGGTTTTTAATTCTCTAGAATAGCAGCATGCGTCCTCCCGAGTGATATTTGTATGTCCCCACCGACATGTGCAGCTTGACCTGATGAATGTCACTGTCCTCCTAAGCGAAATGTCTTTGGGTAACTTGTGCACCGTCCCGGGGTGATGCTTCCAGGGGAGATGTCCTCCTCCTCCTCCTTCTCCTCCTCCTCCTCCTCCTCCTCCCCTCCGCAGGGCAGGCTGGCAGCAGGGACTCCCCAACGTGCCGGGGGCATTTGCAGGGGACGGATCGGTGCCACTAGGTGACAGCATCGGTCTGCAGGCGTGTGGCAGAGGGACAGCTCCTCCGCCACCGCCTGGGGAGGTGCTGGATGCAGATCCAGCCTTTGGACCTGGCTTAAAGTGCTTTAATGACATCTCAGCAGGAAGGGGAGAGTTTGGATAAATGGTGTAAGGGAGCGTACTCCGTTACGTTAAATCACCACTCTGGGTCCTGTTGCCATTGGCAGCCTGAGGGATAGTTTGTGCAGACGCTAAAACACAGGGTAAATTAGGAAAACAAAACAGAAACCAACCAAAACACCATATTGTGCGAAGATCGTTTCTCTTGATACCAGAAAAGCTTCTCCGAAGGAACCGCCTCATTCATGTACCCTTGTTGTTTAGGTTTTTCTTTATTTGAAGAAATGCTTTCATTTCCGCTTTTCTATAAAAATAGCTGTTGTCATTAAGAGTATCTTTGCCGTCTTGCCTGGCTGCCTGCAGTCCGGGGCCGAGCGCTGGCAGGACGGTCCCGGGCCAGGCAGAGCAGAAAGCGCCCCGCCGGCCCCCGCGGAGCTGGGCTGGGCGAGCCCCGCGCCGAAGCCGTGGGGCGCGGGAAGCGCACCGGCCCGCGCAGGTTTAACCAGACTTGGCTTGCTCAGACCCCCACCCAGCGGAGCCGTGGGGAGGGAAGGTGCATCTGCTGCGGGCTCGGACATCACCAGGGGCGTGCGAGGGCCCCTTGCCAGGATGCTCGCATGCCTCCTGCAGCCGGGCTCTCTGCCCGGTTCTCCCCGCCGAGGCCAGTCAGGCTGCAGCAGCTGAGCCTGGCTTTCACAAGCCCCCCCTGAGCCTCCCCACACGGCTCCCGCCTATCTTAAAGTTCAGCCCTTGCACTGGCGTAGCAGCTGAGCACCGTGAGCTCGAGCTGCTTTGCTTACGGTGGTCTCCTGCCCCGGTGGGTGGGTGAGGGCGGGCAGACCCGGCCCCGCCGGGGATCCAGCTGCGGTGGCGGGTGCCGCGGGCGCCCAGGAGGGGAAACGCCGCCCGAAACGCACAGGCATCTCGCGGCCTGCCTGCGAGTCCCCGGCCACCGCTCTCTGTCCAGCACGAGCAGCTCTGCGGTTAAAGGCCACCTCCTGCTGATGGCTTCTTAATGGGGAATGGTCGAGGCAAATTATAAAATTAAAAGAAATAGGGTGAGAATACAATTAGAAGCAGCGTCTCTGACCTGGAACCGCTTTGCCATGAATTGAACATGCCTAAACCTAGTCATGGTTGAGCAGAGCTATTCCACTCAGCATTGGATTAAGTCATCAGCAGAGAGCCCAGAATCTGATTTAATTTGAAAGACTACAAAATTATATTTCTCTGCTGATTTTCCAGGTGGCAGGATTAGATGTGGAGCTTTTAGTTTTCCACTACTTCCTTTTAACTTAATTTGACAGAAATGGCTTTCGGTACAAGACAATATTTGATGGGTACTGCATCGGGGATAATGAAAACGTCAGACAAATGGCAAAGCATAATTGGGGGAGCTTGTTTTCCTCCGTCTGGAAATGCTCTGGGTTTGATAAACCATGAAGAACAAGTTTCCTGGAAGAGCATAAACCGTGGAAATTTGCCGCTCTCACGGGACGGTGCGTGCTCCGCCAGAGCAGCACCTCTTTCGGGGGAAAAAAGGGAAGAGCAAGAGGTGCAGCAGCATCTGGCAGATGCGGTGTGTGCCAGCCACCGTGAGGACACGGGAAGGGTTTGCGGCACGGGCATGGCCACGTGCATCGCGGCTGCAGGGGAAGGAAGGGTGGTGGCCAGGGAGAGGGGTGGCCGCGGGGATGCCCTGCCGCGGCGTGTGGGAACGGGCGCTGCCCTTCCTCCCGGCTTTGCTGATTAAGGAGCTCCTTTTTTTGGCAGTTTGAGCCTATTGCTGGGAGGGAGACCTGGGGACAAGCGAACAGCTCGTTCCCAGCTGGCTCAGCACTCTCCTGTTTGCAGTTCCACCTACCAGAGCTCAAAAAGGCTCCCCCGAAGGCGGCCGGTGCCTGGCAGCCCCGATGCCCGGCAGCCCCTCGGCCGGAGCACGGCACGGGCAGCTCTGCTCGTCCCGCCGGGAAGGCGGTGTTGGAGCAGAGGCGGAGGCAGGAGAAGGCTGTGCCCAGGCTGATTTGGAAGCAGTTGTCTGAGCGTTGAAGCAAATGGGCTTTTTTTGGCAAATCGTTTTCCCTTCTGCGTTTGGCTCTCAGTGGTAGTTTAAGCATCCACATGTACAGAGGGGAACGTTAATGAAATACAAACTCTGTGCAGGTATTCACAGTAAACCTGGTCAGGGGATGGAAGCACCCCACCAGCCCTGTTTTCTCACCTCCAGACAGCTCTCAGCTTGCTTTATGCCACAGGCTCCTTGGGCACATCAGACCTTACCCAGAAATCTGTTTATCAGGTTACAGTAAATACAAATGTATGAAAATCACCAGCTGCCAGAACACAACCTGCAGGCAGAATAAAAGGCAATATTCGTGGCACCTACTCTCTTTTAGGAATCCATTCCTCCTCTCCCTTCGAGGCCTTTCCCAAAGGCACAGCTCTCCCAGGGATGCACGGCCTCAAGGGAGGGCATCTGCCAACACCAGGGTGCCGAGGCGTCAGCATCTGCCGCCTGCGCAGGCTCCAGCTCTGCACATCAGGGGACCGGTGCCGACGCCGGCAGGAGGAGGCAGTGATGGAGGGCCAGGATCCAGCCAGGGCTCCAGCACCCAGCAAGGACACTCATGTTTCGGCTTGCTCTACGAGCTCGTTCGGAGCTCCAGGATTTGGATGAAGCCCTACGGGAACTCCTAGGCAGCCTGTTTGTACAGGACTCTGCCTTGCTCTCCGTAAAGCTGCATTCCCGAAGCCCTTTAGAAGGGGGTTTCTCCTTGCACGGGGACGAGACCCCCGCAGGAGCTGCTGGCTGCCCAGGACATGCCGTGCGGACGGTTTGTGATACAGCTCATGGTCAGTGGGGCCCCAGGGGGACCCAGAGTCCCCCGGCAGAGCCTGAACCCACCCAGCCATTTCCAAAGCCACCGATCCCTCCTGGAGGAGCAGGGATGGACCAAAGGGTTAAGGGCGTCATTGCAGGGCTCTCGAGGTGCTGGGGTGGAAGAAGGGCTGGGAGGATTTGTTGGAGACCAGGTCCTCGAGAAACACCAGCCTCCCAGGAGGAGCAGGAGGCTCTCGCCCTTTATAAGGGGGAAGCTGGAGCAGCAGAAGGTTTGGCAGAGTCCTGGAAGAGGCAAGGAGGTGAGAGTAGCTCTGGAGCAGGGTCCTGCTCTTTTCTGTCCCTAAAACATCTGGGGTTGCTTTGGTCCCTTTGGGTGGAGGCTGCCTGGCTCGGAGCCCTGGCATGGTCGCTTTGCCTGGTGACCTGGCGGGGTGTTTGTGGGGGTCCTGGAGGCTTCCAGGGCTTCTTCCCTTCTCTAGGGAAGAAAGGGGATGTTCAAGCTGACCTCCAAACTACAGGAGCTTTGGGGAAGCGTCTGCCCTGGGGGGTGAACAGCGCAGCGCCAGATGGTTTAAAGACCGAGTTATTTGGCTGCTCTTGTGAGCCTTCTCCCCAGGTCATGCACGCCTCTGATGGAGCCCCGCTTTGCTCTGGGAGCAGAAGGGACAGACCCAGGTTAAGTGACCCCTGTGCGCAGTTCCCATCGCTCTCCTCTTGGTCTCTACTGCCAGGCCAGAGCAGAACGGTTTGGCTGGGAAATGGTCTGTAAATTTGCAAGCAATGTGCTTATGAGAGGCAGGCTTCTAATGACTCCCAAAACCGAGATTTTCTCCCTGTAAATGCAACTAGGTCTCAGTGTCCCTGATTAGCTTCTTGTGATGAATTCCATCTGCCTGCCTGGGATCAACAAAGACCTAAAAAAACTGAGCATCATGCTGAGCTTTGTTCATTATAGGAAATCACTTACAAAACAGGAAGCTCTTCCTTGTTCCACTCAATTTCTTGGGCTTATTTGCCATGAAATGTCACCTTCTCAGATGAAAGAATGGGATTTATCATAATTAAGGGAGGCTTTGACATGTCCCTTTAAGTGAATCAAGGGTGCTTTTAATTCCGAATCTGTGCAGGGTTTTGTTGGTGCAACATGAGGCCCTTGCAGTTTATGACGCTCGTAAAACACGCACATTCTCGGGGAGCGGGTGCATAATTTTTGCTGCTTCCAGCAGCGCTCGCTGCAGAGAGCCGGCTAGCCTTTAGCCCGTGGAAGCTAACGAAGCATGTTTACGATGAGTGACTGTACACACGCTGACATAGCTCTGCACGCGTTGGTTGCTGGGCATCGGGTATCGGTGGGGCGTAATCGCTGGGAAGGCACGCAATAAACCGGGGCAATGGCAAACGAGTGCGTGACGGAATAAGTGCTGAATGAGTTAACCTCTGCTGTAGAGAATCAAGTGTACTGCAATGTGCCTGGCTGCTGCTTTGTCCCTGGTCCTCCCAGAAAAACCCCGGTGCGGGTTAACTTGCTGCTCCCTGCACAGCACCCACCCCTGACCCCCCAGAGACAAACTGGGAGACGTCCCCCAGCACACAAGCCCTGACAGCGGGCGCTGGTGGGAACCCAGTCCCCAAGACGTGCTGAAGCTGGGGAGCGTGACCCAGCAGAGAGCCCAGCGCAGGCCTTGGGGGGACATTTCCTACCGAGGGGGGCTTCAGCTGAACACCACAGCCGTTTTTACCGCCGCTTGCCGTCGTTCTTTGGGGTCACTGCTGTGTGCAGCCGAGGGAGAAGATGGGGGTGGGAGAAACTGGTGTCAACAGGGAAAGCTGAGGAAGAGATTAATAAAAAAAAGTCACTTTTAAAGAATAATTAGGGTTACAGTTGGCTGGGGGGGCTATGGCCAGCGATGCTGGCAGCGGTCAGGGTGATGCTGGCAGCGGTCGGGGTGATGCTGGCAGCAGTTGGTGGTACTGGTGGGCTCCACCGGCCCGGGGCAGAGCTGGGCTCCAGGGATAGTGCCGCTAGCTAAGCATCGCTCTCCTCGGTTCGTGCCGGGTGCTGTGGTAGCTCACATTCTTGGTTTGGCTTCCCAGTCTTAGCTGTTCTGGTAGATGTTGTTTCTCAAAGTGGAAAAACCAAAGCTAGCGTGAGAATAAACAAAGAAACGTACCCGCTCCGGGTGACTGTAAACTCCCTGCTAGCACCAGAGGGAACAGCAACAAGCTGAGATAACATCATTTTCTGCCCGAAACCCCTTTTTGACGGGTTACACGTCCCCAGCGGGGCCTCGAGTAACTCCCTCGAATCGCTGGGGCTGAGCGCGGCGCGCGGTCGCTGTGAACGAGCCGGGGCTTGGCCCCCGCCGAACGCAATCCCCTCGCGTACCGCGCGTCAGGGAAGGAGCTCCGGCTGCGCTGCGCCTTGGCGAGGATGAGGTGGGTGAAGCTGTCGGAAGGGCGTCAGGACGCATTCCCGGGCTGTCGCTGCCTTTAGATATGTGTTGCTGATTTATAGTTGCGTTGATATCATATATATTTTAGAAAAAATCAGAAGGGTTATTAGGAAAGAACGGGTCTGTGTCTCCTTCCTTAGGAATGCAGAGAGAACTGTGCTGGGTTATTGACTGATTGAGCATTTTCCTATATATTTTGGGTTTTTACATTCACACTATACGAAACATCCCATCCGTGCCGCTGGCCTCGTCAGTCACCCACTTGGCTAGAGAGGTTTTTTTGGCTGGTAGGTGAGCTGCAGAGGAGATGAGCCTGTGAAACCCTGGTTTTGCAATTGCAGGGCCGGGGGGCAGCGGCAGCTCTCGGCAGCGCTCCTCCACCACGGCCTGCCCGGTGCCTGACGTGTACTTGTTCGCCGGCTCTGCCCTTCCCCTCTGGCATTTCTCCTTCTGCAGCCGCAAGCTGCCTCACCGGTGCCTTGGATCAATGTCCAAGGTGTGGCAGCAGCGTTTGTACCTGCGCCTCGCCGGCTTCTTTGCAAAAAGCTTGCTGTGGCCGTACGTTAGTCCAAAGCCCGGGTCGGCAGCTGCGTGGGTTGCTGCCCCTCGCCGGGGCGCTGGCTATGATGCTTTTTCCGTGGCGTGCCCGGTCTCTTCAGCGACTTGAGTGGCTTCAGCAAAGCGTTATTATATGAAACACCCTACAAAAATGTGTTGCATGTGCTGTTGCCATAGCACAAGTAGGAAACCCAGAGCGTGTTGTGGAAGTTGGTGAGTCACTGGGGTGAAGCATTTATCCCAAATCCCCCTCTCCTGGGAACCTTTTGGTGTGTATGGACTTTACAGAGCCAGTAGCCCTTGGTGAGAGTTAGCAGGGCCAGTAAGCGTGTCCTGGCTACTCATATCCGCCTTACTCCGGTATTACCTGGCCCAAAGTAATTTGGAAATTGTCAGTGCTACTAGCAGATAGATGGTTTTTGATGAAGTTTGAGTAACAGCCTATGATTAATGGTGGACCGGTTCCTCGCTTGCTGCTGAGCCTGGCAGGGTCTGCCGCCTCGCAAGGCGAAGGGCTCCGCAGCAGCAGGTTTTAATGGACTGAAAATAACTGCTTCCACTCATCCCTGAAGGCAAACTGTTATTCCAGCACCGCGTACAGATATCTCAGAGCTTTCTTCCTGAGGACATGGCTGTGCTTTTCAAACATGGGCTGCGATTGCAGCTGGTGCCTTTGCTAGGCAGACAGGCTGAAGCAGGGAGCAGAGGGATTTCCCTCGCCCCTCTATCCTGCCTGCACCTCTGGTGCAAGCCCCGATGGCAGAAGAGGGTTTGCCGAGCAGAAGATGCCTCCTCCGGACTGTGCATTTACCCGGAGAGCTGAGGGCGCGGGGAGGGTGCTCAGCCCTGCCTGGTGCCGCTGTACGGTGCGCAACCAGGGGACGGGCATCTGTGGCACCCTGCTGCAGCCAGCCCTGCACAGCCCCGCCGCGTCCCCAGAAGGGACCTGCAGGCAGTCGCTGGGGTGCAGAGCGTCTCGGGAAGGCAGAGTGAGGGCGGCTTTGGGAGTACGGCTTCTCTCTTTTGCTTCAGTTATATATTTCCTTCCATCCTGCCCAGCAAATGAGTTGTGTCTGTGCTTGGGTTGCTACTCGTCCGGGAGTTTTTCTGTTGTCGCTGGGATCCTTCCCATTTGGTGGGGACGAATCAGGCAGTGTCGGTGTCAAGGCTGAGACCTTGAAGCTCATCGCTGTGATGGCTGCAGTCTGCATCAAACGTAGCCTGGGAAAATGCAATTCACGGGACTTTTTAAGCTAAGGTTTGTTTCTACTCGAGCATAAATTCCACCGTGGCAGTACAAAGCCACAGCAGTGAGTAAAACCCCCAGGACGGCGCGGGGCGGCGGGAGCAAAGCAAGGTGTGTCGCACCAGCGTACCTTTTCCCTCCGCGCTGTCTCCACCCTCTGCGGCAGCACCACGTTGCCGAGCTAAAAGCTCAGAACAGTAACTGAGGAGAAAACCCCCTTCGGCTTATGAGCCTCTTGCTCGCGTTACTGCTGAGCTGCTGTGGCTTCAGGTGCCCAGCTGAAGTATTTAGCTTTGCCAGACCAAAGGCAAGGCAATAACTGTGGGTTTTAGTTACTTGGTTGTGTTACATCAGATTTTTAAGCTGTTTTTATTCCAATTCGAGCAGTTCTCCAGCCACAGGAGGGCGGCACGGCCGCAAGCTGTAAAAATGCTGTTTCCAGCTTGCCCAAATGGCTGGTTTTATTATAAAATAAAACTGCTTAACAGAAAGGAAGGGGGGGGGGATGCTCAAACGCCCATCCGCAGGACTCGGGACGCACAGGCGGGCTGCTTTACGCAGGCCACGCTTCTGCAAAGCATCACCCAAGCCAGGTGACCCCGCTCCCCAGCTGCTCCCGCCGCATTTGGGGTTGCTCCGGAGAATTCCGCTGGCACGAGCCGCCGAGCCCGGTGCTATTGCCAGGCAGGCAGCGGAGAGGAGGGAATTAACTGGTCCTTAAATGAACTGAACGCGCTCAGCCGCGGCTCCGGCAGACAGGCACGGCGGAGCTGCGGTGGTGGGAGACCCCGGCAGCGGGACGAGCGCCTGTGGTGGGTGCGCGGGGGAGGCTGTGGTGGGGCTGTGCGGCGGGGGACAGCGCCCTGCTGGGGCCGGGCCCCCCGGCGGGCAGGGGCGCGGGGCACCCTGCTGCAGCCTCGGGGCCCTCCAGGGCTGCTGCAGGGGCTGGTGGTGTTACAGCACCCAAAGACTGACCCCGCTGACCCAGATGCTGCACAGATGTGTGGGGACGAATACCTCCAAATAGCACTTCTGATCTAGAACTGTTACTGCTTTCACACTCCCCCCTCTGTCCTGCCCACGGTAGCGTTGCACGCAGGGTATTTTCTCCATTTGGTCTCTCTTCCAGAGACCCAGGACTTTCTCCAGTCCTACAGAGAAATGCGGGACTCCCCATGCTCAAGGATTAAAGTCTAAAATTACTATTGTTAGGAATTTTTTAGGTAAGGGACAGCAAAACCTCAGGATCCGATCCTGGATTTAGGCTTGGTCCCGTGCCCAAAACTCGACTTACAAACTCGGAGAAGAGGGTGCGAGGCAGGCAGAGCTGCAGGGTCCCCCCAGACTGCACTGGAGGGGACCTGTGGCAAACCCCAGCAGCCCCAGAAGCAGAGGCAGCGGGACAGCGCTGGCATTCGCGGGCTGACAGTCCGTGTGCGAACAGCAAGTTGCCTCTATCAGCACCACGGCTCATCGCAGCAAAGCATCCACGGCTCGGGAGGCTGGTCTCCCATTACAGTATTAAACCTTCCCCGGGGGACCCGGTGATGAGCCCGACGCAGAGGTTCAGCGGGTTATCCCAAGGTGACTTCGCTGGCGGAGCAGTCCCCAGCAGCGCTGCAGGAGACGCTCGCAGCCTTTCCCCTCCTCAGCAGGCTGCGTGGGCTGCGGGAGGAGCGTGAATCCGGGGGAAAATGTTAATGAGTTTTCAAACCAAGACTTATCCCACCAAATTAGTTTTTGAGTATCAAAGAAAGGTCAAAAACGCATGAAGTGATCTAGCAGAAGACAGAGCTGTTTCCTCCGAAGGCTGAAGGGGCTGGAGAGGCAATGGGGTTTAGGGGCAGCTATTTCTGGGACCTTTCCACGATCAAAGTTTACTGCGGGGGACTTGGGACACTCTGACTTAACGCACTATTCATAGGAAAAAAGTGTTTTCAGTTTTAAATATCTCTTGTGGAGGGGGAAAGATGTAAATTGCTGGCTGTTTTTTTGTTGTCTGTTTACAGCAGCTTGAAAAATAATTGAGAGAGAAAGCTAGCGCAGCGTGGGCGTGGAGGGCCCGGCGGGCCGGGAAGCGGGTCCGGCGTGCGGGTCGCCGTGCGGTGCGGCTCTCGCGGCGGCGGCAGGGGCTCGAGGGTGCCCAGGGGTGGGCTTCGAGGCGTTCAAGCAAAGCGCTCCTGCTTTGCGTAAACAGCGTAAGTGAGACATGATATAAATGGTATGAAAACGTGGAATTGCTGGGCAGGAGCTGTTGGGCTCCGCAGCTCTCGGTACTCAGCTGATGTTTAACCTGAATTCCCGCTCAGGTAAATGGGACTTTGCCTGTGTCAGGGGTGTGTGAGGGTAAGTCCAGGCCAGTACAGATTCAGTGGTGTTTTCCTCAGCTAAAGATAATTTCAGTTTGCTTAGTCAAAGCTCAGTCAGCAACAGAGCAAGGGCATCATCTCCCCGGAAAGCTTGTTTGCTTCATTTCAAGGAGATGTTTCTGGGCGAGATCCCTGCGACAGCTCAGTGGCGAGGTGAGGAGCGGGGCCGGGGCACGAGGAAGGCGGCAGAGCCCCGGCTGCCCGGCCCTGCCTCTCCGGGGCCTCTGCAGGGCACCGGGGCTCCGGTCCATCCCTCCCTGTCCTCCGACGGCTCAAGGTTAAACTAAGAATTGGCATAAAGCGACAAGGGGTAGAATGTGGGACTCGATGAACTGAACTAGCCAAACCCTGAAAAGTACAAAATTGGAATTATTTTATTAATTTTCCCCCGCATTGATACTTGCAGACTTTTATCTGAAGCTGCGTGGGAAGAGATCGCGGTGCAAATATAATTCCCTTAGGGTGGTGCTTTGAGTAATCAGTTTAAAGGCCTGTGTTCAAACCGTTTCTGAAGAAGGACCCAAACATGCCGGTTACACAACCGATGGCAGGGAATAGCGTTGCGACAGAGATGAACGCGATTAGAGAACTGAGAGGGTCGCTTGACCTAAAATAGTACACAAAAGGCTGAAATTTTTCATTTTGTAGTAAGCAAAAGCTGAAAGCAGAAGGGAGGTTAAACCCAGCCTGTAAGCCAGCCTTCGCAGGCATTCAACATGATTCAGCACTGGGAAGCTATTAAAAGATATTGGGACGCTGTTTCAAGTTCAAGTACTTCACTTTATTTTTTTATAAGCTATTAAAGCTGTTTACATTATTCAAAATGAAAGGGTTTCAAAAGTAACAGCAAAGCTAAATTTCAGTCTGTAGCAGCTGACCTCGGATCAACCCCGGGTTCTGTGCCAGAATAACCCGGGTTTCTGCGAGGCGACTCTGGACTCTGCTCTGCCCCGTGACGGGGCGGGTGTATGTGGCTCTGTGCATTAATTCCAGGCAAAGAGCAATAATTCCCCCCTTAAAGCGAGGAAAAATGGCTTCCTCGCCCCCCGGGCCGGGGGAACGGCATCAGGCCGGGGTGGTGGAGGTTTCCCGAGCCGGTGCTGCCGCCCGCCGCAGCTGGCACCCAGAGCCAGTCCTCGCCGCCGGGGATTAATGGGGCTCTTCATTTAGCTCAATTACTGGCCATCCACCTGAGAAGCTGTAAAGAATAGAACAGTAAATCTTACAATCAAATATTAAATTATACCTAATTTATTTACTTACGGCAAACTGTAAGCCCTGCAATCAAGCGTGTAAAGGTTTATAACACAAGCCCTCCTGGGAGGGAGGGGACGTGCCTGGCAGCGCGCCGGGAGGGCTTGGCTGGGGCTCAGTCTGAGCGGGGGGCACAGGCGGGGATTAACCGCTGTAAACCCGGGCTCTCCCAGCCGCAGAGAGCGAAACGGCGCGGCCTCTCCGTGCGGCTCCTCCGGGCAGCCTGGGCCGGGCAGCCGAGCAGCGGGCAGCCTGCCCTCCGCTCCTGCGTGCTGCAGAGTTTCGCTGCCTTCAGCTTTACGGCTCCTACCTATGGTGTGGGAGGAGGGAGCTTGTCGAGCCTCCCCTCAGCCCTCCAAAGCCATCCCTGCCTGGCTGCTAGCCACCTGCCTAAAAATCAGAGGCACTGGCTATCCCCGATCAGTGCCCAGTGGCCACCGAAACGGGCTGTAATCCTGCGTGAGCCCCGAGAGCCGCGTCCCCGGGGCTGCCTGGTGCCTGCCCACGCGAAGCCTGGCTGCAGGCACGGCCTCGCCGAAGCGGAGTAAAACCTCCTGCATCCCGTCACCCACGCCGCCCCGTCCAGGCTCCCGCATCTGCAGTGCGGCTGCCGCACGCCTGAAAGGCGGCGTGGGGTTTCACTCCATTGCATGCTCGCTCTTCTTCATCACGTATGTGGTTTTGCAGGGCATGTCATTTGGCCAAATGTCTGACTGATAGGAATTGCTATAAGAAAAATACGGGGGGGGGGGGGATTGAAAAGGTTTAGCTTTAATGGACAGGCAATAAATGTGCATCAGTTCGTGCAGGCAGATGGAAACAGGCTGTTAAAATGTCCCACGCTGAGTATTAACTGCTTAGATGCATGTCGCTTCATGCAGGACAGCCGTTACAGCAGGGCTCAAGCTAGCAGGGACACACTGTGCTGCTGCAAGCCAGCGTGGCTGGGAGCCGCTGGTGGCGGTGGTAACCAGCAACAAAGAGCGAAACAGGGAGGGCCCGCAGTGCTGCAGCGAGCAGAACCGTGCCTATAGGGTTTTTCTGGTCCTTGACTTCGATAAACGTCTCTCCACCATCCTAATGCATTTTTGCATACTTTTTATTGCAGCTAAGCTGCTCAGTATTTAGGAAGAAGCTTATTGTTTGAATCAGGATAAAAACAGCATATGTTTGGCAGCGCTCTCTGCAGAATATATTCAAGGTTTTTACTTCTGTACAAAATCCTTCAAGGCGCCCGTATTTTTTCCACGGACTTCGCTCGGGTCAAGATTTCAGCATGCCTTTGAATTGTAGGTTTGTCCTTGAACTCTCTGGCAGCCCTGTGCAGTCATTCTGCAAATGGGCTCAGAAAATGGGGCTCGGGCGAGGGTGGCTGGATGTAAATCAGAGCCTCCCAAAAAGTTTGGCAGAGGCAAAGGGTCCGATGGCTCGCTAGCACATACGCGAAATGATAAATTGCGTCTCGTACTTTGCGGTTCAGAGAGAGGGAGAGGAAAAAAACGCGTCTGGGTTAGAACTTTTTTGCCGTTCAGGATGTTAGGTGAATTTTAAATAGAAACCCAGCTGCAGAACGCGTCCAACCTGGGAAGCATAATTTGACAATTTTCTCTTTCCTTTCGATTATGCAATGTCAAAGCAGAAGCAGGTGGGAAAAGTACCTTGAGCTGCGTCAAGGTATTGTGAGATGTTTGTATGCCAGTTTGTGCCTGCTTCCTCAAGGCATAAAATCACCTTTACTTTGCAAAGACAATGAAAATCCACTTTTTCTTCTGCATGGATGTTTAAAAAAATGGAATTGTTGTGGGAGAGCAGCTGGAATGGAGCAGGAGAAATTGGTGCAGCCGCCTGGTCGGGTGCGTTTTCCAGGAGGGTGCCGTGCGCCGTGGGAGGCTGGAGCCCGGCCCGGACTGCAGTGCCACGAAAGCCGGCCCGCGAGCCGCGGTGCCAGGTCCTGCTCGCAGGCACTGGAGCACCGAGCCGCAGCGTGGCTGGTGCCTGCGAAAGGGACGTCCCCTCCCTGGGCAAGGGCCGGGTGCATCTCTGCTACCCCAGGCATGTGGGACATCTCTGACCACTGGGATCAGGACAGACTGGTTGGAGTGGGGCTGGGACAGCCGAGGGACCCCAAGGACCGCTGAACCCCCACCCTTCGAGCAGCTCCTGGAAAGGGCTCTGCCTTGGGGTGGGCAGGCTAGGGGACCTTTCAGGCCCCCCAAAAAGCTTCACCGCTGCATCCTCGCAGCCCCTTCCGAGCGTTCACATAGCTTCTTGATACCATGGGGAATAGCTTCCCCCCGGAGCGACGGGGTCCTGGCCCCAGGGGCAGACCCCGGCTCGGTCTGGCAGCGCGGCGCCCCGGGGGAGGGCGGCAGGAAGCAGGCAGGGCTCAGCAGCCCCAGCGCAGCTGCCTGTTGCGCAGGCAGTGCCGAGGAGCTGCTCCGCGTTGTTTCCACCCCGGGTGTTGTACGGAACCAGTTGCTTTAGTGTGAGTCAGCGAGCCCCCCCAGCCCTGCGCCCCTGCTCGGCATTCGGAGGAAGGGGGTTTTCCATGGAGGAGGATGCGGTGCTGAGTCCCAACTGTTGCTGGGTTGCCGGAGCCTCCACTCCCGCCGATGACGACGCTCCTTGCGCGTGGGCTCCCGGAGGAGCCGGAGTCCGGGAGGTGACGGCTGGCTGGCTCAGCTCTGATTCACTGCCCAGACTTCGGGAGACACGCACCATAAAAACCTCCCGGCATGCGAGGGAGCCCACGGGCCTCCTCGGTGCCGGCCCTCCCGGCTTCGAACCCCTCGGTGCCCTCCTGGAGAGCCCTCCCGAGCCCCCCGCGCAGAGCAGAGGCGCAGATAAGCATCGTCATGCCGTGCCACGTGCACCGATTCGGTGTACAGCTCAATGGAAATAAGGGTGTTTTCAGGTCTGTGTATTAAGATTCTGGACATAGCCTAACTTTTACTTTTTAACAAAGATACATGGCAACTGTGCCATCTCCTGTTGGCTACCGTATTTCGGAGGCTTTTCTTCTCATAAATAGCCTTGTCTATCACTTCAAAGTGACACTGTAGCATCATTTTGCTGCATGTGAGGCATTCATGCTTTGAAACCCCAGACCAGCTCTTTTCTGTGAAAACCATACTAACCCAACCATAAATCTCGCCGCTTTATAGCTCTTCACTCACATTTAACACGCTTTATAGTGGAGGTTATCCTTTTGCAGCCACAGATGAAATATGCTTCAGGTGTGCCTTTTTCTTTGGTGGTCCTGCTGCCAGCCTCCAGTTTCTCCTCTTGGGTGGGCAGGCAGGGGAGGGGGTGGCTTTTGCCTTGCCCTAGGCCAGCAGATGCCTCGTGCTGAGGTGCTTGCCCGTGAGTACCGGCTTCCCCCGGTGCACCCGGGGTGCTGAACCGCCTGTTTGCAAAGGAGAGGCTGTACCTCCGGGCGAAACAGATGTGCAGTTTGGCTGAACAGTCAATTTTTAACTTGCCCCATTGCTCAATGGCTTGGAAGGGAAACTTGCCCGGGAGGTGTTGCTGTTGACCGGAGCACCCTGTCCATCCGCACACAAACACTGCCGTGTGAGGTCTGGCCCACCTCCGCTTTGGACTCTGCTCATGCCATGTGTACTTGATTTCACCAGAAATTAGAAGGTCACAGTACCGGGTGTTCAGACCCCGGGGACCATCCCCACCTCCTGAACACAGTGGACAGGCTGAGCTGCACCCTTGACTTGTTCCGACCCCGTCTTCCCATCATCAGGAGGGTTGCAAGAGTAGTTTTGTGGAGAGGTGGGGATGGCTGTTTGATGGGGGGATAGATTGTGGGACCTCTGCGCTGTCGGCTGTAACTGACCCCCCCTTTGCTCTGGGCTGTTTCTTTCTGGCACCCTGTGAGCTGCTCCCCACCTTCCCCAGTTTGTCAAACCAGAGCTTGGGCGAAAAAAGCTTCCGCTTGTTTGCTGTCCTGGCTTTCCGTGGCTTCTCCCCAGCTGCCCGCAGCGGGGAGCCCACCGGCACGCTCCTGGGCACGGCCGCTCGAGCTGGGGGTGCACAGCCGCCCCTCCGCTCTACTCCTGTCTATGGCAGAGCATTAGAAAAGCTAGATAAAATTAGCTATTCGGACGCATGTTCCTCAGGATGCCGGGACAGAGGGACACCCAGTACAGCCAGTTTGACTCATGGAGAAGAATTAATGGAAACGCCCGGCTCCTGGAGGGAGGAAATACCTTGAACAGCCTTTTCCTCTGTTTGTTGCGTGGGGAGGCTGACAATGGGCCCCGCGTCTGGCGGGAGCGCTGCCGGACTGTCTCGTGAATGCAGCACGCGCGCCCCGACAGACACGGAGTCTGCGGCACCGAGCGCTCAGGAAGGGCCCGGCACAATGCGGGTGACCTGCCCTCCTGCACCGCTTCTGCCCAGACCGCGGCAGGATGGCGGAGCAAAGCGCGGGGCGGGCACCGGTACCTGCGGTGCTTTGCTCGGCCCTACCGCTGCGAGCAGACGGGCTGCCGCGAGCGCCAGGTTGCCGGGGTCCGGCTCCGGGTGCTCTGAGCCGGCCGTTGCGCTGGCCTGGTTGCAGGGAAGGCAGCACCACGAGTGTGAGGGACCTGCAATGGCTGGACATTTGTACATCAAACTCTTGTCGGCAAATGTTCCATAACGATGAATTGCAATTTATCCTGAGCCTGCTGCAAGACACGCTGCTGTTCACAAAGCACAAACCTGCCAAAATGGCATACAGGTTACGACCAAGGAAAATTGCCTTTTTCCACTGTAAAAATCCAATAAACACGTAGCTTTTTTTTTTGAGCACAAGTCTTACGAGGAGCGGCTGGGGGAGCTGGGGGGGCTCAGCCTGGAGAAGAGGAGGCTGAGGGGAGCCCTCATCGCTCTCTGCAACGGCCTGAAAGGAGGCTGGAGCCGGGGGGGTCGGTCTCTGCTCCCCAGGAACAAGCGCTGGGACGAGAGGGAACGGCCTCAAGCTGCGCCAGGGCAGGGTTGGGTTGGGTATTGGGAAAAACTTCTTCCCCCAAAGGGCTGTCAGGGCCTGGCCCAGGCTGCCCAGGGCAGGGGCTGAGTCCCCATCCCTGGAGGTATTTAAAAGAAGGGCAGACGTGGTGCTTGGGGACATGGTTTAGTGGTGGGCTTGGCAGTGCTGGGTCAACGGTTGGACTCGATGATCTTAAGGGTCTTTTCCAACCTAAACGATTCTATGATTCTATGAACTTTTTTGTAAGCGGCCTTTATTTATCAGGGACGCCACTAGGGCCAGTAATTTAAATGTAATGAGACGAGAGGGACTGTAAGGTCCCTAAGTCACAGGATCTCGTCAGTCAGGTTATGCAGATGTTTGTAAGCAGGAATGGCTGGGCAATCGTAGGACGTGCCAGCAGCAACCGCTGCAGCTGGTGCTGCTTTCAGTCTGCCGCAATCGTGGCTTCCTTCAGATTCGCTTTCTACAAGGAAAGGAAGTAGCAGATGATGCATCGGGCTCCCCGATTGTTGGTAGCATCGGGCTGGACGTGGATACAGGGAATCGGAGGGACCGTAGTGAGTCAGGGTACTGCCGTGCCGATGCGGGCGCGTGCTGCAGGCCAGGTGTGGAGACGTCTCTGTCTGGGGAAAATGGGCGGCCGCAGCCCCGTCAGCCCCTTGCAGACCTGTGCCTCGTGGTGGGCAGGTTCTGGGTGCGTGCTTTCGTGGTGGTTATCAGCGTGAGGGGCCCCGGGTCCCGGTGGTGCACGGCAATGGCAGGGAGCCCAGCTGCCTCGCCGACCCCCTCGCAGAGGCTCTGCCCGTGTCTGGCAGCGGCAGCCCCCTTGCGCGTGTCCTGCTGTCGGCCCCCTCTCCCCAAACCGCACGGGGTGCCAAAGCATCAGTCCTTCCCTCGGCACGCCTTGCCCATTCGGAGCTGGGTGCGGGGTTTGGTGTCGGTGCCGCCACCCCAAGGGAGTGGCGAGGCTGTGACAAACCCACAGCTGGCCCTGGCTGTGGAAAGCTCGATGGTCCAGGGCAGGGAGAGAGAGGTGAGCACCGAGTCAGGGAACTGGAAAGCAGCAGGACAGCATAAAGCTAATTTGATACCCACGGCGGGGTTTGGAGAGCGTCCTCTGGCAGCAGGGTTGTTGGTGTCCTATCGTGTAACACCCCAGAGGCAGATGGATTTGGTGCCTGCATCGCCCCGCTATTTTGAGTGTTTGTAACACAAGAAATGGCTCTGATGGGAAAACCTACCGGAGCGGGAGGAAAGAAGCTGCATCCCAAATGCCCGGAGCGGCTGGGGGAGGCAGCGGGAGGGGCGGTGCGGCAGTGCCCTGGGCCGCGGGCGGCCGCTCAGCGGCCCCGTTTGGCCTTTTTTGGAAACAGCTGTTTGAGGCAGTTCGTGTCACTACGGATGGTTTTGTGGGGATGTGTCACGGATCGGTGAAACAGCTGCAGCTGAGTGTGGGACGCTGCCTTGGAACAGGTCGAATGCCGGAAAACTGGCAACGGCCTCTGGAGCAAATCCCATGCTGAGGCAGATTATTCCGAGCGAGGGCAGTTCTGGAAAGCCGTCGGAGGTCCTTTCGAAAAGGTCCATCCCAAACCAGGCGTGACCCCAGCTCCCTGAAGTCTTCCCAGGAGGAGGGACCCCCGTGCCCCCCCTCCCCTGCCCCAGCAGGGCTCCGTAGCCGACGCTGAGCGTGGCAGCGATGGGAGCACAGGGCAGCGCTGCCCGGCGCTGCTCTCCCGCCGCCGTCCCGGCCTCTCGCCCTCCAGGCTGCGGTGGAGGCTGCGGACGCTTCTCCCACCTCCTGCTTTCGGGAGGCCGGCGCCGTCCCGCGCGGCACGGGGCTGCCCGCGCCGATCCCCACACCGTGCATTGCGTTCCCAAGCGTGGTGCTCTCGGGGAATGCTTGGATGTGCTTCATCACGCTATAAATAATTACAATTATCTATTCTATTAAGTAATTTAAGGGTTTACTTCTAGTCTCCCTGACTTATAGGCAATTTGGAGTTTTTCCTGTAGACAAAAACCTCTGTGGCTGGTCTATCATTCTTCTGAATTGTTTTATCTTTGCTGCTCTAAGCAGAGTCATGGGAATGTCTTTTTCTAAACCAGCAGGTTATTAGAGGACATACTTATAAATATCTAGTCTTGGCTATTTTTAAGTATTTTTCAGTATTTTCAACATACTCTATCATGATGGTATGGCATAACCTGCAGAAAAACCAAGTCCAATTCCGCTGCCAAAGCGTTCATAACTCATTTCTGTTTCTTTGGATGATGGGGAGCCAAGTCCGAGTTCTCGGTCTGCTTTGCAGGAATGCAGAGAGCCTGAGGAACCGCACCGCTCGCTGTGGCTCAGAACGGGTCATTTCCTAACCCCGTTTTTCTGTTACGCTATTGCAAAAGATGTAATTCTCCTTTTTTTACATGGAGGAAACGAACAGCTGAGTCTGATTTACAATTAAATTTGGTGCGGTCTTTCTAGGGATGCCAGGGTGGCCCCAGCAACCGTGGGTTAAACTGGTGCTGCTGGAGGGGATGGGGGGACTATGGGGAAGCCGGGGGGGCTGCAGACGCTGAGAACAGGCTGCCAAACCGACGCTTGGGAACTAAGGAGAGGTGCAGGGAGTCTGCTCTTAAACCAGAACCTATGTGAAATGACCAAAAAAAGTAAAAACCCCACTCCTCCAGGAGAATTGAGCATTTCAGACAAGAGAAATTATATTTACTTCATAATTTATTCCATTTCAGATCGCCATATGCAATAAATTATAGTCAATATAATAATAACGTTGTCATAAAATATTACCATGAAGTACTCGTCTAACAGCTATTGTAATCTATACAAATAACGATTGTAGTTATGCTACTCAGATTTTTAGTGTTAATGGGAAGTGAACAAAATATTAAGGAACTTCACAGTAAATTCAGGGAAATATGTCATTATTATTGCTTCTGTGCAAACAATTTATACTGCACATATACAGCCTGAGAAAGAATAGGTACAGTGCGTTTCTAGAGCAGTTGCATTCCCTGAAGGTTGAGCTTACTGTACCCATACGGTGCGCTTACGTGCATTTTAACAAATGCAAAGTGGTCCCTGATCCGTAGCTGATCAGTCTCTAGACCCTCCCGCCTAGCCCGCAACAGCAAGGCTTAGCAAGGGCTCAGACTGTAAGGAAACGAGTTTGAAAAGGCGAAGCACCCAGGTGCAGTCAGCAAACACCGAGTCCGTCAGGTCTGGAGTCACGCCCAGGCGCGGCGTCCCCCCGCGGCTCGGTCCCGGGGCTGCCCGGAGGAGCCTGGCTGCTCTCTGCGCCGACGCTGCCGTCCGTCCGCACGGACACTGCCGTCTGCACCGATGCTGCCGTCTGCACCGATGCTGCCGTCCACGCGGACGCTGCTGTCTGCACCAGTGCTGCTGTCTGCACCGACGCTGCCGTCCGCACCGACGCTGCCGTCGGCGCTGCGGTTCGCTGCCTGCGCGGTGGGGCTGAAGCCCTGCGGGCGGTCCGGCAGGTCCCCCGTCCCGCCAGCAGCTCGAGGGGCAGCGGAGCGTGCCGTGTGTGGTCGGAGGTCACAAACAGTCCCGTGCCGAAATGTTCTCCTCCATTTCTGCTCCCTTCGCCAGTTCAGTGCACTTTAATGGAGTATTTCCGAAATGTCAGGAACTGGAGCAGCTTGTCTTTTCGCCTCTGCTTTAGCGCCATTAGCGCTCTTGTTTTCTCCTCCAAGTCCTGGTCGGTGGCGAGGATTATCTTGGCTCTTTCCTCTGCCTTCTTGTCCCCGGAGTTTTTGAAGAGTTTCTGTAGGGACTCTTCGTTGATGCTTTCAAAGATGTTGGCCACGGCTTTCTTGCGCAGGGCTGTGTCAAAGCGGTAGCCGTGGACCGAGGGGCTCACTCGCAGGGATGTGGACATGGCTGGAGTTTTGGAGCTTCTCTTTGCTTTCATCTATGTGGGGTGCTGCCGGGTTTGCCCTCGGGTCCAGTCAGAGGGATCGGTGCTGTGCTGGCTCCCAGGACCGGTATTTAAAGGCAGTCTGGAGAAAAAGCCGGAGGGCTCAAGTTACAGTGATGAGATCATGCTGATGTCAACGCGAAATAGTCATAGGCGAGTTTAACAGTTAAGCTGCCAACTTTCCTCTGCCGTGCAGCCAAGACGAAAAGTTTTCTGCGTTTCTGCGATGGGGCTGGTTTTTCTTTGACCCGCTGCAGAACTTCAGGGATCGCTGTGGGACTTTGAGCTACTACAGCTCAAACTCTGCTGCTGGCCTTTTGTTGCATGCGGAAAAGCTCTGCATTCATAATATATAATATATAATATAATAAACAGTTAAAACTCCAGGTGGAAACTATTGCAATACTAGCAAGGGGTGTTAGCTGCGAGCCTGTGCATGCAGACGTGCGCTCTTGGTCAGACAGCAGTACGGCAAGGCAGCAGAACCTGCTCAGGTCTGGGCATGGGATGCTGTCTGCTGCTTCCCGGATGATACAGCTCATGTTTTGCGCTCACAAAGCTGTATTTTCTAATTGGCAAGTGGTTTACCGAAGGCAGCTGGTCCATGATGTCCCCCGAGGGGACTTCCCTGGGGTGGTACACCCCAGAGCTGCCCAGCTGGCACATGGCCATGCTCTCGCCAGGGCAGCAGGTAAAATCTCTGCCCCGCTGCGCTGCAGCAACAGCACCGAGCAGTTTGTTGCCCTGCTCCTGCCTCGAGCATCCTTTTTCTTTATTTTCCAGCTCACCGGTGCAGTTCCTCGGCTCCAAAAGAGCTTGTGCTCTCCACCCCACCCTCGGCTCATGCCAAGCCCTTGGGCTGGGAGAGCTTGCTCTTAGTCATACGGTTTAGTTTTAGGTAGTCCTAAGCAGGGAGTTGGACTCGGTGATCCCTATGGGTCCCTTCCAACTCCAGATGATTCCCTGACTCCCGCTCGCTGGGGACGTGGGCAGGGCAGGGCTGCCGCGAGGGGCCAGCTCTGGCCACTGGAGCTGGGCTCAGAGATCTGGTATTGCTGAGCACAAGCAAATCTGGCCCAGAATGGCAGTTCGTTCAAAAGTCACTTGAGACCAAGGATTTAGAGAGAAGTTTATTTTTGTTAATGGCTTAAAAGCAGCCGGATGCCCTGTTTGGAAAACTAGCTTCTTGTTTACTGGTTGTGTTGATGACCCCTGTTACTCATCCTTACTGAAGAAGTCCAGAAACAGCCTCTGTCCCCACGCTGGTTTGACCAACGGCCACAGGGGGTTTCCCCGTATTTACCAGAGAGCTGTGGAGGTGATCCATGACCGCAGCGGTGAGCAGATCCAAAGTAACATTGCCCAGTTGCTTGTCATTGCACATTCCCTTTAAAACTTCTGTTCCTTCGGACAGAGCGAGAGGACGCGGCTGAGCGCAGCCCCTGCAGCCCCCCTCTCCCATGGCCAGCGGGAGCCGTGGAGAGGTAAGGGCGCCTGAAGTCCCTGTGCCAGGCATTTGTGCCGGCGCAGAGCGGAGAACGGGATTCATCGCGGGCTGTGGCTCACCAGGCAATGCGCAGAGCGGGGCAGGCTGCTGCCCGGCCCCTGGAACGACTGGCAGTCCCGGCTCCAGCCAGGCTCTCGTGGGCTTCCAGCTGGCCAGAGCGCGCCAGGCTTTTACCCTTAGGAGAGGCAGTGGGCTGCACTTCAGTGGTTGGCCACTTTCCTGTCTGGGACCGAGGGACTCATCCGTAAGTGCTGGGCACGCCCCGGCACAGCCCTGCATTCGCCCGCGGCCCGCCGGAGGACGGCTTTCCCCGCGGCTGCCGGGACTTTGCTCCGCGCCGTCGTTACCGACACGAGCTCTCCCAGCACGAGCCTGCCGTTTTTTTCCGCCAGTTCTGCATCGCTGTCATTCTGCGGGTTACTTTTTACAAGTTTTTCTCATTTTCTTTTGTATGTGCTAGCTGTTACGTGCTTTAGCGTCTAAACGACGGCTTTGCAAAGCCTTGTGATTCTCCTTCTGCCAGAAAGACTTAAAAGCCTTTCGCTTTGCTGTAGTCTCGCCGAATTTGTCAGAATTACACACCAGCCTCTGTTTACTCAACATTTGCAGGGCTGGTAAATCCACCCTGAAAACAGGATGGTTTTGATGTGGCTGGCTCCTGGGCCTCTGCCTGTGAAAGAGCCTCATGTTTTATAGACTGCTGTTAACGTGAAATACGAGCGGGGAGCGGTAGGAACGGGGACCACGCTCGTCGCCGGTCCCCTCCTGCTCGGATGGAAAGTGCTGTGCGGGGGGAGAACCTGCCTGTAAAAAATGCCTGGCCGAAATGCTAAATGTGCTTTGCTTCACCGGACAGATAATACAGTTTCGGAGTACTTAGGGCAAAAAATAGTGCCAGAAGATCAGCCGTGATCTTGTGGCTGTAGAAAATGAGCCCTTCTTTTGCGAGGCACAGTTTCCCCTAGTTGAAAACAAGAGCTGAGGCATGTTAACGTATGCCCAGTTTTCACCGCTCTTATTGCACATGGAATCATTCTGCAGGTATTTGCAGAGACATGGCTGAGAGAATAAATTAGCAGTATTTGTGGAAGGTAGAAGCTCAGAAAGCCATGCCATGGAAACCGGGAATAAAGCTGATGCTTTAGGAGTAAGACATCAGAAAGCTGCCAAGATGAAGCATGCGTTCTCTTGTGGGCTCATCTGGCACAGAGCAGTAACAAATGTCTTTGCCCCTTCAAGCTCCTCTGCCCACTTTGTATAAATTTAGTTGTGTTCAACTCTGACTGAGAGATGAAGCATGCCTCATCTGTTTTTTCCAGTAATTTTTGTGTATATCGGTCTTTTAATACTGCTTTCCCAGTAATGCCTTGGAGGAATTATTCATGTGTTGGATTGGAGCAAAACTTCAGACGATGCGATTCCTATCATAGCTCTCCTGCTATTATTGTGTAATTGCTTTGTGAAACGCAAACGCTCTGTTTCACACATTAATGGGAGGATTAATTCCCATCCCCACCGTCCCTGCAGAGCAGCTCAGCCACATCCCTAATCGTGCTCTGCTTCTCACGACGCCATGGGCTTGGAGCGCTCCAGCCGCGGGGGTCTTCGGCCCGGGGGGACGGGCAGGTTTGTGCTCAGCTTTAGGGTGCACAGGGCCCTTCTGCGGCATCTGGCAGCGACAAGCATCCCACTAGCATCTCCTCCCAGGTCGTGGCCACGAAGGTTTTGAAGCTGAAGCGCTTATGATTTGTTGAGCAGTTGCTGGAGGGAAAGATTTGGGAAGGACGGTGACTCAGCGGCCAGGTCTGCGCTCCGCTGGCAATGCAACGCGTGTTTAAATAGACCTGGAGACGCCTCCGGCTCAGAGCTGCGAGTCGCCGGAGGATCCTGCCTGCCCCAGCTGCACCGTTGTAGGAGAGGGGCAGGTGAAGCAGGGAAAAGGGGAAAAACCCCCGGCCCCTGCAAGGAGCTGGCAGCCCCGGCAGCAGGAGGCGGAGGGAGGCCGGGGCTGCCCTTGGCGGCAGGGGTGGCAGGGGCAGCCAGCGCCTTTCCCGCAAACTCTTGCAGAGAACTTAGTCTGCATTTATGTAACGGTCCAAAATCACTCCAAAGAAGGTAATCTGGGATGCCTTTGCATTTTGCTAGGGCATGTTTCACATAGCTTTCCTTTCACTAGCCTGCCTAAGCCTGCACGGCTTGTAACACCGCGTTGGCATTGAAAGATGCGGCAGTCCCCTAGGAGAGCATTGGTGCTGCCGAGACCTTCCCAGCCATATGCAAAATATTCACAAACTGAGCCCTTGGAAGGGCTTTGGGACAGGAGAGGAAGGTGAAATTATTGCCTTAAAAATATATATATGTGCTTTGTCTTTAGCATATATAAAGTCTAAGAATCTGAGATGCCCAGGAGCCTCAGACCATCTCTTCTCTTCCCATCCTTTCCCTTGCCGCATGTGTTCGACCTCCGGCTCACTCGCAGCCTTCACTTCTTCCACTGGCCGGGGAGGCTGGAGGATCCCTGCCCTCCTCAGGAGCCGTAAACGCTGCTCTTTATGTTTGCTCTCTGCTGGGAAATGTATCCGAGATGGAGCGCTCTGCAGCAGACACAGCTGCGGGATGGCTGTAAGGTCAAAGAGGAACCGGTTCATCGTGTTCCTTGTGGAATCCAAATTCCTGGGAATTTGTCGGACATCCAGGTCGTGCGAATGGCAGCGCCTGCCCCAGCTCTCCAGCCTCCCTGCCTCTGCCTTCTTCCAGCTGCGGCTCGTGTGCCTCTTGCCGTACGGCACGGGCTCCACCTGGGTTTTTCTGTTGTCGGTTGGGTTTTTCTGTGGCGGTTGTTTCTTCGGTAGCGCATCTGGGAACGCTTGTCCCGGATCTCACGGCAGGACACCGTGCCCTTTGCTTACAAAACCCAAGAGCTTAACTTGACCGTGTGTGTTCCCTGTGACTTGTCCTGTGGTCCCCAGTTCAGATCTGCAGTACAGGGGGATGTATTTTAACGGCACTTCTGCTGGAGCTCAGTTGCTGGGAAGTAAAGACATTCCTCAGACAATCCTGATCACACAGCTGCCTGCCTAAAAAACAGAAAAAAAAGCTATCGGCTTTCAGACAGCGGTAGACATGATTAAGCTGCTTAAATTCCATCGGAAAAGTTTTTAATAAGGAAAAAAATTTGCACCGTGTCTATTTAATGCTTTTCTTTAGCCTACCTGTGAAAACTAAATTAGATGCTGGCTTCTGGGCTGCTAAGACAGGCGTTGTTCTAGCAGGCGCCGTCTGCAGGGCATCAATTCTGCGCCCCAGCCTCCGGCGGCCAAGGCGAGCAGTATTTTTTATTACCGCCCGTCGCTCAGCTGCAGCCGGCAGCTCCCGGGAGCTCTCCGCAGGGCTCCCGCCGCACCGGGCCTCCTCTCCTTCCCCAGCAACCTGCGCATCTGTTCCGCTGGCACGTGGGAAAACCGGCGACAGCCGAGCTGGTCCTACAGCCGGCGTGGTTTGCCATTTTAAGGGCAGCACAGGGTGCTGACAAGTTAAGAAAATTATTGTTCGTGCAGTAAGAGGAGTCGGTATAAAGTGTCAGGGGTGCAAAGTGGGACCATAGCCTTGCCCCTCGCTGGTCCTGCTGCGGCTCGCTGGCGGCGGCATCCCTGCGGGCAGGTCCGTCCCTGGTCGGTGACACCAAGGGTGCAGGTTGGACTGGCTTGAGCGAGGGGGACTGTGGCCTTTGGGAAGAGGAAAACGGAGCTTTGCAGAGCAGCACCGGCCTGCGCAGGCAGAAGGAACGCGCTGAGGCTGCCCGGCTGCGCGAACGCTGCTGCTCGGCCATGGGAGCTGAGCGTGGCAGGGAGACCATATAAGAGTAAAGTTTGTGGTGTTACTGATAATGAATGTCTCCTCATTTCTCATAAATTCTCTGCTAAATGTATGATCACTGAGTTGATAATGGAGTGGAGGACATAATGAATAGCCAGTTACAGTAAGTAAATCATGCCTGTTAAGAAACAGAACAAAAACAGAAACTTCTGGCACTTTTAAAAGCCAGTATAGTTCTGAAGAAACCCTGCTTTCAGCAAAGCTGACCTGAGGACACATCATCTTCTGGTGTGAAATGGCTGGAGAGGCTGGGGCTGGGGAGGGGAGGCTGGCTGCGTACGGACGCCACGGGTGGCTTCTGTCGCCGGAGGCTTCCCAAAGCCATCTTGCAAAGGGAAACTCAAGCTGTGGTGCTCCCCACTTGTAGTGGGAGATAACTGGGAGAGAGGCTGGTGGCAGATTGCCAGCCAGAGCATGTGGTGCAGCTGAAAGCCTTGTTAAAAACCGAAAAGCCGTGTCTAGCGGGGATGCAGGCAAGCAGCAAACGATGCACTCGGAGCACAGGGCAGGGTAGAAGCGAGGGGGTTTGCTGGGGGCCCAGCCGGTCGCTGGAGAGGGCTGAGGTGACCCCGCAGCCGGGCAGCCTCTGCGGTGAGCACCGGGGCTGCTCCGTCAGCTGGGTGCTGCTTGCTGGCAGGACCAGCACCCTGAAATGGCACCTACCCATCGTGTCTGCCTACCAGCTCACCACCTCCTGCTATTTCCATGGGAGCCAGGGAAGGTATTTTAATATTCTGACTTCAGCATCTTCCTCCCGGGTCAGCAAGACTGAGCATGGCAATGAAAGTTTAGACTTTCAAGCACGAACAACCTTTTTCTTTCTCTGCTGAATTTCCTGTTTGATCTTCCTGAAGGTCCCCGAGTACCCCTGGCTGGAGCAGGGCGAAGGCAGAGCTGTCTCCAGTTGTCAGACAGCTCATTGTCTGGTGCCGAGGGGACGGGCTCACGGGAAATCCTGCCTCGGGGCTGGGACGCGGGGCTGGCTCGGGTCATTGTTGCAGCCCAGCCCATGGGCGACGGTACCAGACACACGTACCAGCGCTCAAGTACCCCCTTCAGCCGGGCTCTGATTTCTGCCGAGCTGCTTCCTCTGCTGCAGAAGGGGTGGCAGACAGGATGCCTGCCTTTGTACTGCTCCGGCTTCTGGGGGCCCTCGGTGCCCCCCAGCACCGCCGGAGCCAGAGCGGCTGCAGCCCAGGGCCGCGTACAGGGGTCAGCGCCAGATCGGGAGCCAGATGTGCAAAAAGGCATGGCACAGCCTCCCACGGGGCCTGAAGCGATCAGGATGGAGGCAGGACGGTGGCGATGCGCAGTCACGAGGCAACGTAGGGGCCCGGGGGGGCGTTAAGCTGCTGATCTGCGGTGCCCGGTAAGGGCTGCCACGGTGCCGAGACTCTGGGCTTGGCAGCGGCTCACCAAAGGCTCCGGGCTGGTGGTCTGCCTGGGACCACGACCCAGGGGAAAGCCTGGGTGACCTCTGTGCGATGCTGCGACTCTGCGAGGGGTCCAGCGTGGCTGGGGAACCACCAGAGGGACTGCGCCGGGATGCAAGCAAGTTAGTTACAATGGCAAGGCACTTTCACTCCAGGGCGCTCAGCCCGAAATCTGGTTTTGATCTGCGTCTGCTGCTTATTTGCCTGCTTTGAGTGAACCGCTGGTTAGCAGTAAGGCGATTTCCCAGCTCTGGGGCACGGGCAGTGACTGACCCCTCAGTTTTGAGGCAGTTTTCAGTTCTGATTTGCACAATGCAGTCCTGGTTTGTGATCCACCCAGAAGGAAATTAAAGAGCATTTCCCCTGGTGAGAAAGAAGCACGGCTTTGTGCAGAGGGAGCTGAGCCGGGTCCTGGCTCAGAGGGCCAGGCTTTGCTAGCAGAAAACCTGCAAATTTAGTTTTCAGTTCCTTAATCTTCTAACAAAGCAAAACAGACACATGGAAGAGCAGCGCGTCTGGTAGCAGCGTGCTTGGGGCTGGGGGGAACATGTATCCGAGGAACGCCGAGAGAAGAAAACTGATAATCAGAGCTGAGGGAATCACCCGGCCTGCCCCTATGGAGATTTATCGGGAAATCAACTGATACTTAAGTCGTGTGGGAGATTAGCTTGAAATTGTGGTGTTATCAGCCTTGTAATTCATCCTCCAGTAACAAAAGAGTTCCTCGGAGAAAACAGATGGTGTTTGCTTCCCGTCACCCTCTCTCGTGGCCTGACAGCTTTCACTTTGTAACTGCTAGAAAAGCAATTTCTGCGATCCTCCTCCCATCACCGCTGCCGTCACCAGGGCAGCACCGAACCCTCTGCGGAGCCCTGCCCTTAGCATGCCTATGGCAGCAACGGCAGCGGCCGGCCGAATCGCAGGGGCTGGTGGTTGCATACGGGTTTTTGGGGGTTGGTTTTTGCATGCTGAGGCCCTGCTGCAGATCCCCCCAGGGTGCACTCGGGGCTGGCTGCGCCCCTGCTGCTTTGGCGGGATGCTGCACAGGTCGCATGGGTTTGCACGAGTGTCGCATGGGTTTGAGACCCACGCAGCCACTGGAGCCACGGCTCAGGCTATTCCCAGGACCGTTGCGGCTGTTTCTGGGGTTACAGCAGGTTACTGAACTTCTGCCAGTGGTTGTTTTCCCCAGCAAATTGCACTCAGCAGCGCACGTCAGCTCTCACTCCGAAGAGCAATGTCAGGGCTGTAAAGCCTATCTCCAAGCCAGAGGCAAGGCTGGCAGTTTCAGGCGCCGGGCCGGCCAGCGTCGCCTGCCCCAGCTGAGGTCCGTGCCAGGGGCCGGGGAGACTCCCCCCATCCCTGGAGTCACCGGGAGCGCAGCGGGGCAGGGACCTGCTCCGTACGGCCGCAGCGCGGGAACCCCCCCGAGGCTTCCCGAGCAGCAGCCCGCTGCCAGGCTCTGCTCTCGGGCTTGTTTAGCTCTTCCAGTGACGACTTCTAGATGTTTCCTAACAATCACGTTGCCTAATTGTTATAATCTAAGTGACTGATGCCTTGTTTACAAGGGAGCCTTGTCTTTGTTCTCGAGATCTGCCCTTGAATCCTTGTCAAGTGTCAGCGCTGGTTTATGGGTGTTTCGGTCTGTCTGCATCGGGTTATTTATGCAGGCAGTTCAAACAAAAAAGAACTGGTTTAGAACTGCAAGTTTATTTCAGCTCTGTGTAGGAGGGGAGAAAAAGGGAGAGAGATGCTGCTGTGTGGATGTGAAGGAAAAAGTGCTTTGCAGCCCCTCCGACAGAGACCCGGCTGATCAGCAAACTGCTAATTGAGTGTACGAGCCGTGACCGCTGCGGCTTCGGCTCTGATCCGTCAGAGGTTTGGTGTCAAACTAGAAACCAGCCCGGTTTGCAGTTTGTGCTCTGAAGTGCCTGGGAGAAGTAGATCGGATTTGTCTTTCTGCCTGCCCATCGCGAGGGTCTGTCTGAGCGAAGCGGGAGCCGGCACCGATACCAGCCGCCCCTCCGGCTTGGGGAAGATGTCTGGGGAGAGAAAGGCCTCTGAGCTGCCTATGAGGTCTTATAAGCCTAGCTACAGATCTTCATATAGGTTATGCTCTGTATTCAATAGGTGAAATTGTTGTAGGTGCACTGCAGAGTCCTTGCTGCAGGTCACGGAGCTGCAAAGCCTGGTCCGCGTCTCGCAGGCAAGCGTGGCGACTCGTTTCTTACCAGGGCTGCTCCCGCAGCAGCGCTGGGCTCGGTGGGAGGCTGTTAACTTCTCTGCATTCAGAGTCGCTGCTTCGTGGCCTCGACGTGGGCCGGATCAGCACGCCGAGCAGGCTGGGCAGCACGCAAAGTGTTGGAGAGGTGGATGGGAGAGCCCCGATGCTGCTTCCAGCCGTGTCCCTTTTCCCTCTTTTCTCTCTTACATAAGAAACCCTGAAAGGCGAATGGGTCAGAGCAGGCATTTTCAGTCTCGCTGGCGTCCTGCCCAGCCAGGCATCGGAGCCGTGTGTGACACGACCTTCCGCGGCCCCCGCCACAGCGGCCAACGGCTGCAGCCTGTCATTAATGTGCCAAAATGCCAGCGTGGAGCGGCGTGCTTTTTCCATAACACATGAAAAGGTCATTTAGATGGAGAACGCTGGGTAAAACAGCTCTCGTGTGGGTTGTCTGCTGCTGATCTGAATGCACTTGAGTGCCTGGATTGCTCCGAGCTGCTCACTTTTGCTCCGCGAAAGCATCAAGGAGGAAAAGCTGAGCAATGCCTTGTGGTTTTGGGAGCAGCGTGGGTGAAGGCTGGAAGGACAGGGCAGGTTCTGCCCCTGCAGCGGGCAGGGAAGAGGGGAAGTTCAAGGTTTCGAGGTTTGGGTATTATCATGTGCGGGGGTGGTCGCTGCTGCTCCTTAAATCGCAAGTTGCTGTTTGAACAGTGCGCGCTGACCCGGCGAGCGGCCGCGCTTCAGGCGGGTTCGTGCAGGAGGAGCCGGGGACGCTGCGGGGCCGGTGGGGATGCGTCAGAGCTCTGCGCACGCCGCTCTGACGTGAGGCACAAATGAAAATAAAATACGTTGTCAGTAAACAGCATGATGTCAAGTTAACGATGCCAGTGAGCTCGTCTCCAGAACCCTCTCCGTGCAGAAAACTGAGTCAGTTCCGGCCCCGATGAGGTTCATGGAAGGAGCGTTTCCCAATGCTGTTTAGGGAAACCTTACGGAGAAGGTAAACAAAATCCAGCAGCTATCTGACCCCCAAACCCTGCCCCTCCACAGGCCTCGCGTCATGGCAGCAGCTGGGGAAGAGAGGATCCCGGTGCAGCAAAGGGGACGGCGCTTGCCCCCCTCACAGCCAGGGCTGCACCCACAAACCTCGGGGCAGCCGCGTGCGGGGGACGGGATGGGGTGGGTGGGAGCTGCCCCACGGAAGGGTGCTCGGGGGGGAGACCCATGCCCTGCCCTCATGTGCCCCACTGCCCCTCACCCCTGTGCCCCCATCCACCCCCCGGAGCTCCAGGGTCTCGTCCCCACGAGCAAATGCACCCCGGCATCGCCGCTGCCACGCAGCAGCAACGGCCTCGAGATGTTCTCAGGCGCTGTGCTTGGCCGGCACGTGGGTAAACACCCAGTCTCTTGTTCGGCAAATGAACTGGGGGAAAAAAAAGGATTAACAGCCTTGCTAATGGCTCCCGGCCTCGCAGGGATCGTGTCCTGACTCGCCCTGTCTGCTCGTGGGGCATCCCACTGCGAGCGAGCTGTGCCCCGCGTCTCCGCAGTGAAATAGTTTCCTCGGGGCTCCTCTCTGTTGAGGAAATGTCTGTGATCAGTAGAAATTAAACCAGGAAAATATTTTCCATTTGTGTCAGGATAAAAATGGCTCAAGCTAGGCGTGATTGATTGCTGAAAAAAATGGGAGCAACCCCGGTGCCGTTTCAGAAGGCTTCCTACTGTTCTTGCGTACAGTAAACACAGAATATATTTAGCAGCGGAGCCCAGCATGAGACAGCCTCTTACTGCAATAATAGCAGTGCCTTGTCTTTTTCTCCTTTTTTTTTTTTTCCTTTTTTCTAAGAAGTCGGTTTGGCGGAGCTCTTGGGAAGCTGGGTCCGGGTTGCCTCACGGGCTCACCGTGCCTGCCTGGAATGCCAGCGCCTTTGTTTGCCCTTGTTTACCCGGGCTAGCAACGGCAGGCTGCGGTGACTAACTCCGCAAACAGGCGCTGGGGCCGCCGCGGCGCTTCCTCTGCGCGGCACCGCCACATGCCACCACGCAGCTGGTGATTCAGCCCTGGCTCCTGGCATGAACGGCCACTCCAGGCATTAGAGAAGTCATTCCCCGCCATCCGCCCACTTTCCCCTCGTTAGACCGAGCGTGCGGCCCGTGGCCGGGGCTCCGGTCAGGCCCCTGGGGACGGCACCTTTGCACCGATGCCCAGTGGGTCCACGTGGCAAATGTGGCACGGCTTTCCACGCGAGGAAAGGCTTGCAGAAATGGGGTCTGCCCTGCCAGTGTCACCTCCTCGAATCCTGAAATGCAAACCCAGTGGGGCTGGAGTGAGAGGCGAGCTAAAGGAAGGGGATGTTGGTTTATGGCGTATCTTCGAGTCTTATTGCAAATCTTCATGTCGGACACTCCAGCCAGCACCAACCGTCCCAGATACACTCTCTTGATATTATACATGCAAATAACGGCCATGATTTATTTACTGGAAAAACCCATATTTCATGATACTGCACTTTCTTCATGGTATTTATTATTCAGATTACTCTAATGCATCGTCATAAACCAGGAGCCTGCTGTGCTCGTCTCCGAGTAAATACGGAAGACGACAGCCCCGGCCTCAGAGAGCTGGCGCTCAAAGCCTGTGGATTTTATCGCCTCCGCTCCCGGCTGTGAGCAGCCCCGGAGCTGCTCCGGCAGCGTGCGGCGAGAGCCAAGCTGGCGGGGGGCACCTGCAGCCGGAGCAGAGGGAGCCCCGGCCGCCCCCTCCTCCAGGGAGCCCCTTGCTGCCCCGGGGCGCGCGGGGACCCCATCTCCTCCCCTGCTTCGCTGTGGGCTAAAGGATCCCAGAAGGGGGAATTAAAGCCATCGCTGCTGTCCCTGAACACACAAGATGTTTCTAGGCCACACTCGTGATGTATTTTTAATGCTCCCCCAGTCTGTGGAGGGGGGGAGGCTGCACTGCATACCCCTCTCATCCGCTGCCCACGTCTTAAAGACGAGGCTGCAAACCCACTCCTATATCCTGCCATGCACTGCATTTCTGCTCTACATTTTATGAACAGGATTTTTGCTGTGTCCCAGAAACCCATAAAACCTTGGCTGCCAGCTGAGACGCTCAGGTTGCTAGCGGAGAGCTGGGCGCAGGGCTGCGGGCAGCGGGGGCTGCGGCAGCAGCCTGCGGTTGCGGCGACGTCCGTAATCCTAAAGGGAGGTCGAAGACCTTTGTCAAGGCCTGTCTTTGGCTCCTTTCCAAACTGTGTTTGTTCCATGCAAAGCTATTTTTATTCTAATGCTAATGTTTCGGTCTCTGGTTCCTTTTATTTCCAAACAGCATTAACAGTGCATTGGTTTGTAAATGCCGGCCGTACATTGGGGACTTCAGGGCTTGAAATAAAGCCCTTTCCCAAAGGTCCCTCTGGGTATCCTTCCATCTGGTGACTCGCTTTACACCGATGCCGTTTCCCAGCACCGACCATCCATGGGAAAACAGGACCAGAGTTTGTCCGTGCGGTCCTTTTAGCTTCCCAGCAGGCAGAAACGTAAGGTGCCGGGAACCGCAGCCCACCGAGCGTGTGGCTGCGTGTGACAGCCCCGGGCACGCGTCCCTTGTCACCTCGCCCCAATGCCACTGCAGCGCTGATGCTGCGTCTGCAGGGATGACACGCTGCGGCGAGGAGCCAGCGAAAGAGAGGGCAGCGTTAGGCTTCAGCAAACGGAGGCAGCTACAGGAGGTGACGGAGAGCGCGAACGCAGCCCGCACGGACGGAGCGGAGCAGAGCGGGAGAGGGATCCCCACGCCGTTAGCAGATGCTCGCCCGCCTGGTAAAGCTGGGAAGCTAAAACACACAGCAGAACCCCAGAGATTTACTGGAGGTCACACAGGGAGCATAAACAAACCTGTTCTTTCCCTGACAGAGGCTTGTTGACAGGCCGCTGTTGGGCTCGGGGTGGCAGGTCCCAGGGACACTTGGGCAAAGCGCATACAGCATCGAGTGACAGAGCGAGTAGAACAGGATGATGCAAACTGCAGAATTAAACCAGTGTTGGCAAGAGGTCTGCGGCTGCCTCGGGGCACTGCATCTGGCGTGTCCCCTCGCTGCGGTGCCGGTGGCCCCGGGCTGGGACAACCCCGTGTTCATCATCTCTGCAGCAATGGCTGTTCAATCTGTTCCTAACGCCCCTTCCATTTTAGGCATAATTTAGCAGCTCCTCTCTCCTCCTCTTTCAGTGCCATAATTAGCGCTTTTTGGCTTGAGTCATGTCCTTTAATCATATCTGGACTGCAGTCACTCCTGCCAAGGTGAGTAATTCCCCGGGCAGAGATAAAGCCCTCGGCGTTGCTTGTGCTCTTGCCAGGTCGAGCGTTCAGAGGGATGCGGTGCTCAGGGCATGCACGCGATGCAATGTCAGGTCTTGGGCAAGTGGCAGCACCAGAAAGAAGGTGAAGGCAATGATTTTCTGTGCCCTCCCGTCCCTCCCAAGGGGGAAATGCAAAGCAAACTTGGTTGTTTTTAATAAATTGCTTTGAGACCTGTGGCCAAGCCGTGCAGGAGAGGAGAGCGCAACGAGGAGACCTGTCTGTAGCGGTGTTGTCACGGCGGGTACATGTCCATCGTACGTGCGCCGCTTGCCCTGCCTGGCGTGCCGTAACGTCCATGCCCGGAGCAACGTGCCGAGCCGGGACAGTCCACGGCCGCTTCCACAGAGACCTGCCGGTGGGCTGTGGGTGGCTGAGCTCGGGCATGAAGGGCAGCGTGAGCGGCCGCCCCAGCCGGTGTCCCTTCAGGAGAGCCCCAGGACGGTCCCTGACCATGATGCAGGGACAGCCAGGGCCGGAGGTGTGACAGCTTTGGGGGCTCGCTGCTTTTCCAGGGTACGGTGAGCAGCAGGGCGAAATTCGGGATGTGACCATCCAGAGCCCGGCAGCCTGCGGGTGCTCCCAGGAATGCAGCAGGTCCGGTACTCGCCTCCAGCCGTGCGAGCTGAGCAGGAGTTGGGGGGAGTTGCTCTGAGATAAGCTTGCCAGCAGATAGAGAAAGACGGGGATAAAAATGAGCAATCCTGGCACAGAACGGGAACGCGTGGAGAGGGATGGCAGACACGCGTCGGGCTGGAGCAGGCGGTGGTGTCGATGGGTTCTAGCAGCAGCCAGGGCATCCTGAGATGGGGCTGCAGACCTCCCGGGCACTTAAGGAAGGTTGATCCTGAAATGTTTTATAGCTTATGAGGAGCTCGTAAGGCTGCCAGGACCCGGATAATGGGGGATTTTAATTACTTGGATATTGATGGACATAATAAGTGTGCAGCAAACCACAAAGGGAAACCTGTGGCTAGAGGGGAGAGCGAGATTGATCTATGCACAGCATGTTAAATAACCTAAATCGTTCAGAGCCTCTTCTGGCCCCGGTTCCAGGAGCAGAGCCAAGTATGATAAGCAAGGTCGGGGTTGGGAAGTGTCTAGAATCCAAATGTTTGTATTCTTGTTCAATTTCAAATATTCACAGGGACAAAAGTGGTAGTAGGAGGTGCAGCAAAGCGCTTGGCTGTGTCTGCCTGGGGACCGTGAGATGCCTTGGGGAGAGGGGCCGGCCGCCAGGAAAGCGGCTGCGAGTGCCCGGAGGCATCTCAGGAACTTTTGCACAGATTTGCTACAGTAGACGCCTGGGTGAGACCCGGGCAAGGCGAGGAGGGAACCAGAGGCCAAAGCAATTGAGGAGAAGGACGGAAAGTCTGAGCAAGCAGCGTGGGTGGGATGGCGGCCGCCAGGCTGGGAGGGGAGCCCGGCGGGCAGGGCTGGCGGGCAGGCCTGGCCACCGTGCTGCGGGCAGGTCCCGGGGCCAGCCGCGGCTCTCGTGAGGCTTGATGGCATCGAAGGTGTACCCAGGTGAGGTCTCCTCCCGCCACCTCGGGTGCGCACCGGGCTTCCTTCTCCATCCCGTCAGACATCACGGGGCAAATCTCTGCTTAATAAAAGGGGGTAACGAGGAGCCAAGAAGAAGGTGGACACCCCCAGAACGGGGCCCGGAGTGCCGTGCCGGGGCTGCCGGGCGGCTCCCGAGCTGCAGAGTCGCAATGGAAATGTGTGCATCAGCGCTGCAGGGGCAGGGCCTCTGTTTGCAGTGATAAGATAGTTTTCTGTGTGGGTGGTGCTAAGTTGGGTCTGTAGCTGCCGTTCCAGTCGTGGCCGAGGGCTGCAACATCCCTCCTGGTTTTGCATCGGCTCCCTGGCAGACATCTGGCCCGGCTGGCCCGGCAGATGCTGCCGGCTTTGGGGAGGTGGTGCAAAATCCCGTTCTCGTTCGTGTGGAGCCCAGGCAGATAGCACCATCCCAGCCGAACCGCGGAGAAGTGCCTCTGGGAGCTGAGGTCTGGGGTGCAGCAGTTCTTTTGCTGTTTTCCCCTTGCTGAAAAAACATTCAGTTTATTAAAGAGCTGCAGAAATGTCCGTCCCATTGCAGGGAGCAGTGCAGGGTGTCTCGGGTCTCCTGCGGGCTCAGGTTGTCCTGTCGCAGCGGGTGGCAGACGTGCAGTGCCGCCCCGTGAGGGCTGGGTGCTGGCTGGGGAAAGGCTGGGGGCTTGAGACAGGGCACAGCGGACCAGAGCAGCAGAGACCAAACATTGCTGCTACACCTGTGGCTCTGTAAAGGTGATGGAGAGCTGGGGCTGGGCTCGTCCCACGCGTCCCGGGCTCCGCCAGCGCCTGCCGAAACCAACGCTTCAGGGCAGAGCGGGCCCGCGGGCCCGCAGTCCATCGCAGCGCGGTTCCTGGTGGCAGCATGCAAAATGAATGCCAAGCACCGTGTAAGTCTCAAACGTATAGTGGCATTTTTTAGGCGTAGGCGTAAATTATTTAAATGCAATGTGCTTCCAGTCATAATGCACCCAAGACCTTAGATGTCTGCATCTTGTGATCAATATTAGACAGCAGTGGTTTGGGAACAGAGAGAAATCAAAGCTCTCGTGCTGCAGCTGTCCCAGCCTGCCAAGAGAAGAGACGGGAAGGGTCTGTGCATCACTGTGCATCACTGTCTGGGTGCTGCGAGCGCGGCAGGATCCTCCCTGGATCCGACTTTAAAGGAGCTGAATCTGATTAATGCCTGTGCCGCCGCTGCACGCGTCTCTGACAAAGTGTTTGGTAAAGTGAACTCAAATGCGGTGAGCCCTTGCTGCGTAGTTTGCTGACCTGGGAACGCCATGGTCTGGCTGTTTCTGTGCAGTTTTTAGGCACCTTCCTCATCCCCCAAAAGTCATCTGCTGAAGTTGAGCGTGCCCACCAGTGCAGGGTACCCCCTTGGCTCTCTCCGGCGTCTCTCCTCCAGTTTCCCAGCTCCTCTTTTCTCTCCCAAGGCGGCACAAATCTCCCTCCTGAGTTAGAGCACCTCTGTGATTCTGCCGAGCAGGGCCAGCGTGCGCAGGGCAGGGCCCTGGGGCTTCGCCAGGGTTTGCAGCAGCAACAAAACCCCCCCGGGGCCCCTCTGCCCCTTCCCGACGCTGGCGTCGCTGCTGCCCAGTGTGGGCTGGGCACTTGGAGCCCCCGCGTCCCCCTGCAGCCCCGGCCTGCACCAGCTCCCGGCGAGTCCCAGTTGGATTTTTCATTTAGCCAGAGTGCTTATTATTTTTTTTTTCCCCTCTAAGTTTGCTGTTTTCCTGAAATGGTCTGAAATGTAATAGACCAGGACAATCACCAGAATGAAATATTTCCTACATAAAATAGGCAGCAGCTATTCAGAAATGAAGATCGAGTGGAATGAGGGCTGCCAGGCAAAGATTTAAAGGTGCTGACATGTTCCCATAGGTTGTTTACTGAAGATATCTTCTCCTAAGCCCCAGTTTTAAGACTGCCTTTCAAAAGAGGGCACAAAATAAAATTTAGCAAGGAGCTTTAATAGTTGAAGCTGCTGTGTGCGGAGCTTTTTGTTGCCCGTATGGGAACGAAGCCTCGTTTCAAAGGACCTTGACTCTCTTCCGATAGTGCAGGAGGAGTGGCACTGCCAGAGCTATTTTTGCACCAAGGCACTGACTGGGCGTGAAACCTGTCTCTGGTGGCTGTGCCAGCAAAACCTGGGCAGGCGAAACACCGAGGCATATGGCCTGATTTCCCTAAAGATGCCGATTCCAAGGAATTTGGGGGTGCGCTCTCACTGTAAAAGGGCATCTTGGGCACCTGGCATTAGGAAAAAAGCTTTAGCGCCGCGAAGATCTGCCCAGCCATCCCAGCGCGGTGGGGCGAGGGGAGCCCAGTGCGGCGGGGGAGCGGGGGGGTCCGGCAGCTGGGCCGAGCTGCGGGGCCGTTTGCTGCTCTTGCTTCGTCTGCCGCCGTGTCCGTATCGTAGGAGCCTGTATATTAGGTCCTGGGCTGAACCCGGCATCAGGCTGGGTGTTGGGCTGCTGCGGTACCCGGTGAGGACCATGGGTTTGTCTGAGGCGTTTTTCCCTTTCTGGCCCCTCGAGGAGTCTCTATGTACCCACGTCCCCTTCCACAGCACCATGTTGCTCATGGAGACCTAAGACAGTGAATCCTATGTGTGCTCGAATGTTGCAGCTTTGCCCCTGTGACATCCTGAGCTCTTAATAAATCAGGAGTTGCAACGAAGCTGGCAATGGAGAGTAAAACCTTATGCCCTAATGCGGCATCTCCCAGCGAACAGCCTTGACAGCCTGCGCTTTCCCCCCCTGCTTTGCTCGCTTCTCCCATCCGCTTTCCCCTCTCGGCTGGGTTTGGGTGACTTCAGCATCATCCCCGTGGCTGGAGAGCTGGTGTTGGTCAGCAGGCTTCCCCTGTGCGTAGCTGTGGTCCTGCTGCAGATGCACAGCTATGTAAGAGCTCTGCCAAACCCGGAGCAGGCATTTCAGCAGGCAAAACTGTCTGTCTTGTACAGAAACAAGTAATAGTGCAATGCCGGACAATCAGGAGTCTGACTTTTAGACCGGACTGCTTGTTGTTACCAGCCCAAGTGTCAGGATCAGGCTGAAAGGGTTGATGAGAATTGCTGACTTGAGACTGCCTTGGTGCTTTGGGACCCGCAGGGGCCTGGCAGCCCTGGGCACGTAAGAAATGTGCCATGTCCGGGTGTTAAAATGACAGGGCTGGTTGGTGTGGGGGGAGAGGAGCCGTGTCTGGGTGCCAAGGGCTGTGGGTCGCAGCGGGAAGCCCCGTCTTGCGACCCGCTGCACCCCGCAGCGCCCAGCACTCGCCGCAGCCCTCCCAAATCCCGAGGAGGGGGTTATTTTACCTGCTCCCCCCTTGCTCCTCTGCTGCGGGGAGCCCGGCTGCGGCAGAGCCAAGAGCAAGTTTCTGCCGCCACCTCGTGATGGAAAAGCGCTGGGATGTCACGAAGGACGCAGGGCCAGGCAGCACGGCTGGATTAGGGAATGGCTGCTTTATTCGTCCCTGAAATCCCAGCCGTGTCCAGCCAAGCCAGCAGCCCCGAGCCCCGGGGTGTCGCAGGGAGCGAGCCCGGTGGGACGCAGCAAGCAGGGCTTGGGTGGACACGGCTCTTCCCAGTGCTGTGGAAGGATGCTGTGCCCATCCCGGTGCCGTGGAAGGATGTGGTGCCCATCCCAGTGCCGTGGAAGGATGTGGTGCCCATCCTGGTGCCATGGAAGGATGCGGTGCCCATCCCGGTGCCATGGAAGGATGCGGTGCCCATCCCGGTGCCGTGGAAGGATGCTGCGCTCAGTGCTTGCCTTTCAGGGGTTATCAACAGCAGTGCTCTCCTCCCCGGACAACCCAGAGCGCATTCCCCATGTCCCAGAAGTGTGCGAGCGGGAAGGGGGCTGCTGAGAGGAGGTTTTTGGTGAAGGTCACTGCAGATGTGCACCCGAGCCGTTTGGCCTCCTGCCCCTGCTTTGAGCAGCGCCTCGCAGACCCTCAGGGCAAGTCAGGCACTTATCATCCCTTCCCTGGTGGTGTCCCTGACACTCTTCAGGAAGCTGAAGATGTGGGACCCGCCGGTCCCTTTGGCCTCCAGCGCCGACGGAGGCTTCCCTGCGGAGTGGCCAGCCCCGTCGCCCGGCTCTGCCCGTCTAGCCTTGGCTTTGGCCGCCGCGACGGCGATGTACTTGGTGACGATGGTGATGTGGTAGGACCTGAAGTCTGCCAGCGCAGAGACGCACTGGTTGAAAGCCGCGCAGAGCCGCGCGTCTCCGGAGGAGAGCACGTGCTGCTTCAGGGAGGGGGCACGGCGGATGGCCTCCACGAAGGCTCTGTGCGGCGGGGGCATGTAGTCCCGCATCCTGTGCAGGAAGGCGGCTGCGAGACACCGCAAAAGACGAACTAAGTTGTGGGTGAGTGGGTTAAAGCACCCCGGTGCGCTCAGAGAGCGGCCGGACTGCAGCACTGGTGCTGGCGCGGTCTGCAGGGACTCAACAGCCTGCCCAGCCTCCTGGGCCCCTCTGCTCTGTCTCAGTGCCGCCGATTAATTGAGAAAGAAAACCCATATTAGGTCAATGCTCCATTAGGGTCAGTCTTAACCCTAAAAGGCAGGTTTTAGCCCTTGCTCCCAGCCTTTTGGTTTCGGGTTGTTTGGGGTTTTTTTGCTGTTAGAGTGGTTTTGCTAATTTCTGATAAATATACTCTGTTGTGGGCCAGACTAACGCGAAGCTATGTGAATGGATGTGCTAAATTACTGGCAGGATGCTGGCCTGCTCTGCTCCCTCATCTCTGTACCCATATATAACCTCAGTAAAAAGCAAAATCTGTCCATCTGGGAATTTATAGCAGTGAGGGAGCGCCTGCCAGAGCCTTGTTTATAGACTTCTTCCCAAATGAACTGGGCAGAGCCTCAGCCCAGCCGGGCTCTGCGAGGGTTTTGCGAGGGCGAGATGGGCGCGTGTCCCGTCGACTGGCAGAGCTGGGCACTGCCATGGGAATCGCTCTGGCTCTGTTCTTCCCCCGCCCCTTATTTTCTTAGGAAAAAGGAAGAGCGTGTGACTTACTGCTCTCCTCGCTGTGGCGAATCCCCAGGAGCTCATCAAAAGCGTGAAGGACGGTGCTCTGGGCCGCGCTCCCTCCCGAGTACGCCATGGGCTCGTCAGATACACCTTCGTATATCAGCCCCTCCGGCATGGCGGGGTTATCCTTCCAGCTGAGAGGGAAGACACGGCGGTCAGGCAGGGAGCGGCCGTGGGGCGGCTGATAACAGGGGGGGCTGCGAGAAGGGACCCTGGGCTGGCAAGATGGAGCGAAACCTTCCCGACCCGGCCCATGGATCTCCTCCTCCTCGGTCAGCCTTGTCAGCTGTCCTCAAACCCGAGATAAACTCAGAAATCACACTGCGTCGAGGCGCACGACAAGGTCATAGGTGTAGGGAGAAATCCTTAATTATCCTTTGCCTAGGAGCTAGGGATCGTGCTGTGGGATTGCCGCGCACTGGGGAGCACCCCATGGCGTGGTCCCGGGACAAGCTGCCCTGCACCTCCATCTCCTGCTCGGGTGCTGGCTCGGGCAGGTGCCGCATGGTGGTTTGCGCTGGTTTGCACGTGCAGAGCTGCTTTGGGTGTGCAAGAGGCGAGGGGGCACTTGTCTGGGCAATAGTGGCACCTAGCATGAATTTCTTGAAATCCTGGTGGCCATTAGGAGAAGTCGGGTTGCCTCTGCGGCAGACAGAGTTGCCCAAACGCTCCTCCGAGCCCTTGAAGGTTGTACTTTGGATTTTAGCCTGTTCTTGTTACTCTTGACATGATGTCTTTAAAGACAGTGCAGGACAGCCTGCCTTTATTTATTTCAGGAGAAAACAAGGCTGTAATGTGATTTCCTCCCTCTCATAAAGCTGCTCGTCCCCGGCAAGCCCAGGCACGGGGCAGCATCGGTGCCTCCCCCCGTACACCATTAACTCAGCCCCTGTCAGCCGGCTTTATGCGCCTGTTGTGCAAAAATGGATAAATGCTCGCTCACAAATGGAAAGAGGAGTTATAATTTCAGAGAGATAATGTGCCTGGCACAAAAATATCTCTTGACCTTCTGAAGAATGCACCATTTCATGAAGCTTTCGGTGCTGGCTGCTAAGGCTGTTTGACGGCTGGATCAGATTTTGCAGAAAATGCAGAGAAAATAGATTCATTATCAAATACCGTAATATTTTTAGCTCTCCCAGGGATGTATTTATAGTAACCTTTACTAGTGGGAAGTTCTTATAAGCAGAAGAGAATTTAAAAGGCATGTTTTTCTAGGCTGATGACCATCAAGACAAGGTCAGCTTGGATAAAAAAATGAGAGAAACCTAATCAGGATGCATGGAGCCTTTTGACTTAGGAATGCTGAGATATGCTGAAGAGAAACAAAAATAGAAACCCCCTGGCAAGCCCAGGAGCGGAGCAGTTGGGGATGCTCCCAGCCCCGCAGGGAGGATGAGGGATGGCAAACCCGCAGCGCTGGGCTCTCGTGGCCCTGTTTCTGCCTTGCCCAACTGACTTCTTTCAGTATTTGGGGGGGATTTGAATTAATGGAATTGCAATGGAGCAAGAGGCTTGTTACAGATATTTCCTTAACACTCAGGGGGAAGAGACCCCACTTGGCTTTGTAGCTTTGTGTGTACGGTGTGTGAAGTTAAATTAGTCTCCTCCTGTCAAAACTGTTTGGGCCAAGAGCAGGAATGGTTCGTTTCCGCACAATTACGGCTGTTGCGGCGCGGAGCCCGTGCGGGATGGAGGGAAGCGGGTTGAGGGACAGACGCCAGCCACAGCCCCTGCCCAGCAGCTCCGGCCCCGCGCAGGCGGATCAAGCGCCTGGGAACTCCGTCCCTCGAGGGCAGCAGGACCGCGTCGCCCTGGGGGCCAACGCTGCCGGACGCAGCGCCGGCTCCCTCCCCGCCCCGGGGGACCCTGTGCCCCGTCTGGGCTGCCCCTTCCCAGCACATCCCCTGCTCCCCCTGGTCCCGGGAGCTGCCGACAAGGTGGCTTTGGAGGGAAAGGCACCGCACTTACCCGGAGAGAAAGATCCGGATCACAGCGTAAAATACTGCTGGATCCACATAGTCTAGGAGGAAATCAGATCATAGATGTTACTGCGGGCAAAAGGCAACTAGTTCGCTGTGCTCCCCCCTGCTGCCGACGCCGAGGCGACCTGAATCTGTGCTCCGAGAAGGCCCGGGCAGGAGGAGCCGGCACGTTGCGTGGTGCCGGTGCCCGCTCCCTGCGGTGGGTTCCCCCCAGCCGGGCTCCTTGGGGCACCGCTGCGTGCAGCACGGCATCGGTGCTCGGAGCTGCTCAGCCCAAAAACACCCCACACGTTAACCCTGGGCCCGTTTGGGTGCTCAGACTCCATGTATCATCCTGGGAGCTCCGAGCTTCCCCTGAATTGTTCCCGCCCATCCCTCCGGAGAGGCGTTATGGGCCAAGTGCAAGCGCGTTTACGCCAAGGCATCCAATGAGCTAAAGCGTGCGCAGCAATGCACACAGACACAAACTGCCCTCCAGCCGAAGGCTGCTGTTACCGTGCATCTGTTTCAAAGCCTTGCTCATGTCCCCGATGGCCTCTGCCAGCTCCTGCAGGGCTTTGTGCAGGGTCTCCTCATCGAGCTGCAAGATGGCACGAATGGCCTGAACGGTTGCCTGCGAGAGGAGGGAGAGCACGAAGTGTTGAGGAGGCTGGGATGTCTGCGTACCAGCTCTGGATACCCGCTACCACCCACGCCAGCTCTGCCCCTTCCCCCAGCCCGCGAGCAAGCGTTGCAGGGGACGGGTACGCCTCGTGGGTGCGCGCCTGCGGGCGCTTTCCAGGTGAGCAAAGAGCTACGGGGCACGGCGGTACCCTACCTTAATCCCAGGCACAGCCGCCTTCTCAACCAGGAGGGTGACGAGGATGAAGCCTCGCAGGCTCTCTCCCCCAGGCAGCGAGATGATGGTGTCCAGGTTCCTGCAGGGGCGACCGGCGGAGCAGCCGAGTGCGCGGGGGTTAGGAGGGTGCTTGCTCAGGCTTCCCCCGCACACCCCAGGACCCGCTGAACCCTTGGAGCAAAACCATCCCGGCTGCAGAGCCTCTTAGCTGCACCCCAGACAGAGACAAGCCGGCACAGAGCAGAAGGGGAGGGGGGCTGCTCTGGTTTTGAGGGATCTGCGACCCTCCCCATGCACTCGCTGGGCTAAACGTCTGGCCCATGACAGCCAGGCTCAGGGTGGACCAGAGCAGCCCATGGTTCAGCCATGGTCACGGCACTTTGATGTTCTTGCAGTGGGATTTGCGTGCCAAAGACGGAGCTGGTTTTGTTGCGCTCGTATATCAAGAGATAGGTTCAACTTAAGCAGAGCCCTGCAGTGTTGGAGCGCTAAGCCAATTCAAACAAAACTAATACTGTTAGAAAATAAATAAGCATCTTAAATACTTACTCAATTTCCAGAGGCCTGAAGACATTTCAGTTATTGCCAACAAACGCACAAGAAAAAGAGAGAGAGACGTTATAAATCATTCGGCAACGGACTGTGCTCTGTGGGAGACAAAGGAGCTGGCTGGACCGCGGGAAGCACCGTCCCCGGGGGGATGCTCCCAGAGGCACCTGGTTCCCCCCCGGCAAGACCCTTCCCCAGACCTTCTCCATGAGACAGGCCCCCAGTGATGCTTTTTCAATGTTTTGTGGCAGAACAGGAGCGGTTTGGGAACCATTTGTCCCCGTTGTGCTGGATGGGACCTGCTCAGGCTCATTGCTGTCGCCCAGACCCTGGGAAGAGCTGCACTCGGTCTGCCGGCATTTGCCCAGTTACCCGTTGGGGTTCTTCCTCTTCCAGTTGGCCAAGACAAAGTCCGCATGGCTGAGGATGGGGGGGAGGCCAAGGGCCTGTGAGACCTCCCAGAAGGGGACAGCGAGATTTCGGGGCAGGACCTGAAGGGCACAAAGCACAGGAGAAGACGGGGACACTGTCAGGCTGCTGAAAGGTGCCCATCTACGGGCACCCAACCAGGCAGGAGGGGTCACGCTCCTGCTGCAGCCTCAGGAAAGAGGCTTTGCTCCCATGGGATGAGTCCCAGATCCCAAGAAGCAGGTGAACCTGCTCCACATTGCTTTTACCTTCACGGTGCCCTCCTCACCCTCCTGCCAGAGGTAGCCCATCGTGATGAAGCTGAGCACCAGATGCGCCAAGTGCAGCTCCTCGCGCCCTCGGAGGTGCCGGGCGCTCAGCTGCGGCATCTGCCGGGGAGACCCTCGGGAGCAAGGGGCACTGCAGGCGATGCCAAGGCCCCCCGCGGTGGGGGGCTGCCCCGCCAGCCGGGGAGAGACCCTCCTAAATCCTCTCCCTGCCCTTGCCCTCTCCCCGCAAGCCCCCGTTCCCTCCCAACCCGCAGGGTTTGCTACCGATTTGCTGTTGGCGGCTTGCGAACACGGACAGAAAACCATGGGCTTTTACTCAAAAAGAGGTCCCTCTCCCTTGCGCCGGGACGCACAGGAGAGCGGCCGATCCCTGCGTGCCGGCGGGGTCCAGCCGGGCTGGGGGGCTCATGGGGCGCCCGGGCTCCTTGGCGGGGAGCGTGGCTGGGACGAGCCATGGCTCTCATGACATCTAGAGGGTTTCCCCTGCCACCGCACGCCACGCTCCAGCCCTCGCTGCCTCGGCTGGCCGCCGCGACCTAGGATCTGCCGTAGGAGCTATTCCTGTGCCAAGGTTAAGGCTTTGCTTTTGCATGGTATTAGTCCTGTCTGCGTGAATCCTTGCTGAGGACACGGCTTTGCTGTTGGTTTGCTTTTCCGTGCGTTCAGCAGACGCTGCTGTGTCAGACGAAGGTCTGAGAGCGCTCCAGAGGCAGGAGAGAGAAGAGAGGTACCTGGTGAACTTGTGAGCGGAGCCGATGGCTCGTGATCAGCTGAGGCAGGTCATGGGCAATCTCCATCCAGGGACCGTAGGGCGCTGGCAGCTCTGTCTTGGTAGAGAGAGGTGAGAGGGAGGGCTGTATATGCACGGAGACTGGCAGCGCACGGTGTCGCGAGGCTGTGTCTCCTCTCTCCCCCCGGTTCCCGAGCAGCTCAGGACTGAGGCAGGAGGAGATGTGTCCAGAGGTTAAATCTGGGATCAGCAGAGCCGGCTGCGGAGCCCTGCAAGAAGCAGGGACAGGCTCGGGGGAGAGCGCAGCCCCCTGGGCTGTGCTGGGCCGGGGGGACGTGCTGCCACCGTCGTCCTTCGCAAAATAGCGAGGGGCTGTGGGAAACGGGACCCGGGGCATCCTGGCGTGGGCAGGCGGCAGCCGAGGGGGGACAGGTCGCAGCAAACGTGGTGCTGCCAGCACCAAGCCTGGGAATAAGTCACAGGGCTTAGAGGCGGTGGGTTGGTTGAAAGAGTCGGGCTGGCTGCCCCGGCGCCTGGACGCCCGGCTTGGGGGGCAGAGGGGAGCGCGTCCCCTGCACACCCACGGGTGGGGTGCAGCGGGGTGGCCAAAATGGTCCTGCACCGCTGCAGCTCTAGGGACCGGCGTGACCCTCAGGGAGTCACTGCAAAGGTGGACGGAGGCTGTCTGTCCCGGCGTGGGGAGGGTAACCCCGGGCTGGGGTACGGGGGGTGCTGGGACAGGAGCAGGAGGGAACAGAGAGCTTGGAGATAAGCCCAGCCCTAGGTAAACTCTTTGGAGTCAAGGCCAGCTGAGAGGCAACACCCAAACTCTCCTGCTCCGGACCCCGCTCTGGCTGTAACGCAGGAGAGCCGTACGGTCCGGGGAGAAAAGGGAATTGGGGGAGCGATGGCAGCCGGGGGATGCACGGTGGGCTGGAGCGGGGCTGCGACTCGCCGCTGGGCCGGGCAGCCCCAGGAGGGCTGTGCCGGACATTGCCCGGCCAGGGAGGACTAGGGTCCTTCACCGTCCCGCTCCGTCGCGTTTGCCGTTTTCCTGGGGCTGCCAGGCTCCCCTGCCTGCGGGGAGGGGAAGGGAGCAGACGCCGCCAGCCCGGGCTCCCAGCTTCCATCCAGCCTAATGGTTTGTGTCTGGTTCCCCCTCTTGTAACACCAGCTTGTGTAATTGTGAATTAATGGATGATAAACAAGTATCTGCCTGTCCCCGAGCGCTCCCGCTGTGAAGTGAGCCCAGTGATAAATGGCACCGCTTTCAGCAGGGGAGATCTGCAGTCTGACTGCTCGCCTGGTGCTCCCTGAAATCCTGTAAAGCCAAGGCCAACGTGTGAATTGCAAAGCTCCCTCGCCTCTCCCCGGTGCCACTTGCTGCAGCCAGTTTAATCGTTTTTAATGCGAGGGGTTTGTCCTGTGAAACGGTCCAAGCACGTGCCTTCCTCATTGCTTTTTATAAACTTACAGAGTAGCGTTACATTGAAACCCAACCAGAAAGCCGCTCACCAACCCCTCTATTTTTCTGTTCTCTGTCTCTTGTAGCACGCAGACGCGGTGGCGCAGCCATCTCCTACCAGAGGGTGGGGAAGAAGGAAGCCGTACTCCTTGGAGAGCTGAAACCTGGTCAGAGGCAGCGGGGTCTCCTCCGTGCCGTCGCTGGCCTCCATCACCGCAAGGTCGAGATGTGCTCTGGCTCGGCGGAGACGCGCCGGCTGCCCCGCTCCCGGTATGTGCTGAGCCAGCGCCGCGCGCCCCGGCCGCGGGAGCGTACCTTGTCCTGGGGGGGCCGGGGCCCGGCCGCCCAATGGCCAGAGGGTCCGAGCAAACACGGTTAAAGGTTGCCGATAAAGTGTTGTCGCGGAGCAAACATCGATCTCCATCCCCCTTCCCGACGGGGAAGGCTCAGGGCAGCTCCCTTGCTGTGGGTAGGGGCTGCGAGCTGTCTGCCCCCGGGACCTCCCCTCGGGGCTGCGGGGATGCGCCAGGCTCCCGTGGGAGGCTGCATCAGAGGGGCCCAGGGTGCCCGAGGCTGGCGGCAGCGCAGGGATGCTGTCTCCGGGTTTCCCCACGATCCTGGCAACGTCAAACTCATGTCCTGTGCGCTGTGCTTGGTCTGCAGGACCTGTGCAAGAACGGGGGACCGTCTGTGTCTCGCTGGAGGCTGCAGAGCCCTGCACACCATGAACCCCACACCGCAGCACGGACCTGCAGCCTCCGCAGGTGCCAGGTACAGCCCTGGCAGGGCAGATGTGTGTCGTGGCTCTGGGAGCTGCCCGCAGCTCCTGCCAGGCTGTGTGTGACACCCCCCGGTGCCAGAGGACATTTATCCCCACAGGAGCGATACGCACTCCATCAGACACGAACTGTACCCTCAGCCCCCTGCTCGCATGAGAGGCTGCTGATGTATGCGCTAACAATATGCCCAGCACAGCCAAAATAAATTAATGGGAGCCACATCCAAAGCCGCCGCCACAGAAGCAAGCGCTGCGTGGCAGGGAGTGAAACTCCCTAATCTGCATTTCGCGTCACTTAAGGGCCTATCTGCATTTCCAGCAAGCTGCCTAATGACTGAACGTGAGCTGACGTTGTCATTAAATTCCCAGTGCCAAATAAAGTGCAAGACCATAATGACGGTTTTAACTGGCGGCAGCGAAGGGTGTGCTGGTAGCGTGCCCGCACCGGAGCACCAGCCATGCAGGCTTCTGACCTCATCGCCATGCACTGGAGCAAAACTCCCCTCCCGTTGGGTGGTTAACGCCGGCGAGGCTCATGCCGCTGTCTGGCCGGAGATGAAGGAAAGGAGGCTGAAAGGGACGTCGCAGTGGAGGCTGCTGTTTCCCCGTGTTTCAGCACAGGAAAGCGCAGGGCTGCAGCGACGTGGTGCCGGTGCCGTTTGCTCTCTGCGCCTGCTCCCCTCTGTTTATCCCTGGGGGTCAGCTGGGAGCAAGGGGCCCCGAGGTGGGGGCACGACCGTGCAGGCCTTTCTCACGGAAAGGCTGCAGGGGTGTTGTTTGGGGGGGGTGCCGGAGCTGGGCAGGGCACCCCGAGCCCACCCAAGTGTGAGGGTGAGTGCCACGGTGTGCCTGTCCAGGGGACGTGGGCTGCAGCCAGAGCGGGGAGGGGGCCGCCCGGCACGCGAGGGTTTCCCGGCCCGGCGCCTGCTCTGGTGAGTCAGGCTTCCTCCGCCGCCACCGCCCGAGCCCACCCTCCCGCCAGCCCCACGCCAGCGGGAAGGAGCCTGCGGCCACGGCAGGCACCGCACATCCGCCCCGCGCTCTTTCTGTGCGTCAGCCGCAATGGCGTGAGCCTCCCAGTGCCGCCGAGAGCCGCCCCAGCCCGGCGCCCGGCAGGGCAGGGTCCCGGCGGCTGAGGGTCACTGGGGCGGCCCAGCGGGTCCCCCCCCATCAAGCGGGGCTTGGCAGCGTGCTCTGAGCGGGGCCTGCCAAAACAGTGGTTTCCTGGGGGAAAAGCAGCACCGTGAGTGCTGCCTGCGCAGAAAGCTGCCCGTGCCGAGGCCGGGGCTGGAGATGCCATGGGTGCACGGGAAGGGAAGGGCTGTGTTAGTCGGGGCACGGACAGCGAGACGGGCGTCTCTGTGGGACGCAGCCCCTCTTCCAGGGCTGCTGGCCGGTCCTCACCACCTGGGGATGGGGACGGCAACGGGGAGGCGTCTGCGAGGGCTGGCGCTGGCAGAGCACAGTGGTGCAGCGGCAGCAAACCCTGGGAGCCTCCCAGTGCAGGGTGCTCTGAAGCGCAGGGCTGCGTTGCCTGTCAGTACGACTAATATTCTCCCTGTAGCCTCAGCCTAGAGAGTGCTTTGCTTCTTGAGCGGAGCTGTTTTGCCCCAGGCAGTTTTGGTGTGGTGGTATGAGACGTGCCTCCATCCCAGCTGGCAGAGGTGCCGGATGGGCAAATCCACTGCCAGTCCTTGCATCCCTGAATGCACCAAGCAAAGCCATGGTCCCAGGGCAGATGTGCTGGGCAGAAAATGTCTCTTGCTCAGGCTGCTGCCGGTGCCCCACACCTCAGCTCCAGCCACCAGTGCTGCCCCCACCAGCAGGGACCCGAGGAAGCAGTTGGTGCCACTGTCCCCACCGGGGAAGGAGAGGAGGGCATCCAGGTTCCTGCAGGATGAAACGGTGTCCCCAGGTAGGTGATGCGCTGCGGTGCCTCTGGGATCGCACTAGCAATTTTCCAGCTCTGCTGAGATGCTCTCAGTGTGCAGCACAGTGTGAAACCCTGCTCCTAGGGACCAGCTGTGGCTGCAGGGTCAGCAGCAAGTGTCCAGGTTTGCAGCACGGGTGCTCCTTGGGTGGCACAGGCTCTCCGGGGCCCTGGTTGCTCCGTTGCTTGACTGACACATGGCCAGGCCTGCTGCCCTCTTGCCTCGCTGGCTCTGAGTCCAACAAGGGCCAGGGCTGGCAGGCACCTCTCACTCAGTCAGTCGGTCCCTGGCATCACACTGGGCACACGCCGGTCAGGGCTGGCCACGTCGCCTGGCTGTGGCCCGGGCGGGAGCAGCCCTTGCCCACACCATCACAGCACACAGCCAGGGCTCCTCCACTCACTTAGGGGCCTCCCGGTCCAGGCACGGTTCTGGCACCCGGTGCCACTCCGCAGGGATGACACAGCTCCTCAGAGACCGGAGACACCTTTTATTGAACAACAAACACCACCACAACGGACACACTACACATGCTTACAGTGGCCACTACACAGGCTGCGGGCCACTTCGCTCCCAAGCCCGGGGCCGTGGGCATCTCCTCCTCTGTGCCACGCTGCAGCGTCCTCCAAGGACTGGGCTCCGACACCCTCTGCCAGACGCTGCCTGGCCCCAGACGCTGCCAGAGAAGAAACGCCATGGAGGCACCGCTTACTTCTGGGCAGCACCCACCTCCAGCCACCTCCACCCCAACGTCCCTGCCCGCCCAAGGGCTGCTTCACATGGGACTGCCCCGGCACCTGCCACGCATGCTCCTGCCACCCTCCGGGCTCACGTGCCGAGACTTGGACCCCGTCTGGGGGCCGAGCCCACCACAGGGACAGCCCTCAGCACCTCACCCAAGTGACACTCGGTCCAGCTCTCCACCGAGTTGGCTTGCACGGGCAGGCACCTCCACGCACAGGGCTGCTCGGCACCCTGCACGCCCCAGGGCCGCCGCTGCCGCATCCTCACCAAACACGCATCGCTGCCGCCTGCCCTGCACGAGCACTAAGACCAACTACTCCCCAACTTGGGCAACACTCGCTGCCACCACAGTCCTCCCCTATCCCCCTGACAAACCACCCACCTGTAGGATCACTGAGGTTGGAAAAGACCCTTAAGATTATCGAGTCCAACCATTAACCCAGCACTGCCAAGCCCACCACTAAACCATGTCCCTAAGCACCACGTCTACCCTTCTTTTAAATCCCTCCAGGGATGGGGACTCAGCCCCTGCCCTGGGCAGCCTGTCCCAAAGCTTGACAGCCCTTTCGGTGAAGAAGTTTTTCCCAATCTCCAACCCAAACCTGCCCTGGCGCAGCTTGAGGCCGTTCCCTCTCGTCCCATCGCTTGTTCCTGGGGAGCAGAGACCGACCCCCCCGGCTCCAGCCTCCTTTCAGGCCGTTGCAGAGAGCGATGAGGGCTCCCCTCAGCCTCCTCTTCTCCAGGCTGAGCCCCCCCAGCTCCCCCAGCCGCTCCTCCCCAGCCTTGTGCTCCAGCCCCTGCCCCAGCCTCGCTGCCCGGCTCTGGCCACGCTCCAGCCCCTCCATGGCCGCCTTGGGGTGCGGGGCCCAGCGCTGAGCACAGCATTCGAGGGGCGGCCTCACCAGTGCCCAGCACAGGGGACGATCCCTGCCCTGCTCCTGCTGGCCACACCGTTCCTGATACAAGCCAGGATGCCATTGGCCCTCTTGGCCACCTGGGCACCCTGCTGGCTCATGTCCAGCGGCTGTCGACCAGCACCCCCAGGCCCTTTCCCGCCGGGCAGCTCCCAGCCGCTCCTCCCCACGCCTGCAGCGGTGCCTGGGGTTGTTGTGCCCCAAGGGCAGGACCCGGCCCTGAGCCTTGCTGACCCTCACCCAGTGCAGAGCCCCCCTGCCCTCCAGCAGATCAACGCTCCTGCCCAACGGGGTGTTGGCTGCAAACTGACTGGGGGTGCACTCGATCCCCAAGTCGAGATCATCAAAAAACATATGAAACAGAACAGCAGTTGCACTAAACAACTGTCGCAGGACCCTTCCAACTAACTCCACTATTCCAGGCCTCCCTATTCCACCCTACTTCCCTATTACACTCATATGCCTTCTCCCAGCAAGCACCTCTTAAGCTTCACCGCTCAGAGCTCATGCTAACTCACCGCCACCCAGGCTGCCATCCGCTGCCACGTGCCCGGGACATTTCACCAACTGCCACCTCCTGACCACCTACTCCGACTCCCGTGACTTCAACCGGCCACATCTGCAGGCACCCAGGAGCCGACGTGCCGCAGAAACCCTGCTGCCACCCACCCGTGACTCCAACAACCACGCTGCCGGCGGTGCCCTGGCCCCCAGCCCGAGGCTTCCACTAAGGCTGCTCCCCTGCCAACATCAAGGCAGCCACAACGGCTCCCTCTCCACTATTTCCACTGCCAGCTCCACCACTGCCCCCACACAAGCCCTGCACAAAAAAACAATCATCAGCCACATGGGCAAAGACTTACATTTCAACGTCCTTCCCTGCTGCACCGCTACACATCCGACACGCTCCTTTCCTCATCCACACAATCCTTGTCTTCCAACCTAGAGTGGGACGGGAAGGCAGCTCCTGTCAGTCGCAGAGCCGCCCAGAGCTGCAAGGAGGAAAAATCCTCCCAGCATCGTCGCCGGCCCCGTGGTGGCACTGTCTTGTCCCTTCGTCATCCATCGCTCCCGCTTTCTCTTCCCGCCTCGGGCGTGCTGCAGGGCGAGAGTCCTTGTGCGGGCTCCAGCTGTCCTGCTGCCTACAGCCACCTCCGTGCCACCCCCACACCATCACCTCAGCACCCTTTGGTGCAGAGAACAGACTCACTTGTCTTCATCCAACTCCTCGGTGGCAAGACAGCGCCTTTGGCCCCTTCTCCTTAGCGCCATGAGGATGAGCCCGACGGTGACGGACACAAAGAGGCAGAAGGTCAGAAGCAGCCACAGCTTCAGCGAGCCCTTGCTCCCGACGTCTGCTTCATCTAGGCACAGGAAAGAAAACAACCTCCTTGCGCCCATCCTGGGACACACCACAGGACCCAGACACTTGCTTACACAGCCCTGCTCTGGCAAGCCACCGCCAGAACAGAAATCCCTCGCCCTGGCCCCAGAACCATCTCTTCCCGTGAGAACCCTCACCCCGAGCAGCCGCTGCCCTCGCCGCTCACCATCTCCAGACGCGCTGCTGCTGCTCCCACCCATCGCCCCTGCTTTCTCCTGGCAAGTCGGTGGTTTCCAGCCGGGATGGCAATGGCAGCTCCCTTGGTTATTGCAGACCTGTGTGACAGGCAGGGAGAGACAGGATTTCTAGCCGGCTGCAGAGGACCATACTCGCACATCCTCACTTGCCAGACACTGGGCACAGATGTCAGGGCACCCGGCACTGGGCAAAGCCTCCCGGTGCGCAGCTCGCCCGGGGCTCACACGGCTGGCCCTTTGCCTCAGTCAATGCTGGCTGTCACCTCCCGGGGTGCTGCCTTCTCCCCATCCTTATGGCTTCTTCCAGCTCCCCAGCAGGCTCAGACCCTTTCTGTTTGGCTGATTTACAAAGAGGAGCCGCCTGGCTCCATGAAGGAGTTCTGCTGGAGGTGCTACGCATGCAGCCTCGAGAGAGAGTCCGGCACTTCCACTGCCAAGCCCCCCCCTCAGCTGCTCTTCCCCACAGCCATGACCCGAGACACCACTTTTGCAAGCCACGTCTCTGGAGAGTTGAACAAACCACAAACAACAACGTGCAGCACCGTGACTTACACCGCGATTGTGGCACTTTGTCTTCACCTCACATTTATAGTTCAGGACAGTGGCAGGCACACACTGCTGGTTCAGGCAGATCTACAGGACAAGCACACAGGCAACCCTGGTCAGCCAGCCGGGCGGTTACACACCAGCTCCAACTCAGGAGAGCTGCAGATCTTTCGGGAACCCACAAGGGAGCATCAGGCTTCATGCTAGACCCCGTCTGAAGGGGGGTCACGCCGCCCGTACATCCATCCCGACTCCTTCAGGATGGACACAACAGAAAAGCCGCTGCCCTCGGGGCCCTGACACCGCTACTGCAGCAATACTTTCTACAAGTCCTTCTTCTCCCAAGGGAGCTGCTACACATCAGGGGTTTCCTTACCTTGTGGTCACCACAGACAGTGCCATCGTTCACCAGCATGGGGTCCCTCTCCGTGGGAGGCTTCATGTAGTCTAACGTTACACACAGCGTGTTCTGCACCCGAGCGTAAACCACCGCAGCCTTCTCCTTGGTAAAGGGCTTGGAGCTCGGATATTCACACACGAGCTTCCCACATCGGAGATCCCTGCAAAGGCATCGCGAGCAAAGGATTGACAGCAGCCACCTTCATCCTTCCATTCCAGCTCTGTTGCCAACACCGAGCGAGTGCTTGGAGAACGGACCCCGAATGCCCGATTCCCAGTATGTGGACACGGCACGCTTATGTCCGCCATGGGCCCTTTCCGCATCCCCCCTCCCAGCCCGTGCGCTCACCAGCCCTGCATGGGCCCGTCCAGTGCCCCTGCCCGCCCAGCCCCGGGACGGCACCTTCCTCTCCGCCGACGGGCGGCTGAGCTCAGGGTCCCCATCCGCGCTCCGCCTCTTCCCCGCTGTGGGGCCGGGCTCCCGGCTCCATGGCAGACCACGCTGCGGCCAGAGCACCCCGGCACCCTTGCTACAGCACTTACTTCCACGCACAATGCTGGTAACCACGGTGATCGGAGCCACAGTGTCCCATTCTGTCCCTTTGGCTATTAATTTCTTCGTAGCAGGCCAAAGGCCCGTTCTTGGCACCTGCAAACACATAACGACACCCATGGTCTGTCCAACAGCCCCTCTCCACCTTGGGTTTAGGCATCACCGCTTAGGCCACATGCTACACCCACTACTCGGTGATGCCTGGGGCCACCTGCATGCTCACAGGCATCCAGAGCCTGCTTGCTCTCATGCTCCCTACAGCCTGCTCCAGTGGGATGCCCTGGCTGCCTCCCATCTGCACCCCTGCGTGCCCATCGGCTCCACGCCAGGCTCCCCCGGCATAGCCACAAGACCATCCAGGACATTTCTGGGAATTGCGTCCCAGAGAACGAGAGCATCCGCCTGGCTGGAAAGGACAGCGCTCGCAGCTAGCCAGCCCCATCCTGCACGAGTGTCCCCCACCAACGGCTCTCACCACCGCTTCCAACTACACACCGCTCCTCCATTGCCAGCCTCCCTGGAACAGCACCGGTGCTGCAACACAACGCGTGCACACCTCGCCCTGCGGCCACGAGGCAGACGCTCATTGCGAGCCGTTTCTCCGGGTGCCCAGGACACTCACGACTGCGTTGCACCTGACAGCGTGCCACCAAAGCAGCCCCATGTCTCCTGGCAGATGCGCTGTGCCACCCCAACTTCAGTTACGCCAGTCACAGCCCGGCCAGCTGCCCACCCTTGTCCCTGGACACCCTTCCCGTGGTGCACTCATGGCCTTTTCCACCAGCCCCTCGGCCACTTGCTCTTTCACCCAGCTTAGATCAACTTCCATGAGAGCTCTTCTCTCACCGACACCTCCACTCCGGCTGCGGGGACTCCGTCCCTTGCAAACACCCCCAGCCTAACCCACGCTGTGGCAGCACAGTGATGGACAGACAGCCCAACACGCCTCCTCCCATTCCTCCGTACCTCCTGTCCCTTTTTGCCCACGCACACGAGTTGGGCTGCCAGAGTTTCCCACTTCAGTGCTTCCCTTCCAGGTCTTTGCATTTCCCACACGACAGCCAGCTCCCCTCCTGCAATCCATCACCCTTACCTTGGCCGAAGACCTTCTGACACTGCTTGTCAGCTGTCTGGCATACTCCCTGGTAGCAGAAGGCAGTGTTCCTGCTGCAGGGATGCCCGTCCATGACCCAGAGGTCGGGTGTGCACTGCCCAGAGGTGCCGTTGCAATATTCCTTCAACTCGCACTCGTCCTCGGAGCTGCTTCTACATAACGTGCCTCTTTTCACAAACTAGAGGAAAGAAAATAGATTAGGTTAGATTAGAAGAGAATAGAATTAGAAGAGAATAGAATTGCAATAGAACAGATTAGAACAGAATTAGGAGGAATGCCCAAATGCCTCTTCAACAAACACTGACAGGCTTGGGGCATCGACCACCTCTCTAGGAAGCCTGTTCCAGTGTTTGACCACCCTCTCGGTAAAGAAATGCTTCCTCACGTCCAGTCTAAACCTCCCCTGGTGCAGCTTTGAACCATTCGCACTCATCCTGTCCCTGGATCCCAGGGAGAAGAGCTCAGCACCTCCCTCTCCACGTCCCCTCCTCGGGAAGCTGCAGAGAGCAACGAGGTCGCCCCTCAGCCTCCTTTTCTCCAACCTAGACAGACCCGGAGGCCTCAGCCGCCCCTCCCAGCACATTCCTTCCAGGCTGTCACCAGCTTTGGTGCCCTCCTCTGGACGCATTTGAGGACCTGAACATCCTTCTGAAACGGTGGAGCCCAGCACTGCACAGAGTGCTCAGGGTGAGGCCACACCAGCGCTGAATACAGCGGGATAACGGCCTCTCTTGACCGGCTGGCTGTGCGGCATTTGATGCCCCCAGGATGCGGTTTGCCCTCTGGGCTGCACACTCCTGGCTCCTGGTGAGCTCGCTGCCGACCAGCACCCCCTGCTTCCACCACGCGGCTTCCAGCTGCCTGGAATCGAGGCCCGTAAGGGAGAGATTTCAGACCAACCGCTCCGTCCGCCGTTTTCGACGACTGCATCAACCAGCGACACAAACAAAAGGACCCCCAAAGCCTTGCTCACGGTAACACCAGCTGGCCTGATGCACACAACGTGGAGAGCAAATACCGTCCAGAAAACACAGTGGCTCTCCCCCAGAAAGAGAAGTCTCAGGTCCTCTGGCTCCCGAGCACACTGCACCCTGTCCTCTCTGTACAGTTGCAAGACCAAAGCTGCCAGTACTTTGGGGCCCCAGCTGCAGCCCCCCCAAACTCCTGCACACCACAAGACCGCTGGCACCCGCATGGCCCGATGCAGCGCGATTCTGGTGTGCGGATTTCCACTCGCCCTGCCTTTGCTCCAGCTCCCGTGGCCCCGGCTCGCTCCTCCGCCCTGCCGCCCTCCCCTGCAGCCTGCGCGGCTCTTGGCGACAGGGCAGACGTGCCACCACTGACAGGAGTCGCCCGGCCCCGAGCACCCTGCGCTGCCCAGCTGGGAAGGCCAAACGCCGCTACGAGCCTCACATGTGGCCATAAAGTCGGCATCTCCTTCACCTCGGGACTTTGGGAGCAGGCACGGTACCTGCCCCCTAAAAATACTTTCCTGGGACACAGGCCCCTAACTGGCACCCGCACTTCACAGCGCTCACTTCACTTTCCAACGCTTGCTGACCCTCTGCATCAACGCACTAGCAAGTACCGTCGGCCGGAGGCACAGTCCCCGTTTTTCCCCCTTGAGTCCCGTTACATTCCCGTTTCACATCAGGCATGTAAGCGAGCGATGCCGGCGCGGGGGCTATCCCTAGGGACCGCAGCCTGCCCGCTCCCGCCGCGTGGCTTACCCGGCATTTCCGGCAGCACGGTCCCGACAGGCACTGCACCCCTCTCCTCATCCTGCAGCCAGTGGTGCAGCACGGGTCGCGCTGGCATTCCTGGACATGACCAGTGGGGACAGTCAGGTGAGGTTCCCTTCTCCCAAGGACAAGGGAACAAGCCAGAGAGCTTGGCCCTTCCCTCCGGCAGCCCCCGTCATCCGAGGCAGCCATCTCCCAGGCATTCCAGCAGCGCCCGGGGTCCCGGGGCAGAGCCCCTCTGCCACACTGGCTGCCCCCAGCCATCAACGCTCCCACGGCAAGACCGTATTTTCCATCCTCACAACCATGCACGCTCGATGCCAGGGGGAGACATTGCCAGGGCTGGCAGCACTTGCGGGGACAGAGATTGCTTGCAGATGTGTGCACATGGCTGCACCCAGGTTGGCACAAAAGTGGGGGGGCTTCTAGCAAAACGGAGGAGTTCATCCGCTGCTCCAGTTCTCCTCTGCAACAGGAGTACTGCTGCTCTACCAGACCTTCCCCGCTGCCTCCGCCCTGCCAGCAAACCACACGGCCGCTACAGCACCCCTGCCTTTTTGGCAGGCTGCAGTCACAGAGTTTCTCCCCAGAGCATCACCACGTGCCACGCTGCTGTGCAAAACTGCTTCCCCAGTGGTATCTGCAGCAGGGCGCCTTGGCAGGTCCCCGGGGTAATCCTCCCAGCGCCGTTTCAGGTGGTGTACCTGCAGCGGGGGGCTGCGGGCAGCCCCTCTCTACAGCTACAACCGCTTACAAACTCCCTCCATCCACCCATCATCACCAACACCACACAACGGCCCTCTGTGACGGCCGCTTCAGACATGGTGGCAAGCGTCTGCATGGCTTTAGGGTTCCATAAAGCCTTGGGCCCTCCCTGCCCTGCACAGAGGTCTGGAGGGTACGGGAGGGATTCACACCTCTCTTGGGATTGCTCTTTCCCCTCGGGACACGCGGCTCGGCTCTTTGCGCTGTCCCGAGGCTCCACAACTAACTAACCTCTACTGAACCGCAGTCACAAGCCTCTCCCTGCTCCACCACTTTGTTGCCGCACACAGGAGCTTTATATGCTGCATCCATAGCTGGCCTGTTCAGCAGGCACTGCCCTTCTCCAGCGGCGAGAAAACGCTGAAAGTCTCTTACGCTGCAGCTGCTGAAGGCTTTCACGCCAGCCGAGTGTCTGCAAGGCAGAGGACAGGGCTGCTGTTACCATAATCTGCAGTTGGGGCCCTTCCCGCCCGCAGAAGGCGTCGGTAACGCGGGGTGGCTGCTCTCCGCTGCGGTCGCCCCCAGGAGCTGCCCGCTGTCTGCCCCCTGCGCCCCTGCCCGCTCCTGCACACGTCCCCTGCTCTGCCCCTCGCAGGCGGCGGCGCACAGACGGGCACCGTGCACGCCCGCTGGGAGCGCGCCCCACTTGGGCCATCACACCGCAACCGGGCGCCGAGGGGGCAGGGGGAGCCTTACGCCCAGCTGGCCTGCATTATGCAGGCGGCTCCTGCGCAGCGACAGCTCCTGGGATCGTCGTACGCCATCCCCAGGCTGAGCCCCAGCAGCCGGGCCACGACGACTGCGAACGCCTCCAGCGTCATAGCCCTCCGGTACTGCAAGGGGGACAAGGACTGGCCTCAGCCCGCCGGCACTGCCGTACCCAAGCGCCTTCCCTCGGGGCTCTGGCGGGCTGCTGGGCGTAAGGGCTCCTGCACCGACAGCCCGGGGGCACCCGGTCTGCACCCCCCAGCACCTCTGCTGCATGTCTGGCGGGGCTCCGCTCCCACCTGGAGCTCCTCGGCCTCGGGCTGCGTGCGGGGCTCAGCTCCTGAGGCACCGCTCGCCACCTTACCTACAGGCACGGGAGGTTATGGGGACAGCCAGCTCAGTGGTACCGTACCAAGGCAACCCCTCCAGCATGGTTTCTGAGACACAGCTTCCTCGCAGAAGATGCCCCCACGTAATGGGACTGGTCCCTGTAACTGGGGAACAGAGCAGACCCAGTCCGACACACCGTATAGCGGCACCTTCCTTTCGTTTCCACACTAACACAGCCATCCTCGTCTTACACAAATAGAAACGTTATGTCCTGCAGCCGCAACACACGATGCACATTTTTCCACTGCAAAAATCTCTGCAGCAACTCCTCAGCATCTCCCGTGGTTGGGATTTTGTTCTTTTCCGTCCAAAACTCCAGAGAAGACAGTACTATTGTCAGATTGAGGCGAGCAAACATCTGGAGGCAGACAGACAGACACCACGGCTGGTCCACAGCGCCCTGCTGCTCCGCGGCCTCCCGCTTGCTTTAGCTACGGGGCCTTATCCATACCGCTCCCCCACCCTTCCCACGCGCCTTCGGGATGCGACCAAAAGCAACTTACGCTGTTCACATAGCTGAAGAGCTGCACTATCTTGGCCGTCACGGCATCCTTGTCTGCTCCCATATAGTCATACTGGAAGGCGACAAACGCCAGAGCACGTCAGGGCACCGTGCAAGGCAAACTCTCCGAGAGCGCTGGCTGTGGTCCCTGCCACAACGAACTCTTGTCCGTGCCCGAGGGAGTTCGTTCCCGTTGCGCGAGGGCTCTCAAGCCTCGTGCAAATTGCCCTTGACATTGCTACGGACTTGCTGCGCGCAGAAGTTTTTTCTAGAGGCAGCGATTTACAGCAGAGAGGATGCAAAGACTTACCAGAGCCTTGTCCAAAACTGCGTGCGTTTCCAGATACCGGGGGGATCTACTGACAGCTTGCTTACTCTTTAGGAAAATCAAATAACAAAACAAACTAAGCAACAAAACACCCCCTGCACACATTAGGGCAGAGCTGCTGCAGTTTGTAGCAGCTCTGCAAAGGAGACCTTTGGGTCCTCCGTCAGTTCCTGCGCTTCGTGGCCATTTGGAGCTGTAGAACAGCCACAGACTCCCAGGAAAACCATCCTCACATCGTCTACAACGTGACATCCTCAGCCACGGATTCCAGACATATTTACAACAACAGACATTTTGGCAAGGCCACAGACCAATGGAAAAAAGGCAAGAGAGTGCAGAGGCAAACCTTGAATCCTTCCTATTCGCAGCAGCTCTGAACGCGGCCACCCAGCAGCACCACACACCAGCCGCCTGCCGGGACCACTGCCCCCCCGGCTCTGCACGCTGCCGCTGCCTTTGGCCCACCAGGTTAAGTTCCAGCGAAGGAACGTGCCCTCGATTGCCTGGCTCTCTTCCACCCCGTTAATAAGCAGGCAAGAGTCGACTCTGGCATGATAACTGCTGCCAAGAAATCCCCGTCCTGCTCGCCCAGCCGTGGACCACCCTCACAGCTCCCACCCATCGCAGGCAGAGACCTCATCCTTCGCACAGACGAGTTCTGAAGCCCTTTAGCATCTGCGGTACCAAATCAACTCAGAAACACACTGTTGCACAAACTGAGGCACCCTTTGGCTACCGGTTTCCCAAAGACCAACCGGCCAGGAGGCGTACTCACTGCTGTTGCGTCCTCCGGCTTCCGCGACACCTCCCCAGTCCAGGCAAGAGAGCTGTTTTCTGCAAACAGCCGACTCTCTCCGTTTTCGTTCCACATTGGGTACACGAGATGCTGATACCCGGCTGCAGCCTCCAGAGGCTTGATCCCGTAGCTGGCATTCGCGAGCTGCAGGATCCCACTGGAAAGCAAAGGTGCGGAGCGGCAGGAATGGCTCCTCCGCCACCCTGGGACGACGCCGGCAGCGCCCGGCGCTTGGCTGACGCCTGTCCCCCAGGCGAAAGCAACCGCTTTACCTCAGGCCGGAGCAGGTGCTAAGTGCCACGAGCGAAATGGGGAAACCCTCGACGTAGCCTTCGTAGAAGCAGTCGCGCTGGAAGGAGTAAAGCCGTATCAACGGCTCGGTGCCTTCTCCCGAGCCCTGGGGAGCGCCGCTGCGTGCGAGGCACCAGACCTTGCTACCGCCTGTGCCGCGGTCCCCGTCCCCGCAGAGGACGGGCACGCAACGCGTGTGGGGAGGAGCACGGCACTGCGGCCTCCTCTGGGAAGGGACACCTGCACTGGCCCCCGCTCGGTCTTTGTCCCTTCCTCAGCTCCCTACCGTCCTCGGCAACCCGTTACGCTCCCGTGTCAGCCCTCGCTGCGGCGGGGTGCGAGCCGATGCGTGCCCTCAGTGTGGCTGTCCTCCCAAACGCTGGGCTGGCTGGGTGACGCGGCCATTCGCCTGGCAGCAGCCGTAGCCCCCCAGGTAGCCCGCGCCCACACGCTGCAGGGCGAGCTCCACCGTGGGACGTGGGATCGCTTGCGTTGCTGCACCAGATACAGGCTGAGCCCACACCCCTGCCCCTCTGCAAAACCCCTGGCTGGCGGCTGCCCGCCTTCCTCCAGCCACACGCTACCGACCACGTCGATGTTTGAGCACTGCTGGCTTGGCCACCCGTGGTCCCAGCGCGGGGGTTTGGTGCCTTGAGAAAATTCCTGCTGGCACCGTGGCGGGGGAGAGCTGGGCTGTGCAGAGCACTGCTGTGGAGGGGAATCTCCTCTGCACCTTCCTCCTGGAGCACTTCCACGGCTACTCTGTTCTCGGAGACGTTGGCTACAGCATACGGGACGGGACTATTACCTCGATATGTGCCAGTTCGGATTTCGCAAGCCCCCCTCGGCCATCGGTATAGATCCGGAAATCCTCCGGCAAAAACACTCTACACACAGAACAGAGATGACGCCCGCGCAGTCGGCACCGTGGCCACGCGTGGTGGCCACCGCACGAGGCAGTGGCCCTGCCCGCTTCCCGCCCGTGACCCTGCACAGCCCCGGGGGCTGCAGAGGGGCCGGGGGGCCGCGCTGCCTGCCGCACCCCACTTACTGCTGCCGCAGGCGCACGGGGCGCGGGGTCCCCTCGATGGGGATGATGTAGGTCCGGGCGTGCTGCCCGCGGGGAGAGGAGCGTTAGGGGCCGGCGCAGCTGGGGAGCGGGGCCGAGGCGGGTCCCGGGCTCCCACCTACCTGCGGGCCACCGCCGCCCGCCGCCGCCAGCCACGGCCCCAGCGCGGCCAGCAGCCCCAGCGGCCGCAGCAGCCCCAGCGGCCCCAGCCCGGCCCGCATCGCCCCGCCAACGGCCCAACGGCCCGGCCCGGCGCGGCCCCGCCGGCCCCGCACACAGGCGCCGAGACGCGGCTCCACCCAACGCCTTTATTTTAGCGCCCGCGGGGCGGCCCCGGCTTCGTGCCCGGCTCCGGCTCCGGCCCCGGCTCCGTGCCCGGCTCCGTGTCCGAGTCCGGGCCGTCGCTGCCCTCCTCGGCGGCGGGGCTGCGCGGGGGGAGACCCGGAGCGGTGCCTCAGCCCCGGCCCCGCCAGCCCCGCTGACCCCGTGTCCCGAGCCAGCCCCGCTGTCCCCCGAGCCAGCCCCGCTGTCCGGCCATGTCCTGAGCCAGCCCCGCTGTCCCCCGAGCCAGCCCCGCTGTCCGGCCATGTCCTGAGCCAGCCCCGCTGTCCCCCGAGCCAGCCCCGCTGACCCCGTGTCCCGAGCCAGCCCCGCTGCCCCCATGCCCTGAGCCAACCCTGCTGTCCCCCGAGCCAGCCCCGCTGACCCCGTGTCCCGAGCCAGCCCCACTGTCCCCCGAGCCAGCCCCGCTGCCCGCCATGTCCTGAGCCAGCCCCGCTGCCCGCCGAGCCAGCCCCGCTGTCCCCTGTGCCGCAAGCCAGCCTCACTGTCCCCCAAGCCAGCCCCGCTGCCCCCCGTGCCCCGAGCCAGCCCCGCTGCGCCCCATGCCCCGCTGCCCCCGAGCGTCGTCTGCCACCCGCGCTCCTCCTCCGCATCAGAGCGAGCTGCGCCTCTCCGCTTTTACTGGGGCCTGCAGCTTCACTTGTATCCTACTTTCCCCCGTTTGCAGTTTGCTTTCCCCAGGAGCTAGCAAATGGAAAAGCTGTTTCCTCCAGCTCTTGCACACAGACAGCGTGCTCGGTGCCAGGAAATCCACCCTTAGTTTTGCTTCTCCTGTATTTGTATACTTTAGACATCTGTTTGCTCGTTTCTTCCCTTGCTGACCAACAAACGGTTCCCAGTTTACCAACAAACAGTTCCCAGTTTACCAACAAACAGTTACTGTTTCCCAAGAGCCACTTTCCCTGCTCTGCCCAGGCTGTAAATCCCACTCACCAGCTTTTCCAGTTAACTCCGTGCTCCCACAAATCCCTGCCCATCTCCCACACCCGGAAAGGTGGATTTGCATTAAGTAACTAATATCAATTCACCCATCCGCTTCTGATCCCCTCCTTGCACAGAATCTTTTCAGCCGGCTCCGCTTCATAATCACGACAGTGCCACAGACCAGGGCGAGGAGGACGATGCTGAAGCTCAGCAGCAGCCAGTTCTTCAGCACAGCCGGGGCAGAGCTTTGGGCGATGTGATCTAGGCAGAGAAGCAAAGGTACAGCGCCGGGTGAGGGCTGGGCGATGCCACGGGCCGTCTGCTCAGCCGCGAGCCTGATGAGGCTGTTTGCAGGGCCGTGGGAGCTGCTGTCGCACCCGGTAAAACCCCGGGGCACCCAGAGCCCGGCTGCGGCACTCACCGGGGCCCAGCGCGCCGTCGGTGCCACGGCCTACAGGGAATCCTCGAGTCTTGCACCTGGGGGGGTTCCAGCCCGGATCGCAGTGGCAGTTCTTGTTGTTATCGCACACCTGCACACACCGGGGTGGGCAGAAAACATCCCTCATGGTAGAAACCCCTACTGAGGGACAGTGCTCCGTCTCCAGCGGGATCGCTGCTTTCCCACCCGCCCCTGCTCTCCTCCGCACACCCGGCTCCCGTGCTGCGGTCACAACCAGCCCGCCAGCACCCCGCGGCCCCGCTGTGCGGCGGCCCCCTCGGCCTTCCCGGTGTTCCCGCTCCGCTCTTCCCCGCGCTGCCTCGCCGTGCGCAGCTACGCTGATCGCTTCCAACCCCATTTCCATTCTGTGCAGTTAAATCCTCTCGAGATACTCTTTTTCCAGTTTTCTGCTAATCTAGACAAGCAAATACTCCAAGCCCCTTTATCTCACTTATTTTTCACTTGGGACAGAAAGTAAGTTAAGTAGTCTCACCTAATTTCACCCATAACAACTCATGACTGATTTCAGAGAGCAAGCGTTAGCCCAAAACACGGGGCTGGGCAATTCACGGGCCAGCCTGTGGGCGTTTTAACAGAACGGCTCTCTCTCCTTCAGGCCAACGACGCTAACTTCACTGCATTGCTGTTACTTACGCCGTGCCCGTGGCATTTTTTCTGCACGTTGCAGTCATACTTGAGGACTGAATGTGGGTGGCACGTGCCATTCAAACAAACCTGAAAGACCACAAGGGAAAAAAATCCTGCTGGGTGCTTTTTCGTCACCCTTTACCACGCTTGCCATAACCCTAAAAAGGATTCCTAGCCCTAAAGAATGACCAAAAGTCAATAGCACAGGTAGTAATTACTAAAAACGTTACGTACAGACCACCTTTAACTCATACTGCAAAATGGCAACTATTTCTAAAACTGTTACGGTCGTGATAATTATATGGCGTTTACAGATGCTCGTGCGATATGTCTCACCTTCCCGGGACCACATTTTGTTCCTTCTTTTACCAGGAGAGGATCTAGCGCTGTGGGTCCACGCATAAAATCAAAAGACACGCACAGATGTTCTTGCACTTGAGCATAAATTACGGCACCCTTGACTTTTGTGAAGGGAATACGATTCGGGTAGGTACACACTAACTTTCCACATCCCAGATTCCTAAAAAATTCATTAGCACAATAAATTAGAACAGCACGCACAGCATCTGATTGATCGCAGTGCTGGAGACGTTGAGGTGCACGACGCAGGGAGGGGGATTTACACAAAAGAAAAACACAAGCGTGAAGTTTCAGAAGAGTTGAATCCTTGATAGCAAGGGAGAAGCCGTCCTAAGAACCATCAGAAAATGAAATCCTCGCACAATTAGCTGTGTGCTGAAGTTGCCTTCGGAAGTCTCCAGTTTCGCTACGCCACCGCTTCTCTAAAAACGGTTTCTGCAAGTCAATCCCGCCCAGCAAAAGAAAACCACACCGAAGGCGACCTTCTCACCGATTATCACTTTGCATCGACAGTAAAGGGAAGCACAAATTAAATATATGTTCCCAATTCAACGCTTTCCATTCCCTTGAAACCTACGGCCAGGAACAGGGCTGATAGCCGTCCTTCGGGTGGTTGCCACAGTGTCCAAACCTATCCTGCTGACTGTTGACTTCTTCGTAACAGGCCAAAGGAGCGTTTTTTGCACCTGGAAGTTTAGAAATAATACTGGTTACCACTGAGGGTAATACAGACTAAAATACCTCTGTTGCTTCTAACACTTGTCAGTTCTGGCCTCTGGCAGAGGAATATTTGGCTACTGCTCCAGTCCCATCGCTAGCCACCTCTGTTGGGGTTGTGGGACAGATCTCACAGACAGCGGCATGGCCTGAGCGGTCCAAAACACCTTCCACAACAGCATCAGGGTGTGTTTCTGGCTCGCCCTCCTCTCTGAGAGGCAGCGGGGCACGCGTGACTGGCCGTGCCCACGTTCAGCCTGAAAGCCCCGTGGAAGCTGTCCCCCTCTCCTGATGGCCCGTTCCCTTCCCCTCGCTGCAGGCGTGAGAAATCCATCCTGCCACCTCCTCTGCCCTTCCCTACGCTGCATGCTCCCGGTGCTCCCCAACTCGCCCAGTTCCACGCAAGAGACGGCGTGGGCATCCATCGTGCTCGGATGCCGCTTTCTGCCCTAGACCAGCCCTGCAGCTTGACGTCAGCACGCGTGACGACGGAGCTGCCCGTTACCTCTCCCGTAGAGCTGCCGGCACTGCAGGTCCGGAGACTGGCAGCGTCCCTTGTAGCAGTAGCCGGTGCCGTGCTCGCAGCCGTGCCCGTCCTGCACGTACAGGTCGGGGGGGCAGGACGCGGAGGCCCCGGTGCAGAACTCGGCCAGGTCGCACTGCGCATCGGCGGCGGGGCGGCACCGCGAGGTTTTCGGCCTGAACTGGCGGGGGAGGCAGAAAGGACCCTTCTCTCCATCCTCCCCCGCCCGCCGGCAGCGTCCCCTCTCAGGGGGGACCCGCACGGACCCTCCTGATGCTGTCCTGAGACGCATCCCCCGTCCCTCGGGACCCCCTCCGAGGCACTCGGCTCCCCACGCGCGTGACGCTGCCCCAGACAGCCTTCCCCCGGGAATATTCCTCCCGGGGCTTTCCGGGAGCTGAGCTGGGAAGCCCTTCCCCGGGAACCTCTCCGACTGCACAGCAGAGAGTTTGTCTCCGTCCTTCAGCACGGGAACATACTATTTCTCCCCAAATAAATAATGATCTTGTGATAATTATAAGAACGTGCCTTACCTGACATTCACGACAACAGAATCCAGAGGAGACAAAATGCAGAACAAATATTGTTACGTTTTTTTGGAGACGCCCATCCGAGCGAAACCAGAAAGCTGGTTGACAGTGCTGCTATAGAAGCTGCTACAGCTCCAAAGTTTAAAAATGGCCTTAACTTCTGCTAATTCTGAACACACCTTACCTGGCAATTTTCACAGCATAATCCCAAGGAGCACTTCATTCCTGGTTTGAAGTTACACTGGGTATTACAGCATTTGTCTAACGCACAGGCCTGCAAACGCACCAGAAATCATTATTTGCTGCAGGTTTCCCCATCCGCAGGATGACTGCTTGCCCAGAGCCCCCTCCTCCTAACAAACAGCGTACCGCGCAGGAGCCGAGGGAAGAGCAGCAATGCTGCACGCCTGCGTGTTACCCCCAAAATGCCTTACACACCCCCTGAGACCGCTTCCAGCTGACACCCGCTCTCAGGACCGGGAGAAAGTACAACCCTCCGCCGGAGCGCGGCACCCACCTCCGCCGCCCCGCAGTCGCACTGCTCGCCGGGCTCCACGACGCCGTTGCCGCAGACGGATGCGCGGTAGGAAGGATGATACAGAGATTGCCTGATGAAAGGGCAGTCCCTGTTCTGCTTCAGGAAGGTTTCAAAGTCCCTGACGCTGCAGCTGCTGAAGGCTTTGGCCCCACTGAGACGTCTGAAATAAAGCAATTATCCAGGCTTGGTTGTGTCACCCATCTACCGCTGCTCACTTCCTCAAAATCTCTCTGCAGTTCAAGAACTCATTCAGACGCCGGCACAAGGTGCCGTGGTCCCCTGGGTGTCTTTCTGTTCCCTCGTCAAACCTGATTTTACAACGCATTATTAAGAGAGACTGAGAAGCATTCAGAAATATCTTGCTTTTGAAACAAAAAGTGTCCATTTCTCAAGTCAAATCACTACTTCATACTTCATCGTTTCTATCCTAAGAACAACTCCATTTTTTTCTCACACTGTCTCAAGTTCCTTTTAGGATCTCACTCTAGACATGCTATTTTAAAGTATATTCAACATGCAATCACTCGGTAAAACTTGATTCAAATCATGTATGACTAATAACACAGGCAGAAGTGCTGGAAGAGCACGCTCTCCTGTTTAAAGCAAATGCAACTATTACTTCTCAAAAATAGTCACTAACACAAACATTGCATTTTTATGGCTGATATAGTAAAACGGAAGGCCAAAATATCTCAGGATTTCTAGTAATTAAAACATATTTTTACTTTAAGTCCTATTTTCTCATTGGCTATTCTTTTCCTAGTACTAACAAAATCAAATCTGAACTGTCATTTTTTTTCTTGAAAAATATTAGATTGACTGTTCTCTTCATGTTGGTAGCTACACATATATACCATTATAGACATACGTATACCTATACACACACACACACGCATATATAAATACGCTCCTCAGGCTTCGCAGGGAATGTTTCAGGCTCAGCTCGGCTGCAGCGACCGCTTCCCCTCACCCTCTCAAAGACCGAAAGCGTTTGAGGTACACAGCTACTGCGCGGTCAGTTCACAGGCAACGCTTCTTACAAAACTAACTTTTATCGCATTTACAGTAACCAGAAATTAAATCGGATTTGCGGATGTTCAATTTCTAAACATTAAAACTCAAAAAAGGAATGCACCTTGCCTAGCCTAAGTAAAACGCGCCCCAGGCACCTCTGATGAGAGGGCACCCGCGATCGTCCCCACCACGCGACCGCGGCACCACGCACGCTCGGCCAGGCTGCGGGTGACACGCGGCTGCGTGAGCCGGACGGCGCTGGCCACGGCCACGCCACCGACCTGGCGCCTGCCGGGGACCCCCGTCTCCCCCAGCGCGTCCTGCCCACCCGCCGCCTCTGCCCGGGACGGACCCGGCCGACTCACAGCGCCTCCAGGCTCATGAGGCAGATGCTCCCGGGGCAGCGGCACTCTCCGGAGCTGTCGTAGCTAATGCCCAGGCTGCGTCCCAGCAGCTGGGCCAGGAGGACGGAGAAGGACTCCAGCGTCACGGCCCCTTGGTACTAGAGGGAGGAGAGAGCAGGGCTGTCGCGGCTGCGCTTTCCCTGCGGAGACCCCGGCGGACCCCAGCTCCAGCTGCGGATGCTCCCGCCCGTGGGCGAGCTCCGGCTTCACGGACACTTGGGCTGGCGAGGGACAGGCAGGGGACAGGCAGGGGACAGGCGGCACCGTACCACGGCCACCGCGCCGGCAGCATTTCTCTGACACACCTTTCCTGGAGCTACTGCGCCCACGAACGGTGCTTGCTCCCTGTACCTGAAACACACGTGTGCTCACCGGCCGCCCGGCCCGGGACGCCCCGTCGCTGCCAGCCCCGGCCGGTCCCAGCTGGCCGTGCCAAGCTCGGGCAGGTCTCGCTTTAGCTTTGCAATACCACTGCATCCTCACTTAATTTTTACAAGAGGCATCACTGTCATAGCAAAGTCTACCGTTCAAAAGCACGTGGATTCAGCAGGTTGTTACAGTCTGCTCTTAAATAACGATGACAATTTATTCTTACAGGAGCAGATACGGCACTTCGTGGGGCTGCATAGTGGGGCTGGTCTGCTTCCACTTCAACAGCCGCGCCAGCACTTCTTCTCCGCTCCCCGCTGTCTTAAATGCGTTGTTATCCGTCCAGACCTCCACGGAGGACAGGGTAACTGCTAGGTTAAGAGACCTGAACATCTGAAAGTTTAACAAGAGAAGTGGCTGCTCCCATACGTCTCATTTCAAGCGCTGTTTGAATGTTTGTTCTCATTAGCGGCCACGCTGCTTCGGGAAAACAGACGGGAGCAGTTGGCAACTGATGACTGCTTTGTACGTCTGTCATGGAAAGGGTGAAGGAAATATAAAATGGAAAGACACAGAAGCGTATCCAAAAGAGCAAAGAAAAAATTAGCTCAGTAAGCAAGATCTAATAAACCCAAAGACAACCTAAGCTTCAATAGAGATATTAAATAATTAAACGTACAGAATACACTAACTTGTCCTTGCCTGCATTTTTCAGGTTTCCAGGAGGAAACACAATACTCCCCGTGATTTCGAGTCAAACGCTCACCCAGCTGTGTACGCTGCGTGCTACACAGGCAGGAGAACAACAGACTCGCTCCCCGAAGACAGAGAGATGGAAAGGAGCCGCGGTGGCTGCGGGCGCCTGCCTACGCGCACGACGGTCCCTCGGTGCGGCACGGGCCACGGGACAGCGCGTTATCTCAGAGATTTCAGGAACAGGCACTGCTGGCCTCCAGAGCAGCACGGATTTAGAACGTGTCTTTGTGTTGGGCAGCGGGGGGTAAAATCCCCTCCACACCTCCTGCCCCGGTCTGGCAAGTCCTAGACAAACCTGGAGCTCCGACAGATTAAACCAAGCAGTCAGAAGCTAACAAGCTGAGACTCCGTATTTCCAGAAAGCATGTTTAATTATTATCTTCTCAGAAATTAGACAAATCCTCCCAATACCTAGCCATTAGTTGGCTGAAATAAGCCACCAAAATTTCCATCTCAGTACGTATAAACCAGGCAAAACTTACACCGCTGAGCAAGCTGGAGACCTGAACTATCTTCTGTGTCACAACATAGTTGCCTGCACCCAGGTGGTTGTACTGAAAAATGACAAGGGATTATACCTAGGTTATTCGCCACGCCGAAGCACACGAGGTTGTCACGATCTTTCCCAGAGCGGCTTCTACCCACTGACCCATGGCCAGCAGGCCCAGACCGTGCAGAGCCAGGCAGGGCCCGCGGCAAAGCCTCATCGCAGCAAGGGCAAAGAAAATAAACACAGAAGAGGGACTGCCTGACACGGACTTACCAAAGCCCTTTCCAAAACTAGGTGGAGCGCTATCTCTTTCTGGTATTTGGACGCTAACTGGAAAAAAAAAAAATTCTTCACTGTTAATAATTCATTTCTCCATTTCAGTCACGAGGCGTAAGAAATGCTGACTTGTCTGAGGGGCCGAGACACTCAACCCTCCACGAGGCATTGCCATCTGCTAATCTTGTTTTCAGGGCAGAAAGCAAAAGCTATACATTAACACCTAGGGCAACACTGAAGCCTTTCGCTAAGAACATTGGCTCTCGGCTCAGCTGAACATCGGGGCCCTGGGACGCTCGCATGAACTCCATGGCCAAAGTAGCCAGCACAGCACTGCCAACCGTCTGCAAACTGGAGCGGGAAATACCCCCACTTCTACAAATCCATCAATAAATCCTGGACCCCTTGGCAATGTAGGCACTAGATGAGTAACGATCCACGCAACGCCCCATCGCGAGCACTGGCACTCCTGAACGCCCCCCTCTCATCTCTGTCCGTCCAGACAACACCGGACAAAGCTTCCTGCGGGATCGGACCCCTCCTCGCGTGACGGGGACACCGGCACCACCGCGAGGACGGGCACCCACTCACTTCATCATCTCCACGTGCTTTCTTCGCCATCTCCTCCGCTGTCAGCCTGCCGGGCCCTCTCTTGGGGTGGCTGTTGGCAAAGAGGGAACCTGCCGTCTGCTCATCACTCACTCGGTACACAAAGTGCTCGAACGCAGGAGAATAATCCAGGGGCTCGATCCCATAGCTGACGTTCTCAAACTGCAGCAAGCCCCTGCCAAGGTGACGGTGCGTCATTTGTCACCGGCCATTTGCCACCGGGCGCTGGCAGCCGCATCGGGGAGGCTGCCCCAGCCCCAGCCCCAGCCCCAGCCGCCTTCGATCGCGGCTGCCGGGGCATCCCGGGGCTCCCCCGCGGCAGCGGCCGTGAGCACTGAGGGGCCGGGCAGCGCGGGGAGGTGGCGGTTCGGTACCTGAGCCCCGAGCAGGTGCTGAGGGTCACTGCCGAGCCGGGGAAGCCATCGACGTACCCGCGGTAGTGGCAGCCTCCCTGCGTCGCGACAGGAGAAGGAGCCCCTTCCGCGGCCGTGAAGGCAACTCCAACAGGGGATGGCACAACAAGGATTTTGTGGACAATCTCTCTTTGGCCCGAGTCATTAAAAACAAATCCTAGTGTGAGGATGCGGCATGCTCATGGTAAGGAGCCACGCCACCCTTTTTGCCAAGCCGCACTGCTGGGGCTGGTGGCTCTTCTCCCGGTCTCTCCGTAGGGAATGGTAGCCACGGTCAGGATTACAAGCTTTGAAGCGAGCAAACTCAGCAACTCCAAAAATCTTCATAAACATGAATGTGACTATGCATTTGCAAGGAAAACTTTTTATTTCACCCCAGCACCTCCTGCCGTGATTAGGAGGCAAAAATGTGGAGAGAGAAGGGACGCGCTGCTCCCCGGCAGCAACCAGTGACATCCCCCGAAAGACCCAACAGCGAGGCTGCCCTGGAACAAGGCAGCAGCAGAAACACCGAGCAGGTCACCATTACCTTGATACGGGGCGAGTCAGAGCGCAAGGATCCCTGCTCGCCATATGTGTAAATCCTGAAATCATCAGATAAAAAGAATCTAGAACAGAAAAACAATAAAATCCTCTGAAAATGCTCTGAAATGGCCTTACCCAGAGTTTCTTGAGCTGATTCCAGGTCCTGCAGCCTGCGCTGGTGCACGGGCAGATCCAGAACGCGCTGGCATCAGGGCTCCCGGGCACGGACATCCCTCAAGCCCTCCTCCAGCCCCTGCCACCCCTGGGCGCTCGGCACCCACGCACGCAGCCCCTGCGGGCCCTGGGAGGTGCCTGCAGCGGGGCACGGCCCCGGCACCTGCAGAGGCTGGCGAGCGCCCGAGGGCGCAGCGCCAGCGTGAACGCCCGCGGGCGGGAATCGCCCCGCAGCGCGGCACCGTCCCGTGCCGGGGCAGAGCGCGCGGCCCAGCAGCCGCCGCCGGGGAACAGGGCGGCAGCGGGCAGAGGAGGCGACGCCAGGGCCAACTTACTGCTGCCGCAGGTGAATGGTGTACGGCCTCCCCTCTATCCTGAGGACGTAGGACACCGCGTCCTTGAGCGTGCGGAAAAGCGGAGAGAGGGGGAATTAGGAACGGGGGCTCTGGGAAAGCACGCTCCCAGGGCAACTGCAAATGCTGAGGGCAAGCACCAGAGCTCAGCAGAGCGTGCTCCCATCACCCGCACAGGCAGAACGGGGTTTCCTAAAACCGTCCCTCTACCAGTCACACCTCGGCTGTCACACCTCGCCTTCCTGTGCGCAGGTATCCACTCGCACGCTCACACAAACAAACTAACTTGCTAACTTCAGTACCGTCTCTCCAGCTCTTTTTGAGAGCAGCCTCTGGGGAACTGTGATGTGCAGCAGCATTTGCGAACCTAGGGAAAGAATTTGTTCTTAGTTATAGTCCCAGATTAGCGTCACACGGTTGTGCCCGTCAGCCACAGTCAGAAACACGTACGCCTGCGAGACACGGACAGAGCCACACGGACAGAGGCGGTCCGCACCTGCAGAGGGTCACCAACTCTACTTTCTACCCTGCTATCCTTCACCCACACTTGATTTTAAAGTATCTAGGTGCTTGCATAGAAAAAACCAAAACGATGTGCACTTACTACTGCGGGATCCGAGCCCAGGAATATGAGTGATGGGAGCGCGAGAGCAAGCTCCAGCTGAACAAACCCACCTCGCGCCAGGAGCAGAAATGGGGCTCAGGGAGGCCGGTCACACGCACATCCAGCACCACGCAAGGAACGTCCCCTTCAGCAGGAGCCACGCCACCTGCTCCGTCCCCGTGAGCATCCCTGTCCCCACTGCACGGCTGCCAGCGTTGCGCAGCTTCACACACTCGGCCGATGGACAAAACCCAACCACCACAATGTGCCTGCAGAGAAAAAGGGTGCCAGCCACGGCTGCAGCCCCTCAGCGCCCGAGAGCAGGATTTAACACTTGTTGAACGGCCCAAACTAAGCAAGCATAAAACCCTTCCACGGGATTCCTCCCGCCGGACGGTGTGCCGTGCTGGGAGGAGAGCATCATCCCTGTGCACCCCTGCCAAGCAGCCAGGAGGAGCAATCCCCCCCGGGGCCCACGCCAGCCGTGGGACAGACGGGCTCCCACGCCAGAGAACCTCGCCCCGGGCCCGGCGGCCCTGCCCTGGGGTCATCACCAGCCACGACACCCTGCCGCCAGCCGGGGCTCGGGCCTGGGGGAGCGCGGCCCTGGGGCAAGCTGCTGCCGGCGTCTGGGCAGCTGCCAGGCCGTGAGGTCAGCTCCCAGGGTGTGACATCAGCTGCCAGGCCACGATGTCAGCTTCCAGGGTGTGACATCAGCCGCCAGGCCGTGAGGTCACTTTCCAGGGTGTGACATCAGCTGCCAGGCTGCGATGTCAGCTCCCAGGGTGTGACATCAGCCGCCAGGCCGTGAGGTCAGCTTCCAGGGTGTGACATCAGCTGCCAGGCTGTGATGTCACTTTCCAGGGTGTGACATCAGCTGCCAGGCCGTGATGTCACTTTCCAGGGTGTGACATCAGCCGCCAGGCCGTGAGGTCAGCTTCCAGGGTGTGACATCAGCTGCCAGGCTGTGATGTCACTTTCCAGGGTGTGACATCAGCTGCCAGGCCGTGAGGTCAGTTTCCAGGGTGTGACATCAGCTGCCAGGCCGTGAGGTCAGTTTCCAGGGTGTGACATCAGCCGCCAGGCTGCGATGTCAGCTTCCAGGGTGTGACATCAGCCGCCAGGCCGTGACGTCAGTTTCCAGCACGTCAGTGGCACGAGGCCGCGCGGGTGCCCGGCGGGGAGGGGTGCGGGGGTTCGGTCGCCGCGGGGCAGCGCCGCAGGCGGGATCGGGGGGCCCCTCCGCCAGCGGGGCCCGCCCGCCCCGGGGGCAGCGGGGCCCGGGCTCTCACTCACGCAGCGCGGCCAGCAGCGCGGCCAGCAGCGCCAGGCGCGGCCCCATCCCGCCCGGCCGGTAACGGCCCCGCCGGCCCCGCACACAGGCGCGGACACGCGGCTCCACCCAACGCCTTTATTTTAGCGCCCGCGGCGCGGCCCCGGCCCCGGCCCCGGCCCCCGCTCCGGGTCCGGGTCCGGCTCCGGCTCCGGCTCCGGCTCCAGCTCCAGCTCCGAGTCCGGCTCCGGCTCCGAGCGGTCGCTGCCCTCCTCGGCGGCGGGGCTGCGCGGAGACCCGGAGCGGCGCCTCAGCCCCGGCCTGGCTCGGGGGTCACCTCAGCCCCGGCGGGGATCGCCCCAGCCCTGGGGAATCTCCTCATGTCCCCCCCAGGAATCACCCCATAACCCCCCGAGGGAACCACCTCAGCCCTGGGGAATCTCCTCGTATCCCCCCGGGAATCACCCCGTACCCCCCCGAGGGAATCACCTCAGCCCTGGGGAATCTCCTTGTATCCCCGCGGGAATCGCCCTGTGCCCCCCGAGGGAATCACCTCAGCCCCCCCAGGGATCGCCTCAGCCCTAGGGAATCTCCTCATATCCCCCCAGGAATCACCCCGTACCCCCCGAGGGAACCACCTCAGCCCCGGGGGTCACCTCAGCCCTCCCAGAGAAACACCGTGGCCCCATCCCGTGCCCCCCAAGCCCCCCAGGGATCCCGTGGCAGGGAGGGCCCCACTCACCCCTCTGTGCCCGGGGGCTGCCGCCCGCAGCACCGGCCCAGCGCCTGCCGCCGGAGGATGAGGCAGGCGGCCCCGGCGAGGACGAGCAGGAGGAGGCAGGAGCCCAGCACCGGCCAGGCCAGCGTCATGTCCTCCAGCACTCGCCGCAGGGAGAAGCCTGGCAGGAGGCAGCCCAGCTGGCAGCGGGGCCGGGACCGCCACCCTCCCTGCCTGCGCCGGGGACCCCGGCCCGGCGCCCATTCCCACCTCTCTGCGGGTACTAACCGCCGTCCAGCACCTGGAGGCCACCGTCGACGCTTCCCCCGACGTGGGATCCCTTCTGCAGGCAGTCAGGGGGCTTCCAGCCAGGGTAGCAGTGGCAGTGTCTCTTATTATTGCACACCTGAAAAGCCCGGGGGCGGGGGGTGAAAGTTTGCAATGAATTCATGCAACGGATTCTCCTGCCCAGACCGGCATCGGTCTTGCTGCCACTGGCCGGGTTGGGACAAGGCTATGTGCGCTTATCGGCATTCTGGCAGTTTAGAAAGCGTATCAGGCAAGGAACGCACCATGAAGCGCAGGCTCTAGTAGCCAGGAGACATTGAACAAGCATAAAACATCACCCCCCCGCAAAACCCGCCTGCGTTTCTGGCTGACGAGCAGAAAACAGGAGCGGCTTGCCCCGGCCGTCAGGCGGGGGTCCAGAGAGCCCGGCAGCCCTCCCTGCATCGCGGGGCGGCTCTCCTCCCCCTACAGCCACACAACGTTTCTATCTACCGGCTCCCTTGCCCTCAATTCTACGTCCCTTCTATTTTGCTTTCTTCCCCGCCCCCCTCTATAAACCAAACAAACCATCAAATTCTCCATTTCAGTGAACAAAAACTGCCGCTATGTTTTGATACTGGTCTTAGGACCAAGAGTTTAAATGGTTTCCCTCCATGTACCAGCTGACAAGGGCATGATTTCGTAGCGGATCGGCCCAAAATGGCTCTGCAGCCAGCTCCCACGCGAGCCACAGCAAACACGCGCGACAGAGCCACCCGCCCCCGCAGCGACTTACGCCGTGGCCGTGGCACTTCACTTTGCTGTCGCAGTCATATCCCAGCACCGAGTGCGGGTGACAAGTGTTGTTGATACACACCTAGGAAAAACCACAGCGGCTCCAGCTCAGCGTTGCTTTACCGTCGCAGCACTCGGCGCGTCAGTCTTTCGTCCCAAAAGGGAGCGAAAATACGCTACTTCTAAAAAAACTGTGCTTTTAAAAAGCTACGTATCCTGTCTTGGGGCTGGGTTATGTCTAATGTTTACGCCATGCCAAACGTCACGTTTGCGTGTTTTTACAGCGTTTGTAAATATCAAGTACAGTTATGCTGCAAAGGAGCAAATAGTCCTAAAACCTTTTTATCATCTACAATTTATACCTGACATTTTAGATCATTATAAAATGTTTTCTTACCTTTCCAGAACCACACTTTGTACCCGGCGGAACCAGAAGAGGATCCAGCCTTGCTGGTGCATTCAAGTAATCCAAAGATACGCATAAATGCTCGCGCACTTGGACGTAAAGAACGGCGGCGGCGGCTGATGCAAACGGAGTGCTGTACGGGTACGTGCAGATTAACTTTCCACACCTGAGATTCCTATAAAATGGGTTTGCATAGGATGCGTATCACATACGCACTTACCTGATGAAACACTAAAAACATTAAACAGCACAACGCACGTCTGGAGCGCTGCGTGGTAAGAAAAACCGCAGCAGGACTGGGAAGTCCACGACACGATCGGCAGCGTAAGGGGGGACGCCGCGCTGCTAACAAGGAGAAGGCACGCGTAACCCCGCTGACTGCTTCACAAATCTTGCTGCCGGCTGGAGCCTCGGTACTTGCCTTGTCTGCAAAGCCCCGATCACACGTGCGCGTTTGTGCCCTTTCCCTGGCGCCTACCTCCAAGCACAGGACTTATAGCCTTGTCTGGGCTGGAACCCGCAGTGTCCAAATCTGTCCTGCTGACTATTGAGTTCCTCGTAACAAGCCACAGGAGCATTTTTTGAACCTTCGAGTTTAGCAGTAACAGTTATTATCATGTAAAGGAAGACAAAGGGACGTATTATGGTATCTAATAACTTCCTAATTCTTCACCCTGTTCACAGCAGAACATAGATGCTGTTCACTAATGAGAGAAAATGCAATACCTGTCCCTGAGCTGCCAAACCCGCAGCAGTCCTGAACTCCAGAAACACGGGGTTAGCAGCCAGCAGGCCAGCTCTCTGGCTAAGTGCACTCACAGACAATCATTTGCTTTTTTTGTTGCCGTTTTCATTGCTATCGCTGAATAACCGGGAGAACTATGTGCTACTGAAGTGCGTATTAACCAGATTCAAAACGGAGCTTGAAAAGCTTGCTAAAGCTGCGTCCTTCCCTCCTTGGGTGCCGTGCCCGCGCCACCCCTCTGCCCTCCTTTTGGGCGCTGCACCCACCCTCCCCAGGCACCCCAGCCCCCGCTCTCCCTCCTGCCCCCAGCCGCCCGCGCAAGAAGCCGGGGCGCAAGGCACAAGTCTTGCGCGAGCACTGTGCCTCCTCGCCCCTCGGGTACGTCCAAGGCGGGCCCTAAACCCCCTCCTGCTTCAGCAGGTGCTGGAAATGGGGTTCAGGCTCCCAGGGAAGTATCCGACATGAGTGAGCAACCAACCACAGCCCTCATTTCCCCTGAAACCAGGCTGAAAAGACACAGTGAGACCAGCCTGCGACTGGTGCATTAGAGAGCAAAGACACAAACTGAGTATTGTTACTACTGCAGCCACAGCCTGCACCTGGGCAGCACCAGTAGCACCAGTGCAACCAGAGCAGCCCCTGCTACCTCTCCCGTAGAGCTGCCGGCACTGCAGGTCCGGAGACTGGCAGCGTCCCTTGTAGCAGTAGCCGGTGCCGTGCTCGCAGCCGTGCCCGTCCTGCACGTACAGGTCGGGGGGGCAGGACGCGGAGGCCCCGGTGCAGAACTCGGCCAGGTCGCACTGCGCATCGGCGGCGGGGCGGCACCGCGAGGTTTTCGGCCTGAACTGGCGGGGGAGGCAGAAAGGACCCTTCTCTCCATCCTCCCCCGCCCGCCGGCAGCGTCCCCTCTCAGGGGGGACCCGCACGGACCCTCCCGACGCTGTCCTGAGACGCATCCCCCGTCCCTCGGGACCCCCTCCGAGGCACTCGGCTCCCCACGCGCGTGACGCTGCCCCAGACAGCCTTCCCCCGGGAATATTCCTCCCGGGGCTTTCCGGGAGCTGAGCTGGGAAGCCCTTCCCCGGGAACCTCTCCGACTGCACAGCAGAGAGTTTGTCTCCGTCCTTCAGCATGGGAACATACTATTTCTCCCCAAATAAATAATGATCTTGTCATAGTTATAAGAACGTGCCTTACCTGACATTTGTAACAACATAATCCAGAGGAACACTTCACTCCTGGCTTAAACCGACATGTTTTAGTACAGCATTTATCCTTCAAGCATGCCTGGGGACACATCGCAAAACCATGTTATTCTACTTTTTTGCTCTCCCAGAGATTGTTACTGTCAGAGGGTCTCCTTTTCCTTCTTCTCCCCAAAAAGCTACACTGGGGCAATATCTAGCAGAAGAAAGTCGGCAAGGCTGCGATCAGATCGATGCCGTCACAGAAAACGATCTAAAACCCGACATCATCCTTCTCGGGCTGGCCTCTGCTTCACTTGCGCCCTTAGTCTCAAGGGTTCATTATTCTAAACATAAAATGTACACATTTCGCCATAATTCCTGCAGCACCCACCGCCGCCGCCCCGCAGTCGCACTGCTCGCCGGGCTCCACGACGCCGTTGCCGCAGACGGCCGCTCTCCGGTAGGAGAGTCCGGTCAAGCGGGGTCTGCTGAAAAGGCACGCGCCTCCGTTGTGCTTCAGGAAGGTTTCAAAGTCCCTGACGCTGCAGCTGCTGAAGGCTTTGGCCCCACTGAGACGTCTGAAATAAAGCAATTATCCAGGCTTGGTTGTGTCACCCATCTACCGCTGCTCACTCCCTCAAAATCTCTCTGCAGTTCAAGAACTCATTCAGACGCCGGCACAAGGTGCCGTGGTCCCCTGGGTGTCTTTCTGTTCCCTCGTCAAACCTGATTCTTCAATGCATTGTTAACAGAGACTGAGAAGCATTCAGAAATATCTTGCTTTTGGAGAGAAAAGGTCTCTATTTTCAAATTAAGCACGGAATCGCTAATTTAATTATTCTTTTTTTCCTTGTTAAAGGAATAAAAGCAGATATTTCTTATTTGTTGTCATTTTTGCAACAGAATGACATTTGTCGAGGACACCTCTGATGAGAGGGCACCCGCGATCGTCCCCACCACGCGACCGCGGCACCACGCACGCTCGGCCAGGCTGCGGGTGACACGCGGCTGCGTGAGCCGGACGGCGCTGGCCACGGCCACGCCACCGACCTGGCGCCTGCCGGGGACCCCCGTCTCCCCCAGCGCGTCCTGCCCACCCGCCGCCTCTGCCCGGGACGGACCCGGCCGACTCACAGCGCCTCCAGGCTCATGAGGCAGATGCTCCCGGGGCAGCGGCACTCTCCGGAGCTGTCGTAGCTAATGCCCAGGCTGCGTCCCAGCAGCTGGGCCAGGAGGACGGAGAAGGACTCCAGCGTCACGGCCCCTTGGTACTAGAGGGAGGAGAGAGCAGGGCTGTCGCGGCTGCGCTTTCCCTGCGGAGACCCCGGCGGACCCCAGCTCCAGCTGCGGATGCTCCCGCCCGTGGGCGAGCTCCGGCTTCACGGACACTTGGGCTGGCGGGGGACAGGCAGGGGACAGGCAGGGGACAGGCGGCACCGTACCACGGCCACTGCGCCGGCAGCGTCTCTCTGACATGCATTTCCCGGAGCCGTCGCGCCCATGAACGGTGCTTGCTCCCTGTACCTGAAACACACGTGTGCTCACCGGCCGCCCGGCCCGGGACGCCCCGTCGCTGTGGGTAAGTGGGGGGTCCCGGGTCTGCACAGTCCCCCTCGGTCCCCCGGGCTGCTCTGCTGTCCCCCGGTGCCCCCTGCCAGGGTCTGGTGGTGGCCGGTGCCTGTGCCGAGTGCCCGGCAGGGACTGGGGCTGCAGCCGTCCCCTGGCAGGGCAGCAGGAGCCTCTCCTCAGCCACGGGCTGCCGGGGCGGACGGCACAGTCGCGTTCACTACATCACCACTGAAAGGCCGGCTAGAAGGTATGCCTTGAAAGAAATGCTTTCAGAATATTAAGGAATTAGGAAATATGTAGGAAATATGTTTCTTTTAAAAAAAAACATTTTTCATGGAAATCTTTATAGTCCAACTGACATTGGTTTAACTGATTTCTACCCTGTAGCCTTTAACGAGTAAGCAAACCTTTCTCTTACACTAATAGATAAGCTATGTCATACGACCGCAGAGCGAGATATGACTGTTTCCACTGTAAAAACCGCTGCAGAAGGTCATCTGCTTCCCCTGCTGTCGATATCTTATTCTCCTCGGTCCACAGCTCCAGGGAGGACAGCACAATGGTAGTATTAAGAGGATGAAACATCTGAAAGCGTAACAGAGGAAACGCCCGCTCGCATGCCTTTCCTCCGGCGCAGAATCACAGCGCTATACGCAATAAATCACGGAGGAAAAGCCAATTGCTATTGCCAGTCCCTGAACGGCATCTGTACGACAAAGAGAATGAGCAAACCTACAAAATAAAAAGATAAACCAAGAGGCGTGAGGAGCTAATCCCTTCATAGGAAGGGTTTCGTGAATAACTTGTCATTGTACGCATGAATCGTAACAGCACCAGTGACGAACAGGGTTGGAAGTTGCTTATAAGCCCCTGAGTGGGAACAGATTAATCGCCTGGCGGACCAGGGAGACGCGATCCGCAGCGCAGAGAGGGGAACGATCTCGGAAGCCCCAAGACGCTGGACTCGGGCTGCCTTAAGGCAAACCTCCTGCCTTGTTGTACACCGGCGTGAGACGTTGCCGCCCCGTATGGAAGGACGGTAATTGGTAGCAGATTGCCGTGTCGAGAGCAAAATCTCCTCGGGAAACACTTCACGGGTGATAAATGCCAGGCGGGTGGAAACGGGGGGGCAGTGGCCAGGTCCTGCGGATTCCTGCTCCATTCTGCTGACCAGAGCTTTCCTCGATGCCGACTTGTCGCAGCCTCACCCCAAGCAGCTAACCCTAACTCCAGCCCGGACCGTCCCGCTAGTGCCGTTACAGCTTTAAAGGAGCCCATTTTCACAGTTGCTAAGCCAAACCTTTGGATTAGCCCACCGGGACTAAACCCCTCGCCCACCTCTGACCAAGTCTGGACCAGGCTGCCGAGAAGCCGGGAGCTCCTCCAGGCCACGGCCAGCCAGCGTGAGCCACAACCTGACATTTTACACAACCTCCTCCTAAAACCAAAAGCGGCTAGGAAATAGGTGGCCGTTACTAACGTTAACCCACCCCGTCATCTTACTACAATACAAACCAGACTTGAAAACTTACGTTGTTGACTAAATTGAAGACCTGGATTATCTTCTGCGTTGCAGCATTCGTGTCTGAACCCATATAGTTGTACTGAAAAATAACCCGAGAGGACGTGAGAGCAGGCAAGGCATTGACCACGGTGAAGCAGAACGATGCTGCAACGCTGACGCGATTGCCAACATCCAGTCGTGTAAACGCGAGCTACGAACTTTCGTTCTTTCTTTGCTACAAGATCACAGTACACGTAACTTTTCAAAAGGGAAAATACAGAGATAAGCTGGGAAGGGGCACCGTTTCTATGCTCACAGAAGGCAAATACAGGAGAAAACGACTGGCAGGGACTCACCAAAGCCTTGTCCAAAATTACGTGCACTTTGAAGTATTTGGGAGATCGTGCTGCAGCTGATAGCGGCTGGAAAAGAAAATGGTCTCCGATGCTATTTATCCCTGCGTTCTATAGCCACCTTATTCCTGAGGTTTGCTACGCTACTCAAGCGTCCATTCAAAAGCAATGCTTCGATGCCATCTTCAAATTAGCCGTTAGAAGCCATTCCAGCGTAGCCATTCGGACGTTTTTCAGAAGCCTTTCTACCTTGGCGATGCCTCTCGTTAGGCATTGGAGGGTAACAATCCACGCGACACCCCACGGCAAGCACGGCACTCCTAAACCCTCCCCGTCCGTCCAGACGACACCGGACAAAGCTTCCTGCGGGATCGGACCCCTCCTCGCGTGACGGGGACACCGGCACCACCGCGAGGACGGGCACCCACTCACTTCAAGGTACGTGAACGTCAAGATCATCTCCTCCGCTGTCAGCCTGCCGGGCCCTCTCTCGCGGTGGCTGTTGGCAAAGAGGGAACCTGCCGTCTGCTCATCACTCACTCGGTACACAAAGTGCTCGAACGCAGGAGAATAATCCAGGGGCTCGATCCCATAGCTGACGTTCTCAAACTGCAGCAAGCCCCTGCCAAGGTGACGGTGCATCATTTGTCACCGGCCATTTGCCACCGGGCGCTGGCAGCCGCGTCGGGGAGGCTGCCCCAGCCCCAGCCCCAGCCCCAGCCGCCTTCGATCGCGGCTGCCGGGGCATCCCGGGGCTCCCCCGCGGCAGCGGCCGTGAGCACTGAGGGGCCGGGCAGCGCGGGGAGGTGGCGGTTCGGTACCTGAGCCCCGAGCAGGTGCTGAGGGTCACTGCCGAGCCGGGGAAGCCATCGACGTACCCGCGGTAGTGGCAGCCTCCCTGCGTCACGACAGGAGAAGGAGCCCCTTCCGCGGCCGTGAAGGCAACTCCCTCGCCCGCCACCCGAGCAGCACGTACTGGACAGCAGCTCTACGCTGTAGCACTCACGGTACAAAAACCCCAAAGCACTCCCAGGTTACCTTGATACGGGTCGAATCAGAGCGCAAGGATCCCTTCTCATTAGACGCATAAATCCTGAAATCGTCAGATAAAAAGACGCTACAAAAGAAAGGAGTAAAGTGAAGCACTTAAAATAGTGTCTCTTACCCAGTTTCTTGAGCTGATTCCAGGTCCTGCAGCCTGCGCCGGTGCACTGGTGCTGCCAGAGCTTCTGGCAGATCCAGAACGCGCTGGCATCAGGGCTCCCGGGCACGGACATCCCTCAAGCCCTCCTCCAGCCCCTGCCACCCCTGGGTGCTCGGCACCCACGCACGCAGCCCCTGCGGGCCCTGGGAGGTGCCTGCAGCGGGGCACGGCCCCGGCACCTGCAGAGGCTGGCGAGCGCCCGAGGGCGCAGCGCCAGCGTGAACGCCCGCGGGCGGGAATCGCCCCGCAGCGTGGCACCGTCCCGTGCCGGGGCAGAGCGCGCGGCCCAGCAGCCGCCGCCGGGGAACAGGGCGGCAGCGGGCAGAGGAGGCGACGCCAGGGCCAACTTACTGCTGCCGCAGGTGAATGGTGTACGGCCTCCCCTCTATCCTGAGGACGTAGGACACCGCGTCCTTGAGCGTGCGGAAAAGCGGAGAGAGGGGGAATTAGGAACGGGGGCTCCCAGGGCGACTCCGAGGCGGAGGGCAAGCCCAAGAGCTGGGTGCCTCCGCAGGGCGCGGGCAGGGCCCTGCCGTGCCCGCCCCCCCCGCCGTGCCCTGCCTGCCGAGCTGCCGCCTCTCCCGTCGCGTTTGCGGGCAGCCGCCGCGGGACCGTGAGCTGGGACAGCACCCGCCAGCCTGGAGGGGAGAGAGACCCTCCAGTGCCCGGCCCCGGGGGGACGGGGGGCACCGGGGGGGACGGGGGAGCGGCCCCGACTCACGCAGCAGCAGCAGCAGCAGCAGCGCCCGGCGCGGCTCCATCCCGCGGCCGGTAACGGTCGGGCCCCGCCCGCCCGGGGAAAGCAGAGGACGAGAGCACCTTGTACAAAACCGGTCTCTTTATTGCTCGTTTGTCTCTTTACAAAGGGGGACGGTAACGGCCCTTTCGTCAGAGCCCGACGGGACGGGAGCCGCGCGGTTCCGCGGAGCGCAAGGGTTTAAACGCGCGTGGGACGCGGCCGCCGCTTTCTCCAGACCGACTCGGGGGACGGGGAGAAGCGTACGCTTTAAAAAGTCAGTAGTCATCTTCAATATTCAACGCACACAACATTTGAGCTATTTCCTTTCCACAGCATCGCTTCTAAAAACCGCATGTTCGCTGCTCTACACCACCACCCTGCAAATATTGCTAACGTGCATGCTGGAAGTATAAAAACTCTATTAAAAGGCACCATTTTCAGCATAGTTTTAGTTCACGCGTACAGCTTCAAATACGAGGCAGTAGGTCGCTCGCTCTCGGATGAGTTCATCCCCTGGATTCCCTCCGAACGCGGCCCACCCCAGCCCTGCGCCGCCTGGAGAGGCTCCCACCGGCGCCTGCCTCCTCCAGCTGCAAAGCTCGTCCTTACGGACAGACAGACAGCCCAAACCGAGTCCAATACAACAAAAATTAGGAAGTGATTATCTTGGAACAGACCCCCCCAAATACGCCTGGTGATATTCTAGGTGATGTTTTACATATTTTAATAGTGTTATAAACCTTAGTCTAAGTTTATGGGAAACCACAGGAGTTCAAGTATTTTATTACTGCAAATGCAAACACTATATATATATATATTTATATATGTATATACAGAGGAAAATATTCTTTTTTTTTTTTGGCAATATTATGGGGGTTTTTAACAGATTGAGTTTGTACTCGGTGGCTAGCACGAAGTGAAAAAGCCAAGCACTCTTTTCAGTACTTACTTCACTTTTAGCAAATTTGTGCAACGGATTTCTATTTGTGACCGCCAGCCTCCAGCTCCTACCCCCGGCGCAGCGGCATCCCGCCGAACAGACCTCCTCTCCCCGGCCAGCACGCCAACTGCGAAACGCTCCTTCGCAGAAAGGGTTTGAAAGTCTCGTTTAGTCGGGGGTGTAAAACGGAGGGCAGTCCAGTCTAACGCGAGTTAGCCCGTATGCATCCTGACTGACACTAAAACGGTTCGAGGGTTAGGTGAAAAGGTCGCAACAGGTTTCTGTTTCGAGGGCTCGGAGCAGCCCAGGCGGCCTAGGCAGAATTTTTTGCTTCTTAGTGTTCATCAGGGACTGCTACTCAGCCTTGAGACCCAAATTAAAACCCAAGAGCTCCCCGTTTTTTAAAATCCAAAATATGGCCACGTCTTTTCGTACCTTCATTTTCATTGCCCGTTCACGGTATTAGTGGAAATTAGTAGAGGATTCTCATTTAGCAACTCACCATTACTAATTTAAAATCATTAAACTTAGTGCTCATACAGCACAGCTTAGTGTCAGTCAGCATGAAAGTAAGAATTTAAGTGCATTATTACATATCAATAAACATATATACATGCATAAACATGTTTACAATATATTTATCTTCCTCTGAAAAAGTACACTGATACCTTATTTCACTTGTGCCATTCACGTGTAAATGGGTAACATGTTCCAGTCCATGCAAAGTGATTTTAAATTAACTGGCCAGATTTCCTTGTTTTGAAAACGGTATGGGTTACGTCAATTCTTCACCGTACGTTTAGGAAGACGACAACAAATCGGACAATTTCATCGTTAGGGCTCATCGCAGAACTGGGGAAACCAAAAGCAACTCCCAAGTGCTGTACTTTAAAGATTATTTCGCTGCAGGCCGCTCCACTTCCAGCTGGGCAGCCCTGCTGCAGTTTACAAAGCCACAATGCTCAGATCTAAGAACGGGTTAGATGTTTTCAGTTCCTGTAGCTTTGGTAGAGGTATTTAGTTTAAAGTTTTACATTCCTCATTTCGATATCTCGTTTGCCTTGTCCCAGGCTGCAGAAGGAAGGCTTTCCGGGATTGCCACCGGCCACTCAACGCGAGAAGGATAACTGCAATTTCAGCTCTGTCTCAGCGAGCGGGTCAGCTCACGTGAAGGCCCCAAAGAAGCCGAAAGCTATTTGGGAGGCAAAGGTGCCGGTCGGGAAGGGAAATACTGTCCCTGAGGTAAACATTTTTGCTGTGACGGAGGAGGTCCCCGAGGTGCACACTTCTGTTGCGGAGGCGGCGGCCTACAAGGGGACAGAGAAGCCGTCGTCAGTCCAGGCGGCCGCATCCAGGACGCGCGTCCCGCTCCCCCTCGCCCGGCGCCAGCACCGCGGCCGCTGCGGAGCCTCCCCCCGCCCAGCTACGCTGCTTCTCGCCATCTCAGCTCCACGTTCATTTCGAACGTGCCGTGGTCAGGCTCTGCTTTCCACCGCCCAAAATCCTCAGGGAACCCCCATTTGTTAACGCATCGTTTTTCCCAAAATAGCGTAAAGACCCCTGCGAGTTTCCCACCGACACAAGCTATTTTGAAGTTCTCCCTCTCGATTCCTTGCACTTTCTGGATAGGCATGTTTTATGGCATAGGCTTTACATCTTAGAAATATAATTAAAAAGTAAAATGAAAAATAAAGGAAAACTTTCTGTTCAAAGTTAACAAGAATTTATCCTGTACTTGGCGATAACATTCACCAATCAGCGAAATGACAGATTTTTGAGTAATTTCTTTTTAAACTGTGTATTTTGAAAAACGTTTTATTCACCTGTACGCAGGGCTAATCTGGCCCCAGAAAAGCATTCTGAAACCTGTTACTCAAAACGTAGCCACGACAGCGCGGAAAATGAATGCTATGGGTAACGGCACTTCAGTTCCACAGCACGAAATGAAGGAGAAACTTCTTTCGATAAAAGGTCAGTCCTGCTTGCGTGCGATACGTGATGAAATACCCTAACGCTCGCAGAGATGAAGGCAGTGACAATCTGTACATATCAACTGCCGGTAGTTATTTGGAATAACTCAACCCACCTTGTCGGCAGCTTCTGTGGCTGTGGTGCCCGGTATTGCGGAGATGGGTAGTAAGACTGGTGGTAAGCCTGCTGAGGATGCTGGTTAACTGGGTAAGATGGAACGGGAAAGGTATTTGGTTCCGTATCCTACGAAGAAAACGTAATGAGAACGTCCACAAATCTGCACTTAGGGAATTGAAATATTTGTTTCCTTAGTTAAGTGACATTTAAGACCTTTGCACACAAACCTGGGAATGTCAGAGTTGCTCTTTCCTCTGAGAAACTCAGTAGAAAGAAGCAACAGCAGTCTGAAAAGCACTCTATTTTGGAAAAAACCAAAAAGGCTGATCATGACAAGCGTTTGATGTGTTCTGCCAGTGTGCTTTGCTTAGTTATTGCAGTCAGAGAGAGAACCGGTCTCTGCAAAGGCGCGGGGCCAGGGAGCTGGCAAGGATTGCTCCTTTCCTCGGGGGGGCCGGGGGTTCCAGCCTCAGGGAAAGGGGGTAGCAGAGCGGGTGACCTGCTTGCCAAGCCAAGCACAGCCCCTGAAAAAGCTTAAACAGTGGGAAACCGAGGAGTTCCCCCCCAACACACCGTAGCAAATAATTATTCGCTTTGCCTCTCAGAGAGGATAAAGCCCGATGTGCAGAACTGAAAAAATAAAGTAGCTTTGAAGCTTTTATTAGGGCAAAAATTATAAACTGCCTACGAATAAAGCAATGAAAAGTAGATCACTCCTACCACGGGTGCGCCTCGCGGAGCATAAGGCATGCCGTGTGAAAAGCCTCTGGGGTGGTAGTCTCTGGGTTCGGTTTCTGTCCTAGGAGGTGGCGACTGAAGTGACCTGAAATCCAGTTGACGCGGACTGCGTGAGCATATAACCTCGACAGCACGACTCTGCAGGCTGTGAATCCAAGCACTTCGAACCCGCTAGATGGATTTATACTATCTTAGCACATACCAAGTGTCGGGAAGACAGTATTTGCCACAAATCTAATAAACATAACCCTTCTTCTGTTTAGGACTAGGACAGCTTTATTTTGCCACTTTATACCAAAGACGAGACCCAAAAATATAAAACGCATCGCCAGTGCATGACAACAAACGTAATGGTAAAAAGAAAGTTCTCTGCTCCCTCAATTTAAGATGAATTTATCTTTTCTGTCATTGCCCGGGGCAAGCTACATGCGTCACTTGATGCAGAGGCCTTTGCTGCTATCTTGGGACCGGAATCTGCCTCCCTACTTTGGCGTTGGCTTGTGTAAACAAACGTCTGTGGACTACTTGGGAAGGGCAGAGGAGAAGGTAAAAAGGAGGCTGTACTTACGAATGGCAGCGTGACATCAATCTTCTATAGCATCGCTTCAGCCTGTCTCTTTTTGCAAATGCCAGAGCAGCAGCTATAAGGAGTGGGAGGATCAGGAAAAAAAATACCAGCAGCCCGTTTCTCAGTGAGGTGTTGTCGTCTGATGGGGACAAAACGACAGAGAAGAAAAAAAAAAAGTATTACATGGCATTAGCACCACTTGACTCACTGCAGCAGTGAATATTTCGTAGGATTGGTTCTACAACTATTTTCCATTTTTAGTAGAAGAAAAAAAATAAAGAATTGAGTAAGACTGCAAGATATATGCCCAAAAATATTCTTTTCCGATTATCTTTTCGCAGGGGTTGTCTGGTCAAAGATGAAAGAACTGTACGTGCCATGACACCCTGGGCTCTAACAGCATATTGAGTTACTACATCAATAGCTAATTTTTCTTCTACTACATTACTGTGAAGATCTTATGAGCTCAGCTGAAAGAGAGGAAAACAGAGCTTCTGCCCTTTGGTCTGATCCTAAATCTTCCTCTTCTCCTACCGTTGTTTGCCATAGGCAGGGAACTCGGGTTCTCAACAATCTCTACATTTTTATATGCAGCAAAATTTCTCCACTGCAGGCTGTACAAAAAACCCTTGCCCTTTTTTTGATTTGAGGCATCTGTCCATGCTTCAGTGTGGTTCTCCAGTCTGTTATTGCATCAACATAGTGTCTAGCTTCCCCTAAAACCCACATTGTCTTATGAAAAACAGTCTTCAGGATCACTCTTGCAGCTCGTAGAACGGACTACATCAATCCCATCTTTATATACTCCACATGGGCACTGCACAAGTTTTCTCCAAATTATAGCTCGCGTTTGGCTTCCTATTTCATCTCCAAACTCTCAGTGAGAAAAGTAAGCTTCACAGCCTCTTTCAGCTTGCTTTCTCGGGTGCATGAGTTGTGCTTTCCTGCCCCAGGCACCATTTTCCCACTCTTCACATTCAAACACAGATACATATATCTTCCGAGTACACAGATACATCATCTTGCCACGTCAAACATCGACCTAGCGCCTTTCCTGGGGGAAAAACCACATGGGAAAAAACCACAAAATTCCCTCCCCAACGTGTCCTTTCCCTTCACAAAAACAAAAAGCGAACTGGAATCTGCAAACAATGTAGTGTCACAAACCTCTGTACCTCCCCGTTTCTTCATCACGTACCTCTCTCCTATACCGCAAGTTGTTCGGGGCAGGGGCTACGCTTGTATTTACTACCAAACGAAGCATGCTGTCTGCACTCAAATGATAAACGTTAATAAGAGTGACTTGTCAGCACGCGTTGCCCTAGCCCACCTCGGCCAGATGTTAGTCCTGACTGCACTGCAGGTGCGCGTGCAACTACCTGCAGATACCAGAACAGGGCAGCTACTCATCTCTGCTACCACTGCTGGGAGCAGCACGTCCTTACGGAGATGCAGATTCGCAGCCATGGATTTGAACCCACATCCTCAGCCAAATTTCATCTTTTGTTTAGATCTAAGAATGGAAGGGGCTTCAGTTCCCAGCTTGGATACAGAGAAGTCCAACAGGATCTTGGTGCAAGGTGGCAGAAGTCACCTGAAGGCCATTAAAGCCGCCCAGTTTCTTTACAGATCCCCAGCATCCCAAAAGAGAGAAGTGCAACACCTTGAGCCCAAAACCTTAACTTGAACCGTTTGCAAACGAAACCTGGTGGAGGAGCCAACCACCAGCGCTTCAGCCACCAGAAATCAGCTGCTTCAGAGCCATCGGGCACTCTGCACTAGCCCAGCACCACCCACCCTTAGCAGGACAGGCCCACAGCTCTGGAGCTGCCTTACGGCTACTTGCCTTTATAGGGCCCGCTGTCCAGGCTTCCTCCGTAGCCTTTAGTGTCACAGTACGGGGGGGCCCAGCCTGCTTCACAGTGACAGTTCCCGTTGTTATTGCACACCTGTATTCAACCAACGCAAACATCACAGCAAGGGCTGTTTAGTAACTTCGTTTCCGTATATTTAACGGCAGCGTGCAGTAGCCACGGCCATCTATTCTGTCCCTTCCACGTCACTCAGCCTGGAGAACTTTAACCAGTAACTCCCACATCAATTCTAAATACTCCTTGGCCAGGCGTCTCAAGATTTCACATGACTGAGCAAGCACAGCACTGGTCAGGATGAGCTTCCAAAGATCAGCTATCCCAACGGCTTAAAGAACATGGCTTTTGCTTTTTTTTTTTTTTTTGTGAGATGCAGAGTTTCAAATTACATTAGTAATACTGGAATCGGGAACTCTTCTTGCCTGGCAAAAATATAGCATCTTAAGAGCTTTTGTCAAAGATTTTTTTTATGCTGTTATGGGATGTCTTGCCCAGAGACATTTTATAGAGAGTTTTAAAATGAAACAAAACAGAAAAATTAAGTTACTATCCACCATTTTAAAACTTGCTCAACTTACATAACTTCGGTCCAATTTTCGCTGACCGTTGAAGACACTTTTCTCATTAGCAGTACCAAAAAGCAGCTTTTTATAGCAAAACCCATCCTCAGGAACCCCACAGATTTTTTTTTTAATCGCTGCATCTAGCATCAGGATTACTTTATTCCACATTAGTTACAGCTTTAAACAGAGAAGGGCAAAAGACCTCTCAAGTGCTAAAAAGACTCATATATAGACACTATTGATTAAGTACAATTACCATGTACCTGGCTCAAACTAGGACCTTTGATAAAAAAAAATTCTGTTTATATATTTGCACAGTCATTGGGCTCTAAAAATCTACTGTTCTCGTCACAAAGACGTCAGAGGACCTTACAGCAATACTGCCAGTTCTGTCAAAACTTACAGGCTTAGTGTTTGTTGTAAGCGGACCATGAGTAGGAGCAGAGGCTCTCGCTCTACTTACCCCATGTCCGTGGCACTGCTTCTCCACGTCGCAGTCGTAGTTCAGCACAGAGGCACTCACGCACTGGAAGTGCCTGCAGATCTAGGGGAATTGAGAGGTGCGCACAAATGAAGCAAGATGGCATCTCACCGACCCACCCCTTCTTCCCCGCCGGCGGCCCGCGCCACGGCACGCGGCTCCGCAGCCGCTCTGCGCTCCCTGCCCACAAAGCAAGTCTGGTACTCGGACGCGATAAACCCCAACTCCACAGAAACGCGTCTGTTCTACACAAGGTTTCTCAGCGTGGGGTCTGAACTGTCACTGAAGTCTTTTGTCTCTAGTCTGAATGTAAAGGAATAGCAATTAAATTGTGCCCAGTAAGGATACGTGGAAGGCACATTCCTCTGCTGGGGCTAAGCTTCTAGGCTTTTGAGTTGAGTTGGATTTTAATTGAGAGTTGTCTTAAAGGCATTTGTGTGTGCCCAGCTCTTCCTGCTCATTGACAGAGCAAAGATTCTGGCTCTCAACAAACTTAATTTCTTTTGCTTCACCTATAAATGCGAGGCTCGCTACATTTTTTATGCCCGTGCACTGCAGTGCTAGGCAGCGTGGGGAACCAATGGGCGCGCTCAGTTTTGCACTACCTACAGGCATCAAAAGAATTAATGGCCATAAATATTCAGGAAACAATGTAGCTGAAAATTTTATTCACATGAAACCCCCGAATTATTACTTTAAGAAATCATTTTTTAATTGTTAATTACCTTGCCAGCACCACATTTGGTGCCTTCATTCACCATTCCTGGGTCCGGGACATCAGAGCCTAGCTGGAAATCTACACCCCAGCACGTGGTGTCTCCAATGGGAGTTCGGATAATAGCAGGCTTAATTCCAAAAACAGACATAGTTTTCACATTTTCACATTGCAGCTTCCCACACATGGCATTCCTACAACATCAACATATGAATACTGTAGTGACACTTGAATTTATTCTGAGAAAAAGACTATCGCGCATTTGATGTGACCTTTTCTTTCTACTGGAAGACGCTACTTGAAAATAACATCGAGGCAACTCGCCAAACAAAATTGAGCTGGGCCTCATATGGATTTATCCCTTCTTTCTGTAAGCTGTCGGGATCTTTACATTAAAGAAAACATGACTATTTGCTACTTGTTTTTCTGTACGTGAACGCCTTCGGATAAGAACAATCAATGACAGGAGACGTGGAACCCTCTCCTCGCCGTACCCCACGTCCGAACGCGTGGATCCCCCGCGGCCACAGAACAGCGCGCGCAGGGGAAACTGCGGCACGGGCCCGAAAGCTTCAAACCCGGCTACGGCAGAATTGCCTGAACACGCAAACATTCAAACTCGCTTCAGCTATTACGTGCGAGAGCTAAAGCCAGAAAACCTAAAACTGAAGTCGACAAAACTCACAACTGCGTAAGCGTGGGGGCTTTAAGCGCTAATAACAGCTTCAGAAATTAGGATAAAACGCATCTTTTCTAAGCTCTCTCACTGCGGTTTCAGAATGATGCATACGTGTCAATAAGGTGAAATTATGGGATAGCACGCCTCTCCCCCGTGCACCTGCTAAAACACCCCAAACCAACACCACAGCACCCGAATAAGGATTCGCAGCGATACATTTAGGAACTTCTTGATGCGCTGTGCTCAACTCACCAGCTGGAACATTTCTTGTAGTCATGGCCATGGTAGCCACAGTTGCCAAATCTGTCACCCTTGGAATTCACTTCAGCAAAACAAATGTTGGGGGCTGCTTTGGCTTCTGCAAACAACAGCCCAACCCCCAGACAGAGGAACCAGGTTAAAGAGGGACAGAAACACCTCGCATCATCACGTCTCCTTTACCCAGAGCAATTATCCTGCTACACCTAGTATTTTCCAAGCAGCGCAGAGAGCTTAAGAACTCGATCAAAAGAATAAAGAGGCAAAAATGTCAGTGCTACAAGGTTCCAAGTTTAAAAAGAGAGAGAGAAAAATAGTCACTTAACATTGAGCCAATTATACCATTTGATATTTCTTCATGGCTTCTTTACAGCCCTATACCCCAGGAGCCCCACTGTAACAGGAATGATCAGTGCAAGAAAATTACTACTTGAATCATCAGCACAGCATTAAATGTAACAAAGGAAGAATGTGCGAAGGCTAAGCCATAAATACCGCGATTTCAAATCCCTTGCCAAAGCCAGCTGGTCTTTGTTACAGGAACACAAGTAAATATATTTTAAATAAACTTAGTGTATTCTTTTAGCTACGTCTCCTAGAAAAACCGTAACACACTGCTCTTCCTTACTTGGGCCAAAGATATCCTGACACTGTGCATCGTAGTACTGGCAAACGCCATTGTAACAGTAGGCTTCCTCGTTGTGGCACGGGTGGCCGTTCTGAACGGTGAAGTCCGGCTGGCAGAACTGGGACGTGCCATTGCAGTACTCTGGAAGGTCACACTCGTTGTTACTTGCCCGACACTCGGTTCCTCGAGGAAGGAGCTACGGAGAGAGAGGGGAGGGGGAAACTGCATCAGAAAACAGAAACCTTACAGCAGAGACGAACACTGCACCCGACCCACAATATGCACCCAAAAAAAGGGCACTGATCTGAAGCCCTCAGTGGGTGCTGTGTACACGTGGCAATTCCGTCTCCCAGATGCGCTGGCTAGGCTAACGCTCTGCTTTTCTCAACCACCGAAGAACAATTCCAGATGCTACGTTTGAGTCTCTTACCCGGCAGTTTTTACAGCAGTCGCCATAAGCACATTCAGCACCAGATCGGAGCCTGCAAGTACCTGGTTCGCAGCAAGGATCACTTTCACATTCCTGAGAACAGAAGTGCTGTCAGCGTCAAGGAACCGCACCCTCCGCCACGCACGGTCCCCTCTCTCGCGAGGGGCGCGCAAGGCTACCCTGGCAGCACCTGTAAAACACACGAGCTACTAACCTTTGGTGAACCACAGTCACACTCCTCCCCGGCATCTACCAGCTTGTTCCCACAGTACGGGACGCTATAGGTTTCATCAGGCCTGGGAACGTTGAGCAGGCAGCTTCCACCTTTGTTGAGAGTCAGCTTCTCAAAGTCTTCTGCACTGCAGCTACTGAAGTTCCTCGATCCCCTGCAAGAGAGAACATGAGCTTATCTTTAAGTCAACCCACAAGCATTCCCTCAGTTTGCAGAACAAGGCTAACATTTGCTTTCCCCATGAGCTGCAAGCATGACACGACTCTTTGCAAGAGTACTTTGGAGATGAAAGCAACCTGCAAAAACTAAGCGCGTGGCTGGGGAGCGTTGACCTTCGGAAAACGCTTTCCCTTTTGTCAGTTACTTACGATGCTCCAGAGCTCATAATGCAACTGCTTGCTCCGCAGTGACAGACACGTTCATCGTCATGGTTCATCCCCAGGTTATGTCCCAGTTCATGAGCCATAATTGATGCAAACATCTGTATACTGATTCTTCCAAACTGCACAAGAGCAAAACAGAAGAAAATTAGCGGACAGCTTCTATTGAGAAAGTCAGTGTTTACTTGTGTGCAAAAAAAGACACTTCTGTCCTTCTGTCTCTACATGAACAGGATTCTCAGACCAGCTGTGCCCGCTTTCCAACCAAGTGCATGCCATTAGCTTAAGTAATAAGAGCACTTAAGCAAACATATCTGGGACACTACCTAACAACCTCTACTTTCCAGGGCAGCTGCAACATTAGGCACAAAAACTAGAGTTCTCCACACCAGCCCAAATCTCCTTAAATATGCAAACTCCAATTCCAGTACTTCTGTCACTAGTCCAAGAAAACAAGACTGCCGGGATTGACAGCTATCTGAGATCAGCAATTCAGTTCATTAACGCTCTGCAATTTCACATAAAGAGGGCAGTCAACCGGCACTGCTCTAGGAGTTCACAACCGTGGAGGTCGAGCAGACACCACAGGACAGATTTGAGAACACCCACAGCTCCCACATACTTCTAAGGCAGGGGTGCTTAAAATGGCAGCAAGAAACCCTGTCCCTTTTTCATGAGTGCTGTGCACTGAGGAGAAGGAAGGCTGAGCAGAGGATGCGGAAGACTACAGAAAAGTTGTGATCCAGGTATCCTGGAAGCACCAGAAATGGTTGGGGACCACATAAAAGCCCCCACTAAGCCACTTCAGCTTTGTTATTAAAGATGGTGCACTTCCAGGAAGACTTCTGAAGCACAAAACTCTTATCTTGACCACATCAGGGTATCGCTAAAGACATCTCACCACATTAATGCCTCCTGCGTGGCTCTTGGAGCACACCGTTCCAACGTAGGCCATCCCAGCTGTGCCACCAAACCCCTTCTTCCTGCAGTCACGGGGAGAAAAAGGAAAGGCAGTCACCCCGACTGTACAGACACACGATGCAGCCCATCCGCACAGCCACTCAACACCTCACTTCTGCTGGTGGGGCACAACACACTGCTTTTCCAGCTTTCCAACACCAACAAAGGAGCACTGCTAGGAGCGCTACTATTGACTGTGGGTATGAACGTACCGGTTCGGCTTTACCTTTCTGTTCGTGGTGCTTTTATTCTTTTAAATTAAGACAAGAGTTTGCAGAGGAAGCTATCCTCTTCCACATCTTCCCTCTAAATATAAAGAGCTAAATGGTCCACCCTTATAATCATTTGTTTTAATTGGCTGTTAGCTGCCTTTCTACTATTGCCAAACTCCATAGATTTCTTTCCTTGTCAACTTCCTTTTCATTACTGCCTTATTTTGTTTCTACACAGTTCTTAAAGCTTAAGTGCAACAGCACAACGCACCACATTTCACTTCATATAAAAGAATTTTTCAAATGAATATTTTTTTCAGCCATTTCACCCTCATGGCCTGAACGGTGCTGTTCTGCCTGGGAGGAGCAGGGGCTCCCAGCTCCTGCGGGAAGGGGAGCTTCTGCTTCGCACAAGGGCAGGCTGGGCCGTTGCCCCGTGCGAAGCAGCGCTCTCCCCGCTGCCCTTTCTCGTACTTTGGGCAGTGACTTCCTAAGGACCGCGCTATCTGCGGGAGCGGGAAGTGCACAGGGGCACACGTCCTGGAAGCGGGGCAGAGACGGCAGCGCAGGAAGCTCTGTGCTAGTTTAAGGCAGTAGGGACGGACGGATTAACGTCACGTGCCAAAGCTCAAACCATGTAGCTAGCTTCTGCATACCAGCTGCAGAAACAACTTTCACTCCATTAAAATGCAATGCTCTGCACCAGGTTTATGCTCATTTTCAAGTGGAAAAAGCCCTAGATTACAAGTCTAACCGGTGTACAACCTGACACAGGATTATCTGAATGGAAGCTTTACACAATACAACATAAAACGTTGCAGGACAGGAAAAAAAAATGGTTATTTAGCAATATACCTGTCAGAGAGGGCACTGAATTCAAGGACCACAGAAACCTTCTTAAAAATGTTTAAGTTGACTTGGAATGGTTTCACAAGTACATAAAACACAGCAGATTGCCCTGGGTTCTCTGCTGAAATACAATGGCTACTTTTGATACTCGAGCACGGCTGAGCAGACAGGAAAAGAATAAGCTTCTTAAGAGTCAGGGGGAGGGAACTGCAACTCACAGAACAAACTGGGCACTGTCATGTCTCCGGCGCAGAACGAGATTCTTCTCTCGCCACTGTACAAAATTTGCCAGCACATCACCAGCACCTCCGTCCGTGCTAATTATGTTTTCATACTTCCAAATCTCCAGACCAACCAGCACAATGCGGATGTTCAACATGATGTACATCTGGGGAGGAAAAAAAGGGAGAAATATTTCTGAAGACCTTCAGAGAAGAACAAGTGGCCTGGCGTTATGTTATCTTATTGCAAGAACCTACTTCTTCTGTTTGATTGGGGATTTTTTTTTTTTTTTTTTTTTAAATTAGTACACAATTCAAATCACCAGAATACGTTTTCCCTGTGATTCAGACTTTCATTAGCTACAGAATCAATGAGAAAATCCAAAACAGAAATAAAGAAGGAGTCTCAATCCTGACAAAAAGCATCGCCTGAAATAGTCAGCTTGAAAGACATGCTTTTTGTCTAACCTTGACAAATACTTCAGAGTTGCAATAATTGCAGCAATCTGGCCTGTCTCTCACTGTACATAGCGCAAGCTGGAAGAGTTCCCTAAATTCTCAAGTATGATGACTGCAGATGAATTTAGAGGTGGAAAAGCTTTCATAGCGATGCATTCACCAAAGCCCACTGTCAATAAATGCTGACATCGCTTTGCAGCCCCTGCTCCTCTGGCACTCCTTCAGCACAACACGCAAGCGCGCCTTGAGTTCTTTCAGTCATCAACGTGATGGCCGAGGGGACAGGTTTAGCTCCTGGCTTGATAAAAACCTTCATTTCATTCTCACCACCAAAGCGGTAACAGAACAGACTCCAAGGTGGAAGTTTACACAAGTAAACAGAGCCGCAGGGCTGCTGCACGCAGCATCGTTCCCACTTACGCTCAGCGTAGCTTTAACTTACGCTGTCAAGGAAGTTTGCCAGTTGCACCATGTGTTCTCTTACTTCTGTTTCACTCTTTCCAAAATCTTCAAACTGCAAGACAAAGAAACTTAGTCATAAAGAGATAAAGACAAGAGTCAGAAAAAGGAACAAAACGTTTTAAGACTAGCAACATGAAAAACATTGTGGCCTGGCTCCAAATCTCCTGTCAAGAAGATGCTAATCAAGACAGCCGCATCTTCATTGCTATTGCTCAACAGCTCAACATGCAAGAGAAAACAGCAAAGGCAGTTTTTGCCACGTGTTTTCCTTACAATATTAGATTCCTTGCCGATAGAAACTCTTCATGTCTGGCAGTTTACTCTTTTCCTGAAAAGTATTGCACAGAAGATGCTTATTCAGTTTTAGATTAGCATATTTGCATAACCTTGGCTAAAGTGTCAGTGTCTTTCAAGGATCCATTTGGGAGTAATGAAGACCGAGGGCTTTTTGAGCCACCTCCTGGGTAGAAGGCAGGGACAGCGACACACAATCCCTACCTTTTCTTTATCCACGACTATGAACAGCTCTACATATCTTGTTTGATGTAGGACCGCTCTCTTTCTCTGCGGAAAAAAAAAAGTTTTAGACAACTTCAATTTTATTAATTCAAGCGTAAACAAAAAAAAAAATCATGACATTGTCACATTACACTTGATACAACTAGTGGTTTGAGAGACACACCCAAAGCACGCTGTGCCAAGACGAAAACAAGCCAAACCCCAGAAGTGTAATCCAATGCAATGACGATTTCTCTGTAAGTATTTTACCCTAAAACTGAGCTGCACAAAGATTTCCCGTGTTTCAAAAGCAAGGGACCTTTTTACTTTTCACACAGGTTTCTTTGGAAAGACAGCATATGCTTCTATAAAGGAGCAGAAAGATATTAACGAGCAAACGCCAGCAACCTTGAAGTGAAACACAAGGTTTTTCCTACTCCTGCTTTTACTGTGATCTTGTTCCTGTATAGCCAGTCTTTAAACGACAAGGGGGACCTTCACACCAAACTGTTATTCCGACGGTTAGGAGAATGGAATCAACAGCACAATATTCTCCTGGCTTCTGATGCAACGCTTCGTTAATGAGCCTCTCCAATGAGGGTAACGTTCCTGCCCTTAAAAGCCCCAAAAAGCTCTGCCCACGAATAACCTAAGTAGCCACTCGACTCTCACCCCTGCGTGCAGAAGCAGAAGGAGACTGCGACGGCTTTGTTGAAGCAACTGAGGTCTTCAGCAGCGTAGAAAGCCCTCTGAATCAGAAACCTCTTGGCATGTGTTAAACCCCAGGAAATCTGATAAGCTGCTTCCATATTCTTAGCTGAACATTCACAAAACCCATTATAGGGGACTGCGGAGGAAACAGTGGAGTACTTACTCGCAGTAGCTGAGTCATACTGGGATGGTGATTTTCCTCTGCATGTTCCCTTTCATGGTCTTCGGTGGTTACTCCACACATCGTGGGCTCTTTCTTCACATTATCCAATCGATATAAAATGTGTTTAGAGCCAGAAGAGGAATCCATGGGCTCAATTCCATAGGTGATGTTCCCTATTGTCACCAAACCCCTAGAATATGGTAGTGTGTGAGAAATTCTTGCATCCCAGAGGATAGTTACCCAGATTTTTACAGTAAAAAAAGAAGCAATTATTCTTTGATAACTAAAGGCAAGTCTATATCTCAGTCCTTGCAAAACAGCGTGCTTCATTTCGAACCTGAAAGCAGCCTTTCACTGGATAGGGCCTTCGCAAATGCAGCGAATTAAACATTTTTGTAAGAGTCTGCGATGGCCTTAAGCAGAAATGCTTTCGTTCAATTACTATTGCCACTTTGGTGCCTGACACGGCACTGCAAAAAATCAAAAAAGTCCCAAAAGATATGGAAATTAGACCAAAGCAGAAAAAATTTCCAATCACATTTGATGTGCATAATTAGAGCCAATTTTGTAAAATTTGCAGACTGGCGTTCCACTTTCCTTTTTTGCACTAGGTGCAGTTCTTTGTAGCGACCATCTAGCCAAATTAGAAAATAAGCCAAAATTTGCGTCCTAGAACAAACAACTGATAACAAATTGCAACTTATTTAATAGTATTTCAAATACCTATTAACTACAGGAATAGAAGATACCACAGAAAGACTGCACAAAGGAATACGCTACTGCAGCTCAGCCCCGGTCAACGAAGCCCTGTCTGGCTGAGCTGTAGTTAAAAACAGAGCAAGGATTTTGTTTCAGGTTCAGCGAGCCGCGAGACTCACGTGCCAGCAGGGAGACAAAAGACGAGCTGTGCTACCTGAGCCCCGAGCAAGTGCTGACAGCAACCACGGAGTCCAGGGTCCCCTCCACGTATCCCTGATAATGGCAGTGATCCTACGCGGGAAAACAAGGGCGCGTTACACACATACTCCACGCGTATCTGCACGCACAGTGTGATCTCTGATCGTGTAATCGCTATGCCTGCCACTGACCGGCAGTAGTTACAACTTGAGAGCATAATACGCTTCAAATTAAAATTTACCACGTGCCATTTACCTACAGTCTATAGCCTCAAACATGCCTCGAGCTCTACCTCAATGCAACAGCGTTTCCTTCACTAACGTACATCTAAACATTTCCTCACCCGCCTTAGTACCACAAGGACTTATATATACGAAGCTAATCAAGATGCCAGGGGCACAGCGCTCCAGCTCTTCACAGCTCAACAGGGCCAGCAGTTCCTTACACATTTCAGTTTAAAACCCCACTCGCCCACTCAACCGTTCTACCTGAAGCCAGATTCAGAGCTGGCGCTGCCAACCTGTTAGAAATACCAGGCAAAGAGGGCTCAGAAACATTATCTAGCAAACGGATTTCTTAACTTGACCATAAGCCGTTCTACTCTTAAGTTCTGTCCTCCACCCTGCCTCAAATATTTTGAGGCCAGCCCCTCCCTACCGATTTGGGCCAAATCACCATGCAGCCTTCTAGAAAACAGTCCTGCAGAATGCTTGACTTGGACGCAACCTCTCTCCAGCAAGAAGAGGGCCAACACCAGCTATCCTCGCCACCGGGCGCTGCGCTGCCAGCTTTTCAGTTGCACAGTACCTCCCTCATCAGCCCTAATGAGACAGAATTCTTCTATTTTGCCCTCTTACACACTTTGGAAACTAGATGAGGAGGTAGCATGGGGAAAACACACTCCATTTTCTCTGGCAAGTGCATTTTTGAATGTTATTATAGGGGTCAGGTAGATTATGCCGCCTGTTGTTTCAGCAACGAACGCAGAAAGCACTGAAGGCATGTGCTAATCCTTCGGGGCCACCGTGGCTTTCACGACCTCGTGCAGAAAAAGCATTTTTCCTCTTAGTCAATCCCTTTGAGCTAGGAAGCAAATACTCAGTTGACTCAGGTGCTATATTTTCAAAACCAAGATCCTACGAATCATCTATGACTAATGCTTCCCTTTCAAAGGAACAACGTTGATACGTAAGAGTGAAACCATTAGAAATACTCTCATGCTTTTTGTATCACACGAGCTGGTTTATACTCTTATTCTACAGAAGCAATTAAATTTTCAAAGGCAACCTATCAGGCAGCCTGCTTGTACAGAAACAGAGGTCTGCAACTGCTTTTTCACTGGAATAACTCCAATGCTACGCAGGTAACATCCTTCTCAAAGGTCCTCCAGACTTGATCTCATCCATCCCTTCTAGCAGTTTACAAATTTCTGGACTAAGGGAGAGCCCGTCAACCCTCAAAAATTCTTAGAGTCACTAACAGACAGCCTCGCACAACTGAAAAGATGGGTCACCAGCTCACCATTCATTTTGACTTGTGGACCGATCGGGAGGACCGTTGTGTGTAAAAGCAAAAGCTATACATTCCGCCACCAGACCACCCCAGTTCTGCCCCGTCTGTTCTGGTCCCCACGAGAAGCAAGGCCTGTGTCCAGAAGTGATACCAATGCTGCACTGTGCCGCATGACAAGGACAGCACCACTCTCAGATAACGAGATACCTGACAGAAGAAGAGCATTTCCTTTTTAGAGAAGAGTAACTTTTAATTAGACAGCAATCACCTCCACGTAAGAAAATACAGGGCTATTGCAAGCTCCAGGCTAGAGCCTCATCCAAAAATCAAGGCTTCTCTCCAGGAAGAGTGCAACGCATGCACGGGATTAGAAGGTGGCCCAGCGGAAAACACAACTATTGCTTTGTAACACGTGACTCCCTCATCCTGTAGATGCTCAGTGGTCAAGTCACCTTCAGTAAGGGTATAAAAAGAAAGAAATCCTACCTGGATATCTGGATATTCGGATTGCAACTTCCCCTCCTTATTATAGGTATAAACTGTGAAATCTTTGGGCAGCAGTTCTCTGTAAGGAAAGGGGAGAAGGAACACAAGAGGAATTCAATGAAATGACTATGACACTACAGCAGGGCACTAAGATGATCCTAATCAGAAGTGTCACAAATACATAAATTGCAAGGAAATAAGGAAACATTCAAAAGGAACCCCCTCAAAAAAAAAAAATTAACAAAGAAACTGCATTTCCACAGCAAAATCCAAGATATCAGACTGGTGGAACCGTCAGTGAAATCAAATCAACCACCTCACCCCGGGTAAGTAAGACAAGCATCAGAACCCATTACATTGTGCTAAAAGCTTGCTTTCATGCAGAATAAAAAGAAAAAAAATCACAGCACTCAGTTTGCTGCATATGACTTCCCTTCCCCGGTTTTGGAAGGAAGCGCATTAGGAAAGTCTCCCACGATTAAGACTGCTGACCCATACCGGTAAATCCCTGGATGCAGCGTAGCTGAATTCCCATGTTTCTGAGGGTCAGGGGCTTGGCAAGCGGCAGCTAGAGATCCCCAGGGGCTTGTACATTTAAATAGTTCTGTCGCTTTTGTCTATTATGAGGGCAGTTTTAAGAAGCAATAGCCTGACGAACAGTAACTTGCTGTTGCTGCAACTAGCCCTTTAAAAACGAAACTCAGGACAGACAACATCTATATTGTCTGTAAGTTATGGATATTAAGGCCTTGGATATAAAATCAGCTTCCTCATTTATTAGTATTCTTGTGCTACTGAGACAGGAAAAAAACCCTGAAACAATAAACAAAACCCAGAAGAAAGCCAAAATATTTACTTGAAATATAGTTCAGTTTGTTTATTTTTAGATGTGAATGGACAGAGTCATTTCAGCGATTCCCCAGATCCCCTTTGAGCAAACTACTGCTTCCTTCACCGACAGGGGATCACCAGGGTGGCCGGAGTTCAACCAAATTTCTGGCCGATAGCCAGGACCGTGTGACTGAATCCACTTTCGCCGTCCTTCGCGGCAGATTTTACAGAGCTAGCATGGAACTGCACTTCTCAAAGAACCTCAAGAATCAGAACTCGCATGGTACCTGCCAGCTTGTTATTTGGACACAACAGATGGAATTTAATAATCTAAAGAAATGCATCACTTACTTGTTCTTTTCTAGATGAATCGTGTATTCTTTTCCCTCTATCTCAATAGCGTACGACACCTTGTCCTGAACATAAAAAAGCGACATTTTACTCATGTTAACAAATAAAACATTCTTTGAAATCAACAGAAGTTTGGCAGAAAAGAGTCTCTGTGAGCTCCATGACTGCTACGACTATAGCATTCAAATCACTGCTGCCACCTTCCGTGACTCAGGACTAGTCTGTGTTGGTAGCCTCTTTAGACACAGCTGTAGGGGCCGGAGACGCAGCTCATACCAACAGCATTCAAACCACCTCCTAGAGGGAGGCAGAACTCTTGTCGATAGGAGTTGCCTCTCCCATCACGCTTCTTGTGGGTACCCCAGCGCCGGTGAGGGGAGCGGGTGCTTCTTGTGCTCCTAGACGACATCGCTGAGCCCGCAAGACTTCGCAATGAGAAGCTCGGGATTTGCTCTGGTTCCCTGACATCCAGCAGACAAAATGACCACCACGTCCACACACTGAAATTGCCAGATACTGAGCTAATAAACTTTCCTTCTTAAATCTTGCTAGTTGCACCAGACCAGGAATAACCACATGTGGGTGAACCTGAAACCTGTTTTATAATTGTCCCTACCTCCGGAACCTGGCATCCCTTCCTGTGTAACTGGGGAAAAGTCACATGAAGGAAGCTATTTCAAAATAGCTTTGTGGTTTTCTTATTCCTTGTTTCTAAGACTTCCACAGAAAAGCTCTTAGTTACAGCTGGAAAAGGACAATACAGTTTTATTACTGAACATTCACAGTGAGCCAGTACCTCCGCAGCCTTGCGTTAGCCAAGCGCTACACACAGCAACCAGGTCCTTAAATACGAAGCGGATAAGCTGGGTCGCCTGACTACCACATTAAATATCACAGCAGGAGTACTAGTCAGTGACTGCAATAAACTGCAAGGCATTTTTGTTAATATTAAATTCTGCCAACGTTTATAAGATTTCTGACTAAACACAGTTGGTCTAATCCGAATACCTTGAAGCGTGCAGTCTTTAGATACGTGGCTACAGAATAATATAGGCTGGAAAGTACCGCTGCAGGTCGTCTAATCCGACCCCCTGCTCAAAGCAGGGCCAGCTAGAGTCTCAGCCCAGGCTGCTCAGGGCCTCCTCCAGGCAGATTTTGAGCATCTCCCAGGATAACGATTCCACCACCTCTCCCAAACTCATTCCAGTGCTTAACAACTCTCATTATGCAACTTTTACACCCAGATCAAAAATCCCTTGCGGCAACTTGTAACCTCTGGAGCAGGGAGGTGTTTGCCGTAACTCCGCTAAAGGCAATGCTAGATGTAGTACCTTTCGTAAGGATGGATACTTGTTTGCTGTGTGTTTTGTGAGAATTTCAGCTCAGTTTTGGGTGGACGTCATTAGGAGGTAAACTGAAGGCGTTTTTAAGACTGCCCAGTACCTGTACCGAGGAGACATTGGAAGCCTCTCGCCGTTCTCTTCCTAACCTCTGCGGGATTACAACTTCATAGGAAGACAACAGAGAAACCTCCTGGAAACCTAGAAAGCAGAACAGAAACACTGGCTAAAGAAACAAAGCAATCAGCAGGGTAAGGCACGAGGAAGAAAACGCTATTTCAGGAAAAGCCCCTTCCGTAGGAAGGAGGCAGCCTGTGATTCCAGTTCAGGTCTCCACCTTATCACGGGCCCCTGAAACTGGGCTGCTCAGTGTGGGCCTGCAGCGCTGCACTGGGCAGATCCCTCTGCCACCAGACTGGCAGCGTTTCTCATCACATACTTACGAGCTCTGCTTTTAAGAAACAACATAGCACCACATTGCCAAGGCACCACGTGCGTTTGGAGAGCTGTAAGCCAAACAGAAAAAGCCAGAGGCCCTGGTGCACGCAGGAGGGCACAGAGCAAATCTCGGAGCAAAGCACGCTTGGATTGCCTTGTAAAAGGCCAGAGAAAACAACACACAAATGGCAAAGACACCAAATTTTCCAGAAGGTTTCAAATTGAAAGCTTTGCATTCCAATTACTGTCTTACAAGTATCTTTCTCATACACCATCGCTTTTCATCAGCAGGAATCAGAGCATTTAACAAAGCAGGTCAGCACAGAGAGAACTCGTTCAAGGACACGCAGAAAGACAGCGTGGAAACCAGGCGCCCTGTGCTGCAGGACCGCACCAGCTCGACCACGCAGCCTCTCTAGATGAGCTCCCAGGGGCTCCAGCAGTTCCCGTGCTTCTAACGGCGCGGCGGCACAAAGCCAGCCCAGCAGGGCCCAGCGTTACGTCCTCGCCCTGCACATCACAGCCAAACTCCTGACGCGAGGCCGGTACTACTCATCACGTTCTTCGAGAGCTCCTGAGGACCTTAGGAAAACAAGCGAGGTGAAGCAAACGCATGCAACAAAGTGGCCTTTTGCAGATCACTTTATAAATGATTTGCATATGCAACATCAGCCAGATCCTCTGATCTGATTGAACAACCACCAAACAAAACTCTACGGTCCAAGTTTCCTTTATAAGGCACCAGTTTTTGCAAGTAACTGTTCTGTATCGGCCGTGTAAACAATAATAAATTGCACATGTAAGCTTACTTTTCCCATCAACAGCCTGCCTGGGCCTGGCTCGGGAGCCGCTCCCCCGGGAAGAGGGAGGTTTGTCGCCAGGGCTTGCAGGCAGGATGAAGAGCAACAGTTCTACTAGCTCATGGCAATGGAATCGGTGAGCTCATCAGAGGAGCCCAAGCTTCCCGACCCAAAGGTAGGGGGGAAGGGAAGTTATCCTCCTCGCCACCGTTTATCTCCAGAAGTAATCGCCACACGTCTGGGGGGTGGCGAGGGGGTGTTTGGTTTCTGAGATCCTCCAAAAACTCTCTGAATGGGACCAAGATGCCGCATTCATTTAAAAACCAGCCGCTTTGAGCACACCAAAACTCACGCTGCGACTCCGAAGGCGCCCGTGCCTTTGCGAGTCGCACGAAGGCGCTGGGTGCTGGAGGCCTCCGCGGGAGGCCTGCTCCATCGTTTGGGAAACGGGCTGGAGCCCCCCCGCAGGCTTTAAATGCCAGGGGTCCCCCTGAAAGCCTCCCCAAGCCAGCACCGCCAAGCTGCAGTGGCGTTCAGACCCCCGCAGATGCTTTTGCAGCCTCTCTTCCATCCCCAGCAGGCTGCCGCGCAGCCTCCGTGCCACCAGTATCACCTCGGGTCAGCGTTTCGAATGGGCGCCCCGGCGAGCGACTGCGCGAGGGAAAAGCACGTCCACTTCTCTGCGCGCTTTCCACCGATATCCCCAAAGAGGAAGCAAAAGCAGTTCGATTGCTTTCAACGTCTCTCAGGTTACAGCGCGTCCGTCCGTCCGGAGAACGCAGACGCATTGCAGTGCGCCTATTTGTAATACAGCATTTTTATCACACAAGCATAGGGAGAGCCGTGTTGTTTCTCAAGAAATAACATAGTGCGCGTACCGCAGCTGAAGTTGCATTAATTACAGTGATTGTTGGAAAAAAGGTATAAAATAAGCAGAAATAAACTTCCTGAAAATAGCCCTTACGTTCACAGGCTACAGAAAGCACAGGGTCAATACCTCCTTGGCCCGAAAACAGGGGAGGGAAGGGCTGCTTCCTTCCCTGGGATGAACCACCAAAAGTACAAACTCCGGCAAATCACTTCTCTACGTTTGTCATTTCCAACCACGCGTTTCACTCGTATCCGGCCCCGAGCTCTTGCACGGCGCTGCTCTGCACTTGCTACTTCCCCACGGCCGGCCAGCAGCGCCGTTATCACTGGGGGATGTGACACGGCGACACTTGGACACAGTTTTGGAGACTCTCTTAGGACACACGCTAGAGAAACAGGGGGGCACGGTTAATCTTCGTAGCGCTCGGAAAGCGGCATGCCTCCCCAAAAGCAGCTTGGAAGCAGAAGACAAAGGAGTGAATCATCGTACGAAGCTAGCAAAGCTGGGAGGGATTTCTGGGAAGAGTGCAACTCGGAGGCCTCCTCTTAGAGGAAGGGCACTGAAGGAGTGCAATTTTCAACTCCCCGAATACTCTGAATACTCCCCCTGCTTTCTGCTCTCCTTCCCTCCCTCCACTACCACCAGTTCGGGAGCTGGTTTCAGGTACAACGCCTTATTCTTCCCTTCGTTGTGGGCAAAACTCATCAGAGGAGGAGGGCGTGTTCGTCTGGATTAACAAAGTGCTTCCTATTACAACAAGCTAAACTACAAGGGTAGGAAGGCACCACCTTGCTTTCGAGTGGAACTAAAAAGAGAAAAGCAGCCTTCACATTAACAGTTTGAACTTGATGCAAATAGCTTTCCCTTTAACTTTCAGTTCTCCTTCCTCTTCTGGCAAAAACATCCTTTCTCTCCCCGCCTTTCAGTACAGATCAAACTGACAACAAGCCTGCTGACGTGCAGAAGAGACAGGAGTTTGTTTTGTGGGATTCTCACTGGGACAAAACCGCTCCGCAGCGGCTGCAAGCGCAGCACACCCCTTCACCGGCACCCCCAGAACCAAAGCACCCGTGACGGCAGGTATCTCCATTGCGCTGACCCTCACTTTACAGAGAGCCCCTTTCCACGCGGACTGCCCCACGCAATGTTTCACACATCGCTAGCAACCCTCAGAGAGGGCACCAGACTGGTTAATCAAAAATCCCATGAAAGGGACAAGTGCAACGAAGCAGAAACTAGAACATTCAAAAGACAGCCCTGCCCCTAAATCTTCCTCCTGCAAAGGCTGCTTCCTTCTGAGAGACACAAAGCTTGAAAGCTAAGTCCTTAATCCAATAACACACTGGCCACCTCGAGTCCCACCTAGCACCCAGCGCTCCTTCTACTGACTGACACATTCAGACTTTATCTCACCCAGGGAAGAAAAATGTACTCAGCCGACCTAATTAGCACAAGGTGAAATTCTGCAAGGACGAGGCAGTTTGCAGCTATCGCAGCAGTCTAGCCAAACGCGAGGCTCCAGCCTGCTGTGAAGGCATTACCAGGTACGTTCCGGCAACCACACCGGTATTAAGATGCTACCCTCCGGTCAAGATGGTCACGATCCATGAGAATTCATCCATGCATTTCAGTACAAAGTAAAGGTGATTCATAGCAATTACGGAAAGGCAGAAGTGACAACAAAAAACAAACCCAGATACTCAGTTGTTTTCAACATGTTTGAAGATATTTATAATCTGTTTTCCTAAGACAGGCTATTTTTTGTAGCTTTTCCTCCACCCTCTTTTGAGAAACTTCATTGCAATATAAGTAGTATGGTTCTCCAGCACAGCACTTTGCAATAAATTTTTCAGTAACTTGCAGGACTCCCTGTACTCGGGTGCTTCCTGCCACTGGCCAAGGCTGTCCGAGTTGTGCTACACGTCACCCCTGAGAGCATGCTTCTTATCGTTCGCTCCGGGGTGTAACACCAGTTGAAACTGTATTTCCAAGGAGGAAATAAAAAAAAGCAATTGAATCCACTATATTTATCTTGTCTCATTAAAGACTGCCTTTAATTACCAAGCATCGGAGGCAACTAGGAAAACGTGACTCATCTGCTCCTCCCCGCCCCGAATCCACAGTAGGAATTTCGTGTACGTTGCACAGCGTGCGGGAGCTTGAAAGCCATGGAAACGTGTCATAGCCCTTACGGCCCTCCAGACGCTGAGGTAAGCTGCTTGCTCCCCGACAGGTAAGATCTATATTCGGCAAAAGTCAAGCTGCATCTCCTGTCTTCAGAGACCTTGGCATGCCTGCCGATCGTTGGCTCGGTTACAGAAATACTGCACACAGCTACGTCCACCCACACGAAACGGTTCACCCCAATTACCACCCTTCTTTTACCCTAACTCGTTCCCAAGCCTACTAAAGTCAAGTCAAAGATATACTTTTCGATGGAAGCAAAAAAAAAAAAAAAAAAAAAAAAAGAAGAAATAGGAAAATTTAGACTGTAGCCGATTACACCACAAAACGAACTCATTTCATAAAAACAAGCTCATCAGCATGTGACCAGCTCAGGCTCCAGACAGATGCTAACGAGGAACGTGCAGAACACCGCCCTTCCCGCACCGAGCGGGACTGGATTCGCGGAGATGAGGCTCAAGCCCGTCCCACCCGCAGCATCCCGGGGTGCAGCGGGGCGCTGGGCCTGCCAGCAACGGCTGCGGGGCTCCTCTTCTGCTCTGACCGCCCCTTTCGGCTCCCCCACCGCTTTCAGCGTCACAGGTGATACCGAAGAGCATCATTCTGTACAACAAGCAAAACACTGAAGTCCCTCTGATGCTACCCAAAGTTGTTCCCAGCTGTCTCTCCATGAAACGCAGAGAGAGGACGCCCGGTATGACCATTTACTTATACTCACCTACTTCAATTTACTGAATCCCTGAGTAAGAGTGGAAAGTTTCCTATTGAGCCAGGAAAAAAACGAGCACCACACAGAAGTAAGGCTCTCTCTGGATTTACCCTGGGCCTGCATCCACCCTGGTATCTCTTAGCCATTTTACTCTAAAAGTAAAGGCTTGACCAAAACTGTATTAAACCTAGAGCATCAGTTAGCAGCAATGAGTTTTAATCTTCTATTAGCTGTGCAGATGTCTGAGTCAAAAGATACACATCGCTAAAGCATTAAATACACAAACTCATTACATTAACCATTGTTATAATCAATTAAAATTAATAGATGAGGTCAGCTGCACCAGTCATTCCACACTTGGGCAGCAGACTGCTCACGAGAAGAAGTGCCAAGAGCTTTACACAGCCACCTAGTCCGTCCTCCGGTGCCAGGGTAGGGTCGGTTCCACACAAAGCATCTCCAACAAGCACCCCCGACGTCCAGCAGATTTCCCTCGCTGTGTTTTAAAGTAGCATCTCTAACCCCCAAAGGAGGTGGACAGTTTACTCCCCTTCTGTCTTGCTGCAAATTTTTAGATTTTCCAAGCGTGCTGTCACACTTGCCTCTCCTTCCCTTCAACCAAGTAAAGGCCAATATCCAGCATTTCCTTGTGGACCCTATTTCTTCGATCTCTGACCGTTCGTATTAGGCTCTACCGGCTCTACTCTGCAGTCAGACCCCACCTACCCTGCCAAAGGATCCAAACCAGGACACAACAGTCCAGCGAGGCCCCACAAGTATCAAGGTTCACATGCTTTCTGTGGTTATGCACCTCCACAGGTTAATCCTTCTTCCATAACAGACAGCACGGCCGGTTCACTTGTCGTTTCGCCTGCTCCAACGCTCCTTTCCTTTCCTGCCAACACGCTCCTGCACCCCATTTTTCACCCTCTCGTACTTGTGCAGACAATCATTTCCACCTCAGCAGAACGCTTTGCACCCGTCCTTCCAAAGCCGCATCTTTCTGCCAGGCATTTCTCTCACGTGTCCACAGGGTCAGGCCAATCCTTTCTTTAAGGAGCCTGAATCCTATCTGACTGGAAGGGCATCAGCCGCAAACTCAGCATGCATCCTCTGTATCCCGTTTTCAAAATCATAAAGGACTTTGCCAAGCAGTATCTGTTTGAGGAGAAACTTCTGTGAACTGGCTTACAGATGTCCTTCCAGAATGACGTGTAAGCACCGATACTTCGGTGTATTTCTTCAATCGATTACGTACTAGGAAAAGCATTTTTAGGTGCATTTGACCTTTCCGCTAAGACGACAGCTGTAGTAAGGTTTACTCTTTGGATTCCTGGCAGCAAAAATCTCCTTCACTTTCACTATGTAAATATTATCCAAGTCCACTTAAAAATATTTAGAGATTTATACAAAACACCAAGCTAACAAATCTTCTGCTAAAAGTAGGAATGTTTCCTATGAAGCCAGCAGTTTGAGTTCCTCCCATACCTCAGGCTAAAGAGTGCCTTGGTGGTGCTCCATCTCCAGAGCACCCGGGAACATCTGGCCAGCTGTTCTCCTACAGGCACTCCTCCTTGCGACTTTTCTTTCCGTCTCCTCCCTCCCTTGCTCCAAATCTTCAGACCAAGGGGGTCCCCTTGTGCCACAGTGCCTTTTTAGAAGGTAGGAAAAGATGACCAACTACCACGGCAGGAGAAGCAAATTCATCGACGTGATTTACTGCTCACCTGGAACATTTGTTTAACGTTAAAGCTGGCAAGAACGGTTAACGTAATTTCTCTTAGTATTTCACTGGGGGCACTGGACGTTAATGAGGATATTGAGCTCTTCTACAGCAGTGTTTCCTAGAAAATTCTTACCTCCCTCTTGCTGAAATCCTGACCTATGCCGTAAGTGTTTCCTGTCTAGACTCTTACTATTCCTTCTGCCCTTTCTAAAGCCACGCTAATCTGTCTGCAAGACAACAGCGACTCTTGTTCCACAAAAAGGACTATTGCTCCTCTTCTCTGGTGCTGTCCCAACATCCTCTCCACCTTGGAACTGTCTTACAAGGAGAAACGGAGCAAAGCCACGCTATCCTCTGATGCAAGACGATTAATCTCACCAGGACACCCTTCCTCCTGGGCCAATGGCCCTGGAGTCTCTGCGCTTCCACCCGTGACAGCCTTGCCCATGGAGAAGAGCTCCTCGCAGACAGAGCCCACTCGCCTCCTCCGTGTCTTGTCAGCTGCGCAGATGTCAGCTCGCTTCACGCAGGGGAGGTTCGTGGGAACGCTTCTCTTCGGAGATATCGCTGTCTTTAAATTTGGCCACCAGAGGAAACCACACAATACAAATTCAATGACAGAACTCGGTAGAGTTGAGCAAATAAACTTTTTTTTTTTTTAATTTTAGCTTGAGAAAGGAGAATGATCGAGACATGCAAAAACTACAAAGTCATGTTTCAAACTTCCTTTTTCCGAAAACAAAGCTCTACACGAGGCAACATTAGCTACACTGAGATTTCTTTCCTCCTTTTATTCTTCGCACAGAGGAAATAACCACAAAACCCCTCTTTGCTGAATGATTGTCCCAGATTTGTTGAAATACGGGTGAGGCAGTGCTGTGTTTTTCATGAGCTGAACAAAGGAATTATCTTAACCAAACACTGCATCTCCCCAGAAAATTCAAACCAAAGCATTTAGACACTTTAAGAATTCCTTTAAAAACAGGTGAAGCACAGCTAGAACATCCCGGGATGCGTATGACACCAAGTACTGGGGAAGAGACCAAGTAGCAAAATCCACAGTCCCTGCCTATGGCAATGCCAGGCGGTTTCTTGATGAATTTATACAGCCAAACGCTGAGGCCTCCTACGGACACAAATAGGAGGGGAAAATCTACACTGTACAAACCCCTTAAGGCTACACATCGCTATATGATTATGTTCATTCAGGAGTTTTCACTTTAGTAGTTTCCAGTAACACCCCATTTCTGCCTCATATCCCTATTTATTGGGGGGTATCCGAAGCATATACATTCCAACCCAAACGTTGGAAGTGTCTGGATAAACTGAAACACGCGACTTCTACAGCAGTGTTTCCTAGAAAATTCTTACCTCCCTCTTGCTGAAATCCTGACCTATGCTTTCTCCCCTCTCCTTCACGCTCAGACCAGAGACAAAGAAGGTCCGTTATCCTTCATCGCAGATGTGGCATTATTAGCTGGGACAGAGACTTCAGAAGGCAGCAAGAAACACTGCCATCCACCATCGGTAACTCAGGGACCTGTGCTTCCTTCCCCCCACAAGGTAGGAACTAAAATATTACTCCTCAAAACACGGATCAGCCCACTGGGAGCACAAGCATCCAATACCCAGGAGGTGCGGCATTTTACACTTTGCTCCTTGGCGCTCTGGCAAGGCGGTTTCCAACACGTTGTGCTACCTCCACCCCAAGCCAGCAGCCACCTTTCCAAGCCCGGCTTTCGTCTAGCACACAGCACACAACCGCCAGTAACAACACGCCAAATGAGAGGGAAGAGATTCGCAGCACAGAATCCCTCAGGGAGAGATACCCACCACAAGAACACTGTCTCTCAGCATGAACCATCAATATTAGTTTTAGAGAAGATTCCTCAATTAGGAAGCCCTGACTATAAAACTACGCATTAATGATAAACACAGAAGTTTAACACAGTGCATATATCCCTTCAGGAGGAGGAAAACAACGACAGAGGAGACATTTCTGTTATACATATGTATATGTAACATCAGAATCAGCATCATAAAAGCCTGTAAACAGAACAGTTTCAATTCACGAACAGCCCATAAAGACAGCACAGCGTCAACTCGTTAAAAGCCCATAAAGAGAGCACGGTGTCTGTTTGCTGCCATCAGCGATGGCACCGTGCTGCACCCCAGTTCTTGCCCCAGGACGCAGCCTCTGTCCTCCCCCTCGGGGGAGAGCAGCCCGCCGGGGTCCTGCCCCGTGCCCGGCTGCGCCAGCGCAGGCGGTGCCCTGGCTCCGTGATGGCAAAGGCCACCCAGACAGAGAGGGGGAAGACACAGGTCCCTGCACGTGTCCCTTGAAATGCAGTGGAAACGATGTGGGTGTTCTGTCACCTCAACACAGAAACGCAACATCCTCTGGGCAGGGGAAATTACAGGATTGTACCCAGGATCTGCTCACACAAGTTTTTTGGGAGACCCACGAACAGGCTGCCCACCCCACCACGTTTTACAGGCTTTCCTGTGCACGGATTGCCACCTGCCTAGCAAGAGCCTGGAGGAGCGTGTGGAGCAGCAGACTGCCCGGCCCAGGAGAGCCGGAGAGCAAAGCGACTGCGTTCCCGGACACCTGCGAACCCGAGCAGGTGTAAGGGGACGCCGCCAGCTCACCAGCCGAGATTGCCTCCTCGCATTTCGGGGTTAAGACAAAGGCCCTGCTGTCCTCTCGGCCCCTCCGCAGCACCTCTGACCACGCACAGCATTTACCAGGAGCATTTTGGCAGAGGCCGCCCTGGACAGGGCCCAGGTTGTGTCACCACCCACAGCACCCTCCTGCCAGGCACCTTCAGACACCCGTGACCCCCGCGCCGTGACCGGGCTGCCCGCACCGGGGGAGATCCCCACGCATCGGGGGGGGCAGACGGGGGCAGCCGGGCAAAGGAAAACGTGGGGGGGGTATCTCCCACCCCACCTGCCAGCTTTCAGGGCCAGGCCGGGCCCTGGCAGCCCCGAGGAGGGGAAGGGGGCTACAAGACCCCCTCAGCTGGCCCCAGGGCCCGGCCGGGCCCTGGCAGCCCTGGGGGTGCCGGGGAAGGGGGCCAGGCGCGCACAGAGGGGACGGGGAAGGGACCCGGAAGGGAAGGGGGGCCCGGGCCCGCCCGGCCGGAGGGGGGGGTGCCGGCGGCAGGCCCCGGCCCCGGCGCACTCACCCGCTCGGTCCGGCTGCCCGGGCGCGGCCGCCAGCAGCAGGAGGCAGAGGCAGCTGCCCGCCGCCCGGGCCCAGGCCATGGCGCTCCGCGTCCGCATCGCCCCTCCCGGCTGGGGCGCTGGGTCCGGCCGGCGGCCCGCGGCCTTATGGAGCCGGGCCGGGGCCTGCGCCGCGCCGCCCCCCCGCCGCCCCGGGGCGGGGCCGCTCCGCCCGCCGCCGGCACCGCGGAGCGGGGGCGGCCCCGGCGCCCAGCGCGGCTGAGGGCCCTCCCCGGGGCCGGCGCCGAGGGCGGGAAGCGCGGCCCCGCCGATGTCGGGCACGGGCGGGCCGGCGCCCACCCGAGGCGTTCCCGGGCGGAGCGGCCCCGCGGGACGGGGGCTGAGCCGCCTGCGACCGCGGGGAGCAACACCGAGCCCCGGAGAAGAGCCCGGCTGCATCGGGGGAGCTGCCCCAACGACACCTCCTCGTGTGACAGCGGCGGGAAGAAATCTAGCAGCAACATTTCCAGCGCTTTCTTAGAGAAAAAAACAACCGGGTCCCGAGAGCGAGCGAGTCCCGAAGAAAAAGCCTGCGGAAGGGAGCGGGCGTCAGCGCAGACACAGCGGCTCTTCTGGCCTCGCCTTCCGAAAAGCTGCCTTACAGATCTGAAGCACGTGGCAACGCAACTCGATGTTGGCGCTCCGCTGCGCGACACCACGGGATAGAGGTGAGTAAGAGAAAAAACTGCGGGATGAAGCGCCGTCACACGGGCCTCGCTGCCCTCCGCTCCCAGCGTCGCACGTGCTGCTCCGGCCGGCCCACGGCGACCTATCCGACACCCTCCCACGGCGCTCCGGCAGCGCGGCGTCTTCCTCCGGGGAGAGGAGGAATAAACAACACGTGGCACATCACTCACATCGCTCAACGGGTGAAGCGCCCTCACGCCACAGCGATAAGCAGCATACAAGAGCCTAGAGGAATAAAATCCAGTTTTACCAACCGCTTCTCAGATATCGATAACCTTTCCTGGTTTTCCAAGTGTGGTACTTGACGGGTTTTTTCGAGCCTCCATGCTCTTTTCCCTAGTCGGGCGCTGCTCTTGAATAAAGCAGACGCAGCGAAATCCCTCAGGGTAGGTGCAGAGCCAGGCCTGCGCCAAAGGCCACGCGCATCGCATCGGCACAAACAGACCGCGAGACGCGAGGGCTTGGAGGGCTATCGGCCAGAAACACCCACGCGCACCCAAGTTCTCACTCACGAGGGTCTGACCGACATCTACGATGTTTTAGAAATTGCTTTCGAATGCACATAACGCAAAAGAGGCCATTAACAAACACATAACAGGCTGAGCAACTGGCGCAAGTCTTCCCTGTCTCCTTAACGATGAGTTCTTTATAAGAGGCTTACACTGCTTTACATCGCTACAGTGAACGATTAAAGAGGAAAGAGTCATCCGGCCCTTCGCGATCCAAAAGTGCATCCATCTTTGCAGGAGCGGTAGGAAGAGGACCTGCGGCTCAGGTTTCCCCCCTCGCAGCCTCCAGCAACCAGAAAACCTCCCGTTCCTGTTGGAAGGAGGCGACAACTCGACTTTATGAAGCCACTTTTACGTATCCTAACGGACCAAACCATAAAGCTATGCAGGAAGCCAGCACGCTAAATTGTATAATACTGCAAGGTGAGACCGAGGATTTCATTCCTGCCTGATGTTAGAAACAACATAGAGGTTATCTATCTTCAACCCTTACGGAAGCGGCACATAGCTTTTGAGCCAGGTAATATCCTGTGCTTCCCGTAAGCTGGGTGTTACTCAAGACGCAGGAGGCTTCCCATGGATGAGGATAATATCATGGATCAAATACGGGTACCACTGTGCACTGTACAAATAACGCACAAACATGAATCATCCCCTGGTTCCTGCCCGAGGGGCATGAGATTCCCAGGTCCGTAGTTAGCAAGAGCTATATCCACCTCCCTCAACTTCTCCCGTCACTCACCACCGCTGTTGCAGCCTTGCAATGCAAGGAATTGAAGACAACACACCTCAAAGCTCCAGAAACGAACCAGAAATGAGGCTGGAAAGCTAGGACAGCTTCTGAACACAAGTTTTGGGTCAAACGCAAACCTGCCACCTTTGGAAACAAAAAATCTGGAGAACTGCTCATCTGATCAACCACATCAGCAGAGCTATCGCTCAGACACGGTGGAAGATGCTCTCGGAGAAGAATCGGGTGAAACAAACCAATAAATCCTGGAGCTCTGCAATGTCTTAAATCACAAATGAAACCTCAAAGGCAAGCAGTGGGATTCAGGGCGTCAGTTGTCTTCAGCACAGACCTTACGGCTAGAATAAGGCTAAGTGAGAAAACCCATTGCAGACAAGAGCCTTAGAGATTACTCGATGTTAAAATTAGGATGTTTCATTCTTTCAAAGGCATAAATAGGAGCAATACTCTCTTAAATAGGCATAAAAGGAAGAAACTGGAAATATCTCAAAGAAGTGAACTTACTGAGAAAAGAACATACACAAATGGAAACGAAATACATGTGCTGGACATCTCATTTCCACAGGACAGTGGTAATACAAGAGTAAGCCATGCAATACAGCAGCCGGTCTAGCTGAAATCGCTTGCCGATGTGGCCGGCGAGCCAAAAAGATGCAAACCCAACTATTTACACCAAAGGCAAAGTAGTATCGGGTGTGATAACAAAGCTTATGGGGTAGATGTTGAAAAGGACCTCATTCAGTGTCTGGGGAAGGGAGGGGAATGTGGTGTTTTCCAAGGAAAAGCATTCCATCATGCTTTGACAGAGCCGGGACACCGTCCTCTTGCCTGTGGTTGACGGTGGGACCGCAAGCCAGCAGCCCCATTTCGTAAGGAACGCAGCCGACGGCGCAAGGCCAGCAACGTAACACCAGCAAATAACTGGGGCCTTTGCATCTCCTCTGCAGCGGTACGGAAAGCCCGTGCAAAGAGGCGTTTCCTCCTTCGTCTGTTGTCACTGCCAGTCCCCTTTGGAGGCTTTAGAAGATTTTTCGACTGGTTTCTAAAGGGATGCACAACCGGAGCGGCAGTACGGCCCGGCGTATCGGGGCGTAGATCTTGTACACGTGGGTACTCGTGCAGTGCACCGACACTTTGTGAGCTGGATGACAGGCATTGCCGGGCTGTGGTTTAGCGAGCCGTACTGCGCTCGAGCAGACAGCGAGGGCAGGGCAGAGGATACGGAATGAATTCCCCAAACAACATCTGCTGTTTGTCAGTTATTTTCACAATTCTTTGTAACAAAGCTGTAGAGTCAGCAAGAAAAGAAGTTTCTCAGAAATCCTCATATGATGGGGCTGACGATTACACTTCCTTTTCCAGTGACTGCTGAACATGTGTCTTCGCCAGACTGAAGGGTGCAAGGACTCCAATTAAACTGGTTAAACATGGAGCAGTTTTAAACAGCAAAGTCAGATGTGTCATGTTCTCCCTCCAACCTCGGTCCTGCTGGTTCCCACATACCACGTGCATGGTGTTTGCTTATAAGCACTGTATATAAGACAGATTAAGGATTTTGGATGCAGTCAGGACTTCACTGACATCACCAGCAACAGTCCAGCTGGCTTAGGAAGCACACTCGTTAACACTACACCAGCGATCGCCGGCTGACGGGCACCTACGAAGCCTGGTAATGACTCTTTCCCAAACGCATTCTTATCAAATTACATGTTTTGCCTGGCTTCCAGCTGGAGTTAATGAATGCCACGTACCTGTCTCAAACCGCGCTTGGCATTTCCAATCTAATGACCTCAAGATGCTGGGGGGGGGATTAAGTGAGGCAGAAGAAAACTGATGGAAACAGGCAGCGGCTTGTCCAGATGTAGAGGGTCACTAACAGGATCCCCAGCCCCTTTGGACACGACCTCTCCCCCCGCAATTAATGTGGTAAAGTCTGAAATACCAGGCCCAAAAGCATGAGTTTAATTTACACCCAGTTCAAAGGTGCTTTACACCGACAGAACGGTGTAAAAGCCGAGTAAAACACACGCTCTACGTGATCTTTCTTCTGCCTCCCTTCGTGCTGCGAACAAAACCCACCGCCACCCAGCCCACAAGCTACGTAATCTTTAAGCTATTTCTAAAGCCACTTGGAAGCCTCTTAATCGTTACAGAAGGGCTTAGGGGGACAGCTGGCCATCACACCCAACGGGCAAACCAATTCCTGTCGGAGGGCAGAGCACATCTGACTCCGGCAACACCACTACGCAGCTCTCCAGCCCAGCACCAGTCATCGACCACCAGTGAACAAGCCAAAGCCACAGCTCCTTCAGGAAGGGTCCCCGAGTACCGGGAGAAGCACCACAGGACCTCCGACCACCGCCGGAGGCAGCCAGGCCTCGCTCCCCGCCAGCGGGCCGATCCCTCCCGCCCGGCGGGCTGACAGCGCGGCTCCCACAGCGGCCTAGCAACTCACGCCGAGCGGGGCAGGGCCTCCTCGGCCTCCTCTCTGCCGGAGGCCTGCGCCGGGAACGCCCCGGGGCGCGGCCGCCCCTCACGGCGGGGCGAGCCCTTGAGGCGGCCGCCGGCCCCGCCCGGGCCTCGCCCCGCATCCGTGTCCCGCCCCCTGCCTTCGCCCATAGGCTGGCAGGCCTCCCTGGCAGCCAATCGCCTCCTCGCCTCGTCGCAGCCCCTCAGCTTCTTCGCTCTGACTGGCTGCGAGCGGCTATTCCCCGCCCCCCCGCAGAGGCGGCGGGCGCCTATTGGCTGACGGCGACGCGGCGGCGCGGCCCGAAGGCCCGGGGCGGCCGCGGCGTTTCCTAGCAGCGGCGGCCGCCGCCATGGCGCCGCGGCGCGGCGGGCCGGTGGGCTACGCGCTGCTGTGCGGGCAGGCCGCGCTCCTGCTCGGCAACCTCCTGCTGCTGCAGGGAGCCTCCCGCGGCACCCCCAACAACGGCACCGAGGCCGAGGCGCCCGGACCGGGGCCTCCCGCCGCCGCTTGGGCCTACACCGACCCGCGGGCGCCGCTCGTCCTCTGCACCTACCTGTGAGCGCCGGGCGGGCCGGGGCGGGCGGCGGGAGCGGCCGCCTCGCCCTCCCTCACCGCTGCCCTCCTTCCCCGCAGCCCCGAGGAGTTCGTGGAGTGCGAGGAACCGGTGGACCACGGCGGGAACGCCACGGCGCAGCAGGAGCTGGGCCACGGCTGCGTGAAGGTGAGGGGGCGGGCGGGGAGGGGCGGCTCGGCCGGGCCTCGCTGCCGGAGCCCCCCGACCGCCACCCCCCGGGGCTGAGGCCGCCCGCGTTGCCCGCAGTTCGGCGGGCAGGCCTACGGCGAGGTGGATCACACCCGGGTGCAGTGCCGAGCGCTGGACGGCATCGAGTGCGCCGAGCCGCGGAGCTTCCTGCGGGGCAGCAGGCCCTGCGTCAAGTAGGCCGCGTTCTCCGCGGGCGGGAGGGCCCCCTCTCCTCTCTCCCGGGCCCTGCACCTCTGCCGGCCCCCGCGGGAGGGAGCCCCGCCGTCAGAAACGGGGCGAGGCCGGCGGGGAGAGCCCGCCGAGGGTGCGGGGCCGCCCCCGCAGCCCCGGCCTGACCCGCCCCCGACCGCTTCCATTGCAGGTACACCGGGCACTATTTTATAACCACTCTGCTCTACTCGTTTTTCCTGGGTTGCTTTGGAGTGGATCGATTCTGCCTGGGCCATACCGGGACCGCCGTGGGGAAACTGCTGACTCTGGGAGGACTGGGCATCTGGTGGTTTGTTGATCTGATTCTCCTCATCACCGGCGGGCTGATGCCCAGCGACGGCAGCAACTGGTGCACCGTGTACTGAGAGGAGCGAAGGTTGCTCCCGAGAGCCGAGCCCGCAAGAAGCCAACCCCGTCTCTGCAGGACTGGAGCTGGACTCCTCCGCTTGTTCCGCAGCATCAGAACAGACTTCTGCCTTGCACAAACGTGGATTTACAAAGCTGTAACTTAACGTGCGGAACAATTATTCTTGTTAATTCCCCTGTGCAAACCTTGGACACAAAATTGTTCAGTATATATATTTTGCTTGTTTAAAATAATCTGGATTTCCCCCCCACCCCCCCGAGGGGTAACAGTTTAAGAAATCAGACCTTGCAAACACAGGTGGTCAAACAAATCATAATAAAGTCTGGAAGGAGCTGACTCCTCGTGCTTTCAGTATTAGTAGCGTACGTAGAGCCACACAGAGACATGGGCTGCTAGCATGCGGTTTCATCTTACTAGACTTTGCAGGCCTTTACAGCTGAGTAACCTAACACAAAGTTAGAGAGGCTCTGTGGCGAGATGACGAGCTCTGATTCTATGCTATTTGTTTAAAACCGTGTTCACTGGCTGCAGGGGAAGCTGGGTTAGGTTTAGTGGAAACCGCGCCCTTTGGAGAACATCATTCCTCCCCACTCTTTTGCAGGCAGGGAACGCCACAGCGCAGCAAAGAAAGTTACTCTTCAGGCCTCTCAAAAGCAGCACTTGTGTCCGTTGATGTAACTCTCCCGACCCTGCTCGCGTTCTACAAACATCATCTGTAGGACGCTGCAGCCACTCCAAAGTAGCACGTGTGTTATTTTAAAATCACCTGTTTCTCCCTCTGTCCCCTGGCCTTTGTAGTAAATGAGCGTGCTTTTCAAAACGTATTGCATCGTGCTGCCGTGGCGGCAGGTTGCGTTCCCCTTCCCTGCTGCCGGACAGTCGCATTCTTTAAAAACCCGTGACCGTTCAGCGGCAACCATTTGTGTTTTACAGACCTTTGCCTCATTAGCGACAGAGGCCCGGAGCCGCAGGGAAGGGGCGGGAGCTGTCAGAGCTCTGGGAAGGGGCCAGAGCTCCCATCCGCGTGCCGGTCACCCCTCCGGCTCCAGCCCACGGCACAGGGCACGCGCGGGACCAAAATGAGTGGGAGTTTCGAGCAACCGCGCACCCAAAAGAGGAAGCCCCGCCAGATGCAGTCTGAAAACTCACCGAGCTGAATAAAAACGGGAAAAGGAAGCTGCAGTAAGTCACAGCCAGAACCAGACACAAAATCCGTATGTGCAAAAGTCCAGTCACATCTGACATCGAATATAGCGAACGCACGCTCTCCGTTCTCACGCAGTTCTGCAAACTGAGGACCCTGCAGCCGTTTCCATTTGGCGAATTTCTGCCTGTGTTACTTCCACTTCTGTCTCCGATGGAGCTGCAACGGGGTTCAGTTTGGCCGGGAATTCTGCCTGTTCCAGTTTTGGTTTGTGGTTTATTGCAACAACTCCTCCTCTCCGGGGAATGGGGCTTCTATCCCATTTAGGTCACAAGTAGTCTGAATTTGGCGGCTTCGAATAGGTCTCAGGGCGCTGGGGTGGGGGGAGGCTTCAGCATGAAACTACCACATTCTTCAGACCAGGGGAACAACAGGGCTGAAAAGCCCACGGTGGGGAAAATATTATGCAGTGAGCCAGAAGGAAAAAAAATAACCACCCCACGTGCAAAAGCCTATCGTCATTAACATCTCCCCACGTCCTCAGCCCAGCAGCTGCCAGCTAACAGCAGGACCTCCAATTCCTCCCGTGTACGAGGCCGTCACGGACTACGCCGATGAACACCGGGGGTATCGGTGCGACAGCGTTCCTCCTGCCCGCGTATTCGGAAAGGCAAAGACAGTTGTGGCTTCCCTGCCGCTGCCGCGCACTCACCCCCTCGCACACCCAGAACCGAGCTGTGTGCAGGGCAGCAGCGCCTGTGCCCGCCTCACAGATGTCCCCAAGAAGCGTGCTCCGCCAGTTCTCACTGGAAAATGTGATGTGAAAGCAAAAATAAATAGTAACAAAGTGTCTAAACCAAGAGTTTTATTGGGACATACCTTTCCCATGGAAGGGCTCAAGAGGAGCAACAGCTGGAGCTGTCTTATCATCAGCGATAAAATGAAACTTGCTCCTCGGGCTGGGAGGATGCACGCCGCCTGCAGACGGACCGTTTCTGCTCCAGCCTGCCGCGTTCCTTGCCAAACACACGCCCCGCGAGCAAGGGATGCTTCTCGCCCGGTTAATCTTTGTCCCCTTGTTTTCTAGCAGTGACAAACAAGATCAAAAACGTTTTCAAAGCAGAGGCCACGATGGCCCTTCACCCTCCCCTCGGTGCTTTGCCCTGCTGGAGCCGGCTGGGGGCCGGGGTGTCCGGCGGGGTGCCGTGGGGCATGGGGTGCCGTGGGGCGGGCAGCCCAGCTGGCTGCAGCTCCGCAGTGGGAGCCCCCCAGGGGCTCCAGCCACAAGTGTGGCACAAGAGACAGCAGGCAGGACTTTGGCAGCTCCGTGCAGCATCCCTAAAGCTCCCCCAGCACACGATCGCTGCTCCCCTTGCACGGGGGGAGAGCACCCGCTGGTAACATTCAACCCCCCCAGTAAGCATTACCCAAAATACACAATGCAAACAGACAGCCTGGAAAAGCAACTGGGATTTCCTTATTTATTTAAAAACAGAAGGAAAAAAGGGCATTCCATCTCCTGCAGCCAGCATTTACAGGCGAGGGGTGGGAGGCGGGTAACCGACACCACGGGAGCCACGGAGCATCGCCCACGCGAGGCACCCCGGCCCTAAGAGCACTTGAAATCCCCAGCCGGCACTCGCAGACACGGCTGAAACCGCTCGGAAGGTTTCATAGAAAAGAGCAAACCCATCTCTCGCACCACTCTTTCCGCACAAGATTCCTTGAACCTACACACACCCCTAGGAAAGCGGGGAAACTCACAGCACACGCTTCATTTTCAAAAGGGAGCAGCTACAGGGGGGACACGTTCATCCCCACGCAGGAAAGCCGGGAAGCAAACGCAGAGGTGAGGGGACACCAGTTTGCTTTAAAACAATGCTGCAAAGCTCCACTGAGGTCTGCCTGCATCTGCCTGGTCCTTGGGGATGGGAGAGAAATTCCTCCTGGCAACACCACCTGCATCACGGATGGGTCTGGAGCCCGGCTCCACTTGGAACGCACTCGTTGCAGTCTCGCACGCAGCCTTTACGCTGTCCTGGGAGGGTGGGAACGAGGAACGGGAATGTCGCAAGAGCGCTGGAGCCACTGGTAGTTTGTCCTCCTGGATAATTAACCCTAATTGTGCAACAAGCTTCTGCTTTACCATCCCAGGCCCGAGGAAACTTTGCAATTATCAAGCAACAAAAAACCCCTTGGTACTCCGTGGTTTTGAAGCCTTGCACAAAGTAACCATCGTCCCTCCGCATTTGATCTTTTCCAGAAATGAGGTCAGAGCGCTATCACCAAATGCTCTGGCTCTATGATTGATAGGCTTACCAAGCTATTAACACATTTTTGAAACACCACGTTATGAGCCAAACAGCAAGTCAGCCTAAAAAAAAAAAAAAAAATTTCAAACACTAGTGCAAATAAAGCAAAATGGAAAAGAAAAAGGAACAGCATGGTCTAGGTTTCTACAATTAAATAACAAATACACTCAGCCAGTACCGTTTGCATCGATTGCCACTCGTTTTCATAGTTTCAGTGTTCCCCAGCACCCCCACAACCCCGCTTTGAGCCACTCTTACCCCCGCACTGGGAGCTGCCCCACGCACCTTCCGCTGCCCTGGGCTCCAGCAGAGCTCGGCTGGAGCAGCAGCCCCTCCAACAAGGAGGGATCGATGCAGGAAGATGCAATTTTCATCCTGTTAAGATCCATCGGGCTAATCAACGCCTTGGAGATCCACTGATAAAGCTCCGCTCGATCCCAGGCTGAGCCTGAGCCAGGCTAAAGCATAGCTGCCAAACAGCTGGAGAGCTGGAAAGGGCAGGGACAAACCAGATTTTTTGCTCCTGGCGAGCACGTTGAGCTGATTTTGCAGAGCAGAGAACATGTAATGACACAAAAAAAAGAAAGGAAAAAAAAAAAGAACAGGTAACTAGTCCACAGTGAGGGGAAGCCTTCTTAACTCCAGACCACTCCGTGCAATGCTAAGCTTGCAATGCAGCTCCCGCAGCAGCCACCCGGATTTATCAGCTGGATGTATCTGAGCTGGCAGAGAGCACGCCCGCGTCCGACACAGGACGCGGCGGTGCAGCTGGGCCAAGGCAAGCGCATGTCAAAGATGCCACGTGCCCGTCAGCAGGGCCCCGCGCAGCCGCCGGGCATCGCCTGCAGCCTTGCCCGGTGCTCCGGCGCCTGGCCAGGGCACCGCTGCTGCCTCCTGCCCGCGGGGCTCCGCAGCTGGGGACGCCCGCAGAGCGCAGCAGCTTAATGCGAGGGATGCCTTCGCTTGCTCATTTCGGCTTAATGCAATTCTGGACTAAAGCTTCCCTCCCCGAATGCGTGCTGCTTTCTGCGGTGCGCGGTCACCGCCCCAGCCAACGCTCCTCGCTCTGCCTCCTTGGGTCTGGGTAAGTCAGGCCTGAACGAGAGCCCGCAAACGAAGGACGAAGCAGCACCTACGCCTGGGTGGGCTTGATGCAGCTCTCGCAAAGTCACACCGACATAACCCGCTGCTGCCAGCAAGCAAGGACGGAGCGGTGCATCCTCGCTCGCTACCAAGGATTACGCATGCATCTCGGGGTGAAGCTATCAGACGATCTCTCGGGAATACCTGAATTTTCTACACGCTATTTATCACACCTCCTACAGGAGCTGGTTTGGTTATATGATGAGTTCACGTTGCTCTAAAAACTTCTGCTCGTTCTTGTTCCAAGGCAGGCAGCAGGCGAGTTGGTCAGACGAGTCTTCCCAGTTTCATTTACACACTCGGCTTTCGTTGCTTTTTTGCTAAAAGCACTTCACCACCCAGGCACGACTTTCTGGTGCCCAGATGTATGCGGTGCAAAACCGACACCGTACCTGAGGATCCTCCCGGCTCCGGGAGCCGCCGCTGCACCGGCTGCCTGCCCGGGCTCGTGCTCAGAAAGTACCAACAAGCCTTTCGGATGGGCTGAGCAGGGAGCCTGCCAGCGCCGGGGTTTAACAGTGGCCACAGATATAAAAAGACATAATTAAAAGCCAATAGCTTTGTTGATACATCACTAGTCAGGCAGTGCAAAGAGCTGATCTCCTAGGCAAAAAGTCATCAAAACGGGAAGTTGCAGCACGTCCCTTGTGCAGGCAGCTGGCGTCTCCCCGGCTCTGCCCGGGGAAGGCTGAGCAGCACGAAAGGGGAGAAAAAGGTTTTTCCAAACACAAGAAAGGCCACGCTCCCCTTCATGCCTCTGAGACCCCCTGCTGCTTCCTCCAGGCTTTGTTTTTGGGGGAAATTACGCAGTTGCAGAAGAGGATGCCCCCGCGCCAGGCTGCGGTGGGGAGCGGCGCTTCCCGCCCTGCACGGCGCGTGATGGCAGGCGCCCACAGGTTGCCCTGCCGGGATGCAGCTCCCGAAACACGGAGCCACCCGGGCTGCACCCAGGCCAAAGCCCAGGCCAGAGCAGGCAGAGACCCTGCTCCCCGGCAGAGCAGGGCGCCGGGACGCGGGTCCAGCCGGATCCTGTATCGCACGGAAGAGCAGCGGTGGAGGGAAGGGGCACTTCACCCCTGCCGAGATGACGGGGTGAGCTCAGTCCGAGGTGCTAAGCGGACGCGTGGAGACCAGCCATCCCGGGCCCGGCGCGGCCGTGCACCCCGAACCACCCTGTGGGGACCCTCGGCAGCCGGGGAGGCGGCGCAGGGAGCCGGGGGGTGGCTCGGCGCCCGGTCAGACATCAGAGGTCCGGATGCTTTCATCGTCCAGGTCGAAGGCGAACGGCTTCTCCTTGAGATGCTGCGGCTCCGACTTGTGCCGCACGCGCTTGCCCAGCGCGGCTCCGGCGTCGCGCTCCGTGAAGGCCGGCATGAACACCGAGTCTCTCAGCAGCGCGGGCGACTCCTCCGGCGCCGGCTGCTTCCCCTCCGCCTGCGGCACCGGGGTCCAGGGCTGCCAGGAGGAGGTGGAGGGGGCTTTGCACAGCGCTCTCCTCTCCTCCGCTGCCTGCCTGTGATGGGAGGGGGCTGCGGAGCCCCCGGGCTTCACCATGGAGGTGGATCTCATGAAGGAGATGTCCTGCAAGGACAGAGGCAGGGTGAGCCCTGGCTGGGGTTGGGTTTGTGCGTGTGCAACTGCTGTGAGCAATTTGCAAAGCCCTGGGGACCAGGACCAGGCCCTTTACATGCTCTGCAGGGGGGGGGGGGGGAACCAAGCAAAGTGAAAGTCTGAATGAAATGGCTCTTTGCCCCCAGTCAGGCTCTCGCTCGTGCCTCGGAGCGGAGCAGGGTTCACACAGGCCCAGTTCGATGACTGAATCTCACTTTTCAGTCTTTTTCAAGGAAACCTTTCCAGGGACTGGCAAACCAACCCAGAGGGATCTCATCCTGGAAACGGGCTAACCGAGCGCTTACACAAGCCACTGAATAAATATCTTTTACACTGGCATGATCTTCATTTGGCACCAAATATGAAGCAGAAAGGACATGACCTACCCTCGGGCGGGTTTTCAGGGCCTGGACTGCCCCTGTGATTACTTGGATCCAGCTGTGCATGTCCTCAGGGCTGTCTGCCTGCAAAACACACCAGCCCGAATGAGACGTTGCCTTCTGCAAGCCCCCGGTGCAGCCAGAGCGGATCCCCGCCGCAGCGAAGCGGGGGCGCGCAGATGGACAGCCTACCGCTGCTCCCAGTATATTTGCTCCTAATTTACGCTTGCTTAAAAATCACCGCACCACCCCATCTGCCCCCAGCAGAAGGGGAGTCGCTCTCCACATTGCAGCATTTTTATATCAGGAATAGATAAAGCATTTAAGGAAAAAGAAAAAATTGTTGGGCGTTACCAATCCTGCCCCTGCACTGGCAGAGGCTTGGGGTCCGCATCCCACCAGGAGCCCGCCCGGGGCTGCGCTCCCCGGGCAGCGGGGTTTGGGGCTTTTGCCCGTGCACGTGGGGATGTGCATGCACGGCGCGGCACAGCACGGCGCAGCACAGCACGGCGCGGCACAGCACGGCACAGCACGGCGCGGCACAGCACGGCGCGCTGGCTGCTCTTCGGGGACTGCCGAGCGCTGGGGGGGGGCTGCAAATGCCGAGAGCAACGTGCACAGCGTCCCCCGTCTGCTGCCTCCCCCTGCCCAGCCCAGCCAGCAACGAGGAGACCACTTTAACACCCCTCCACGGCAGAGAAGGGCCGGCCAAATCCGCGGGACAGGGGAGGTGCAGAGGCAGCCCCGCGCACTCGGGATGCTCATCGGATCGCCCTGTGCTTTTGTCTCCGCTTTTTCCTGCTCGCACAAATAGCCGCTAGTATAAATAAACCCAAGGGGAGAAGTGAAACCGCCTGGCAGTTCTCCCTCACCGCCCGTGCCCCGACGCCGGGCGAAGCCGTTACGAACTCATCTGCTTGCGTTCGCTGGGGGACGGCCCGTTTGCAGAGCGTGGCTTGCACGAGCTGTCGAGAGCTGAACGTACCGCACAGCAAAGCAAACCCGCCTGGGCTGCCTCACCTGGATGTAGAAGGTTCTGGAGCTCGTTATGATTTCAAAGAGGTTGTCCCGCATCAGGAGGTCACTAGAAAGAGTGAGAAAGAGACGGTCACTACCCAGAAGTCATCATGGACGGAAAAAAAAAAAAATCCGTATTTACCCTCATCTCTAGAATGTGCTGGAAAACCATATTGAAGGCGAAACCATGGGGAAAACCATATTGAAGGCGAACGTTGGATCTCATTGGGATTTTGAGAAGACCCCAGCTCCCCCGAGACCTTCAGCTACAAATACACTCTAGCTTCTGCAAGCCCCTGCCTTTCCCCAGACCTGTAATCCACCTCGTTTACAGCTCATTTTAAATGTGAACTTTCTACTACTTATCAAGAATAAAAATTCAAAGCTAGATTAATAAAATACATTTTTACTTTAGCTAAAGAGGTTTGTTTCCTTAGTTCATTTTCCATTGCAAGTCTTCAAGTTACTTTGATTTCATCAGCGTTTGCTGCAATAAACTGTTCCCGAGACATTGTGCAGCCACCTGCGCTTGTTTAAGGCAAACGCCTATATACGGCTGTCGGCAGCTTTGGGAACACCTTTGTTCTTCTGTCACACGATGCTATTTACTGTGCAGGGTCCTATTTACTGTGCAGGGCCCGTGCTCCTTAATCTATGGAGATAAGAGAGCTGTAGGAGCACGCCTGCCCAACAGAGATGGCTATCAGCACCAGAAGAACAGAGGACGGACAATATCCTGCATCCAGCCACATTTCCCCGACCTGCTCATGGAGCTGAAGGGGAAGAAAGTTCTTAGAAGCAAAACAGAGAGGCGACGTTTGGGTTACAGGGTTGTAAAAGACACACGAGCGGCAGCGCAGCTCAGCCTGGCCCCGGCTCGCAGCAGCAGCCGCTGCTCGGGGCCCCTCTGGGCTCCCCAAAGGAGGGAGCCGAGTTCCCTTCCCGCCCTCCTCCGGTTCAGCTCCTCGGGGAGCTGCTTTCCACCGGCAGCCGGAGCAGCCGGAGCTCCTGTGAGCTGCTCCGGCCCCGGCACAACCCGGGGCTACGGCAGGAGCTGCAGTCCAGGGAAACACGGATGGGAGCGTTACCCAGACTTGACCAGGCACTCGTGGGTCTTGCAGACGTCCTTCAGGAGAATCGAACGCAAGGGCTCCTTGTCCTGTGGAGACGAGAGGAGACGATGATGGGCTTGGCTGGCCCCTGGGGCTGGCAGCACCGGGACGTGCCTCCCGCGGAGCCACCCGCGCCGGCCGGGAGCGCAGCAGCCCCAGATCTCTGCTTGGGAGCAGCCAGTCCCAGGCTCACCTGCTCACACTTGTAGTAACTGATGGAAAATTCATCCAGAACGAAGAACCGGCGCTTCCAGCTCTTCCTCTGGAAAAGAGAGGGGGAAACCACTGGGTGCTGGGCTCTGGCGCTCTCCCCACGCTGTTGCTGTCTGGCATCCAGAGCATCCCCAGAGCATCCCCGACCCACGGGCTGAGCCCGCGGCATGGGGGACCCCCGGCACTCACCACGTTCCCCTGCTTCACGCAGTAGCCGCTCTTGAGGATGGGGGGCCCGGCGGGCGGCTTGGCGGCCGAGGTGGGGATGTAGCTCTGCGAGCGCCGCAGCAGCGGGTGGGCGGCCACGTCGCTGCCCTCCCCTCCGTCCCCGCCGTTCTGCAACCGGGGAGCAGAGAGTTACCGGGGAGCAGAGAGTTACCGGGGAGCACAGGGAGAGCAGGGAGGGGAATTCCCTGCTAGAAGGCAGGACACCTGAGCTGGAGGGAAAAGCAACCCGAAGCAAACCCTGAGTGCAGCGCTGCGTGCCAAGGGCTAATTGCAATGCCTGGACACAAGCAGGGGAACGCACCAGAGTAGAGAGCTGATTTTATCTCGCTGCGTGCAGCTTTTCAGACTGCTGCCCGAGTCGAATTCACTATTTAGGCATCCACATGTTAAAAACAATGTTAAGAAATTGAAAAGGCTACAGAAAAGCCACAGAAGCAATTTGAGGGCTGAAGAAAATCCCTTGCAGCAGGGGAGTGAAAGGACCTCATCTGCCTGGCTTATCAAGCACCGAGAGGTGACTCGCTGCCCCACAGACCCTCTCGGGGGGAGATGCAAGGTACCAGGAGCTCTTTCATCTGGCAGAGGGAGGCAGAACAAAAACCACCAGCTGGAAGCTGGAGCCAGAAAAACCCCACGTTAGAAAGCAGGGATGCTTTCCAACTGGAGAAGGTAATATATCATGGGAACAAACTGCTCAGGAAAGCCGTAAAGTCTCCGCTCCACATTTTCACAGCCAAATTCTCCCAAAAGAAACTGGGATGCTTGGAGTTCAGGTAGAAAACTCGCACTTCCCCTGGCCCTGAGCCGTCTCTCCCCAAGCACAACACTTGCCGCTATGAGCGTGGCGGGGCTGCGCACGTGGCCGTGCATCCAGCACCCATCCCCTGGCTCACCCGAGCCCTTCCCAGTGCATCCCAAGGGCTGGACCCTGTCCCGCTGCCAGCATCACCCCTCTCTCCCTGCACCGCCCCGTCCCCCGGCAGCACCCTCCCTTCCCCCTCGGCAGCACAGAGGATGGTTGAGACGAAACATCTGCGCTCATCTCCTTCCCCAGTCCCTCCAACCCCTTCCTCCAGCTCCGCGCTGAGGTTTGAGAATTGCCATGGCAGCCGGGGTGGCTCTCACCGCCACCAGCCTTATATGGCACCCGCGCCGGTGCAACTGCCGGTGCGGTTAACCAGCGACCTGCCCGCGCTGCTCCTTCCAGCACCTTCGAGAGGCTGCTTTGGTTTCTCCAGGACAGAGAGAAGCAGCCATTTGGCTGGCCCCAAACTGCCGCCTGGCACCTCCGCAGAGCGGCGGAGCAGAGCTCCAGCCTGGCCGGGAAGGGGAAGCCGCCCGCCGCCCTCGCCTGGGCCGCACCGGCGCTGCCCAGCGTTACAGATGTACGTGTCCAAAACCAGAGATGGGGATGCTGCTGCAATGGGGGGCGTTACACCCAGGAGCCGGGGTGATGCTGCTGGCCGGTCTGGGGGTGCAGCTGGAGCATGGGGTTCCCCCCTGCAGTCCCAGAGCCGCGGCGGGGCAGCCCTGACCGGCCCGGGCAGAGCCGGGAAACCACGGACGTGCCCAGGAAGCTGCAGGGGAGGAACAGCCATTGCACACGGGGCAATCGGCAAGGAACGTGGTCCAGCAGCTGATGCACCACCTCTTAAAAAACCCCTCCGTGAAAGAAAGAAGTTGGGCGAGGGCTGAGGATGGAGCTCGCGGCTCTCGGGAGGTGGTGGCAGGGAGGAGAGGGAGGCAGACTCAGGAGTCTGGCGGAAAGAGCAGCTTTAACCGACTGAAACAAAAAAGAAAAGTCACAGGGCTGGCTGCTGCCGCTTGTTTGCAAGCAGGCGGCCGGGCTGTCCCAGCTGCAGGCACACAGGGAAGCAGGGGGGAGGCACAGCCTTCCCTGCCCTTCCCCACCCCATGCACGGGGCCGAGGGGCCGGCAGCGTCCCACGGGGCAGTGGCACCGGGAAGGGCCCGTGGCACCGGGAAGGGAGAGCTGCTAGCCCAACCCCGGGAGCAGCCCCGACCCCACGCACCTCTGCACCCCACACACCTCCCACCCCGCTCCCCGACAAACCCTGCGGCCAGGGAAGCGTTAAAAACGCCTGCCAGCAAAAAAACGCTGCAATGATCTAATTCTCTGCTCTATTTTTAGTGCTGCCACTGATAAGAGCTGAAGTGAGACCCAGAGCCGGATGAGCGCCCAAAGGTGGGAGACACGGACGGCCATGTGCGCAGCCGGCTACGTGCCGAGGGAAGGGGGTGCGGAGCCACGGCGAGCGGTGCCAGCCACCGCCTCCGGGACGGGTCAGTCCCTTCGGCTGCATTTATAGGGGCAGCAACACGGGGTCCCTCTGCCCCAGGCACCTCGATGGGGGATTTGGAGCCAGGACGGGTGGGCGGATGGTGCGGGATGGCCAAGAAGCCGAGCAGATTCCTCGCCTCCTCCTCCTCACACCCCCTCGTCTCATCACACTTCTGAGCGAGACAAAGGATAGGTGCTACAGGGTGCTAAGTGCAGCTATTTATACACCCCTGAGTGGGAAGGGTTTGCAGGCACTGAGTTTCCAGAAATGAAAGCGCAAACCAGCCTCCCCAACAGCTCAAACCAGCAACTGCCTCCAGCCCCACGGCTGGACCTCCCCAGACCCCCGGACCCCGCGCCCCAGCCCAGCGCCATGCCGGGGGACCCACGTCCCCAAGCTCCACTGCTCCAACGTGGGGTTAGAGAACGACAGAGCCCACCGCTGCTGCGTATTAACAGTATTTCTCCACCCATTGCGCTGCTCAGCAGGATGCTAAAGGAATAATAACGCCCAGACACCCGCTTTCCCTCTGCTCTCCCTTCCCACAGCAGCAATCGGACCCTCACTTGCAACAAGTGATTTGCAGGCCCAGCCACCCTCGCTCCGCTCGACTCGGAGGGCAGCACGCCCTTGCGGGCAGGGCAATGACGGCAGCAGACACAAAACCCAGCGGGCAGGGACCTCTCAAAGCCCGGCTCAAGCACCGAAGGGCCGCCGGCAGCGAGGTGCAGGAACATCAAAGCAGGGTGTGGTGGGAATGCCCTCGCCCAGCTACGCATGGAGAAACTGCCACCTTTTCTGCTTATCCCCATTAGGAGCTGCTCTTAAAACACGGGGAACAGAGAGAACAAAGCGGGGTGCTGGCGTCGCAGGGATTTTACCCCCAGGATTTGGGACGGTGCACAGATCCTGCCAGCTCACCTGGTTGATGGGCGTGTGGACCACCACCCCCCCGATGATCTCGGTTTTGTAGGCAACCTGGGGCTTCCTCTCCTGGGCCTGGGGCACCACCGGAGGCTTCGCGATCTCCGTGGCCGGTGGGACGCTGCCGCCCTTTGGCACCTACGGGAGAGAGAAAGGGGGTGAAGGGTACAGGTGTGACCACACCGGGCAGCCCCACACCTGCACCGGGCACCATCGTCTCTGTCCTCCCAGCCTAACTGCAGCAATGTCCCTTTAAAAAAAATAATATGATGAAAAAAAATAATAAATGAACAAGCCACCCCAATTAAGGAGGGTGTGGGCCCCACCCAGGTGGTTTGCAGGAGGTGCTGAGATGGGAGATGAGAGGTGGTGAATAATTAAGCATCACCTCACATGAGTCTGCGACTCGCCTCTGCAGCCCGATGTGTTTGTGGGACACTTGCTCCTTTAATTGTCCCTGCTCTACTGCGGCTAGGCTTAACGATGAGCTCCCGTCTGCCTAACGAGGCTGGCAGCACGTCCGCAGGGGCGCAGCGGATGGCCGGGCGCTATTTTACGCACCGAACGCCTGCGCGTCCTGCACCAACGCGCAGCCGGGCAGGTTGTGCCTCTGCGGCGAGTGGCCCCGCATCCCCGGGCAGAGCCTGCGCCGCGGGGACCCGGCTCCCGGCGTCAGCATCCTCCTTTTCCCCGGCCCAGCTCCTGCCCTCCGGCACCCAGCTCTGCACAGAAAGGCGGGTTTCCAAATTTTCCTTCCCAAGTCTGCACTTCCACTTCTCTAATGCCATTAATCGGGGTCTCTGGCTCCAACCCACCCTCCTGCCTTCCACCTCACACTGCACAGGGAGCGACGCGCGGTCCTCTCCGTGCAAACCTCACCACGCATCGGCTGCGGCTGGGCAGAGCAGAGCTCTCAGCTGCTCTGAAGTCCCTCCCGAGGCAGACGGCTGGACTCGGGTTTAGGCTGAGATCTGGCTTAAGTCTTGGGGGGCAGAGGCCTGTGCTAAGACCTCACAAACCCGCAGGCAGGAGAGGGCTGGCAGGAGAGGAGGAAGGGCCAAGGACGAGATCCCGGTCACCCCATGAGCATGCTGCCCGCGCAGAGCCCTGGGTGCTCTCCAGCAGGCAGGCTCGGCTGGCGGGGCAGGCAGCACCAGGCAGGGGACAGGCAGCACCAGGCAGGGGACAGGCAGCAGCGGCAAGTTCAGGCGCCATCGCTTCCTGCTTCGGAAACGCCGCTGCCGTGTGAGCGAGGGGCCAGGCCATGGCAGGCTCCCGCACGCCTGCGCTGCACGGCCCCGCGCAGAGCACCGGTGCCCGCGGGCACCGGCACGTACCACCGCCTGCCCCGGCAACGCGGGCGAGCTCGAGGCGGGTGCGTGGCGAGGCTGGGGAGCCGGCACAGGCCGCCCGGCCGGAGGAAATGGTTTCACAACGCAGATGCAGAGACATTGCATGCACGGGCAGCAGGGCAGAGAGAAGGAGCTGCATCTCTCTGCAGGCAGCAGTGCAAGGGGGAAGGTGCTGCTCGGCGCCTGGCACGGGGCAGCGCTGCTGCCAGCTCGAGCCTCCTCGTGCAGAACTGAGCCGAGTCCCTTGTCACGGTCACACCAGCCTGCTGCACGCCTTCAGCCGCCAAGGCCCTGGCTACAAAGACAGCATGCAGGGTGAGGAAACACAGGAACCGATTTGCCAAGAGCAGAGGAGAAGTCTCTGTGAGAAGCGGAAGCTGAACCTGGATTTCTGTACCAGGAGCAATACCCGAACCGCTGCCCCATCCGTCTCATCCCACCGCAGCGAGTGGCTCGGCCGGCGGCGGCGTGCACCGAAGACACAGCGCACGTGAGCGTGCTTGGTGGGATGCACGCCCTGCCCAGGAGCCCGGCAGCCCTGCAGAGCCCAGGGGAAAAGGGAGCCCTCTCAAAGGCCAGAGGCTGGGAAGGCTCCAAACCCCGCCGACAGCCAAAACATCTCCCCATGCCCTTCTGTGCCTCTCCAGCCACGCCAAGGCGATGAAGCCGCTGCAATTTGGAGCCGCCCAAGGAAACCCAGGCACAAATGGAAGCTGCAGAGCGGGGAGAGGGATTTCCCACGCAGGGCAGAGCGGCAGCGTCACCGGCATCCCGGTAGCCCTGTGTTTCCCAGCCAGCCTGCGAGAACTCCTCCCTGCAGGGCTGGATGAGCCGGTCGGCCAGCCAGGATGCAGCCAGAGTCGGGAAGGGCTGGCCAACATCAGGGTAGGAAAATCACTGCGGTTTCTTGCGGGAACTGAAGATGCGTCTCTTCCTAGCAGCACACCGGCTCCCGCCCCAGCCAGCCTGGCAGGTCAGCAGCACGGGCTGCCTGCAGGCCATTACCCCGCGGGAAACTACCCCGCTGGTACACCCAGACAAATGTCGTCGGCAGGCTCTCGTTACAACTCCTACCCAGTTTTGGAGGTGGGTTTTTTGTAGCCAATATCACCTGAACCCAGAAGAGAGAAGGTACAAGCCAGAGCCCGTGCAGTCAGTCTGGCGGCTTCAGGCACAGAGGTTGTCACATTTAAGGTATTTGCAGATTAAAAAAAAAAGAAAATGCAAGCCAAGTTTGGTCTTGTAGATGAGTTTCCCACAGGGACTACAACACGGCACTCCAGGGATTTCAAACAAAAAAATCAAAGAAAAAAGTTATTTGATAGGCCCCAATTCTAAACTGTTTGCCATGATTTTCCCTTATATTTAGTTTACAAACCACAAACAATATGCATCAGCGCGTGATCTAGTAAAACCCTGCTAGCATTAAACACTGGCAACACGGCTAATGCCAGCTACGCCGAAGCCTGCAGTGCCCCCGACCCTTTCGCAGGGATGCCCCGCATCCCAGGCCCAGGAAGACGCCGTCCTGGGAACACCTAACCCGGGAGCCCCGGCGTACGGGCGCTGCCCACTGAGCATCAAACGCAGAGCGTGCAGACGGGGCTTCTGCTCCCGCTGCCTGAGAGGGAGCACAGCAGCACCCCTCATCGCCAGGAGCGCCGGGCAGCTGAGGAGCACAGACTCCGCGAGTTGCCGGGTCAGTGACCATTAATTTACGGTTATACGAACACAACAGTAAGCGAGAGGAGATGGCAGACAAACTCCTTCGGATCCGGGCACAACCCGCCCTGCGATGCCCTACAGTGCAGGGCATTTGCTACCCCTCGTCACAAGCCCTAGCGTTCCAGGAGGAATAAAAATTGAGTAAATAAATTACGGAAGCACAAGAAAGATGCCCTTTGACAGCCACAGCGAGGGGTGGGTTACGGGTATCCCAGCCGACAGGAGGCAAACGTCCCCGGAGCAGGCGGGGATGGGGACAGATCCCGCAGGACCTTCCCCAGGCTGCGAGTGCCGTCCCCCACAGCAGCTGGGCAGGGAGCGCGAAGATGCGCGAGCAACCAGCGGCAAAGTAAATCCTGGCTAGCAGGACCCCGGGGATGGTGGAGGGAAGATGTCCCGTCCGAAGCCAGACCCCTGAGAGGGGTCACTGCGCAGCTCCGGCCTCGCGAAGGGATGCGGCGAAGCCGTCCAGAGCCACGCGCTAAAAGGTTGCATGGCCAGCACATCCCTCCTCTGCTCGGAGCGCTTCTCCCTCAGATCCAAACCAGCCTGGCCCCGCGCGCTGGCAGAACCCCACGCAGCCCCGGGGCGTCTGCGTAAGAGCCCTGCTCTCGCAGGGCCATCCGGGGGACCAGGGCACGCTCCCCTGGGAACGAGGTGGGTTTCTGCTTCACTCAACAGCAAAACAAGGGATGCGCCAGAAGCAGAGCAGGCTCCAGGAGGAGGACAAGAGACCGCAGCCACCAGCCGAGAGCTGCGCTTCCATCCTTCCCCGGTGCAGCCTCCGCGCTAACCCAGGAGAAAGCCTGGCAAGTTTGGCACCGACCTGCTCCCAGGCTGGGGACAGCCTGGCCACCATCGCTGCTCCTCAGGTGGGACCGGGGAGGCGATGGAGGGGAAGAGCACAGCAAGAAGGAAAAAGCACAGCTCTTCCAGGCATTTATCGAGTGGCCCATCGAGGAGGACGCAGAAACACCAGAGACGAGCGTAATGCAACCTACCGTGATCTTACTGGCCCGGTTCAGTGCCTCCACCCAGTCCTGCAGGTCCTTCTGATCACTGGCTTGTAAGAAATAGCGCTGAGATAAAGCATTGATAACTATCAAAGGAGGGAACAAAAAGAAGAGTTAGGGAACCCTGTTCAGTGCTTAGCATTATTAAAACAAATGAAAGATAAATCAACCAGACAGCATCTCTCGACGCCCAGTCCCAGAGCGATTTGCAGATATCAATCTCGTAACCTCTCGCATGGAAAAGCGGCCAAGGGGCCAGCGCTCGGGCATGGAGGGGGGACGTGGTGGCTGGTCAGCCGGATCCTCGCACCAGAGCTTAGGGAGGGCAGGGCTGAAGCCAGGCTTAAACCAAGGCTGTGGCACAGCCCAAACTAGGACTTAATCTCGTGCTGAAGTTACCCCCTCGCACGGGGCGTTGGAGGGCCCCTCGGGACTTCCTTCACTCGGCACTCGGGTTTTCACTCTCATCCGAAACGTTGGTGCGAACCCCAAGCGGGGTCTGGGAAGCTCCTCGGGGACGCGCTCCCCGCAGGCTCCCCGGCGAGCGCTGCCTGCTGGCCGGCAGCCGGGTGGCTCAGAGGAACCTCTTGGAGGATTTCTGCACCAAAAAGCCGGAGAGATTTTTAACTGCACAAGATCTTGCTGAAACTCCGAGGAGCCTCGCGCCCCGAGCTCTGCCACACCGGCCTCCTCCGGAGCAGCCCCGTCCCCGCGCGGGGATACACCACACGCTCTGGTCTTTGTCTTGGCCTCCATCCCTCGTAGTAAAGTATTGCAAAGGCAACACCGATCCCCTGGGACAAGCATGCGCTCGTGCTGTCATTTCTGTTGCTTTAAACCTGAGTTCACGGCTCACGCACAAGGCACTGAGGCAGCGTGGGTCGGGCTGAGGCCATCTGGGGTGAGGGGGAATTGGACACAAAACACCCCGTCCTTGCACCAACAGGAACAGAAGCTCATGCTGGCATTAAAATGGAAAAACAACCCTGTATTGCACAATGCGGTGCAGCACAACGGGACACACGGAAAGGATTCAGGAGCACAGCAAAAGCCGGGGTCGGCGCAGGGGACCGTCACAGAGGGGACCCACAGGGTCCTGCCTCCCTCACTGGGCTCTGCCCACGCATCTCGCGTCGGGGGTCAGGGTGACAGGGCCACCTAACGGGGCCGGGGCCCCGCGCTGGCCCTCAGGCACGATGGGCGCTGACGCATCCCCTTCCCTCCCCGACCGCGAGGATGCTGCAGGCAGGGTCTGTCCGGGAGGGCTCACGGGGGAGGCAGCTAAGCCACAGCCTCCCACGGTGGGGGGTCCTCCCTGGCAGAGCCCCGCCACGGCCCGGGGTCCCCCTCACTCACCAAAGCAGAACGGAGTTTTCGGCTTCTGTTTCGGCGTGGCGATGCTAACCTGCAACAGAGCAAATTAAAGAAAAAATTAAAGACAATAGTGCAGGCTAACGGCACGCACGAGAGCTGGAAGCTTCCATCCGCACACCCCTGATGGAGGGGAAGCCGGTGTTCCCCGAGCTCCAACCCAGTCCGCACTCCCGGTTCATCCGAGCCCCCGTCGAGCACCGACGCTGCAGCGTGAGCGCGGGGCCGAGGAGCGAGCGCCCGGCCGCTGGCACACCGCAGGCTGCAGCCTCCTTACGCTGCGCCCAGCAGCCGCTCCGGCCGGAGGGGAGGCATCACCTGCCCTCCCCAGCCCTGCAGTTACCCCGGCTGCAAACAAGGAGGAGAGCCGGCCAGCTCATCGGGGAAAACGAACATGGGTGGCGGGCAGGGCCCAATTAGCTCGTCTTCCTCGTGCACCTCCGGGTCGGAGCCCTGCCGCGTGCCACCGCCGCAGCCCGCAGGGCACCGCTCCCCCCCCAGGCTCCGCCGCCCCCGGGAACGGCCGGGCAGGACCCCCAGCAGCGCGGATGCTGGGCCGACGGCCAGCGCGCTCCTCGGGGCGCTGGCGCATCCCCTGCTCACGAGGACGCCGCGGACGGCGCGAGCCCGGGAGCGGCAGCGCAGCTGCGCGAACTCTCGGGAACTGGCCCGTATCGGATGAAACGCAGACCACATGCAGCAACGAACGCGCGGTCCCAGGGGAAGGTCAGCGCGGAGACGGGGCTTTCATCTCCCGCCGTCCCCCCCGGCGCTGGCTGCACTGTAAAGCAAAGAACGGAAAGCTTTCAAAGGCCTTGAAAACGCGAGTTTCTGCTGGACTAACACAGTCACTCTTGTCAGCAATTAAGAAAATTGAGGGAAAATAGCAGTGGTTTCTCCCTAAAGAGTAGGAATCATTTATATAAGAATACTCCTCCCCGGGGCTCCAAGCACAGCATTCATGGAGTATTTATTCTGACAGGCTTCCTCCTTCAGAGCCAGTCTATAATGCTTTAAATATGTTTTCTCAAGCAAACCTCCATTTTTCTGGCGTATTTACAGTTGGTAGTTAAAGCCGCTGGCATAACCCAATCCTGAAGTTTGTGACCAAATGCTGTCCTACAGCAATTTTCATTTAGACTAAAACGTATATAATTTATAAGTGAGGCTCTTTCCGAAATGGGGAAGGCTCAACCTCCCAGCGTTGCTTCATCTGTGCTTAATTTATAAATCATGATTCAGCAGGAACAGAGAGATCTGTCCAATTCTTTATCCGGCTCCAGTACGGAGCTGAGCCCGGCGCGGCGGCCGCAAGCCCCCGCTCCCCCCGGCAGCGGCAGCCGAGGGGCAGCTCGCGGGAAAAGGATGGTGGCACCTCCGCTTGCCGCAGCCATGCTCGCAGCCACGGCTCCGCGCGTTCCAGCTGCCCTCTAAGCACAGGGGAGAGGTACTGGTGCCCCCGAACCCATCGTGAAAGGGACCTTGGGACCGTCTCTACCTCCCCATCTGCACTGGGTCTGATGAGCACCCTCCCGCAGACCTTGGGCTGCGGCGGGAGGCACCGCGCCAGGGTTACGGGGACTGAGTGCCAAAGCGAGAGGGGCACCGCGGTGGGAGCACAAAGCCTGGCTCGGTCCGGTACTGGAGCAGCAACACCGAGCTGACTGCCAGCCCCGCGTCCAGCTCAGGCTGACACCATGCTCCCGTCCCCGCTCAGCCCCGGCCGCCCCGCGTCCTTCCTCCCGGCACAACAGTTCCTCTTCCTCCTGCACCCCGACCTCGCAGCCCGTCCCGTGCCAGTCCACAGAGGAAGGCGAACACCGGTCCCAGCGCTGGGATCAGCCGTGCTGCAGGGATGCTCTCCCCTTCCCACAGCCCCGCGCAGGCTCCCGTCCCAGGGAGGATGGCACGGGCTCGGGCAGGACCAGGACCTCGCCTCGGGTGCTGCCGGGGCGAGCCATCGCCTCTCCCGGGAAGGCCGCACGGATAAGGGGACAACAGGGAGCGTTCATTTTCCCTCTGCCCCACCCCGACATTACCTTGGAGATATAGGTCAGCTGCAGCGATCCGACAGCACCTGCACCGATGGCCAGGTTCTGCAAAACATTTAATGAGCAATGGGAGTTAAATGACAGGGAGAAGGCAAAAGAGGCGAGCCAGGCTGTCATTTAGCGTCGCTGGGGGTCAGGCGGCAAAAGCAACAGCCATGCTGCCGGCCTCGGCCGCTTCCCTCCTCGGTGCACCTGGTTCATCTCGCACCCTACCAGCAGCTGGGACCAGCCACGCTGTGCTGCACCCAAACGCCGTGCCCTCCTCGGTCCCGCTCACCGCCCCGTGCAGCGGCACCTCAGGTGCGAGACGGGCTCCGACTCCCGCCTCGCGTAGCCCAGGAGCAGGAGGCTGTGCTAACACCGGCCAGGCGGCCGCACGCTTCCCCTTCCCCTTTTAACAAGGCAATGCAGAATCTGCTGCAAGATGCTCTTCAGGAAGGCAGGTGCCTCCCCAGCCTACAAGCAGTGCCCGAGCACCGTGGGGTTTCCAGGAGGGTCTTCCTAGAGCTCAGCTTCGGCTTTTGCTCTTTTGAGCTTGACCGCAAGCGCTGGGGCAGCTCCCAGAGACATTGGGCACGACACGCACAGGCTCCATCTCCCCCAGCCGCCCAGCTCCTCATGACACCGCTTCCAAGATGACAAGCATTTCTAGGATAACCTCTTCTCTTGTTATCGCTGTCTCTACACTAAGACACAAGGGAGAGGTAACACCTCCCATGGGCACAGCATTTCTATAGGCTCCTCCAGGCTACCAGTGGCTCCTGGTGGGGTAAGCTGCTGCTGGGGTGCTCCCGGAATCCACAGAAGTCGCGGCGGGGCTGCTCTGCTGGAGCTTGGCCGTGGCTGCACCCAGCCGTGGGAGACCCCCGCAGACAACCAAGGCAGCAGACAGCATCCTCCTTCGGGGACCCGGAGGAGATGCCTCCACCCGGGCAGCCCAGCGGGGAGCCCGAGACGCAGCTGAAGACTCGCTAACGACTTCCAGGGACGTGCCCAGCGCGAAGCTGGGAGCAGCGCGGGAACCTACCTGAGGGTTGTCCATGTACCACAGGAGGCAGTTGGCCTGGGTGTCCAGGATGAAATACCTCCGCAGAAACTTGCCGCAGGTCTCATTTTCTTCAATGTCCAGGAACCCGCAGATACGGTTCTGTCGATCCAAGTACGGCATGCCGGGCTCCTTCTCGCATCACCCTGCGGAGAAGGGACAGGCAGGGAGAGGTGGGTGCTCTGCGCCCGCAGCCCCAGCTCCCCAGGGGAGCTCCTGCTGCACCTACAGCCATCTCAACCCACCACAGCCACAGGCGCTGGGATGCCAGCGCAGTTGCTCAGCCCCCATCTGAGCTCGCAAGAGGGAGAGGGAAGGCACAACCTGCCAGGGCTGACCCAAACGAGCACGTTAGCTGCTTCCCCTTGCTGAAAAATGAGGTGTTTGCATAAAGGCGTTCCTCCCCGCAGAGGTGCATGTGGCTCCCCAGCCCCGAGAGCCACCAACCCCACCGTGTCAGGAAGCTCAAGAGGCGTGAAAGCCCGCACGGCGCTCGGCGGAGGGTCTGGGGCTTCACTCCTCGTCCAGCTCCCCCCTCCGCATCTTGCCCCACGGTCGCCGGCCGAGCTTCCTGCAGGTGCAGTTTCCCAACCTGCCCAAACCTCCTGCTGCCTCTCCCAGGCCTCCCCAGCCCACGGCTTAACACACGGAAAGCAAAGTCAAACAGCCACTGCCGCGCGTTCGCACCACGGGGAAGCTGCCAAACGCAAGCGTCACCCAGCACGCCTTGGCGAGAAGAAGGGGTGCCAACGTGCCGGCCCCGGGCGCAGGGCAGATCAGACCAGCGAGCAGGACCAAAATAGCTCAGCGAGGAACCACAGGACTTTGGAAACCTGGGAGCTGCAGATGGACTCAATCACTGCACGCTGCTGAACAAACGCTCGCCGGCCCGGCTCCGAGCCTGCTCATGGCACAGGGCAGCACCACGGCCACCGGCACATCCCAGGGCAGCGAGAGACCGAGGCCGAGTGACAGCCCTGGGCCCCAAACTGCCTCTGTCACAGCGGCGGTCGCATCCCACCGAGCTGCCCTCCAGAGAGCTCAGCAGCGTGGGACAGCCCCGTGCCACAGCTCGGCCCACCGAGAGAGGACAAAGCAGCCACAAAGGATTTGATGTGAGACACCAGGTCCCTGGGAACCGTAATAAAAAATAACCCCGAAGCGGACTGCGCGCTAGAGAGAGCCCGAGCACACTCCCAGGAAATGGAAAACAATCTGCAACTCCAGCAGAAAATCTGTGCAGCCAGGATGCCGAGTCAGCAGGGAAAACAATGACCCATCGCCGCGGGGCCAAGCCGTGTCACCAGGTCTGCCGCGGGCACGGACCCTCCCCGGCGCTGTCCCCCAGCCGGGGCGAGCCAGGCGGTCACCTCCGAGCTCACCTTGGCCGCAGCAGCTGCAGAGGAGCGGGGCTGGGCTGCGACACCGACCTCCCAGGCAGCCACGGCACAAACCCGCTCTGCAGAAGCGGGGAGAAACGCCGTGCCCAGCCTGCCACAACACGGGCACGGGGCACGACGGCCCTGAGCAGCCAGACTGGAGAGCACGGCAGCCGCGGTGCCCGTAAATAGGCTTTGCTTGCGTCCCCCGTGGGCGCAAGACGCGGGGGAGCCCGAGCATCGCTCTCGGTCACCCCGCAGGAGCAGCAGCAGTCGCTTTGAGTCAGCGGGAGTGGGTGCACGTTGCCACCGCTTTAATTTGGTGGCAGCTCCCACCCACCTTGCACAGCAGAGCTGGCTGCAGAGCCGTGGTGAGGGGAGCCCCTCAGCACCCCTGCAATGGGGCTGCCCCGGCAGGCTGCGTCTCTGCACCGTCACTTCCAGCCCCACGCAGGCAGCGAAAGCAGCACCGAGAGCCGCGGGCGGGCAGGACACGTCCCTCCGCCCGGGCAGAGCCCCCTCGCCACGGCCCGGGTGGACGGGCAGGGACGGAGACAGCGGTTACCGAAAGGACGCGAGCTGAACCTGGTGCGGTTTGTCCAGTAGAAGAGGGGTGACTCACGCAGGTGCCAGAAGCGGAGGCTGCACAAATAAAAGATCTCATGCAGAAAAGGAGGAAATACTATTTTTGAGCTGAATAGCTGCAGTGGAGTGGGGCCCTGAGAGGCAAGTGTTGTGCAAGAGTTGTGGTGCAGCTGCAAAGGTAGAGGTGGCAGAAAACAAGTCAACCTGCTGTTAGGATCTCAGAGTTTATCACCAGCGTCTCAGAGATGGGTATCAGGGCTTTGCTAAGAGGGAAATCATACTGCTTCAGTACAAGAGATGGTTTTAAAACAACACGTTTGCCCTGATGCAAGGGTTATGTGGGCACTTCACATTTTACTGCTTTTTTGTGGGGTTATTTTTGTGGGCGGGGGGAAGCACCCAGAAAGCAGATTCCCCAGTGCCTTCAACCATACCGACATGTTCAGACCAGGCCTCATAAATTACCTCTTCCTCCTGCTGCTAACAAAAGTCCAGAGATTTCTGCTTATGAGAGGGATGAGAAAGCCGAGGTGTGCCGCAGGCAGCCCCGGGACGAGCCCCCAGCCCCTCGGGACACCTCCCGGGACTCCCTACGTTCCCCCCGCCATCCTTAATTAATTTGGGCTCAAAGCCCACAAACCAGCTCAACTCTTCTGTGCGAGCTGCCCTCGGATTGCACTTGGATATGCAAAAAAACCTTTGGACAGAGGAGACTGCAACTGCTCCCGTCTCTGCCCTCCGGACCGGGCTCCCCGCAGCCAGCCAGGCTCCCCGTCCCCTCACACCCCACCGCCTGCGGGACGCAAACCGTCTCTCTCCTTGCAGCCACTGAGAATTGCGCTTTTCCATAGGGAAAGGATAAAAGTAGCACCCCCAGCGTGTGGGTATTTGGTCCCCCCGCTCAGGGACTCCGGGAGGGCTCAGTTTGCACTAACGTTTACTATTTATACAGCACTTCGTAAACTCAAAGTCTAAATATTTTTTTTATGCGAGACCCAAACTTGTGTTTGCTGTAGGAAGGACCGAAGATGAAATCTGAGGGTGAGGATAAGAGGGACCGAAGGTAAGAAGGACCTCACAGAAAACTGGCACCATTTAAAAGTCCGGATAAGTCCCTGAAGGCCTCGCAGCGAGGAGGCACTTCAGCTTCAGAGGACAACCTTCGTGGAAACACGACGGACATCACCCTGGCACTGGGCACGGGCAGCTGCGATTTACAGCCGATGCCCGCACCCAGTTCGTGGAGGCTAATCTGCCGTCCAGCGACGACCTGAACTCCCCAAGCACCGCGCCGCATCAGGCCCTCACGGTCCCTTTTAGGAATTTATGCCGTAATATCCCACCATAATATCAGTCATAATATCCCACCAAGAACAACCACCCTTTTCTAGCTCACTTAATGAGATAACAAGAGGAATTGGGCTAGAGAAGGTTTACAGCAAAAATACCCTCTCGCCTGCCTCCCGAGACACAGGTAAGCGCTTCCCGGGAGGAGGCGGAAGGTGCAGGGCAGCGTCCGAACGGCACCCAAGCCCCTCTCTGCGGTCGCTGCTGGCTCAAAGGCCTCGTGTGCAGCCACACAGCCAGACTTTCCGGGAAGCACCCCCAGGACGCCAGCGCTTCCCCGCGCCGTCACGGCTGCCCGCGCCCTGCTCTGTCCCGCTCCTGGCGCTCGCTGTGCCGCTACAGCCACGGGAGCACGACCACGGAAAGCCACAGCAGGAAAAGCCGACGCAACGGGAGACCTGGCATTCAGAGCATCGCAGCAGCGCTGGCCGGAGGCATCTCCTCAGCCCCTCGCTCCGCAGCACGGCCCGCTGCACCTGCAGGCAGTCGCAGCATCCTCCTCCTCCTCTCTCACGCCTGTCTGTCCCAGCCGCCCCGGTGCCATTTGGGGCGCGGGGTCACCACCCTCATTTCACGAGGGCTCCAAGCCGCGACGCCCGCTGCCCCCGTGCAGCTCCCGGACAGCCCCGGCCGCGCGGGGCGACGGCGGCGAGCGGCAGCGGTTGCCGCAGCGGTTGCAGCAGTACTTCCTTTTACCTGGCCTTGCAAAGGAGTTTCCAGAGTTCGCCCTGCCGACGTCTATCCGGCGGCTGACACACGAGACAGATGGTGTAGGCAGAGCCCAGCAACTAACTCCTGCTAATTCCAGACATTTGCCTTAACGAAGTAATTAACCTGTTGAAAGGCAGGCTGGGAGCAGCGAGGATCCATTTCTTCATCTCACCACAGAAAAACAGGCAGGGGAACGCGCTCCGAAGCGCTGCGGATCCCAAACCATCCCCGCACGTTTGCTACCAACCCCGCAGACCCAGGGATGAAAGCGTGCAGCACCCCCAAATCTCCCACAGGGACCCCGTTCCCAAAACCCCAGGCCACCCCGGCAGGAGCAGCCCTCGCCACCTCCAGCTCCCTCCGTCCCCGCAAGCAACAACGCGCAGAAGGCACTCGCACCGCGGCGGGGAGGCCTCTTCCCACCCACTCCCACGGATGCTTCCAGCCGCTGAGCCGGGAGTTTCTGCCGCATCCCTGGACCCACGGACCGGTCCCACCACGGCTGCCCCCCCTCGGGGCCGGGCCCCCGGCTGCCCGCAGGAACAGCCGCCTCCCAGCGCCGGGGACGGGGGGGACCCGACGCCCCCGGCCGCCCCGACCCCGCGGAAGCCCCTTCGCGGGTGGGGAATCCCACGGGCTGGGTCGGAGGGAGGACGGGGACGGAGCAGCGAGGGGCCCCCCGCCCGCCCCGCGGGGTTCTCGAAGGAACGCCCGAAGGGGAGCGCAGCCCACGGGCGGGACGGCGGCTCCGCGGACACGCGTGGGCCCCGGCACTCACCCCGCGGCGTCCCTGGGCTGCGCCCCCCGCGCATGGCCGGCGGAGCGGGCTGGGGCTGGGGCTGCGGGGCGCACGCCGAGCGGCGGCGGCGGGAGGGGGAGGGGGAGGAGGAGGAGGAGGAGGAGGGCCGGGCGGCGGAGGGGGTGTGCCCCTGGCTCCGCCGTCGCTTTTTTCCGGGTTAATTACGTCTCCCATTAGCAAAGCCGGCCCCGGATGTGAGTGCGGGCCGGGTGGCCCCGGGGGGCGGTGGGTGGCCCCGGGGGGGGGGGCTGCGTGTCCCCCACCCCAAGCACCTGCAGCGGCAACGGCCACCGGCGGGGGGGCGGTGTCCCACCCCGGTCCCCACCCTGAGCCTCGCACCCCCGCCTCCGAGCCCCCCCGCCCAGCCCCGGGCTCGGGTCCTTCCTGGCAAAAGCCCCCCCCCGACTCGACAGAAGACCGCTCGGTAAATCTGCATCCTCCAAACAGCTCCCGCTCCGTCACCGGGATGCTTCGGCAAAGAGTTTCCCAGGCCCATCTCATGAGCTGCCCCTTGGCCCACGGGGGACCCTGGGGACAGCTGCATCCCCGCCGTGTGAAACTGCACCCCCGCGACCCTGACGGAGACCCCACCTGGGACAAGAGCCACGACCGCAGCCTGGGGCGCAGCGCCTGCGCTGCTAGCCGAGATGCTCAAAATAGCGAGGGGATTCTCACGCAAGAGAAGTTTCTAAGGGTAGGTACGCTTCAGTGGTCCTGCTCTACAGTTAGCCCGACACAAAGTCCTGGGCTTCCGAAGCACGTGGGGCATCGTTACTGCTTTGCAAAACCTTTCCCTGCTCCCATGGCCTTGTTATGGCACGTAATAACAAATACAGCCGCGTCTGAGCAAATAGAAGCAAGCAGGTGAGAGCGGTGTGCATCTCGGAGGGTGAATTGCCCCAGCTTTTGCATCCGACTCTGGCCGATCACCACCGGTTTTGTTCATAGTTCAGTTCCAGGTCCTGTCAACCCAGCTACGCCTGTGAGTTCCCCCCCCCCGAGTGGGGGTTTGTGAACGCTTGCACGTTTTCACACCAGCCTGAGGGTGCACCCGGATCTCTGGCTGTGCGCACGCAGGCTCGCAGAGCTCGGAGCCGGCGCTGCAAGCAGGGACGGAGGCCGGAGAGGGCGAGCTCCAGTCCGGACCCTACAAAAACACCGTGGCACCGACAGCGGTGCTGCTGGGAAAGAACAAGCAGCCGGTGGGGTTGGCACCCCACGCTCGCAGGGTGGGAGGCGTAAACCCTGCCGTGTAACGCAGCGGTTACGTCGGGCGTCCAAACCACGGCGCGCCGCTCCCCGAAACACTGCGGGCGCCCTCGCAGCGGGCCAGCAGTGAAATCTGTAAGCAGTTGTTCATGTGCTCCAGCACCTGGGCTCGTACAGCCCTGTGGTTCCTCCTCACCTGAGAAAACTGCAAAAATAAAGCCTGGAGTTAATAACCGATGTTTTGAGCATGCGGACCACCGAAAGCGGTGCAAGTCACTCTTCCCCTTTGTGATGGCCTCGGGGTCCTTGCCACCTCCCTGAACCTCCCGCGCGGTGCCCGGAGGGAAGCTGCTCCTCGTTTTAAAGCCAAGGGCCATCATTCATGTACCGGGCCTGCAGGCGCTGCCTGGTCACCCAGAAAACCTCAGGGTTGCATCAGTCAGTCATTTGTTAGTCAATCGGCTGAGCCCGTCACCTACATCCGAAAGGTCCCTACATGGCTCGGGCCGATTTAGCCACCGAAAGTCGGTGGTGCTCCCACCCGCCCTGGGGATCAGCTCTGCAGGGTCCCCATCTAGGGACGGTCACCAGCTTTGCCGTTCCCGGGCACTGCAAATGACCCCAGCCTCCAGCTTCGTGCCCCTCGCTGCTGGTGTATTGGGGGGGGTCTTCCCTTTTTTCATGTTAAGGCAAGACTCTGGTTTTGAGGATCCAGTGCCATGCCTTTGAAGATCTTTTTCCCCCCCCAGAGCAATTACATGCTGTTCAGCGCTTGCTGTACTAAGTGTTGCTAAGTAAACATATTGCCTCAATCCTGAGCATTTCCTATGGCCTGGGTCATTTTTAGAACAAAGTTTTTTTTCCCCCCCCCTCTTCCATGTTGCAGAAGATTGCCTGAACGCTGTTACTGAAACCATGTGTGTTCGTTTCTGTGTGACAGCCGAAACCACAGTCTGCCACAGCAGAGAGCAGCCTCCAGCCCGTCGCAGAGACAACGCGCCGGGGCACGGCAGCTGAGGGCCCGCTCTCGCCAGGCTCTTACGCACGTGTTGGAGCGTGGCCTCGAATGGAGATGAGCTGCCCAGTTTGGGTCACAGGTCCCGCGGCAGCAGCGCTTGGGAAAGCTGCTGCCAAAGCTCAGGGTGGATTTGGGGAGTAGGAAACGCTCGCTCCCCGCCCCGCGCCCCATGCCACCCAAGGCAGCGTAGGATCCCCGCGGCTGCGCCCTCGGAAAGTCCCTGCTTTCTCTCGGGAGCTGCATCTGGCCCCGAAGCACTTTCTCCCCGCGTGGGCGAAACCGATCCTGGTGCTGCCGGCACCACCGAGGGTGCACAGGGAGCCTTGCTCTCACAGACGCCGTGCAAGCGGTGCTTTCCCAGCATTTTGCACAAGAGGTTTTGGTGGTTTCCCCCCCCCCCCCCCCCCAGAAATTTCCTGTTGGATCCTGACAGGGCTGTTCACCCCATCTGTCCTCATTGAAAGCACAGCATTCAGCGCCATTAAAAAAATGCATCGTCCAGCTTCGTGCTGGCGGCTGCTCCCCTCGCTGCAGCCAGCCGACCGCGGCCACGCATCCCAGGAGCGGCTTCCCTCCCCGGTTTCCCCGTTGGGGCACAGTCCAGCCTAGCCCTGCCAGAAGCTGCAGCCCAAAACGCATCATTTAATAATTACACCAGGAGCAAAGAAGGGATGACCTCCCTCCGCATCTCCTCCTGCCAACACTCCGGGGAGCCCCAGCAGGACCGTGCATAATTGCGAGCCGGTGTACGCAGGGTGACTCTAGCTTGGATGCCTATTTTGCTGTGCAGGACAGAGCGGGGTTTTGGCATTGCCCCTCGGGTACCGTTCAAGGGAAGGATCATCCCTCACTGCAGCCAGGGCGCTGTTCCTCGCACTGCCCATCTCCCCACACACGCGGGCGGCCACAGACCCTAAAGCCCACCCTCGCCCAGCTGCGAACACGGATGGAGCCGGAGCCTGACAGTGCCAAGCACTCCCTGTAGAGCTTTTGAAGGTGCTGTAAGGGAACCAAAACCTGAAGCACGAAAAACCACCAGTTATGGAAATGCAGGCCACAGCAACAGGATTATACTTAGAATAAAAAAAACCACCAAAACAACACACCAAACAGAGAAAACAAGGAGGTTAGAAAAGCAACCTTCCTGCCTCAAAGCAGGGCTGGCGGCTCCACCGGGTGAGGACAGGGCCATGCCCAGGCAAGCTCTGGAAGTCTCAGCGGTGGATACCCACCAGCCTGCTGCAGCACTTGCCCACCCAAACCTGCACTTAAACAGGCTCGGTGTTACCACACGCACACCGAGATGCGGGCATGGCGCAGCAGAGGCAAGATGCAGAGCGTCAGTGCCGGGGTTTCAGCACAGCCTCACCCACACCCACCCGCAACCCTCGTCCATCCCGTGCGTGTCCGCTCCGTCCCGCTGCGCCGCCTGCCTCCCAGCGTGTCTCGCTGGAGCTCTCTAGCCTTGTCCTGCCAACCGCTGTCTCCCCCCCCCCATCTCTGCCCGCTTTGCGAAGACTAAACTGTTCCATAGAGTATTTTTATACCGGGGCATCTCTTGCAGACCTTGTGACTTGCACCAGAGCCTGGATCTGAAGCAGCTCTGTTTTCTACGGGCACAGTCACATGGCAGGTAGTCACACTGCTGCTCTTCCTTTATTTGGCGAGCCTTTCGGTTCTCCTCCCGTATTTTTTTCCAATATATTTTGCTGCTGTAGCCTCTCCAGGGGTGCGAGCAGCCCCTTGAACTCACAGAGACACCCCATGAGCAGACGTAGGGGCATGAGGGGACTCCCAGGGCAGGGCACGTCTCTGCCCCAGGGCCTGTGGAGGTCCCACCAGCACCCGGGGTCCCCCACGTCCTTCGTGTACCCAGGGGAAGGAGCAGGGCCCACAGCAGACAGAATAATCTGCTTTGCAGACATCTCCCCTCTAGTGGCAGCAGCCAAGCATCCCTCTTCGTTGGTGTTAGCCTTCCCAAGACCCGATATCCATGTTCTCCAGGACTTCTGACCCTCTTATCCTCCAGCAGTCACCGAGGTCTCTCTTTCAGTAGCATCCTGCGGCAGGGAGTTCCACGGCTGGATCCGAGCATGCTAAATTATTTCTTTTCTTCTGTTTGAACTTGCTCTTTTCGGTTTCAGTACCTGTTCCCTTTTTTCTTGCGTTATGACTAAGGGAAACTCCCAGCAGATTGCTTTGCTGGAGGAGCAGAGGCTGGGCTTTCAGTCAGCAGTTTGCTGGCTTGCCCTGCATTACATTTCTTGCAGTCAAATTCCCACTCTCCACGCTCCCAGCCATCCTTCTCTCTCCTCCCTTCATCATTCCCCTTTCTTTCCTCCTCATTCACTCGCTTTTACCGTTCTCCCTTACAAAAGCAAGCAGCAGCGAGCCCTCCTGGGGGGTCTTTCTAGCAGAGCTTTAAGCTGTGTGAACACCAGCCGCCCCAGAGCAAGCCCCACATCAACGCTCCCCCCTGCAAACCACGGGACTGGCAGGATTCACCCAGGACCTCGCTGCCCCGAGGGGCCCCTGTGCTCAGGACAGCCCCAAATTGCTGCTGGCCAGCGAGTGCTGAGCTGCGCGGGGGCAGAGGAGCCTCCCCACGCCCAGCCGATTGCTCCTCGGGCGCCTTTCCCTCCGGTGCCAGCGGCCACCGCAGAGCGCTGCCGCTTGCTCGGCTCGGTGCGGATGCTTTCACATTCATAAGCATCATATATTGAAAATAACCGGGAAAGCAGTTTGCTTGCCTGCTGCCTGGCCCTGGATCCCACAGTGCCACCAGGATACCGCCCGCTCTCCGCAAGTCTTGGGAGCTTTGTTCTTATCCCAACGCACAACTGAGTTTCCCACGGGGGAGCTCAGCCGGCCTCCCCCACGTCCTGCCTCCTCCCCAGCCACCCCACACGTTTCATCTCCTCCTTACCTCAACCAGGCACTGCTTTCCTTCTCCTTAGACTGCAAAATCTCCTGGGCCAAGCCCCTGTGCCTGCATCAGACCAGTCCCGGGGGTCTCTGAGCTGCAGGAGGACTCCTATATAAAATCCCACTTTAGCAGGTAGTAACAACGGGCACCTGCGGGACACACCCCGTCCTTAGGGGTTCAAAGGGAAAGCCTGCTGGAAAGAGGAGAAGCCAGATCTCCCGGCAGTGGCGGTGACAGCCAGGGGATGAATTAGTCACCCGAAAGTTTGGTCTCTCTGTGACTGCAGACACGCAGCACTGCTTGTTTGGGGACAAGCCCACCCCACGGTGCAGCGTGGCCGGGGCTCCCTGCGGAGGTGAGGGGGTCCCGATGGACGGCTTCCTCCCACCGAGCAGCTCAAGGAGCTGCACCGAACAGGCTCGGCCAATATTTCACACCAAATATATTTTATAGCCCATCCAGGCCCTTATCTTTCCAGCCACAAGAGGCAAGAAACCACTCCCCACAGCTGGGAATCTCAAGTTAGCACAAAGCAGCCCCAAAGCATCTCTGCTGGGGCAGCGTGCTGGGAAGGGGGGCTCTGCCCCAGCCTCCCAGGGCGCCTGCGCTCGGATGAGCTCCCATTCCCGTAGGGAATCAAATCAGTTTGGTTTGGGCTGTTCTCCAGAGGTTATGGTTTTCCCGTAAATGAGAAGCAGTGGCTGGGAACACGGCTTTCAACTGCAGCGTTTATTTGACTGATGGTGGCTCGGCCTCTCCCATGCTTTAAGCAGAGAAGCAAACCCTCCGGCCACCAACCTGCGCACGTCCCTAGGCTATTGCAGCAAGCAGCTACGCCGGGCCGGCCGCCCCTCGCCCGGGACGCTCACAGCCAGCTCAGCAACAGCTTCCCCGCCAGCGTGGCGGCCAGCAGGCTGGGGAGGTGCAGCGGCGTGGCCCCCCCGCCGTTCCTGGAGCCCCGCGTCGGCCCGTTGCAGTCGTCGCTGAAGCAGCATTGCAGGGTGGCCCCGCCGGAGCCGCTGCGCCGTGCCTGGTCGCAGAAGGATTTGTAGGAGCAAGACTTAATGATGCTGTCTGCAAGGAAAGGCACGCGGTGGTTAGGCACCCCCGGGCACTGGGGCTTCACTCCTCCCCTGCTAAGCTGGGGGAGGAAAGGGGGAAAGCAGAGTCATGTCCCATTGCGTTGCAAATGTGGAACAAAAGGGTCTCCCTGCTGCCCATGGGACTGCCAAGAGAGCCGAGCAGCAGTCCGGTGGCCAAGGGATGTCCCCACGGTCACACTGCTCCAAGTCACCCGGGAGCACATTGCACAGCCCCACTGTGAAACAGTGGCCACGCGTTTATAGCCGCGTGTGAAAATACATATAGCCCAGGCTATGGAGTGAACCCGAGGCGGGAGAGGAGGTTGGTTTTGGGAACCATCTCTGTCCTTCTCGCTGGCCACGCTGCTGCCCTGCAGCCACATGGTTGCACCGAGGGTGGTGAAGCATTTCTGGAGGATGGGAGCAGCACGCCACAAAGAAGGACTTTCCTCATGCCAGGAAAGGGCTGTGAGTTATCTCAGACCAAAAGCCTGTTTCCAAGGACTAAAAACTTGGAAAAAAACAGGTGGCTCATCCCTGCTTCATTGGGACAGGGGGAAGCCAGCTCCTGGTCTGCCCCCCCAAGGTCCTCCCCTTCTCCTTGGCCTCTGGTCCTCCCCTGCCCCTCTGGTCCTTCCCCAGCCCCTCCGGTCCCCCCCAGCACCCCCGGACCCCCGGCCAAGGGACTTACTGGGCGCAGTGATTGTGGAGCAGGCGTCGGCGTACTGGGGGCAGCTGTGGGAGCCCTGCTTGTTGCAGTCGTTCTCGTTGGATGCAACGCATTTGTGGCATTTCAGCGCTTGACCTGCGCAAAGATGGGGAGGAGGAGGAGTGAGAGCGGCGGCGATGCTCCATCCTGGAGCCCCGAGTGCTGTTTGCAGTCTGTGGGTCTCCACAGCCACCGGTGACCCCCAGCACAGGGCAGGGAGTCACGGGCCAGGCTTAGCACTGGTCATTGCTGGGCAGCTCTGCTGGCCGGGAACCGGCAAGGCCGCGGCACGCAGCGGGCTTTGGGGTGGGGGTCCCTCCTGTCCGCACAACGCGTGCGAAACTCTTCCAAGAGTGACTCAAAATGATGAGAGCTAAAGCGGGCAGGCTAGCTCTTCTGAGTCCTTGCTCTGCAAAAACTGCCTGCAACCGAGATTCCTGTAATCTCCTTTACAGTAAAAATAGGTAGAAATACTATTAAAAAAACCCCAAACCCTAAATCTTTGTCTTCTTGTGCCAAATTCCATTTTAACGAGCATTTTCGGGGGGAAGGGAGGATTCAGCTAAACCACGGCAGCAGATTTTGTGCATTTGTGTGGCTTCAAACTACGGCAGCTCCCCCGTGCAAGGTGTTGCACAGAAAGCGCACCCCGAGGGCGCTGCCCGGGGGACGCAGTGCGGTGACGGGCAGCAAAGTGCCGGGCAGGCGCGTGCCTGTCGGGAAGGACGAATCATCTCCAAATTGTCCTCAAAGGAGGCCACGGGCATGTCAGAGAATAACCAGCCCCTCGCCTGCGCCGGCACTCTGTGCGTCAGAGCTGATAATAGGGACGAGAGCTGTTTGACCCTTCAGGAGAGGAAAATGCACAACTGCCAGAGGTCCCAGCTCAGTTTAGGAACCAGCTGAGCAAATGTGAAAGTGTTATTATCATTTTATGACAGTAAGAGACTTTAAATAACAGCGCTGTTTCAAATATCTGCAGACGAAGCACCACCCTCCCCCAAAAAAACCCAAACCTGAAGATCTTGCTCCCGCCTGAACTTATGAATACTTGATTTTGATGGTGATGGTTAAATTATCACTGATGTTGGGACTAAAATTTGTATCTGCTTTGCTGGCTGAGCAGAGCCCTCTCGTGGCAAGTGGGGCCCAGCTCCTGGGCAGCAGGGTGGATCTTGCAGGAGGCCACAGCTCCCACCTTCATCTCCTGGGAAAGGAGAAAACCCATGTCTGGGGGAAACTGGGATTTCATGGGGCCAAATGCCAGTAAACGGCTGCCATCAACCCACACAGACCCCAGCTTCCACAGTGGGATTGCTTATCTCGCACTTCTGCTTTGTGGGTCTTTGCAGCACGGTACAACCTTTCGTTTACCCGTAGCTAAAAACACCGTTGTGGTTCAGCTTCTCCTGCTGCAAAGATCCTGAAACCGTCCCGACCTGGCCACGCTTCATGGCATTGCTCTGAGCAGCACGACCGCCTTCCCGCCTTTTAAGATGGCTTTTTGTGATTTTGCCTTTGAGGAACCAAGTTTTAGCTGGGAAACACGGCTCTAGCAATGAGAAGCTGCGTTTCTTTGGCTCAGGTACCTCCTGGGCTCCATCACAGATGGAGACCGTGAGGCTCCGCTGGGCACCGCACGCCTGTGCTTTGTGCAAGCGGCAGAGGAGAGGGCGAGGGGCCGGGTGCTCCTCTGGGTACTCCTAGGAGGAGAAAGCCACCCCCGACCTCCCCAAAAGGCCGTTTTTCTGCAGGGATGGGAGCAGCGTCGGGCAGGGCACAGCAGGCTCGCGCGAGCCTGGCAGAGACGGGGCAGCCAGCAAGCAGAAGAGCAGCTACAGCGATTTACCCCGCCTTGAGCTACGGGACACTTACTTTGTCCAGCCAGGGATGTGATGATGGCCAGGGCCAGGAGGGTCTTCAGGGTGGACATTTTCAGCAGTGTGCAGCACGGGGCGCGTAGCCTCTGTTTTGTCTTAAGGTCTTACAGCTAATCTACTTGGGTGATTGGATCACCGGGCTGGGGATAACACACTTACTGCAGCCCCTGGCTAATGCCATCTTAGCAGGAGAGGACAGGACGCGGCTCCCCAAGGGCACGGGCTGGTCCAGGGCATGGGAGCAGGGCAGAGCACCGGCCCAGTGCCGGTGGAGGTAGCCGGACCTGCCCACGCTCACCGGGCTGGGCTCTGCTCCGTGTCCCACCGGTGCCTGCTTTGGGAACGCTCTCCATCTCCGGACATGTTACCTTGGTTGGCTTTCTTGTCCAAGCCCATCTGCTCCATCCAGAGAATAACCCCTTTCTTGCTGTTCGCAGCAGCTGAGTTGGGGAAAAAGCCTTCAAAGTTTCCAACCCACCCAAAAGAGAAGTGCAAGAGAACGACTGAAAACCCGTATGGGGCTGGGAGCCCAGCGGAGCCGTCCCTGCGCTCGCCTACTCCCCAGCCCTCAGCGGGCAGGGCCGTCTCCATCCTTACAGAGGGATTTACCCAAGGCCACGAAAGGTATCGGGGTCAGCGCGGGGATTAAGCCAAGCCCCGCTGCCCAACGTCTCCCCGCTGCCCTCGGCTCTTCCTCCTGGCCGAGCCCGCCCGTGGCTGCACCGCGGTCCCGTGGAACCCGCCGGCTGCGGCACTGCGGCGTGGTAAGCGTCGACGGGGCATCAAAGCTGTCTCGGGTCTGAACTTCATAGTTTATGAACACAGATTTCAGGAACAGATGATAACCATGCTTATTTGAAACCAACTGCATTATCAACCACATTAGTAAAGCCGTGGCAGAACACGGCCCTTTGTGGAAGATAAAGCCAACTCCTCCAAAAACCCTCCCCCGACCTTACAAACACCAAGAAAGCTTTCAAGAGTGATAAAGACAATTTTTATTCAGGCAATGAAATATGGAAAAAAATATATTAGTAATCATTATAATAATCTCATTTGTGTGAGTATAACTCTTACAAATATTTACCTGACATATAAAAGGGAAATTATGGTACATATAAAATTGGTGGTGATGGCAGTTACATACATGGTACAAAGCGGTCGGTAGTAGTCAATGCAGAGAAAGTTCCTGCCTCTGGAGGGACGGGTGGAAGCAATCCGCGGTCGGGGTGGTTACTCGTTGGCACTTCACTGTAGACAGAGATCTGCTGGCAAATGCACACTTGCAAACAGCAACACTAGTGGCTTGCGGGCAGGCACCTGCCGCTGCCAGAAAGGGATATTTAAACTCTACGGCAAGAAAAAAAGACGACAAACACAACCGGGCTGCGATCCCGATGCACGGCTACCTGCAGGGTCTCCCTGGTTACGTATCTCAGCTGGAAGAGCGGGGCGGCGTTTGAATGCCCTCGTCTTTAAAAGCTGGGCGAGGGAGCCGCTGCGCACCCCTCCTGCCGCCGGCTCCCGCTCTGCCCCCACGCCGTCGGTTAGCCAGCGCCGGCGTCGCGCCGCTGCGGCCTCGCCGAGCGGGAGCTCCGGGGCCGAGCCAGCCCCGGCCGCAGCACTGCTGCCGGCTCCGCACGCCGGAGCGGCACACGAGATGCAACAGTCCTGCCCATTTACAGTTACAAACACACGCCTTCTATTATATATAAACTATAACCATTATATATATATTTATATATACGTAACTATAACCATATTATAGTTAATCAATCATTCCTTAGGAATCTTCTTTGCCCAGACTGGAAGTGCATGCTGACAGGCACAGGAACGCGACAGCGCTGGGGTGAGAGAGGCGGCCAAAGTGGGACCGGGGGACGGCAGGGAGCAGCGGCGGGGAGGATGCTGCCAGGGCGGGTTACTGCGGCGGGAGCCGCTCTCCGCAGCCCGCCGGGCCTTCCAGGCAGCCCCTCTTTGCCCGAAGGGGGAAGACTGCAGTGTTGACCGTGCCGTATGTGGGCTGGGATTCTGGGTCGGTGCTGAGAGCGGTGAAATCCAAGCTGCTGCGATTATCTGCCGCCTCTGGGGCCAGAACACCACCCCTGAAGAGAGACCGAGCTCAAACACGCTCAGGTCAGGCTCCCAGCGAGCCCGACGCCCCTCACCGGCTGCTGTGCTCCTCGGAGCTGAGCCCTGGCCCAGGCACGGTTTAGCATCCCCACTGGCCGCAGCAAACACAGAAACCGAATTCCATCCCTTCGGGCAAAGCGGGAAGTAAACATTCACACCGATGACCTGGGGCATTTATACCTCCCGTACAGCCAGCACCGGGCAGCGTGGCCCCCAGCGCAGAGCACGGGGCTGAGGGCTGCCCGCGACCTGCGGTGCCGACCTGGGACCTGCCCCCCGCGCTTCGGCTCCATCAGCCTCGTGCCGGGACCTCGGGCACCGCTACAAGCGCGACGGCGAACCTGCGTGCCAAACCAGCAACTAGCCCCGAACTGACTTTTTACGAGCACCAACAGCTTGTGCAATGCCGCTCTGGTGACCTGCTCCCTTCGATTTCTGAACGGTTGCAAAGAGAAAAACCCAGCTCCCAAAGAAATCCCGGGGTCTCAAGGGTTTTAATGTATCTGCGCAGACCCCGAGAAGGTCCAAAGGTGCAGCACCTTCCAGGGGTCACTCCCTGCTGTCACCAGCGCCCTGCCGAAGCCCAGCGCACCGCAGCCTGGAAAGGATCACTCGCATCCAGGCAGGAAAGCTGTTCTGGAGCGGGACACATGTAAGAGGAGGAGGAGAGGGGTGCTAGTCTGCAAAACCCAAAACGCTGATGAAATGGAGGGAAGGGGAGCCACGCTCCGGTGGGCTGGGGCCGGCGTTTTGACTCCCCGAACAGAAATAGTCCTCATAGATCATCTGACAGAGGCTTTTCTACCAGCCCACGAGAGGGATGTGTGGAGAGGGCAAAAGAAAAAAAAAAAAAAGGGAAAAAAAAAGGTTTTTTCCTTTCTGTCAGCTGCACAAAGGGGTGAATATTCAGCACGCAGCTGCACAGCTCCGAGCGGTATCGGCTTCCCACTGCACAGCTACCAGCCCGTTCACTGGTCTAACTGGGAGCACAGTGAACAGGCCTGGACTCTGCGTGCCAGGGCAGGCTGCTGGCATCTTTGTCTGCTTAAGCGTATAATAAATTCTCTCTATACATAATATAACTAATAAAATATATATCAGGTGTATGGCTCTGATTTAAACAGATGTTTGCACTGCACGCTCAACACAGGGAATTAGAAAATAGAAGGGAAACAGCTCGATTCTTTTACAAAAAGGTAGCAGCAAAAAGGTTTACGAAAGTCTTAGGCTGGGTAGGAAGCAGCCCGAACAGCACATATTTCCCTTATATGATGCTTTACAACTTCGAGGTTCAAGGCGATAGTAGAGAATCCTCCATCACTACAGCTATTGCCCGATTCCATCCATCTGCCTTCTGCGGGACGGGCTGGTTCTGCGCTGACCCCGGGGGGCAGCGCCCACGGCGCGCCCCGGCCCACGGCACGCCCCGGCCCACGGCACCAGTTCCCGCTCGCGGACGCCGAGCGCCGCGGCCAGGAAAACGCGCCGCTGCGCAGCGTGCGTGGCGGCAAAACTCAGCGGGCGAGGCTGGCTCGTGCAACGGCGTTACCAGGAGGGATGCATGGGATCTACACAGGGATTTAAATGCACCGTATCACCCCAGAGCCCCCTGGTTCCCAGCACAGGGCAAAGGCAACCTCAGCAATTCTGCTGGAGCATGGCCTGTCCAGAAAAGTAAACACCTCTGAAATACAGCAGGCAGCTTGCCTGCATGGAAAGTCAGATTTTGGGCTGCATCCAGACAGATTTGAAAGTCTATTTTACTGCTGTCTGGATCTGCCTTTGCCTGTAAAGGCTGGCTTTTGTTTGGTTCTTTTAATATTCAGTGCTGTAAGGGCATTTTTGACAGCAGCACAAGACCCAGGGCAGTACTGCACTCCTCCTTGCCTTTCTGTACTGGCTGGGGAAAAGAGCCTTATGTCAGCAGAATCACAAAGTAGTTCAGGGTTTGCTTCCCTCCTCCTGCAACATCCAAAGTGGGCAACTAACTCGCTACGGCATGGGGAGCCAACAGCAAGGGGCTTGGCTTTGTGCATTTTAAAGGAGACTAGAAACCCCATGTTAACAGGCCTCAGGAGATGCCAGGGCTGTGGGCAGGGCGGCCACGGGGAGGACGGATGGATAAGTCCCAGCTCTCCAGGACCAACATCTCCCCCGTTTCTCAAACACCTCTTGGCCGCAGAAGCCTCCTGCAGTCCTCTTGGCCGGGCTCTCCTTTGAGAGAACTTAAGTTACGACTGGTTAAGCGGCCGTATCCATGCTCCTGGGGGAACGAGACGTGTAGCAGGACTGTGCCTGACTGGAAGAAGTCAGCAGAGAGCCCGAGTGCTCATAAATGCTAATAAAGTGCACAAATGCAGACGTCAGCTTCCCTCCTCCGAGGCTGGCATGGCCAGGGACAAGGACTGTGCTGTGTATCACCCATGTACCAGAGACCAGGACCAGCCCCTCGAATACCAGTGCCTCTCCCAAAACCGATCGATCTACTGGGAGGCTGCTTCAGCCAGGGGATCCACGCCGGCGGCCCCAAACCACCTGCGGCGGGTGCCTGGGGTCCCTGAGCCCCTTGGCTGCCTCCCCACCCATGCACCCACGTGCCAGGTCCCCTTCCCCGGTGCAAGGGCCGGCGGCTCCAACCCTGGCATCGCCCACGTCCTGGCGCAGGACCTGTGCAACGGAGCACGCGAGGACAGTAAGTGACAGAGCGCGTAGGGGCACGGCTAGACCCACCCCGGCCGAGGGGGACAGAGCCCGGGGTGTCACCTCCCAGCTGAGAGGTGGCATCCGTGCAGACAGACGGCGTGGTGGCCGCTTGCTGCTGACCCCAGGAGGGACACGCGCGCCCAGCCTGGTCGCAGGGAACCCAGCCCCAGAGCCCTTGGGAAACAGAAACAGGGACAGTGTGGGGACCGGCTCTGCACGGGGGGCCGCGGGGTCCGGCAGCCAAGCGGGCAGGCAGCTGGACATGTGTGCTTCTCTGCTGGGGGGGTCCTGGGTAATAAGGCAAGGTGCTTGACGTTACGAGAAAAGCAGCCAAGTGCAGAGTGCTGGACAAGGGGCGGTGAGACTCAGTCTGTCTTTCCCAGCTTCGCTATCAGCTCGTCACAGATCTTGGTCAGCTCCTCAATCTCCTGGTTCTGGAAGAAAAGCAGACCTTGAGGACCCCCGCGGCGGCACAGATGGGGGATAACGCTCGGGCCCATCTGCCACTGAGCCAGCTCCTACACCTGCCCCTGCGAAAGCTCCTCCACGCAGCATGCAGGTACCGCAGGGACCCCCGGGCTCACCCCTCCTCATCCCCAACAGAGCCCGGTGCTGCACGCAGACCCACAGCTGCCCAGCTGCAGCCCACCGCGCTCCGCTCAGCCCAGGCGACTGCCAGCGGGCACACATGAGCAAGCTCTGCCCATGCTGCAAGACAGCCAAACCCATGCCAGTCCTGAACCGGCAGCCACGTCACTGCCTGCAGCCTGGCAGAGCCTGCATCCCCTTCCTTGCGAGAGGACCCAGGATGCTCAGGGCAGCAAAACGGTACCCTGGAAATCCAGAGCAAAGCCAGCGCAGCTCCCAGGGTGGGTGCGTTACCTTCTGCTGGAGCGCTCTCTCCAGGGACTCCACCTTCATCTGCTCCTTGCGCAGCCCGGCGTGCAGCGCCGCGCTCTCGGCTTTGGCCTTCGTGCGCACCTGGGCGATCTCCTCGTTGGCTCTGCGGTGGGGTTTGGAGAGAAGGGGATGGCGGTCACGTCTTTGGGTGCAAGCAGGGGCACCGCGGCACAACGTTAGACCGTGAGGCATCGGCAGAGCCTGGCTCCTGCTTGCCTGGATGCATCAGAGGTGGTTTTCCCATATGGAAAACCTGCATGAAATGGGATTCATTCAGCTCCTCCAAACTCCTGTATGGAAACTCTCCTTTCCAGAGCAAAGCTAAACCAGTTCCTCACCCACCGCCCTCGGGGCTACGGTGTGTTGGTGAGCTACTGCTCATCAGCTGAGCCTGGGTAGCTGTGCCACCCCTTCACACACCGCAAACGTGAGCCCTCTGAAACGTGGGAACTTGTTAAGCGACTGTAAATAGACTGCGAACCTCGGTTTCTCCATTAAAAAAAACTAAGCAGAGATCAGAGAAGCCATTCAGGGATTTGTGCTGGCTTACTTACAGCCATTTTAAGTCACTTGAGCCTGAGGCTGTAAAAGGCAGCTTTTCACATCAATAAGCTCCTGCCTTCCAACCTCAGGAAAGCCAAATGGAGACACTGCCCTACAAGGTCTTTAAGCACCCAGAAAGCTCCTCGGCACGCCCAGCAGTCTCGTCCATCACCTTACTTGTCTAATTTTTCTTCTGCATGGACTTTCAGGGCCTGATACCGCTGCTCTTCTTGCTTGACCCGGGTTAAGTAATCTTGAGCACACTTCTTCAGAGCTTCTTCGTTCTGGAAAAAAAAATACATCCATCTGCATTGGGACTGAGCACAGAGATGTTGCTCTGATGGGATGATATATCCTGTTCTGAGTGTAAAATTAAAAGGCTTTAAAGAGAATCAGCTTCTCCCTTATGCTGGAGCCCCTTATCCAGCTCAGCAGCATGGAAAAAACAGCGTGTAGATGGAGACAGGCTTTCCTGGGGCACGCTGCCCTGGCACCAGCTCTGCCCAGGGCGCGATGCTCCGCCGGAGAGCGCCGGGGAGGAGCGCGGAGAAGAGCCGGAGAACCGGGCTCCCCGCAACGGCTTCCCCTGGCATGTGAAAGACTCTTTGCTCGTTTATCAGAAAGCGGGCAGAGGAAAGCAAGCGAGCGGTCCCCCGAGCAAGGGCCGGGGCATTTGAAGCAGCGCTGCGTGGGACGGGAGAGCCACGGTGCTGCAGCACGGGGCAAGGTGGGGGCAATGCTGCACGGGAGCTCTGCGCCCAGGGACCAGGGCTGCAGGGAGGAGAGGAAACCAAGGTAAGGACCTTCTTAAAGCCTTCTAGGACGCCCTTCAGGTTTTCGTATCTCCTGAAGAGATCCGACAGGGACCTCTCCACTGAGTTTAGGTCTGCCAGAGCCTGGTCTTTTTCCATCGTGAGCTGCTGCAGGTTCTTCTGAGACGTCATGTTTGTCCTCTGCTCATCCTCTGTGACGGAGAATAAACAGCAGGGACACGGTGACTCGGGGGGGGACGGCTGCGGCAGCCAGCTCCCTGCCCCGCGGGCCCGGCCAGGCGACGGCACCTTACCTATCATCTGCGCAATGGTCTTCTCATACTCAGCCACTATTTTCCTGAAAGGGAGAAAAAAAAACAGGTAAGAAGCAGCAGTTTTTTGCAGACACACACCTACAGCTCTGCTGCCAGCAAACTGCCCCGGGATCATCCCTTCCCCACGCCACAAAGGCGGCCCGAGCAGCAGCCTGTCTGCAGAGCCCCAGCTGTTGATGCTGCAACTCCCACCATCGCTCCCCTACGCTAAGACCTCCCTCCAGCCGCGGCCGCTCGGGCCGGCGCAGCTAATGGGATTTTATTCCTGCGACAAAGAAACCAGCAGGCTCAGCACAGCACAAGCACAAAGAGTACACATCTCCTAACATATCCCACCCCGATGATGACGAGCCGTGTCATCCCATTACAGCCCCGCCAACCCACCTCCCAATGGGGAACGCACACAGCGCCGCACCGTGCAGGGGAGCGGGCAGGCGAAGGTGCGAGGAGAAGGCTTTTACCTCATCTCTATGGCTTTTACCTCATCTCTAAGACTTCCTGGCGGCTCTCTTCGTATTTCTTCTTCCACTCGTTTGCTTCGATCTCCTTCGTGATTATCTAGGTTGCAGCAGACACAGGACGCTCGGGATGCGCTCGGGGTGGTTTCCCTTGCTGCCCCAGGCCTGCGACGCGCTGGGGACCAGAGCTGCCCCCGCTCCCCCCCGCAGCGCCAGCCAGGATGGGGTCCGGCGAGGGGCAGCCCCGGGGTGGCTGCCACGCTGGGGTACGCCCCGGGAGGACAGGGTCCCCGCTCATTACCTCCTCTCTGATGAGCGTGAGCACGGCCGTCTTCTCTGATTCACTGAGGCAGATGCCGTCCAGGGGACTCTCGCTCCTGCTCACGCTGGTGATGGCTGCGGGGGACTTGTCCATGGAGCACAGCCCGGGATTGCCCTGGGGGGAATTACCCAGCTGGGATGCTGCCTGGGTTTTCTTTCCACCCTGCCTCTCCTGTTTGGGGTGCTCTCCCCCATTTTATCAGCCTCTATTCAGGCACCAAACCTCCCTACCTGCACACACTGACAGCTCAGCGCCTGGTATCAGAGACACCCGGCAGAGCCCATATGGGGATTTTAGTGCACTTTCTGCCCAGTCCCTTACTGGGAGCTGGGGCTGCCGCTGTAGGACACCCACAGGCTGCCCTGGGGCTTGGCATCCCAAAGGGGAGACAGAGCAGGGGCCCATTTTGGACGGAGGAGACCCAGCTCTGAGCAGAGATGTGCTCACGCCCGACATCCCTTCACTTTCCCCATGGCTGGTTTCAAACTATCTGTCTCCAGCCTGGAGGATCTTTGCTGACCGTGAGCTATGCACAGGGGGTCTGCCAGGGTCTGGGTCGCCTGTCTCCATCACCTCCGGGTCAGGGGGAGATGTCGCTGCAGCCGATGCACCCAAATTGCTGCCAGCAGCTGCAGGGACATTTGCTGGGCCGTGCTGATCGCCCTGAATGCAGAAGGGAGCTGGTGGGGGAGAACAGCCTTCACCTCCCTGCAGAGCAGGGTCTGGCTGGCCCAGCTCTGAGGCTGCTCCCACTCTCCTTCCCGAGGGACAGCCCCACTCATCCCACAGTGCCCCAGCTGGCTGGGAGAGCTCCGAAATCGGAGACGCTCGCGCAGGGCCCCTGGCACCCTCCTCTTTCCATTACGGGTGCTCCTCCAAGGGACGAGGTGGTGGTACCCCCATTGCTCACTGCTTTCTCCCCAGAGCCCAGCTCCTTTCCACCAGTGCTGCAGCCGCAGGGCCCAAACTGGGGGGAGAGCTCAGCCCCGTGACCCAGGCGCCGAGTCCTGCCTGGACGCCGGCCCCACCTCGGGGGGGTCCTGCAGCCTGAAAGGCCTCCAGAAAAGCATTCCTTCAAGCCGAGGCTTACACCACCGCCTGTTCCTCCTTTTATCATCCCAGCCGAAGTGACAGCCCCGCGCAGCCATCTCCTTGGGAACCAGCTGCCAGGCCATAAATAGAGAAGTGCTTTGGAGGAAGCAGGCTGCTTTTGCCGTGTTTTGGAAACGAGAGCACTAAAGCACTTCTCTCCCCCCCTCCTCCCCTGCGCTTTGACTGCTGCCCAGCTTCAAGCACGACCGAGCCCTTCACAGGCTCTCACAGCTCTGCTGCCCGTAGCAGCGGGCAAGCGACGGCCGGTGGCAGAAGCCACCCCCGGGTGCAGGTTTGCATCCAGGCAGCCTAACACTGGGGAGGTTCAGCCCCGTGTGGTTTTGGCAGCAGCCTCCCCCAGCATCTCCCAAAAGCAGGCGCGCACCTGAACGCCTGCAAGCACCTCTGCCCGCTGCCGGCCCCACGGCAAATCCTCCCACGCTGGGGCTCTGGGATGACCCCGGCTCGTCTGCAGGAGCAGAGTCTGCCCACGCTCTCCCCAGCACCAAACAAAAGGTTCACTTTGCCTAATGTCCTTGTGGGGCTTAGCATGGTTAAATCTGTCTCAGAGAAGCTAATTTTGCTGATGTTGCTAATCTCATTGTCATCTGCTTGCCACCCCGAGCAGCTTTGGCCAGGGGTGGCTAAGCTGGCATGGGGTCCCCCCTGCAGCGGAGGGGTCTCGGGGCCACTCCGATGGCTCCCCGGGGCACATTGGGGTGCCCCTGTGCAGATGTGCCGCTGCCGGGGTGCCAGGGTCACTGGTGGCTGCAGAGCCAGGGCTGTTTTCATTAATCCCCGTCTCTGCTGTCAGCTGCCTTCCTGAAAGCAGCGTTTGAGGACCCCCTGTAGAAGGCACAGGCACCAACCAGCCATCAGGGCCAGCCCTGGACCCCTCCACGTGAGAGACAGCCCGTCCTGCGGCTCTCCCTTCCCTTGATCTCCTCTGCCCTTTCACTGTCATTCAGCCACTTCCAAATGCAGCGTTTGCTCTCGTTGCCCTCCCACGGCCGCAGCCCTGGCTCCCCACCAGCCCTGCTCCATCCCCGGCATCTCTCCCTCCCACCCACGAGCAGCAGCGCCCACCCGGGAGGGAGCCGTCCTCTGCCAGGCTCCTCCTGGCCTGCTGGGAAATCACCGCTATTTTTATCAAGTCCCTGCGTGGGCTTTTCAAGAATTTGAGCTCCCAAAGAAACTCCTTTTGGTAGCATTTCTGGGATTAGCAGCAACATTTGCTGCAGCTTCCCCCAGGCAGCGTCTGGGATGCAGGAGATCAGCCCTCCCGCAGCCCCGCCGCCCTGCCGAGCCCCACGCCAGCGCCCGCGCAGCCGCCCAGAGCCTCCCTGCAGGCGAGGGAGGAGGAAGCAAGGGGCACTCACGGGGAAGATGCCAGGCCCATCCTTTTCCATCTGCTTGGAGATCTCCTTTTCAAAGCCTAAAGACAAGGAAACACAACCTTTTAGCTACCTGGAAACAAAATCCTGGTGGCACATGCAGATTTGCTGGGATGCAGAGGGGTACCCCGGAGTCTCTACGTCCCTTGAGCTTCCCCTCCCAAAAGGCTTCTTTGCCCCCAGCTCCTGCCCCTGCAGGGGGATGCACCCTGCATCCCTGCCCCATCTCCTGCCCTCGCAGGGAGGATGCACCCTGCATCCCTGCCCCAGCTCGTGCTCTAGCAGGGAGGATGCACCCTGCATCCCTGCCCCGTCTCCTGCCCTCGCAGGGAGGATGCACCCTGCATCCCTGCCCCGTCTCCTGCCCTCGCAGGGAGGATGCACCCTGCATCCCTGCCCCGTCTCCTGCCCTCGCAGGGAGGATGCACCCTGCATCCCTGCCCCGTCTCCTGCCCTCGCAGGGAGGATGCACCCTGCATCCCTGCCCCGTCTCCTGCCCTCGCAGGGAGGATGCACCCTGCATCCCTGCCCCGTCTCCTGCCCTCGCAGGGAGGATGCACCCTGCATCCCTGCCCCGGCTCCTGCCCTCGCAGGGAGGATGCACCCTGCATCCCTGTCCTGGCTCCTGCCCCTGCAGGGAGGATGCACCCTGCATCCCTGTCCCGGCTCCTGCCCCTGCAGGGAGGATGCACCCTGCATCCCTGCCCTGGCTCCTGCCCTCGCAGGGAGGATGCACCCTGCATCCCTGTCCTGGCTCCTGCCCCTGCAGGGAGGATGCACCCTGCATCCCTGTCCCGGCTCCTGCCCCTGCAGGGAGGATGCACCCTGCATCCCTGCCCTGGCTCCTGCCCTCGCAGGGAGGATGCACCCTGCATCCCTGCCCCGTCTCCTGCCCTCGCAGGGAGGATGCACCCTGCATCCCTGTCCCGGCTCCTGCCCCTGCAGGGAGGATGCACCCTGCATCCCTGCCCTGGCTCCTGCCCTCGCAGGGAGGATGCACCCTGCATCCCTGTCCCGGCTCCTGCCCCTGCAGGGAGGATGCACCCTGCATCCCTGCCAGCCTCTCCTCCTGCACTCCCTGGAAACCAACACTCCCCTCTGGTGGCAGTTCAGCCCTGTGCCTGTGTCCCCACAGCTGCCACCCACACCAGCCATTCCCCAGGACCGCGGGGGGCCGAGAAGGAGGAATGAAGCTGCACGGGTCATTTTGCACTTTGCTGGCCGGCATGGGCAGGATGCATCCCTGGGATGAAGCCCAGCTGCTCGGGCCACTCCGAATAGCACAAGCCTCAGCCCGCGCCAACTGGTCCCAACGCCCTCCAAAGGAGCGGCCGCATGGCCCCTGCTATTCTTAACAGCAGTGGAGAGGAGATAAAAGCCGTCTCCTCCCGCCTGCAGCACACGGGACACCCTGCCATCTCACATAGCCTGGGAGATAATTTATGAACCTCACTCAAACAACTGCAGACATGACTGGCTACTCACATGTTAACTGGGCAGAGAAAAGAAGTATTGCTAGAGCCCAGCTAGGAAAGGAAGGAGGCAACATAATGCTTGTGACTGCAGATTTCCTCGTGTTTCCCCCTGTTTATCCCCGTGCCCTGGTCAGCGGCTGCTTGCCACAGCTCACAGCACCATCCCCGCAGCCAGCACCGAGCCTGCGCACCCCTGCCTGGCCCTCTGAGACAAGCAGCAATGAGTAAAACCTCCCAGCCTCTCTGCTGACCATCACATTTTTCCTCCCTGTAGAGACAAAGGACTGTTTTCCTCTCTCGAGAGCCTGCAGCTCTGCACAGCATTCAGGAGAAATGATTAATGCACAGGGGAGAGCTGCAAACCTTCCGTGAGGCGACTTCTCCTGCCTGCACCTGCAACTTTGCTATTGATTAAATGCCATGTTGCCTGGCTTTTAATTATTTTTTAATGGATTGGTCAGAGAGGCTAATTACATAGGAGACTGACAGCAAAACGCCACCAAGAGCAGTAGCAGAGGTCTTCTGTAGCGACATGGAGATCAGCCCTTGTGCCAGGACACCGAGTCCCGGCAGCTCTGCTCCTGGCCCAGGCTTTGAGCAGAGCACCCTGCAACCCGGGAGGCAGGGCGCGTGCATCGGGAGCGTCCCAGCTCGGCCCGCGTCCCAGCTCGCCGCTGAACACTGGTTTCAGGAGGGAAATAGTGCAGATAAGCAGTGGGAGGTTTCATTATAACTTGCGGCAGCCTTTAGCCCTGGCAGCGTAAATAAACTGTGATGAAGCCGCGTTGCCTCAGCAGCACCAATTCATTGCCAGAGGCTGCAGCGATTGCCTGGGTGCATGCACGGCGTGTCTCCAGAGCCAGAGGCAGCGGGGATGCTCCTTACCTGCCTCCGTGCCGTGCTTCGCCGCCGGCACGGGAACGTTCGAGCACTCAAAGTACTCCAGGTCATCTTCTGGCTCACTCTTCTTCTCCAGGCTGGCCGGTTTCTGCGCGGAGGTGGTGGAGGCCAACTTCTCCTCATCAGTGGCATGCCCATCCCGATTTGCAATATCTGGGATTTCGGAGATCAGCGCTCCTTCATCCTGCAGGATCAAGGCATGCAGTTAAGCAGGGCTGAGCTAATCCATGGGGATCAGGCAACCAGGCTGCCTGGACAGTCCGTGGAAAGCATGGGAGGCTTAGCAGCCACCGACAAGCTGCTCCCCACCAGCTCCTTGGCAGGTTTTGGCAGAAGGAAACACATGGTGCTGGGGACAGAAGCAATTAAAAAGCAAAATCCGTTAACCCGACCGCAGAGCTCGGTGCTTTGCTCCAGCCCACACTGGGGACAGGGCTCAGATACTGCACACGCGTGGTCCCTAATGAACCACGTGGAAAACAGGGAGCGTTTCCCGGCCAGGACACCCCCGCTAAGGGACCGGCTCAGCCTGGGGGTGAGCACCAAGCACAGCCCTCCTCCCTCCCATCCCACCACAAACCGCCCACGGGGAAGATGTTCTCCCCGCCGCCGGGAGCTGCTGCTTCCAGGGAACCGGCCCTTTGCTCAGGCGTTGCTGCAGGCACACGCCAGCCCGAAGCTCAGCTCTCCGCCATCCAGGCCATCCCAGCATCCTGCACCCCGCCAGCAGCTCCCGGGGTCGGATCGCACGTACCTGAGCGCAAACGTCCAGGACCAGGGACTGCGTCTCGTACTGCTTCACCTTGCAGCCGCTCCTGCAGGGGAGAGAGAAGCGGCCGGCTGAGGCGCGGGCTCGCGCGGGCCGCGCGGGGAGGAGGCAGGGGCGCGTGCGAGACAGCCCAAGCAAGGGGAGGCAGCCCCAGCGCTAGCATTGCACCCCGCTGCGTGCCAGCAACCCCACTCACCAGTGAAATATCGAGGCAGAGCAAGTTCTGGAACGAACAGAAGGAACAAGCAAACAAAACACACGACTACAGAGCAATTGGGTTTGCCTTTGAGGTGTTTATTCCTGTTGAAGGTAAGGATCAGAGAAAGATGCTGACAGCGAGAGAGGCAATCACCAAGGAGCCGGCAAAGAAAGATTTCCCTTGCTGCACCCTCGCCCTGTGCATCCAGCGCGACGGCATCCTGAGGTCTGAGTGCACATTGATTTTCTGCAGGAAGGAACCATTTCCAGGCTGTCTCGTGCCCTGTCCCTGCAGCTGAAGGTTGGTCTGGGAACATCTCTGCAGCATCCACGCGTCTCCCACGTGAGTCAGACCCGCACGGCCGGGGCGGAGGGCTGCTGGTTAGAGAGCTCTGCTTTGCTTGCAGGAGCACCAGGGCAACCCGCTGTGCCTTGAACGCTCCCTCCGCCAGATGCAAACGCTGTCCCAAGGAGAAAGGCCTTGCAGATGGGAGAAGGTCAAGCTCAGGCTGCTCTTGCAGGTGGTCCCGTGGCTGGATGCCCTCCAGCGAGGGCAGCTCTCCCTGGGACTTTGTCCTGTGTTCCTCAAAATGCTCCATCCCGGAGCTTGGCTGCACAGGCCCGCAGGCACAGCCGCATCCTGACACACCGGGCATCGGCATCGTGAATCAGCTTGAGGCAGCGGAGGGACAGCTGTGGACCAGCCCCAGCAGCGCTGGGTCCATGTCACCGAAGCCCACGGGGGCTGAGGGAGTCGGCGGTGAGATGAAGTGCACCCCAGCACTCGCCTCTGGCTTTCCTGCATCTCACTCCACATTTAGCAATCGCCCCCAACTCGCTGCCATGCCCGAACCCCCCAAAAGAGATATTGGCTAAGCTGGAGCGTGACAGCCCCCTACGGATAGGTGGGGAGGGATCTCCAGCTCCAGCCTCAGCACTCCCCGCCACGGGGACACGGGCAGAGGCTGGAGCAGGATTGCAGTGAGCCGTACCAGCGTCTAAAGAATCGCCCTCACCCGCTTCGCTCCAGCCTCCCCGTCCCATCGCACACGCGCGCCAGCAGAGTGCAACGGGCAACGCGGCACAGCACACGGAAATTTTATTTGCACACTAACATGCACACCTGGGTCAGACTGAAAAAAATCCCTCTTGGCTCTTTCTCCATCACACCCTAATGCGAGCAGCTAAACTGCAGCTCACCGTGTCCTCCTCCACCTCTCTGCTCTGCACCATCTCCTGGGGCCGGTGTTACCACACCATCTGGCAGCTGGTTTGATCTCCCGCACCGACACCAAGGTAACAGCTCCGTAATTCAAGGGGATGGGGAAAGGGGGAGAAGACAGCCAAGGCAGACGGCCCCGGCCCTGCCCCGCAGCCCCCGAGGCCAGGACAGGCACAGCCGCCCATGCAGGGGTTACCAGTGTAACCGTTTGGGATAAACCCAAATGCAGGCAGCGCTGCCTGCGTGCCTGCCTGACGCACAGGCAGACCTGCCGGGCTGCGGGTCCCGCATTAAGAGACAGACATCCACTGTTGAACGTCGTGCTGTAAAAAGGCAGATCAGTTCTCAGCCGAGACACAGATGTCAGCGCTTGAGCCCAGCTCTAATTTTGTTCGTGCATATGGCAGGCGGCACTAAGCGGACAAGAAGGGCATTGGGACGGATGACATAAGATCAGGAACTAAGCCCAGGATGCTCCTTCCTCCGACTCCCCTCGCACGAGAGCGGAGCGCGGATGAGCCCAGAGGGTCCCGGGGGGCCGACAAGCTGCAAGAGACACCGAGCATCGCGGGGAGGCTAAACAGGGGTAACGCCAGCCCCTCCTGCGCGCCCTGCCCGCGGGACGGAAGCGCAGGGCAGCCCTGGGGGGGCACGGCACGGGGCACTCGATATTTCACTGGTGTCCCACCGCGGGGCTGCTCATGCTGGGGGCACAGCACGGCCCCGCGGCAGCAGCACAGGTCGCAGGGCAGTGAATGAAGGCTGTTTTACTCGAGCCACACTATCTAACCCATCCAGGATCTCGCAGCCCAGCTCCACCGCCCCAGCTTTGGGCACAGGAGGGATGCTTCAGGGTAGAGCCACGAGCAAATTGGCTCTGGCAGCCACCAAAGATCTAAAGAGAGCCCTGTTTGGAGCTGGCTGTGATGGCAAAGCTCCCCCGAGACTGACATCCCGGGGCCAGAGGAGAGAACCCCTGACTCCCTCCCCTCCCAGCTGATCCTTTCCACCCTACCCCCTACAGCAGCTGCCTCCCTGGTGGTTTTGCATGGGAGGTGGCAAAAGACACCCTCATCTCCAGGGCCAAAATCTACCCATCTTTGCAGGGACCTGGACTGCACAGGAACGTGCTCCCCCTCCGTTAGCCGACGCACTGCTTTCGAGGCCTTGTACATCATTAAAAGGCGTTGCAGGTGGGCATGCCGCGGGAGTAAGCACAGGCGCACGCCTCGGCTGCAGCCCTCCTCTCCTCTCCTCCCTCGCCCCCAGGCACTCGCCAGCCTGAGCTGCCCCGGGGATCCGGCCCGAGAGGCGCAGGGCACACATCAGACAGCGGAGAGCATGAGTCCAAGGGCAAGAAGGAGCGGGCATGCCATGGAGACGAGTGGGGCCAGCACACACCCAGAGAGAGTGGACAAAAACCAGCAAAGAAAAAGAAGAAAGAAATACAGAAGAGAGTACTTACAACAGAAAACAGAGAAATTTCACTTGTTCAGTAGTCCTGATGCACCAAAGCATGGACAGGGAGAGAGACAGACAGATGGAGAGAAGAAGAGCGCGTGAAAAGGCCTGGATATTAACTCTCATCTGGAAAAGCACAGTGAGTTGCCCAGCTCTGTCTTTTTGGAAGGAACACACAGATAAAAGATGCTCTGATTCTGCATTTGCTATTCCTGGCAGCGGGATGAGATTCAACCACAAATCCCGCTGCCGGGGGAGGCGAGCGCCCGGAGCAGCCCATGCTGCTTGGAGGTGACGGAGAGGGAGCCTGAAAATTCCCCGCCGCCTTCCCTCACCGCCAGCTCCTGCTCGCCCGTGGCCACATGCAGGAACGCCAGCTCTGAAAAAACTCTGTACCAACACTCTGCAAATATTTCCCAAAGAAAAAAATCCAACACACCCTTATTTTTGCCTGCTAGGTTTTATCTGCTCGCTCTGTAAAAACCCACTCTCTAGTTTTCCCACCAGAGGATTCGTTAGCAGGGTGATGGCTCGTTCTGGCTTTACTGTCAAACCAGCCACAGACTCTGTGCTCCTAAAACTTCCCCTTTTAAGCTGATTTCCTGCTTAACCCTGCAATGGGTTCTGATTACCCGTTAAATGCAATCACCAAATATAGTGGAAGGACCCAAAATTGGCTGGGCAGTTATTCCCTCGTGCAATATCCCCTCTGCTTCCCTTGCCTGCGGAGAGACCCTGCGGAGGGAGGGCAGGCAGAGCCAAGCCCGGCTCAGCAGCGGCTGTCTTAAACGTCAGGCTGGGACTCCAGCACTGCCCAGACACAGGCTGGAGGGCATTTGCGATACAACAGGTGAAATACCAAGAAAATAGCAAGATTTAGCCATTAAACCTGTTCCCAGAGGATGGAATGCTATCTGCATTCCCAGGAGGCACTATGAAACATCACCATTTACATGGGGGTTTTAAATAGCACGGTTCAGGAACTAAATATGCACTTAAATAGTTCAGCAAGGAACAACAAGCTCCCTGCCGCCTGTGCAGATGTGATGAAAGCAACAATCAATCTGCCTGTTTAACCTCTATTCTCTTCCCCCGTTATAAAAAAGGAAATTCAGTGGCAGCTCACAAAACGTCCCAGCAGCATCTGATTAACCAGACGCGCATTCGCGAGCTTCAGAAGACCTGCAAAGCCTCGTGTGCGCTCGGCAAGCCCTGCAGGCTCAAGCCTCCGTCAGAGGTCTGCTCTGACTCCACAACCCTACACCTCGGCCCCACGAGCTGGAGCCCCGGGGGGATCTCCAAAGGGGTGATCCTGCGAAGCGGGTCCCGATCCAGCCCTCCCCGCTCTCTCTGGGACCCGGGGCACCGGCAGCGCTCCGGGACACCCGTCCCTCTCCTCCCACCCGCTCCTGAGCGAGCGGAGTGCCGGCACGGAGAGGGGAGCTGCCCTTCCACCAGGACAAGGGGTGGATAAAACCGGGGCGGCAGCAGAACCCGGGGTGCGCGTTGGTATTTTGGGCTCGCTCAGAAGGCACGGGGGCAGGAGCACCGTCACCATCACCACCACCACCACCGCCGCTCTGCCCGCGTGCGGGGGAACGGAGGGGGCCGCCAGCCCCCAGCCGGCCGCCCGCTCCGCGCGCACCGGCACTCACGTTATCAGGCGCGACTTGGGCCTCTTTGGGGAGTCTCTGCCTTTCACGAGATCGTCCTGCACCTCCAGCGTCTGAGACTCGAGGATTTCGTTGAGGCTGTTGTCGGCAGTGGGGCAGGAGTCGGCGGCGGTGCTGGCGAGGGTCTTGGTGGGCTTGAAGGGATCCACGGAGTCAAAGTTATGGGGGTCGAAGTGGTAAGAGCCCTTGGGGAGAGTCGGAGAGTTTCGCAGCGCTGAGCTGCCGCCGAAGGGGTTGAGACCCGGGCTGTCCCAGAGCGCGGGACCCCTCTCCGCATCCTCGGCTGGTTTCTTGGGGGGCTCTCGGTGTCTCTTCGGCGTCAGCTTGCTGGCCGGGATCCTGCTGCCCTTCCTGGGCGCAGCCCTCCTGGCCTCCGTGCTCTCTCCCGCCTCCGTACAGTCGACCCCGGGTTTCGGGACCTGCTCTTTGGGCTCCGGGGCCGGGTCCCCCCCCAGCTCACCGGGGCTGCCACTGGGATGGGGGAGGCGGCGTGGGGTTGCCGGAGGGGAGCTCTGCAGCCGGCAGCCCCCTGCCACAAAGGGGTTTACGCTCTCGTCATACTGCTCAGGGTCAAACTGGTAGGATGCTTCAGGTACCGGCGTCTCCTCTGTGGTTTCTTCTGTTTTCCTCCCCAGCAAAGGTGTTTTCCCTTTCCCAAGCTGGCCCCGGCTGGGCGAGCACTCCCGGGCCAGGGCATCAGCCTTCGGCTCCACCAGCCCCGTGTCGGCGTCTGCTGCGTCCTCTCCTGACATGACCCGCTCCCCGGCGGCTCTGCCCGCATGGGGCCCCGGGGCTGGCTCTGCAGCGGGCACGGCGGCGCAGCCAGCGTCAGCCCCGCTTCCCAGCGCAGCTGGGGGCTGGGTTTCAGCCGGCGGCTGTGTCAGGGACAAGTCTTCGGGGTTGCATTCCCCTTTAGTATCCGAGTTGGCTTTAGTGGCTCCGATCTCCGGCTGAGCCTCATCTTTGGGGTGCTTCCCAGGCGAGCTGTCCCGGCGGGCTTCCCCTACCAGCAGGTCACCATGGCCACTTGGCTCTGAAAAGATAAAAGGAGCCGGTTAAACCCCCGCCTGCCGTGCACCCCCTTCCAGAGGGGCTTCTCTCCCCTCCTCACGGCTGCTCCAGAGTCAGATTTTATGGGGGACGTGCTGACCCAAGGCTCAGCCTCCCCACCTGCCAGAACGACTGTGTAACCCCGGCTTCAAGCACTTTCTGTAAAATCTGAAGCCCATGAACACAGCGCAGAAAACGTACATAAATTGCATGCCGAGGGCGAGCCCCGTGCGGTGTTGTCTGCGCCGTGCCAGCAAACCTACCAACATCTCCATTTGTGCCTTTCCTCTGCCCACCGCTTGCTCCCACCCAGGGCACCGGCAGCCCCAGAGGGGCTTCGCAAAGCCCAGCGAGGCTCCCGAGGGCCAGACGCCGGCTGGGACCGACCACGGGGCGGCCGCTCCCAGGGCAGAAACACCGGCATCCGAGTGGGAATGGCAGCGACAGGGAGTCACGGCTCACCTGGGCGGAGAGTTAAAAACTACCGAGAGGAATTTAGGGAAGTACGACATGAGAAAACACCCTGAAACGTGATTAAGCAGGCTCTGGGGCGAATGGGAACGGGATGCTGTGCTTCAGGAATAAGCATGTAACAGGCTGCAGCGGGGATTTGGGGGTCAGCCGCCTGCAGGGCTGCGGAGCTGGCTGGGCACCAGGCAGAGGGAAGCTGCCCGATGTAAACTGCTCCCCGGAACTCGGCTGCCGCACCCCAAGGCGTGGGAGCAGGTTTGACAGCACTTCTGCTCTCCCCCAGCACCCCAGCCCTCGCTCTCCTGCAGAGCCTCAGCAGTCCCGACAGGCGCCCAACGCGGGGCTGCCGCGCGGGACGCACAGTCCTCGCCCGCACCAGGGCACCGCTCCGCCGCCGCCGCAGACCCACGGCCATCCCTGCAAAGCGCGAGCTCCAGAGACAGCAGCTGCACATGGTCGATGCTCACAAACCGTCGCTGCAATGCAGAAATGCGAGGAGCCAAAGTGCCCGGAGAGCAAAAACCCTGCGTGCCGGGTGGGGCGGGAGGGAGGGGGGGCACAGCAGAGCAATGAGACGCCCAAAGAGCAGCGAGCCCGCAGGATAGGGCCTGCCGGGAGCAGGGCGCGGGGAGCCGCTCTGCTCAGCACCGCGCCTGCCCGCGGTTTCCATCCTGCCCGCCGGAACTCGGCCACACGCTGCCTGCACCCCTGCCTGCAGAAATCCTGCCTCTGCATTTATACAGGGCTCACCACGCTGCTGTCAGAGTTTCTTAATCACAAATCCTGATCCATGACTTAATCACTATTACTCCAATCCTTTCCCCTAAATCCTTTTACTGTTTAATCTTTTCTTTGCTGTCAGGGGATGGGGAAGCTCCTTATCTACCGAGGCATCCTGAAAGCTACACCCACCAAGCACCTAGAGCCAGGACCTCGGCACAGGCACGAGAGGAAAACACCCGGTGTCACCTCCACGCAGCTCATCTGCGCCTCTTCTCCCGCGTCTCAACCAGGGACGATTGCACAGACTCCCGGGATAAGGCAGAACGGGATGCTGGGGTGCTCGGCACCCATCAGGGAGCGCGCAGGACCCGCAGCTCTCGCTGGCACCTTTCTGGGGAGGCACAGCCCAGCCAGCTCCTCCAAGGGCAGAACAAAACCAGTGCTCGCCTGAGGACCGAACTGGTTTGAAAACCTGGCTGGGATTTGCAACCAGCTCACGTTTCCTGGTGACCAAGCGAGTCACAGGCTGGCAGAAGAAGGAAAGTGAATCAGGCAAATATCTGGTCCCTGGGCTAATCCAGGACGGGGAGCCAGCAACCCTGACTCAGCTGATGGCTCGTGGTTTGCATAATTGATCTCCAGGATGCTAAAAGCCATGGAAATGAATCATGAGGGGCTGTGTGCTCCCTGAGACTGCAAAAAAGCTCCCTCCAACTGCAGAAAAGCTCCCTCCAAATAGACATTGCCTTGGCGCCCCAGAAAACGCATCGGTAAACACAAATCCAGTGGAAACATACTTGGAGTGCAGCCAGAAAACACTCCGTGGCAGCGCCTTTCCATCACCGGCAACCAGGAAAACCTCCTTAAGAGACCCCAAAGAAAACTTTATTACACTTGCTGTGCTGCTCAGATGTTTTAAACCTCACTGAGACAGCCCTGAATAGAAGAACAGACTTCAAAGTCAGGGCAAAAGGCACCTTTTAAATGCATTTTACATTCCCACCGGAAGGTTTTGCAGCTGCCGTTCTCACAGACATGAGCCCATCCTGGTTTCTAACCCAAGCAACGAGTAATTATGCCTTGAATAACAAGCAGTCGGCACACAAACCACCTCTCCTCCTTGCTGTGGATGTCTGCAGGGCGGGGAGAGAAGAAAGGATGGTGCATGTGACCATCGCTCAGAACAACCATTTCTTCACCAAAATTACAAGAACCACCCGCCCAGGTCTGCCAATTTTGTGATTCACTCGCTTTCTGCACCCGAGACAGCTCAGCTGCTCCGCTCCCCGCTGCCTGCAGCACAGCCTGCTCGCTCAGCCAGTCCGAGAGGCTGAGGAACTGGAATATACTGGGAGACAGAAGGCGTGGGTGAAGGACAGCTCGGGAGCTCGCCAGCAATTTTGGCAGTCTTCTGAAGTAGGACCATCCCTCCTGCAAGCTCTGGGGTTTTTCTTCCCCTTCCCTGGCCACGAGACAGGCATTAATCACTTGTGCGAGCTAACAGCCACGCTCAGCGCTGCATCTGAGCAACGGCCCACGGGAACCGAGAGGAAGGAAGGAGAGCTGCGGGAGCCTGCCCACCTCCGCCACAAGAACCCGTCCCAGCCCTCCCCACGCTCACGCCATGCCCCAGAGTCCCAGTTTTCAAGCCCTGCTTGTGCTGAGCTATTCACCTCCCTGGAGGAGCCCAGCCTTGGGGGCTGAGGCCACCCCAGGACAGGGTCACATCGGCACCGAGATGGCTCCATACAGAGGACACAGGCAGGCAAAGCTGTGAGGTCCATTACTTCTCCGGAGAGCGCTGCCGGGATGACGGTTTGTGGGGCAGAGCCCTCGCCACAGGGACCGGCCGGGACCACGGGTGCTCCCAGGGCACCATTTAGTGCTTCAGCTGCTTCTCGCAGGGATGGAGAGCCAGCCCCTGCCCCTCCTGCCTGCTGATGAGAGCAGGACAAAAACCCCTCCTGTAAAGCAGTCCCAAAGGTGACGCCATCGCAGGCAAACCTGCCCCACACAGGTCCCCCTGCCCAGCAAGGGCTGGGGGGGACGGCCTGGCCCTAAGCCCCCCCAGCCCCAGCCGGGCGGCTGCAGTTCCTCCCCCTGTGCATTTCCTCTGCCTCCAATGCAGCCTCCCATCAGCCGCCAAACAACCGGAGCCCACGTTCCTGCGGGAACAATTGCACAGGATGCAGAAACCAGTGACCCGAAGGGCTTCGGGGTGCTTGGGAAGAGCTGAGGTCTGCACTCCGGCCCCGCAGCTGCCCGGCTCTGCTGGGTACGAGCATCGTGATAACCTCGGTGCAGCATTGCCTATTCCCCAGGGAGCCCTTCCCAACCTCGGCGAGCTGTGTGCGGCTCTCCCTGTTCCTCCACAGCCTCTGCACGCATTTACATCCCGAAGCGAGCACGGCTCCCCGCCACCCCTGTGCAGTCACGTCGGAGAGCCGCTGCGCTGGCTCAGCACGCACTCCCTCCGCTCACGTCTCCTGCCAGGGAAACCAGCCCGCAGAAACAGCCAGTGCCGCCCCAGCCCAGCCGCCTCGCCAGCCATCTCGCTGCCTTAACCCTCCTTTTGGGCCGAAACGGTGCCGAACGCCCCACGGGACCCCAGGAGAAGGCAGTTCGGCAGCCAGGCTCCCGCGCACGCTGGCCCACGGCACGCAGCTATCCCCCTGGGACCGGCTCTTCGCACAGGCATCCCAGCAGGTGCCGTTCAGCAGCATCCCGAGAAGGTGACCCCCAGCTCTCCCGTTTCACCTCCGGCACTGTGCCGCCCTGCAGGTGGGGACATTTTAGTCCCAGCATGAAAACGGGCACTGCCAGCAGCAAGGCATGCTCAGTGACTCCAGGATCCATCCCAAACACAGATCCAATAAAAGGCACTCTGGATCCCCCAAAACAGCAGTAGTACCGGCCGTGCACGGAGCGCAAACCTGCTTCTGGTCCGGCCAGCGTACATGGAGGGGATATTGCAAAGTGAAAATGGAGATTTTATCCTCTCCAAAGAAAAATGTCCAGACAGGACAGTCTGGCACTGCAGAAACAGGCACTTTGTGCGTGTGCATTACAATCGTTACACTTGCCTTCCTTAGGCTGAAATTACACACGAACGCCGACTAACTAAACAGCTTTTCTACACGCCATCCCTCGCTCCCTGAAATGAATCAGAAGAACTTGGCGGCAGCAGTGCTGCCAAGCAAAGGCTCCGCGCCCTTTTCATCCCACATACAGCCACCAAGTGAAGCAGCAATGATCCTCTGCACAGCCCTGAATGCCAAGCGCCGGCGAGAACAACCCCTCCACTATCTGCAGCCTTTGATTCGGCTCACGCTTTGTGCACAGCCTGAGTCACGCATTTCTCCCCTTCCCGACCCACTGGCACAGGCAGGCTGAGCACAGGATATCTGGCCGGTACGTTCAGCTTAGGCTTACGTAGCTAACGACTTTTTTCCTCTTTTGGCTTTCCGCTTTTGTTTAACAGACGTTGATCTATTTTTAAATCTATTCTGTTAAGAATTAGCATACCAGCAAACGATGCTGCCGCTAACACACCGGAAAACACGTGCCCTGCATCAGAGTAACAGAAGTAAAAGCTGATGAGCCTGCTCCCACCGCTGACGGTTCTGTATTTATTGCTTCTGCTCATATCCTTGCACAGATTATCTCCTTTAGGAAGAATGGGATAGAATTAGTGATCCTGAATGGGCCCAAAGCCTAACCGCAGCCCACTCCCCATGGCGATGGGACTGGCTGAATTTTTGTCCCCGAGAACAGGGTTTAAGGCACCCAGGCCACCTCTCAGCTGCGCGCAGAGCAGCCAACCCCCAGTATCACTTCTGCCTTACGAGTTTCCTAACCCTATTTCTTCCCACGTAAGGGTGAGACTGCAGCTGTAAGACAGACGGGGGTCTGCTCCTGCTGGTCCCCCCGAGCCCGGGAGAGGCTGTGCCTGCCCGTGTGCCCGCCCGCCGGTCCGGGCTCCTGCAGCTGCCCCCTGCGCTGGCCCAGCTGCGCAGAAGCGTTGGCAGCAGCCATTCCCCGACGACTGCAGGGCAGAGGCTCTCGCTGTACGCGACAGCTCGGCTGGTTCAGCACTGACAAGCAGCCATTACGCTGGATTGCCTCCTGAGCGCAGCATTTGTTACCGCTGCTGCTCCTGAGCTGCAGCCAGACGAAAGGGCTGCAAAGCAGCATTGCAAAGATGAGGGCTTAACCTATAGATTACCCAAGGTATCGTGATTTCACCCCAGGATGCCTTTGCACACTGCAAACTCACAGCCGCACCCGGGTAATCCTTCCCTCCACCATTTCAGAGACACCGAAGGGATGCACCCGGAGCCCCGGGCAGGGCAGGGATGGAGCTGGCCCTGCTGTCTCCAACATCCCGCTCTCCACCAGCCAGCACGGAAAAACAGCTTTTGCCGGAGATCATCCGCTCGGTCCCGCAACACTGCAAGCTTTGTGCCTCGCTGCTGTGCCGGGCCGGCCCCGAGGAACTGCTGCTCGTCCCGGGACGCAGGGGCACAGGCGCGTGTTGGGGACGGTGACTCCCTGGAGTCTGAGGCAACGGGCTTCCCTGAGCAGAAGCTTTGGCAGAAAAGATCCTCAGACCTGCTAGGAAAGCCTTTCTCTCCCCTCTCCTCCTCCCAGACATTATCCCCCGAAGTAAAGATGCCTCTATCATCCCTTCTTAAAAGGGAAGGATTATTCCAAGAGCTACGATTATCGGAAGCATGAACCAAGCACTCTCTCCATCAAGGCAAAGAAACCTGTGTTTTCCACGGGGATGGATGGGCACCCAGATCCATCCCAACAGCGAAACAACACCGCAGGAGACGGAGAGCCACAGCACCCTGTTACTGCCAAGGTCACGCAGTACTTGGGCTCCTGCACGGGGAGGACCCAGGGTCTGGTTCGAGCCAGCATGCTCCGAAACCCAGCTGAACAAAGCTGAACCAGCCTGCGGTTGCAAGCATTCAAGAAAAAGCACAATATTGCCAGTCCCATAGCAGGGGCCCTGCAGCGGCGAGAGGCGGTCAGGCACGAGAGGGCAGAGGATGCTCGGGATGGCCCCTCCGGGACCTGCCGGCCCCCCGTGCGCTGCCCGGCCAGGCCGCCCTCCTGCAGACAGCCCCGGGGGCTCACAGGCACCCTGCCCCTGCCCGGCCACCCCGCTCTGCTGAGAGAGCGGATGAAAGGGGAGGTCTCCTCCCTGCCCCTGCCCCGATAACCTCCAGCAGTTATTGCAGAGGTGCCGGAGCTTCAAAGCCTCCTCCTGGCAGCACGAAAACAGAGGGGAACACCAAGCTCAGCCACAGACACCAACCACAGTTCCCCTGGAGAGAAGGGCACGATGATAGGGGGGAGCTGGTCCCCAAAAGGCCAAGGGTTAATGGGGAGCTGCGCTCAGAGGAGCGGGAGCCGGTGTGAGACTCAAGGACAAACCAGCAACAGCAAAGGGCCCCACTGGCAAAGGAAACCCCCTGCCTTTTCAGCAGATCCCTTGCAATTTCTCCAGAAATATGGTATAGCAGCATCGAACTTTTACATCTTTAACAGCAGCTACACAGCAAAGACACCTGGCCACTAACTCCAGGGAACAGAGACCCACGCAACGAAACCTCCGCCGCCGACCGGCCGGGGGGAGGACACAAACCCAGCACCACGTCAGCCCCTGCACGGAGCCAAGGGCGAGGGGCGCGCGGGGCAGCTCCCACCGGCCAGCGGCCCGCTCTGTGCAGCGGCCAGCGACGGGAGGCAGCCCCGAGCGCCGCGCCGTCGGCGGGGGAAGCGGCAGAGGGCAGTTTAACTGACAAAATGATTTAACAACATTCTCCGTTCCTCTCCATCAACCCATCACGGCCATCCCGGCTGCAGCCTCTGCATGGGCGCAGCCTCAGCCCGGCTCGGCGGCTCACAAAACCCGATGTGCAGAGCTCTGCCTCCGCAGCCTCTCGCTCCCTCCCCGGCTCGGGGACAGCAGGAGGGTGCAAAACAGCACAACGATAATTTTGCACTGCTAGACGTGAGCCAAGGGGGGCAAACTGACTCTTCTGAGCCTGCAGTGCAGCCCCCTCCCTCCAAAACAATTCAATCAAGTCAACATTTCACTCAAGTGAGAGAATAGCCCTTTGCAGAGCGCAGGGCCCTGAGTGCTGGCATTTGAACCATCCAGGCCATTAACCACAAAAAATGTGGCAGGCATTATTCAAAACAAGCGACTTCTCCTCCTTGACCCCACCCTGCCTTTCCGCATCCGGAGCGGAGAGTGGAAAAGCAGAAGGTGCACGCTGGCTCTTTACCTTGGGTCCCGGCCTCAGGCTCCGGCGATCCCGGCGGTGGCCCGCAGAACTCCTTTAGTGGCGAGCGGGTCGGTGTTTCTGCTTCAGGGGTCTCAAAATTACCTTCGGAGTCCGAGCTGCCGAGGGGGGGGAAAAGAGTGAGGAATTACCGCTTTCAAGGCTAGCTCTGAAATCCTCCACACTGCCTACACATCCAGCCAGACCGGCTCCCGGGCCGGCCGGCCGTGGGCATCCTGCGGCGGCCGCTCGCTCCTGTCCAGCGGGACACGCTAGCAAACGGAAAAGGGAGAGCAGGTGAAACAACATCATGGGCATCCCCCCGCACGCCCCCGACCCTCATCCCGGCCGAGCCTCCGGGATCGCTTCTCGCAGGTCTTTCCCGAGCCGTCTGAGCATCCTCCGAGGAGACGGCGGCCCCCTCGGCACCTCGCCCTGCCGCTCCGGAGGCCCGAGCGGGTTTGGGAAGCAAGCCTCGATGCTCCTGCCTTGCGCCCACCAGCATCTCGCCGGGAGGGCAGCGCCCAGCTCCGGCGGGACGGGACGGCCCCGGCCCCGGCCCCCCCGGCGCGGTGCAGGCTGCGGCCCCCCCCGGCAGCCAAGCCGATGCCAAGCGGGCAGCGAGGGGACGGCGGGCTCGGGGCAGGGAAGGGAAGGGACCGCCGGTCACTTGCCTGAAGCCCGGGGCCGTGCCCTCCGCCGGCGAATCCTCCTCGGCCCCGCCGTCCTCCCCCTCGGGGCCGCCCCCTCCCCGCACCGCCGACCAGGTCCAGCGGGCCCACTGCACCGGCGAGAGGATCTGCCAGGCGCTGAACGCCATCGGCCCCGCCGCAGCACGGCTCCGCTCGCCGCGCCGCTCCCCGCCGGCCTCACTGCGGCCGCGCCGCCCCCATCGCCGCCAAGGGCCTCCCCCGGACCGTACTACTCGCCGGCAGGGAGAGCGCCCGCCCCCGCCGCCCCCCGGCGCCGCCCGGCCGGCGGGGAGGGAGGGACCGGTCCCCCGGAGCCGGCCCCGGCCCCGCCGCCCGCCCGCTCCCCGCGCCGGGCGCCCCCGCCGCCGGGGGGGGGGGGGATGCGGGGCGGGATGCGGGATGCGGGGCGGCACCCCCGGGCCCCCCCCCCCGCCCGGCCGGGTGCTGACGGGCCGCCCCTCCCTCGCTCTCCTCCTCCCTCCCCACGCAAACTCCGCAATCCACCTATTTCTGCCCCAAAGCGGGGCTTTAAGGCAGATGGCTCCCAGCGCCCCGCCAGGCGCCACCCCCGCAGCCACTGTCACCCCCCCGCCACGGGATGCTGCGCTGTGCCCTGCCGCCCCCCCGCCGAAGGGACCCCCCCCCCCCCCCGCCGAAGGACACCCCCCCCCCCGCCGAAGGGACTCCCTCCCACGCCGAAGGGAACCCCCCAAGCAAGAGGGCAGGGGCTGTGAAACCAGATTCCCTCCCGCTTTATCCCACATTTATGGGGGCTGCGAAACCAGATCCCCCCCCGCTTTATCCCACATTTATGGGGGCTGCGAAACCAGATCCCCCCCCGCTTTATCCCACATTTATGGGGGCTGCACCTGTGCTGTAACACAGCCGGCGGGGTGGCAGATTCCTTCCACCCCAGGCTGGCCCGGAGCTGCCCCGCAGGGCCAGTGGCCCCCGGGGTTGCCCAGCTCCCAGGGCGGGGGGGGCTGCCCAGAGCCAGGGGGAGCGGGTCGCTCCGAGGAGTCAGACAGGGCAGAGGGAAACACCTGCCCCTTCCATTTTCCAAGGAAATACCGACTTCAGCAGCCCTGGCTGATGCTATATCCTTCCGTGGCAGCAAGTTTATTTATTTATTAAACTATTGTTTAAAAATAACAGCCAACAGTCGCTGCAGAAATAGACTGCCATGCTGGCCTCCCTCGGGAATCTTCCCCCTAACGAGGGCTCCCGCTCCCAAATCCATTACCTCCCACACGCTTGCTAGAGAGAGGAGCATAACGTTACTGATGCCGTGCGGTGTCCGGAGCCCGGCGGGGCGTGCCCGGGGCTCGGGCAGCAGATCTGTCACAGGCAGCGGCATTACCGGCTCTGGACGGTGGCTGCCGCAGAGCCCGCAGCTCCCCGAGCCCCGGGCTAGCTCACCCCGCTCCCGGCGGCAGGGCCCAGGGATGACCTGGGAAAGGGCAGACAACTGTCCGGCTGCAAAACCAGCCCGGCCCCTTGCGAAGAAGCGCCATTGGCCCTCCGTAACCGCACGAAGTGCTCACGTGGCAGGCCGAGACCACAGCCCGGTGCTTTTCTGTGAATCATCAGCCAGCTCCGAACGCAAGGAGTGCCTTCGCATGGGCCGAGAGCCCTCTGGGTCAGACCAGACCCGTCCATCTGGTCTGGCTACCTCTAACACCCGCCTCTATCAGATGCTTCAAAGGGCTCGCTCCTCACCGTGGATGATCTCAAATAACCTCCCTACAGGGATCCTTTCTTCCAAGCTTCCATCTGTTGGTCTTATTAAATATATGCATCATTGCTGTACGCCTTTATTATCTGGCCTCTGTCAAAGAAAATCTCTTACCCCCCTTCCACAATGCTTTCAAACTGCCCCAAAGACGCCTCTGGCTCAGCCGCAGCTGCCAGTTCCCACCGCAGGGCAGCGGCAGGAACAACTCACATGTCTGGGCGCCGGGATAACGGCCCGGCCGCAGCGCAGCGCTGCCCTGCACACCGCCGGGGCCCGGGGGCCAAGGAGCCCTGCAAACCTCCCTGCCGCTGCGCGGCCGACACCGAGCACGAGAGGATGGAGTGACGCTTATCAAAGCTTAGCCAAAAGCCAAGAGGCTGAAGCGCAAGCAGAACCTCAACATCCTGTCGCCTACGTCTGCTGCGAGCAGAAACGAGCAGCCGACTTCCCACCACGTGAAGTGGCAGAGCTGATTTCTGCAGATGAATTTTACATAAGGAGATCCTCAGCGTGCGCCGCGGCGTGAGCCGCTCTGCAGCACCGCTCGCGGCAGCCTGAACTCCTCCTCCCTCTCCCCATTCCCGCCAGTCGCTGCCCGAATCCCCGCCGACCCAGAAGACCGGCCGGAGCGACAGCATCGCCGCCTTTCAAAACGGCTGCCTGGGTTCTGCCAGGGACCGCGCAGAGAAAAGAGAGACACGAATGCTGCAGGAGCAGCGGCTGGCGTGGGTGCCAGCAGCGGGAGCGAGCTGCCTCTGCTGCAGAGGCGATGGAGCTGCGCCAGGCGAAGAACAACGTATAGACTGATTTCTACAGCCCCCCCACTTGCTGGATGAGGGAACTGGGGCGCACGAGCGGAGGAAATCAGCAGCATCCCTGCATTGTGAAGGCTGCACAGCCCCCCCGTGCCCAGCGAGGACCCCCCTCCCTTCCACCCACCGCCCGGAGGAAGGAGAGCCGCCGGCAGGGACGGCAGCAGCAGGACCGAACCGCGCCGGCACCAGCGTGGGCTGTGAAGCCCCTGACCTGCGGGGCCCTGGGGCAGGAAGATACCAGAGCAGTGCAAGAGCAGAGCCTGCTTCCACTTGCTCTTTACGACGAGCAATTGAGAAAATGCCTCGAGTGGCATTTTCCAGCTTGGCACCCAACCCAGCTTGGCAGCGACACCGGCCGCAAATCAAACGCTGAGGAGATAACCTGACTTTGTCAGTCACACCGGTGGCTCTGGCTGCCAAATACTGCTTGGCATAGTCAGCAGACACATTTCTGCAGAGCACAGAGCTGACCTGGTCAAAAAAAGACCTGCCAGCAGCTTCCATCCGCACGGTGAGCTGGACAGGCTGTCCTCTGCACTGCCGTCACCCCCCGCCCCGGCCCAGGGCTTCGCTGGGCTAAGCACCGCAGAAACACAGCGGCTCAGGGACAGGCAGCGATGTACAGCCTAGCTATCGATGTACAGCCTAGCTATCGATGTACAGCCTCTTGATGTGCAGCCTCTCGGTGTCCACCCTGCCCAAGCGCCCAGCCTCTCCCAGTTGGGGTCCATAACAGGGCCGATCCGCGGGCGCAGGAGGAGAGGTGGATGTGGCAGCACGGTGGTCCCCAGCCCTGGGAGGCTGTAATCACGGGCACCCGGCCTCGCTTAGTAACTATTTGTCTTGGCTTTGCCTCTTTTCAAACAAACACTGTGGGTTACGTAAATAACATCCTCCATCACCTCCGCAAGCACGCGAGTGGCAAATACCCCGAGAAGGGATCCTTTGGGCTCTTGCAGCCCTTTCCCTGCGGATCACCGGTCCGGGTGGCTCTGTCAAGGGCTGTCCTAGTCGCTCCCGGGACGAGAGCCGGGAGCAGGCAGACAGCGCGGCACTGAATGACCTAGAAACCACCCACGGCTCGCACGCTGCTTTGGCTTTCCGGGGAAGGGGGAGAGCCGCAGCGCTCCGCTTTGGAGCAAACAGGTGGAGCCCCAAAGATTTTGGAGCTGGAAGATCCCTGGCATCTCAGAGGCTGCAAAAAGATGCAAAACCTCGCTCAGATGACTTCTGCTCATCCTCGCAGGAAGCCAGCTGCATCCAGGGATAACAGCTCCGCATCCAGATGGACTTTCCCTTCTTTTCTATGGAAATGAACTGCCTCCTGGCTGGCTGGCAGCCGCGCCTCCGCCCGGCCTCATGTCCCAGAAACACAGCGTGCCCGATTCTTCTCGCTGTCACCGCACCCCAGGGAGGGTGCGGGAAATACACGCTGCGGAGCAGGTATCGCACAGCCGCGTTTGTCATCTTTGAAGCTGTGGTGCCCCGGGTTAGGGGAAGGCGTGCACCTGGAGTTTCCATTCTTGCCCCTTCATTAGGCAGGAGAACATCTATTTCTGGCTGCCGAGCTTTTCTGGGCATGGCGCAGCAAGCCAGCGCTTCCATTTCTAGCTCAGAAATGGATCTTTTGTGGGTTTTCATCTTGTTTCTCCGCTCCTGCCGCTCTGCGCCTCCGCAGCGGGGCCTTTCGCTCCCCCGTGGGGACCGGGGCTGGGGTCCCCGCCGCCAGCCCTGGGACGGGGCACGGGGACGGCACCGTGCCCCGGTGAAAGGGGTCTCTTGGCAGGGGATCGCGGGGACAGCCCGGGGAGATCAGCACACCGATAAAACGTGAATCCATGTTTCGTTGCTACATAAGTCTCCTTAAGAGCTTGTAATAAGCACTTTATCCACACGACATTTATCTCCTCCAGAAAAGACGGTGCGAGGTGTTTCACGAGAACATTTTTCTGTCGCTGTCTTTATTCTATTTATCACGTTTTCCTCAGTTTCAAGCGGGCCCGTGCATCGGTAAAAAGGTAAATTATTCTCTGCCATTGCATTGTGAAAAATGCAAACTTTGGGGATTAAGAGAACTATTCACACGAAGGCTTAGGCGTGCCAGGGACGACGTGCGGCAAATGCTGGGGAGAGAGATGGTTTCATAATACCTTTCGCGACCTTTGCAGTGACACTGCAAAGATTAAGGCTGGTAACTCCCGTCTGCGACTCCCTTGCTCGGGCCACAGAGCACATCCGAGGCGAGGCATAACCTCTCCCTTCCCCGACAGCCCAAGTCAGAGAGGGAACCGGGCCCTAGGAAAGGGCAAGCAATGGGCTACCAGAAAACCAAGGCCACGGGAAGAGCGGCAGCACTGGCCTCAGGCCTCGGGGTCCATCCCTGCCGAGAACGGGATGCGCCCAGGGTGCAGTCGCATCCCGGAGCGTTCCGGAGCATCCCCTGCGTGCGGCAGCATCTTGGAGCATCCCAGAGCATCCTCCGGGTGTGGCAGCATCCTGGAGCATCCCAGAGCATCCTCTGGGTGCGGCAGCATCCCAAAGCATTCCAGAGTGTTCCAGAGCATCCCCCGGGTGCAGCAGCATCCCAGAGCATCCCAGAGCATCCCGGAGCATCCCCTGGGTATGGCAGCATCCCGGAGCATCCCGGAGCATCCCCCGGGTGCAGCAGCATCCCGGAGCATCCCAGAGCATCCCCCAGGTGCGGCAGCATCTTGGAGCATCCCGGAGCGTCTGGGAGCATCCCCCGGGTGCAGCAGCATCCCAGAGTACCCCAGAGCATCCCGGAGCATCCCCCGGGTGTGGCAGCATCCCGGAGCATCCCCCGGGAGCTCGGCGGGGCAGGGCAGGAGGGGCCGGGGCCGGGCGGGCGGTGCTCTCGCTAGAGGGCACTCCAGGATGGGATTTCCAAGGGCTGCGGAGCATTCCCAGTGGGATGGGGGAGAGAATCGGGAAAAAAAGGGGAAAAAAAGGAAAATTCGTGGGTTGAGATAAAGACAGTTTAATAGGACAGAAAAGGAAAGTCAAATAACAATAATAATAATAATAATGGTAAAAGACTATACAAAAATAAGTGATGCACAATGCAATCGCACACCACCCGCCGACCGATGCCCAGCCAGTTCCCGAGCAGCAATCGCTGCCCCCCGGCCAGCGTCCCCCAGTTTCTGTACTGGGCATGAGGCCATAGGGTACGGACTAGCCCTGTGGCCAGTCTGGGCCAGCTGGCCTGGCCACGCCCGCTCCAGCTCCCTGTGCACGGGCAGAGCATGGGAAGCTGAAAAGTCCTTGACCGGTATAAACACTACTTAGCTACAGCTAAAACATCAGGGTGTTATCAACGTTATTCTCATCCTAAGTCCAAAACACAGCACTCTACCAGCTACTAGGAAGAAAATTAACTCTATCCCAGCCGAAACGGGAGCGACCCCCATGCGCTGCAGCACCAGACGCGGCCGAGCAGAGCCCTGGGGCCGAGCCGATGAAGGATCCGCTGGCATCACCCCGGCCAGCCCAGGCCGGTGTGCGGCAGAGACCCCGAGCTCCTTCCCTGCCCTCCCCCGCCTCGCAGCTCCTCACCCAAACCTCCTCCCGCAGCACTCGGGCATGTGAACGGGCCCACGGCCGAGCCCCCTCACGCGCGGGGTTTCGGGGCGGAAAGCGGCAGCCGGCCCGGCCCAACCCCGCTGGTGTTTCGGGGCACTTTCCCACCATCGCGCGGAGGTCCCTGCCAAGGGATGAGGCAGGAGCACGGGAGGGCAAATCCACTACGGCAAAGCTCCCACGTTCCTTTTGCTTCTCCTGACCTTGGCGGAGCCGCAGACTAGACACAGATCACAGGACCGAGAAGCACAATACCGAATGCCCTGGCGTTCAAGGCAGACAAAACACGATTTCGTCCCAGCTCGGGCTCTGCCGCTGCCATCTGCTCGCCAGGGCGCAGCAGGAACCTGGGCGTCGCGCTGCGGCGGTGCCCCGGAGCACCGGAGCCGTGCCCAGCGTGGGACAGCGCTGCTGCAGGAGCAGCTCAGCTCCCCCGGGATGTGACAGTTCCCATCGCTACACATTCCATCAAAATAGCTCTATAAAAATAGAAGTAAAGGACACAACTGTCACACACACGAGCCCCAGACACCACCAACCAGCCCCGGGGCTCCAGCTGCCTTTCCCCACCCTACTGCCATCAAATTAATAAAGACAAACATTTGTGACTGCATTAAACCGATGCGAAAATGCATGCGCTGCTATTCCTGCATTTTAAAAGCAACAACCACAGCTGAATCTCGCTGATGCTACGCGCGTGGATGCGAGCCACTGCAAAGCAACTCAACAGAAACAGGCTCAAGGTATGCGAGCTCCAGCCTGATTTTCACGCTGATGGTTTATGAACACAAGCATCTGCCTTCATCTTGCTGCTGCTTTACTCCCCTATCGACTCCTTCGCTCTGTTTGCTAAAAATATCAGTGCTACGTGGCAGGAATGCTCTTATCAGGTGTTTGTCAGGCCCTGGCTCCCTGGTTTTAGTTAGGACTCGGGGATATTGGGAAATGCAGGCAGCACCTCAGCCCCATAACCTGGGGTGCTTGCAGGGATGGGGGGCAGCCAAGGAGCGAGGACGGCAGCCGGCACAGGGAGCGGGGCAAGGGAACGATGAAGGACGGGAGGGAATAAAACAAAGTTAGCTCAAGGTGGAGCAAACAGGTGGGGAGCAGAAGCAGCCGAGGCCGCCGGGGCAGAAAGGAGCGGCTCCAACGCACGCAGTGAACAACAGGGTGGTTTTTCTGCCTGGGAACACCTCTAATTTACGTTTAGGAGCCCACCGCAGAGAAATAAAGGCAGGGCTGAGCAGTTCCAAGGGGGAGAAAGCACTTGTTTTCCCTGTCTGAACCCAGCGTTTGCAAACAGAGGGATGTTTGTAAACGTTTTGAAGAGCAGCAGCCTGGCTCCGGGTCACCGGCTCGGTAACGCCCGGCAAAGGCTCCAGGACAAAGGCAGCGCCCAGCGGGCACCGGGTCCGGACGCGGGGCCAGCATCCCCGCAGCGCCGCGCAGCCCAAAGCAGCAGCAAAGCTCCCGAGTACGGGAGCATCGCAGGGTGGCTCGCTTAAAGTAAATATTTCTACCTTCCAGAAAGTGTTTGGGTTGATTTACAGATAAGATGTTTCCAGTTTTCCTTTTGATCACAGCTAGCCTGCTTTCCCTTTTGCTTACAGCGTCCCAGCCGGCTGGCGAGGAGCAGCTCCCCAGCCCCGGCTCTGGCTTTCGGCAGCCCCCAGACCCCAGCCAGCGCCCACCGCCCCAGCTGCTTTTCTAAAGGCAACATCCAGAATCGCACTTCTGGGTGCAAGCCCCGAGTTTGACGCTGCAAAACCCGGGGGTGACAGAGCTGCCCCAGCTCCCCAGCAGGGTTAACCGCAGCGGGGGCTGAGCTGCAGCCGGGGAAACGCGGGCTGCTGGGAGCGGGGCCGGGGGGCGCGGAGCGGGGCTGGAAGCTGAGCGGGGCTGAAGGAGCGGAGCAACTTTTCCCCCCCCCCCCAGTTTCACCACTTCAGGCTCTGCTTTTCGCCTCCTCCACCGCTGCGAGCCCCGCAGCAGGCGGGGGCGGCGGGGCGGACCCGGACCCGGACCCGGGGCGGACCGCGACCCCCCCCGCCCGCACTCACCGGCGCCGCGGGGGCCCCGGCTCCCGCCGCCGCTGGCTCTGGGCCGCCCCCATGGCCGGGCCGGGCCGCGCTGCCGCCGCTGCCTCCGCCGGCCCCGCCGCCGGCCCCGCCTCCGCGGGAGGGAGGGTGGGCGGCTCGGCCCGGCCCGGCCCGGCCACGGGCAGCTGCTCCCCCCGCGGGGCCGGGCCGGGGGCGCTGGGGGCCCCGCTGCGCCGCTCACCGCCCTGGGGGGGACCGCGGGCAGGAGCCCGTGCGGGGCGGGGAGCCTGTGCGGGGCGGGGAGCCTGTGCGGGGCGGGGATCCCAGTGCGGGGCAGGGATCCCAGTGCGGGGCGGGAATCCCAGTGCGGGGCGGGGATCCCAGTGCGGGGCGGGGAGCCTGTGCGGGGCGGGGATCCAGTGCGGGGCGAGGACCCAGTGCGGGGCAGGGATCCCAGTGCGGGGCGGGGAGCCTGTGCGGGGCGGGGATCCCAGTGCGGGGCGGGGATCCCAGTGCGGGGCGGGGAGCCTGTGCGGGGCGGGGATCCCAGTGCGGGGCGGGGACCCCAGTGCGGGGCGGGGACCCTGTGCGGGGCAGGACCCCAATGTGGTGCGGGGACCCCAGTGCAGTGCAGGGACCCCAGTGCAGGTCAGGGACCCAATGCAGCACAGGGACCCCAATGCAGCACAGGGACCCCAATGCAGCACAGGGACCCCAGTGCAGGGCAGGGACCCAATGCAGCACAGGGACCCCAATGCAGCACAGGACCCCTGTGCAGGGCAGGGAGCCCAGTGTGGCACAGGGACCCCAATGCGGCGCAGGCGCCCAGTGCGGGGCAGAGCCCCCGGTGCAGTGCAGGGACCCCTTACAGCAGGGCAGGACCGTGCCCAGCCCTCCCAGGCAGGGTGCAGGCAGCTGCCCGTCACGCAGCCCAGCAATGCCGCCAGCAGAGCAGGGCAGCTCATAGCTGGGGGGCCTCAGGTGGGGGCTGGCATGGGGCAGGTGTCTGATACGGCACCATTGGGAAACGGCCCCTCGGCCCCTCTTGTTTGCTCCAGGAACGCGTGACTTGAGCCTCTCGGTACGCGCTGCTGGGCAGCGACCCACCAAACCTCAGCACTACCCTCTTCCCTTCACATTAGCCGTGACAAATGACAATCTGGATCTGCCTTTGAGGTTAAAATAGCAGCCACACACGCACGTAGCGATAGTTGTCTCCTAGTTTATTGACCTCTCTCTACTATGCAAAGCTAAACACTACAGACACACCGCTTTACTTGTTGTTTTGTGGTGCACAACCCGCACACCGTTTATAATCTGTCCTCAGCTCTCAGTGGCTTCTGCCACCCTGGCCCATGCTCTGGGCTGACAAAAATCAGCTGTGACCTCAGGGCTGAAGTCTCAGCTATCAGCACAGCTCCGCTGGGTTACACCAGATGCCCGTCACCGTGGCATCTGACCACCTATTCGCCAGGCCTCCCAGTTACGCTCCCCACTCCGCAGAGAGAAACGCTGAGGCTGTGGCTTCGGCAGCAAGGATGCCGGAGCCGGGTCCCACCGCAGGGACAGAGCTGCTGGGATGTAACTTTGCTGCCAGGTTATTAATAACAGGTCAGCGCACAGCCTGGCGTCAAGGAACCAGCATCCCACGCATGTTCACATCACCTCTGTTGGGCTTATTCTCTCTCTTTCCCTCCTTTCTTTCACTCAGTGAATTTGACATTATGCAGATTTTAATGATGCAAATTTGCTTCAGTCCTGAGAGCAGAGTGCTTCACGCTGCACCCCAGAAATGCTTGCAGGGGCTGAACTTCACCTAACAGGGCTCCCACCAGACCCCAGCCACCAGCACACCCTCTCATACCCCATGTTCAACGAGAAAATGGGGTCTGAGCCCCTTATCTGGGGCACTCACCCTCAGCCAAGATGCCCCGATAAAGCGCCGATGCCACCTCTCCCCTTAGAAGAGCCTCTCCCCAAATCATGCCTTGAAGGGAAAGCCAGACGAGTGGCAAGCCCCGGTGTCAGACAGCAGCCAGACCCCTTCGTGGGGGAAAGATTTAACGCAGCAGTTTAAAAGCGCAGAGGTGACCCTGCTAAGGAAATATCCTGGTTGGATTTATTTTCATTAAAGTGCCTGAGAGAACATATCCATTTCTGACACCCTTTGGGGCTTTTTACTTATGAGAAACTGAAAACTCAAATAGTAATCTTTTTTTTTTTTTTTGTCAGGGTGTTCTGGCTTGGGCTGTGTTATTTTTTGGCAAGAAAAGTGTTGATACCCTTGAAAGCTTTCACCTTCCTAAAAAAACCCAAACCAACAACAACCAAAGCACAAAAAATAATCAAAACCAACCAAACCTTCCTTGGTTGAAAATAAAACGTCCTGACCCGCTCGGCCGCCCGCCCGCCTGTGCCAGTGCCTGGCGTGCCCGCAGCCACGCACCCCAACGCGGGTCCCGGGGGGAACCCCCCTCCGCTGGCACGGGGGCTCCCGCGGCGGCCGCAGTCGTTCCAGCGGCCCCGACCACCCTGAGCTCCCCAGAGCCCGCGGAACGCATCTGATGGGTAGAAGGGAGCGTTACCTCTGCCGCCGGCGTGCCGGGAGAGAGGCTGGAGGCTGCGGTCGGTCACCGCGGCCCAGTCAGGTGATAACCATGTGGGACGCGGCGCGGGGCCCCTGCCTGCTGCACGCGGCTGCATAATCCCTGGCAGTGGTGCAGGCAGCGGGCAGGCAGCACCCGTGCACCGCCGCACAGCCTGGGCACTTCTGAGCCCTCCGGGAGGTGCTGGCAACTGCCTGCACTGCTGGCGATACCTCCCCTGGGATGCCCGCAGCCTCCCGGCACTGCACCACGGCCCCACAGGCGAAGGAAAAACCAGCAGCAAACGGCTCCGAGCGTGGCCTGGGAAGAGGTCTGCTCCAAAAGCTTCCCCTGCAGCTTGGCAGCTCCGCAGGGGAGCAGGGGTCCCGCTCCGGCCCCTCTGCTTTCCCCTGCCGACTGCTGCTGGGGGAACCTGGCCGTGCCGGGAGGGAGCGCATCGGAGCTCTCAGGCTGGGGCACCAGAGCCCAAAGCCCTGACTCAGCTTGGCAGGCAGGTGAAGGAGGCGATGAGATGATTTTTTGCATTCCCAGGCCCACGATGCAGAGCTCAGAGCAGTCTTTTGGCTGCTCTGATGTTCTGCGTGTGCTTAAAAGACCAAACACCACGTACGTGATGTGCTGTGTCTGCGTCGCTGCCCATCTTCTCCACCTTGCAGCAGAGGACAAGCCCTGCCTCTGCGCAGCCCTGCCCATCCAACAGGGCAGGAGCGACCGCCGTGCAAGGCTGTGCGGTGCCCGAGCGCTGTGGTCCCCTGCACGGCACCCATGTACGGAGGTGGCATGCCCGAGGGCCGGGCTTTGGCACGGGCAGCCTTCCCGAGGGCTCGGCCCTTTTGTTTCCATGCCTTTGGTTTCAAAAGAATTTCCTGCAGCCATTTTCAAGTGGGGCATTTAGAAATGCTGCCCTTCCCAGCCTACGGCAAAAATCCCAGGGTGCCTGCAGATGCTGAAACGCTGCGGTTTATAGATGCACTTCAACTCAGACCTCCCGAAGCAGCTTGGGGGGGCTGCCCGGCACCTGCACACACTGCAAAGCTGGGATGCTGCATCCAGCCTTCAGTGATTTATCTCAGAAATAGGCTTTCCTGAGGCCTCGCTGAGCCAAGGACCTCTGCCAAGCAGCAGGAATTCCCTAAGAAGTCTGTCCTATCGGAGCAGGGATCTGAACTAAAGGGGTGAACCCAAAGGTAACACCCCCCCCCCCCCCCATCAGTGGCTCTCTCCCACCACCGGGCGAGGGGGCCAAGGCTCCAGCAACACGCACGCATCAGCAACCGGCTATCACCAACGCTGGGCAGCGCTGACGGCCGCTGCGTCGGGTGCTGTGGGCGACGCGCAGCCGGTAACGCGCCAGCGCTGCTGCTCCGTGCTCGGCTCCTGCTGGAGCTCGGCTGTTGCGGCTGCATCTGCAGCCCCAGCGCTCCTTGGCAAGGGGCCCCTCCCTGCAAGCAATAAACACGTACAGACCTCTGGGAAACTGCAGGCTTTCCGGTCAGATGCTGCAAGGGAAAATCAGGAGGGGGAAGGCACGAAAATTAAACAAGGATTACGAAGCACCCTAGGAGAGAAAACCGGTTGCCAAACACCAAGAAACGCAGAGTGCCATCCCATGCCACCTTCCCTAGAGCTCCCTCAGCCTGACAAACATTGGCAAAATCCTAATTAAGCTTTCCCAGCCCCTCGGGACAACAGTGAGGGTCAGTGCCGCCATCTGCAAGCCACAGCCTCAGCCTCAGAGCAGGGACAGGTCTCGGTCAAGACCCCCAGGAGCCCCAGTCCAGCTCCCAGCTGTGGCACGGCCCTGCTCTGATGGTCCAGAGGCGAGCACAGCTGCGTGAGACGGCTTCGCTTCCCAGCTGCGCAAAGTGTCACAAGACCTTTAATAGTCACACAGAGCCACAAAACTCTGCCCGGAAAGCCGTTCCCCTGAGGGCAGGGGCTGGCAATGCCCGTGGAGGCTGTGGGACAGACGCACAGCAGGCACGCTGCCCAGAGAGGCAGGCAGAGATCAGGCAGGGCTGCAGAGCAGCCAGATGTGCCCCAGCTGTGGGGTCCTACTCACTGGAAGGGCAGCGACCGGGGCTCCGGGGCTGTCCTGCTGCTTCACTGGCAGAGCTCGGCTCCGGTGGGGCTCCCACACCCCCTGCCCGTCCGGCACCCCGAGGAGTGCTGGAGCCGGCCGGCGGGGTGACTGCTGTCTGCAAGGAGGCAGATGGTAATAATTACCCATACGCTAATTCCATGGAAATTTCCATGTGCCTGGGAAAGAGGCACACCAAGCCCACGCTGCTGCCTGGGGCAGAGGTTCACTGTTTTTTCCGGGGACTGTGACTAAGAGCCGGGTCTGTCACATGGACGGTGTTTAAATGCCTCCTTGGAGCCTCCCATCTAAATGCCACTGGCTACCAAACCTGCCCAGAGCCGGCACCGCTGGGCTGCGAGGTGGTGTTGGGGAGCGCCCGGAGCACCTGGGCTCTGCGGTGGGCTCCCCGGCACCCCAACCCGCGCCCACCTGCACCGGCAGAGCAGCAGCGAACCACCGCGGAGGGCGGACGCCGTGCCCGAGCCCTTCTCCACCTGCGGCTTGCTCAGATCCCCGATGGCATCTCCCCTTTCGGTTTCCCGAGGGTCCCGCGGGAGGGCAGCCCCTGGCCCGGCCGGGCAGGCAGAGCGGAGCTGCGTGCCAGCACACGGCATCGCGTCGCGCTCTGGCAGCTCCTCCTTAGCAACACAAACAGAGCCACAACACGGACCTCGGAGGCAGATAGCATCGCAGCCCGGCGCAAAGGCTCTGGCGGGGAGCCCAGCGTGCCCACGCTGGCCCCGGACAGCTGGCAGGCGCCGGTGCCCTGCTCTGCCTTGGGAAAGCACCAGATCGAGCTCAAAGCAGGGAGGAGGTTGTGCTATTCAAAGGTGTCTTCCAAGGTCTGCCATCACAGGGCAGCTGGTGGGAGCTGGAGACCAGCTCCGCACCCCGGGATGGCTTGAGGAGCACTTGCTCCCTGCTCTCCTCCTCCCTCCAGCCTGATGCAGGCAAGTGCTCGGTGAGCGTCCCGGCCCTCAGCTCCCTTCTCCTTCCTACCTTTCCAGCCGCAGACTTGTCCCGGGCTCCGTCACTCTTTGCTACCTGTCCTGGGGCTCCTTCGAAAGCCGCTTGCGTGAGCAGCTGCCTGAAAAAGGAGCGGGGAGGAAGGAAGGGGATGGACGGCGTGGGGAGGGCCAGGCAGCGGCGGGGTGTCTCAGTGCACCCTGCAGCCTGGGGGAAAGGAAAGAGGATGTTTTGTAATATTTGGCGAGCGCTTCTACGGGCAGGGAGAGGAAACTGGTGGGGCAGACGCCGCTGCCACGCCGGTACCGGAGCCTCTCGGGCGAACGTCTGGATCTCATGCCGTCTCCTGCCGGGGCCCCACTGGTGTCATGCCGTAAAAATGTGTTCTTGGCTGGAATTTGGCAGCCTGGCCTCTGGCGGGGAGGGAACCTCTTCGCGTACAGAGGGAGCGGGAGCTGCGGCCTTGGGGCTGCGGGTAGAGGAGAAGGGGAGCTGTCAGGCATCCTGAGCTCCGGGAGCTCCCACGACACTGGGGAAGAAGGGCTGGGAGCGGCAGACATGCCTGCGGATTGATGTCCGGGGTGGCTGCTTTCCCCCTGCTGCCCCATGCGAGGGCAAGACACAAGGACAGGGACAGACGGCGACACTGAGCTCCCCAGAGAGGCTGAATTGGAGGCGGCATCACCTACCGCACCAGACCCGGGGCAGTGGTGGGACAGCCAGCAGCGTTACCTGAACAGCAGGGGAAGCATTTTGGAACAGAGGAGACTTTTTCCTTTGAGGTTTCAAAGGCTTTGGTCAGGGCTCCACCCCAGCAAAGGGTTTTCACAGCCGGGGTGCAGAGGCGGCTGCTCCGGCGAGCATCCCTGCATCCAGCAGCCTCTCCTCTGCAGCCAGCTCCTGCTCTCCCCTCTGGGGCAGCCCCCCCCCCGCCCCTTTCCCCGGAGCCCTGAGAGCATCGCAGCCCCCAGTTTGCCCAAGCCCAGTCTGGTCCCCGAGCATCACACCAGACAGGACTCAGTCCACCACACACGTATGGAAATTAGCTCAAGGCTATTCAATTAAACGACCCCCTGGCCTCACCCCAAAGGGTTCCTGCCAGAAATGCCAGCCTGACTTTGGCTGCAAACGCATGGGCTGGATGTGGCCCCTGCCTCCCCCAGCCCCGCAGGCCGGTGGTCCGCTCCTGCAGAGGGAGCGCAAGGAGCGGGAATGAGCGACGGGCTGTGCCGCAGCCATTTCAGCCTTGGGAAAGCGTCAGGCAGGGGTGTTGCTTCCCAAAGGGAGGGGAAAACTCTGTTCAGACAGGGAACTTCCCTCCACAAACAAATTCTGCAGTCTCCTTCCAAAGACCCGGGCTGGACTCTGGTCCCTGCCCTGTGCCCTGGCCAGAATTACCTTCCCGAACACCCCGGGACCAGCAGCAGTTGTGCAGAGGGAATAAAACCAGCTCTCTGCATCCCCACCTCCTGCAAAAAGTAGGAGGAGGGCAGTGAGCGGGAGGGACACCGCTGTGCCACGCGTGGAGAGGGGACACGTCTGGGGAGAGCGAGGTGGCGGGTGACGGCCCAGGAGCCCCCATCACTTCTGCCTTCTCTGGGGAGCTCCCTGGGTGTGCACCCTCTGACACCCAAGCACCCTTCCCAGCCACCCATCGCTCCCTCCAGCAGAAGGGCAGAGCGCGGGTACCTCGGTCGAGGAGTAGAGGTCTCCATCTTGCTCGGATGGCCGTAGCATCCTACCTATACCAGAACCCGTGCTCGGCCAGGCTTGGCTCTGGGAGCTGCCAGCCCCCGCCCGCAGCCCGTGCCGGCCCCCAGGCCATGCCAGCCCTGCGGACCCCACCATCTCCCTGGGGTTTGGGGCAGGGAAGCGCTCCCGGCTGCGGGAGCTCCCCGGAGCTCGCTTCGGCAGAGGGCAGCGGCACTCGCCTGGTTGTCTCATCGTTGGCCCGAGTCCAGCCTCAAACTCCCATCTCCCAACTTGCTCTGTCTTTTCAGCTGAAGCTTCCTGTTAGTTATCATTTTCATTCTTTACCTCTTCAGCAGTGCAGAAAATTGGCACTTAATTCACCCTGCGAGGCTGCGCGGTGGCAGCTTAATTGACCCTCGTTGCGTCACCCTGGCCACATCTCGGTCAGTGAGCTCAGCCTTGTGCCACATTAATTTCCCGTCCGCTCTGTGTTTATCTGCCCTTTTCAGGGACGCTGCTTCTGCTCAGCTCCAGGCGAGAGTCCTGGAGAAAAACCTGCTGCCATGGGGCCGGGGTGGCCCACGCTGCCCAGCAAGCTGCAGCGTCCCTCCCGGGTTCGCATTCAGAGGAATCTGGTTTTCTGCAGCTCTCTACCTTCCTCAGCTATTCAGCAGGTTGCTCTGAACCCAGGACATTTCAGTGTCCCACCTTTGATACGGTGGGTTGCAGAATGAGATTGCAACTCTAGAAGCTTCCCCAAGCCTTGAAAATCAGTCAGAAACATGAGCCTCCAGTTGCAGCCCTGAATTTCCCAGTTGTTTTCCAAGAGCTGGTCCCAAGCATTTGGCCTTGCATGAGCTGGAAGGATCGCAGAGCGTGTCGGTTAAAACCAGAGCAGTGAGGATCGAGTGGCACACTGACCAGAAAGCTTATAATAAAAACAGATTTATAGCAATCACCCAAACACAGTCTCAGCTTAGCTCCAATTCCCTTATTGCATCATTTGGGGCAGAGATTGCTGCATGAGTACCTGAAATAATTGGTATTCAGAGCATAATAAAACTCCACGTGTGGTTCACGATCCAGGCAGAACTGCACGATGGCAGATGTCTAGCAGGGGAATAAGATTTTCCAGGTGAATGAAGGAAACGCATATAACTCTTGGTTTGGGATATCTCTGAACACTGCTGAAGAGAAGCGAGCTGCTCCTTTGCTCCTTCGTTGTGCAGCAGCAGCGAGAGCAGGAGACCGCCGCCGCCAAGGCTGCGCCCAGCTGTCCGCTCTGGCACGGAGCCGGCCGAGCGCCCGCGGGGCCGCAGGATCCTGCTCACCCCACCGGGCTCTCAAGGACGTCGGGATCACACCGGCAGGAGCGGGTCCCAGCGGATCTCCCTGGAGCGCGGAGGGATGGGCTTGGCTGCACGTTCCCCGGGGCAGGGCTAGAGGCAGCACCTCCAGCACCGTGCATCCTGGATGCGCTCTTAAGGAGGAGGGCTTTCTTCCTCTTTCATATATCACCACTCAATTTGCGTTGGACCATGGAGTCCTTCCAACACTCAGAATACAATGAGTTAGTATCTGCTGCTCTGGAGTTTGTATCCAGGCTGAAAACCCGGCCAGCTGGGAGTACGCTGGGACCAGGCTCCAGTACAAAGAACAATGGAAAGGCATGGCAAGGGGCGGGTGGAGAGGCAGGATCCAGCCCTCGGTGACAGCGCTGCATCTGGGGCTGCTCAAAGCCCTCTGATTCTCCACCTAGAGAGGATCACAGCTTCCAGACCCTCCTTTTAACTCTGCATCTTGTCCCCTCGCTCCCCTTCGTTGCGTTTTCAGGCGGTGGGTTCTGCGTGCCAAATGGGATGCTGGAGAAGGCACTGCTGCCTGGATGGGCTCCAGATGCAATGCAGCTAATCCATTTTTATAGCTGGGAGCAGGTGTCTCGTGCATCACAAGCAGCTAGTTTAAAGACCACTCTCTTCATTTGGCCACAAGCACCGGAGAGGTCCAAAGGCATTGGCCACCACTCAGTGCCACCAGCTCCACAAATGCCCTTCGGGTGCCCCGTGGGACCGTGGTCCAACATGTTGTACCTCTGCACGGCTGCATTGCCCGATTCTCACCCACGCAGCAGGGAGTGGAGCAGGGAGGGCTCCGGGTGCAGCCGCAGCATCGGCCAGCACCCCCCGGCCAGGGACACGGGGCTGTAGGTTTGCCTGCACCTCGCTCGTCCGCTTCAGAGCTGCTGGCTTCAGTACTGGAGCAACCAATCCTGCAGGGCGCACGGCCTCCCGTGGGCTTTACGGCCTGGCCTGCATATGCATAAAACGAAGAATACAGCAGCAGGGCTGTGGAGAAACTCCTTTTTGCCTGTACTTTCCCCCAGTTCCTATGCCCGTGCTCACCTTCACTGCACAACCAAGGATGTGCGCAGGCAGCAAGCACCCACGTGCCCAGCGGCTGCGAGCTCTGCAGCAAGCTGGGGAGAGCCGGTACCTGCGGGGAGGAAAAGAAGAAAACCTTCTGTTGGAGCCGGAGGTAGGAAAGGCAAAAGGGTTTGTTTTCCATCCCCAGACCGCAGCAATGCAGTGAATGGAACCCGGTCAAGAAACCTTGTCCAAACCCACAGCTCCTGAGGTTGCTCTGGGCAAACAACGCCTCAAAAGGGACCTCTGTTCCTGCCTGCCCCGCTTCCCGCTCCGGCAGGGAGAGGGGACCCATTGCCAGGCTCCAGCGCTGCCTCCCCCTGCCCAGGGAGCCCTGGCCATGCCGTGCAGCAGCACCCGGCCGCGGCAGGACCGATGTGCAGCCCCGCTGCTTGCCATGGGCCACGACCCCGTCCCCAAAGCAGCCAGAAGCACCTGGCTCTCCCGAGGGGCTGCAGCCACAGGTCCTCCAGTTTTGCTGAAGGCAGCAGGTCCTGGGGGGCTCGGGGAGACCCCAGGAAAGGGTCCACAGCTGCACGGGGCCACAGTAGTGGGGAGCAGCCCCGGCCAGGGAGCTTTGCCACGGCCAGCTACCGGCACGCCTGGACGCGATAGCCCTGGTGAGACAAAGAGCCATTGCTGGATTCAGCTGCCCTGGGTATTTTTTTCCCTCTTCGATGAATCACCTGCTAAAAATATTATAAATTGAGTCGCTGGCCAGACCTTTCACTTCTCTGGAAGCAAAAATATTTATTTTACTCAGGCCGTGCCTGTGTTTTAACAGAACTTTATGATCAATTTCTGAGGAATGTGCCATGCTGTATATTCAAATTACAACTTTTTTTGGCTCGCAGTGTAAATTTAAAATGTCTTGTTTAAGACCCAACTGTTGTGCTGCCAGAAAAATGTGGTTTCAGCTGTTTTTTTCCCAAAGCACCAGTTTTGCCCAGTGGATGGTTATTTTCACCCCAGGTGTGCGCCTGTCCCCGAGGCCTGTGCCAGGGGTTGGTGGCACCGGCAGCTACCGAGGGACGCAGGCTGGGCTCGCTTAGGCTGGGAGCTTTCACTTCCATGGGGAAAGCACCACGTAATTAACAGCATCGCCACAAAGAGGGGGTGTGGGGGTGCTGCCAGCCCACCTGGGGTCCCCGCCGGGCTCCTGCATCGCTGGCTCCTCCTGGCTCCCGCGCCGGCTGCTGTTGCCCTTGCTCCGGTGCCAGGCACACCTTTCCTATAAATCTCTCCCACTCTCATTTGAATCTAGGAAGGAAACAAGAGAAATTTCTTTTTCTTGCTTCAGGGCAGAGAGAATAATGGGATCTTTATTCCCCAATAATTAAGTTGATTTTTACATGGGCTTAATTTACACTCCCTTCCAGCCTTTCCTGCAAAGCGACGCCTCTTGCAGGAGCGTGGCCTTCGGGTGGGCGGGCGGGGAACGTGAGCAGAGCTGGGCCCTGGGGGACCTGGCGCTCGCCAGGGAGGGTGCAGGGGACCGGCAGGGCTGTTCCGCACCCAACGGCGGCGATGCTGTGCGAGGGCTGTGGAAAGGCTTCAGCATGCCAAGCCCAGCCACTATTTCTGCAGCTTCAGAAAGGCAAGTCAGGTTCACTGCAATCGCAAAAGCAAAGAGCAGGAGCTCACAGCCGGCCCCAGCAAGCACCAGGGCTGCCAGGCAAGGTCAGCCCCGGCTGCCAAACACCACTTGCTGCTTCAGCCTCTCCGTGTCGGCTTGGAGCAGCTCTCCCGGCGCGTTGCACCGGCATGCCCAGGCCGTGCAGTGCTCCAGGGAGCAGCGCTGGCATCTGCCTGGTGCTGAATGTGCTGCCTGGCCCCTCTCCATCCTTCCCGAGAGGCACCAGGGAGACAAACGTGCCGCTGCAGTTGGACATGTTATTGGCAGTTTCTGCAGAGAGGCCAAATATATCCCTAAAGCTGGTGTTTAGGAAGGGGTGAAGACATGGTGCAGCCACAGGACTGCAGTTACCCACAGGAGCCCTCTGCAGAGGGCTGGAGATGAAGCTGAGCATGGCCAGGAGGGTCCTTGGCCCATGTCTCTCCTCTTCCCAAAGAAAAGGCAGTTGGCATGCGTGGAGGGAGCTCCAAAAAGCAGCCTGGTGAGGAAGCACCCCCACTTCCCAAGGGGGGGGTGGCCCTGGGGGTCAGGGCAGCTTTGTCACCATGGCAGAGCCAGGCCGTTTTTCCCATCGCAGCCAAACATCTGGAGACGCTTCACCAGAGAGTGAACTCCCGGGACCACATGCCCAGGAAAAGGAGCTGCCGTGCTCACTGTGCTCCCGGGTGAGGAGCCGAGTGGAGGCACCGGGGGCCTTGTTGCCAGCAGCCGGGATCCTCTTCATGCCGGTACCCGATCCTGCAGCTGGGAGCTCTCCCCACCGCCACTGCTCCGAGATCCACCAGCCCCCATCGTGGCCCTGCCCCGTGCTGCTGCAGTCTCAGCCCCGTGGCCAAGGCTGGGGAAACGCATCCCAGCTCTTCCCTGCAACCAACCGGGCACTTGCCCTAACAAAAGGCATTTGGGAGCTCTGCAGCCCCCAGCACAGAGCTCCGGCGATGGGATTTGGCTCACCCCTTCAGCTGCCACGTGAAGAGCAGCCCGCAGCCGGCTCCCCCAGGAGCGGGATGGGGAGATGAAGCGAAGGCCCAGGAACGGCATCTGGTCTCGCAGCGGTTTTGCCTGCGCCGGATATCGCAGCCGTGTCGCAGAGCAAACGCAGCACATCTGGGACGGCGCTCCAGCCTACCTGGCAAGCCCTCGCTGAATTAGCTGGGCTGAACTGAAGCAGCACTCGCTGCACCGAGGCTCAAAGGATCAGCTGCTGATGCGACGTGGCAGCTCCTACCTCCGAGGCGGGGAAGAGGATGAGGGTACAGGAGCATCCCACAGCCCCGACGCCAGCGGAGCCAGGACAGCCATGCCGTCAGCCTGCCTGCAAAAGCAAGAAGCACGTACGCATTTACACACACACACACGAAATTCCCAGCACGCAGAGAAAGAGGGAAAACAATGTTTTGATCACAGATTTTAACAACAGAAATACATGCAGCCAAAAGCTGACGCTGCTGCGAAGGACAGCCCACAGCGGGTGTTGGGAGACACGAGGGGCGCAGGCACGATCTCCCCAGCCCTTCCCTCGCCGCGGGGCAGACAGCAGAGGAAAGCAATGTGTGCACAAACGAGAAACTGCTGTGTTTGCACAGCGCTCTCGTGGGTCGCAGAGGGGGAGCGACGCCCGCTGTACCCAAAATCGCAGCCCTGTCATCAGGGATGCAAAATCCATGACGGCACCCGCTGAATTCCCCAGCCAGGGCTGCTCCGCGTCCCCGCACAAGTGTTCATCGGATGCGGCACGAAGAGCCCCGTCCCTGCGCCCTGCAGAACAGGCTCAGGAAGTTTCTGTCCTCGGCTGAAACCCCTTTGGTGTGGGAGAGCCTGGAACTTATTACAAATCGCTTAAGTAACTTTGGCTCACTTGAGCTAATTAAATTGGTTTCCCTGGCTATTCTAGAGGCTTGAAACCACCAGTCAGCTCCCAGGCTCGCTGTGCGAAATTAATTAAAGCAAATGATAACTTGGCAAGGACAAAAAAAGAAAGTCAGTGTAGTAAGGAACAAACCCAGCACGGGAGCCGTTTGCTGCAGCACGTGTCCCTGTGTGCTATACGGTGTTTCGAATACACCCTCACCCAGGGATGGACTTCAGCTCATGCGTAACGCTGTGTTCAGGCTTAAATGCTTTGCCAAATCTGGGCATAAAAATAAACGTGGAAGTTCGGTGCAGAGACACAGAGTAAAGGCAGGGACCTCTTGGTTTCCATAGGAAGCAGAATTAATAGCTTGGCAGGAGGGGTGCGTTTCCATTTTTATACAATAATTTCCTCCTCCTCCTGCACAAAAAAGGGCTTGTAAGAAATACAAATTCGGACGGTTCTCCAGAACCTGGCAGCAGGCTCCGAAGGATCCCACGAGGCGCATGCCGGCCAGCGGGACTTCCAGGTTTCCAACCATGATCAAGTGGACCAGCACACCGCTCCTCCGTTCCTCGAAAGCGCCGGTGAGGGGAGCGTGGGGAGCCAGCACCGGCAAGGACAGCGAGTGCCACAGCTGCTCAGGGCCTTTCTGCTCCTCGGGCACGGCCCTTTTGCACCGCATCCCGGGCGGATGGGCAGGCACCTTCCTCCTGGACCGAAGCCATGAGCTGCAGAAGGGGAGATGGCTTCAGGGCGTCTTCACATCCCCGCCGGGCCCCTGCTCTGCAAAGCTGCTTGGCCGGCGGAGCTCCCTGCGAGGAGCTGAGCGGGCTCGGTGGTGCGTGCGCCTCGCGTGAAGCGACAGCCCTGGCAGCAGAGCCGCGCCGACGGGACAGAGGCTGAGCCCAACCTTCTCCCCCTTCCCCAGCGCTATCCGAAACCGTAACCTCGACTGGCTGCAGTTTTCATCCATCTGCAAAAGCACATTAAGGAGGGAGAGAAAGGTTGGCAGCTAACCACAAACCTACTCCCCAGAGAGGTCCTTACCTGACTCTAACCAGATGCTGTTTATCAGCCCGAGCGTATACTACATGCCCGATGTGACGGAGACAGAAAAAATACAAGAAATGCTTGTTATGCTCGGGGCTTCGGGGGTTTTCATCCTCAGGCCGGATATACAAGTTCCAGGAGAGGAATATGCGTCCCTGGAGTCCCGGGCTGAATCTGGAATTCATATACTCTGTAAATGTACTTTATTTAATACAGGAATCAAGAAAGGTTTTGGAATTATTGCGCTGCAGAGCTTGATTGTGTAGTTACAGCTTGGAATTAAGGAATAACTGCAGATCTGTAACGCAGCACGTCAGCCCCACGGAGAGGGCAGGACGGTGTGTTTTGGCTGCACAGTTTTGCCTCTGTTCTGCAACCGCTGCCCCAAAGAGTGCTGAAGCCCAAGGCAAGACTCCAGCAGGGTTTGGTCCGGCCCTGCCTGTATCCTGCAGCGGATCCCCCTTCGGATTAAGCCAGCAAAACCCAGCAGATCAGGGAAGAGGCACCTGGGTGACAGCACAGAGCTCAGTCATGGAATCGCTGAGGTTGGAAAAGACCCATAAGACCATCAAGTCCAACCGTTAACCCAGCACTGCCAAGGCCACCACTAAACCATGTCCCTCAGCACCACGTCTCCCCGGCTTTTAAATCCCTCCAGGGATGGGGACTCAGCCCCTGCCCTGGGCAGCCTGGGCCAGGCCCTGACAGCCCTTTGGGGAAGAAGTTTTTCCCGATATCCAACCTAAACCTGCCCTGGCGCAGCTTGAGGCCGTTCCCTCTCGTCCCATCGCTTGTTCCTGGGGAGCAGAGACCGACCCCCCCGGCTCCAGCCTCCTTTCAGGCCGTTGCAGAGAGCGATGAGGGCTCCCCTCAGCCTCCTCTTCTCCAGGCTGAGCCCCCCCAGCTCCCCCAGCCGCTCCTCCCCAGCCTTGTGCTCCAGCCCCTGCCCCAGCCTCGCTGCCCTGCTCTGGCCACACTCCAGCCCCTCCATGGCCGCCTTGGGGTGCGGGGCCCAGCGCTGAGCACAGCATTCGAGGGGCGGCCTCACCAGTGCCCAGCACAGGGGAACCATCCCTGCCCTGCTCCTGCTGGCCACACTGTTCCTGATACAAGCCAGGGTGCCATGGGCCCTCTTGGCCACCTGGGCACCCTGCTGGCTCATGTCCAGCGGCTGTCGACCAGCACCCCCAGGCCCTTTCCCGCCAGGCAGCTCCCAGCCGCTCCTCCCCATGCCTGCAGCGTTGCGTGGCGTTCCTGCCAGAGGCGCGGTGGAGCCAAGGGGATGCCGCGTTCAACACAAGTTGGCACAGTCAGTGCATGGGGGACAAGGATGAACCACTAACGTCCCCGTTAGGCTCACTGCTGGAGCCACGAAGTTAAAAAGCTGAGTTTCAGCTCATGCCACTATGCGAGGACAAAGGAGGAGCTGCCCGGGCAGGGATGCAGCGCGGCCCCGGCACGTCACTGGGAAGCCGCGCTCGGGGCACAGGCCGATTGCCAGGTCCCAGCGCTCGCAAAGCCCGAGGAAGCCGCTCAGAGCAGCGTGAGAGCCAGGGCCGGGCTGGGAGGTGGGAGAGGACGTGCTGCAAAAATCAGGGCAGGAGTTAATACGGAACATGGTAGCGGTCCAGCCCAAGCGAAGACAGATGTCTTCACTGCAAAAAAGATAATAGGACTCTGTTTAACAGATACGTATGCATATATATATGCAAGCTCATATCTGTATGTTTGTATAAATGTACACATGCTTTTTATGTATTCCTGCTTGTTTTCTAAAGATCTAGCTTTTGCTATGCCAACACGCTTTAGCTGAAACCTGCAAGGTCTTGGAGGAGCATCCTTCCCCCATGTAGCTCAGGGCTCCCCTGAAAGCGGCCTTGTCTCCATCTGCGTTGCACCAACGGCCCCATAGAGAGCAGTGCCAGCAGCTGCCTGCGGGCAGCCCAGGGCAGTGGTGGTCGCAACGCAACTTGCCAACTCGGGGAGACCCATGGCACTGGACCCCGGGCATAGGGGCGGGATGCAAGCCACTCCACTGGCTGCTCCCCATGGTGGGCCCCACTTCCAGGACCCCCCCCGTCCCTGGGAGGAAAGCAGAGTCCACTTGTTGAGTGGTCCCCCACCACAGGAGAGGCCTTCCACTCTGCCACCCCAGCTACCCCAGCTCCTCCCGGGCTCATTTTCCACTCCCACTCGCTCCCTCTGTCACCCATGTCTGGCCAGAGTCATTGCAGCAAGGAAAACCAATGCAAGACCAAAGGGAGCGGCTGGACCATGCTGCCGGCAGCCACGGGGGCTCGCTGGTGCCCAGATGGCATTTGGGATGCTGCATAGCCCATGCCCACTCCTCTCTTACCTGGGCAGAGCCAACATCAGAGGCAGCATGTTGGATGCTCAGGGCTGCTCCTTTCAGGGTGCGTTCGTGGCTACAGGGTATTTCATCTGGGTCTCCTCCAGCCGTGTCCTGGGGCTGGTCCCACCACACTCCCCTGCAGCCAGCATCACAGGGCCTCCGGGCATGGCATGGTGCTCTGCCTGCAGAAAGCTTGGTTGCCTTGGAAAGCGTCCCAGTTCCTTTGGCTGAAGGTATTTAGGCAGGGGCCGCTGGAAAAAGTGATGTGCTCTCCACACATATGTGCCACCGGCAGCTGTGGTCCAGCAGCATTAATCACCGTGTCAGGGTGCCAACAATTACAGAAAACCAAAGCAAACATCTTGCTGCAGCTCCCTGACTTGCGAGGGGAGCACCCTGCCCCTGCCAGCCCGAGGGGTTCCTGCCACCCAGCACTATGTACAGCATGAGCACATGCGTTTTTCTTCACTACCTGCTAAGGAATCATCTTAAACAACCAGCAGATTGTCATCTGCTGGCACAAGACACAGAGAAAGCCACATGCTGCTTCTGCATTGGAAGATGCATGTGCATACACACACATTTGTGTGTCTTACAGAGATACCCATACCCAACGCACCCATTGCGTCCATAGGTGCACGTGCCTCAGACACCGGCGTCTTTCAGAGCACCAGCAGCACTGACTTGCAGCCCCCCAGTTCCTCCATTTCACCCCAGGCGCATCTCACTCCAGGGCACGCAGCTCCTTTTGCTCCCGAGCACGTTACATGAACGCTGGGCTGGGAGCAGGCAACCTTCCCTCCGCAGAGCCACCACGGATCACTCACGTCTCTATTTCTCCTCCTGGGGCTGCTTCCTTCTAACTCCAGCGCTGGGAGCTGGCTCTGCTCTCCAGGAAGCAATATTCCATCTTGCCTGCAGCCAGCATCCCTAAATACACCTTGGCAAGGTTTCTCTTTGCCACTCACTTGTCTGATTGCAGCTGGGATCACATTAAGTCCTTATGGTCCCTCCTCGCCTTCCCACTTCCCCAACCGAGCAGAGAGAAGGACAAAGCAGAGGAGAAGGAAAAAAATGCACAAAGCAGCATTCCCAGCTCTCAGAGCCTTCTAGCTGGGCTTTTATATTCACTGAGAGCTTTTATAGCCTAGAGGTAACTGATTGCTAATTAACTCAGAGTAATTAGCACCATTGCAAAAGCTAATCTGGTCACTCCCCAAACAGTGTTCCTAACTCTGAGGTTGATTTTGCCCTGTGCTGGGGGCTAGAGAAGAGCTGCCCAGGTTTGCGTGCTCGGACAGACGCCTGCGGCACCTCTGGAGCAGCCCCCCTGCCCGGAGCCGGGGTGCACGCCCCGGCAGCTCTTCTCCCTGCTCCTTACATGGGTGTTAGACTTTCACTGGGTGCTTGGGCAGAGCTGTAGGTATTGAAGGGAGGGAGGGCACCCTGGGCACCCCCCACCGCCTCTGCTCCCCGCTCCCTCCGTCACTTCTCCGAGCAGATCCACAGCGAAGGACCGTCCGCCTGCTCAGCCCCAGACCCTGCTTGAGCACCTCGGGGGTTATGAGTAAAAGGCATTTCTTGGAAGGGCTTGTGAAATCACCTGTGCCAGGCAATTTGGTACAGGGATAGCGTCATGTCCCAGCAAATGCCCTGGCCAGCCGATCCCAGGCGACGGGCAGGGCTAACTCATCGGGAAGGTGCCGAGGAAGCGGGTGAAAAATGCTTTGCTGCATGTCGGTGCCTCCCCGCTCCGCCCGCCGCTGTGTGAGTTATGTTGGCTTTAAAGCCTGCTGGCAAAATGTATAGCGGTCTCCACGCTCCAGCCACCCCAAGGGTATTAATCAGGCTGAAAAGATAAAAACAACATGAAAAACACCATCTACGGGGTGTGCGGCATCGGACACTCGCTCTGGGAGCTGGGCCAAGTGCTTGTACCTTGACTCTCCCATAAATACACCGCCAGGAAAATGCATTATCTCTGGAGTGCTTTAAGAGCATTTAGATTTCAGGGCAAAACAGTCCAAGGCACCTGCTGCATTTTAATGATTCTTCTCCATCACCTATAGGGATGCTGAGATTTAAATAACTGCCCTGCAGCCACCCTGACCTTCCCACCACGGCTCTGGGAAAGGCGGCATCGGCAGTGCCAGCACCAGCCGGGTGCGCCCGGTGCATTTGCACAAATCCTCCCATTTTGGAGCATCAGAAGATGAGCACTGTGGCAAGGGGCTGTGTACCTCGCTCTGCGTGGTGTCCTGCATCCCTGCGTGAAGGAAAGCACTGCTTCACCCGGCACAACCACAACTGCCCGGGTGGGAGATACCAGATATTGTAGCTGTGCCCCCCAAATATTTCCCCTTCTGTGGGCTGGGCTGTTTGCACAGAGCTTCCCAAGCAGCTGGGGACAGAAAGTCTTTTAATTGGGGGCTGCCATCACCAAGAAAGCACCCAGGGTTGTGCAGAGGGTGAAATCCCGGCTCCCCGGGGCACTTCTGCTCCGTCCTGCCCGGCTGCGGGCTGCACGGGCAGCGCTGCCAGGGGAGCCCCGGTCACGGGGCTCCTGCCGAGGAGGACACGGGAGCGGGGGCTGACCCAGGGTGAACGGATGCACCCTGGTAAAAGGTACAAAGGCTCAGTCATGCTGGAGCCCGAAAAGCAGACTTGATGAAGAAAACATGCCCTTTGCATTGCTATTCCCTCCCCATAAAGCTATAAACTCCTTTCAAATGCTTCATCTCCCTAACTTTTGGATGTCATTAAACTCTCTATTAATTTACTCCAAATGTCTTCGCTCATATTCCAACACAGCTAACCCCATCAAAAGGATAAGAGCACAGTGCTTAGACAGCACTTCTTCTCTTCAAAGCCTGTTACGGAGATTAATTGCTTCTCTCAAGTCCTCTGTGAAGGAGGTACATGGGGATAATTGTTATTAGTGCCGGGTGCGAGGTAAGAAGCAGGGTCCAAGGTAAAAGCGGGGACCCAAGCTGGCCCAGCGCCGGCGGGAGGGGACGGGCTCGTGCGGGCTGCAGGCGCAGGAGGACGAGGGAGTGCAGGGGAGGCCTGCCGGGACCGCGGCTGGACTCCATCTCTAATGGATATTCCCGCAGCTCCTCGGCGGGAGGCAAAGCCCAGGCGGGCAGCGTGGTGCCAAGGCAGAGCCGCAGCCGCCGGGGTGCCTGGCACCCCCCGCCTCCGAGCATCTTCCCTTGGACGAGCGCTGAGCTTGTCCTCAGGCTCCCCGCTGCTCTTCCCTAATCGCTGCTGCCTGCCAAGAGCCTCGTGTGCAGGCAGAGGTCCCTCCTCCCTCCCGATTTATCCCATGATGTCACCAATCCCAGTACTTCCTGACGTCACCAGTGACATCATGAGCCCTTCCCCCCCGCCCCTGGTGCGGCAGCGGGGCTGGGGAGGGGAGGACAGTGCGGTACTGGCCGTACTCTGCCCCGCCGGGCAGCTCGAGGTCCTGCTCTCCGTGGTGTTAAGGAGCGGCCGGCAAACCCAGGGCACCGGCTCACGGGCTGCACAGCCCCCGAAACGCTGAGCAAGCTGGTACCCATGGGATGGAGGATCCCGCGGGAAGTGCCGCGAGCCCGGCTCGGCCGCGCTGGACGCCGACGCCGTCAGCGCAGAAGCAATACCAGCCGTTAGCTCTGGCGGTGCCCACGCCTTGGGGCCAGATGTGTGCGTTACTGAGGCTGACACGGTACATCTGGTCCGGTTTTTGGTTTCCATCGCGGAGTTTACCACATCCACCCCAGCCGGCTGGAGGCGAGGAGGCGCACATCTGGAAGCAATTGCAGCTGTCACGCTTCAAGGAGATACTGCACCGCAGAGAGGAGAACCCGATACCTCGCCCCAGCAGCCTCCTCCCGCCCTCCAGCTCCAACAGATGAGAGAAGCACCAGCATCCCCTGCCGCGAGCCGGATCCTGCCGGGTGCTGAGCCCCTCCCAGGAAGGGCAGTGCGTGGCGCCGGCACCTCATCGGGAAGCGGGACGGGGCTGAGCCCCATGGCGGGGAGTTAGCTCAGGCAGAGACAGCCCCAGCTCCGTGCTGGCGCAGGAGGGATGCTGGACAGGGCAGCACCCGGCCCTCTCCCCGCTGCGGCCGGGCACCGCCAGGAGCCCAGCACGGCTGCACACCCTCACGGTGCTCATTTTTAAAAGCTCTGCCAACCCAGCAAAGCCCCGCGCTGCTCTGGGCTCCTCCACACCGTTCCCTCCGGTGCCCGGGAACGGGATGCCTTTCGTTTAATTAATTGTCCCGTGCTTTCTATAGCTCACCAGGTCTCGGGAGCGCAGTCACCACGGAGTGTTTCTGGCAGGGAAGGAGCGCTTGTTTCTTTATGATATGGAATAGTTTCAGCATTAGTTATTTCTAAATCATTCTAGTTTACGAGCAACCTGACAATTTGGCAAAGGCAGCAGGCCTGGGTCTGTACCAGGCACTAATAAAACCTTGAGAAGAGCTGTAAAGCCGTGCTGGCAGCAGGTTGCTGGGGGAAGGGGGATTATTAGCAGGCACCTCCGCTCCTGCCTCCTCCGGAGCAGCGGGCAGCCGCAGCGGGCAGCAGCCGCAGCGGGCAGCAGCAGCAGCAGGCAGCTGCATGTCTCTCTGCAGGAGGGGATAAGCATCCCAGCCCGCTCTCCTGGCAGCAGCGAGCTCTTTCTCCTCATCCCACTCTCATCTCATCCATCTCCCAAAGCATCTCTGGGTACCACCCTGGGCAGCCCGAGGGCAGGCAGGGGCTGGCTCCTCGCCTCGCAGGGAGCTTGGAGACTGCAGAGAAGGGGAGACAGGAGCTGCTGCTTCCCTGCCCTGCACTTTCAGCTATTAAGGCTTACTGGAGGGGAAGAGAGGGGAAAAGAAAGACTGAAATGGGGAACAAAAACCCATCAGATCTGATAGGAAATAAAAACTGCCATTGCTGGGCAGCTGGCAAGGTGCTCTCAGCAGTGGGGCAAGTCACTGGCCAGCGCATTCCCGGCCTGCACCGGTCTGTGCCCGGGGGCACAGGGGCTTTGTGCATCTCTGCACGTGCGTGTGTCCCCTAAAGGGACAGGGAAAAGTATTTGGGGAGGGTGGTCTGACATCAGGCCTTGCTGCGTCTGTCCAGGAGTCAGCTGCTCTTTGGCCAGACGATTTGTCTTGCGGCGGTACTTTGACTCCAAGAGCTACAACCCCCCTGCTCAGCCAAGGGGATGTGCACTCTGGAGCCTACAGATGATGCTCCAGACTCGGCTGCTAATGTGGAAGGAGGAAAAGGAGGCAGGAGCCTCACCAAAATGCCCAAATGGGGCACAGTAGCCTCTAAACAGCATCTGGCCACGCTGTCCAGGCGCTCTGCCGCAGGGTGGGGCTTTGCACGCTGAGCAAGATCTGGACCGATGTGGGGTCCAACCCATGGTCCCAGCCCGGCTCCCGGGAGCTCCTGCAGCAGCAACAGCAGCAGAGATGGACCGTCCTGCCACTTCGGGCTGTCGGTCTGGCAGCGGGAGGGTTTGGAAGGGGAAGATAAATGGATGTGGTACATAGAACTAACAAGTGCTTTGTGGAAACCATGAAGAAATAACGAACGGATTAAAATAGAGTATCTATTTTTGGAAGGCCTGGAATAGGATCTGACCCAGAAAGCCACCTGCAAACCCGGCCAGCACCGCTTCCCTGTGCTTAGACCCAGCCAGCTCTGCTCCGAGGATTGAGGCATCCCTGCCCTGCTGCAGGCAAGGTGCTTGGAGGGGCCGGGAAACACCGCTTGGCACTGGCCCTGCCCCAGGCAGCAGCCAGGGGGGCTTCCTTGCTGCGAGACCCCAGGGGGCTCCCGGGGAGAGCGAGGGCAGCTTGGAAAGGCTTGTATCCACAGGGGCTGCAGGAACAGGGCCTTTACTGTTTGCACGCTGGATCCAGTTCCAGCCCCGGTCAATAAAAGAACTGATTTTAGACTTCTATGGCTGAAATAATTGCCGCTTGCATGCCAAGGGCTTGTTAGCAGGGGGCAGCAGGTGATGCTGCGGCTGGGGCTCGCGCAGCCCCCCTTGGGCTCGGCATTGCTCACTGCTGTTTTGCTCCCCCCAGTATTTCTGCTGGCACAGAGAGAAGCAGACTGGGAGTCAATGGCACAAGTGTGGGTGACCCGAGCAAGCCGTGGTCACTGGTCCCTTGTCTGTGCAGCAGCCAGCCTTCCTCCCGCTTCTCCTCCTCCTCGCCTCCCTGCATTTCTCCTGAAAACCCTTCTTTGTCATGGAAGGTTCTGCAGCTGGAAGACGCTGGGGCCAGGCGCGGGGGCAGCCAGGTCCCCTTGGCGCAGGCCCTCCGTGCTGCATGTGCTTTGCTCCCCGGTGCCAGCGGCTCGGCATGGCGGGAGCAGCGCGCCCGGCTCTCGCAGGCAGCCGCCGGCCTTCGCTTAGCGGTTAGCAACAGCGTGACTGCCTGTGCCAGACCCACCTCCCGCCCCAGTCACCGTGCGCGTTTTCGGCTGGTCACATATGGAACGGGTTATGTTTTTATAATCATCTTTATGCAATCTTTTCCTATTTTTTTTTGTTCAGTCCCAATATCGTTCCATATAATTCCTCCCCTCTCCCACGCAAAGGTCTTTCAAACCTGCGTCTACGGGAGCCCATGCAAAACCTTTCAAACGCTGTTCTTCCCCATCCCTTTCTAGGAGGGAGGCCTGTATCTGATCCTTCCACCTCTTGCAAGCTCCCTCCCTTCTCTCGCTGGCTGCTGCAAATCGCTTCCATGAAGGCTGTTTCCAGAGGAAACCAAAAGCAGAAGGAAGGGGCAGGCGGGTGGGAGCAGCTCTGCTTCTCCTACAGACAACTTTTGGCACTCCTCCTGCGGCTCCTGGCGCAGGGATGCACCCTGAGGTCCTCTGATGGGGACCTGGAGCGTGACCAAAGCCTCCTGCTCCTCACCATCAGCCCAGACACGCTATGCTTGCGCTGGGCATCGCTGTTTCCCTCCCCGCACTTGCTCTTCGCCTCCTTACATGGGGATTTCTTGGGCAGGGAGAGCTCCCTCGGCATATCGTGCACGGGCAGCGTGGCCACGGGGAGCTGGGACCCGACTGCAGCAAATGTTGCGGTGTAGAAAATGCAGGGGAGAGGCGAGCCCATGCTCGCGGCCGCGCCGGGGAAGGCAAGGGGGCGATGGGAGCCGGCACCCTCGGAGGACACCCCCGTCTCCCCTGCATCCCCGCAGCACGCCCGCCTGTGCCGTAAGCGCCGGGACAGCTCGTGGAGGCCAGCAGGTCAGGAGAGAAAGGCGCAGCAATGAATGAGGAGCCCCGGCTCTGGGCTCAGCCAGCTGAACTTGTGTTCCTCTCTCCTAAGAAGAAAAAGGAGAGAAGACTTTTCCCACACAATCGCTGCTCTGACACATCTGAACCCACCCATGGCCCCACTGTTAAATCTCTGTGATGAGAGAACAATTTACTACAGGATTTTACTGTTTTTTATTCTACAGAGAAACTGTTGGTGCTGCCTGGAGTTAGCCTGGAGAAGAGGAGGCTGAGGGGAGCCCTCATCGCTCTCTGCAACGGCCTGAAAGGAGGCTGGAGCCGGGGGGGTTGGTCTCTGCTCCCCAGGAACAAGCGATGGGACGAGAGGGAACGGCCTCAAGCTGCGCCAGGGCAGGGTTGGGTTGGAGATTGGGAAAAACTTCTTCCCCAAAGGGCTGGCAGGGCCTGGCCCAGGCTGCCCAGGGCAGGGGCTGAGTCCCCATCCCTGGGGGGATTTAAAAGCTGGGGAGATGTGGTGCTTGGGGACATGGTTTAGTGGTGGGCTTGGCAGTGCTGGGTTAACGGTTGGACTTGATGGTCTTATGGGTCTTTTCCAACCTTAACGATTCCACAATTCTATTCTGTGATTCTACCTGCAGGAGCCAGCTGTGGGTCCTGGACTTTGGGGAGCCTGGATCTGTTTGGATGTGCCTTCAGGATATTTTCCTGGCAAATGCAGCCCTCTGCCTCCTTCCCTGTGAGGCTCCAGCTCAGTACTACCCTACTTTGCCCGGGCAGAGCAAGCACGTACCTGCCCTCACCACCACGCTGACGTCTCCCTGCAGAGTGGCAGCAGGCCACATGCAGGAGCCTGACCTGGTGGGAGATGCATCAGCAGGTCCAGCTGTCCGGAGAGGCATCGGCAGGGTCCAGGGAGTGCACTGATCCTGGAGGTGAGGAGAAAGGCAGGGGCAAGTGAACTTTATCAGGCTCTGAGCAAATATTTCCTACTTCAGAGAGTGCCTAACGCTTGGAAGGGAGCTGGAAAGGGGTCACGGAGATGTCTGTCCTTGCCAAATGGGGGCAAGGTGGGCAGTCCACGTGCGAGCAGCCTTTAATCTTGCTTGTGGCTTCTCTAGCCACGGTACCCCATCCTTTTTCCGCACAGGGCAGTAAACTCAAGGAGAGAAAGGGAGAGCCCCAAGCTCCTGCCCCGACACGGCAAACTGGGCAGGAAAGCAACTGGTTGGGGGTCCCACGGCAGCAACGCTTGGGTTGAGCCAAGCTGCTGAAACTGGAACCACCAGTCACCCCCCGAGCCCCAACAGCCCCGCGGGCTCCCCTCCTGCCGGGAGCTGGAGCGGTGCCGTGCACTCGCATCGCACTGGCCATAAAAGCAGACAGGGCTTGCGATGCAGGCAGGGCAAAGGCAGAGTGCGTGTTCTCGCTGTAAATAAAATGAGATGATTAATTAAAGTGCAAGTCTGCTGCCAAAAGGAAGAATGGGGCTCAGGTGGGTAATTAAACTCAGGCTGCAAAGCCAGCCAGAGAGTTTCTGCCTTATGGCCGTGCAGACAACATCTGCTCCATTAAGATTTCAAGAGATAAAGGCAGGAGAAGTGCAAGAACGTAGGAATTCCAGGAGAGTCGCCAGGGCAGACCCTCTGCCACAGGGACCTGCTGTCAGCCAGGGGATGCCCAAGGCGCAGCCTGAACCTCCGCAGGGACATGGACATCCCTGAAAATTCCTCCTTCCCGCTGGAAACACAGCGATGCACCCCGATAACCGCCACCTCGCCCAGTAAAGCCTGCAGCACGGCAAGGGGGGGTTTACACAAGAGCTGGGTTTTTCCCGCTTTCACCCCAAAGTGGAGGGGACGGTGCGTGGCAGCCGGCAGCACGCCCGCGCCTCTGCTGCACCTCCTGCCTGCGTCTCGGTGGATCCGGCGCTTGCCTGCACCCTGCCTGCAGCTCTCCAGTGAAGCAAACATCGCTGGGACTGCCGGGGCGGAGCGGCATCAGCGAGGTCGCTTCGGGGCCGGATTCCCCCTCTCCTCTCCCCCCCCAAACATCTGTGCAGATGTTAACAGGCGTGGCAAGGCTCAGTTTTCGATACGAAAGGCAAAGGGTTAGAGTTGAGCTCTTGGGTAAGCGACACCAAGAAAGTCAAAGTTTAATTGGCATTCCTGCCCAGGATGAAAGCCCGTGGCTGGCGGTGCTGGCAAAGGCTAAGAGGGGCCATTGGTCACGGGCCATAAAGGCCACACAGGCGGCACCGGGGCAGGTCTCCCCCGCCGGAGGGGGCTTCATCATCGGGGTCAGCCCTCCTCGGCTTCTCCCCTCCCCGCACCCCTTGTGCGGAGGCAGCGGTGCCGGGGAGCATCCCCGCGCACGCGTGTCCCCCGGCAGCCTTTGGTCCCCACCTGCCGAAGGGTTCAGATGGGGTCGTCTTCCAAAAAGCCTCTCTGAGCGGCACCGGGCTCCCTGTACCTATCTCACCTTCGGGGCTTTCTGGTGGGGAAGATTTATACTGAATAGCGTTCAAACCTGTGAAACTTGCAATAAAGCCTCTTCACAGACGGACAAGCTTGGGCCCTGGCAGCAAACACTGTTGGTAAGCAGTGCCAGCTCCTCAGAGCCAAGCAGGAGGGCAGGACGGGAAAGCCGGTGCTGTTGGGCACAGCCCAGAAGCCTGTAGTGGGTCATGGCTCACAACGGCCGCCCGGGGTCTGATGAGCGCTGCCCCGATCCCTGTCCTTGCCTTCCCCGTGGGGCTGGATCCCTCTGCAAAGCAAGGGAGGCTGAGGACAGCCATGGCCCATCTGCCGGGCATCCTACACCCCCTTGCCAGGGCTCTCCCAGTTTGCAAAGAGACCAGGGGGTTCAGGCATCACCTCCAAATGTCCGTGAGCAAAACAAGCAGCCATGGGCACCTGCGCTGCCGGACGGGCTCTGCCACGCGGAGGAGGTCATGCACATGAATTACAGCAAGGGGCATATTTACCAGATGTCCCAAACTGCCTGAAAACAGTTATTACATTAAATGCGAGGTCTGGCAGATGCAAGTCAGTAATTTCACTTCTGATGTAACTTGTTCACAGTGCTGATGTCGTGGGGAGGGAGCTCGGTTGATGTTTCCCATTAGTGCAAGAGCCCCTTGCTTTGCTGCAAGCCCTTCCCACTTTAAATGCTTCACTGGGAAAATGGAGCCACTAAATTCAGCTGAGGCCTCAATCCCTTTTAACTCCTGCGTCGGAGGGGAGCATCAGGCCCCAAGGGAGCTGCTCTGGCTTGTTTTGGGCTCCTCAGAGAAAGCAAAGCAAACAGAGAAACATCCTTCTTATTAAATCAATAGAGACTCGCAGGCTGCTGCAGGGGAGCACCGGATCAGACCCAGGGCAGCTTTTCTTTGCTCATCCCACTGATCCAAGGCTGCTGCAAAGGACAGGTCTCGGGGACGGCAGGTTGTGAAGTGGCTTTACCTTGCTGGGAGAACCGCTGCAAAGGGGAGAGGAGCTGGGTTGGGGCAGCTCCCCAGGATGGGCATCGCAGGGGTACGGCCGATCACCCCACAGCGAGACCGGCCAGTGGGAACTCACCCACCCTGCTGAGGGACTGTATCAATACTGAAATAAGGGAAGCACAGCCCCAACTCACTGCCGCCCCCAAAACCCTTCAGAGAGCCGGCGACAGCACGCAAAGCCAAGCGCAGCACCCGCCTGCAGCACCCCCCGCACCGTGCCCCAGCACCGCCGGGCCGGGGCAGCAGCCTCCCCCCGCCAGCCCCACACTGTTTTCAGTTTGTTAAGAAACAGCAAAGTGCTTAGTCCTCATTACAGAGCCCTCAACTGCCAAATTCTTTCCTTTGACTATAAATCTGTTCCAGAGCTGCAAGAGACACCAATACCCACAGGCTGCAGGCTGCCGCGTTCCCCCTCGCAGCCCACCGCAGCGGGCAGGGAGGGAGCAGAGGGACCCCAGCCGGGATGGAGGTGGCCATGCACAGCGAGCCTGGGGGGGCAAACCCAGCCCTTCCCTGGGGTGGCTTTGCACTGGGGTGCACAAGCCAAGGAGAGCTGGTGGCCAGGGTCTGAGGGTCCCCTGTCCCACCCTGGTGGCACCCCACAGCACCCAGGGACAAACCAGGTAAGCGCAGAGGGCTGAGCCCCGCTGCAGGCGAGCGCAGCCCCCGGGGCAGCCCTGCAAGCTGCGGGCACAGCCCCAGCTCTGGGGGCTGCCCCTGCAGCCAGGGACCCAGGACAAGCGCCCCTGCACATGAGCATGCCAGAGGTCCCTAAGAAAGCTCAGCGACTGGAGTCAATTGTGGTCAGGTGGTTGTTATTATCAGTAGTTTTCATCGTAATTCAGAACGGCTGCCACTTGCCAAGCGCTTTCTGCAGCAGCCCGTTATTAACGGCACCTTGAAACACAGCCGAGCTTTGCTTTTGCTGTCAGACAAGTACTTTTGCTGTCAACTGCTCCTCGTAGCCTGACAAAACTTTGGGTTTCTGCTGTAGACGGTCAGTGCTCCCAGAGCCCCGGGGGCTGAGCCACGGCCGTGCGTGGGATGAGCCGGGGCCGCTCCCAGCAGGATTCCCTGTGCCCAGCGGTGCAAACCCCCCTGGAGCCGCCCTGCCAGCAGCCCCCAGCATGGGCAAAGCACTGAGGTTGGTGATGGCCTCTTGGAGTGGCCATAAGGAGCAAGATGGGACTCATTTGAGCCCGTATCCCATCTGCCCCTATGGCCTGGCCAGATGCCTCAGAGAAAAGTCAAGTGATCCTGGAATTACAGAATAATCTGCCATAATAATTCATCCTGATCCCTGTTAGCCAGGGGCTGGTGTACACTGTGCAGCAGGATGCTCATCCCTAGTTATTTTTCTGCAGTTCCTTGGGCAGCCCCTTGAGAAGTCCCGTCGGGAAGGGGACGCCGGCCAGGGAAGGACGGGCTGGCCGGGGTGACGGGGACGAGCCGTGCGGGTGGCCTGGCGTGACCCGCGAGGAGGAGATGCTGTGATCTGCACAGATGGATGCATTACAGAGCGCGGGAACGCTGGCTTTAGCCCTGACACCGCTGTGCTGAAAGTCAATAAAAACTCCTATAAAATAAAAGCTTTTTGTGCAAATACAGTGGGTCATCCTGCTCTCTCTCTTTCCTCCTGCTCTGTCCCATGCCTTCCCACAGGGTCACTAAAATCTCCACTGCAGTTACAGCTCCCATCGCCAGCACTGCTGGGATGCAGCACCCTGCCCGCACACCCTCTCCCTGCCTGCACTCCTTCTCCCTGGCTGTCCCTCTCCTTCCCAGCCTCCATCCCTGCCCAGGGCCATGGCAACGGCCATGACGTCTCCCACACCTCGAGGGTGATTCGATTACGTGGGCTGCGCATGAGAAAGTTCCTGTTGGAGCAGAAATGGATCTAATTACTGACACTAACGGCGGCACAGGCTCAGGAGCGGAGCAAGGTGCCGGGGAGGTGGGGGTGCGCTGGGCAGGAGCGTGCTCAGCAACATCCAAGAGCTCTGCTCCAAGCGTGAGGTCGAGGACAGAGCTGAGGCTGCTTGAACTGGATGCAAGAGAGGACCAGACGCCAAACCTCTCCTCCTCCCCGCTCCCTACCCGGCAGCTGATGCTCTCCAGGAGGATCCGGAGCGGTGGTCCAGAGCTCCCGGTCTTCCCGTGCCCCATCCCGTGCCTGGGCATGCATCGCAAGGGAAAGCAGAGCTGCTGGGATAAAAATCCAAACAGGCCCCAGCTTTCAACCAAGCAGCTGACATTGGTGCTCTGTTACTGTTTTTGCAGGAGGCAAATCACGGTAGGCAAAATCCCCCCGAAGCTCCTGGCGCTGGCTCACGGCAGCGGAGGTGGGCAGACCCGAAACCCTCCCTGCCGGGGAGGGAATACGCTCGGAGACGAAGGGAAGCACTGGAGCTCTGCCTCCCGGACCATGATCCAGAAGCGGGCACAGAAGGGAAAAACTCGGCATGCTCAGGGCTGCATCTCCTCCATTCCCGTGCCCCGCGGCGCGGCGAGCGCGGCACACGGCGCCCCGTGCCCCTGCCGCGGAGCGGTGGGAGGGAGCCGGCACGGAGGGTGGCCGTGCCGCTGGGGAGGACGAGCCACCCGCGCCGCAGCTCCTCTTTCAAAGAGCCTCGGGTGAGGATTTTCACTCCCTTCTTCCTCCAATTTCAATGAAACAGCAATTTTTACACAGAAAAAAAGGCCTTGAAAAAACAATCTTTTGGCATGTTTTTGAGGCAAAAATCCCCTTTTTCTTGGAAAACAGGCCAAAGCCTAGCCCATATTCGCTTGGAAATGGGCCTTGTTCTATTTGAGAAACAGCCCAATTTTTCGATGGAAAATTGGAAAATAGACCCAGGTTGGCTCTAGGAAAACGTGTGCATCGCAGCAAAACTTTCCATGAAAATGACCTGGAGACTGCAAGAGAGCAAAAACCCTCGAAAGTGGAATTTCATCCGCCCAGCCCAGCGCCGGCGGGACCGTCCCAGCCGCGATGCTGTGCCGCCGGCGGCCGGAGCCGCTTCCCCAGCCTGCTGCGAGCACGTCGCTGCTGCCGCTGCTGCGGACTTGAGGAAAGGCAGGGCCCCTCAACCCGTGGCTGGTTTTTTTCTCCAGCCTCATATGAGAAATGAACTCCCCCACAAAATTTGCCCTGCTAATGAGATTCTGGCATGGCATGTTGCCCGATAGGATTTCTATTAAAATGTGATTTCCTCCTGCTTATAATTTCATTATCTGAGGCATTTGTGTAGAACATCGACCACACAGGTAATATATGGGTAGGGGAGCTAAATTAGAGCGCATGTACGTTTTTTAATGGAGGGTTGCAAGTAGACGTGAAATAATCAAGGCTGGATACAACTGCCATCATTTACTGGTGCCTGACACGGTGAAATACTTCATCGAGGGGTTATTGCCGTTTAACACATCTTTCACTTCTTCCATCTTTCCTGAATAAAGTGCCCAGCCGTCCCATCCGTCTTCAGGCGGGATCTGTCAGCGCCGCTCCCTGCTCCGCCTGCCAGCAGCGGCGTGATGCTGATGTATGCCGCAATCACCCGCGCCCAGCAGGAAGCATATTTCTCTCTTCTTTATCAGCACTCGAGGTGTTCTATGTAAATTCAAAGACAGGGACGTACCGGCGAGGAGAAAACAGTCTTGTTCATCTCGTGCCCCATCCGTCTCCCCCCAGACCTCTCCAGACTGTAAATTCATTTTGCCTCCCACCTCCCTGTCTGCAGACACCTTGCGTGGGACTGCAGCGAGGGACAGCATTTGCTGCACCTCAGACCCCTCCCAGCCGCCTTAAACTAATCTGAGATGAGGTACCAAACTCAAAGGGTATGCTGGATCACCGCTTTCCTGGGCGAGCAGCTGGGATTCAGGGAAAAAGCATATCTGGCCCCTTCCAGCAGCCTGCAGGCTCCGTGGAGCTGGGGGTGCCGGGGGACAGCGGGGCGGCAGCCCCCGGCTCTGGTGGTGGGTGGAGGATGCTCAGCCCGGCGCTGCCACTTAGCATTCCCCCAGCATCTGAGGAATAAACACCGCTTTGTTTTAGGCCCCCTCGCTGCACAGGCAAGAAGCACTTCGGGGCTTTCATAAGCTCATCTGCATAATAATGCTGGAGAATTCTTATCTCAAGTGATCGGAGTGTCAAAATCCACAATCCGGCAGTAAATTACGGGGAGGAAGCGCCGCAGAGAAAATGACACCGGTGCGGTGGAGGGAGCGGGGCTGATTTCGGAGCTGCTCTCATGCCACGTGTTTTTAAACAAATGTCTGAGCAAGAGGAGGGCGTAGCGGGGAGCGAGGAGGAAAGTTTGGGTGCCCAGGGCGGTGGGAGAGGCCGGGCTGCGCTGCCGGGTGGGATGCGTGCAGCTACCGGAGCCTCGTCCCCCGGATCGGGAGCAAATCCGTGTCTGCTGGGGGACTCGCGAGGTGCCCACATCTCCCTGGGTGGGAAGCACCGGCATCGCCAGAGAGCCCCGAAGCCCCGCACTGGGATGGGGCCGTGGTGCCGCCTGTGCACCAACTCTCACCGCGGCCGGGGGGCTCAGGACCTCCCCAGCCTGCTGCCGGCCCACGGGAATAGGGGCCACATACCAGATGGGTGATTGCTAGGGAAATTCTGATTTATGAGCAGCAAAACCTGCTAACACCGTCACTCTCCAGTGAGGGAGACGTGTTTTCTCTGGCATGCTGTAGGAACAGGGGCTGCTTTGAGCTGGAAGCTTTCCTGAGCTCCCAGCCCTCTGGGTGTGAGAGTCTGGGAGGTGATAACTTATGCAAACACACACGCTATTACCCGGCCAGCTGAATTTAGCATAAATCAAGAACTCTGGCTTTGCAAGAAAAACAAAGATGGTGAAATGAGGCAGGGCAAATGGAACAAAAGCCCTTTCCTAACTTAGATGATAACACAGATAGGGAGACCGGCGGCATTATGCAGGCTGCAGCAAGCGCACAAACCCTCCGAGGGATGGGGCTTGCCGGGACCGGGGGCACCCAGCAGCGCTCTCCCGGCGGCTCCCGCAGCCCTTCTTCCCCGCAGCCCTTCCCCGTGGCCTCATGGCAGGCGGGTGGGAGCAAGGAGAAGCTTTACTCGCCTTCCTCCTCCATCTCCCGCAACACTGGGCACCCTCTCACGGGGAGGGCTGGGAAGGAACCTGCTGCCAGCACCCGTGGGGTACCTCGGGGGATGCTTCCTGAGCCTGGGGAGGGGGAGCGCAGCCCAGGCACCTGTAAAACTCTCCCCAGAGCCACAGGGGGCCGAAATGGAGCTTATATAAAAGAAAAATGGGTCTCAGCAAGGTGCATTATTCATTCGTGAGCTCAGCGGGTGCTGAGAACCGTGCCCGCGGTGCGGAGCATGATGGATGTAGGTGGTGGCGGGGCAGCCGCCGCGAGCACCGAGCTCTGTTCAGCCTGAGCGCGTCGCTTTGCGGGGGAGACGTGGCCCGGGGTGAGTGATGGTTTCAGGGGGGAAAGAGCTGCTGCTGGAGCCTGGAAAGAGCGGGAACGAGGAGGAAATCACACCCGGCTTCAGCTGCTAACCCGCTCCTGGGAGCCAAGGCAAGAGCAAACCGAGAGCTCACCCCGCAGCCAGACCTTGCAGCAGCCGCTGTAAAACCGGGGGTGCCCTGGCCCAGGCTGCTCATCTGCTCTTTCCTGAATGACTCTGGCCACGAATGCAGCCAGCACTGACGATGCCAATAGTCCAAACCTCCTCCTCCTCAGGCCGGGGATTGCGGGGAGCTTTGCTGCACCTGGGTGCAGCTTTCACTGGGTGCGAGCCGGGGCAGAGCATGGTCTTGCCCAGGCCTGGAGAGCAAACCGCAGCAGCAGGGCTCAGGGGGGTGATGTTGGAGGCAGCGAAGCCGGGCTGGGAGCAGCACCCTGTCCACAAACGGGACCACTGGCAGAGGAGACACATCCTCGAGCATGGCTCCTGCTGGGCTTCACACCCTGGCGTGGGAGATGCTGGAGTCTGAGCTCAGGTTCATCAGTCAAAGAGCCACCGAGAGGAGCTGGGAGTTCAGCTGGCACATCTTTAAATCATCATTTATTCTTTCTACAAGGAGTTCAAAAGTTACTGACTGCAAGGTCCTCCCAGAGCCCTCGGAGCACGCCAGGGTACTCCAGCCCGGGGCATCAAGTGCGCGGGGCTGGGAAATCGTTCGCTGCTCAGAGCTCAAAACAAAACCGCGTGTGTCCCACCCCCAGCGCCTCAAAACTTCCCGTTCCTCCCATAATGCAAGAAAAACATGGACGGGCATGAAAGGAAAGGGGCTGCTGACACCAGCAGATTTGTGACTGCCGTCGTGAGCTAAGCAGACGCTCTGGCCATCCTAAATGGTCCCGTTCCCAGCAAGATGCTTGGGGTGTAGCCCAACAAAACATGATCTTTTTTCTGCCAAGTTACATCAGGACTTACAAGGCATTTCCAGGATGGAAAAAAATGGTGAATTATTGGGGATGCGCATTAATTTCAGCTCCATGCATGAAAAATATTCGGCCGGAGCAGACCGGGTCCCCTGCGCCGGCCGTGCCGCGCCGCAGAGCCGAGCACCAGAGGCGGCGGTGCGGGAGGACGCGTTTCTCGGAGGGCAAAGGGGAGGTGGGAATTAGGGCACTGGGTTCCCATCCTGACTCGGGGCTGATTTGCTGACCCACCCCGGGCTTGTCGCTTGCTTTGCTTTCCGTGCCCCCTGGAAGCCACCCCTGCCAGCAGCTCCCGAGAGGCTTTTTATTTTTGGCAAAGAGCCTTATGAGTGAAGGAAGCAGCTCGCATGGAAAAGGACTGGTTTGGCCGATGCAGTGCAAAGCCCCTTGCCGTGCTCCAGCCAGCACCGAGCAGGCAGCAGCGTGCCCGGAGCAGCCCCGGGAGGGGTTGCTGGATGCGGCCCCTCTCCCCGCCGCATCTCGCTGGAGCCTCCGGCGCACTCGGGCAGGAGCCAGTGCCGGCACACGGGCAGCACCGTGCCTGCAGAGCTGTCCCTCGCCTCTACAGAGAGCAAAGCAGGAGGGGGAGATCAAGCCTACAGCTATTGATTTATTCCAGTTATTTTAACAGATTACTGGAAAGAATAAAGAAGGGAACCTGGCATTGCTCGGCTCAGCCAGCAGTGCATTTCCTCCTAATGGCTTTGTCGCTGCCTGCGCGATTGCTCCCTGCGGACCTGTTAAGTGAAGAAGTCCCTTGCTGATGGCAGCAGTTGGCCTCTCCACGCGCGCTGGCCGGGCTGGTGGCCGGGGAGGCAGTTCTATTCTTAGCCTGCTTCTGCATCCTCTCGCAGCATCCAGTCGGTGTTTGCCTGATTTTTTTCCTCCACCCCCAGCTGGTTTTTGACAGACATTTTGTTGTGCAGAAGAGGCCGAGGTGGGGTTTCTAAGCAGGGCAATTCTCCTGCAGCAAAATCTGAGAGGTTCTGGCAGCAGGGGTGTTTTCAGGGCAGGGGATGCCGGTGAGAGGGGGCACCTGAGCCTGGCCCAGCCCTGCAGGTGCTCATGTCCCCTCCCAGCGCCTGGGAATGTGAAAGATGCTCTTGACACCCCGGGGAGCAGAGAAGCTCCCGCAGAGCAGAGGCTGCGTGCCAGGGTGCTGCGGATGAGCACCCCGGGGCCGCGGAGCCCCGCCGGGCGGCAGCTGCGCGCCAGGGACGAGCCCCCGCCGGGACAGGCCATATGCCGGTGCGGCATTTGCAGCCCTCCTGGCAGAGCACAGACACCTTTTGTCGCCTTTCCATCCTACTACATATTTATCAGCCTGATTTGCATGTCCCTTTGCATAAGCCACTGGGCCGGTCGCTGCGAAGTGTCTCTCTTGAAGACAATCTGAAGTATTCATCTAAATAATTCTGCCGGCATTTTGACTTCCCGAGACAGAGCCTTTGTTTTATGCTATTGCCAGCAAATTCCTGGTCAGATGGGCTCAGGTTTCCAGCGCGCCATTAGCGCACAGCCGTTCCCATCGAGAGCTGCGGAGAATTTCCCCCTTTCCTTCCAACTCTCAACAGCAGCAGCCCAGATTGTGTTGGGAAACCTGCTCCTCATTTAGGTGTCCCAGCACAGTCAAGAGAAAAAATCTTGCTTAAAAATGCGCTGGCGGGCTGCACAGCGGCATTTCTGTTGACGTTACTCACCCAAGCAGTTTAACTAGAAGGCTCCTTTCCTATTTCTTACAGCTCCATTGAGCGGGAGGAAATAGGGTCGTTATGCTTTTGATTTCAGGCCCTAATTAGGCCTCGGGAAAGGAAATAGTGCTACTGAGGTAATGCGCTCCCTGCTCCCCAAAGGGTCCCAGCGTCGCTCCCGGCTTTGCCAGGGTTCAGCCGTGCACAAGGTCCCTGCTCGGCGGTCCCGAGCCACAAAAGCCCCATTGAGGGCTTCCAGCGGGGATGCGGGAAAGAACCACGGCAGCACAACCCGGCACATGGGTAGAATAGACATCAGGGTGATGGCTTGTACGTGAAAAACACTCAGCGCGAGGCAGCCGGGCATCGCCGGGCACGAAGGAAGCCGAGGGGCCAAGGCACGGCGGACATGCTGCATCCCTACCGGGGATGTGTCAAAAAGGCTGGGCGCTTCATTCAGAAAATACCACGTTTCACCGCTGAATAGCTTCCCCCAAAAGAGCCGCCTCTCCTCTTCTTTTCTCTTTAAAAATTGCCCCGTCATCATGGAAAAAGCCCTTTAGCAGGTTACAGAAAAGGGGTCTGACTTCATACCAGTATAACCCAGACCTCGCAGGGGATGTAATGCCCAGCCTGCTGCCGTTGCCTATTCCATTGCTGCAATTCACAGCCAGCAGCTTATTTAGCATTCAAATAAACACTTGGATTTTTAAAATAAAAAACACATTTCAAGATGCGTGCATTGAAATGTATATGAGGACGTGCACGCGTAAACATGCGCATCTGGGTATGTGTCCTGCAGGAGAGTGAAGGGAGCTTGGCCTTTCTCCAGCAGAAAATGATGGTCTAAAAAAAGTTAGAAGTATAGAAGTCCCAAATTTCCCATTTCTTGGTGAGAAGCAGCCATTTCTGTATCGCATTCCCAAAATCAGCTGCCACAGGACTGGCTGGGGAGAGCCCTGTGGGGCCAGGACCGGGCAGCGCAGGACCCCGGGAACAGGGACGCCAGGCCAGGGCGATTGATTTAACAATTCTGGAAAAGCAAAAAAACCCACAGCAACAATCGAATAAGACGTTTCTGCAAATACATCTCTGTCCATTAGGCCAGCACGCGGCTCCTCGCCTGCTTGATGAGTTGGCTGCCCGGCGCGGTGGCTGAGCGCTCCAGCCTGGATCGATGCTCCCCGGCTTTATAAACCCACTAATCACCCTGATTTATAGGCAACGTGTCTCGGCGGCACCCGGAGGCCGCCTGCATTTGTTCCGAGAGGAGGGTTTAAACCTTTCCTGCTTTTCAGTAATTCTGGTTTGGAGAAACCCGTGGCCGCCAGCTGCCCCCAGCCCCTTCCCTGCGGCTCCCAAGGTTTGCCGTGGCGGATCGCCCGCGGCGCGGCTGGGGGAGGCGGGGGGCTGCCGGCTCCCGGGGAGGGGGTTCTGGGGGCCCCCAGGTTTCTGGCATCAGGGCTATCTCCAGCCCCACGGCTGAGGCAGCAGCTCTAAAGTACAAGCAATACTTATGCTGTAGTTTCACCCTTAATGAACCCATCCTCTGCTTAGCAACTGCTCCCTGTTATCTGCAGGAGTATTTGCTTATACAAGCAGCTCTGGCTGCTCTGCAGCGTCCTGGGGCTGCGGGCAGGCTCAGGGCCGCCTCTCAGTCAACCAGGAGGCTGAGGAATCCCTCCCTGCCCATCCCCGGGAGCTGCCCGTGCGGCGCAGGCAAGGGTCCTTCCAGCACCCAGCTAACGTCGCCCCGCCGGGCAGAGGGAGCGGGAGCAGCATCACCAGCGCCGGGGCATCTCCACAGGGTGCTGCGGAGCATCGGCACGGGGTGCGGCGGAGCATCTCCGCGGGGTGCTGCGGAGCATCTCCATGGGGTGCTGCATCTCTGCGGGGTGCTGCGGGGTGCTGCAGGGTGCCTCCGCAGGGTGCTGCGCACAGCCTGATTAGCCCAGGCACCACCCAGCTCCGCAGCCTTGCAGAGCGCGGTCTGTTCAGCTAATCAAAAGGAGACGAAGCGCCGACTTGATTGCGGTGACTAAGTACTTCGTGGGCAGAAAATGCCAGGCGCTGGAGAGCTCTTCAATCAAACCGCGCAGAAGATGGCACAGCAAGAGCCGGCAGCCAGGAGCACTCGGGGTTTGCCTGGGGACCAGCGCACGCTCGTGAGAGCGAGGATGAGGAGGGGAGGAGGGACAGGGAGCAGTTCTGTCTCCATCCCTGGGTGTTGGGGCGCACGGGGGGTGCTGAGCACACCCTGGGGCTGCAAGAGACCCATCAGTCAGGCTCAGGCACACCGACCTCGTGGCTGCTTCTGGTCTTTAAATCTGTGAATCCACAGACTTTAAGTATTTTCAAAGAATTTCCTGAATTTAAAGAGAGAGATGCTCTTAAGTGCTTCCCTGGATGAGGGCCAGAGCACTGAGCGCCTGCAGGATGGACCCGGGCTGGGGACTGCATGGCCACACACCTGATGCTAGGAGGGGAATATGCCCATGGATGCATCTTCTCCCCAGGACGAGTTCCTGGCCCCTGCCTGCAAGGCTCTTGGGGATCCTGCCCCTGCCTGCAAGGCTCTCGGGGATCCTGCCCTTGCCTGCAGGGCTCTCAGCACCAGTGCATGAGATTCCTGATGCAGAGGAGAGCTTTTTGCATCTCCTGCATCTCCTGGATGGCTTCCTGGGATGGTCCCTGGATGCTGAATAGCACCAGCGGGGCTGCGGGGCCATGCCCAGCCTCATGCCCTGTGCCAGCGAGGAGAGCTCCTCGGGCTGGCAGCATCCATTGGGAAGCACAAAAAAGCCTGCACAAAACTGCGAGTTTAACAGTTCATATTAACCTTTGCACTGTTAGCACCCGTTAAAAGGAAGCAATTAAACACCGTTAGGTCAGCCTATAGGCAGGCGTTGCCGACACAGGCGCCTGGGCTTGCACAGTGCAAGGTGGCTCCCATTCGGGGTGATGTTGGCTGCTCTATGGCTTTCTGGGTGCACCGGGGTGGATTTTCTTCCCAATTTTCTGTGCTATTTCCTTTGGGCTTTCCAAGAAATAGGCTCTTGCTGCCCCACAGCTGCCTCTTCCAGCCCAGCACTGCAGCCTGCCCCGATCCCACAGCCTGAAACATGGGACCCCCCCCAGCACAGCGGTGGGAGGGGAGGAGAGGTCTGAAAGGCCGCTTTATTTGTGTCTTGTAAATAATGCATTCGTTTGCACTTATAAGAGTCTGAAAACACAGCACACTGGTTTGTGTTACTGCTGCGACTGCTGAACTGGCTGCTGAACCGGCTGCTGCTCCCTCTGCGGCGGTTCCTGCAGGCAGAAGCACAGCATCTCCCCCCTCCCTTGGGCTCCTTCCTCCGCAAACTGTGCTTTTCACTCTTAATTTCCTCTTTCCTACTTGGTGAGTTGCTAAGTATCAGGGATGATGCCTATCTTGGAGCGCCCTGTGCATTAGCGAGGGATGATCCCATTAGGAGCAGTCCAGCGAGCATGGCTCGATGCATCCCATCCTATCCGGGGCTGTCAGCCCGGGACGGTGCTGCCGCCAGCGCCGCAGAGCTGCGGGGTCCTGCGGGACAGCCCGCCCCAGGCAGCCCTGCCTTCTCCCCACGGGATGAAAGCTGTCCCGGGGCAGCGTGGGCAGCCCCACGCCTGGTGAGCTTGCCGGGGTCCCCGTGTCTGCCCTTCCCCGGGACGTGCGCATCCCCTGCTCCACGAAGCACCCGAGCCGCTCTGCCCGCGGGTGCGAAACGCTGCGCAAGACAAGGAAAGCTTCACCTGGGACAATGCAGAAGTTCCCAGAACCATGGGTCAGGCTCTGGGGAAAACAGAGTGTTTTCAGCTGTCTGCTGGTAAGAGAGAAAGCAGAGAAGGGAAAACAGGTTCTGCTTTTGGAAACCGCGACCTTCTAGCCCGGAGATCAGGACACGTCAGCTCATCAGCGCCCATCTGCCAGAGGCTCTGCATGTACCGGAGGTGTCAGAGCGACAGATAGCGTAATTGCTAAATAATTCATCAGAAAAGGCCAAACAAAAGCAAGTCGTAAGAGCAGCCCAACAGAGTAAATATGCAAGCCGACAGCAGAGCGCTGGGGCTGCAGCGTGGTATCCACTTTGCAGCGAGCTCTCAGTTGGCAAGAGCTGCTTGGAAAACTCTGGGTGGCTTCGCTTCCAATAACACGCCTGTTGATTTTCCCTCTGTCCCTCCAGCAACTTTTGTGACATCATTTTCTCCTTATATCCCTCTTTCGCATTTCTATTTCGGACCAGGGTGAGGAAGGAGAGCAGCAGGACCTCCCCCAGTACAGCTCACCCTCGCGTTGCCTCCACGTAAGCCCGGAGCATCCCGGGGAGAGGCTGAGCCAGCCCTGCCCGCAGCCCGGCTGCCCCGGCGCCCCGGCGGAGCCAGCTGGGTCATCCCTTGGCACCCACCTTGCTCGGCATTTGGGGGAGCCAGCCACCCCCAGAGCAGCGGCTGCACCCCGGGGCGGCTGCTGCTCGCCGGTGCCAATCCCTCGGCTGCTTGTGCCAGCCCCGCTTGCCCGGGCAGCGGCTCTTTTCCGCAGCCAAGTGAAGCTGCGTCCAGAAATTGCAGAGGGACACGGCTGGCAGGTTCCTGGCACCCGTCCTGCAGGTTAAATCTGTCCCCGGCCACAAATGAGACGTGTCTGTTGAGTTCATCTTAAATTACAGTGCAGAGCGGCCCTTGTAATTAGGAGCTTTGCTCTGAAAGCACATCCCTGCCATGAACGCCCTGCGCACGCTTCTTCCTCCCGGGCGTAAATCAAGGCAGAGGGGCCCCATCCTGCCCGCGAAACCGCGTGGAGGAGGGCTCCAGCCTCGGGCACCGGCGGGAGCTCGCCCCGAGGCAGTGGTGCCCGTCGCCCGGCGCAGGCTGGCAGCGGCAGGACGCGTGACGCTGCCCTGCACCTTGTGCCGGATTTCTGCCCAGCGCAGTCCGATTTCCAGCTCTGGGATGCAGGAGTGGCCAAACTGGGTTTTATCCCTAAACCCTCAGCTCCTCGCGGCGGGACTCCGCAGTGTGCCGAAGGGTGGCAGAGCGGGGATCGCCCTCCTCCGTGCCATGCAGCATGGTAGCAGCCGCGCGGCACATCCAGCCCCCGCAGCCTCCCCCGGCTGCAGCGGCGCGGCTCGGGCGGCCCTGCCAGAAATGGGTTTGGCCGGCTGCTTCCCACTCCTGGAACTGGCGGGGTCCGGAGCCAAATGGCTCCTTCCCAGGTGCCCGGGCAGCAGGAACATCTGCAGGGATGGGCTTGGCACCGCTGGAGCCTTTGTCCTAAAGAGGGAAAAGGCAAAGCACCCAGATTTAAAAAAAAAAAAACAATTCTACAGGCAAACAGGGGCTGTTGCCTGTGTCCTAGTTGAGCAGGGCATGGCTGAAGGGTGGCAGGTTGTTCCTCCAGAGAAACACCTGGGAAAGGGAGGCTGAGCAGCTGCTAACCCAGTGCAATGAAATTTCAGATGCTGAAAAATTATCCTGCCCATCAATCAGCTCTTCCTCAGCCTGCAGCCTCCGCGCGGGGCCTCACCTCGTGGCTGCCGGCAGCAGCCTCCACCCCGCGCCCCAGCTCCGCCGAGACCCTCCCGGCAGCGGCAGCCGCCGCCGTGTGTGCGCAGCCTTCGATAAATCTTGCTAACGGATGGGTTGTGAAAGCCATTTCCAGGCTGCGGCACGCGAGGAGCAGCAGCAAGTGCCCTCCTGGACGGACCCACACCCCCAGGCCACTTGCTTTGGGGGGCCGCAGCAGGGCCGGGGGCTGCCTGAGCCACCAAAACCATTGGTGGCCACTTCAGAGCCACCGTGCCTCCCCGTGCAAGTGTTTGTGCGAAGGCACAGTCACCAGAAGGCAACTGGTGCGCCGTGCCGGGGGAAGCAGTGACGCGGCACAGTGGCTCAGCGCGGCAGGGCCGGTGGGGATGCGGCGGCATGTGATGGGCTGAGCAGAGGGGCCGGCGTGGCAGGGCTCGGGGCCGATCCGGTGGGCTGGCCATGCTGAGCTCACCAGTGGTCCCAGCACAGCGGGACGCAGAGTCTGCTGCAGGTACGGCAGCAGCAAGGAGGCACGGAGATGTTTTCAAGCAGAGCTGGTTTTTTTGTCAAAACAAAGCAGAACAGAAAATCTGCAGATTTTTTTACTGAAACCTCACATTCTCTCTTCCAGATAAAATGTCACTTTCTGGTTTGTTGTTTTTTAACCAGAATAACCTAAAGCATTTCAGCAATGTGCTCCGTAGCCCAGCCCCAGATGCCTACCAGCATCTTCATCCCAGCAGCCCCGGCCCCAGACCGCTCCTCCCCACCGCTTCCCGCCATGCCGGCGTGAGGGCACAGCGGGCATCGCAGCGCCCAGACTCGCTCTGCGCTCCGGATGCGACCGCGGTCCGCTGCGGCTGGAGAGAACAGGACACATCCCCGGGCAGTCCCCTCCTGCCCACCTAATATTTCTGTGGTCTTGCAATTGGGAGCCAAACCGCTCCCCTCTTCCCGCCGCCGCTGCTGATTTTGGCGTTGCTGCTGGGAGGAGCCGGGTGCCTCCGCCAGGCAGGACATCTCCGCGGAGCCTGCGCCCGCTCCGTCGCCCGCACAGCGCTGGGCACAGCAGGGAACGCTGCCTGCAGCGCGGGGGGTGCATTCGGGGTCCTTGTCACCCCGTCGGTGGCAGTGCTATTCCTGGTCTAATTCCTCCTCCCCGGCCAGCAAAGCACGCACGCTGCAGCTCGGTAATAGCGGCACTTCTCCTGAACGTCCCTGGCAATCGCATCGCAGCGGGAGCCTTGATCAAGCCCTGGCAGCTCAGACGTGGCCTGACAGGAGGGGTGGGCACGGGGGAGAGGGACCGGTCCCACGCTGGGCACTCAGATTGCTCCTCCAGCCACCAGCACCGCTGCTCCCCGCTCTCCCCAGGCCGGGGGGGCTCCCCCCGTCCTCTGCTTCTTTATACAACCTGGGGTCGAACCCCCCTGGGCAGCAGCCAGCTGCCTCCGGGCTTGTGACACCAGATGTAAACTTGGGCCATTGTCCCTTTAGGACATTTGTCACCCAAAAATACCACCTGTGTTTTCCTGCACACTGTTGTAGTTTGTAATTGGTGCATATAAATATATACATATGTATATACAGAAACACAGCTGAGCAGGAGCGCTATTTAAAGCCCGGGCAAGGAGGAGGACGAGCGCCAAGCCCGGTTTTTAGGAACGGGGCATAGGTGCAAGCTGAGGACACAGACCCAGCCTGGTGGCTGCGCGCCAGGGTCACGGACCCATCGCCTGGCAAAAATAGGAGCATCCGTAGGGGTTGGAGGAAGTTTAAATAAACACTGGAGGTGGCGCAGAGTGGCCGAGTCCGGCGTACGGCACCTGAACCCGGCGAGCTGCGGGTGGCCCCCAGCCCCAGCTCCCCTCCCCACTGCATCCTACGGGATCCCCCCGCGAGGGGCACGGCTGCCCTGGTGCCGCAGCACCCCGAAGCCACGGGCAGACGGGGCTTGCACAGCACCGGCCCTGGGAAGGTTTAGCGTTAGCAAATGCTGAATGCCGGGACTGGGGGTGCTCCGGCAGCACCTGCTCTGCCCTTACACCTGGGCACAAAGGCGGCCACTGTGCCGGGAACGCGACACCCCCGCCAGCTGAGCCCCGTCCTCCCCGGGGATTTGCGCAACAGAAACCCCAGCCCTGCCAAAGCCAACACAGGCTGCTGCCTCCGCGGGAAGAGGCAGAGCGGAGTTCAGAGCCTTTGCTCAGGCCCGAGCGCAAACCACCTCCTGCCAGCTTGGATGCCGTGGCTTTCGGGGTTTTTGCTTCCTCCCCACCATCGTTTGAGTCAGCCCTTTCTGCAGCGCGCTGGGAGCAAAAGCCTCCGCAAGCGCCTCCGCGAGAAGCCACCGAGTTTCCCTTTGGTTCCACCCCGGGCCCCACGAGGACCCGAGTGACCCTCGACGCTGCAGCTGCAGTCCCTGCCCGGGAGCGGTCAGCGGGGGCCCCATCCCGAACGGGCTCCCCTGGCAGCGATGGGGGGACGGGGAGCTGCTGGCCCCCAGCCAACAGAGGGCAAACGAGGAGCGGCACTAACGACTGCCGCAGCCTGGGTCCTGCGCATCGGGGCTGTAGGAGAGGGCAGGTTGGGACGCCTGTGGGTGCTCCATGTGCTGTGCAGTGCCAGGCTGCCGGGGACGGCCCCGCGCTCCTTCTTGGGGCTGCAAACCAAGGAGCATCGCGCTCACCCCGAGCCCACGCTGCTGCCTGCTCGAACTTCACGCTACCGCTGAGCTGCGTGGACGGGGGGACGGGTGGCCTCACCTTTGCAGCCAAGGAATCAAACCCATCGCCCTGCACCCTGGGCCACCCCGGCTGGGAGCCCCGGCTAGGAATCCCACTGCCAGCGCGGTGTGGGATGCGCCTGAAGCATCCGGAGGCACCGCGTGCGCCTGCGCGACGGCACGGTGCAGGTGGACAAGACCGTGAGATGTCCGTGTTGCAACACCTCCGGACAGCCCCCTCTCCCTGAGCTCGCCGGATTGCAGCTGATGAACCCCGACCAGTGCTCCCAGTGCCTGGCTGCATTGTGGATGTACCTGCCACGGGCTCAGCCCCTCTGTCCCCAGACAGCCACCGCCCCCTGCTCGGGGCCAGCTGGCAGGTGACGATGCTGGGGCTTTGTCTCTGGCCTATGATGTTGCCCGTGATTTATAGGTCATTTTACAGCAGCTGTAAAGAGGCTGTAAATTATAGGAGGGGCATAAATTAGCCACGGACCCCTTTACTGGCCATAAAGATCTAAGGCCCACCACAGCTGCCTTTGGAGCTGGCACCCCGGGAGCATTCCCGAGGACAGCCAGGGGTGTCTTCAGCCAGGCCAGCGGGGCCGCGCCGAGTTATTTAGCACGCCTCAAATAAAAGGGCCCTTTTATTCCAGAGGGGCCACGGAGTCGGAGGGTGACAGGTGGGGAGGGGCCGGTGCGATGGGGGCCGCCCGGGGGCTCCCTGCCGAGTCCGGACCTTTCCCCCCCCTCACTTCGTTGTTCTGTCCCTCCGAGGGGCCCTCGGTGCCGGGACCCCCAGCCCAGCCCCGGGAAGGTTTGGTGGTCCAGCCCAGCAGCTGCCTGCCAAGATGCGGCAGCGGGACGGCGCGGAGAGCAGAGGAGCACGGCAGGACCGCAGCGGGCTGGGCGCAGGCAGGGATGCGCGCAGCTCCCGCGGCCGCCCCGGCTGCCCGCCCTGGCTCACAGCGCGCGGGGGCTCTGCGGGGCAGCCCCACGTCCTCCTCTTAATGAATGCAGGGGCAGCTCCTCCTTCAGCTCCTGCAGCCCTTGCCAGGAGCCGCCGTGGCCGCTGCCTCCCGTGCCACGTGCCCTCCGCGCAGAGGCTCCGTGTGCGCCGAGTCCCCCAAATTCCTCCGCTGGCCGCCCTGCCCCAGCGGCAGTTGGTGCCCTGTTGTTCTCCGCCGTGACCCTGGAGCACAAACAGCTTTGCAGCTCCTCGCCGTCCCGTTAATTACATTATGTCTAACAAGAAGGATCAGGCGGAAGGGATTAAACTTTGAATCTGCTTCCGCGGTCCTGGCGCACAGGAGAGAAAAGCGGCTTTATCCATTCAAAACGGGAGCCCTTTTTCACACCAGCTCCAATCCCAGCGCTAATCTCCTTAGTTTACCCAGCCTGCTGTCAGCTCCGCACGCAGGCAGGGCAGGCAGGATGGTCCTGGCCCCAGCCATGGGGTCTTTCCTTCCTTATCCAGGTTTGTAGCCTGCCGGACAGGGATGGAGGTGGCAGGGCTGCGATGGGGTGGGCAGGAGACTTTGCAACCCCTGCCTCAGCACTCGCCGTGCTCGAGGGACCCTTTCAGCGGCTTCTCCCCTGCCTCTGCCTGCACCGTGCTGCACCGGTCGCCACCGGAGAAAACAGCACGTTTGGGGAATTTCTGCCAGCGGCTCAGCGTTTCCTCCTGCTTGGGGCTGCAGCTGCTCGCCGCATGGCCGGAGCGCGGGAAGTACCGGTTTGGGATGAAGCCTGTTCCCAGGCGTTTCAGGCAAGAGCTTCAAAGCGTTGGGGTCCACACACGCGCAGCACCAGCAGAGCTCCCGGTCCCCGGGGCCACCCGAAACCCCGTGGGTGGGCACAGGGTGAGCACCCACGGCTGAGGCGGGACAGAGCCAGGCAGGGAGGGCTGCAGAGCTCTCACGGGTCCAGCAGGACCCAGCGCACCAGGGGCAATGCTGCACCTCTGGGTGCCACGGGAGCACGGGGACGTGGGGATGGGGTTCGGCTGCCACCACCGCTCCCAGCGTCTGCTCCGTGTTTTGGCCCCTCTGTGGCTGCGCCAGGGCAGCTTGGGGCAGCCCCACAGGCGGGAGGCTGAGCTGCGGGGTGAGCAGTGGGATGGGTGACTCTGGAGAAGCAAAGCCCCCGGGCAGGACGGGCAGCCGTGGGAATCGGGCTTGGCAGCCGCTGTCCCCGCATGCCCTGTCACCCGAGGTGGCCCGGCGTCCTGCAGACCTGCGGCCAGGCGGCCTGGGGGTGCGTCCACAGGAAGGTTTGGGCCACTTGACATCGGCAGGTTGTTACGTTACACAAATAGGGAGATGATTGTCCAGGTTGGGAATCATAGAATCATAGAATTATAGAATCATTAAGGTTGGAAAGGACCTCTGAGATCATCGAGTCCAACCTGAAATCACACAGCTAGAGGGTGGGGACTGTTTTGCCCAGCGACTCCGTCAGCCAGAGCAAGCCCCTCTTGTGGGCACCCCTCCAGGCTCCTGGGCTAGTGATTTGCATGATTATTCAGCATGAATTCGCCATTGTTACTGAACAGGGCATAGCCAGGGGTCACCATTTCGGAAGGGCCGCGGTGCCGCAGCCTGGCACGCAGAGCTGCCGGAGACGAGGCCGCGGCGGGTCAGCAGCCAGGCTGACACCCCGCAGCAACGGGGGCGGCCCTCACGTCGCTCAGGCTGCCGCAATGAGGGCCGTTTGCGTTTCTGAGAGGCTGGGCCATCACCTGCCTCCCCCACCTGCAGTCCAGCACAGCGCCTGCATTTCGTCCTCTGCCCAAACTACCCAGGCAAGCACCGGCTGGCCAGGCAGGACCGTGCAGGGCTCCCTTCCCGGCCGACCTTGCCACACTCTCGCCTCCACCGCGTCCAGCGCACACCACCGTGCGAGCCGATGGCTCGGCCACGGGCTCCCAGAGCCACCGGGGAATTCGGGCAGGTGTTTCCCTGCAGGGCCATGCCACCACGGCTGCTCGGTTGTCACAGCCCTGCAGCGTGCCGGGGCAGGGGAACGAATGCTTCAGGCTGGGCAGAGCCACGGACCGAGGGATGGTTTGCTGGGGTAAGGGCTGCTCGGAAGCAGGGTCTTGCAAGTCTCAGTTTAACACTTGAGCTGAGATTTCCCAGCACCGTGTTAGGCACGGAGCCCTGCGGTAATTCCCCGGTGAATAAGGGAAAGCGCAGCCTGAGGATGCGGTGATGTTTGCAGTCTGCCTGGCCGGCCCAGGTCCTCTGACGGGAGCAGACAGACACCCCCGGGCAAAGGGCCCCCCTCAATGTGCCGAATCCGACCCCGCAGCCGCCCGGCACGCTCTCCCTGCAAACGCCTGACCTTGAGGTCTCTCAGGAACAACAGGGCAAACCTCTGCCCCCTGGCACGGGCGCGGGGCTCGGCTCTGCACAGAGACACGCTTGTGCTCCGTGGCGGTGCCTGGACCCGGCGGCGGCGGCTGCAGTGGTCACACTCCCAGCACGGAGAGAAGGCTGCGGAGGGCTCGGACACGGGGGGCTGCCCCGGGTGGTGCGGAGGGGGTCGGACACGGGGGGCTGCCCCGGGCGGTGCGGAGGGGTCGGACATGGGGGGCTGCCCCAGGTGGTGCGGAGGGGGTCGGACACGGGGGGCTGCCCCGGGCGGTGCGGAGGGGGTCGGACACGGGGGGCTGCCTCGGGCGGTGCGGAGGGGGTCGGACATGGGGGGCTGCCCCGGGCGGTGCGGAGGGGGTCGGACATGGGGGGCTGCCCCGGGCGGTGCGATCAGCTGGAGCTCGGCTCTGCGAAGCCGTCCCCGGTAGCCGCAGCGCAGGGAGCGGTGGGTGCAGCCACCGGCCCCCCGGCCCGGAGCGCAGCTGCCAGCCAGTGCTCACTGCGAGACGGCAGCAGTAAATCTGGGCTCGTTGCTGGAGACCCCAAGGAGAGCATCTGCAGCTTGTTTTCAGCGTGAACTCCTGTAAAAAGGGCACCGTGCCTATAAATCCATCACGGGGAAGCTTCCTGGAAGCCCGGTTCGGCTTCTGTTCCTCTAATTCCTCGTGCACAGAGCCCCTACCACTGCCAGTGCGGAGGCAGGGCAAACCGAAGGGGCTTTACACATCGCATCTCTGCAGCTTGCCTGGCCGGGTCCCCCCTGGTGTCACCTTCTCAGTGCTCAGCAGCGGGGACAGGAGCTCCCACCCTTTGGGCACCAAACCCCTCTGCAATGGCTCCCCATGGCCAGAAACCTCTGCCAGGGCCACCTTCTGAGCCAGGCTGTGCTCTGCGTCCTTTAGCACCAAACAGTTAAAAGAGGATTTAAAGCCTTCTTGGAAATCACGGCCCATCAGCAAAGAGAAGGGTAAGTATTTTCAAGTCAGATATTGGCAGGTGAGCATATCAGAGAATGTTTCCTACCCCTGCAGATTAAGCCCAAAGGAATTAATCAATAAGAGTCTAATTTAAGAAGCTTTTATGCACCTGGGCAGCTCTTGCTCACTCTCTATATATACCACTTGCCTATCCTAGCACTGCAGGTGCTCTTATAAGCTGCTGATCAGGGTGAGGCCCTGGGGAGAGCTGGTGACCACTTTATCTCTAGCTGGAGGTACCGTGCTAAGCCATTCCCCTCCCTCTGCTGCGTCCCTGCCTGCTCGGGGACTACTGGGGATGCTGCAGGCGAGGGCATGGGGCTGGAGCTGTGTTTTGGGGATGCGGGAGCAAGCGTGTGTCTTCTGCCGTCCCTCCCAAGAGGTTAACCCTGCTCCTGAGTTTACATTCCTGTGTGATGGGAAATGTGATCCAGCAGCCCCAGCCTTGTTACTGCCCGCAGGAAACCCTGCGATGGCCAGTCACTGCTGCAGCCACCCTGGGAGCCCTCCCTGGCCCTGCTGGGATCCAGGGGTAGCCAAGGCTTGTCCCTTGCTGGCCGAGGGATGCCAGGTCCCTGCTGCAGGAGAGGCAGCAGGGTCAGAGGGAGCCCTCTTTGGGCTGGCATGGGGACCTTCCTCCCCCTTGGCTGGGAGCAAAGCTCGGCTGCTGGAGCTGTGTGCCACAGCCCTGCCTGGGGTCTCGGGGCGGTGAGGGCGGTGGGTCCGGGCAGGTCTCCAAGGGCCTGGGGAAGGTGATGGGGAGGATGGGCTCTTGCAGGGGATGGGGCTGCTCAGGGCAGGGTGAGCAAGGCAGGAAGGGTTTTGAAAACAGATGGTGAAAGAAATGAGCTGGAAAAAACTAAATATAATCACAAGGGGCTCCTTCTAGTGTAATGCTCTTCAGTGAGCAGGGACAGGGTGTTTCTGCTTGCTGGAGACACCCCTTGAAGAGTGCCTTTGACCCCAGCCATGGCCCTCAGGTGTTTGTGGAGGTTTCCAGCACCTGTGACCCCAAAGGAGCATTTCCAACCTGCGGGCTCCCGTGTGGGGCCAGGCTGCAGCCGGGGAAGCAGCAGAGCTGCCGCAGGAGCAGCGGGAGCCCGTGACCCCGGGGTGTGCGGTGTAGGGCAGCTCGGCAGGGGCTCGGTCCCGGAGGACAGGCAGCCGCGGGGGTGGAGGACAGGCAGCCGCGGGGGTGGAGGACAGGCGTGCTCCCGTGGTGCTTGGGGAAGGCGCCCTGGGCAGACCGTGCATTGGTCTGATGGGAACCCTGGCTCCGCTTTGGGAGCGATGCTCCTCCAGGGAGGGATGGAGAAATTTGGCTGTTTGCAGAAGCGAGGAAAGGGCAAGAGGAGCCCAGCGGTCCGGGATGGGAAGGCGAGAGGAGCTGTTTGCAATCTGGAGGGGGTTAGAGAGTTTAGGGTCTTCTGTGGCTTGCTTTGCCTTCCTCCTCCTCCTGTTTCCAGCGTGTGGGAGGCATCTTCGTCCGGCCTCACCAGCGGCATCAGGCTCATGTGGGTTTGGAAAAGCAAGCAGGCACAGCTCTCTTCCCTGGTCTATAAATACAGCGGCTTCTCCGGGGCTGTCTAGACAGGAAGCAGCCTGCGAACTGGGAGAAAACTCCCCGTGTTAAAGGGGACCGGCAGCCCGGGGAAAATCGGCTACCGACATATTCACATGTGCCCAGGAAGCCCCTCTGAAAGGGGCTGTGGACCCCAGGAGCCCAGCTGCTGCCAGGCTGGGTGCCAGGCTGCCTGGATGCAGTGAGGTCCTGGCCCTATATCAGCTGCGCAGGAGCTGCTGCCTGCAGCCCGTGCCATGCCCTGCTGCCGTCGCAGGCAGCGCAGGGCTCCTCCTGCCCTCTGTGTCTGTGTCTCATCCTTCAGAGTGCAAAGACTCCCAAAAAACTTCCTTCTTCCCATGTCTGGGAATAGGGAGAGCCCTGCACCAAGCACCTCACTTCCAAATCCGGGGGATCCAAGGCCCTGGATGAGGTGGAGGAGGATGGGGAGGCAGCACGGCCGTGCCGGGGAGCACCTCCATCAGTGCAGCCACAACCACCCCCTCCATCCCGCTCTGGCCTTCCTCCCGCCCAGCCGGCCCCTCTGCCTCCCGTCCCAACCCTGAGCTTTGCAAAGCAGCATGTGTGAGAGCAGCTCCAGGGAGCGGATCCACTGGATCCCTCGCTCATCAGAGCCTGGGAAACAACACGAGGACCCAACTGCTTGGGTCCTTCCTTCCAGCCTCTGAACCTGTTAGAGTTTGTTTTGCATTGCTTTCATTTTATACCCTTGCAGGGGAAAGTCCTCATCCCAGTTGTTTTGTTTCTGGCTGTGGCTTTTTTCACTATAAATATCCGAGCATTGCTTGAAAGAAGAAAACAGCTCTAGGTAGTGGGAGAAAAATCATAGCCCATGGGTAATGACACATAATTACAGCCTTTCTCCTGATGAAAGGAGCTGCCATTGGGCTCCTAAATGACAGTGTGCAGAAAATGCTATTATCAGATTATCCGAGTGGCAGAATCTTTGCAGCAACAAGGAGGCAAAATGTGTCCGGCCCTGGGGAAGAAGAGCTGCCAGCACCATCCTCAGCCCCAGCCTGCATGGGAGTGCGAGAACTGGAGAGGCAAATCCCGCAGCCGGACGGATCTCCGCGGCAGCTCAGGCTGCTTGCTGCCCCTGGACACTTGCACTGATCCTGCCAGCTCGAGGGGCCTGTCCCCGTGTCCCCGGTTCCCGGCGAGGAGAGGGGCTGCAGCAGCCCCCGTGGGCCGGCACCCGGGCTGGGCTCTGCGGGTGCCACTGCAGGGGTGCGATAAGGCAACGTGTCCCCGTGGGCCGGAGGAGATCTGCCCAAGTGATTTGTCTTTTGCCCTTTCCCTGTATCACTGTAAATGCTGTAAATTACAGGCATTTGTTATCTGGAGCTTCTTCCTCCTGCTAAGGCAAGATAACAGCCCGAGGAGGTTGCTGTTATTACTCTGATCGACTTCAGCACCTTCATCTACCCCTGGAGATCTTTTGGGCCTGATCCACAGATAGCAAGAGCCTCTGTCAGGGTGGGGAGCCGAGGGGATGGGCAGTGCCCTGTCCCTGCCCTGGCTCTTGAGATAGCGGCTGTCCTGGGCAGCCGTCGGGCCATCCTGATTTCATGCCACCAGGGCAGCTCAGCAGCCGCTGCCTCCTGGGGAGCCCGGTCCCTCTCCCCCCTCGTAGGGAATGGGTTAGGGGTTGAACCGCTCCGTCCCCAGGTCTCAGCCTGCCTGGGTGTGTGGGTGCTTCTCCGGAGCCCGAGCAGCCTCGGGCTGAGCAGAGCATCAATGCAGCTAATGGGAAGTGCTGGATGTCCCCTGGGACAGCTTATTAAACATCGCAGCCCTGCGAGAGAGATCCCAGCTGGAACAGCGTGACATTCATACACCAGCTCAGCCTCGGCGCGAGAGGGGCAATGTCAAACAAACGTAATTAATTTCCCTCTGCAAATCAATCGGGGGCCAGAAGTCAAGCCTGCCTGGTACAGGAGATACACTGCAGTGAATAATCATCCTTGCGGATGGGTGATCCATGCCGTGCTTCTGAGGGCACGCTGCTCCCCTCCGAGCAAATTAAAGAGCCTCCCCTGTGGGCTGAAGGTGAGACAGGGCTGCGGGCCCTCCGCGATGGATTATATCTGCCGCAGTGAGTTACTGCGGGGCTGAGCCGCCTGCCAGAGCTGCCCAGGGCACTGCTCTGGTGATGAGCCCAGGCTGCGTGAACCAAACACGGCAGGTGCCTTTCAGGTTCCTCAGATGGATGTTTCAGTCCTTTACCTCCTTTATCTGGCGGCTCTGGCAGAAGGGCAGCATGGGGAAGGCTGCAGCTTTGTGCCGGGAGCGCCCGAGGGGATGCAGAGCAATGAGCATCCTTTGCCCCCACCTCCCCTCTCCCCCTGCCCCAGGCAGCCTGGGCTGGCAGCCTGTCCTGGAGGGCCACCAGTCTGGGGACATGCCTAACCACTGGCCTGGCTGCAAACACCCCCGTGCAACTGTCTGCCCCAACTGTTGTCTACAGACAATAAAATATCATGTGATGTCTTAATGAGCTCCTTGGTATTTGACAATTGCAGGGTAGCAGAGCTCCCTGCCCCGGCCGGAGGGGCCGGACCCTGCCTGGCTCCCAGCACCGGTTTCTCGGTGAGCAGTTGCTGCGAAGCAGCTCGGTGCAGGGGACAGGAGGAGCTGCCCTGAGCAGGAGCGAGGGTCCATGGTGGACCCGGCTGGCCAGGACCCTCAGCCCCATCTGCCCTGCGAGGGCATGTGGTGGGCAGGGGCAGAGAGCTCTTATCAGCCATGATTTAAAATGAGATACTGCACTCATGTCAGGGAAGTGGCAAAAAAAAAAAAAAAAAAAAAAAAAGCTGGGTTCAGGCCCTTTGAAGGCAAGGTGGGATGGCTTTGGTGTTTTGCTCTCCCTGGCTAAGCTTGCTCGCTATGGCTCCTGCTCGGTCTCCCAGATGCTGCATCTGTGGGCAGACCCCAGTGTGACCCTGGGTGCCCTGAGCATCTCTGGCGCTGGTTCTCCCTTTTGCAAGTGAGATGATGCTCGGGCAGTTTGGCAGGCAGGGGCTTCTGAAGGATGCATTTCCCTTCATCACCATCAGAAGAGCAGCCAAGTAGCAGCTGATGGAGGATGTTCTGGTGCTGTTGAGATGCAACCAAAGAAGGAAAAAGCCAGTTTGGGTTGATGCTGATAGCAGAGAAACCTCTGAGCAAGGGGAGTGCTGGGGAGCCAGCCTGCAGCTCTGCAGCCGGTGCTTTGCCCGTGCCAAGGCTTTACCCCGGCCCAGCAGCATCCAGAGATGCTGCTCCCGGGCAGGCACGGTGCGGGCTGGGATGGGGCTGCGTGCAGCCGAGCGACGCTGCCAGGAGCGCTGACTCGGCCTGGCCGTGCAGCCAAAGTCCAGCTGAGCGCCAGCAGTGCCTGTAGCTGCAGCCAGAGCCGCTAATAAGGCTTTCTGGAGCTGGAGTGGAGAGGTGAGAGAGGGGGCTTCCTGCAAAAGGCAGCGCTTTGCTTCCAAATCATGCCCGGGAGCTGATGCTTTATCCCTGGTGTTGCTGATTTTTCCCATGTCACGTTTCCCTGGGAAAGCCGGTGTTTTGAGAGCTCCCCGCAGGGTCCTGCTGGCTGGCGGCTGCTGCTGCTCGAGAGGGGCTCGACTTCTCTCGGAGGCGGCGTAGGCAAAGCCCATCCCTGCGGCCCTGCTGCCGACAGGCGAGCCGCTGGCCTTGGGGCAGCGTGCTGAGTCGCTCTCTGACTCAGATGTTCCGGCTGATGGGAAGCGGTTTGCCAAGGTCGGACAACGCACCTGGAAGTCTCTGCAGGGCGCTGAGCAAGCCCCGCTGCCCGGCCGGGAGGGGAGAGCGCGGGAAAGGTGACGGTCGTGTCTTGGGGATCGGGAATGAGGGCAGCACAGGCGTAGCCTGCCTTTGGTGCCGGCTCCCGTCCGGGGATGGACGTGGGTGTCCCACCTGAACCCCGAGGGCAGGCTGCATCCCGCAGCACGCCCGTTAACGTGAGCGCGCACGCTTGGCACGCACCACGGCAGGGCCGGTGGCGTCCCGCCGCGAGCGCCCGCGTGCGCGTCCCACGGGGAGCGGCGCCCGCGCACATGTGTGCTCTGCCGTTCTCCCACAGGCTCGAAGCCACAAGCCAGCCAGCTGCCTGCAAGGAGCCCCGCACCCTGATGTGCTCCGGCCTTTTCAGGGAGAGATGGAGCTGACAAAGTCTTTGTCAGTCGGATCTGTCAGGGAAAGCTCTTTGTTCTTCAGCATTTGCTCTTGCCTCCCCCTCTTCAAACGTAAAATAGATGCATCTGCTTTTGTTTTCGAAATGCAGAATTAGGGACTGAAAAGAGCCCCTTTGTAGTGGGAAGGAGAGGAGAGTTGCAGATCTTTAACTGAGAAGGCAAGGTTGGGGGGAGCAGCTCTATTGTGCTGGGACTCTCCTCCTCCAGCTCAGCCCCTTCTGTGCCCCCTCTTCACACTCGGGTTCCCACTAGAACCACTCTGGAGATGCAGGGAAACCCTCCTGGGTGGGCAAGGGAGGACGCGCTGCTCCCCCAGCCCGGTCCAGGGGCTGCACCGGTGCCCGTCGGCATCACCGCTGCTGTTCCCGCGGGCACGGTGTGGATTCGTCCCGTGGTGGGCTTTGCTGCCTCTTGATGCGGCGGCTGGGAGCCGGTGTGCGGAGGTGGGCAGCCGAGGAAGGCGAGCCCGCGGCCTTGGGGTGGCGAGCGGAGGCAGGGGCGGGCAGCCTGCAGCGCTGAGCGTGCAGACGCGCACGTGTGGAGCCTGGAGGGTGGGTGTGCGTGTGCGTGAGACCCTGCGCCGGGATGGGACAGCGCGTGTCCGGGTGTCCCTGCAGGAGGGTAGGGGGGTGCGTGTGTACAGGTACATCCCCTACACCCTGCCCCGCGCTCGGTCCCACACTGTGGGAGGAAGGAGGGCTGGCAGGGAGGCTGTGAAAGCTGCAGAGTCCCTGGGGAGCAGCGCCCCGAGTGCTTTTGTTCCTCCGCAGCCAAGACAAAACCCCGGCCTCTCAAGCCTCTTTCTTTCTCTGGCTGTTTTCTGTGTCAGGGCAGCTCCACGGTGTCCCCCCCTTCCCAGCCACCCCCTGCCCCTCTCCCAAGGAGGTGGATGACCCAGACGCAGCCGCCAGCCTGGGGCAGGACTGCATGTGGAGGCAGGGTCCGGACCACAGCTGCACACCGGCCATCCCAGTGCCAGGAGCCCCTCTGCTGCGATGCAGACCTTCCCCCGAGACACAGGGGGGACGCCTCCCCATGGTGTCCGTGCCAGGCTGCCGTGGGCTTCCCACCCTCCTGTCTTTCAGCAGCAGCTGGTTCACTCTCCCAGGCAGAAAGAATTACTTTTTAATTGAGAACGTGCCGCTGCCACGTTAGGAGCAATGCCCATCAGCAGCACAGGAGAACCCCCAGGCTCAGCCCGGGGAGCCGCAGCGCTCTTTGGAGGAGGCAATGGTGTGACCAGAGATCAGGGGAACCGGAGCGGGACAGCCTGGTGCCTCTTCAGCTTCCTTGTCCTGGCCTGGACACAGCATTCCCACGGGAGCGAGCTGCCCCAGCCCTGCTGCCGGTAGGGTTTGAGGTGGGATTTGCTAAACCAGCGCAAAGGCCAGGATGGGCGCTCCAATTTCCACGGCAGAGCTGAGCACCGGGCAGTACCCGATGGCACGGCAAACCTCCCCAGCTGAGCTGAACCCGCGCGTTTGATGCTGCTCCCCTCCGGCTGGTGCTTGCAGGCTGTCCCGGGGATTTGCCCGACACACGGTAAGTTCTTTGGCTGTTGCGGTAACTGAGACCTACTTTAAGTTTTTCTTAACCCTGTTCTTGATTAACAGAAACAAGCCCAGGTTCATGTGAAATTAGTACCTGCATTGCCTCAAAATTGCATCACCAATGCAAATGCACGTGTGGAAGAGCCCAGCGCATCAGCCCCCCGGTCCAGGAGAAGGGCCACACGCCGGCAGGGGCTGGTGCTGCCCGCTGCTGCCAAGGCACGGTCCCCCAGCCCTCTGCCCACCCTGCAAGTGCAGGCAGGGAGCTCCAACTTGGTCCTCGGGGCCCTGTTGCTCCTCAGTCTCAGTCCAGGCCCTCGTCAGTCCCCCATCTGCTCTGGGGGAGCGTTTGTCTCCCTGTCCATCCTGGAGGACCTGCTCATGCTCCGCTTATGCCACCAGATGGTGACAGCTCATGGTCCCTCCTGCGCTGAGCCTCGATGTGATGCTGAGGCCAGGGATGCAGCCAAATCCTTGAACCTCCCAGGAGCAGGGGACGGTTTTCCCCATTTTCTGCCATTTGCAAACACCTTTACTTCTAAAGGCCCAAAAACCTGCATCCTGTTGATGCAGTCAAGCAGAAAACTATCCCCAAGGAACAGCAGCAGCAGCAGCCTGTCCCCTTTCCATCGCGAGGGTGCAATCCCGTAAGGCCCATTTCAGGGCCAACATAAAAAAGTCTGAGACAAAAGCTCAGCGTGGCCGCTCTGGGGGAGAGCGGGGCCGGGAGCTGCTGTGCAGGGCAGCTCCCCCAGCTCACGGGGGTGCACAACCAGAGCCCCAGCAGCCTTGCTGGCAGGGCACCGGCAGCACAAAGCGGCCTGGCTGTTGGGCGATGAGCAGAGAGGAAAGCAGGGCTGGGGTTGGCTCTGCTGTCATCAAAACTCCCCCCATGTTCAGCTTGCATCCAGGTGCGTTACCTTCCCCCCTTCTCCCCGTCCACGCATCTGTCATCCTGGAAAGAAAATATTCAGTGGGTCTTGGCAAGCTGAACACTTGCCTGAACCAGCAAGAGGCTGCTCCTGAAGATGGATGCCCAGCATTTGGTTCAAATATAGCTCTGGTGATTCACGGGGCTAATTCAGCCTGTCCTCTTCTGTTATAACTTAATCACTTGCACATTGCCTCGCGCAGGTCTTTCACTGCCAGCCAGAGATGTCTTCATTCTGGGATGCCCGGGCTTGGAGCCTGACGTGGGGCTGCTCCCGTAGTTGTGCCTCCTGCACGGGGGCTGAGCCGCCCTGCACCTTCTGCATCACCCTGAGCTGCACAACCCGGGGCTCCGCGGGCTGGGAGAGTGCAGAAGACAGGCGGCGTTCATGGGCCTGGCAATATCGCACCTTGCCCTCAGGCTCAGGGACCAGGCGTGGTCCCAGCTGAGACTGAGCAGAAGGCACGTGTAGAAAGTTTTTGGGGTGCTCTGTGTTAGAGCTGCCCTGTTCCTGCTCCAAACCTCGGTGAAAGGTTGCCCGATGTACGCAGCTGGGAAGAGGCAGGGACTGCAGCCGCGGTGGTTCCTGGCTGGCTCCCGGGAAGGATTTGGGTCTGGCAGCCCTTTCAAAATCTGCTCACGGAAAGTGGGTGCCCGGGGGCCTTGCTTCGCAGAAGGGCTAGGCTGGGGGCTCCGGGCGGCCCAAGGCTCTGTCCGTGGGTGCTGAGCAGGGAAAACAGCGGGGTGCAAGCGCTGCCTTCGCCCCTGCCTGCACCACGGGGGCCCGAGGCTTCCCCGGTGCGACCGAGAGCAACGGGGGCAGAGCGCGGAGGCGAGCATCCCGCCGCGGCACGGCGAGCGCCCGCCGCGCGCAGCCTGGGCCGGTTTCGGGGCGACAACCGCCTAAAAACCCGGCGGGGACCCCCCCGGCGGGGGGCTGGGGGGCGGCCCGGCGGCGACTACAAGCCCCATCAGGCCGCTGAGGAGGAGGAGGAGGAGGGTGGGAGGAAGGCGGGGGAGGAGCCGGGAGGAGGCGGCGGGGCGGTGCGGGAGCGGCTCAGTCCGGCGGCGGCGGGCGCACGGCGGGGACGCGGCGGCGCGGGCAGCGGCAACGGCAGCGGCGGCCGTCGGGGCGGCCGCGCCTCCGGGAGCGCCTCCCGCCGCCACCTCGGGGCCGGCCCCGCCATGGGGCGGCCGCTGTGAGCGCGGGGGCGGCGGGGCTGCGCCTCTCGCCCCGGCCGGGGCTCCCCTCCATTGTTCCCGGGAGCGGCGGGCACCGCGCCGCCGCCGCCGCCCGCGGGGCTCCGGTGAGTACCGGGGCTGGCCGGGACCGGGACCGGCACCGCGGTGGGGAGCGGGACCGCGGGGCAGCGCTTTGTGCTCCGCGGGGATGGCGGCGGGGGCCCGATCCGGGACCTGGGGCCGCCCCCGTCCCGCCGGGATCCCCCGCGGTCGGACCCCCCCCGCCCCCCGGTGCGCCCGTTCTCCGTGGCGGGGCGGCTCGACGGCGGCACCGGGCGGGGGGGCGGCTCCGGTTTGGGGGAGCTGGGGGTTTGCGGACACCGGGGCGGTCCGGTGTGCCTGGGCCGGGGGGCCCCGGTTTGCAGCCGCTCTGCGGTCGGAGCCGCTCGGCGGGCGGCAGTTTTGAAACGCGGCGGGTCCGAGCCCGTCCTTCGGGCCGAGCCGGGGCTGGAAACCTCCCCGCAGCCCCGGCCCCGGGCTGGGCTGGGGCCCGAGACCCCTCCCGGCTGCGGGGGAGCCCGGCGGGGGGGCTGGGGGCTGTTTCCCGAGTTGCTGCCTGGCCCCGATTCCCAAAAAGTTGCTAAGCGGGAGCCTCGCGGCTTCCAGAAGAAGATGGAAAAGGAGCTGGGTTTGGTTTTGTTTAAGATTTTGGATCCTGGAGCGTTGCGGTGGTCATCGCGGATGGAGGTGCTCGGAATAACGCGGTCCTGGAGTTTGTGTTTCCCTTTGTGCTTGCAGGCTGCCCGCGGGGAGGTGGGGGGCTCCGAGAGCCTCCTTTATCCCAACTCTTTGCGGGGCTCTGGGAATCGCTCTCGTTTGTACATGGCGAACGCGACGGGAGCGCGGCGTGGCGGCCGAGCGCGCCTGCCATACTCGGTTACCCGCTGGGCCGATGCGCGCAGCCCTTCAGCACCCGGCTGGGTTTCGGGCGGCGTTTTTGGTCGCGGTGTTTGTGATTTTTGCCGTTGGGGCCGCGGGAGCAGCCAGCTGGCCTTGCGCGAGGCAGGAGCGGAGCTGGAGCAGGGGCTGCGTGTCCGTGTGTGCCGCGTTCGGGTTACACCGAGGAGCACTGAAGCCGCTTCGCGATTCCCTTCTCTGCCCGGATTGTTGAGTTACTGCCCTGTGTCTTGAGTGTCACGGCTGGCTGGTGCGGCTTCCTTCCCGTCAATGTTTAAACCTTAACAGTGCCGTTCGCCCAACTGCTTGCATGAATAAAACAGACGGGCTCGGAGGCTGCTGGCCTGCCAGGGTCCCAGCCAGAGTGAAATTGGGATTTGTGCTCAGGCGGAGGCGGTGATTTGCTCTGGCTGGAGGTCTCTGGGTGCTGACCAGCTGGATGCGAGCGTGCCTGCAGAGGAGCGGGGGGCAGCCACCCTGCCCAGCCCTGGGGATGCTGCAGGAGTGCGGCCCCCGCAGACCGCTCTGGCTAGCAGCCATTTTCCCCACACAGGAGCACTTCCTCCCTTAATCTCCGTGGTGGCTGGCATGCACTGTTGCCTTTTCGTTGTGTTGCTCAGAGGGGATTAAAATAAATAGTCCCTGCCCTGGTGGGGCGATGGCGGGAGCAGCGCCGTTGCAAACGCAGCCCGCGTGCGCATCCGGCGGCTCCAGGCTTTGCTGTGTGCGAGGTGCCGGCCCCAGCCGTGCTGGGAAGGAGCCCGGGCTGCTTTCGGGTGTGAACTGGAGCTCCCTGTTTATTTATTTAGCTAAAAATGTAAACTGAACATTTTAATGATGATAAACACAAAAGCTGTATTGCCTCCAGCCCCAGCTGGTTTTCCCCCTGATGCTCCGGCCTCCCAAGCCCTGGCTGCTCGAAGGGGCCACTTGACCGGGACTGGGTGGCAGATGCCTGTCCCATCCCAGCAATTCAGCTTTCTGCCCCGTTGGGGACCTTCTGCTTCTGGGCACGAAGGCAAACGCCAACAGCTGGGGCTATGTGTGCTGGAGAAGTGTGCATCCTTCCCTTCCCAGCAGCTTTCCTTGGGGGAGCTGAATGTAGCAGAAACCCCATCCAGCTCCTTCCCAGGCTGGATACCAGGCCCCTAACTCTTCCAGGGGATGGCAGGCTGTGGTTGTGTCCCAGTGTCCCTGTCCTGGACCAGTCCGCTGCCAGAGCAGTCAGCAGTACCAGCCCAGTAGAGTTTTTCAGGTCCTGATGGATGCTCTGCAGACCTGAAAATCAAGCCCTCGGGTAAGGATCCCTGAATTTGAGGATGCTTCTTAAACTGAACTGGTTTTACAGAGGTCTGTGGGTAAGGCTGGGCTTTTCCCCATCCCTCCTGCCCCGCATGCCGGGCTGCCCCACTGCTGGATGCCCACAGTGTGCAGTGAGCTCGGTGCTTAGAGATACCCCTGGCAGCTGTAAGGCCTCGCGGCAGGCTGCAGCACGTACGGCCGGGAAGGGTTAACGCCGTATGTGTGCTGCACAGTTGGATATTTATTTTTCCAAGCATGCGTCTGCTTTAAGCATTATAGTTTTTCCCTATAGTTACATTTGCAGTTGTGTTTGCTTTTTACTTCAGCAAATACTTGGTTCTTGACCTGAGCCGCAGGCTGGGGCAAGGAGCGCTGGGCGAGGGAAAGGCTTTTCTCCGCGTCGCCCACGAATTTTGCCTTTGGCGTGCCCTTCTTCCCCAAGGGCGCCTGGAGGGCTGCTTGTCTTGAGCCTCAGAGAAAAATTGAGTCTCCTTTCTGTATTTTGGAGCCTGAGGGCATCTGTGCGAGGCAAGGTCTCCTGCTGGCAGTCACCACCTCCACCCCAAGGGATGCGCGGCCCCGAGCTGGGTGCAGCCCCCCACCCCGGGCTCCCCAAGCCTTGCAGACCTGGGAGCCGAGCTCAGATTCTTCTCCCTGTTGAATTTGGCCTTGCCCTGTTGTTTTTCTGCTTGCTGCGTTACACGCTGGTCGCTGGCGCCGAGGCACCCCAGCGCTCGTCTGCCTCCGGGACGCTCTGACGTGGTGGATGCTGCGCAGGCCAGCTCCGCTCCAACGGGGCGGCGGCGGCTGCGTGAGCGGAGGCCGAGCTGCCCCGCTCCAGAGCCGCACCGAGCCGAGCGGCGGCAGCTACCCCGCCATTGCAGCCGGCAGCACGAGCGCACGGAGCCGGCTCCCGGGGGATCAGATCGGGGATCCCTGCGGGACAGCACGGCATTGCGGGAAGCCCCAGGCTGAGCCTGAGCTCTGACCCCCGGGTGCCCCAGCCAGGCGCCCTGCTCCGGCACTGGCTCCTGCTTTTGGCACCTTGGATGCATTCCCCAGGGATGAGCCATGGGACGGGAAGGGGCTTCCCCGCTACACTCAGCTCAGAAGCTTTCGGCACAGGCTGCTGCCCGAGCATGGAAGGTCCCATCTTGTGCCGCGTCCTTGGGACAGCTCAGCCCGGTGACTCACGGGCGTGGGAGAGGCGAAAGCGCAGCCCGCGGGGTCCCCGAGGACAACAGGGGAGACAGGTTGCACAAGGTTGTTTCTCGTGGACGCACGGGCGCGCAAGGGCTGCGTGACAGCATCTTCCCCGACGCGCGGGTGCGCGGGGAGCGCGTGCCCCTGGGAGGGCGCGCAGGTGGGCACAGGGGTGTCCTGTCGCTGCTCCGAAATAGCTCCGTGGGTGTAATGGCCGGTTGTAATTGCAGCCTCGGAGGCAGGTCTCCGAGGGGCAGTTAGCCCTGGCTCCACTCTTACTGCTTCCATTTTTAGTTGTTTGAGTCCACCCCTGAGCAGTAAATTGCAGTGTGCTGGGGCCACGGGGAGCGGGGACGGTGCCCAGCAGGAGCCAGAGACCCACCCTGCCCGAGCTGCCGTCCTCCCGGGCGAACGGTTTCCTGTCGGGATTTATATAAAAGTTGTATAAACACGGAGAAGAGCCATGCCGTTTGCACAGGTAGGAGCGCTCTCCCCGCTTCCTTGCCGAGCAGGCACAGAGGAGCCCCGGGGGGCAGGGGCAGGTGCCGGGGGGCTCCAGGGCTCCCTTTTCCCCTGGGAAGGGTCTGCGCTGCCCCTTCCCTTCAGCATCCGCTCGTCTCTGAACACTGGGATTTCCTAGGGTGCTGCTGAGCCTGGCCGGGGGGAGCCGGCAGGATGCTTGGTTTGACCCCCGTGGGCAGGATGCGTCCCTGCCCTGCGCCTCTCTGCCTCCTAGCAAAGCCAGAGCTGCTGCCACCTCCCTTTCTGCCCCAGGGAGCTGAGCATCGGTCCTGCACTCCCTCCGCATCTTGGCAGGCGTCCTTCCCTCCCTCTCCCTCCCAGTGACTCTCCCAGCCGCGGGGCAGCTCTTTGCTGCCGAGCGATCCCTACGCCATGGAAATATGCTGCTGTCGAGCCCCTGAATCAGCTGGAAGGCGCCCGCTCCGAGGTGTATCTGGAGAAGGGCTTTGCTGTGCGCCGAGCCAGCACTGACTCATTTTTCAGGAACTGCTGCTTCTGGAGGCACTGCGCTCCCCTCCCTCCATCCCTCCATCCCTCCCTCCCTCCCCTCGGCGCGGGGCCGGCTCGGGAGGCCCACGCAGACGCTCCGCATTAGGGCATGTTCCGGGGAGCATGTGCTGTCGATAAACAAAACCACTTAGAGACAGAAAATAATTTCCAGAAATACCGAAGGCTTTTTTTTTTTTTTTTTTCCATGAAGAATTCCACCTCCCCCTTCCAAACCCTGATAAATTGTTAACATTCAATAACTATTTTAAAGCGTGCTGCCTGGCGCCTGGGAGCGCTGGCGCTTGGAGATAACACCGGTGTTTGCTGGGTGCCGCTTTTCCCTGCCTGACTGCTTGTGTCAATATTTTGGGTCCCAAATGCTCCTGGCCAGAGCCGGAGCAGTTGGGGCAGGGCGGAGGCAGCCGGAGCCCCCAAACCTGCACCCCGGCTGGGTTTCCTTGGGCCGCAGAGGCTGTTCAGGGGGTCTGAGCTCCCCGGGCAGCACTGGGCGTTAAACGGGAGCCCTTTGGGGCTGGCGGCTGCTCAGCCCATCCTCCGGGAGAAGCCGGTGCTTCGAGCACGAGGAGCGAAGGGGCTCGGAGCAGGAGAGGCAGTGGCCGGGTGGCCGGAGCTCCGACGGACCGAGTGCGTGGGGAGGATGAGTAGCGGCTTATTACTCACTACGATTATTACTCACTGTTTTGAACAGCGCATGTTTTAGACAGGCGCCTTATGGCAAAAGGAAGCGCTTGTTCACACGGCAGGTTGGGAACGGCTCGGCACGGGGCGTCGGGCAGCACGAGTCGGTCGGGAGAGGAACGGGGTGAGCTCAGGATACTCGGCAAGGGCTGCGGGGCATGGAGGTACGGCTGCGCCCCGGGGCAGGGCTCTGGCCTCTGGCTGCCGGAGCCTGGAGGAGGGTTTTGGGGATGGTATCATCCTGTCCACACCCTGGTCCTTCCACTTTTCCCGGAGCATCCGCCACCAGCAGCACCCTGGCCGGCCCAGCACGGCTGTGCTTGGGTTGTGCAATTAACTGGGCAGGGATCTCGCCGGCGAGCTCTTCGGCAAAGCCCAGTGGGACAATTAAGGACGGCCAGTGTCAGGACCTCCATCCCAGGCTTCTGCGGAGCCGCAGATGTGTCGCGGGGGTGGAGCGTGGGGGTTTGCTCCTATCCACACTGCTGGGAGCAGTTGGCCTGGGGCGGCCGGGCTTGGGCTTTGGCTCCAGCGTCCCCCTCGAACGTGTTTCGGCAGAGCTCTGCGCTCGGAGCGTGGCGGGAAGGAGGGACGGTCAGAGGGAAGGAGGGATGAGGGCTGTGAAGGGCACATCCCTGGGGCACCCTGAGCTGGGATCGGGCTCTGCTGGGTCTCTCTGTGCCCAAACCCGGCTCTGATGCCTCCCCACACAGAGCGGTCCCCTGGCAGGGGACAGGGACCCGAGGGGACGGGCGGGCTGGAGAGCCCGGCGTGAGAGCTGGCAGGGACGGGAGCGAATTGCAGTATTGGCCGTGGAAGCCGGGGGATTTCTCCCCAAACGGCCACTCCAAAAAACAGCTGTCGGTGGAAAGAGATCCGCTGCATGCAGGAGCGGAGCGAGGTGCTGGCTAACCCCTTCAGCTCCGGGAAGCCGTTTCCATGGGGGGTGGCTGCGTGCATGCCCTATAGATCCTATAGGGGATGGAGGGGGCTGGGGTTTGCAGCAGGACCTGCTTCGCTGGGGGTGCACGGTGACGTGGACAATGTCAGATTTTGGTCTGGATAGGTGGGATTTGCCGCAGCGATGCTTTGGGTCAGCCGCAGCGGAGCAAGGTGCTGCTGGTCCTGGAGTTCCCAGGGTCCCGGGCTGGGTCCCGGCGCTGCCTGGGGCGTTTGGGGCAGAAGATGATGTGGAAACAAGGGGGAGAGGCAGGAGGGCATTTCCCTGCAGGCGTGCTCGCGCAGGGGAGAAGCAGCCTTTCAGAGCCCAGCAGAAACATTTCTCCTCTCCCACAGAACTCGTCAAGATTTTGAGATTATTTTTCATCTGAGCAAAGTTAAAGAAAACAAAGACATTTCTGGGAGCTGCCACACCGTGATGACGCAGCTTGGGCCAAGGGGGGCTTTCTTTCCAAAATTTTGTGGCATTTTGATCTGTATGGAAGTTCCTCTTTTCAGCACAAACTTAGTGCAGGAAGAGGAGAGCAGAAATCTCCCTTTCTTTAACCGGTGTTTGAAAATTTCCCCCACCGTTCTGGGAGATTTTGCTGCATTCGATTCTGCTTCGCCAGCGGTTTTACTCTCGACACATCAGCGCTTTTATGGAGGAAAAACATAACCCTGCCAGTCAGCGCTGGGTCGCTTCAGGCTGCGGAGGGGTCCGCGGGGACCTGCCACCGCGGGTGCGGGGCCATCTCGCTGTCCGGGCTGGATGCTTGAGGAGCATCGCCTGCGATGGCGAGCACATCCCACCCGCGGAGCTGCGTCCAGGGGGCTGGATGGTGGGATGTGGGGGTGCATCTTGCCCTGCCCTGACTCTCTTTTCCTCGTTCGCAGCTCGGAGGGGCTGACGGCCCGGCGGAGACCCCCCCCGCGCCCGCCCGGGGCCAGCCCGGGGTCCCCATGGAGTGGGAGTTGCGGAGCCCAGTCGCCGAGCAGTAGCCGCAGCAGTGGGATGTTTACCTGGCGGTGCCTCATCCTTTGGGCTGTGCTGGTCACAGCCGCGCTCTCAGCTGCCAGGCCGGCCCCCACCCTGCCCGACCAAGGTAAGAGGAGCAAACCACCGCGGCCGCGCCGGGGAGCGCCCGGCTCCCTCGTCCTTTGCGTTTCTCTTCTGGCGATGAGATAGCTGGTCTCCCTCGCGGAAGAGGCAGAGGCTGGCGCGGGGTCCGGCCACGGGGACTGCAGCGGGGGCACGGGCACAGCCCTCGGCAGCAGCACGGTGCCGCGTGGCTGCCTGGGAGCTGCTGGCCGGTGCCAGTGGGGATGTGGCACACGTTGTCTGCTGAAAGCAATTTGTGTAGACCCAAAAAGCACGTGCACGGTTCCAGCATTGCCCGTGGATCTTTTGAAGCTGGAGGGAAATCGTGGCAAGGCCTGACGTTGGTTTGGAGAAGGACACAAAGCGCTGGGGGCTGTGTCCCCAGCGTGTCACAGCACTTGCTTCCCTGGGACGATCTGCAGCCCAAGATGCGTGTGAAGCTTTCTCCCACCACTGGGGTGATCCTGGGCTCAGCAGGGGGGGACAGGGATTTGGGCACAGGGTACCAGTGCAGGCTGTGCCAGCTGGCAGTGCCTGGGATGAACACGCCCCGTGGAGACCCCCGGGATGCTCCAGCGTTGCTCCCAGCTGGGGAATGCCCACAGGTATGGGTTCAAAGCCAGGGCTGGCTCAGACGGTTCCTGCAGCCCTGATCTCTGCGCCGCTATGAGGCATCGCTGGGGCTGGAGAGCACAGCCCCAGACGAGGGCATCCCCCTTGTTTTTCATCACTGCTTTCCCCTAAAAGCCTTGCAAGAGCTTGTGGCCCACGATGGGCAGGCTGGGGGTTTGCTCCTGCCGCAGCCCTGCAAAGCTCCGGGGCGCAGTGGCACCCCAAGATGCAGTGGATGGGCTGAACGGGCCACCTGGCCCAGGAGAGAGCTGGCCCCGACAGAAAGCACCGCTCTAGCATTTCAAAGCCTTGGCCTTCCCCTCGGTGAGGCAGAGAATAAGCAGACCAGGCAGCGCCGCGCAGGACTTCTGACTTACTGCCTTTTGGTTTTAATTACCCAAGAATGTCTGGTCTGTGGGGTACTGCTTTTCTTTTTAAGGCTCGCTCCCCCTTCCCTCTTCCTCCCACCAAAACCCCGAGAGGCTGATTGCTGGTGTTGCCGGCACGGTCCCGGCGCTGCTCAGCGCCCCGGTGAACAGCCGTGCTCCCTGTGCCTGCGGTCCCTTCCCGGCTCAGGGCTTGGGACAGGGCAGGAGCTGGCGCCGACAAGCAAACCGCGCTGTGACGGGGGTCCCCGCGCCGTCCGCTGTTGGGAACGACTGGGTGATCCCGGCTGGAAGCATGCCGTGATGCTGTGGCCAGCGGGCCGGGGTCGGTGCCTCTGGTCTGAGCAGCAGGTACCCTGGGCACAGGTACATCCCATGAGATAGCTGGAGCTCTGCGTGGTCCCTGGGGAGCGGCAGAGCATCGCTCACAGGGACCATCTCCGAGATTTTTCCATTGGCATGCGTACTCCCTGCTTCTGTAAATGATGCGGTTGACAGTGGTAAACATGTTTTTCTCGGGAGATTGCTCTTCCTGGAAGAGGTTTCCTGGCGGCGTTTGGGGTAAGGATGCCTCTCGTGCTGCCGGGAGAGCAGCCCTGGCGGCTGTCGCGTTGGGAAAGCTGTCGGGGGGTTCACGCTGAGGGCTCATTTGAGCAAAGGTGGGGTTCGGGGTGTTTAAGGAGCCCTGCAGCCCCCGGAGGGTTTGGGGAGCAGCGTCAGGCAGCAGCAGTGGAGGAGGAGAGGCTGGAGAGGAGGGAGCTGGTTCCTCGCCAGCCTCATGCCAGGGCTAACAATAACCTCTGGAAACGTTTCCCGACACGGTTCTCACCAGGGCGGCCCAATTAGTGCCACAGCAGGAGCCCGGCTGGGGCAGAGTCCGTCCCTTGGCTCCGGGGCTGGCTGGTGGGAACAAAATGTTCCCGGCAGGACATGCGGGATGGGAAGAGCCGGTCCTGGGCCAGGACCCACGGCACCTTGCAGGTCACCTGCCAGGACGGGCTCCGGATCCGGCCCGGGGGAGTTTGGGGTCCCATGGGGTGTGCACTGAGCTCCCGTGCCGTGGGGTATCGTGTCCCCAGGGCTGGGCTCCCTGTCCCCCTTTCATCGCCACCGGTTCATGAGCATCACCCATGCTGGCTGGCGGGCAGCGGCGGCCGCGCTCGGGTCCCCTCCGTGGCGGAGGCAGCAGCTTTCCCGGACTTTGTTCTGGATGTTTATGGGGTTTCAGTTTACTCCCGGTTCTGAGGCAGCTAAGCTCCCTTCTCAGGGAGCGAGTAATCCCCCGCGCCCGGCCAGCGGCCCCTGCCTCGCCGCAGAGGAGGATTTTCAATCGCTGGCCCGCCTCTCCTCGTGGCGTGGGGAGGGGGCTCGGGAACTCTGCCTTTGTCAGGGGCTCACTCCTGTTACTGAAAAATCTGCAGCAAATAAAATATTAATGGGCACTTACTGCATTTTATAGTTACCTAAATTTGGAGGTGGTAAAAAAACGCTAGTTAAGGGGAAAAGCCAAGAAATTTCCATGAGCAACCTCCATCGCCCTCCCTCACAAAGCCGGTCTTTGTCTTCAGGTTAAATAGAAACCTGCAGAAAATTGCCGAGGGGATTTTTTTCCTCTCTCCCTGTCTGCTTTTGTCCCTGCTGCTGTTCAGGCATTTCCACCGCTCGGGGTCTGCCTCATCCCTGCCTGGGGGGTGCTGGGGGTGCAAAGCAGCTGAGCAGGTTTTTGTGGGGAGCCAGGCGCTGCTGTGTCCTGGGGTGGGGGGGTCCTGCCTTGGGCAGCTCCTTTTGGGGCACGCTGAGCCCTGACGGCCGCCCCGGTGCAGCAGATGCTTTCCCAGGGGATGCATCTGCCCTCTGGAGCAGGGGTTTGGTAGAGGGGCCCAGGGCTGCAGCCCCCCACCAGGCTCAGGGCCCCTGTCGGGGCCGGGGGCTGCCCCGTCTCCCGGTGCCGCAGTCCGCCCAGCCGGCCGCAGGCTCAGCCTCCTCCCGGCCCTGTCTGCGGGGCCAGCGGGGGCCCTGGCTCCTGGGGAGCGGGGCTTTGTTGTGCCCGGCTCATCCAGGGGGGTCTTGATCTGGACCCAATGGGAGCCAAACGTCCGGGGCTGGGAGAGTGCTCAGCCCGGGCAGCTCTGGGAACCTCGGTGAGCATGGGGCTGTGCTGCCTCCTCCTCCTCCTCTCCCCAAAACTCGCTCAGTGCTGGCGGGAACATTGCACGTGAACCTGGGGGCTGCAGTCTGTGCCCCCCACCCCCAGCAGCAAAGATGCTTGGGGCTCTTGGGCAGAGCTGTAGCCTGGGACGTGCTGTCACCAGCCACAGCCTCCCCGGAGGCGGCACAGCGAGGGTCCTTGGCTTGTCCCACAACGCTGCTCCCCGGGTGGGCTGCTGGCCCTCAGCTGTGGCCTCTCCTCCTCATTTCCCTGCTGTCCAGCCGCCCCCCACCTTGTTTTTGCAGCTCTCGGTGTCTCCCCACCCATCCCCACATCCCCCAGGGGATCAGGTTTGGAGCAGCCCGCTCCCCGCTGGAGCCCTACGAGCAGCTTAAACGTCCCCTGCCAAGCCCTGAAGCCTCCTGCACTTTTGCTGTTGATGGCAGCAGCCCAGGATCGTTACCGGAGCTCGGGGGGGCCCAGCAGCCCCCACCCGCACCTCCGAGCCCTCCTGTCCCCCAGACCCCGATTGCCACAGCCGCTCTGTCCCCAGCTCCCCGGGGCATCGCCGTGTCCTCTGGGGCATCACGCTGCTGGCCTTCCCCTCCCAGCCTGTCGAGCAGGCATTGTTCCCCACCTCCCGCCTTTCCACTCGGATGCTGTCACTCCGGCCCTTAATTGAGGAGGAAAAAAAGAAATATGAGTCTTTGGGAAAAGCAGCAGCGCTCTGCCGGAGCCTGGGCTGCATTGCTGCCCCATGGGGAGCGGAGCCATGCAAGGCGGGTGCAAGGGGGTGTCCGTGTGTCTGGGGGCTGGCTGGCTGTCCAGCCCCGCCATGTGCAACAGCCCAGGGCTGCTCAGAAGAGATGTGGGGAGAGGAAGGCAAACTGCCTGCGCTGGCAACGAGCCAGGGCCCAGGCAAAGCCAGCGGGTATTGCAGAAAGCCATAGGCACGTGTGCGGATTGGGGTGTTTGCTTGAACCCCCCGGGATGGGCAGGACCCCGGGCTGTCCCACACCTGGGGGGAGCCGATGGGTGCCCCGAGCTGCTGCCCCCGAGGGCTCCGAGCTGCTGCCGAGCGCTGAGCGCGGCCGGAGGTGTCCCGGGGGGAAAGGGCTGGATTTATTCTGACAGCTTTGCAAACTACCAGCACGCCTGTTAATTAAGTGCTGCTTCATTTGACGTGCAGGCTAGGAAGAGCAGGAGTGCCCGGAGCAGTACATAAATCCCTCTCTCTGTGCTGGAGGAAGCATCCGGGGACCGGAGGGTGGGAAGAAGCCTGCTGCCTCCCGGGCTGGCTTGGTCAGGAGGAGCCATGGGTGCTTTGAGCCCCCCAAGGAGGAGCCATGGGTGCTTTGAGCCCCCCAAGGAGGAGCCATGGGTGCCTTGAGCCCCTGACGCTTGCCTGCCGCCATCTCCCTGCTGCAGCCTTTCCCCAGGGAAGGGGAGCCAGGGCTGTGCATCGCCCCGGGAGCAGCCAGGGCGCAGGGATGCTGCTGGGAGCATCCCCCCTCGGGGCATCCCCCCGGCTCAGCCCAGGCTGGGGGGCCAGCAGGGCAAGGAGCTTTTTAAATAAGAAAGAAGCCAATCCCGGCGTCCCGGTAAGCGCTTCCTGTTGGGATTAGCGGGGCTGCCGGGCATGTGTGTGCTTTTTCTTCAGGAAATACCTTCGGAAAGCCCCGCTGGGGTCTCCAGGGCAACCGGCGGCCGCGGCCCCCGCGCCCCCAGCCCGCATTGTCCCCGCGCCGCTTTGTTGGCCGCTTTATTGCCATTGCCATCGCCATCGCCGGCGCAGCCCGTGGCTCCCGCCGCGCTGGGGGGCTGCAGGCCGGGCTCCTCCGCTGGGTGCAGGCGCGGGCTGCGCGGAGAATGGGGGGGTGAAGGTTAATCTGTGTCCCTGTCCCCTGCCAGCCCCGTCGGGGGCCAGCCCCGGGGGAGCCGGTGACAGTTATATGCACTTGGTGACACTCTCCATCTGGCCAGCGCTCGCCAGGCTCGGCTCCGCTTTCGGTTCCATTTCAAAGCTGGAGTAAAGTAATAAAACCACGGCGGGCTGCTCTGGCCGTTGGAGCGTGCGTCTACTTTTTGGGCTCGTTGGAAAGCAGAGGCGCGATCCGCCGGGGCTGGAGCTGCCCCTCGCCTTGCCCAGGGCCTCGGGGCTCCCCGCGGGCTGTAAGCGCTCCTGTCCCCGCTGCAGCGGGACGGGACGGGGCTCTGCCCTGCGGGATCCAGACCGGGAAGCTGGTGCTACCTCCTCAGCCTGAAGAGTTCAAGTTAAAAAGGGAACAGCAGATAGTTTAGATGTGCCAGATCTTCTTTTTGCTGCTTTCTCCAGGCAGGCGAGCAGCAGGCGCTGCTGGTATTTTGTTTGCTCTCCTCCTCGCCGTTGCCCTGTTTTGCTCGAAGCGGGCTGTAAGCACCTCTGCAGCCGCGCAGCTCCTGGCCGGTGCTGCTGCAGCCTGGCTTTGCTGCAGCCCGGCTGGGGAGAGGAATCCCACCCGCCCCAGGGATTGCCCAGCGCCGGCCGACCTTTGTGCGATGCTGGGAGCATCCAGAGCCTCGCCGTGCGGCATGAGGGCAGGCAAGGGCCTGGGGAGGAGAGCCAAGCGTTTGTCTGGCTGATTAAACTTTTGCTAACGTGGCCTGCTCAGGGCTTGCTCGCGCCCCGATGGGAGCAGCCGGCCGAGCTGGCGGCTCTGCAGAGAGGCTGCACCTGCTGCCTTGGTTTAGATTACAGAAAAGCAGAACCTATGAAAGAGACGTTTCAGGCTGACGGAGTCCAGTGATCAAACGGGCTCACCCTAATTAACGTATGGGGAGGGCACGCCGGTAACACGGCTCATGCCGGGAACACAGCTCACGCTGCCAGCTGCTCCCAGGCAAGGGGCAGCCCGGGACCACGCTGCTCCTGGTGCAGCGGCTGCGATCCCTGGTTCTACAGAGAGGCTGCATTTCCAAGGAGATTTCTGTGCATCAGCTGCCGTGCGAGCTGGGCTGCCCGGTGCCAGCAGGGCCGTCCCGGCGGCCGCGGCGCTGTCTGCCTGCCAGGGCCGCCCCGCAGCAGCATCGTCCAAGCCCGCGCGCTGGCCGGGCCCCGCTCCCGCCCGGAGGGTGAGCTAACCTGGACATGCTCATTAGCCTGTGAATTCGTTTTCAGGCTGTTCCCACCATGCTGCGTTTTCCGCCTTATCCCCGAGTGCCAGAGATGTGCTGTGGGTTACCAAAGGGCAGGATCCTGCCTTGCCCTCTGCCTCCCCTCTCCCGTCCATCACGCTCGACGCCTCCGCGTCTCCCTGGTCATGCTGTTAATGCAAAACAGCCTGACTCGGAGGGGCTGGGGAAGGGGGCTGCTGCCTTTGAAAGGCGATGTGGCCACGCGCCAGCGGACCCCCGGCCCCAGCCTGCCCGGGCTCCTTGGCGCAGCAGAGCCCGCCATTCGATGGCCTGAAGGAGCGGTGGCACTTGCACGGGGTGCCCGGGGACCCGCGTGATGCTGTGCCCATGGGAAGGGACCCGCCTGAGCCTGGGACGCTGCCTCCCCGAGCCCTGGCGTCGGACTGGGGTGGCTCAAAGTTTTCCCTCCCTCCAAAGACCTTTTCTACCCCCAGGCCACCTCCTCCCCAGGCTGCAGGTCCAGCCGAGAGGTGTTTGCAGAGCACAGGGCTGGCAGGAGCTTCCCTCCGTGCGCCAGCAAGGGCAGATTTTCCTGCAGACCTTTCTGGGCAAGTTGTTGGGCAGGAGCCCGCGCCGGTCCCAAGGGCAAGCTTGGTGAGGAGGTGACCCGTACGAGCTCTTGGGCCACAGCGGTGTTTTGCTGGCTAGAACTGATCCCGCGCCGGCCGAGCATCGGTTCAGGTGCAGCGTGACGGGACCCTGCGGGTCCAGCAGCACCCACCACTCCTCGGCACCGCGGCCGTGGGACGCCAGACCCCGGACCTGCGCGTGGGGAGTCCTCGGCAGCTCCAGCCACCTTCTGCAGGTTATTCTTTTCGATAAGGACTAAGTTTGTCCGTGTGTGGGGAGGGGCAGACCTGAGCGCGGAGGGAGCGAGATAAGGGCAGATACGGCTGTGGCTGCAGCTCCGCGTTTCGGGTTGGTTTGGGTTTTCGCGGCTGTTTATCGCTCGCTGACCTTGCTCTGTTTGAGAAGGGAATCGGGACGGACCCGAGGACGTTGTGTTACCGAGTCCCGCGGTGTTCAGACAGACGGCGACGGGACATCGCTGCTGCATTGTGTGCATTGGAAGATGCCTGTGACTAATCACTTGAAACACAAATCAGAGCTACTAGAAGCACCCGTCCTGCGAGGCTGCGAGAGAAAACCAGGGGAAAACAGGACTGCAAAAGCAAGACCCTTCCCCTGCCACCTAAGGGACTCCCACCAGTCTTCACCTTCCATATTAAAACACTCTGTAATGTCTTTCCGATGGATCTGGAGCCCTGGCTTTTGGTCTTCTAGCAGCTGAGGAAAGTGAATTCTTCCCCAGCACGCTGTTTTCCTTCAACTGCTAAGCAAAAGAAAAAGGAGAAACTCTCAAGCTGCTCATAGGTGTTTTCCCTGTGAAGCTTCTCATCAGTACGAGGAAAAGAAAAGCGGCCAGAAAGCGAAGTGCAGATCGTGGTGCGGTAAACGCGAGTTTCCGAAGAGCTGAGCTTTCATTTTTGGCAGTACAGAGTCGCTGGTGGGTCCTGGGAGGAGCGGTGCCTTGCTGACGGCCCCGGCCCCGTGCTGCTGGCTGCCAGCCTGTGCTCCCTGCCTGCGCTGGCTCAGCTCGGGGCGATGTTTGACCAGGAGGGTTTAGTGCAGGCAGAGACCCTGTGCCAGCTTTCGGCAGCCGACGGGCCCAGGGCGAGCTGCTCCGTGGCCGCTCAGGGCTGCGTGCAGGGGGAGGGAGAGGTTGCGCTTGCCTGGCTCGGCGGGCACCGAGAGGTGAGGGTGCGAACGCGTGTTAGTTCTGCGGTGAGACAGCCCCTCCAACGCGCGCTCCGATGCCGCGGGCCTTCATCGTTAGCTGCTGTTTTGCGAATTGCTGCGCTCTTCGCTGGGGGCTGCGGGGGTCCCAAGGGAGAGCTGTGGCTTTGCTCTTGTCCCCATGGCCAGAGTGCGGTGCCTGCAGGCTGCGTGCCTGCCGAGCACCTCGGTCCTTGGCGGGGACAGCCCTCGAGCCACGGATCAGCTGAAGTTTGAATGTTTCCAGAGTGTTTCTGCTGGGCTGCCTGCGCAGGGTTTGTTGGGATTTTCCGGGGACCTCTCTGATACAGAGCAGTTGCGCTGTGGAGACCTTTGGCCGTGCCCCTGCGGCACCCTCGGCTCTTGCCCTCAGCCTGGCCTGCCGCCGGCCCGGAGGCACGGTGGGAATGCGGTGCTTCCTTCCAGGACGCTGCCGAGCGGCTCTGGCCCCTGAGAGCAGCAGCCCCAGCAACGCCGTGTGCCCCTTCATGCTGCTCCCGCAGCAGCACCCGGGACCCGGAGCCGTGCATGCCAGCCCGTGGTACTCATTCCTGGGATGATGCTCACGCTGCATCGGCCCCGCACCATCGCAGGGAACCTTGCACACAGCTGCAACAGCCTGAACCCTTCCTCGGGCCGCAAAATTTGAAGAGATGGTTTGAAACCTGGTTGTCTGCACCAAGCCCAGGACTGGGAGAGCCATTCGCGCACCACCACGGAGGGTGGAGGGCAGCGCTTGAGGACGGAGCTGTGTCTGCACTACCAGGGCCAGGAGAGACAAGATCACGTAGCAGCGGGATGGAGAGAAAGGATCTTTGTGCTGCTCGCACAAATGTCGCATCGGGGAGCAGCTGCAGCTCTCCCTGCCCGGGGTCGCTGCGACCGGGAACGCAGCGGCCGGCACCTGTTTCGCCAGAGCTCCCCTGGGCTGACCTTTCCCAGCGACGCCGCTCTCGCAGACCCTCGCTCCCCTGCCTGCTCTCCTGGCGCAGCCCCCTCGTCCCCCTGGCCTTCCCGCCCCTGCCTCGAAGCGCTCTAACCGGGGCAAGGCATGGGGACCCTGGCCCGCTTCGCTGGCTGCCCGCTCGTGGTGGTGGGGATCCCGGGACCCCTGCGCGCTGGCAGAGCCGAGAAGGGATTTGGGGTGCTCCTGGGAGAGGCCGGATCCTGCCCAAGCCACTGGTGCTGCCTGGGACATCTCAAGTTGCCCATTTCTCCCCCATTTCAAGACCCCTGCTGTGGCACGCTCCCTCTGGGCCGAGCAGTGCTTCGTGAGAGACCGAGGGGTGCGTGAGTGCTTTTGAACTCCCCGGCCACCGAGCAGGTCCTACCACGGGGTGAAGTGCTTGGTGCTGCTTGGGGTGCTCGCAGCCTCTGCCTCTGCCTCCCCTCCACTCTGCCGCCAGCTCCCCTCCCCTGGGCTCGCCGGGGCAGCCGGTCCTCGGTGCCGCCGCAGAGCATCCCAGCAGCGCATGTTGCCTCATTAACACAGAGCCGCGGCAGCAGCAGCAGCAGCATGGTTTCCTTTGGTCTCTATTTCTTTTCTCCCTTTTTTTTTTTTTCTTCTTCTCTCTCCTAACTCCTCCAGTTCTGCCCAAAGCAAAAATCGAAGTGGAGTCCTACTCGGCCCACCCCGGTGACCTCCTCCAGCTGCGCTGCCGGCTGAGGGATGACGTCCAGAGCATCAACTGGGTGCGCGACGGCGTCCAGCTGGCCGAGAACAACCGGACGCGCATTACCGGGGAGGAGGTAGAGGTCAGGGACGCGGTGCCCGAGGACTCGGGGCTCTATGCCTGCATGACCAACAGCCCCTCGGGAAGCGAGACCACCTACTTCTCCGTGAACGTCTCAGGTTTGTAGTGGCCCTGGGCATGCAGGGAAGGGGCAGCCCCGGGGCCGGGCTGCGGAGCAAGGAGCAAGCTGCCTCTGCACGCCTTTGCATGCTCACCGGCACGTGCACCGGCCACGCGCGGATCTGTCCGGCTGCGCGGTGAGTTCAGGGCAGACCTGCGATTTGGGGGTGCCCGGAGGAGTTACCGGCGCGGTGCAGCGACTTGCCGCCTGCTGCGGTGCAGGGAGGAGCAGCTGGAGGTTGTCGCCTGTTTGTCTCCATGGGGCTGGGGGGGCTGCGGGGCTGCCCGCAGGAGCGGGCACGCACCGGGCGTGAGCCGAGGTCCACGTTGGCGTTGATGGAGCGCGAGGCTGGGGAAGAGCGAACGCTCGAGGTCAGGAGGTGCGCGCCGAGGCTTGGGGCGTTTCTGTGCCCGCAGGGTCTCGGCTGCCGCCCCAGAGGGGTTGGTGGCACCAGGCACGGGGCGAGGAGCCGTGCTTGGACACATGGCATGGAGCTCTGAAATCGCCTCTGGGGGTAAATTGCTCCACGATGTCCACGGGCTGTGAGCACCGGGACGGCAGGCACTGTCAGCCCTGGCTGTGCTGGTGGGCATGCACAGCCGTCACCTGGGATCCCCGCGCCTCCCCGCCGTGCATCAGCGCTGCCCTGCGCTGGCCGCCCCACTGGGCGCAGTCCCGCACCACCAGCCCACGAGGCTCCGGTCCCCGACCGGCCCTGCTCGGGAATGGTCCACGCACGAATGTTCAGCCGGGCCATCTCTTCTCTTGCAGACGCGCTCCCCTCCGCAGAGGATGATGACGACGAAGACGATTCCTCTTCGGAGGAGAAGGAGGCGGATAACACCAAGCCGAACCGTACGTGCGAGACGGGTTTGCCCCTGATGCTGCCCTGGCCTTTGGGTGGGGCGAGGGGAAGCTGGGCACACTTGCAAGCATTGCCCAGGGATGGAGAGAAGTGGGCGAGGATGGGCAGGGGCTCCTGCTCCAGCCCAGGGCACCCGGTGGTGGCAAGGGCTCGGTGGGGGGAGCACGTCTGGGTGCACCCAGGCCAAACAGCCTGGTCAGAGCTAGGGGATGTGTCAGCACAGCTATGTTGGGCTAACTGCTGCTACAGCCACGCATGCTGAGTGTTCACCTCGCAAAGAAAGGGCCCCGCAGGGCTGCTGTGACTCCTGGATAACACCCTGTGTCCACGAGCTCCCCTCCCTGCCAGAGCCAGGCTCAGCTACCTGCACCTCTCCGGCTTCCCGGCTCAGCCCTGCCCTGGGCATCCTCAGGGTTAAACCAGGAGCAAAACGCTGGAGCTCCCTGTGGCTGAAGCCCCAGTGGGTTTGGCTAGTGGGTGCCAGTGGGTTTGGCCAGTGGGTTTGGCTAGGTGCCCACGCTGGCTGTGCTGAGCCCCCCTGCTCTGCTCCCCAGAGGCCATCGCTCCCTACTGGACCTATCCCGAGAAGATGGAGAAGAAGCTCCACGCCGTCCCCGCTGCCAAAACGGTGAAATTCAAGTGTCCGTCGAGTGGGACGCCTAACCCCACGCTGCGCTGGCTGAAGAACGGCAAGGAGTTCAAACCTGACCACCGCATCGGGGGGTACAAGGTACCGAGCCGGGGGGCCGGGGCGGTGCAGGGCAGCACCCTGCGGAGGCGATGGGGAGGCAGCCCCTGGCCCTGCCCGCGCGGGTGCTGCGGGCAGCTGCTCGGGGCTCGGTGCGGCCGGGCGCAGGCTCTGCGCACCTCGAGGAGCCGGAGGGCTCGCTCTGGGGCGGCGCGGGGAGGGGGAGGATCGGGAAGGGGCTCTGCAGCTTAAGAGGCACCGAGCCCCCTGTCCGCGCAGCCCCCGGCGAGGGCAGATGGGCCCCTCTGACATTCCTGTTGCAAAATAGCCCTACGGCAGTGACCTGCTTCTGGGTCATGTTTGCACCAGCTCAACCTCTGGGGGAGGGGGTGGCGGACGAAGCCAGCCTGCCTTTGCCGGCTTCGGCTAATCCCCCCGCTGAGGAGAGGGGGTCTTGGCGTCCCCGGCAGGCGCGGGGGCTCCCAGGGGTCACTGGGCAGCCCTGGGGCTGCAGGGGTGGACGGGCCCCTCCGTTGCCCAGCAGTGGTCAGCAGAAGCTGTGCCAGCAGCCCAGGGGTACCGGCTTGGTGGGGAGGGGGTCCTGGCCCGCGTACGGGGGCCACATTCGCTCCCTGAGCTGCGCAGGTGGCTGCAGCGCTGCTTCCCCAGCACCTGCAGCGGGGTCCCCCCTGGGTGGGATGGGGGCTCGGCTTTCCCCTTCTCACGGCTCCAGCCTTGCAGTGGGAGTGCTGCTGCGGAAGAGCCCCAGCAGTGGGACCAGCATGCCAGGACCCCCCGAGCTCCTCCCCTCCCCAGAGGAGAGGGTGAACCGCACTTCTCCAGCATCCAGGGCTGCTGGCAGCAGCTCCAGCCCAGGGACACCGCCGGGTGACCCTACAGGGGAGCACCGTCCCCTTTTTTCGTCTCTCTCAGTTTTCTGGAGCGCGGCTGCAGCCTGTCCTGGGCTCCTGCCCCTCGGTGGCTGTCTCCCGGGGCAGGACCCCTGAGCCAGCCCGGCTGGGTGCTGCGGGGCCGCGGCTTTGGGCGCTCGCTCGCCACCGAGTCCCGCGCCGTGTTGCACAAACGGGATCCGGCCGTGGCCCTGCGTGTTGCGGGCTCCAGCCAGGTGCCAGGGATGCGCAGCAGGAATGCGGCCACGTAACAGCTCTCGGCTCCGTGTAGGATGTCCTGGGGAGGGATGCAGGCTCACGGGCGGGGAGGAGAGGGGCTGCTGGCAGCACCGCGGTGCCCTGGACGGTGACAGCGCGGTGCCCTGGATAGCTAATGGGGCTGAAATGCGGGACTGTGGAAATAACCAGTTTCCAGCTGGGAGGGAGGAATGCAGCCTGCCCCAGCAGGGAGCAGGGCTTGGGGAGGTCCTGCCAGGAGGAGCCGCAGCCAGAGCCCGCAGCAGCAGGGGCTGGGCGTAGGAAAGGCATCCCTGTGCCGCGTGGCCAGGAGGGACCTGGGGAGCACTCACAGCCCACCTGGGCCGCTGGGACCCATCCCAGAGGAAACGTCCCTGGTCAGCAGCACCCGTGGAGGTGTCCCAGCTGCACAGTGTAAAACGCCCAGGCTGCACCCTGCCCGCTGACCGGCACGGTGCCCTCTTGCCGGCGGGGCTGGCCGTGGGGAGCAGCACAGGTCCGAGCCCCGGGGGGAGCGGCTCTTCCCGGGCTGCGGCGGCGAGGGAACAATGCCGGTCTATTCCCTCTGCACGCTGGGGCCACCGGAGAGGGGTGTCCCTGTGCGCCGGGCGAGCCCATCACGTTCAGCTCACAACATCTGCTTCTCGGCACAGTTGGCTCTGTGGCAAGGCTGTCCTGGGACAGCTGGAAGCAATTACGGTCCCTCTGTAGGAAAGGGGAAAGGTGACCTCAAAGGGAGATTTATGTCCTGCCTGTACGGCGGGGGCTGGGGGGCTGAGCCAGCTCTGACGTGAGCGGGAACGAGGGCTCGTGTGCTCCAGCCCCCCGGTGCTTCCCACGTAACCGGCTCTGTCGTCATCCCTGTGCCCCCAGGTCCGCTACGCGACCTGGAGCATCATCATGGACTCGGTGGTGCCGTCCGATAAGGGCAACTACACGTGCATCGTGGAGAACAAATACGGGAGCATCAACCACACCTACCAGCTGGATGTCGTGGGTGAGCAGCGCGGGGCTGGGCGGGTTTACCCCGGGTCCCCGTCCACCCTGCCCTCCCCGAGCAGAAACGGGTGCTGCACCCTGCAAAGACGGGGATGGGGAGCGCTCACGGGGATGGGGCGCACTCGCCGTCCCCGCGGCCGCCCGCCCCGGTGCGCACCTCTGCGGCACAGCGGGTCCGCGAGCAGGCGAGGCAGAAGGTTCACCTCAACCCGTTCAGGGGATTTTTAATTGTGGTGGAAATAATTTCATAGACCAGACAGAAACTTTTTCTAATCGCCTTATTAGCCATAATTCCCAGCTGGGAAGGCTGGTCTGAGCAGTTCCACATGTGGAGCTGCTCTAAATGCCAGTAAATGAACCATTAAAAATGTGATTTAATTTGATTACACTGAGCAAACTGAAGGGAACAGTCAGCGAGGTGAACAAAGGGGTTTGTTAATGCTGACTCACCACAGTGGCAGCCGCTTTGTTAACGGCCGGGGCCCTCGTTAGGTTTGTTTGACCTCTGACCCCCCCGAATAGGTACTGACGTCCCCATCCCGGTGCCAGGATTTCACCTGTCCCCGTCCCCAGCCCCTCCTGGCTGCTGTCACCCCACCCTGGGGGGGACCCCTGGGGAAGGGGAGGCCACGGCTCTGCGGGGTGCATCGGTGCCCGCCCCAACCGAGGGTCCTCATCCATGGGAGGCTGCAGGGTGCAGCCCTGCGCGAGGCAGGCGCTTCCCCGTGGGCGGGCGGCCGAGCACCCCGAGCCCCCTTGTAAGGTTCCCTGTCTCCCCGGGTCCTGCAGAGCGGTCCCCACACCGGCCCATCCTGCAGGCTGGGCTACCGGCCAACAAGACAGTGGCCCTGGGCAGCAACGTGGAGTTTGTCTGCAAGGTCTACAGCGACCCACAGCCCCACATCCAGTGGCTGAAGCACATCGAGGTGAACGGCAGCAAGATCGGCCCCGACAACCTGCCCTACGTGCAGATCCTGAAGGTAAAGCCGCACGCCGGGCTGCCCCAGCCCGCCTCCCCGCAGGCTCGCCGGTCCCGTGGGGCAGGGGCGGCCGTGCGGGATGGCGGCCGCGCTGCGTGGCGGGCGAGAGGAGCCGCCTGGGGCTGGGGACCACCGGCCGGCAGCCGAGCGGCCTCGAGGCAGCTGGAGCCCCAGAGCCATCACCAGCCTGCCCCGCTCCACGCCGGGCTGCCCCGGAGGAGCGCGGGGTGAGAGGTGGGCAGGGGGGGCTGCCTGGCTCCTGGGCCGCATCCAGACAGTGCAATCCTTCTGAAGCCCTAAAGGCACACGCCGTGGGGCTGGGTGGGCTAGCCCGGGGAGCGAGCGTGGTGCTGGAGGTGGGGAGCTGAGCCCCTGATCCGTCCCAGCGAGAGCAGCTCCCTCTGTGCACCGGTGGTCCTGCTCACAGCGAGCAAACCAGCTGCTATGCGAACCCCCGGGGCGTGCAGCCGTCCCCGGCCGTGCCCCCGGAGGAGGGAGCAGGATTACAGCCCCATGGCTGTCTGCCCCTGCCTCCTGTGGCCCCCGGTGCGCAGCCCCAGCCCTCCCGCCCGGCAGCGGGTACCGGGGGGAGCAGCCCCCGTGCCGGCAGAGCCGGTGCCGATGCTCCGGGCGCTGCCGTTTCTGACCGTGTCAATGTGACTCCATGTTGTTGGTCTGTTCCAGCACTCGGGGATTAATAGCTCTGATGCGGAGGTGCTGACCCTGTATAATGTGACAGAGGCGGAGAGCGGGGAGTATGTTTGTAAGGTTTCCAATTATATTGGCGAGGCCAACCAGTCTGCGTGGCTCACTGTCACCAGACCTCTGGCAAAAGGTAATCGGAAGAACGCCCGGCGGGGTGTTTCCTCGGACCGTCAGTCCCCGGCGGCGGAAAACAAAACTCTGGGCTCTCTTGTTTCTGCTGTGTTTCTGGTGCGACAAGCCATGGAAAAATACTCAGCGGGGCCGGCTAGGTTTCGTGCTCTGTGTGTGCATGTGTGTGTCCCGATGTTTCTCCTGTGTGCTTCCCACCCCGTCGCACAGACACCGGGACTGCCCGGATGCCTGGTGGGTCCAGCCCCACCGAACCCGTGTCCCTGCCGTCGGGCCAGCCCGCGCCTTCGCACCCAGCCCGGGCACCCCGTCTGCGCGTGGCTGGGGACGACGCGATGCTGCGTCCCCCATCCGTGCTGCCCTCCTGTCTCCGTCCTCCCGTCTCCGTCCTTGTGCCTCCCCGTGTCGTGCAAGTCAGCCGGCCGCCTCTGCCTGAGGTTTATTTCTCCATGTAGCCCATTGCCAGCATGTTCAGATGGGCAGGACACTCAGTTTGGTGAAGGGTTTTTAACCAGCATCTCCTTAGGTCCGCCTGGATGAGTGGTCATCCTGAGGGTCTCTCTAGCAGGTCTGCAGTGGTCTCTGTCTGCTCCCCGGGGGTCTGGCAAATGAGACTGGGCTCTCCCTCCTCTCTGGCCTCCTTCCCAGAAGATCTCATGTCCTTTGCTTCTCCCTTTTTTGCTTCCATTTTTCCTTCTAGACGGCTGGCGTTAACACAACAGACAAAGAAATGGAAGTCCTTCACTTAAGGAATGTCTCATTTGAGGATGCTGGGGAGTATACATGTTTGGCGGGTAATTCTATTGGGATCTCCCATCACTCTGCATGGTTGACAGTTCTCGAAGGTATATACTCCTCTTCCTCTCCCTTTCCTCCCTCCTTTCCAATGTATGCATTGCGGTCTGGGAGAGAGCGCTTCCCGGCCCCTGCCCACCCGGTGCTGGTTAGCATGCAGCAGGAGAGCTGCGGGGCTGCTTTCTGCAGCCGGAGCGGGACGGGGCACGCGTCCCCCCGCTCTGTGCCCCCCTTCCACCCCCCGGTTGGGGTCTGCCCCCCGCTCTCTCCCTGGCCCAGGCGATGCATACCTGGGGGAACTTAACCAGGGGCTGCTCGGCTGGAGCAGGACGGTCCCGCGCCCCGGGGCGAGGCCAGCGCTGCCCGCGCAGGGCGGCATGGGGGGCACGGAGCGCCCGGGCGGCAGCGGGGTTTGGGGGTGCTGGCAGCGCTGCCTGCCTGCCGGGGAGCTGGCCTTGCCCTGCGGCGCAGGACCCGTGCCAGGGCTGTGTGTCGCTTCTGCTGTGCTGCCGGGGACGGCTGCCCCTGTCCCCATTGATGCTGCTCCTCGGGCATCAATGCTGCACGGACCAAAGCCTGATAACAGCATCCGGGAAAGTTTTTGGGGTGCTGTGTGGTTGTTGCTTTCCAGCCAAAAACTTTCCCCGTTATCAGCTGCTGCTTTGTCAGCTGGGTGTGCTCGGAGGTGGGACAGAAAGCTTCGACTCCCTCTTACACCTCTCTCTGAGGCTCTGTTCTTTGGGGGAGTCAGGTCGGGGGAGCTGCTGGGGGGGTGCAATGGCAGCTCCCACCCTGCCAGATTCACCACGGTTTGCGGCCGCGCCAGACCGTGCCACATGGCTGCAGCTGCTCTGAGCTGTTCACGGCACTGCCACCTCCGCTGCCACCGGTGGCCACCAAAGCGGGGTCTGCCCCATGGCACGGCGGGGATGGGACCCTCCTCCCCCCCAGCCTGGGGGTCCCACGGCAGATCGCTGCTGCTGGAGGTGCTTCTGGCTGCTCTGCCCAAGCTCTCCTCGGTCATTATCAGTAATGCCTGGGCTCCCACAGCCCCCGGGCACTGCTGGAGGGCCCCCTCCATCCCACCGTGCTCAGAGTAACCCCCGGACCCCGAGGGACTTAGAGCTCTGAGTGTGGGCAGAGCACAGGAGCTGGGAAGGGGACCCGTCCCCAGGGGTGCCCGCGGTGCCCCGTCCCCAGGGGTGATGCAGGATGGCATCCCCAGCACAGCCCTGACGGGAGAGCTCCGCCGCCTCCGCGCAGCCGGCGCTGCTGTCCCGCACAGCCCCGGCCGAGGGGACAGGGGCACCATGCCCCTCGCTTCACGCCTTTCTCAGCTGACCCCTTCCCAGTGCAGGGCCCCATCCCGTCCCAGGCGCGCGCCTGCGGATGCGGCAGAGGCATTGCCCGGCTGCGGGGGCGAGGAGCCTGGGGGCACGCACACGCCTTCACCGCCGGGGTGGGTGGGCAGCCCCCCAGTCCCTGCCACGCGCTGCACCGAGGCCTCTGGCGATGCAGAGCATGTCCCCGTTGAGCACGGGGAGAAGCCGGAGGGGCTGCCCCCAGCACCGCTCTGCTCCGTGGCCCCGGGCGGGCTCGCGGGTGCTAACGCCCTGTTCACGCTGACCCAGCTATTGAAGACACCCCAGCCATGATGACGTCCCCCCTCTACCTGGAGATCATCATTTACTGCACTGGGGCCTTCCTCATCTCCTGCATGGTGGTGACAGTCATCATCTACAAGATGAAGAGCACCACCAAGAAGACGGACTTCAACAGCCAGCTGGCCGTGCACAAGCTGGCCAAGAGCATCCCCCTGCGCAGACAGGTAACAGAAAGTAGAGAGGGGGTTTGTTTGCACCTACTGCCCCTCCTGGGGGACCTGCCCGGTTTTGGGGGGAGTTTTCTGGATGAGGATGGATGGGGGAGACCCGGGACCATCTCGCCCTGCTGCACGTGCCACCCTCTCCAGCCTTGTGCCCATCCGTGGCGCGGGGTGGGGACCATCAACGGGCTCTGCCCTCGACCGGCAGCGCAGCGAGCGGGGGGCTGCCTGGCCCCTCCTCGTCCGCCGCTCGGCGGGGCTCAGCGAGGGTGATGAGGAGGACCAGAAGGATTTACAGCGATTTAATGTTCGAACAGAAGAGCATGTTTTACACACTGAGGAGCCAGGAGGACTCCCAGGCTGTATATTTTGTGGTATCAACGTGCTGGAAATGAATTAAAAATTATTTAGTGTGGGTCCAACCTGGAAGCAGCGCTGACGGGGCCCCACGCCTGCAGGCAGCGCTGGGGGCAGCAGGGGAAGGGGGCTGCGGGTTGGGGCGCGAAGGCTCCTGATCATCATCTCCCTCCCGGCACGGGCAGCCGGCCGCGGCACCCGGCGCTGCGTGAAGGTAACCCACGGTCCCCGCTGCAGGTGTCGGCCGACTCCAGCTCCTCCATGAACTCGGGCGTGATGCTGGTCCGGCCCTCGCGGCTCTCCTCCAGCGGCACCCCCATGCTGGCCGGCGTCTCCGAGTACGAGCTCCCCGAGGACCCGCGCTGGGAGCTGCCCCGGGACAGGTGAGGTCCCATCCCCGCTGGGTGCGCTCTGCCCCGGGGACGAGCTGCCGGAGCAGCCTGGGTGGGAGCTGGGCGAGGATGGCGGCACTGCCGATGCCGTTTGCCAGCGCCGGCAACCGAACTGCTTCCTGCCGTGGCCGCTGGCCCCTGTGTCAGGGTCTCTCCTCCCGCCAGGCTGATCCTGGGCAAGCCCCTGGGAGAAGGGTGCTTCGGGCAGGTGGTGCTGGCAGAAGCCATCGGCCTTGACAAGGACAAGCCAAACCGTGTGACCAAGGTGGCAGTAAAGATGCTCAAGTGTAAGTGGCAGTGAGAAGGGGGGGGTCCCGCCACGATGCCGCAGCCCTGGCTGGCGCTGGGTGTGTGCAACACGGGGGCACCCAGCTTGGCTCCCCCCTGACCGCTGCCTTCTCCACTGCTTTAGCCGACGCCACGGAGAAGGACTTGTCCGACCTCATCTCTGAGATGGAGATGATGAAGATGATCGGCAAGCACAAGAACATCATCAACCTGCTGGGAGCCTGCACGCAGGACGGTGAGGGCGCACGGGCGGGGAGGGGGCGTCCCCCCTGCCGCCCCTCCGGCTGCCGTCCATGTGCCGGGAGGGGACTGACCCCGCTCCGCGGGGACGGGAGCCCCCGCTCCGCGGTCCAGCCGCTCATCCCGCCGTCCCCGCAGGACCCCTCTATGTGATCGTGGAGTACGCGAGCAAGGGCAACCTGAGGGAGTACCTGCAAGCCCGGCGGCCCCCCGGCATGGAGTACTGCTACAACCCCACCCGTGTCCCCGAGGAGCAGCTCTCCTTCAAGGACCTGGTCTCCTGTGCCTACCAGGTGGCCCGGGGCATGGAGTACCTGGCCTCCAAGAAGGTGAGGAGCTCCTGCGGGGCCGTGGTGGGATGCGGAGCCCGGCGGCTGGGCTCAGGGGGGATGCACCCTTTCCTCCCGGCCCATTTCATGGTGGGGAACCATCTGGGGGCTTCGGGGACCGCCTGACGGCCCCGCGCTCGGTCAGTGCATCCACAGGGACCTGGCGGCCAGGAACGTCCTGGTGACCGAGGACAATGTGATGAAGATCGCTGACTTCGGTCTGGCCCGTGACATCCACCACATAGATTACTACAAGAAGACAACAAATGTGAGTGGTGGGCGAGGGGCTTTGCCGGGGCGGGTGAGGGCAGCAGCGCTCTCCATGCCAGGGATGCCCCAACCCACGCTGGCGATGCCATGGGCATGCAGGGCTGCCCCACCGGATTCCCCTGCTCCCTGGCGGCATGGAGCCAATGTGGGGCTTTCTTCTGTCCCAGGGTCGCCTGCCGGTGAAGTGGATGGCCCCAGAGGCTCTGTTCGACCGAATATACACTCATCAGAGCGACGTGTGAGTAGCAGCCACGGGACGCCTGCTCCCTGCCCGGCTTTGCTAGCAATGGCCTGGGTCAGGGGGAGACGGGGAGCCAAAACCGCCAGCACAGGGGGAACCCTCGCTTGTCTGCTGGGTGCTCTGCTGTGAGCTGGGGGATGTGGCCCTTCTTGGCCACCCCATCCAGCAGCGCTCTTGCTGCCTGCATCTGCTGCCTGCATCTCGCAGCATCTTGCTGAGGTCCCGTCCCTCCCTGCCGCATCTCGCGTAGCAGCGCCCAGCGCCCACTGGTGAACACGATACGCACCGTGGCGAAGTGCACCAGATGTGATTCGTCTTAATTTAATGAAAATATAATTAGCATCAGCAGACAAAACATGTTGAATCCAAATTATATTTGGTGCTGGGACTTGTTTGTCTTGCAGAGCGAATCAAAGCTGTTAGTACTTCTCCCTCCTAGCAAACGAACTCCTAACTGTACCCAAAGCTTTGAAGTGGGGGTGTCAGCTCCACGGAGCCGGGTGCCCCAGCGTCTGCCCTGTGTTTGCCCCGGGCAGGTGGTCCTTCGGCGTGCTGCTGTGGGAGATCTTCACGCTGGGCGGCTCGCCCTACCCCGGGGTGCCGGTCGAGGAGCTCTTCAAGCTGCTGAAGGAAGGTCACAGGATGGACAAGCCCAGCAACTGCACCAACGAGCTGTGAGTGCGGTGCTGGGCCGGGGAAGGAGGGGGACGCTGGTACCCCAATGCCCCCCGCCCGGCTGGGGACCGGCACCGCTTCCCCTCCCTGCACCCCCGGAGCCGGGGCTGCAGCGGCGGCACGGGGTCTGGAGCCTCCGGCACGGGGTCTGGAGCCTCCAGCGCGGGGTCGGGAGCCTCCGGCACGGGATCGGGAGCCTCCGGGTGCGACCGCCCAGCCCAGGGCGCAGGCAGGTGCACGGCGGGGGGGGACAGGCAGATGTTCAGAGTTACTTTCCCAGCAGTTCCCAGCCCTGCAAAAACATTGGCTCAATCTGTTTGCAATAATCAACATCTCCCTTTGTTATTTTTCGGCAGGAGTGAATCCCAGGATGACCCCAGAGCAGGGACTAGCTTAGCTCCCCGCACGTAACAGCCCCGTGTCCTTCCCAGCCAGGAGGGAGGGCAGGGAGTTCCCTTCCTTCCACGCAGGGGATTAACCCTAAATCCCCGGAGCAGCATCTTTGCTGGCCGCAGGTCCCAGCCCGAGTACTGGTGGCCGTCCCTGGGTGCTGCTCTGCTCCCATGGGTGGGGGGTCCCCAGCCCCAGCCGCTCGCTCCGGGCTCAGCCCTCGCCTCCCCTCTGCCCACCCAGGTACATGATGATGCGGGATTGCTGGCACGCCATCCCCTCCCAGAGACCCACCTTCAAGCAGCTGGTGGAAGACCTGGATAGGATCGTGGCCATGACCTCCAACCAGGTAGGAGAGGCGGCGCCCATGAACCCCCACCTGCACCCACCCTGCCTGGGGTGGGTGCTCCCGCGGGGATGCCCAGTCCCCTCCTGAGCCCGTCCTCGGGGTTCGTCCCTCCCAGGAGTACCTGGACCTCTCCATGCCTCTGGATCAGTATTCTCCCGGCTTCCCGGACACCCGCAGCTCCACCTGCTCCTCGGGAGAGGACTCTGTTTTTTCTCACGACCCTCTTCCAGACGAGCCGTGCCTTCCCAAGTTCCCCCCTCAGCACACCAACGGCGGACTGAAGCGACACTGAGGGTGGCACTGCCAGCAGGGACTGCCCTGCCCTGCCCTGCCCTGCCCTGCCCGCGGGCTGCCCCTGGACGCTGCCTGCGCAGCCCGGTCCTGCTGAGCTACTGCAGAAAGGGTTCAGAGACACAACCGTAGCATCTCGCGTAACCAAAACCACCCACCTCTCATGCCAGCTCCTCCTGCCGCCTTAGTTGTGAGCTCTCTGCAGCCCAAAGGTTTTGTTCTGGTGTTTTTTTGGTGTTTCCTTTTTTTTTTCTTTTTTTTTTTTAAAAAAAACCCTCTTTTCCGTGAAGTCTGTGCTTGAATATTTCCATTTGGTTAAGCTGAAATCCTCTCCTGTGGGCAGCGCCCGGCCAGGGAGCCAGCCGCCCTTCCCGGGACGGCACGTCCTGGCAGGGCAAGGAGAGCCGGGCTTATCTGCGACTTGGAGAACTCGCGAAGCCGAGGCCAGCGCCGGGTGTCGGCGGCCACGCCAGCCGGGGAGCGTCGGCGTGCCGGAGGCCTCGCTGGCACAGCCGGCCGGCGCGGGACTCCAACCCCTGGTACCTTGGAAGTGGGAGACGCAGCGTATACATTGCTCAGCACTGATAGTAGAGGCAGCCAAATACACCAGTGCTAAAAACAAAAGTCCTGTGTATATAGCTAAAAATATGTATAAATATGAATATATATTTACATGTCTTTTTAAAAGGGTTGTTACCAGAGATATACCAGTTTGGTAGGAAGGTACTAGTGGCTGGTAGATATCAGTTGCTATAAAAAAAAAAAAGTTCATATATTTTGCTACTTTTGCTGTTTTTATTTTTTTAAATTATGTTCTAAACCTATTTCAGTTTAGGTCCCTCAATAAGAATTGCTGCTGCTGCTTCAGTTTTATATGGGGTTGTATTAAACAATAATAATAATGTGTCGATGCCTTTTGGGAATAGGTTGTCATTACGTGCCTGGCCTTCCCCTGGCCCCCGCCTCCCCCCCGGGCTCTGGCGGGGCTGGGGCCGGGCAGCGCCTGCCAAGCGCCCGCGGCACCATATTGGTGCGTGGGGTGCCGGGGCGCGGGCGTGCCCTGCGTTTTAGGCAGTGCCGGTGAGGGGTCGGGACGGTGCCCTGGGGAGGGGGCCGCAGCCCCTGTCCTGGGGGTTGGCTCCCCTGGGAAGGAGCGGGGGGCCTGGGGTCGCACCGGTCCCACGCCGGCCCCCCGGGACACCGGAGCGGCGCTGCGTGGCACCAACCCCTCCAGCCCGGCTCGGTGCCTGGCCCCGCTGCGCCCCGGCCGGGGGACGCGTGCCCTGTGCAGCCCCAGCTCCCTGGGCGATGCCCGCCAGTGCCTTACCGGCGCCCGGGGGAGCGTCCTCGTCCGGGGCACCGTGCCCCCGGCTCTGCCCATCTCCGTCTCGGAGGCGGTTGCGGTGCCCGAGCTCTGCTCCGCAGAGCTGGTGCCGGTTTGCTGTGCCGGGGAGGACGGGGCATTTCCCCGGCCGGGGGCAGCCCCTCGCTGGGGTAGGGGCCACGCGTGCCCCCATCCCTCCCCGTCACTGGCCTTGAGACTCCAGAGCCAGGACGCTATTACTTGAAAGTTTATTTTGCCTTTGTATGGAGAAATATTATTTGTTGTAAACTCTTCTGTAATGAATCTGGAATTCTTGTAATTATTAAAGACTTTAACCAAGAATTTACAGCCGTGGCCCCATCCCTGGGGGGGCAGTGGGAGATGCTCTGGGCCGGTGGGCGATGGGGAAGGGGCTGTAAGGGGTCCAGGCGCTAAAGCTCATCCAAGCGACCGGTGCGGGAGGGCGACGTTCGGAGAGCAGCGAGGAATGGCGGCTGGTTTTGCGGGAGCTCTGTTTTTCATGGCTTCAAAATTCCATGGCGGGGCTGGGGCGGCGGGGGGCCGGCTGGGCAGCCCTCCCCTCCTGACGTAACCGCTGGCAGCTCTCCTTCAGTCTTTCCACTTTTCCTGACTTATTTTTTCTCCTCCCAGGTTGGAGCCGGTGCCAGCCCCAGCCCGTTTGCATTTAAACTTGACCTGCTGCCTCCAGAAACCACTGGCTCTGGGAAAGGCGTTTCATCGCCCGAGAAGCCCAGGGTTAAAGATGCTGCCGAAGACCCTCAGTCGGGGCATCATGGGGGCATCCTGCACCCCGCGGCCCCCCAAGCTGCTTGGGCATGCGGGGTCTGGGCAGGGGTGCCCAGCGGTGGCTTACCCGGGGGGGCGAGAGGCTACCAGCCCCTTTACCGAGCACCGAAATGGTTAAGATGAAACGGCTGCAGGATCCCCAGCCTCACTGGCCCTTTTAAAAGCATCTGCTTGTTGCTATTTCCCTGTGTAAATTAAATCGATCAGCTGCGCTCTGCCCTCCCCCCCTCCTAAATTAAGTAGAGCTTTTAATCAAGTGATTTATGTTGAATTCACAGTCCTAGATTAAACTCGCAGCTCAGGCAGCCGGGAGCGGGGGGAGCGGGGCTGGGGGTCTCCATAAATCACCGCTCTCCCTGGGACCGACTTGGCAAGGCGGCGGGGAGAGCTGGAGCTCGTGTTTACATCATCAGAAACTGCTGCTATCACAATCTTCTGCTCATTTCCTGGGGTTACCAGGAGGGCAATTAAATATGATAATAAGCAGAGTGACTCCGGCAGCGCTGCTAACGCACGCTGCGGGGCTGGGGAAGGGGTGGGCATGCAGAGCCGGGTGCCCTCTGCATCCCCTCGGGGACCGGTGCCCCAGGCATGGCCGGTCCCTCCCGCCGAGCCCTGGGGATGCTGCGCTGCCCTTCATCCAGCCGAAGCCCTGGAGGGCTGCAGGGACGGTGCTGCCTGGACGCGGGCCCCGGAGCAGGGAGATCTGGCTCCTTTCTGCTCTTCCCAGTACAGCATCCTCTTCACGTGGGCAACTCCAGGAGATGGGGCTACCCCAAAGCTGGCATCAGCACCCTTCGCTTGCAGAGCCAGCACACGGGTGGCCCCCGCACAGAGCCCACATGGAGAAGGACCCCAAGCCATCAGCCCCAAGGGCAGCAGCAAGCCCAGGACACGGCTGCAGGAGCTCATCCTGCTCGGCGCTGCGCGGGGACCTGCAGGACCAAAGCCATCCCAAAGCCGTCCCCATCACCCAGCACCGCTGGGTACCTGCCCGGGGGGTGCCTGCGGCCCCTCCAGTCCTGCCCAGCACCGGGGCCTCCCTGTTGCAATTGAACTTAGGAGGTGGGTGGGATGGGGTCCCTTGGGAAATGACCCCAAAACAACAGGGGATCCGGAGTCGCTGCCTGCGGGAGCCCCCCGAGCGGGTGGCCAGGGGCGTCAGGCATTGGTGGCCGCTGAGCGCTCGGCCCATGACAGCATGTTTGGCTCTCACAGCATCCTTTGTCTCTTCCACTCCTCGCCTTCCTCTTTCTCTCCTTTTAAAGCCCTCCGGCTGTGCAGGACCGAGACAATCTCTTGGCCCGGGCCCAGGACCTGGCTGCTCCGCTCGGCACTGAGCTGGGCTTTGTCCAGCTACCAGCCATGGCAGGAAACCTTCTTTGCAATTCCACCTTGGCACGCGGTCCCACGGCCGAGCTCCCGGAGCACGGCTCAGCAGGTGCGTGGGGAGCGAACCCCCCCTCTGCGGCCACCCCTCCGCCCCGCGCGTCCCACCCAGCTGCAGGGTCAGCGCCGCCGCGAGGCAGCGGGACCCAGGGGTCCGGCTCCAGCCCACCCTGGCCACCCACAGCCCGGCGATGGGCCGGTGTCAGCTGAGCAAAGACGGAGCCAGATGTGCGCAGCTGTGGCGGAGGCAACAGGCAAGAGGGCACGCGGCTCCCCCCCAAAACCCTCGCTTGCGCTTCGGAGCTGCAGCAGCCCTGTGGCACCCTGCTCTGCACGGTGCAGGCAGCGGGATGGGCAAGGCGGACCCCAGCCGCGCAGGTGAGCATGGCGGGCAGAGGGGTGCCGGCAGCCCCTGGCACCGCACGGTCCTGCGCAGCCCCTCTTGCAGCGCGACTGATGGGGAGCGGAGCGGGAGGGAGGTCATGGAGGCGAAGCCGGGGCAGCTTTCCAGCCATAAATTGCTTCCTTGCAAGGAAATAACCTGCAGGAAGCTCAGCGGGAGCAGGGCCACGTCCGCAGCTCCTGGCAGCCATCATCTGCCCGGGGCTCGAGGCAGCGCTCCCCAAAACCCTGGGGATGTCCGGGAGCGGACACCCCTTCACCTCCCCGCCTCAGCCCCATCCGCGGGGTGGACGCTGGGCGTGGGGGGCTGTGAGGCAGGGGCAGAGGGCAGCTCTGGAAAGGGCTGCTCGCACACGGGGATCTGTGCCCGTGCCGAGCCCTGCGGTGGCTGTCGGTGTCCTGGCACGCATCCCGGCCCCGGTCGCACCGTCCGCTCAGGCCCTCCCGAGGCGGGAACTTGGCACAGCTCTCGGCGAGGCTCCCCTGCTGCACATCACCGCCCTGACAGCTCGCGCACCAGACCCTGTCAAACACCACAGATCGGCTTCATTTCATCCAAACAAAACATCAGTTATGAACCAGGGCAGCTGCAGACAATTCCCGCTCCTGTCCAAGCCCCGCCACTGCGCGGCGGGCTCAGAAGGGATCCTGCACCCTCCGCACCCCTGCCTGCTGCCCCGCTCCGTGGCTGGCCTCGCAGCACGGCTCCGGGATGGGATGCTCCCAAATCCTGAGCGCAGCTCGTGCCAGGCCGGCGGTGGCACCGCGGCTCAGCTCCAGCTGCGGGGGGAAGCCCTGCAGCACGGGCAGGGGACGAGCACCCCCCCAGCATCCCCGCGCCGCGGCCGGGGCTCCAGCGGGTGCAGCCGGGGCGCGTTGGGGTGCAAGGGCAGGCAGAGGCAGGACGGGACCATCCCTGGCAGACAACCCGGGGACGTTGCCGCCTGCGCTCCGTGAAGCTCTGTGCAAGGTTTGGCTATCGAGGCCTTGTTCTACGTTACTTTAAGCTGGTGTAAGCCTCCGTCTCCTTTGTTACAAATTTATAACAGAGACAGAAAGCCTGCTAGGAATGCAATGCTCGAATACAGGAGGCTATAAATCTCAGCCTTTGTTGTGCTTGGGCCTCACTAAATCAGTGCTTTTCCCTCAGAATATTAATCTACTATAAAAGTGCTGACCAGTGCATCTTTCCCCAACAGCTTTCTGCAGAAGAGGCTGACGCAAGGACCAGCGCTGGCTGTGGCACAGGAGACGTTTCCAGCCAGCACCCAGCAGAAATCCCCCATCTCCCGGAGAAGCCGCTGCCCCCACACCAGCACGGCGTCCGATGGCGGCAGACACGGGTGCCATAAAGCCCAGCTCCGAGCCGGGAGCAGCGATAGCGCGGGGATGCCCGGGGGAAGGATAAACCTGCGGAGGAGCAGGCTCTCCGAGCCGAGGGGAGGGCTGAAAGGTGTTTGGCACCAGCGTGGCTGGAAAAGCTCTCCCCACGCCAAAGCACACACGGCCTTGGATCTCTGCAACGTTTAATTTGCCCGCTGTTGCAGAACAGAATCCAGTAATTTATGGGGCTCTGCTGGGTTCGTTTCCTCTGTTTGCTCAGGGGGTCACGGAGCAAAACCGCTGACTCTCCCCTTTTTGTGCCTATGGGGTAAGGGGGTCCCAGGAAGGCGCCTGGGGTCCCGGCACGCCGGGCAGAGCCGAGACTCGGGCACGTGCCGCCAGCCCCGCAGCTCCCGCAGGCGCCTGCCGAGGGGCACGGGGGACCAGAGCTCCTCTCCGCAGCGTTGCAGCACAAATCCACCCGGGAAGGGCTCGCCTCTCCCAGCCCAGGGGCCGGCTGCCTGCCGGGGGCGAGGAGATCCCCCCGGAAAGCCCTGCGGCCACCAACGACCTGCGAGGGCTGGGGGGAAGCAGCTGGGGGTGATACAGGGATTTTTGATCCAAAACTGGGTTTCTTCAGGGATGTGTAAGTGGCCCAAGACTGCTCCGGGTTCATCCACCTCTGCCCGGCCCCAGCGCGCTGCTCCTCTCCGTTCACAACTCGGGCTCGCTTTCAGGCTAAGCACCGAAGCTGGCAACGCTGCCGCGCGGCTGGGGGCTCGCCGCAGGAAAACCAGGGAAGAGAAAGCCCCAGCTTCCAGATCTTTCTAAATTAAAAACACAGGAGGAAAACAGACACGAAGCGACCCCTCGCACGCACGCCAGCGTGGTGTGGCCAAGGCCAAGCGCAGCCAGGAGGACGGGGAGGCGGGGAGCGCCTTAGCTCGCCCTTAGCTCGCCCGCGGCCGAAGCGCAGCGCCCAGGTGAAGCCGCAGGCTCCCCGCCAGCCCCTCTTTGCTCTCCATCTGCAAAACCTCTCAGCAGAAGAATGTGCTGCTCCCTCCGCGGCAGGCGCACGCTGGCTCGGCCTTCGTCCCGCCCAGGACACCCCGCCAGCCTCCTCCTCTCCCTCCGCCTCGAGCAGGGGCTGCCGGGCAGGAGCATCCCGAGGGAGCCGCTGGGAGCCGGCACGGGGTCGGCGCCCGGAGGGTGGAGGTAGGCAACGGGGACGGCTTGCTGCGAGCTTGCTGCGAGCTTGTTGGGGGCTGAGCCGAGCCCCGGGGCTGCGTTCCCACCATGGCCCTGGGTGCCAGTCGCTGCTTCCCATGTTAATTACTGTTAATGACCATAAAACCAGCAGAGAACAGGCCGCCTCATGCTCCTGCACCTCGGGCGGGTAACTCGCAGCTCCTGACGCCCCGGTGAAGCTGCCAAGGCCGTGGAACTGAGCAGCTCGCTGGATCCTGGGTTACTCGGAGGAAATATGTTGTGTTTAAGGCCCCCGGTTAAGGATGGCGGCGGTGGGCGAGTTTCAGGGACGCCTGGCCCCGACAGACGGACCCATCCCCGGCCAGAAGGCACCTCTCACGCAGCGCGGGATGCTCAAGGGCTGCCGGACCTTTTGGACAAACCTGCTGCTCCTCTCCGGGCTGGTTGAGCCCAGCTGGCAAAGCAGCTGCCGAAGGAGCTATTATCTGATCATTTCACCTCGGATTTCCCTAGGCGGTTGCTAAACACTGCCAGGAAGAGTTCAGTCGGGTTCAGAAGTCGGAGCAGTCGCAGGCCTGGAACACCGGGCGGGAGAAGATGACTTCCCTCATTATCCTGTATTATGTGGTATAAGATGTTCTCCTAAGATGTATTTAAGGACTATCGGAGTGGCAGTCTTTCAAGGGAACATTACCCATTTGCAGGAAATTAAGGGTATTATCTCAGTAATTTTCTGCCTACCTCTTGCACCAAGACCGGAAAAGCCCCTGACAATTTGAAATTCAACTCCAAATTCTCCAAACACCCTGAAAACTTTCCAGGCTGCCAGAAGAACGCAGTGCTTGTCCCCCGGCCAGACCTGCCACCGCGCCGTGCAGCGCAGAGCCCGGCGGTGGGAGGGGATCCCACCCCGGGGTGGGGATGCGGAGCGGCTCGGGGGCGATGTGGGCTCCCCAGGTGCTGGCTGGGCTCTCTCTGGGGCTGGCACCCCCTTCCTGCGAGCCTGGCAGAGCCGAAGCAGCCCCGGGAGGCGGCACGTGTCTTTTCCCCTCCGCGGCCAACGGGCTCGCTGGCAGAGCTTGTTCTTCCCCGGCTGAGCCCCGGCTCCTGCCTGTATCAGGGCAGGAGCAAAGAGCCTCCCTGGGCGCCGGGAGCTGGGGCAGAGGGGTCTGCAGCGCTCAGGAGGGGGGAGAAAAGCCTTTGGGTGGCCATGGGTGGATCTCCCGGTATGGCGGTCCAGCGGCAGCGCGGGGCAGATCACCCCAGAGCAGGCTGAGGGCTGGGGGTTCAGCCGCGCAGCATCCCCGGAGAAGAGCATCCCCAGAGGGACAAGGCCTGTGGAGCGATTCCCAGAGGTGCGCGGGGGCAGGTCTGCAGCAGCCCGTCCCCGGGGACTGGGGCATCAGCCCGGGGCAGCCCCAGCGAGCCCCCCGTGCTCCCAGTGTGCGTGGGCAGGACAGAGCCATTTCTCCCTCGCCTTCTCCTCTGGGGGCAGGAGCACCCAGGCACAGACCCCCTTTGCTGGGTGACCTGACCCGTGAGCTGTCGGTGATTTGCACATTGTCGCAGCCCCGTGCTGCCCTCCGGCACCGCCGTGCTCCGAGCAGGACCCCTGGCAGGGGGGATGTCTCCTCCGGCTCCTGGGTTGGGTGCACCCCAGGGTGCTGTGCCCCCCGCACCGCTCACCCGCCATCTGCAAAGCGGGAACGGTTCCAAAAGCAAAGCCCTGCTCCCCTGCCCACCCCTGGGACCCCCCAGCTCTGCCAGAAGCCCCTGGGGAGGCAGGGCCCTGTGCTGGGGGCGGGGGGTGAGTGGGTCCCTTTAAATCCAGGGATTTATAACCACCCTATAGCCTGCAGCCCCCAGAGCATCCTGGGCTCACTGGTAAGTGCTCCCCAGCTCTGGGGCTGTGCTCTTGTTATTATTTATTATTATTATTATTGTTCTCTAGGGAATGGTTTATTTTTTGCATAATTGAGGCTGTGAAATGAGCCGAGAGGGGTCTTCTCCCGGCAGCTGCTCGCTCCTGCCTCTGCCCGAGCAGCTCAGCTGCTGGCAGCAGGGGTTTCTCTGGAAATGTTGCTGGTGAGCTGCTGCTGTTAACTCCCATTTCTGGTTGTTGAGAAACTCGGTGCTTGGCCCGTGCCCCTCCAGAGGGCTGTGGGCACGTGCTTTCACTCAAAACCCTTGTTCCGGACCCAGGTGTTCAGACACCTTCGATATAACTCCGCTTTAGTGACTCTCCTCCCTGTAGCTTTTCCAAGCCTTTCCCTGTTGGATCGTTTACCCCGCGAAGCTAACGGCCTGATCCTGCTCAGCTGTTGTGCTACTGGTATACTGGTCCCTGTCGGATGCAGCGTTAAGGCAGGGGAAAGATGAGCCCGTTGTTGCTGTGCAGAAGGTATCTACCGGGCTTGCCCGCTGCATCGGGCAGGCTTGCTTCCACGGGCCGCAAGCACAGCGGTGAGGAGCTTGGCGAGCTGTTAGGAGCGGTGGGAGCGTCTCCGCGCGCCGGTGTTGCTTGCGCGGGGGCTCAGCTGGGGGGCCTGGGGCAGGGCACGGCTCCGGCACCGGCTCCCGGGCAGGCTGCGGGAGCAGCGACCGAGCGGTGATGCCCACGCCTGCGCGGGAGCCTCGGGGAGCCCATCTCCCGCGTCCCTGTGCCCCGCCGACGCGCTGCCCGTGGGGAGGCTGCGTCGCAGGCAGCGTCGCCCCGCTGCCGTGCCCGGCCCGCGGGCAGCACCGCGAAGCCTGGGGCCGGCCCCGCAGCGCGCACGGCCGAGGGGCTTTGGTTTGCTGGAGCTGGCTGGGACGCAACGCCGAGGTCTGAGCTTTGAAGCTCAGCCGCTGCTGCAGGCGCGGAGAAAACAGAAACCTTTGAAGTCTGGTTGGTGCTGAAAACGCTTCATTACGCCGCGCTAATGAACGGCTGATTCTGGGAATTTGAAATTCCTCAGCCGTGATGGGTGCCTTCAGATGGGCTCTGTGGAGAGGGCATTTCTGGGTAACGCTCCTTCCTGTGGCTCTTAATCACCCCTGGAAATAAAAACGATTTCTCAACCAAACTTTGCCTTCCCTGACGCAGATGTTGGCTTGTTATTGTAGGGTTGCGTGCGAGGACCAGACTCTGCATGTGCTGCCCTGTTGTTACAGGGCTGCAGCCAGCTCTTTAAAACGAGAAAGGGCTCGCCATGCGCCTCGTGCACGGGGCTTTTATGTGTTGCTCGGGGAGCTGGAGCTTGAACCCCGCAGGGCTGTTGGCTGGAGGAGAGAGCTACGCACATGGCTGTCCCCCTCCAAGCTGGCTCCGGTAGCCCCAGATACCGGGGAGCAGCAGGAACGGCAAGCGAGATCTCGGCATGACCCGTCTTTACGGGACCTGAGTGTTTTTAATACTGGTTGCTGGATGTCACTTAAATCCAGGGCAGGATCCTGGCTTAAATCTGAAGGGGCCTCGTAGACAGCGGGATCCGCAGCCGGGGCGCGCGAGGTTTTGCGCCTGTTTTGAAAGGGTTTGGGTGGCGCTGCCTGCGCCTGGCCCTGCGATGGCTCAGCTCTGTGGCCGTGGGCTATCGCAGGCCAGGGTGCAGCGGACACGGGGGGGGAGCTGGGCACCCACAGGGCTCGGCACCAGCCTGGGCTGCTCCCAAACCAGGCGGTTTAACTCCCAACAGGGGAGTTAAAAAAGCTCCGTTTTGGGGCTTTTCGGGGCAAGAATTGGATGGTGCTGCTATCTACCGGTGGGAAGCGGCAGTGGCCGTGGCTCGGTGCGGGACCCACGCGTGTTTGACGGTGGCCGTGGGGCTGCCAGCAGCAGCAGCAGCCCTTGATGTGCAGCTGGCAGAGCCCGGAGGAGCCAGGCACAGCCCGGCCGCTGCCCGGGTTGTTTCATGGCTTCATTTGCGCCTGGACTAATTACTTCACGTTGTGCTAAAAAAGCCCCGTCCCTCGGTAATGGCCACGTAAGCTCTTGACCGCTGGCAAAGAGCGGGGCTTGGGGCAGGGTGGCAGAGCTGGAGAAATCACCGACAGCAGCGGAATTGCTGTGTGTGCCCGCTGGTGTGGGACAGGGATCGCTTCCCCCGGGTTGCGTTAGTGTTAGGCGAGTGATCCATCCTTCGGAGAGCGCTCTCCAGCCGCAGCTCACCAACACATTTGCAAACAAGCCGAGGAGGTCTCTGTGGCAGAGAGCCTTTGATTAACGGTACCCGCTTTTCTGCTTCTCCTGAAGCTACACGCGTAGCTAGACCGAAGCACACGCGACTGATTTTGCCTTAATTGACGCAGCAGCGTCAGCGACTCGACGGTAACGAAGCTCCTGAACGCATGGCTTGGCTGGAGCTCTCTGGGTCCCCACAGCAACAGCTTGCTCAGGCTTCTTTCACTGCCACTTCTTTCCTTTTGCACTTCAAGAAATCCTGCCCACGCTTAGCCTGAGCTCGTTCACCTTATCAAAAAGACCGACTTTCCTCCTGTCTGCGACATTCTTGCTTTGATAGGGTTTAGTGAACTAGGCTGGCTCTGCAAGCCCCGTTTGTGCGCTTGAAATCAGGGAGACTTTTCCCTTCTCCCCTCTTCCCGCTTACCTTGAACTCAGGAATGCCACCTCGCCATTTACACGCTTTAGCCACAATACAGAAATTACTTGCATTCTTCTACTTCTGCGCACCGACCTCAGTGCTCAGCACCAGTGAAATCTTGCACTGAGCATTTGTACTCGGCTCTTTAGGGGGTGAAATGCTTTTCTAGACGAAGCGGGCTCTGCAGATGTTCGGTCGCAGTTCTGTTCAAGGAACAGCAACCGCCAGTGTTAGCAAGGAGACAAGGCTTCCGTTAAACAGACAAGTAGCCAAAGGCTATTCTGTCTCAGTCCGCAAAGTAATGGCTACCAGCAACATCTCATCCGTGTTACACAGAGGAAGGAGCGACACTTGAGCAATGGGGTTATTTTATTGAAATAACATTTGTTCTCATTTACTAACCACCGATTAAATACAAATACTCAGCATTGCGTACTGGCTGTACGAACAGGGCAGGGGTGCAGGTACAGGAGTGAGAACGCAGCACAGCGGTAGCTGTCCTCTGGAAGCTGTTTCTGCGTTGCGAGTAAGGGCCTGAAGCCGTATGTTTAAAGTGCTGATAACACCTGGCCTTGAGAGGACTGGCTTTTTTTGAGTCGGATTGTTCTAAAGGCTGTCTGACCTCTAGAAAAGGTATTTCATTCTACTTAGCACCAAGCCTAACTTTAATTTTACAGTAAGTATAAATTACACATATTTAAAATCCATAATGTGAGCGATTTCTGAACATTATCATAGGACAAAGTAAAAAACTTAACAAATGCTAAAACCAGCTTTTCAGTATCCTCCTGTAGAGTCTACCAAACAAAGAGTCAACACTGGAGTGTGTGAAGAATCATTTTGTGAAGTACAGTAAGTCTGAGAGCACTTGCTGATGTGCAGTTCTGAGCCTGATAAGGTTTAACCAAGCCTTACATCGGACCTGGGAAATGTGCGTGGGTCCCCCGCTCGCTACCTCGCATGACCCAGTGGGATCCTAAAACCGCAGCTCTCTGCCTGCGGTAACAGCGTCTGGCACCTGCTGCAGCTCTTGCCGATGAATGCAAACGCTCACGCGGTGGAAGCTGTCCTCTTCACTGCTCTGCTCTTGTCCAGCAAGTTCTCAAGTCTTTCCGAACAGCTAAGTTCAACCACGCCACTGAGCAGAGTGCTGCTCCTCCCTCTGCTGCGGTTGTTCTCCTTGGTACAAATGTGACAGTTAAATACAATGGCTACACGGGTCATTCTGTGCGCTAGTTATTGGTTAAACCGCGCTGAGGAGGATCAAAAGCTTGAGCTTGTAAAGCTGCGGCAGCAGGGCGAGCTGCAAGCCCTGGATTTGTGGCTATGTTCCTGCAGAGGATTTCAAACTGTAGAACAGGTTTTACTGGACTTCCAGCCTAGCTCACTCTGCGCCGAGGCCTTTATGACAATGAAAAGCTGCCTTTTCTAAGGTTTAAGAGCACAAACACCTGCTGAGTGACAGCACAGACAGCAGCATCATTATTAACATATTTACAACAGAAGTTAAAACGGTGGGGGTAGGGGATCCAGTACAAATGCGAAGCCGGTGCCATTCAGGCTTAGCACGGCCCAGTTGCTAATAAGCTTGGAATAGACAGAGAGGCCCCGGAGGGCTACTGACACCTTTCTGTGTAAAGCAGCCTCCTGGAAAATCACTCTTCCCTTTTAAGGAGGTGCGGAGATGAAAGCTCTTCTCTCCCGGCGTTAGTCCTTGCTGGCTTCAGGCTAGACTCCGTTGGCGCCGGCCTTGCTGCTCTGAGATGCTTCCATTTTAGTCTAGGTGGAAGAGAAAGTTGCAGACTTTAGGCAGTACCGATACAAACACTTCTTAAAATTCAAACCTTTTTTGAAGAAGGTATCTTCCCATTTAATACAGGAAGCTGCTCTGGAGAATAACAGTTGACTAAGACTAAAGTTCTTCAGGGTAAAGGAGCATTCTCCTGCTGATAAAAGTCAGCCTGGACTCCCAAACTTGCCTTAAGCGGGCATCCAAGATGTAGACACAAGCAGCTAAATTGAAACCAAATATTCACAGAAAGAAAATGGGCAAAAGAAAGGCAAGTCACTGTAGAAATATTTTTACGGATACAAAATGGCACTTAACGCTATGGTGGTTCTGACGGAAGGCTGGTCTGTCCTAGCGGTCCAAAGCAGATTATTAAGGAAGAGTACAAGGCAAGGACATACTGGGAGTTCCCCACAATGCCCTGCTACCTTTCCCAGTTTGACTGCAGTCTCTCAGTCACCTGTGGTATTTTTGTATTTAACAGCCCTCAATGCAGTTCTCGTCCACAATTTCTCCAGTCGCTCCTTGAACTTCAGATTCACAACACCTTGTAGCACAAATTTCCCGTTTGTCTGTAAGTTGTGTGAAGAACAATCTCCTTTGGAAAGTCTAAGAATTTTGAAAAGCTTACCTCTCGTGGGGGAGGCTTAACTGACACTTCTGAGACTGGCAATTTCTCTGTTGGCTGAGATACAAATTCTTCATTCTTTAAGGAAAAAGCAGCTTTAAGTCACAGAACCCTCTCAGAAAACAACGCTCTAGCTAGACCCCGTACAGGCCCTTCTCCTTTCTGAATAAGGCTGTTCCCTGCAATGCGTCTTTGTGAGAGCTCTATGTCATCACTTCCATCGTTTCCCCTACGCAATTTAGCAGAGCTATTTGGAAATATTTCTAGCAGTTGACACAATATTCTCCTTTAATTTCTGTTGCTGCTTTTATCAGCTTGGACTGATCTAAGGAATTTACAACGCTGAGAACCATATGCCCTGGCTTTCTTACTCTAGATATTTTGGCTCTTTTTGTCCTGGACTACTCAGCCCAGGTTCACTAGGAGAGCTGAAAACAAGCCACCTTTTAGCTGGCTTCTCTGAGCAAACTGTACCTGGGTTGAAGTCTCTATATTTATGTGACTGCAGCAACATAGAAGCTTGTGAGTGCTCCTCTGCTGGCAGCCAGTAACGTGGTATTGAATAACCGGCTGTTTCCAGCAACAGGACAAGATGTGCCACAGCAGATCTCTGTACCCTTTCGTTGTCTCTTAAGTCAGAGTATGCAACCGTGAGGCTCTCAGGCAAAAACACGTACAGAATGCAAGAATATACATTGCTTATGTGCTCTGTGCAATGGTGTCAGACATTGGGTTTTGTCTAGCTTTGGAAAGGTCTGTTCACACGCTCTTCCCAAGGATTACAGCACCACACACTCATTTTCCTGCTTGTAGACTGCTATTTTCTAACCTTTCTTCCCTGTACAACGGGGGCAGGATCCACGAGGGTCTCTTGACCTTCGGGAACAGACGTCATGATTTCAGCAGTTTCATCTACCTACGGAAGAACATATAGTTCACTACAGTTATAACTTCAGTCCACTTGGAGGATCAAAGAACAAGATTCGTGTCACAGTGCTTCATTTTTATAATGCGTAATGGTTAAACTATTAACCTGAAAGTTTTATTCAAACAACTCACCTTATTTTGTGGAACGGGAACAGATTGTGGCTTTACATCTATTAAGTACAAGGCACGGGAAAGCAGGAGCAGAGAAGGGGGAACGTTCTCTTTTAAATGCAGATCCAGCCACTGTTAGAAGAAAACAGAAGGAAAAGTTATTTCATGTTGGCTGTACGTCAGTACTTACTTATATAGCACTCTTTGTCCTCAAAGGTCTTAAAGCTATCTTGAGTTTGGCTAATACAGTTTTAAGTTACCACAATGAGAAGAAAAAGTTAAGAATAGCGTGTGGAATACACACTAGAGAGGAAGTTTCCAGCTACCGGTGAGGTACCGACATCACCACTGACAAACAGCCAACAGCGAAAGCTCAGTACTTTGAGTCATCTACAGCTCACCTGAAATACAGCACCTACAGCCGTAATCTGTTTGAATGCTTATGAAAGACTAGTGTTGGCTCTCCTACAAGTCTTGGCTACTTTAGAAGCTTAAAACATATTCCACCCCCCTGCTTCATCTTGCTTCTAGCTGGTCCTGATGCTACTTGGTTTTCTCTTCAGTCTAAGACATAATCTGGATACTTCATGCCTTAAAGCTCAGCTACGCAGGTGAGGCTCCATCTAGAAACACTCGCGTGAATTCTTAGTGAAACTGCGCCAGCTCTATCTGAGCACTGCACGCCGTTCTGTCCTAGGCGAAACCTTGTCAAACAGGACTGGAGCAGAGTGTACTTGCCTGTCTGAGCTGTTCCTTTAGCTGCTCCTCCGAGAGACCCAACGATCGCATTCCTCTGGCTCTGCATGCGCTCTGCAGTTCAGACACACTTAGGCCACTGACTCCTTCCTTGGCAATCATCTGAAACGAAAAGGCACGTTCCTATCTAGGCACAGAGCAAGCCAAAACCCCGATGTACTTGATGAACTCGAGCCCAAAGAAATGTCTGTTTAGGTAAGCGTGCACAAAATCATACCAATGCAAAGATGAGACAGAACTGGCTTTGTAGATAAGTCATTCTGTCCTTGAAAGCTAACAGTGTTCAGCTACAGAAGATGAAAAACTTTGATCCTGATTATTTTGGTGTCCCGTCCCCCCCCCCCCCCCCAGTACTGAGAATTTCACTTTTACACGTGATCCTATAGGTTTGAAGAATTCACTCAAAGACAGGTAACTCTGACAACTGTCAAGATTGCAGGCTTTAAAGCTGAACCTGTGGTTAGTTGCGCATGCCTTTCGGAACCGGTCACCTCTTACTAGCAAGAAGCGTTCCGGTCTTTCCTCCGTGTTGTAACAGGATTCTTAACACCATTTCAAATTACAGTTCCAACACAATCATAAAATGTAGGCTGGAAGGGGCTTCTGGAGGTCCCCAGTCCAACCTCCTGTTCAAAAGAGGGCTAACTTAGAAGTTTCTTTACATTGCTCAGCCTTTTCCATTTATGCTTGGAGCCTCTCTAGGGATGGGGATTTCACAACCTCTAGACAACCTGTTCCACTGTTTACCCGCTCGCTGATTATTTTTTTTTTTTCTTATCAAGTTGGAATTTCCCTTGCTGCAACTTATGACCATTACCTGGTGTCCTTTCACTCTACACCTGTAAGTCTGGTTCCATTTTCTAAATAACCCCATTAGGCTGTTGAAAACAGCAAGCAGATTCTCCTTTGGCCTTCTCCAGGCTAAATAAATCCAGCCCCTTTATAAACGAATATGAACTCATACTGAATTCAGTTGGTTAAAATCTGGTGTTTCCATACAATATTTATTCCAGAATTGGAACCTCCCTTTATTACAAGTTAGTATGACTCCAGAATAAAAATATAAGGGTGTTCTAAAACAGTGACAATATCTGCAGTGCCACACTCGTTAGGGTTCACCAAAGGCAGCGAGGGCGCAGGAAAATGAACCCCCATTCTGTTTTTTTTCTGGAATCTCTCATGGGGAGAATCCCACTCCCATCAATATTAAACTTCACATCTGAGGAGGGAGTGTGGGCAGTGACGCACGCCTTATGTAAAGCAGGCAGCCTGTGATTCAGAGGGCAGAACTTGAGATTGCGAAAAGCGTGCGTTCCACCAAAGCAGCTATTTTAAACTTACCTCATCATCTGCCTTGATAGTTCTGAGTCTCAGCAGAAGTTGAAAGCGGAGCAGATTGTTGGTGCCAATGGGCTGCAGCTCAAGCAATTTGCAAAGAGCTACCAACTGCGGCCGCTCCAAGTGTTCCAGGGTCAGCTCATCTTCAAACAGCTTGGAGAAGCGTACGATCTCTTGGGTACTGGGCTGATGGCCGGTGTGACGAATCTAAACAAAGCAGAGGCATCAGGGCCAAAAGCCAAACTAGAACAGAATCACAGTTTCTGAATCCTCGTGCCTCTCTAAGGAAGAAGCCCGTCTTGTTTCTCACACAGGTATGATGGAAACAGAATGATATCGTTAAAAGGCCAAAGTGAAACAGTGTTTTTGAGTGGCGGCTTAAAGGATTTCACAGGGTAAAACTTCCACTGTTATTCCCGGATGGAAATGCTTGTCCGTACAGACAGATGGGGTCAAAAGCTAGTGTCAGTAGGGTGTTAGCTGCAAGAGGGTATCCCGTGAAGAATAACACCTGACAGGACAGCTCTGCGCTGTCAAATCTCTCTGCAATCTTTGTACAAAAGCCATACTCTCTGTCCAGAACAGCAGCACTAAAGCTGGTGTACGTCCTGTTGCTGTCATCCCCAGCACAGCCCCTTTTACCTGGTGCACATAAGAAGAGAATTGTTTTCCTTGTCCTGTATCTGCTTTGTTCCTTTTGGCCATCTCTGCAATGGTCTCCTGCAGGAACTTTGCTAACTCCAGCTTGGCATTTAATTTCTTTTTCTGCTTTTCTTCCTTCATTTAGGAAATAAAACACAATTAGAAATTCCACTTGAAAATCAGAAGGGAGGGGATTCTGGGAGAGAGATGAAGACTTCAGTACTAAAAACAAACAGGCTTTGGTTACTGTAGAAAATGAAATTGCTGTGTCCTTTCCTACTGACCGCTATTTACAGTACAATCTTCAAATTCTAGGAATAAGCTAGGAATGTCTGACCTAGACGTGTGTCTGAGGCCGATACTCATTTGCAGCAGCAGGCAGGAAACAACAGCTCTTTGTGCAGTCGTACGGATGTTCTAACGAGCTGGAGTACACAGCCTACATCTTCAGAAAGGACACAAACCTTTTTTGACTCAGTCTCAAACGTCGAGGGCAGCATTTCAGGGAAGAGTTTCAAGAATACAGGTAACAGAAATTCCATGAAGGGGACAATGACAAACACCAGGAAGGGAACCAGCCGGAAGAGATCTGCACAAGTTCTCAGCAACTGTACAGAGAAGAGCACAGCAAACATTATTATTCAACCAGACAAAAGAACCCCACGTTCCAAAGAAGTGGGGAAACTGAGTGGTTAAACTTCTTTCGTTACAGTAAGGCTCTTAACGCATCATTTTAGCGTTAAGGTGTTCATATGTCTGGCACTTACCCGTCGTCTCTCCCTCCTAGTGAGGACCTGACCATGTAACAGCCTCCACACCATCCTGGCAGCCACCTTGGTGTCAATCCAAAGCAAGTGGAATCCACTGTAATAGTGTTTCAGTTCATCCACAATTTTTTGGCGTAAAGGCTTTTTTCCCACGGGAGTCTCCACGACTTGTTTTGCTGGAGTTTTAGCAGGCTTAGTACCCGCGTTTACAGTACTTCGGCGGGGCGGAGGTTCATCTCGGAGCTCCTGACGCAAGCAGGCGGACGTGTGAAACGTTCGCACGACTTGAGCTGGCGAGTGAGGTAGGCCAGTGCCCAGCCACGCGCAGTGCAGCGACGGCTGGTTTTCAGAGTCTCTTACGCAAGTCCGGTTTAAATGAGAATCCACTAGTTGGACAAAAGCAACCGCTGGAGAGTACGGAGGACTGGAGTGCACGAGAAGACGGGAGCCTCTGAAACTGAGAGGTATTTAAGCAAGTAATAGTGCATTGTGGCTAAGGGACCTAGGCATTACACACAAATTAGTGTTCTTAGTGCTAAATTAATCCTGCAAAATTAATCTCGTGGCTGCCTCAGCATCTGAGACTCTGATCCTTCAGCAATGGATAAAATATTGAGAATTTGTCCCACGCTAACAACTTCGTTCCTGGGGGAGAATAACTCAAGGCTTCAGCCTGCCTCTAGGAAGCTGTTCTACCGATTGCATCGTGCAACGTGCCAGTTGCACACACAGAAAAAGAAAGCCCCTTCTCCTCTCACCAAGCGCTTTAGAACAGGGTTCTCTGCTTTTCCTGCCCCTTCCCTCCCCCAGCAACATCAGCTGGACCAGACGGGCTGCGCACCGAAGAGGGGCAAGCGGTCAGACAGCTTCATCTGTTATTTATAAAGGAGCCAAGAGCTTGCAGGCTGCTACGCGTTACGACAGCTGCCGAAATCCCTTAAGTTTTAGATAAATCAGACATTCTACTTCTCATCTGACCTAGCTGTAGGTGTCCCTGCCCATTGCAGGGGGGTCGGGCTAGGTGACTTTTAAAGGTCCCTTCCATCCCAAAGCATTCTGCGACCTTCAGCCAGGCAAGCTGGTGCAGGAGCCTGGCGAGGGACTCTAGATGAAAGCATCGACATGGCGCTCAACGTGCGCGCTAGCAAGCATCGGAACGGCACCAGCCGCAGCCATTACATCGCTAAGGAAAAGCGCTGCGGTGCCGGGGAGCCTCCCGGCTGCAGGCCTGCTTTCCCCCAGCCCGTTCAGCTCCAGCCGGGCAGGAGGAGCCGCGGGAAGGCTGAGGCCCAGGCACCCACCCCGCCTTACCTCGGCCTGGCCAGCGCCAGGAGCAGGTTACAGCTGTGGAAGGCCATGGGGTCACCGGCTCCGGCTGGACGCGGGCGGCGGCGGGACCCTCATCCCCGACAGCCAAGGCGGGCGAGCGGCCGGGGAGCGGCCCGGGACCCTCCCGCCCCTGCCGTGGCTGCGAGGGGAGACGTGAGCGGGGGCTGGGGGTCCCCGAAGCTCCCGCGGCCGGGCCGGACCCCGGCGCCCCGGCCCCTCCCCGGCCCCGCTCCCCGCCAGGGGCCCGCCCGCGGCCCCGGTCCTCCCGGGCTGTCCCATGGCGCTCTAGCCCGGCCAGCTGCGCTCTATGGTACCCTCTCCATCACGCCATCGCGGTGCGTCACAACCCCTTCGGCGGAGGCCAATCAGAAAGCAGGACTGCGGCCCTGCCGGAAGTCACCCAATGGGAGCAGGGCGGGGGCGGGGCTTGACCCGAGGTGCCCTCAGGAAGGGCCGCTCATTGGCTGCGAGGGCGGCGGCGGCGAGGCGCGAGAGGGCGGGCCTTGAAGGGTGATGTCACGGGCCGGTGCGTGACGCCATCGCGAGGCGGTGGGGCTGGGCGTGACGTAAGGGAGGCGCTTCACCTGCGCCTTTTCCTTGTTATGTATGGAGCAGCCGGAGAGCGGGGCAGGGAGCGGGAGCCACGGGCGGAGAGGGGCTGGAAGGGAGCCCGCGGTTCTGCGCCGCGGCCCGCCAAGCCTCGGCCGGCGGCCCGGCGAGAGGCGGGAGGGCTCGGTAAGCAGGTGACGCGCACGGCGACGTCGTTTCGGCGGCGGCTGCTGCCTCGGAGGTTTCCTGCCGTCGTAGGGTTGTCAAAAGGGAAAACGCCGTCGGTAGCTGAGCGTCCAGCCAAGCGTTGACAGGACCCCTTTAGTTTTTCGTACGACGCAAAACTTTGCTTTTACGTGAAAAGCTCCCGTTTAAGCGACGGCGGTTTGTCTCTCTACACAGAGCAGACGGCGCTGTGAGCGGCTGCGCGTACGGCGGGGCCCGGAAGGGCAGAGCCTCCTGTTGCGTGTCGGCGCCCGACAACGGCTTCGCGTGGGATTCGGCGTCAGCAGGAAGCTTCAAGCCCCGACGCGTTGTGAGGCAAAGACTGCGGGTCTGGCGAAACACGCAGGCAGCCGGAGAAACGTTCTCGGTAGGTGACAGGAGGCTTGGTCTCTCGAAATGTCTTCTGTCTTTGAGCGGCTAGTGGGGAAAACCCCATTTTATTGCCCACGATAGGTTTGTAACCCTTTGGCAACTTCGCTCGTAGGTGCCTAAACTGAGGAGCAATATTTAAAAAAGTAGAAAATGGAATTGGGAAAGATGGGTAAGAAACGGGACAGAAAGCTGCTGAGGCCTGCCACCAGAGCTCTCAGCGCATTGCTGTGTTTTCCATCGGTTGGAAAGCACGTTTCCCATGAAGGGCTGGCCTCCAGGTCCTTTAAATTCTGAAAAAATCCCCCCCCCCCCCCCACTAATCCAAATACTTTTTTACTGTCAAAACCATTTCTGCGTTGTTAATGCAGAGCGTGTAATGGTGCAATTTAGTTCCTCTGTGCTTTATTCTGCCAGAGTTGGTTCTGCTAGACCACGTCCCCCGGCGTCGCAGAAGAGGGTTTTGTTTGGGTTTTCCTTCCCTTGGGAGAGGCTCTTGCCTGGGGAAGTGACAGAATAGGACAGTAAAACTGGATGAGCAGGCAAACACAAGCTCCCGTCCTCCGAACCCAGCTCAAGGTGGCGTCCCTTGTTCCTCGCGCTAGAGCGGGAGGTCTGCGTGGCTGCACTAGTGCTCCAGCTTTCAAGAAGTTGGAAACACCGATTTTGTCTCCTCAGGGACGTATTCCGCTGTGAATTCGTGAGATGGCTTCTAAGACAATGCAGACCAGAGTCTGGGCATGCTTATCTACCTTCTCATCTTCGCAGTGTTCAAAACTGTGATTTAAACGTGTTTAGATTATGTCTACAAGAGTTTTTCCTGCCTGAACGAGGGCTGGACGCTCCTGTTTCAAAGGAGACTGACCTGGGGATGCTGCCTCGCTGCGTTAAGCGCTGGGCTTTTAGGAAGGTCACTACAGCGGTGAGGGGTCAGAGCCCCTCCTCGACACTGCCCGCTTAAAGCTGCTGCTCAGAGCCCCCTTAGCAAGCCCACCCCTTCTTTTTGGGGACGGCAGTGGGCATAGATCGTTTGTCCAGGAACAGGCGTCGATGCTGAACTGTTGTGAAACACACAGGCAACAGGATTTGGGGCACAGCTGCTGGAAGCAATTAGCGCGCTGCATTTAAAGGGGAGCGTTCTTCGGGGAGAACACAGCACCTCTTTGATTGTTCACAAATATTGTTTTTCTCTCGCGTACGTCTTCGGGGTTGTTGTAAAGCACTCAAGTGTGTGGCGTTTAAGGAATGCTGGGGTCTGTTACTGATGGAGCTGCGGTCGCTCGCTGGCTGGAACCGCGTGCGATGATCTGGAGCTGGAAACGTCGAGTCCGGCGGTGAGGTCCCGAGTGCCTGCAGAGCACCAGAACCGCTTGTCCCCACAGGTTCGTCAGTGCAGGGTGAGCGGCGATCCTGGCAAGGATCGCTAGTTACCGTGATTGCGTGTTCTTCTGGTAGCTGGTTGTATCTTGTAGTCACTGCACAGGGCAAGCAAAGCGGTGTTTTATGTTTCCCTGAGGGCTGAGAAAGGTGAAGCTGGTGTCGTGGCGCTTCCCTCATCTGCGCTCAGCCTTAGCTCTGCGGGTAGGATCCCAGCCAACAGGTCGCTTCCAGTAAAAACTCTCAGGAGCAGGAAAAAGGAGTGCAAAAGAAAACCGAACAGGGCAAAAATGGAGGAGAAACTAATTCCTGTCAGAACGTTCATTAGTCGTCAAAAGGAATCAGAAAGAAAATATATTCTCATCCCTGGACTACTTCAGCTGCAGGAACATCAGGACCCTCCATATATTAATATTAACTTTAATATTAATGCTTAATATTAAGCATTTAGGATTTACAGAAGGGAGGAGAAGAGAGAGAGGAAGCCTTTTCTAGGTCACCTCCATTTTTGGTGCCTTATTGTATTTAAGGAGGAGAATAATCGCTTTTTAAATTCACTTTATTACAGCAATTCCCGGGCCCCCCCGACATGAAAAACGCCTCCTCATTGTGGGCTCCGAGCCTCTGCTTTCTGGGCAGCGGGAAATGCTGTGAATTTGGAAATCATTGCTCATCCTTTGCTCAGTGACTCGTAAAGCTCGCATCTCTCCAGCTTCCTCTTTCATGTTGGGTCGTGTCTCTCTTTTTACCTAATTCTTCCTAGTTTATTATCTGACTTTTTTTTTTCTTGGTAACGGACATCATCTTATCTTCCCATCTTGTTTACTTTCCATTCTCTTGTGCTTTTTTTGCTTTCCATTTTCCTTTTTTTTTCCTTGCATGTTAATGTTTTTGCTGCAGGAAAGATTTATTGTGTGCACTTCAGTTGTGTTTTCTTCCGCAAAAGAAAGACTTGAGGGTTGTGGAGGAGGGGAATTAATTGCAAACATCTCAATGCATAATTTTTCAGCCAAAATAGGATTAGAAACGACTGAGGATGACAGCATTTTCCTTCTCGATCCAACCCAGATGCCAAACCTCAGGAGCTAGACCTAGGCTCTGCAAGGCACGTTAGGATCTCTCCAGCAGAATTTGTTTTTTTCCCAGGCCTCATGCCGCCCGGCTGTAATTAAACGCACGTGGTACGTCTCGGCCGTGCCGTCCGTGTTTCCTAACAGCGGTGCAAACGCACGCCATGGTTTGGTGGGGCGGTTGCAGCTGCACAGCGGGGTCGGTAACGCCTCGGCACACGCTGAGCTTCGCAGGAACGCGTGTCCGTGCCCAGCACTCGGTGCCCGCAGCCGTCCTTGCACCAGTAAGCGCAGCAGGGCCAGCCAGAGCTGCTGGAACCGCCGTCCTCTTGCCGCGTTCACCTCCGTGGGTTTCTGCGTTGCGTGTTGGTGGTACGCTTCACATCTTTTTGTAGATGCTGTCGTAAGAGCTGGAAGACAGGGATGGGGAGCAGAATGAAGCCCCCATAATCCAAGGTCAGCGACCTGCTGCACCATGTAGACACACACAAGCCTATGGGGCCAGGTGGGATCCACCCAAGGGGACTGAGGGAGCTGGTGGAGGTGCTCACCAAGGCACTTTCCATCATCTATCAGCAGTCCTGGCTCGCCGGGGAGATCCCAGTTGACTGGAGGTTAGCAAATGTGGCGCCCATCTACAAGAAGCGGTGGAAGGAGGATCTGGGGAACTACAGGCCTGTCAGCCTGACCTCGGTGCTGGGGAAGGTTATGGAGCAGATCATCTTGAGTGCCATCATGCAGCACGTATGGGGCAACCAGGGGCTCAGGCCCAGCCAGCATGGGTTTATGAAAGGCAGGTCCTGCTTGACCAACCTGATCTCCTTGTATGACAAGGTGACCCTTAGTGGATGAGGGGAAGGCTGTGGATGTTGTCTACCTTGACTTCAGAAAAGCCTTTGACACTGTCTTCCACAGCATTCTCCTGGAGAAACTGGCTGTTCGTGGCTTGGATAAGCGTGGTCTTCGCTGCGTAAAAACCTGGCTGGACGGCCGGGCCCAGAGAGTGGTGGTGAATGGAGTTAAATCCAGTTGGCGGCCGGTCACCAGTGGTGTTCCCCAGGACTCAGTGTTGGGGCCAGTCCTGTTTAGTGTCTTTATCAACGATCTGGGCTTGGGGATCAAGTGCACCCCCAGTCAGTTCGCAGAGGACACCAAGTCGGGGGGAGCGTTGATCTGCTGGAGGGCAGGGGGGCTCTGCAGGGGGCCCTGGCCAGGCCGGGGCGATGGGCCCAGGCCCCGGGGTGAGGGTCAGCAAGGCTCAGGGCCGGGTCCTGCCCTGGGGGCACAGCAACCCCAGGCACCGCTGCAGGCGTGGGGAGGAGCGGCTGGGAGCTGCCCGGCGGGAAAGGGCCTGGGGGTGCTGGTCGACAGCCGCTGAACATGAGCCAGCAGGGTGCCCAGGTGGCCAAGAGGGCCCATGGCACCCTGGCTTGTATCAGGAACAGTGTGGCCAGCAGGAGCAGGGCAGGGATGGTTCCCCTGTGCTGGGCACTGGTGAGGCCGCCCCTCGAATGCTGTGCTCAGCGCTGGGCCCCGCACCCCAAGGCGGCCATGGAGGGGCTGGAGCGTGGCCAGAGCAGGGCAGCGAGGCCGGGGCAGGGGCTGGAGCACAAGGCTGGGGAGGAGCGGCTGGGGGAGCTGGGGGGGCTCAGCCTGGAGAAGAGGAGGCTGAGGGGAGCCCTCATCGCTCTCTGCAACGGCCTGAAAGGAGGCTGGAGCCGGGGGGGTCGGTCTCTGCTCCCCAGGAACAAGCGATGGGACGAGAGGGAACGGCCTCAACCTGCGCCAGGGCAGGGTTGGGTTGGGTATTGGGAAAACTTCTTCCCCCAAAGGGCTGTCAGGGCCTGGCCCAGGCTGCCCAGGGCAGGGGCTGAGTCCCCATCCCTGGGGGGATTTAAAAGCCAGGGAGATGTGGTGCTTGGGGACATGGTTTAGTGGTGGCCTTGGCAGTGCTGGGTTAACGGTTGGGATCCATGGCCTTAAAGGTCTTTCCCAACCTAAACGATTCCACGTTTCTGTGATTCTAAGGCTGGGGCGTGCGGAGCCGTAGCTCGAGGGCGCGCGGTCCCGTCCCAGCGGCTGGATTTCCGTGGCACCGGGGCACCCAGCGCGGGTTCTATTGTACCCGGGACGCGCGGTGCGCCCCGGGAGACGCTGAATTTAGATGCGGGTTTACTTAGATGCGGGTTTATTTAGACGCGGGTTTACTGAGAGCGGGTTTACCCGGCGCCGGCCGCCGCCTCGGCCCCCGCCGGACTACATCCCCCGTCGTGCCTTGCGGCGGGCGCCGCCCGGGCGGCCAATGGGGCGCGGGGGGGGGCGGTGGCGGCGCCTGCGCGCGCGCCTGCGCGGTGCGCGGCGGCGGCGACGGCGGCGGCGGGGGGGCGGAGGAGGCGGAGGGCGCGGGAGCGGGGCCGGGACCCGGACCCGGGCAGAGCGGCACGGAGCGCCGCCTTCCCCCGCCGCCAGCGGTCGCCCGCGCCCGCCCGCGCCCCGCCGAGCGCCTCCCCTTGGCCGCACCGGCCGGGAGCTGGGCGGTGGGGGGGGCGGGGGGGGGGGGAGCGGGCGGCCTCCCGGGGCGGAGCCCGGCGCCAGCGGCGGGGGCGCGGAAATCGAGGCCGGGGCTCCGTCGCGGCCTGCTGCTGCTGCTGCCGCCGCTGCTGCTGCGGGAGGAGGCGGGGAGGCCCGCTGCCGCCGCCGCAGCCCCCGCCGCCGGCCTTTGTCTCCGCTGGGCTGGGCGGACGCGGCGGGGGCAGTTAGAATGGAACAGACTGAAGGTGAGGGCGGCGGGCGGCCGCGCTGGCGGGCGGCGGGGGCGGCGGCGGCGGCCCGCCCGGGCTTAAAGGGGCCGCGGCCGCCATGTTTGCTGCCGGCGCTGCGGCGGCGCGGCCCCCGGGGAGGGAGGGGAGAGGGCGGTGGGCCGCGGGCCGTCCCGAGGCGATCCCGCGGGCAGGGCCGGGCCGGGCCGGGCCGGGCGGCGGCCCGCCGTCTCCGTGAGGCCGCGGAGGGCCGGGGCGGGCAGGGCTCCGTGAGGCGCGGCGGGAGCCGCTCGCTTGTCCCAGCCGGCGGGGTTTGGGGCAGGCGGCGGCCCCCAGCGCCTCCGTATCCCCCGCCGCGGCAGGCAGCCGGGGAGAGCGCCCGGGCGCCGGGGGGAGCCGCTCTCGGCGAGCCCCAGGGCTTCTGGCGGGGAGGAACCGGGGGTCCGAGCCTGCTCCCCGCTCTTGCGAAGCGATGCGGAGCTGTCTGCCGTCTCCGTGACAAGCCGCGTACTTGTCAGCTTCTTCAGATAAGCAGGTTTTCAGTGCGTGCTCCTGAGAACCGCACATGAGCGAAGGGTTTGTCGTTTCTCGGTTTTTTTTTTTTTTTTTTTTTGAGGTGCTGTTGCATTGTACTCTGTTTTGTTCTGTGTCTCACTCCGCTCTTTTTTCACTGGCAATACACTCGACAATTTTAATACAGGTTTAAGATTTTCAATTTGCTGTTAAGAAAAAAAAAATCTTAATGGTATAGTTCTATATATACTAACTAACCCAAAAGACAATGTAAAGTAGCCTATAATCATAGTTGAAGAAAAAATTGTAGCCTGTTTTGATGACTGTTTAGGTTGTCCAGTGGCTTACTGTAGAGATGCACAGAGTATGTTTTGGCAGTTAGATTTTTTCTTTTTTAAATTTTTTAATAAACTGCTTGAAAAGATTTTACTCCACAAAGTGAGCATGTGCTTTATGAAGTTACAGACTAAGAGTAGAGGATGACGACCAAAGACACTATGTTTTGTTTTAATACAACCCAGTTTTGCATTTTCAGTTTGGTAAGTTTGCCCGAGTTTCAGGTGATACACATGAGATACGTTGCAGTTACTACACTGCTTTTGATATGTGAAAGTATGTCATGACTCTTACAGTGTTTGGTATTGCCAAAGATCTGGCTTCTGGTTTTACGTGAATATCGATCCGTGACTCTCCCTGGAGAAAAAAAAGATTTCCCTCCACGTTTCCTATTTGAATCCTGAGGCTCTAAAAACAGATGAGTACTCTAAGCGCGTTTTCAAGACAAACCACTTTTTATTTTCTTTTTAATGCATGGCGTTTTCTTTGCTGCTGTCCAAGTTGTTTCTTTCCGTGTCACCATGGGAAACTTGTTAAAAGTGGCCTTATCAAAACCATATTACAGACATGACTACTTCTTCTGGCATTTATTAAAAAAACAAACCACCTTTCAAAAGGTATACAGGGAAGTAGTCAGCCTTACCGCATGCTTTAAAGTTTGTCAGGAGGCCTCTGATTCACCATCAGTGTCTGCCAGAAGAGACTGCTCAGTCCAGCTGAAGTCAGTAGAAATCCACAGGCTACAGTTTTTCTGCTAACGAATCTATGTGCTGTTGAAAAACTTGGCATTGTCTTAACGTACGTAAATGAAACTTTCCATGTGTGATTTCTTAAGGACAGCCAGAACAAAATGGGACAGAGCAGACTGCAAATACTGGTTGCAAGAATCAATAAGAATAATTATTTTATTTCTGTCTACAGTTCATATAATTTGAACACCACAGGATGCTGTTACAGTTGATCGAGGCAGCCCTCCAGGTGATTTTTGACATGACTGTAGAAAAAGCATGGGTGTGTTCAGTTCTAGTGAGGAGTTCGGTGGCAGGTGCGTATGCTGAACTGCAGCGAGAACCGGGTTGTACGTTTTACGTGGTTCTGGCTGGGCAGTCGTAAGGTTTTGGGAGGAGGAATAGAAACATGACAGAAGTCAATTGCATCACTTTAAAATCCCAACCAACCTAGCCTGTTCCAGCCACACAGCTGTGTGCTTGTAAAACATGTAGAGCCGTGAACAGCTGAGAATCGTTGCTGTGTGGATTAGACCCTCGAGATGACGAGTACCAGCGCAGGTTAGATACAGGCATACGCTGGAACGAAACAGCCCAGAAAACGGCGGTAAACATGTGTGTGGTGACTCAGGTAATGAAGGGGTGGTAGGACGCGAACAAATCTTTGAATCTCCCCGATTTAGATCTGTGTGGACAGGAGCTGGGTTGTTTGTGCGTAAAGATGGCCTGGAACTTCTGCTTTCGAGACTGTTGATAGAAAGTCCAGCTCAGGGTGACGAGGCAGCGACGCCGTTTGCTGAACATGTAAGACTGACTCAAAGTATTGCTTTTTCAACTCGGTCAGTGAGGCAGTAGGACAGTTTCTGTTCTCACAGCAGTTACTTTCCATCTCTGTAAAATTCCTTGCCTCTACCAAGCGCTAACCCAGCTGCTTTAAGCAGGGCCACCCACATGGTGGTTGTCAACAGAAAAGGGTAAAACAAATTCAAAAAGGTTTTGTGGAAACTCCGTTTAAAATACGTGCGCTCTACGCTTTTTATCGGTAGGTGTTGTGTCGGCTCGCTGCTGTGGTGGTAGCCAGCCTCAGATGAACAAGCGTCTGCGCTGGTCCCAGCAGGGTTCGTCAGCTGGTAGCGGTGGGCAGAAGGCGCGCGGAACCCCGGGGGTCTCGGGCGTTCAGGGAAAGCGCTGCCGTTTTGCGCTGGCTTCTGGCTGCCTCCGGCTGGGTGCGGGCAGTTTCTGCGGGCGCTGCACCCAGCAGGCTTTGGAGAGAGTCCTCCCTCCTCGTGCTTGGGAGTTTTCACCTTGGTCTCCTGTTTGGTGATGAATAGCGGTGGGTGCTTCTGACATTCAGGAGGTTTCTCTTACGCATTGCATAGTTACCGTATCTTTTCTCACTTTTTTGAGCAATAATACAGTGGATAGATGCATGTTTGTGTGTTTTATAGGTAATTCCTACCCTGTTGCTATATTTTATGCAAACCTACAAAACTCCCTCTTTGGGAGGAGGAAAATGGGATCGGCATTGTTCAGAATCGTGTGATAATCTGAGCGGTCTGTTATTATTTAGTCTACCGCAGCATGAAAGCAATAATTTGAGAACTTCATGTCTTGTTTTCTGAGAGTGAAGTTGCAAAATACTCATGCGGAAAAATAGCTTTAGATAAGTGCAATTGTTGGTGAAAAATGTGAACCTAGAGGGTTTCTAATCTCTTTGAAACTTTCCCATGATGGGGCACTCACTGTTGAAGGTGTAACTGGGTTTTTTGAGTTATGCTTGGTCAGGCTAAGAAGCTCGGGACGGGAAGTGAAACAAACTCGGTGTTAATTTAAGAAGGAGCACTGTAAGAGCTCTACTAGATTGCCCTACCTTATCTTGTACTGCTTATATTTTTTTATTTCATTTACTTTTTCCTCTGATACTTTGAATTGTGGCTCTCCCATGGGCAACATGAAAATATTTGCTCAAACAGTGTCCGTGTGTAGAGTCTCGGTGTCTGTAAACAGTCCCGTTTCCCTGCTCGCTCAGAAGATCCCGCAGCCGTGGGAAAGGATCGGTACAGAATGCTGGCTACCCGGTTTTAGAGAACAAACTCTTTTTCTTTCATTAGGAAATTCAGTTGCAGTTTTGAAGGTATTGTTGATTTCAAGTTGTTTCCCAGCTGCTACAAAGTATCCATTTCCTATAAACCTTGAAATAATTAAGTTGTTTCTTTATCTGTTGGTTGAGTTCCAGTGTTGTATCGGTGTGGTATCTGTTATGGGTCACATTTGGAAGCTAAATTCTGCAGCCTGCAGGAGGCTGGCACTGTAATTTAATAGAGTCGTCGCTGCTGTAGCGAGAAGAATTTATTCTGAAATACTTTTCTGCGAGATCAACGCGTATCACTGAAAATCACATTCCCTCGTGGTTTTAGGTAGTGTTCCTTTGCTGAGGAAGGGTGGGTATGGCTCTTGAGCCTGTTGTTCATATTTCAACGACAGCGGGGTATTCTTTGCATCGGAACTTGGGAGTGACTTTTGCGAAGTAATCCTTCCTTAGGTTTAAACGTTGAGATTCCTACACGTCCAGGATTCATCGTTCTGTTCTGTTATTTTGGAAGCTCCAGGGGCTGTCCTTTCGCTGTAACGCAGCCCAGATGCCGCTTCGCTGGGCAGCGACTGAGATACGGACAAACCGGTGCAGAGTTTTGGAAAGGAAGAAGGGTGGGAAAATCTGGGTGTGTTAACCGTGATGACAGCGAAAGACGTGGAAGGAAGAAGCTCTCGATGATGTAAGCTCTGTGGGGGAACAACCTCTTGTGTTTTAAGACTGTTGAGAGTAGCAATTCAGTGAAGCAATAATCCTTGCTTCTGCAGCCTGCCTAGGAAGATAATGAGGCCGGTGTACAAATTGTCCCAACAGAAGCATAGGCTAGCATCGAGGACCGTGTTACACAGGTGAGCTCCAGAGGGGAATTACTTAAAAAAAAAATAATCACAACTATTTTCTCCCACTGGATTTAGGAGTTACCAGTAAAAGTAGAGTGCTTTGAAGTTCACTAATCCCCAAGTTTTGTCGCGTACCCAAATGAAGTCCGCTGTGCCTGTGGAAGGGAGTGCACTGCCGGCTTTAGGAACTGTCACAGCTGGGGACTGGCTGCTGTGAGGAGTGATACAGCCTGGCAGACTTTGACCTGGAGGGCTGTATGTGGAGGAGATAAGAGGGACCAGACACAGTCACGCAGCTTTTGAATTCTGTTAATGCTGTGTCTGGATCTCATTAATACCGCTTTGGTGGGATAGTTGTACCAAGGTATCAGCAGAGAACTTACTTCTCCTTCTCAGTACTAGCAAAACCGCATTTTTGCTGCTGAACTTCAGCCCTTCTGAGAAAAATAAGCTGTCCTGGCAAGAGCATTCTTTGTCTGTGTACGGGTAAGGACTTTCGCTGGCTACGTTGATCAAGTATTGCATCTTACTGTAGACCCAGACGGACGTGACCGTGACGAGGAGCCTGTAGTGTTGTCATGGCTTAGTGCTCTAGCCTTGTGACAGGGAGTCCTTCCTATTAGGAACAGGGCTGAGGCTCATAAACAGTCTTTGTTAAATCACTCGGCAGTCTGTAGATCATCAACTTCTGAATGATGTTTATAGATGGAATCAGAACGGGTGACTATGAACAGCCTAATACAGTACATTCTAATCGGCCAGATATATGCATGTAACATCCCAGAGAAGAAATAAACCTTGGTGTCCTAGTGAAATGCTGCACAAAGTTTGGTTTATATCCCCACTTTTTAAAGTGTGGAAGCTCTTTTAAGGAAAGACTGAAAGTTGCCAATGTAATAGGAAAAGGTCTGTTCTTACTTCAAAGAGATGGGATAGGGTAATGCTTTTTGGGGCAGAAACCTTTTGCTTAGGCTGTTGTACAATTTCAGTGCTTCTCAAACTGAAATGTTCGGCTGTGGGTTATATGAACAGCTTTCTAGTGTTCTGTATGCAGCCTCACCTGGTGGGGCTCAATTTTCGAGAAGGCTTTAAGGAAGATTTTAGTGGATTCAACATACCAGCCAGGCAAGAGATCAGAATTTCTGTAATGTCGATCGCAGCGGCCTGCCATTAAACCGCTGCCAGAGGAATGAGCTGGATAACCAAATCACGTAACCCACGGGTCACAGCAGTGCGAGAGAGGGTTTGTTTTTTTTTTCTCCCTGATGCGACAGTTGAGGCACAAGTTGTCAGTCTGTACTTGCTGAGTTGTAGGACTAGAAGGTGGTTATACAGATGAAGATGGTTATACAGATGGACAGTTTCAAGGCAGTCTTCTGAACGTAAAGATCCATTGCTGATTTGAAAATGAGGGTTCGTGGAGGCTCTAAATCTGGTGGTGTTGGCTGGAGGAGGATTAGTTGTTGTGGTAGTGGCAGTGAGGTTTTTTCCTCTTACATCATGAAGTACTTACTCACCAAGCGAGTAGTCTGCCTCGATATTTGACATTGTAAGTAAGGCCAAAGAACCTGTACCTGGGGAAAAAATGTCTTTTAAATGAATTATCATCCTTTCTCTTCCCTCTCAAGAGAGAAATGAAAAGCGTTAAAATTATTTTACCACATCGGATTAGCATCCTCCAGCAGGACTCAAAACTTGCACGGTTTCCACTCTTAGTCGGACTTATAAGCAGGACAACATAAAGCATAATGATTCGAATGCCATGTGACATTAGCAAAGTTATATTTTTAACAAAGCACAGAATGCTGTGTATGTTTTTGTTTTATAGAATTTTGCTTTCTGCAGGCTGATTTTTGCTTTTTATCGTTCTGCTGTGGCCACACCAAAGTTTGGGTCCTGGCATGATATACTTTAACAGATCCCTTATTTAACCTTCTGGTGCTTAGTTCTAATAAACTAAACGAACGATCTTACTTTCAGAGTATTTGGGTAAAAGAAAGTGATTTAATTACTGTTAAAAGAAAACAGCAACAATAAAAAACTGAGAAGTCGAGAGTAATTCTAAAATTTCTTAAACTGTTTCTGCTTTGACTCTGCCCATCGATCAATGGATGTGCCAGGATGACTGAAGTGCTGTTGCAGCTTCTCAAGACAAGTTTTTCTTTTAAGCATTCAGAAGAAAAAAAAAGATTGAACCAGGTTGCAGTAACAAGTGAGAGCAGCCTAGGGTGCAGTTTCTTACTTGTGTGCGAAATCTGTTGTTTGCTCTTCGGTTTGGCAGATGTAAGGTAACAATTAATTGGTAAATAGTACGAACAGTCCCACTTCCTCTTCCTAGAATGGGTGGTGGTTTTGTGTTTTTGACCTTGGTACGCAATCCTGCTCGCTCCACGTGCCGTCCCTCGGATACGCTGCCGCCTCGGCGGTAACGTTCTTGCGTTGGCTTTGTGGCTGATGTGCAGCGAGCTGCTGGAGAGCAGAGGTGGTTTTACAGCCACGAGATTTAACAGTTACTGCAGTTAGTGAATCTTGCTACATGGCGTTGTGCTATTGTTTCCTTAAGTCGCTTAATTACGGTGACAAATGTGCCCCTAGTTGATTGCACGGGGCAGTAAAGATGAATACAAACATCAATATAATCCGAGTATGAAGTCCACAAAACATAGAGCAAAATTCTGGTCGGGTTCTTGCTGGTTGCTGTTGTAACTTCAGTTTCTTTTTGCAGTCTCAGAGGAGGGAAGTGTTCTTAGTGTTTTGAAAACTATTAGATAAGGTATTGAGATGCGTTGCATGGGGAGGGTGAGAATTTAATGTGGGCAGGGTTATATGTAGATTCTTATTATGAGAAGTATCTGTGGGATGTGTTAATGTCATTTCAAACCCTGACCAAAAGGGCACAGTAACCCTCCTTTATGCCTACGCAGAGACAGAATAAATAATACAGAGCTATGTTTACTTTGGAAGGGCTAAATTGACCTTGCTTGAAAACAAACTTGTATTTCTTACCTGAAGTTTAGGTCACTGTATATGTCTTCTTGTTGAACATCGATATTATTTAGGTGAATGCCAAAACCTTCTCTGAGCCAGCAGTTGAGTTTTGGAAATCTAACTTCGATTTAGTCTGATCTTGGTGTTTTAATATGCAACGGAAAATTGAAAGTGTGTGTGACAGCTTTCTCAGCTGTAATCTAATTCAGTGAATAACCTCAGGTTTTGGAGATCTTCTGGTACTGAGGCTGTTTTTCTCTCCCTCCAAACCACGTAGCGTTTAAGCCCTAAGTGTTTAATATTAAAATAAGGTGGAGGGGCGGGGAGTGCGGAGAATAACCCTCCTCGCTAGCTGCTGAGAGCCACCCGGTGCAAACTCTGCTCCGCTTTGCTGGTGAGGGAGGAGGTTGGGAAACCCCACCTGAGGCTGTCGCACAGTCTGAACTGGTTTTCCCAGCAGCTGAGGTGGAACGGCCTATTCCCTTTAATCGTGCCACTGCTCAGAAAAGCCCGTGGCTTAGTCTCCCGCTGGCCTAAGGGCTGCTCATCTGTCTCGAATTTTGGCAAGGAGGCGGGGAGGCAGAGAAGAGGTTTCTTCTCTCCCGTTTAAGTGGTCTTCCTGTGGTTTTTCTGGCTTGTTCAGTTTGCAGTGACCATGGTGGCAAGAGAACTTGGTGTCTTCTGCATGCCTGAGGTTCAAAGTCGGCTGTCTTACTGCTTTGTGTTAGAATAACGCTTCCTAGCGCCAGACTAGGAGGGCTATAGAGAGTGTTTGGAATTTTAGCATCGTTATTCTGACTTTGTAACACTTGGGCTCTTAGTTTTTAAGCACTTGTAGGTACTTACAGCATTTCTTTAAACATCTTGGAAAAGAAGAAAGTGGTCATGTAAAAAAGCTGTTCTTGCAGAAATGTGTGAAGAGCCCTTTTTAAAGATTCAGTAATACCAGTCTTCTCTAAATCCATGAGAGGGTGGCTGCTGAATGGAGAGGGGGAAATTGGTCTTTAGATCTCTTTTCTTTTTTTTTTTCCTCAACAATTTAATTCGCTTAATTACTATTTTTCGATTTACACTGACTTCTTATTTCCCTCCCCCCGCCTTTAGGCCCTATGAGAAAAAGGGAAAGCTAAGGATGCTGGAGCAGAACAATGGATTTCTCTTTCTCTTTCATGCAAGGGATCATGGGAAACACAATTCAGCAACCACCTCAACTCATTGACTCAGCCAACATCCGCCAAGAGGATGCCTTTGATGCCAGCAGTGACATTGCTGAAGATGGTGGACAAACGCCATACGAAACTGCCCTGCAGCAAGGCTTTCAGTACCCTACGCCCACGACGGAGGACCTTCCACCCATCACGAATGGCTACCCACCAACGATCAACATGTACGAACCTCAAGCCAAATACCAGACGTACAGTCAATATCCCAATGGTTCAGCCAATGGTTTTGGTACAGTCAGAAACTTTAGTCCCCCAGAGTATTACCAAATGGAAAACTCTAACGCAAGGCCGCACGAAGTTCTGGAAAAACCTTCCCCTCCGCAGCCGCCGCCTCCACCACCACCTTCAGTTTCACAAACGGTGATTCCAAAGAAGACTGGCTCACCAGAGATCAAATTAAAAATAACCAAAACTATCCAGAACGGCAGGGAATTGTTTGAGTCCTCTCTGTGTGGGGACCTTTTAAATGAAGTACAAGCGAGTGAGTATGCTAAGGCGAAACATGAAGGGAGAAAAGAGAAAAGGAAAAAAAGTAGCAAGCATGACTCTTCCCGATCGGAAGAGCGCAAGTCGCACAAAATTCCAAAATTAGAACCAGAGGAGCAAAATGTAAGTGGAATAATAGTTTCAGCCATCTGTATACCTGATATTGTTGATGGAATATGCGTCTTGGGCAGTGTTTTTCCTTACTTTTAGTTGTATACGTACCTGAAGTCATGAGGCTTTATTTACTTGTCAGATACTCATATTAGGTTACTAGGATCTGTATTTCTAGGACAACACAGTTTTGGGTAAAAGACTGCATATAAAAATAAATGTTAGAAAATGCTATATAATATTTTTAATATTATTTAGTGGTTTAGCGTGTTCAGAGTTTGCTACGCTTTGGACAGTGTTGAAGATGGAGCGTTTGGCCAAAAGCATGCAAGTGTACACATTCCTAAAATTGCCTGTCAAAGTAATGCTGGGTTATTCAGTGGAAAGTTGGGTAACTTGAGTATTCAGCACTGCAGCTTTTAATAAATTTTTGAAAGATATTCTAAACGTCGTGATGATGTGCAAAACCCCAGAGCGATGTAGCATATGTAGAAGCCAGTAGAAATTAGTATTCTAAAATAGTAGGCGAATTAGAAGGACCAGTTGACTCGACAAACTTTGGGAAAATTCAATATTGATGTCTATTACCATTTCTGTCAAGTTTTGTAATAGGGTTGGACGTATACAGGGTGTGTATATATATGTGGTTTAACGTAGATTGCAGGAAGTAGAGACACAAATTACCGGTCTTCGGTACTCTCAGCTATTCTTTTTTCTTCAGTTTTATAAGCCACTTCATTACTTCTGTTTCTTTTTCTCTTCCTCATTCCTGCCAGCTGTGTGATACTGGTTTCTGTATTTCTCAGTTTGAGGGGAATGGGGAGCAGAGAGGGGTGGCAAGTGTCAGGAATGGGGAAGTTGCCATATCAGGCCAGGATGGAGATTGTCCAGCTCGGGCCGGTCTGGGCTGTTACAGTATATAGCTGAGTTTCGTGTAAGTTCCTGTGAACCCCCTTGATTCTTGCTTCTGGTAGGTTTGGGAGAAGATCCTGTCCTGTAGGGATCGGGACTCTGATCTAGTATAGCAGGTTCATATGCTTGATGTGGTGGTGGTGTTATTTTTAATGGAAGTCACGCTGGTTTCACACCCACCCCCCCTTACCAGGAATATTTACAAGTTTTATGACTGTTCTCTCTCCCTTCTGGTAAGCGGACTTCTTCCAGAGGTCAGGTTGGTGATTTGTCAAGATTTTGAGCTTCTACTATATTTGTTTACCAGAGTTGACTCTAATGAAGCTCAGTAAGATCTAATAAACCCTGTAATCCAAACTTGAAATGGACTATCCAGTTAAAATGCGAGCCATGGGTGGCTGCACTGGATCTCGGAATTGCTGTTTGAAGGCAGTTCCAAGTGGCTGTAGCAGCCGACGTGGCCAGCTGCTGCCAGGAGGCAGCTCCGGCATCCCGACCGGCACCTCCCTCGCGCTTCATACCTGCGTATGGAGGTAGGAAGAGGGGTCTGTTCTCACGGTCAGCTCTTTGCTGAATGCCTCCGCTGCTCCTGTGTTGTTCGTCCACCTGTCCTTTGTTTGCTGCTGTAATCATACGTTTACCCCCCAAGTTTCACTTAAATCTCAGTGAGTTTGGTTCTTCCAGAGTTCGGCTAAAGACACGGTCTTTTATCCAGGCTTTCTGGCCTCTTCTCCAGACTTCCAGCACCCCCGCATCAGGCTGTGTGTTTTGCCTTACCGTTTTGTCCTCCCTCTTACCAGAGACCCTGATTCTACTGTTGAAGCTTCAGCTGTGCCTGTCCCTCTGTTTGACTGGTGTTACCTGGTTATCATGAGGACATAATCTTCTGTCTTGCCCAGCATGTTGTCTTTCCCAGATTGAACTAAAACCTTGCCTCTCAAGTTCCGAGTCATACGTGTCATCCAGAACTCGCCAGACGTCTCGGTCTTGCTTTTGTCCTCCATGTAGCTTCCATTTTCCTTTCAAAAGCCGTTGTTGCAATGAACTCTTTCATGTCACTCGCCCTTGTTTCAGACAGCAGATCACTCTGACATGAACAGGATTTTGTGCTAGTGGTTTTCGTTATGAATTACCCACTGCAGTCTCAGTTTCATTCTCCCACCGTTTGGCTTTCCACTACACAATTTCATCTTCGTGTATGTTCATCATGTACGCTTTCGTCATCTTTAGCGTTAATGATATGAGACTTGTGACTTCGGATCATCTTAATAGGAGCAAACAAAACTTCTGGTACAACAGTTGTTTTACGCTCTTCTCCTCGGCGTGGCTATCTGAAAGTGCGGTGACCTGCAGTTGTTTCCTCTTTCTGACACGGTAATCTCTGTGGAAACCCACTGACTGTCGGGGGACGCTCATACTTGAAAGGCTGATTTGAAATGAAAATGTTATGAAAACATTGTTGAACTTTAAGCTCTGGATACTTGTTTTAAGAATAAGTCACTCTGCTCGTTAGTTGTATTCTGCGAGGAGCTGGAACTTTGCGATCTGTGTAATCCGCTTGGCTCTGCCGGCAGAGGTGAAGTTTCCACTAACTCACTGGAGCAAAAGAAAGGCAGGAGTCATTGCCGTGCTTTCTGCTGTACCAGGGAGGTATGATTTCTGCCCAGCAAATATTGATATGGTCGGTTTAAACGATCGTTTTCTACAGACAGCTCTAAATGAGATGCTGGCCTATGCCAGAACTGACCTTAATTGTTCTAGATGATGTTTACATGTGTGTTTCCTAGTTTCTCTGAGCTGAAGCATGCCGTATTGCCTAACACGGGGTCTTCGTTTTAAACGAGCTAGGTGTAATTTGGATTAACAGCATTATTAGTTTCTCACTGCGTGTGTCCGACTCCTCTTTTTGCTGCTCTTTGAGTCCTTTGACTAGTGACTTCTCTGCTGTGGTAAAAGCAAATGTCTGGTCCCTGTCTCATTAGATAGCTCACGGCCCGCCTCTTATCTTCTCACCTGCTGTGCCATCCCGCTATCATGGCCACTCCACCGACGATGCTAGCTTCTGGTCGGTGGTGATCCCTCTTCTGTCGAAACCTTTTCCTGTCCTGCTCTGCCAGAACAGACTGCGTGTGCCCCTCAGCCTGGCCTATAAATGCACCGTAGGCTTTATGTTGTTGACTTTTGATCCTCCAAATATATTTGTCAACTATTTGCAATTTAACATCGATTCTACAGTTCTCGTATGGTATATTTAATATGATTTTGTAATGTAGTTTTTGTAAATAACTGGTGTACAGCGAGACTCATCACGTTACTATGGATATCCTTCATATGTTCTTCTCTGTTTCTTTGAAGTTGTATATTAATTTAGTGGGAAGTTATTTGGGCTTGCTGTCCCTGAGTGTATGTTCTTCTGTCACCTGTCAGAGGAGAACATTGCTGTATGTAGGTGTGATGGTAATGTAAACAGTGTAGGGAAACAAGGTATTTTTTGATTGTGATGCTGCTGTGTTTTGAATTGGGCCTAAGGAGTCATCTTACTCATATTTTCTGGGTTCATGGTTGCCTTTCTCTCCGTGAATTATTTTTTCTGCCTGGTTTCATTATTATGCTTTTTTTGTTTTGTTTTACTGTCCCCTTACCTTGTTTGTGTTTGTTTTTCCTTTTTTCTCTTCATTGTTACCCATTTCCTAGAGACAAAATGAGAGGCTTAGCATGCTATCAGAAAGACCAAGAGAAGATACAGTGTTGGAGGAAACCCCGGTTAGTACATACATTAATTAACACTTTTTGAACTTCTAGTGTGTTACTGTTTTTGGACTAATTATTACATGGATCCTTTAATTTGTCAGATAAATCAGTTGCCATTTTTGAAACTCTTACTAATCATTTTGCATCAAAACATCTCTCGTTGTACGGTGTTTATTGCTCTATTTTATCCCCAAAGCAACTTTCTTAATCAGCTTATGAAGCAGCAAGTTTTTTGGGATGGTGGTGGAGGTTGCTGTTGTGTGTCTTGGTTTGTCAGTGACTATCTTGTGTAAACCGTAGCTGTACGTAACGCCTTTCTGTCACGTTTCTAAGAAATGTTTATCTCGTGTTGGATTATCAAACGTCAGGGATACCTGAGAGAAAAATAACAAGTCCCTATGGATAGCGTCTGTGTCTCTGAGTGCACTAAATTGTCTTCTGTGGCTTGAAGCTTGCATTTTCTTTGTAGGTCCAGCAGTTCTTGCCTTCTCTTCCAACACAAGTACCCCATGACATCAAGTTTCAGGTTGGCGATCTGGTTTGGTCCAAGGTGGGAACGTACCCGTGGTGGCCTTGCATGGTTTCATGTGATCCACAGCTTGATGTTCATACCAAAATTAATACAAGAGGTAAGGGAGGACGATCTTTGCCAGAATATATCGAGTTTCTGTAGTTGTTCCTTTATTAAAGATATCTTTGAACTCCCTTTGCAGGATGAACTCTGCTTGTGCGTATGCTAAACAGCACTGTTCCTGAAATGTATAAAACTAGTACTTATTAAATTACCTCTACAGATGAGCCTGTGAAAACTGGGCTTGTGCACAGATGCTCCCACTTTTCTCAAGTCAATGTATTTATGAGAAGATGCTGATAAGTGTGAGAGTGTTCGATGTGGGCAAGGCATACTTATCTTCCCATCTTAAACTGTTCTAAATCTCGGCCCGTCTTATTTCTGAACTTTAGCTAGGTACTTCCACCTGCAGGAATTGAGCGATGTGGAGGAGGAAGGCGTCAGCTAAACCAGCAAAGGGATGTGGATAAAACTGCTGACTAGAAATTTTTCGTTTTCAGGTGCCCGTGAATACCACGTTCAGTTTTTTAGCAACCAGCCAGAGAGGGCGTGGGTGCACGAGAAGCGGGTGCGAGAGTACAAAGGACACAAACAGTATGAGCAATTATTGGCTGAGGCTGCTAAGCAAGCCAGCAACCACTCTGAGAAACAGAAGGTATGACGAACGCTAATTGTGTAGAGGGTTATCTACAGTGCCTGTGTAAGTGAAACTCTCGTGGGGCAGTTCCGAAACACTGTGGTACTTTACCCTGTAAAGGGTTGTCTGAATTTCACTGGAAGAAGTGTTTTTCGCAAAGATACAGAAAATGTTTCCGTACGCTTACGACTTACGTGTGAAAAGGCTGATAGCTGAACCTACTTTGTCGGTTCCTCGTGACGGTAGTCATCCTGGGCATTGGAGATAATTTGACATCTGTATTAGAATATTAAATAAAAACAGTGTCTGCGTGTTTACTGTTAACCCATTCTTTGGAAAATACGGTTTTTAAAGGACACTCTTCCAGCCCCTGAGACTAGTGGATATGTTCTTTTCCATTGTTTTATTGGAAAGGAAGTGTTAGCTACAGAAATTACTTACTGTGTAGATGGGCTACTTCAGTCAATATTTATGCTAATCAAAATATTGATGTGGAAGGAAAGGATTGCTTATAGAAAAATAAGGAGGATTTTAAAAGTAGATCAATTAGGATTAATTCTGTGTCTCATAACAGAATGGCGGGCTTGAACGCTGCCTGTTCTTGTCTTTAGTGAAGCTGTAACTCAGGGCAGACACTGTTAATTGTGATGGTCGTAAGGATCCAGCTCGAGTGTCTGCTTGTACTCTGAGCAGGGGATTCACTGTCCACCTTTCAAAAAATACCCTGTAAATGGAGAGCGAACTTAAATATGCTGCCTGAGAGATTTAAAGAACCTCAGGATTGCGTTTTAAGCGCTATACGTGGCAAAATCTTCAGTGTAATTAGCTGCTTGTCTTTGTTCCTTAAGATTCGCAAACCAAGGCCGCAAAGAGAGCGTGCTCAGTGGGATATTGGTATTGCCCATGCTGAGAAAGCATTGAAAATGACTCGGGAAGAAAGGATAGAACAATACACCTTCATTTATATAGACAAAGAGCCAGAGGAGGTTTTGTCAAAAGCCAAAAAGACTGCTGCTTCTAAATCGGAGACCAAGAAAAACCGACGACCGAAGCCAGCCTTGAACACCCAGCCAGAACATGCCAACGTGGTAGCAGCATCGCCTTCAAACGCTGAGGTGCGAAGACAAAGCCAACGGAGGCAGTCGAGTGTGGAAGAGGAGGAGCCACCTCCTGTGAAAATCGCATGGAAAACAGCTGCAGCTAGAAAATCCTTACCAGCTTCAATAACCATGCACAACTTGGATCTTCAAAAGTGTAACATGTCTCCAGTTGTTAAAATTGAACAGGTTTTTGCCCTTCAGAATGCTGCTGGGGATGGAAAACTCATCGATCAGTTTGTTTATTCCACTAAGGTATGTACTCTGTGTAGTGACTCCTCTTTTCTTGATAAATTATCCCAAGTCTGTCTTACTGTGGAGCTTAAACTTGTGTCCACCAAGCTTTCAAAATACATGTGCCTTTCATTGGAGAGAGAAAATCTAACAAAAGACAGATGCGACAACGGAATCTTTTAGTGCACTGACCCCTTAATTTCAGCGCATCCCAAAGTCTCTGGCAGTAACCATTCTGACTGGTGGCAGAGGAGCTCTCTACAGATGGTCACGTTTTTGCTCACAACACATTCAAAATATTAAAGCTGTTTAATTCCAGTTTCCTAGTTGAAATAATCCAGAAATTCTCTGTAAATCTTAAAATCAATGTATTTGTGGGAAACAGATGACAAAACTGTTAATAATGTATTAAAAAGTAATAACTACGTTTTGTATACCAGACTTTTAAAATGAGTTCTGCCTCCTAGCTTCCTTCAGGTGCACAGCAGCTTCTCACAGTCAGTGTAAGGAAAAGTTTAGGACTATTTCTCTGCCTCCTTCTTCTGCCTCTCTACCTGGAGGGTATTTATTTCATCCTAAGCATTAGAGAGAAGGTAATGTTTAGAAAAGTCACTGGAAATTTTTTTTTGCCTAGTGTGTAAGGGGAGATTGAGAGGGTTGGAAAGTTCTGCAAGGAAGCAGCTCAGTAGTAGATGTCATCACGTGTATGTGTCGCACTGAAGAGCAGTGAATGTTTCTGTTGTGAGAGTTAAGAGTAGATCAGTCTGCCTGTTAGCAACCACACATGCATAAATACGTCAAGAGAATCTTTTCTTCTTTTTGTTTTTAAGGGAGTTGGTAACAAAACAGAAATAAGCGTCAAAGGACAAGAGAAACTTAATTCTTCATCAAATCAGAGAAATGAAAAAGCAGCAGTGCAAAATGCGTCCTCTCCTGAAACAACTTCTGGGTCAACAGGTAGGCAAAATTGCAGAATCCTTGTCTGAACTTTAGCAGTCTAGCATTTAAATTATCAAACGTGACATCTTCTCATTAGTTAAAAAAGATTATTAACATCTTTCTCTTTACATGATAGTTGTAACAAGCATGGCTAGTGTAACACACGATGAGCCCAGATGCTTGAGAAACACAGGATGTCTTTGCGATGGGATTAGCTGGTTTGGCCTCTGAACTTTTAGCGGCTGCAACTTGCAGTATCTAAGTCAACCTATTAGAAGGATGGGTGCCTTGTGGAGAGCAGATGGCAAGTTGTTTTAGAAGACAGCATAGTGGAAGTGTGTTAGCAGAGCATTGTAATGCCTTTTGGCACCAAATGTAAAATACAACAGCTGAGATCAAAGGAAGAGAATGTGGAAGTGGCACAGTTCAGTAAGGAATGGCTCTGAATCAGGATGGGTGCTTTCCTAGACTTTGTTGTTGAGTTCCTGCATGACCTTTGTAAAGGATAGTGATTTTTTTTTTTAAGCTGCTTCAACTAACTCCCATCAGCAAAATGAGATAACGCTTGCCTTCTGAAGGCATTTTAGGGGCCCCACCGTAAAGCACTAAGTTTTGAAGTATTATGCCTGAGGGAGAAGAACCACTGAAGCAAATAATGGAGCTTGAGACTGAAAAGGGAAAGCCTGGAACAAGCTATTTGAAGTTTAATTTGTAGTACGGTAGTAGGGAAGAATGAGAAAGATAAACTGGGTGAGTGCTTTCTAGACTTGGAACAGAAAAACGACATTTTTTTTTTCCTGTTCTGATTTTTGAGAAATTTCTAATGGGAATTCTTCCAAAGGGATTGAGCTTTTCCCCGCCAGCAGAAATGTGTCTGCAGTATGTCCTCTTATCATCCTCAAGAGGAGACAGATACCCTTTGGTGAAGGGATGGAGGTTCCTGAAAAGAGACCGGTTTGAGTCATGCTAAACCAAGAGCTTTTCAAGTTCCTCCAGTCCCTATAGTGACTTCTGTTTTTTCAGCTACAGATTTTGTACAGGCCATGTAAAATCCATTAACTATTGCATGTTTTGTACCTGTGCTTGTAATCGTATCCTTGGTATAGTCTCAAGCATACTTAGTTTTACATCAGGTATGTAAAAGTAAATTTTAGGTTGCAGCAGAACACCTTGGTTTTCTATCACAGTAGGATGTACAAATGCTCATGGTATGGAAGCAAAAAAAGATGGAAGACTTATTACAGTACACATGCTAAAACCCCTCTTTTCTTCTTGAGGAAAAAAATCTCATAATTATTGCCACCTGTCACTTCTGCTTTAACTGTCCGTCTGTTTGGTTATTTCTCCCTTTCCAAACGTAAAATAAATGAGATTCCAAGTCAGAAACCTCAGTGGTCAACATACATGGGATCACTGTCCTCTGCAAACATGCTTCAGTTTCTGTATTGTATAGTTTTTAGGTAGGCTCGTTTTTATATATGTTGTTTTATGGACTGTATTTGGGGACTTTACAATACAGGCTGAGTACTCTGGATATGCTGGTGCGAGTGGGGTTTCCTCTGGTGGTGTTGACAGTGGTTCTGCTTTCCATTTTTAGTTGCTGTAGCTACTTCAGTTTTTTCAAACAGTTGCTACTTTAATTCCTTGCAGCAGGAGAGGTGATGGCGGTTTTGTTTCTCTCACCTGGGAACTAAAGGCTTCACCTTCACAATGGCTCTTCAGACGTAGGGGGGTGAGAATTCTGAGCCTCTCTTTTTTCATTTTCTTAGGTTTTTTGGATACGTAAAACTCCACCTGATAACACCCTATAGAGTGCATGAGCTTTACTTCAGTATACACTCCAAACAGTCACTTTCAAAGCCATTTCCAAAGTCCAGACAGTTATTGGTCCCCTCTCATGGAACATAACTGCGAAGTCCTTTTTTCAAATTTAAGGTCACCGGAACTTCAGAATACCTTTACGGTAAAGTATTTTACAGAATGACTCTGGGAGTCCTTATTAATAACCTGCAGTTAGATATACAGAATTCCATAATGCCGGGAAAATAATTCTGTAACTTGAAATCTGATAATAAGAGAACAACCATGAGAATTCATAGTGCCTCTGGTCTCCACATGCAGCTGAAGCAGGATTAACCTGACCTGACCTGGCCAGTAGCGAGGTAGATTGCTGGTCTGAAATCTGTCCTGAAACTCTGGATCCAAATATGCACGAAGACGGGATAGGAGCATTGTGGAGGTGATGCACTGGATCCTTGGCGAGCGGGAAGAGGAAAAAGTGCCCGTTGCGTTGATCAGTATTGCTTTCAGCCAATATTAGATGTGCTGATTCTGGAGTTTCTCCTCTGATACAGGCCTTGCATCTTATTTCCCTTACTACAGTGGGGCAGCACAGGGAGAAAATACGATATTGATTAAATGAACTGTTTGGTCACACTTGCTCGAATTTACTTTAAGCTGCTTCAGAGAGCTTCGGCTGAACACAAAGGTGACGAAAGGTGGCCCCTAGCTTTAGTGTCGAGATCCACGATAGTTGTGTGCGCCTCTCAAAGGATGCGGCTCGTTGGAGCCCAAAGTTACACACGTGCTAACCTGAAGGACGTTGAGCTGAGTTATTAACTTCTGAATTATTAATAACTCGTTGCTATTATTCATTAGTTAATGTGCTGTAAAACTTCTTTTTCCCTTGAAGAAAAACGAATTTTTTTTTCCCTTAGAAACTGTAAAATTTCCCTCAGTTACTGTAAAATGACAACTTTTTCAGCTGGAAAGTTTAGTTACTGAGCCACGCAACCTTGATAAAAATGCTCATCTGATTAATCAAGATGAATCTTCATTTTATTTCTGCAGTCCTTTTGAAAGGCTTTCTTTTAGCGTCTGATGAAAGCCTGCCTATCTCTCCAGATATTTTCTCTCCTAACAAGAAGGTGCAGGTTTCCAACGTCTAACAGTGTACCTGTCTGTAAGCGAATTATCTATCAGTAAGGGAATTCCTGGTCCCAAGAGTTTGTATTTTTACTTGGAAGAATACAAAGCATTTTACATTCATGTTTTCTTTAGGTGAAACACCCAAAACTGAAAAACAAGAATAATGCTTCACAGCAGATAATTGTAAATCTTCAAACTTCAGGTTTCTGTCAGTACAGCTCTAAGTGTGTACTTTGTTTAAAAAGTTGCACGTGGCGTTAAGTGTTGTGCCCATGTTTCTCCGTGTGCCCTTTTTGGAGGTAACTGCAGCGTAGAAAGGTCTTCTGATTTTGCCACCCTTCGTTGTCAAAAACCCAGTAGCTCCTACTTCATCTCTTGAAATGTCATAATAACCTTCATTAATCTGAGTTTGTTTTCCATGGTAATGTTTTCAAAAACTTGTTTTTCACTTCCATTAATTACCATAACACCTCATGATCACTGCTTCTGTTTGTGCTGAGTTTTTCTTCACCTCTCGAAATCTTCAGTTGAGCTTTCAGATTTTGTATTGATGGCACGTGTTACAGCGTGGTTCTTGCTTTCAGTTTTTGTGCTGGCCAGTTCTGAGAGAAGGCTCTCTCCCCGCAGAGCAGGGGCACGCAACTGGTGTTTTGAGCGAAAACTCGGAAGCTGCTTTTTGCGTCTTAAATTTCTAGCTTGTTTTAGTTCAAGAAGTTGATTGTGGATACCTTCCCATAAACACCAGAGATGGACTATTTGGTTAAAAATTAACCAAAGTGAAGACTGTGCTCGAGAGGTGTGTTATGACAAATCTGTTTGCCCTAAACTGGATCCCAGCTTTTTGTTTTGCTCTGTTACTAGTGTCTTTTTCTGAAGCTGATCTCTCTGTCTATGGAATCAGAACGTGTTATCTGCAACCACAGCACCAGTTGGCAAATAGCTTGGAACTGAATTTAAAAAATAAAACATTCAAAAGAGGAAAAAGTCTTGGTTTCGTTACTTTATCTGTTGATTTGGTGTTGAACATCTTGCTGTACCTCAGAAATACGAGGGATCGTATAATGGAAACCTTTTTTCCTTCTTCAGGTTCTATAGAAAAGAAGCAACAGAGAAGATCGATTCGAACCCGCTCAGAGTCTGAGAAATCCACTGAAGTTGTGCCAAAGAAGAAGATCAAAAAGGAGCAGGTTGGCTTCCTCCATGTAGAGAGTTAAAATATATTGTATTCATAAATGTTGTGGCTTATATTGGTGCCTTTTTATTTTTCTCCATTTTTCCCCATCGGGTTTCGTTTTGGACTATCCTTCATGAAATCCCCTTGTCAATACCATTGCTGTGACTCTGCTACTGGCATCTTCACAGTATCAGTCAGGCTATGGAAAATGGGAACTCAATGATGCAAGACTCCTAATGAACCTGCCATGTTTCCTTTGAGATTTCTGTTATGAGCAAAATGATCTTGTTTCAGTAATTTCTATTTGATGGAATTGCCACCAGGTTCCTTCCTTTTGCTCTTGATTTAGCTGCTGGTTTGTATTGAGGTTTTGTTTTTCAAATGAAGTTAGACTGATTAATCTGACCACTTTTGAAAATGGACTTTAAGAATGATTTAACTTAAAGGTGAATAGTCAGACTTTTATGTTGGCAGACATCAGCAAAACAGATCTTCTGGGATATACGTTTTTTTTTTTTCCTTAAGTAGATCTAACATGTACAGGGCATTCCTTTAATCTGGATGTCAGACAGACAAATGTTGTTGCTTTAAAAAAAATTATAAAAAATTCTGCCTGGAAATGAGTAGGAAAGCTCAGTGGATGGACGATAATGTTAAAAACTGAATACGCTTTTTTAACAAGTTTGTCAAAGTTGTTGGTTCTTTTCCTTCCATGGTTGATCCTCCTTCTTCAAGGGCCTCTCCGCTTGAAACCTGAGAATTTTATATAAAAATGTTTCATAGGATAGCTTTTACCAGTGAGAATTTTTTAAAAGGGACAGTCAGGCTAAAGATTTATATGGGAAGGGGAAAAATTGCTTTTATCTTTTATTTTAATTTATTCTTTGCCCTTTACACTTTGTTTTGCACTTCATTCACTTCAGAGACTGAAAGTGGACCCAGTTGCTTTTATTTTTCATGTTTTTCTTTTGGTGCCATAGCATTTACATCTGTGTTCAGCAGAAGAATGCTCTAACTCTAGAAAGTTTCTCGCTGAAACTTTAAAGCAACTTAAATGTTGGGCGTAAGATACCTGACGTAGTCCCTTAAGCCTCTCGTCATGAGGTGTTGCAGCCTCCCTCTTTTCAAATGAGTTGTTTTATGTTTGTAAATGTTTCTTAATTTAACAAAGGTATAAGAACCAACAATATGAACTTCATGGATCCCAGTTAGCTTTGCTTGCTTATATTATCTAGCTAACTAAGACTATGAACATTAAAGTGCTTTTCTCAGGAAAAGTATATGACTAAAAATTAAACACAGATGCACTGTAATGCGCATAACCTTGAATGTATTAAGTTATATTAAAAAAAAAAAAATCTTACTAACTTCTTACAATTATGCAACAATATTTGTTACCCAAAGTCAAGTTTTCTTGCAACTGATTCCCAAATTAGTCTGCAACGACTTGGTATAAAATTATAACTGGAACGAGTACAATTAATGGGAAAAACAAAATGTTAATGCTACTGTTACAGTGACTAGTGGAGAAATAAAAGTGATTGTTTAGATTTTATATTTGTATTACGAAATGTATCCTATACAAATCCTTCTATTGTATGTTTTTACCTATTGTACAACAAAATAAAATATTTTTTAAAAAAATTATAGAATAATCCTTAAATATTTACTAAATGTGTTTCTACATGCATATGTAACCACATTGTAAAGAAATAACTTGTAATTCTTAACCTTAAAAACAGGATTTTAGGCAACAGCTTCCTTCTATAATTATTATGCAGTCGCCAAATTCTCACGTGTTACACGTCCATTGGCAGAACAGTTTCTAAACTTACCCTTCCGATATAGGATCGAGACCTTGAACCGCTTTTGCAAGATTGTAAACTTGTCTGCTTAAGTGTACGCTGCCATTGAGTTTCCAGCTGTATAGAGCTCTGCAACGCTGCGGGCGACGTCCCTCTCGCCATCGCCGGGCGCCTTGCAGCACTCTATACAGAGACAGCCCGTTCCCAGGAGCTCAGGAGTGCCTGCTTGGTGGAAGCGCCTTGAGCGGCAGTGCATTAAGTGTCTCACTAACCCGAGCGTCATACCTGTTAAGGGGAGCTTCTGCTTACACAGGTGTGGGGTTTTACAAAAGCAGCAGGGTTGGCTGCCAAAACGAACCCCGCTCCTGCCCGCTGGACACGGATAAAGCTTTCCTGTCATCTTCATGCCCAAAGGGAGTGATTGGAAAGGACCTTGCTAGTGAACGTATGGCTGCCTTGTCTCCTGGTGCTCAGCGTAGGCAGCTAGGATTAAATCCAACAGGACAAGAAGGCTCACACTAAGAAGGGGATGACAGACTACATCTGAGTTCAGAGATGCTAATCGCTTAAACTTAAATGTTTTCTTTTTAATACTAGGGAGAAAAATTCCTCTGGTTTTAACTATGGATTTTCCTATTCAAACAGGTTGAAATGGTTCCACTGACAGCAGTGAAGACAGGATTGCAGAAAGGTGAGTTACACACCAAAATAAACTTTATTAAAAGTTCCTGGCTCATCACACTTCGGCAACGGTTTTCGTTCTGTATAAAACCGCAGAGGTCTTAACGCTTTCTGCTGATGAACATGATAGATGCTGGTCTTAATTTCTCTTGTGAGGGTTTTCTGGGGGGGTTTCTTGTTGTTGTTCGCTCGCTTTTGCATTGCTGGTTGGAAAGAGAGTGTTTGTTAATGTGCTGTAAGCACATAAGTCCTTCGTCTGGACATTCCTTAATTGAAAAAAGAGAAAGTCTTTGCTTAGCCATATGTTACAGATGGATGACGAAGAGGTAATCTCCTAAGGGTTTATCCTCTGTTATAGACAATTCAGTAGCTTCCGCCACCATGTCAGCATGTTCCGCAGTTTGTCAGAAGGCCTTCCTAAGGTGGTTTTCAGTTAATTAGCTTTTCGGGAAGAACTAAACGAGGATCAAAGTTGCAAACTGAAAATTAAGGCTAGAAATAAAGTACGGTTTCAGGCTGTCTCTCATCTTTCTTTTTCCTTTATTAATTTTAAGCAAAAAGTTGAGAACATATATTAAAACTAATTTTAGTATGTTGTGTTAAGGTGCCAGCGAGATTTCAGATTCTTGTAAACCTTTAAAGAAAAGGAGTCGTGCCTCAACTGATGTAGAACTGACTAGCTCAGCTTACAGAGATACATCTGACTCTGATTCAAGAGGACTTAATGATTTACAGGTAAAGGCATATTGTTTCTCACAGGGACCTGTTCGTTTAATCTGTCAGTATAATAGGCTTTTCAGTTGCACATTGCTAAATCTGTGAACACCATTTTCTACAAATTCCATGTCTTTTATTGTCTAAAAAATAAAGCCCAGTCTTTTTCTGTCTAATCCCCTCCATTGTATTGATACAAAAAAAGATACAGTCTTTCTTTATGGATTTTCCTACTTTGTCAGGCAAAACGTTGGTTTAGATCGCTGACTCGGTTTGCTTTTGGAAGGTTGTTGGATTCTCTGGGAACTGGGAGATGCCGCCGTATTTTGGTGTAAAATTGAGAGGTGTCTGGAAAAAGTAAAATAGATATCTTTATGGTTTTTTTGCTTGTACAGGTAAAAGATATGTCAAGAAGGCAGCATTCGTTGCGTCATTGTAACGAAGTTCAGCAGCTTTCAAGGACCTTCGTATCTCTTGATGTATTGAATGATCTTTTAATCAGGGGTGACTTCACGATTTTTTTCCAAATGTGGTTGTCCTTTGAAAGTGTCTTGTTTGAGTGCCTTGGATTTCTCCTCTTTGTAGGGTAGTTTTGGAAAACGTTCAGACAGCCCATCAGCTACGGCCGATGCTGATGCTTCTGATGTGCAGTCGGTAGACTCTAGCTTATCCAGGAGAGGAACTGGAACAAATAAAAAAGACACTGTTTGTCAGGTAAATGATTGTACTGTAAAGAAGTGAATACTAAAGATGTATCATCTGTTTCTGTTAGTTTGAGCTGACGGACTTTTCAAATTGCACTACTTTGTTTTAACCATGTCTCATAATTCGACATCTCAGATAAAATATCAAGGCTTTTAGGAGTTTCTGTGCTCTGGAAATGATTCATAAGCCCTCCTGCATGCTAGAAAGCTCAAAAGCTAGAAAGTGGTGTCTAATCCGTACCTGCAAGCAAAAGTAGAAAAGGTAGATGCCATTTTCTGCTCCATTCGAAGACTTCAGATGGCCTTTCAGGATAGGGCAGAGAGAGAATTTTCCAGTATTTTGGAGAGAAAATCCTGGAATCTTCCGGCCGGTTTCCTGGTCGATAGTAAGGGAACAAGCTGCTCTCGCTCCTCAGGCACGTGAGAAAACGAGGAGTCCAGATGGATCCGGTAGTGCCTCTCCTGTCTCTGTCCAGGCTCGTGCTGTTACGAGAGCAAGATGCAGAAAGCGCTGGGGTTGTCTTCAGCCCAGAGACTTAGCAGGTCGGCGGTGGGATGTAGGCCAGTCCTCCTGCCTTATCTTCGCTCTGCAGAGATTTCAGCCTATTCTTTGTTAGCATCTGGTAGTCATTTGCATTTAAGTATGTCAGGTACCCTTTGTTTTCTGACAGCTGTCTGTTTGTTTAAGATCTGCGAGAGCTCAGGAGAGTCTCTGGTGTCCTGCGAGGGGGAGTGTTGCAGCGTCTTTCATATGGAGTGTCTCGGCCTGAAGTCGATGCCCGAGGAGAAGTTCATCTGCACTGAGTGTAAAAACGGTGAGTGCGTTCCTGCCTTTGAAAAATGAGGAGGGATTTGCGGCTTTGCTGAGGAGCTGTGTTCTGGTCAGAACAAACCGAGACGGGAAGTTTCCAGGTTTTGGGACTGCGTTTGGGTTATTCTGTTACTTTTTTAACCTCTGAGGCCAGATTCTCATTTTCCACTTAGCAAGTACCTGGCAAGAAAAAAAAAGTAATAAACTGCTTAGAGTTTTACTCAGAGTAAAGGATGTTTATGTTAACAGCAGTTATATAGTTATTGCGGGTTATAGTGACCAACTTAACCTGTTTGAAGGGAAGGAGCCTGTGTTGCTCAAACCAGCGTAACTCTGTTCACTTCAGAAATTCTTTTAACAACATCTGTATCTCAAAGAATTGGCCATTACAGTTGGGCTTCCTTATTCCTTCTTTTACAAGGAGAGCATACGTGCTTTTCGTGCAAACTTCCTGGCAAAGATGTGAAGCGCTGTTCCGTCAACACGTGCGGTAAATTTTATCACGAGGCCTGTGTTCGCAAGTTTGCCACTGCCCTGTTCGAGTCGCGAGGATTTCGTTGCCCGCAGCATTGCTGTACTGCCTGCTCGATGGATAAGGATATTCATAAAGCAAGCAAAGGTGAGGATAGAGCTGCCTTTGAACAGCAGGAGGAAACTCAAATGCGTCATCGGAATAACAAGGAATATAACTCTGCCGTCTGTAATGCAGTGTGCAGCAAGGCACAAGGGTTTCCTTCTTAACGAGGTCATGAATTTAAATCTGTCGTGGGTGGGAAAACAGCTAGCAGCCTGAGACCGCTGTCTAGGTATACCTGGATCCACAACGCTCGAGTCATCTTTTGTTGCTGGGTTTAATGGGAGCCAGGGGTTAGCAGTGCAAGGCCACGAATGGGTTTTTTTAAAAGACAGTTGGTAGAGGTCTTCAGAACAATTATTTTTCAAGAAACAAAGAATCCTTTTAGAAATTAATCAAAATATTTAAACAAAACGAGTAGACTCTAGAATGATTAGAACCATGTGTTTTTTCTTAACAGAGTTTGAAGTGCAAGTTAAGAGTTAACTTTTGTGAAACTTTTTTTTTGTAAAGATGTAAATCTTTCTTTTCAATCTAGTCCTCTGATTGGAATAAAAATCAGCCTTGCATCTGTCTGTGGTGTCTTCTACCATATCCTGACTCCAGGGTGACATGGTGCATTTTTCTGCATTTATATTAAACAGGTCGCATGGTGAGATGTTTCAGATGTCCCATTGCCTATCACTCAGGAGATGGCTGTATTGCTGCAGGAAGCTTGTTTGTGTCATCCCACATTCTCATCTGTAGTAACCATTCCAAAAGGAATCACTCCTCATCAGCTGTAAATGTAGGCTTTTGTTTCGTTTGTGCAAGAGGTGAGCACACTTGTTTTTTTCCCCTGTTTTATAGTTCTTCTGTGGTCACTTGTGCAGTTTAGTGATAAAAATAATGTATTTCATAAAGAAAAAACTCCCTTAGGGCTCTCTGGGATTTAAATGCTGCCTGTGATTATTTTTTTTTTTTTTTTTTGGTCAACAGTTCTCATGAGACTTCCACTTGCTATTTTGGTCCGTAATATTTGATATTCAGAAACAGCGATAGGTACTCAGAAGGCCTACTTGTGTTGCCAGTAGGAAAAAGTGGATGCCGAGCCCCCAATTCCAGCCATTGCAAGCTGAGAATGGATGCTGTGTTATTATTCACTGTCTGTTAAGCAGAAGGGGATTCTTTCACCACTCACAAATTAAAACTGTTTAAATTTTTAAGGCTAAAAGGTAGGATTTACTCATGAACTAGAAAAAATCATTTTAATTTATGACTACCATCACATTTGAGAACTTTGAAAGAAAAACATTTATAGTACCGTAGAAACAAGTTTCATGCCGGGATTTTCCATACGCCAAAGTTCTCTCTTTTTTTTTTTTTCTTTTTCCTTTTTTCCTTTTTTTTTTTTTTTTTTTCCCCTCCCCACTTGTTGCTTTTTATGGCTCTTAAGTCACTAGTGTTCTGCCAGATAGCAGGTTGAAAAGTTTTGGTGCATCAGTTGCTTTAGTCGCACGATGCAAAAATACCATTATTCTCAGATGAATCGAAGTGACCCAGTTAGGTGTTTGATTAATAATATGTGTCTTATACAGTATATAGCTTATGTTGGATGTATTCTTTTCAGCAGCTTTGAAAGTCAATAATAAGGAAGTGAAAATGAGATGAGCCCTGAGGTTACTTGTTTTCACTTGTGTTCATTCAGTTGGAGGCTTAGTATGGGAAAGATTGCCTTGAATTTGGAAGGGCAGAGTAGTAATTAAAGACCTCTGAATAGGAAGGGAGAGATGGTACCAGAATAATTTCCTTTCTGCCTCTCTCCTTTCTTCCCCTTTCCTCATTTCCAAGTAATTTAGGAGCCATCACAAAGAATCAAGTTTAAAATAAAATTTTTTAAAAAATCCAGAAGCTCAGAAAGAAGCAGTTTTAGAATGAGCATTGGAAAAGCTCCTCCAAATGTGTAAAAAGAGGTTTACAACGTGGGTCAGTGGTTCTCCTTTTGTGGGCTTATTTAAACGTTTTGGGGCCACCCCAAACCAGGATAGGCGTGGTGTGAATCACAGCAGCACTGCATAAATGTACACATGCAAATTTGACATCATATGTGTCTTTATGCTCTTTTATTTTAGGTTTTTAGGTAGCCTTATATATGTTTTGTGTTTAATTCTGGTTGATAGTGTTCTTATGTGTACAAATGCACAGTCTGAACAACAAACACAAACCAGCTGCTGTGTCTTTGAACCAGAGCTAGCTGAAAACGTGTGACGTAGCACTCTGTTAGCAGGTAGATGCTTTGGGGCATTCTGCATCAGATGCTAACTCTGAGAAAAACGAATGCCTATCCTTCAACATTATTAATTTAACCAATAGTAACACCCAAAAGCCCAACATAAATACGTGGAAAGAAGTTGTTTGTTTTCTAGAGCTAGAGTAGAGTCATTAAAAACTATTTTTGTGGTAGGTAGAGCAGTTCCATAATATTTTCAGCACTTTGGTTTTATGTTTTTTATCTCAGTTGTCCGGAGTCAGTCTGGTACCAGGATCAGAGATAGGTTTATGACAGAAGAGTTTCTGTGGATCTTCCCTGGTTTGAATGTCAGATTAGAAATATCTCTTGGCAAGGTCCAACGGTGGCTTTAGTCTGCCCCTGTAAGTATGAATGTGAAGAATTCTGTATGGTAGGATGATGTCTCGTCCTGCTGCTCTGCTCCGGCATGAGGTAGGTCATAGGATCTTAGCCCTTAGAGAACTGTGCTGGTGCGAATGTCGCTGATCTCAATTGTGAAAGCTGTCTCTGTACTAAGATGTGAATGGAAAGCAGTGGCAGGCTTCTGCCGTTGGATTTATCCTAAATATTTTGTTTTCTACCAATTTCAAAACACTATTAAGCTGTAGGATCAAAATCCATTGCATGATACAAAACAGCTAAATAAATTTCTTTGAAGTTGTATTTTATTAAGCCTGTGGCCAGCAACTACGGATGCTTGAAGCTGGCTTAAGATCCAAATATCATAGAAGAACCTACTCTAGATGATAAATCTGCAATAGTTTGTTACAGGTGCATGTGAAGGTGAATCTCCTTGGGAATTTTTTCTCCAAGTTTTGGCTACTGAGTCTGTGACACAAAGGTGTAAAACAGAGGCCTCCCACTTCTCTTGGGTAGAACCTATTTAAAAGCTTTATGAAAAGGAAGACCTGCTATTTGGCATCCATCTTATGTATAGGGCACAGAAATCAGAATTTAGGAGTAGAATTCCAAAACCGAATTACAGTAAGGGAGTCTTATGCTTGCTGAAGATGCAGACCTGCATTTATTTCTAAAAAAGTAAATGAAGTGCAGCAGCAAATTTTCATGCTTTTTGGGTTTGGTTTCTTTTTTTTTTTTTTCCTCCCACACACATTTGACATTGTTTTAGTAATTCTGTTTATACCTGTATATAATATATATATATATAAAAAAAAAAATATATATATATAAAATATAATATATATAATATATAATCCTCATCAGAGATGACGCTACAGAAGTCTGTATTTTCTTCTGGCAATATAAGTAACCTCTGAACCCCAGCAGATGGAATTTCCCGTCCTGTATATTCACTGAGTCTTAGTTATGAGAACTGGAAAAGTTACAAACCGCTACCACTGACTGAATCCTCTGTATTTTACAGCAACTCTATGTACTTGTTCTTCTAGAAAATTTTTGTGGGGTTTGTTTCTACTAGGCGTAGCTGGAATCAGGAGCCAGTGTGCTTCACCGAAGAAAGATTGTGCGAGGTTTACATTTAGCAATCTCCCCCGGATGGGTTGAATTGAGTCCTGTCTAGTCATATGTGGTCAGCATGAGGGACATAAGGTGAGGACAGCATCTGTGGCAGGAGCGCTGAGAGTACCTGCTCAGAAAGAAATGGGGAACTGAATGCTTTAGAAATACTTGGGCATCTGTATGTGAGAACGGTTACTGAATTAGTTTTAGTTGATATCAGAAGGAAAAACTTTGTGTTTAGATGCAAAGCATTACTGAAGTGAGAAAATGTAGATATGAGACAATCCATAAAATATGCAAACCTGCTTATCACGAGGTACTTGAAATACGGTATATTTTAAGACTTCTTATTCACCTTCCTGAAATATCCTTCATTAAGCACATTGTAGTTCACATACCCGCATGTGTAGGTCATACTTGTTTTATGAATCCTCCTGAGGACGTGCTTTCCAGGTAGGCTGATGCCGTTCTCCTCACAGCAGATTTTTAGGCACCCCAGTTCAAAAGCTTCTCTACAGCCCTCAGCTCTGCGTGTGTCCCACAAGGGAAAGAATTGGTGGCTGTCTTGGTAGCTCATCTTTCCTGCTTCTTTGGGTCTCAGTTGCTCTGCTCTTCCCATGAATTACTGGCCAAATGCTTCTGATCTGTAGCGATGGGGCTCTCGCCTGGGCTGCCTGGCTCTTTGGAGCAATGAAGAAAAACTCTTCTTGGTGGAGAAAGATAGAGAAATGCAAGCGCATCATTTGAAATAAATGCATGTAGGAGAACAGAGTGCTTGACTGCTCCAAAGTGTTTAATTTGGTAGCTGTGGGAGGGCAGGGTTGGTGGAGCTTTACTTAAAAACAAATGGCGTAGGGCAGCACTTTGATCCATTCTTTCCCCTCTGGTGCTTTGCAGAATCACTGACCCCTCTTGTTATTTTTTTCCCGACACAGTTATAAAGGCAAAACACTTCCACAGATAAGATCTTAGAGACAGATTTGTAGTAAGTGGGATGGGGAGTTCCATACGACGTCTGCTTTTTCAGTTTGTAGCCCCAGCTAACGGCATGACCTTGGCTGCAGTGACTGCCATCCCCCAGCTCTTCAAATGAGCTTGCTTTTTTCGTTTGGGAGGGAGGGTGGCTCACACAGATACAAAACTGGTTGCTTTTCTTGTGCTTTTCTATAAATGCGCAGATTAAGGGTAAAAGCACAACTGAAATTCCACTTAGAAGCAGCTTATTCATCGTAGGTTTTTCCAGCTACATTTTAATTTAGTCTCTCAAACACATAACCTCTTTCTTAGTGAAGAAACTTTCTGTCAGACTTTTCTTTTTCTTCATTTTATCTTTTTTTTCATTCACACATAAATGCATTAGAGGTGTTCATTCAATTTATTTTATTTTTCTCCTTTATGGAATCATGGGTAGTTTCATTGCAACTCATCTCTTTCTGTTTGTTTCGTATAGGGTTGGTAGTGCAGGATCATTCAGACCCCCTGTTCAGTTCATATGCCTATAAGTCCCACTACCTACTGAATGAATCAAATCGTGCTGAGTTGATGAAATTACCTATGATTCCTCCTCCTTCGTCAGCTTCCAAAAAGAAATGTGAGAAAGGTAACCAAAATAGTTTCTTTCTCTTTAATTTACTTTGGCTTTTTCTGTTATTTCTCTCTCTTTAAATCAAACAAGAAATGTCTGCTTGTCCAGCACCACTTACTGCTTTTCAGTAACCTTCACTCATTGATTATTGTGAGCGTGTGTTCATGTTGTTGGCAATTTTTTTATTACAAAAGGGCTTAAAATAATTACTGTCGCTAAATTCTCCTTGAAAGAGGTTAAATCACTTTGTACCTGGCCTAGGCTGTTCCAGCTGCGGGGAAGCTATTTACGCAGTAATGTGAAGAGGTGGCAAATAGAGCTTGATACTGTCGCAGTTCAGTACTTACGAGGATGATGTAAAATTGGTTTTATATATGGAAGAAGAGGGGGGGGTGTTCTGTTTCAGATCTTCTAGGTAGCTTACGCAGAGCCTGGGAGGGGAGAGGATTTTTCAGGTTGAACGCGGGTGGGTCCTGTTGCCATCCAGAGGATGTCCGAAGCGGGAAGGCAGCGAGGTTTTGCCTGCGTATGTGTCCATTAGCCCTTGGGCCTCGTGTTCCACCTCCGCCAGCTTGGGACAGCCGGCGCTCCTTCCCCTCCTGGCTTTCTGAAGCAGCGCCGCGCGTAGGAGCGGCAGGAGAGGCTTTCTGCCCCGCGCGGAAAACCCTGCAGCTCCGGGAGAGAGCGAGCGTTTTCTTCTGGTGTGGGTGGTGCTGTAGCATCTCCGAATACCTCATGGGGAGATAACTGTTGTCTGTATAAAATACTCAGATGTAATATTTTATTCCCCACAGAAATTTGATTTCCCGAGAGTGTTCAGAAACGGTGCCCAATTAACCATTCTCAAGTTAGGTTATTTTGAACGTTGCTAGATTGATGGCTTTCAGTAGTTCCTGTAATTCCTGAAAACAAAAATTATTTTGAGCCCTCTGCTTAGCTTGAGCAATATCTTACTAATGCATCCTGAGAGCAAAGTGTTGGTTTTTTTTCTTGCTTAGCACTGAAAGTTTTGCATTTGATTTTGTTTGATTTTTGCATCTCTTGGCATTTTACCATGTCGGATAACGTTTCAGTAATTTACACTGGGTCTGTATTTCCTCTGAAATAACGTTTTTGCAAAAAACTCTCTTAAAAGTTAAAATTTTCTTACGGGTTTGGGCAGCTCTGGAAAATCCATACGGTTGGATTTTGCCGTTTCTAGCAGAGGAAATACAGTATTGGTCATGCAACTGATTTGTTTAAGGAATGCTTATTGTGACATGCAACAATCAATTAATGCAGTGACGTTTTTGAAAGTCTATAGGTGGACAAGATTTTCTGATAAATGTTTGAAAGTTCACACTTTTTTTGATATTGTGCTGGAAAACTGCTTTAAATACTCTCAAGTCTCTCCCAGATTTTCCATCTGGGACACAAAAACTTGTTAATTTTTTAAAAGTTTATCTGTCTATAAAAACGTGTATCTATATTTTATATATGTGCATATATAAAATATTACAATACGTGTAATGTATCGAGTCTTATTGTATGAGCTGCTCTGTCTGCTGAGGGTGGCTTAGAGATGTGCTGTGGCTCTCCACGTTTAATACATCTGCCAAAATATAAGCCAGCCAAAACAACTTTTGTCCAAATAAGTGTAAACTTCAGCAATTCACGTTAACCACCGCGCTAAGATTTCCTTTGTGCGCAAAAGGAACTTTTGGGATGGGGACAACTTGCGTGGTGTCTCATTCTGCATTATGTACTGTGCTCATACTGGTAAACTTCTTTTTGTGGAATAAACAGACTTGCTACCATTCTTTTATAATGTCCTTGGTACAGAAAAGCATTGATCAACCTATAGGCTGCGGGGTGTTTTAATGCACACTAACTGATTGCTGAGGGATTCAGTCATAACAATGTTGATTGAAAAAACGTTTCTTAAAAATGTGGTTATTTGTCGTTGTTTTGGCCATCACCAAAGGAAGCAACCAAAGTTGTGGCCATCACCAAAGGAACCAACCAAAGTTGTGGCCATCACCAAAGGAACCAACCAAAGTTGTGGCCATCACCAAAGGAATAAAGGCTAACGGCACTGCTTTCAGATGCAGTGCTTCATTCGGGAATGTTGCTTCTCCCGCCAACTTACCTCGTGTTTAAAAAATACTCAGCCGCTTTTGTGTGTATCTTTGCAGTTAAGCATCACAACTTGCACGTTAGACGATTGCACTGCACGGTCTTTTTTAACCAACATTGTTAAGTTTGACTTGATCCCTTTCTTTTGCCGTTTCTTCTGTGAGGCAAACGAGAACGTAGAATGGATGATTGAAAATGAATGTCAATTGCTGTGCACAGGGGGAAGCAAATCCTTACTTCTATAAACCAAGCAGGGTTTCTTTGTTTAAAGGTGGAAAACTGTTATGCTGTGAATCCTGCCCAGCTTCCTTTCACCCCGAGTGTCTCAACATAGAAATGCCTGAAGGATGCTGGAATTGCAATGACTGTAAAGCTGGCAAGAAGCTACGTTACAAGCAGATTGTTTGGGTCAAGCTTGGAAATTACAGGCAAGTTCGCTATTTCGGGGTTTTAATGCTTTGGGTGTTTTTAATGTACTATAGAATTACAGGAAGATAACTCAAAGCAGCTCAGTCTTTGTAAACAAGAACTAGAAATACAATAATTCATCTGCTTTGTGTCAGACATCGATGTCACCCTTGAGATTAAATTCTCCTGCTTTTTTCAGGCAATGATGGATACCTGATTGCACTTACATTTGCTCTGTAGAGTGTAATAGCGATACGGAAAACCAGGGGCTGTCTTATAGAACCAAGGTGTCCCAGCTTGTGTTTGCTGTTAGTCACCTGCAGGAGTACAAGCATTTGTAGGGGATCTTAGAAGTCCACTCTTGTGCCGTGTTTGTTCTTACAAGGCTTTTCTGAAATCTGGCATAAGAACTTTTCTTGTCTTTTGCTTGGTGCTTCCCAAGTACTGCTAAAGGGAGCCTTGAATGCATAAGGAAGGAGTTCGTTTCTTTAAGAAAGGAAAACTGGCTTTTATTTCCCGATCCAGTTAGGCAAACTCAGAAGCTAAGGCTTCAAGGAACTTATATTCTCTTTTTTTCCTTTTTTTTTTTTTTTTTTTTCTCCTACTTTTTAGGTGGTGGCCAGCAGAGATCTGCAATCCCAGGTCTGTGCCTCTCAACATACAGGGCCTCAAACATGATATCGGGGACTTCCCAGTATTTTTCTTTGGTTCACATGACTACTATTGGGTACACCAGGGCAGAGTTTTCCCTTATGTTGAAGGAGATAAAAGCTTTGCTGAGGGGCAAACTAGTATTAACAAGACCTTCAAGAAAGGTAAAATCAAACAAAGTTTATAGTGGTTTATGACAAAAATTCCACGTGTTTGTGTCTCCATCACCACTTAACCTGCATGGGAATATTATGTGACTAGTGTTCTGTGTTCACGTAAAATTGCAAACATTATGTAGATCCCTTGACTGCAGATAAAAATATATTTCTTTGAGTGCCTACTCGTTGTATATTGTTGTGGGCAAGTTCGATTCTTCCGCAAACTGGGAAACGTTAAGATGGAGCTTGGGCTCTGCTGCATGGGATCGTTGTTCAGTATCTCTGTACCTACTGAAAAGTACCTGATTATAGATTCATGATATACTGCAATAACTCATTTTTAGCTTGTGTTTTTGTTTATAGAGTTCTATTTCTAGCTTGTAAAAAAAAAAAAAAAAAATTAAATACATACATGTATATATTTGATTAACAGCAGCTGGTGCTAATTGCTTTCTCTTTTGAACTCCCTTGCACAGCACTTGAAGAAGCGGCAAAGCGCTTCCAGGAGCTGAAAGCACAAAGAGAAAGCAAAGAGGCGTTAGAAATTGAAAGGAATTCAAGGAAACCTCCACCTTATAAACACATTAAAGTGAGTTGGCTTCTTTTTTTTCCTGTTTTTACGCTGTGCATTGGTAAGCTATGTATTTAAACCAATATTTGCAACAATTCCAGCTTAAGGACATTCAGATAAATCACTTTGCTGTTCTTTTCAAGAGTCTTTTATTCTGTCTTCTAGTACCATAAAACGTTCTTTTAGCAGAGTATTTGTGCAAGAGAGTTAACGGCTGAAGAACAGTTTTACCTAAGGTAGAATTTTGCTGGTTGCAAGCTCATGTCGTGTGTCTTAGATACATGCTGGCTATTACAACTTACTCAACATCGTTAACCCTGAACTCAGTATTAGTAGGAATACCGACTGCTCACCCTAGTGCGGACTACGGAGTCTAACTCTTGCCAGCAATTTTGGACATATAGGGCTTGGTGTTGTTTCTTTAACGTTTTTCGTTTTACCTGGAAGAAATAACACCAGTGATGTACTTCATAAACTTAGTGTGCTTTGAGTTACCGAACCAGTCGTTTTACTGGGAAGAGGCTCCTGCTGTACTGCCTGGAGTCAGGAGTTTTAATGTTCTTCACGTTAATTGCTTAGCACTGCCTTCTCTGAGCAGTGTACGTCCCCAGTTCAGTTGGCAGCTGAGTGGCAGCAGATGCCATCTGCAAAAGTGCATCCATGTGTCCGCTCTGAATTGCGGGAAGTATACTTGTTGTGACACACCATCCTTCCAAAGGGTCTGGAAGAAAAATAACAGTGTAATCATTATTTTCTTGCCTTCTTGTCTCAGTTGATGACTGGCCTCCAATAAAGCTGTTGAGTTTGTGTTCTTTGTGTACTGTCATCTTCACTTATTCTTTTTTTCCCTTTGTTCCACAGTCCAACAAGGTAATAGGGAAGGTTCAGATTCAGGTAGCCGATCTGTCAGAAATCCCTCGCTGTAACTGCAAGCCATCGGACGAGAACCCCTGTGGGCTGGAGTCAGAGTGTCTGAACAGGATGCTGCAGTACGAGTGCCATCCCCAGGTGTGCCCAGCGGGAGAGCGATGTCAGAACCAGTGTTTCACCAAAAGACTCTACCCTGATGCTGAAATAATAAAAACCGATCGACGTGGATGGGGTCTCAGGACAAAACGGAGCATTAAAAAGGTAGAATTGCAAAGGACAAAGGTTGTGATAGCCATCAGTGTGGTTTTGTGTGAAAACACTGCAACTCTGTGCACCTTAAGCGAATGCATACAAAAATTTCAGCACTCGCAAGTGCGTGCTTTGTGTTAAAGACACGAAACTTCTGTAGGCAAAGCAGTAATGGTGAGATCTGCTTATCTGTTTTGACAGAAGCGTCTTAACCTCGATACCTACAGAAGAAAAGCTAGTTCAGGTGACTGTGCGTTTGTGAATTCTGTTGGTGGAGGGACAAAGACCCATGCGTGTGTGTTCTCGTTGCCTACCGGGCAAAAAGGGAGAGAGCGGTCTGGGAAAAAGTAGTCTGAATGATGGTTTTTTTCCCTAAATGAGGTCATTGAAGATGATAAAATCTTAGAGGGCTGGCAAAATAAGTTGCCTGGTTTTTCTCCTTTTTTTTTTTTTCCCCCCTTTTCTTCCCCTTGTCCTTATCATAAGCCACCAAATGACAATCACAAAATCTGAGAGAAGCTCAAAGGGTGGGTGGAGTCGGCTGGAAGTGTGAGCCCCTTTTCAGGGGGTTATTCTTAAGTCTTTCCTTTTGCCTCTTCTTTTTGTGCTATTGCACAGCAGCACGCTGACGGCATTTCCCATTAGTGGGTTGCTTGGAGCGGGGGAGTTTGCGGTATTTACTCTTACAGACGTCTGGTAACGAGTCAGCTTCCTCGCCCTCCTGGCGTTCAGCTCTTCAGCCTGAATTCGTTTCAGAAGAACTCGCAGGGGATTCGTGAAACACTGGAGGTGATCAGGCTGCATTGGACAACAAACTTCAAAGGTTCTTAGAAGTTCAAGAAGGCAGAGAAGAACGATGAAGATACAGAGATTTTTGTTGATGGAAATGACACTGCTATTATAACAAAAAGCAGCAAGGACTGACTAGCCTCGGGAAATGTTACGGACTTTGGCTTAAATACTAGAATGGATGGCGTCTTTGAGAGCATTAGTGGGTGCAGTCAGCGAGGTGGGGGAATGGGAATATTCTTCCCTGACTGTCAGAAAGCCATTCCACGTGGATCACTTTGGTTTTCCTTTACGCTGTGTTGCTGCACATTGCATTACTGGGGATGCCAGTCTGGGATTCTGGTGGGATACGCAACAGTTGATGCGGAAAAACAAAATCTTACACTCGCATAGCTAAGCGCGCGAATCCTCGTCTAGCTGGATTGCAATCTTGCTGTACTTCGAGGCAAGCAGGAGGATGATTGGCCTGGATTTCACCTCTGCTTTAACTTGCCCGGCAAAGGAATGGATCTGATGGACGGATGTGTGTTTTGCTCTTACTCATGCAGGCTTCGTTGTTTCTGAACAAGGAGATGGCTGAGCATACCTGAAGAACAGAAGATGCAGTTATGCCCACGGAGGGAACTGGACACTTTAAGACTTCAGGACAAGTTGTTGTTGTCGTGTAACCCACGTCCTCGAGACTCGGCTCTAGAGAACTCTTTTGCTCTTGGTTGTCTTCGTATTTTCTTCAGTTTGAATTTGCACTCGTCTCAACAGCAGCAATATCCCGGAGCTTCTCATCACGAGGACACAGGCCCTAGTTTTGGTGGACTTGAACTTGATGCAAGGATGACGCTGTTCTGCTCTGTAGAGGGAAAGTGGCTGCTCTCCGGACTGGAAATCCTGCTGTGATGTTTTGGATTGGATAATCACTGTGGGATATGACATGTTTAGCTCCCAGTGTGATCAGAAAGTACAGAAAAAGCAGGGAGATCCTGAATTGATTCTTTTACCGTTAAGCAATGTGGTATTTAACCCTGTGCACAGGTGTAGGATACTCCCCTGAAGAGGTCCTGCGATGTCCAGATGAAAGCTTTGGGCTTATGTATAGTAATTTCAACTGTGAATTCTTTGCTTTTGTCCATTTTTACTAGACGTCTACCTCCTTGGCTTTTTAAAAAGTAGTTTACAGTCTCTAGAAACTGAGATAGAGAAATATTATGTAGTGGTTTGTGACAGGCATGCATGTAAGTAGGGTGATACTGGAGGTCTTTTAACAGCCTGTTTCAGTGAGGACGCCGTTCGCCGCACCCTCGGTTTTAGGTGGAAACTTCTGACTGCATTTGGGACTTTTTTCAACCTACACACGCTCGACTGATTTGACAACAAGCAGCCAGAGGAACAGCGGGGGGAAAAGCTGTGTTTAAAAACCTTTCGATACACTACGATTACTGCTGTCCCAAGGACCTGGTGAATTTTTATAGCAGGTTTTGGGGTTTTTTTTTATGGTAGAGTTCCTGTGAATTTAATATGCAAACTTTATTAATGCATTTGTGTCCTGTAAGAGCTTTACTGAAAACGGTTGGTGGTTCTGTTGAACTGGCCGGGTGTTCCCAAACGCACAGGCGGAACTGAAAGCAGCTTGGCGATGAGGGGACTTTGGTTTTTTTTCCCCTTTGATTTGGGCTAAAATTTTCAGAAGCATCTAAGTGATTTTTATCGAGTGAATGTGTGTTAGATAAGACTCAGACTATTCCAAACTGTAAATCAGTCTTAACGAATGCCGGGCTTCTGAGCCACTTCGGTGACTTAGCTCTCAGAAACATGAACCGAATTGCCTGATTTCCACCCTTATCCCTTTCATTTACCACTTTCTTCATCCGTGTTGGGTTGTGACGGCTGCGGGCGAGGGCACGTGGGGACAGGCGTTGCTGCCCGGAGCCCCGGCACGTCCTTCGGGGCCGCTCGGGAGCCCAGGCGTCTGCCCCGAGCACGGCTGACCGCGTAGCGCTTGCTAACACGTTACTGCTGTGCGTTACGAGAGTTTGTCTTGAAATATCAGGTGCTCCTCGGACGCTTGAATTTGAGCATTTCAAATAGCTGTTTTTAACAGTGTTGTAAACCATCAGCACCTGGCTGTCTTGATAAAGCGATGCTGAGTGCTGACTATTGACTCCCTTGTATCAAGGTATCAGTCACGGCCCAGCTCTTCTGAATTCCCGTACGTAAAAGTTGGGAACATGCTGTCGGCGTGCAGGGCTACTTTTAAACGTGTTTTTTAGCAATTAATTTTTTTTTTTTATTTACAATTTTTGTATCATCTGTGTTTCGTTAAAACTTTGTTACTGCAAATGTTCTGAGTTTATTAACTATTAAAAGTCCTAATAAAAGTGAAGTATGTAGTGAAAATACTTGCCATTGTTCACGTTTCCTTAGGAGTCTGTGAATACTGTCTCATTGTCCTTTTTTCAAAGGAAGCGTGAAACTTTACGGGATTCCAGAGAACTGATGAGTATGGCTTGTGCAGCGAATACAGAAACAGCGCTCGGCTCTGCTGCCTTGTTATTTTGAGTGGGCTTATTGCTTAGACACCAAATACCTGGTGCACATATTCACGTCTTGCCTGCTAGATGGTTGTAGTTTAATGGTTTTTGCGATGATTAGAGTATATTTTTATAGGAAATGCTTTTTTCTGTGCTGCTTCCCTTTCTCATCATCATAAGTAGTAAGCACGGATTTCTTATATTTGTTTTCCTTTTCAGGGTGAATTTGTGAATGAATATGTTGGCGAGCTAATTGACGAAGAGGAGTGCAGATTGCGGATCAAACGTGCACATGAAAACAGTGTAACCAATTTTTATATGTTAACTGTCACGAAGGTAAATATTATGTCTTGTTCAACATAAACTGTTTATGGCTGAAAGCAGGGGCAAAACGCTGGCAGAAGCATCATTCCGTGTTTGATGGTACCCTCCTACTGACACTCAGGTGTGGGTAGGAGGATAACATCTGTGTTTCTCTTTAATGAACGGGTGAAGAGGTGAAACAGCCTCTATCTTAGGTTGTGCACTCTGTGCCTGTTCACTTCTGTAAGCACAAATATTCAGACGCTTTTTCATAAAACTAACTCTGCAGGGAAAACTTACCGCTTTTAACTAATTCAAAATAAGCATATTTTTTGCTGCCTTAGCCACTAGTAGTCACTTGTCAGCAGGAAACCTTTTTTTTGTTTGTAAGTACTAAATACGTCTTTGTCTTTTTATCTGAAGGACCGGATAATAGATGCTGGCCCAAAGGGGAATTATTCTCGGTTTATGAACCATAGTTGTAATCCAAACTGTGAAACCCAGAAATGGACAGTGAATGGTGACATTAGAGTTGGACTGTTTGCTCTTTGCGATATTCCTGCAGGTAAAAAGATGGCACTATTTTGCACGTATACTTTTGTCTTGAAATGGCTACGTTCTTAACTTGGCCATGTGTTTTTTTTTTCTCTGAAGTTATTTAATACCAGTGATGTTTGTAGGAACTTTGTCATTCATTGGACTGGAGACAAATATTTGAGTTCCAGTTTTAGCAAGGATCTTGTAGTTAGAAGCAGTTTGAAGCTGAAAGCTACTGTTAAAGCTAACGACAGGGTTTGCTGCTAAGTACGGTGTTAACTCTGTCACGTGAACGCTTACCACAGCATTGACGCTCTCACCAATATTTGCCTGGTGTGGTATTATCTTTCCATGTTAAGTTGTTTTACCTGATCTGTCATTTTAACTGGGTCTGTATGATAGCGTAGCTTAGATAGTGCTTAGGCTCACGTCTGATCTAGGCAGGATTTGCCGCTTTCAAAGTTTACGAAATCAATGCGCTATTTCAAGCTTGCCCTTTTTAAAACACACTGCTGCTAGATCTCGCAGACCACGAAGAGAAAAATGCTAATGACGTGTCGTTGTCACAAGCCTGTCTGTCCTCGGTGTCTGTGTGGGTGAATTGTTTTTCTTTACATTTTAGGAATGGAGTTAACATTTAATTATAATTTGGATTGTCTGGGCAATGGTAGGACCGAATGTCATTGTGGAGCAGAAAACTGCAGTGGTTTCCTAGGAGTGCGTCCAAAGGTACGTGGATGAAAATTGGAGCTTCTTTTCCCAAATCCAGAGATCTAGTGAGAGTAGGGCAAAGAGAGGTGGTCGTTTTATTTAACTTTTTGCTATGTAATACTTTCCACCCTTGAAGGTCTCTGAAGATTTGACAGTTATGCACTGTAGTGCTATTGTGTCTAGGGTGAAGTTAATTTACCAAATTGTGTTAATTCAGATACACGTGGATGGGCGTTTCTGGCTTTTATAGCTTAAAAACTTTTTTGAGTGGATTTAATTTAAGCATCGTCCATGCAAATAATAACAACCCAAAGTTGATTAAATTAATTTTAATGCAAGGGGTTTATAAAGTGACTGTATGCTGTGATCTTTGTAATTGCTAGACAGCGTTTGCAACAGCAAATGAAGAGAAGGTGAAGAATGCAAAATTAAAGCAGAAGAAACGGAAAATAAAAACAGAACAGAAGCAGATGCATGAAGACAACTGTTTCCAGTGCGGAGATGGGGGAGAGCTAGTCATGTGTGATAAAAAGGACTGTCCCAAAGCATACCACCTCCTATGCCTTAACCTGACTCAACCACCTTTTGGTAAGAGCAATCGTATGGCTTCCTAGTCATCTTTTCCTTCCTCCAGCAAGACAATGTTTGAGCTGAAACGCAGTATTCATTTCCATTAAAGGCAGCATATTTGCTTTTGCAATACCACTCACTTTTAGAAACGCATCAGGTGGCAGTGTTCCTAAATGAGAACCGATGGACAGAGAGGTATTGTAATACTTTTTAATGTTCTTCTTGTTGCATCTTTTTCTTGGATCAAATTTCCTCCTCTTATTTTGACTGAACTATAAGCATCATCTTGATGTCCCAGGGTCACCAAGCGCAAATCAAATGACAGTTCAAACCACTGACATAGCATGCATGATGTGTAGGGCTCGATTAATCAGTAAATGTGTTTAAATTACCTGCTGTATCCTGATGGCACATATCTTCCGTTTGACTTTTTCCATGGTAAGGCATAGCTTTTTGTAGCCAGGGCTCAAATTATTCAGCAATACAACATCTTAATCCAATTGCAGGATTTTGTGAAAGTCCTTATCTCTTTAAGCTTCCCGATTCCAAAGACTCTCATAGAATCATATGATTGGTGAAAATAATTGGAAGTCCAGATTAGTCTACGATTAAATTAACCAAAAGACTGCCGTGAGTGACGTTGAATCTGTCACGTGCCTTTTCAGCATATTAGAAACATGGAAGCTATCCTCCAAATAGCTTCTTTGCTGGAGAAAGAGATGGTAGCATCTCAGCACCAAGAGCAACGTGAGTTAGGGTTTTTTGTTTGGCTTTGCTTTTCTTTGAAGTCTCTGTTTCTCAACAGTAACCCAGCCAAAAGGGACTTGAGCGAGGCTTGGACACAGCAGCAAGAAGCTTTTGCTTTTCCTTTTTCACTGTGTTCAGTATACCTTTGCAGTCTGAGAGTTCGGCACATGGTCATACAAATACATGTCTGAATGGTTGGGGGCATCTGGGGGGTTTTATGCTGAAATGTATTTTTACACAACTTGTTCTTCTCTGAGCCATTTCTCACTTGTTTCTCAAAATTAACGCATTTAAAGTACACTGCAGTTGAACTAAAACTTAATTTGGAGATACCTGTCTGAGCGAGTACTGTGTCCGGACCAATAAGAGATGCTCACAAATCAGAAAAATGTACAAAACAAACTATCTGGCAAGGATATTTGGTGTCTCGATGCCAGAGGAGGTTGAGCTAACTATTTTAAGCTCTGTTTATGCATGCAGCAATGTTTTGAGCCAAGTGCAGGCCCTGGCCCAGGCTGCCCAGGGCAGGGGTTGAGTCCCCATCCCTGGTGGGATTTAAAAGAAGGGCAGACGTGGTGCTTAGGGACATGGGTTAGTGGTGGCCTTGGCACTGCTGGGTTAACGGTTGGACTCGATGATCTTAAAGGTCTTTTCCAACCTTAACGATTCCATGATTCTAAGTGAGGCCTAAAAAAAGCAAAATGACTAAGAACTGTTCGGATTCTTGTAAATGAGAAGCAGAAGTAGCAGCTACAGTAAGAGCTGACTTTTCTGAACTTTCTTTGCATTCATCTGAGCAATTACAACACGGAGTAAGGGTTAAAGGGCAGTGCTGTCCCTGAAACGCACTAATTTCAGCTTTCTGTCTCTCTCTCCTCCCTTTCCCTCCCATCCTCAGGAAAGTGGGAATGTCCGTGGCATCAGTGCGACGTCTGTAGCAATCCTGCAGTTTCATTCTGTGAGTTTTGCCCTCATTCGTTCTGTAAAGATCACGAGAAGGGAGCCCTGGTGGCATCAGCGTTGGATGGCCGTCTCTGCTGCTCCGCACATGACCCCAAATCTCCCGTGGCACCCGAGTACTGGAGCAAGATAAAGTGCAAATTGGAAGCACAGAATCCTGTAGAAGAAGCAAAGGAGTGAATTTGGTTAAACGCAAACAAGGGAGGGGAGAAGAGGCGCAAACAGGCGATGAACTTGGAGAGACTGCTATGACACATTCAGTCTTTGTCATTGGAGCCGTCGTGTGTGAACTGGGAACGGGACCATTTACTCTTAGCGAGCAGAAGCAGGCAGTGGTGTTTGTTTTTTATTGTTCGGTCTTTCTTTTACCCTTGAATGTGCTACAGCAGCTCTTACTGTTGGAAACCAGAAACGTCTTGGCCTTCAAAGAAAAACGTAGACCTTTTGGCAGTGAAAAGAATATTCTGTTTAAAATATGTTCTTTGAGTGTAGAAAGCAAAGCATAGCAACATATTTATTTATTTAATTTTTAAAGGGTGTTGAAGATCTGGTTTTGATCAGTCAGCGTGTCTTTAAAAACACAACAGCAAAGCCAACGTAACTTTTATGTCTAGTTTATGAAAAGAATAAAGCCTCCCCACTCTGTGTAACATTGAGATGCCATAAAGACAGATGTGGGTTTCAGACCAGGTGACCCTGAAATGCCTCCATTCCAGTACTTATTTTTAAAGGCATTTTGAGAAGGTAGGTTATATATCATGTTAACTTATGAATATTGTTGTAAAGCTTTTCCTATGAGAAATCGGGTGTATGACTTCTTGGAAGTGCTTGTAATACGAGATCTAGCACTGTTGAAGGAGGGAAGAAATCATGGTTCCTTGCTTGAGAGCTGTAATCGGTGTTTGCAGACAGGTGGAAATTCAGAAAGAGCTTAATTAATTGCACAATGGTCATTTCTTTATCCCGCCTAATTTGGAAAACCTTCCTAGTTAGGAGAGCCTCCCGGCCTCGGTCACGTCCTGCAGCACACTCAGAACTGAAGTCTTAATCCTGCCAGTGGGAGCTCTGCCGTTGACTTCTTTAGGTGGAGGATTGGTCCGTGCCTGTGTATTCGTCATTTGCCAAGCCTGCACTTGTTTTGTGGCAATTATATCAGCGTGATTCTTTATTGCCACCTTCTCAGCCTCCCATTAGCTTCAAAGGAAATCTGGGCTTAAGGCAATTCCTTAAGGAATCCAACCCATGTGCATGTTTGTTTTGATTGAACGTTCAGATTTTTTTTGCTGAGAGAGAGAGAGATCTCCTGACTTTAACCTTCATTGTTAACGGAGCTAAGAAAAATCTCAGCACTTCTTCAATGAACAGGGTATTTTCTGTCTGGGTAACGGGCCGCATTCACAGCACCCAACTTTAGCCTCATGAGCCAGTTCTCTCCTGGGTTTCCTCTGTTAAGCAGTGGAGAGACAGGTTCCTTCGGCGAGGCCTTTGAAGTGGCTTAGGTAGGCTCGTGCTGCAGATTTTCTTTTGAAAACCTATCCTCCTCCGTTTCTTCTGCAAGGAGCCTGGGGGAACTCGCTTCCCCAGGCTGAAGTTAGTCTTCGGTGAATCTTCTCCCCTAGCCCCCAGTCTTACAAAGCACTGTGCATCTCCCCCTGCCCCGGTATAGTGTACTTTTGACTAGCATACTGATATTAGCTAACTTTGTGCTAGCTTTTTGCTAATGGGTATTGAAAACAGTCCTAAAGGAAAAGAATTAATATCAAGTGTTGCTGGTATCTGGCTAAATTAAGCTTTTCAGTTAAGAACCTTGTCTCTGGAAAACTGCTTCCATCACCCAAAGGAACATGGTGACTTCTCAGTTCAAGAAAGTAGTAGGCTGAGAAAGTACATGTGGGATTTTAGAACATGTCTTGCCGCTGGCTGCTGTCCTTCTCGTCCTCAAATTTATGGGGGGGGGGGGGGGGGATTTTTTTGTGTGCAATTGTAAAATTACAAAATACACTACAATCTCTTTAAGCAGCTGCTGCGCCATTTAACTGATCTGGCAGTTCATCTTCTGAATGGTCTGCAGATGCCTTTCCTACAGACTTGTGGGGGTCTTGGGCGGCGTAACCGTGCAGGTATCTTGGGGGTCAGTTTATGGTGCGGAGGGCTAGTGGGATCTATAAAGCACTTCATCTTGTGGTTCGTACTACAGTGAATGTCTGAAACACTACTCTTGCTTGAAAGCCGTGCTATATTTTGGTATTTTTTACAAAAAAAAAATTTACAAAAAGGATTTTATTTTTCTTAACATTTTGTGTGATAAATGTCTCTTTTTAAGCTCTTACTGGGGGTGTTTAACCTTATTTTCAGAAATTCCAAACATGGCTCTTGCTACAGTGTCTGTAAGGCCCGATGTGTTTACTTTTTATTATTTATTAGGCTTGGTAATGTTCAAATGATTTTCTCTTAGAGCATTCTGAATATTGCAAATATGCTATCGTGCGAGTGCACCTACGTGCTTTTTCCCTTCTGTGCCCGTGGTGACTTCCCGACCGGGGGGGCAACGGTGCGGTGGCACCCGGACCCCCTCGCGAGCGTGTGACACGAGCCACGGACCATCAGTCGCCACGTGAGACGTCCTGCTGTGACGTGCCGGTGCGCCGAGTATCGCAGAACGTGTGAAGGTTCACAGAAGGCTTAAAAACTTGTAAAATGCTGTGAATTGAGGCCTGCTGCTACTCCTGTGCCACGCCACTTGATGTCTTGGTTAACTTTGGTTTCGAACTTCTTACAGGTGCTCCTTTTTTCCACCAAAAATAGATTAATAATAGGGCTTGGACTTCAAAGGGAAAATAGGAGATTGGCTTATAAGCTTGTACATGCTTAGGAACAGAAAGTCTGAACTGGATTTCACGCTATTGGAGAGAAGGTGAATCTTTCAAAAAGCTTTAACGTTCTGAGAAAAGAAGATACCTAATTCAAAGTATCTTGGTAACCGTAGGGGGTTTGTTCTATACGCCAAACAGAAAATGTTAAAGTATGCCCGCGTTTTAACCACATTTTCGCAAACTGAATTGAACAATGATGCAATTCCTTTGTAAGGAGAAGATTTAACAGCTGTGTTTTGATAATTGGCCTCAGCAGAGGGAGAGTCCAGCTGCTGAATTAAATTTGTGCGGTCTCTAAAATGAGCTAAGTAATATTGGGTGGTTTGGTCGTTTCACGATGAGGCCTGGAAGAAATCCACAGAACTGCTGGTGATTTCGGTTGAGAACTTAAATCTGCTGTTGAAGACTGTCCGTTGTTCCTTAACTGGAAGGCACCATCAGGCTTTTTCCCTTACTTGCATTTTATATTTTTGAGCCAGCCCCACGCACCCGACTCCGGCTCCGTCGCCTGCGCGCTCCCCGGAGCACGCAGCGTCCGAGCTGCTCCGCAAAGTTAACGGGATTTGGTGGTTTACCGGAGCTTTTACTCGACCGCTCGCACCTTAGCGCGGCGCAGACCTTCTGCAGACCGTGGCCAAGTGGTGCGACGGCTGGTTACGGCCGTTTTCTAAATACTTGGTGCAAGCATTAGTTATTGTAGCTTTCCGATTATTAGCGTAGATTTGTCCTATCGATAGACTGTTGAAGGCATTTGCAGCTCAGGAAGGATAACGTTAAAGGCAATTTTGTGGGCAAATTACCTTCTCTGGTCACCACCATGGTCTTAGAGAATCAGTTAACATGGAGTAATAGGGCTGGAATGTTTAATTTTGGCCTTCTAAAAAACTTCTTGTATCTTAATTTCAGGATAGAATGGGAAAGACAATTACTAGACGTAATTAACAATGAGCATAAAGTCTGTATATATTGAAACTTTACAGAAATATGTGGGTGGGGAGGGGGAGGAGGGTGGGGGGGTGTCCAACGCTGGTACGAAGTAGTCACTTTAACATTGAAACCTCTGCCTCATTGAATTCAGGGTTTAATGTACTTGAAGCTCTGCGGTTCCTTATACAGCTTTTTTATTTATACATAACTTTTTTTGTATACTACATTGAAAATGTCTTTGACCTCCCCGAAGTTACTTTCCGCTCCCACTGTACAGTGAATCTCTGGCAAACGGGAGAGGTTTTCAAAGCGGCTGTCTCGGACGCGTGCGTGTTCCCGGAGCGCGTTGCGTGAGAGACGGCGACCTCGGAGGAACGCTGTCCCTTTGCTTTCCGTTTTCCATGAACTTTTCCCTACCATTTATCTTTGTGTAGCAAAAACATTTGCACTTACGATACACTCCTACACTTTGGATGTATTCACGATGTTGTTCTGAGGAAAAAAGAGAAAAAAAAAGGCAAAAAAAGAAAAAAAAAAAGCTGTTTCCTATTATATTCTATTCCTGAGCGGCAAGCTCAGGTCGTTATTACCCCTGTGAGGGGCTATCTCACTGCTCTGGAGAGAGGGGAGTCGTTTAGCTGAAACTCTGTGCTTTGCATAGAAGACTTCTGTAATTAATGTGAAATCAAAAAGGGAAAACGCGTGTGAATTTGCCAAAGCCATTCACTCGGTCACCGTTTCTCGCGCGGTACCCGCTGCCGGGGGGTTTGTGCGGAGCCAGCTGCCGTGCCGAGCTCTTCCCGCCGCCGGAGACAAGATGGCGGTGTGGCGGTCCTCTCCGGGCATCCTAGCGCAGCCGGGCGCCGGACCCTTTCCAAGCAGTTCTTGCTCGCTTTTGGGTTATAAACAGACTGGATTGGGGTAGGGGGGGGGAGTTTCCTATTCACTGGTCGAGCTGTATCTCATTTCTGGTGTCACTTTCCAAACGAAGCGATGGCGTTGCCGCAGAAAACGAGGTGATAACGTAGCGTTCCAGCTGGCCGGTCGGAAGGGGTTTCGTTCGGTAGGAAGGGTTTCATTCGGTCGGAAGGGTTTTTTTGTTCGGTAGGAAGGGTTTTTGTTCGGTTGGAAGGGTTTCGCCCGGCGTCGGGGCGTGCGCGTAGCTGGGGGTGCCATGAGGGACCGAACCCGCTTGTTTCCACGCGAGCGATGTTGCACAACACAGATACCTGCAGATTCCGTTTCCATTCCCACGTACTCTTTCTCTGTAAGGATGACCTTTGTAGAGTTGTTATTTCTGTAGACTTTATCTGTAACAAACTTTGTAGATTCTGTGAAATGTTATTTTAACGAAATCACTCGAGTCTTTAATAGCAAAGCATCAATATTCACTGAAGTCGATATCTTAAGAGTTTTTGGAAGTTGACTAGAAGCTCTTGACACTAACGAAGTAGTGTTAAATTCCCTGGCGATGTTCCACTGGGGCATTACTGTATTATGATTTGATGTTGCCGCATAGACTTTGAGATATACGATATTTTGGGGGTTTTGTTGTTCGGCCTATGTTCTCTTGCATAGTGTGAAACCTGTAAAGCTTGGTTAACCTGTATATAGATAGCTTACTGTCAACTAGTTATAGTGTATCTAGAATTGCCTGTAATATTTTAGCTTCTTACTGAATGTGTGTGATGGTAGGAACATATAATTTTTGTACATTATATTTACTGAGATGTTGCCTTTTTTATTTTACAAATACTTTGGAATTCAGATGTGTTTTTGCTTCCGTGAGGATTCATTTGGAAAGGTTTTTAATGACATTCCACTGATCTGAACTTTTGCTTGAGGTTGACTTCAATAAATCGTTCTGAATGTTCCAACGACGAAAGCCTTCTCCCTCCCTGCCTCCCGCCGGCCGAGCGGGGCGAAGGCCGCGAAGGGAAACGCCGTCCTGCGGCTCTCCCTGAGGGAGCCGGGGCCCTGGGGGGGACGAGGGGACTCCGGAGCCCTCGGGGGGGGACGAGGGGACTCCCGGCCCCGGGGCTTCCCGGGAAGGGAAGGGAGGGGAGGGCCGGGCCGGGCCGCTCCGCCCCGGGGAAGGCGGCGGCGGCGGCGCCACGTCGGCGGGGCGGGCGGCCATGAGGCGGGCGGGCGAGGCGGCGGCGGAGGCGGCGGTGCGGGCCCTGCTGCTGGCCGCCTTCCTGTGAGTGCGGGCGGGAAGGGGGGGTCCTGGGCCCGGCCCCCAGCCCGCGGGGGGGCCAACGAGGCCTTCCCGCAGCTCGCCCGGCCCCGGGGGCGGCTCGCCCCCGCTCGGGGCGCCTCAGCCCTCCCTCGCCCCGGCCTCCTCCCCGCGTCCCGGGCGGCGGGGGGAGGCAGAGCCCGGCCCGCCCGGGCTCCCGGGGGCTGTGCCCGCAGCCTGCCCGCAATCGGGCGTTTGTTGGTTGGTTTGGTTTTTTCCTTTCCCCTCTCCAGGATCATGGAGTTTTTGCCTCCGTTTCAGCGTGTGGTACAGCCTGAAGAGATGTGGCTCTATAAAAACCCGTACGTGGAGGTGGATCGTGTACCCACGGTACCCATGTTTGTAAGTTCAGCCGTTTCCTGCGTTTACTCAGTTTTTTCTCTCATTACAAACTCTCCTTTTAAAGCAAAGCCACCAGCTGAAAGACTTGGATTGCCACTACCTGTAGTTCTTAACGCGTGTTACTGAAAGTGCAATCTGTTATTGCAAACCTGACGCCATTTACAGTCATTTTTGCCATCTTTTTAGGCTTTACCGTCCAGGGTTGTCTTTGGGATTTTAACTAAATTGATAAAAACTGGCGGGGACTTGTCACCGTTGGTCACGATCGATTTCACACCCAGGTCACTACGACCACGGAGGACAGCGTCTCTCTCGCTATCAGGGAACGTTTTGCTTGAAAGCAGCTATTCTCAGCAAAGTTTTAGTATAGTTTTATTGTGAAGATGTTTTCCCCAGGTCTCTAGACCCTGTTGAAAGGGTTTGATAGAAAGCTGTTGCATTTCAGGTAGGCAATATTCTGTTGAAGGGGTTGTCTCTTCCTCTGAAGCAGGGCTGTTTCGGTGAGATGCTGTGGCTCCTGGGATGGGCAAGCATCAGCTTTCTTAGCAAACAGCACTTTTAATTTTCTGTAAGACGTGGGCACTAAACATTAAAGGACAAAACCTTGGTGGAGCGTTTGGATTCGGCAGTGTGAGGCATGACCAGGCTTCAGGTGGTGGCAGACTTCTCGGGAGCCTGTCGGACCCGCCGTGGACGTCCCCCGGCTGAAATCCCGCCGCTGAGATGTTGTGAATGACAACTGGTTTTCTCTGAATCAGCGGCTCCTGTATTTTTTGCTGACGAGCAGCACGGCTGCTGCTGACAAAGAGCTAATCCTGGTGCTCGCGGGGATGGGGAGAGGTGAGGTGCTGTGGCCGATAGAGTGAAGGGATGCCGGCAGGCAGGAGCGACGCCAAGCCAGCCAAAGCGGCACGCTCGTGCCAGAGGTGCTGTTTGAGAGCCTGGGGATGTGCTGGGACGGCTCCGCTGCTCTGCTGAGCGTGTGCGCTCAGTGGGTAAAGCACGGGAAGCAGTGGGATGCAGAGAGGGGCTTTTTAGTGCACTGCATTATTTATGCTGCCTGGGTTTGGTTTTTTTCTCATGCTTCGGTACAGGCAACATCCAGTAGCCCATGGGCTTGCTTTTGTACGTGAGGCGCTGCCGTTGGATGACAAACAGGAGGAGCGGCCGTGCTCTGGGGAGCACAGGGTTAGTCAAGGTTTGCTGCACATGCAGCTGGGGTTGGTTTTGCTTTCTGAGAGAAGTGCAGTGTTTGGAGAGGACAGGTTGCTGCTTGGCTTTGGGGAAGGAAAGTGTATCGTCTCTGTGAGCAATTGCTGTTGTGTTCTGGTGAGAGTGCTTAAATCTGCTTCGCTAACAGACCCCTAACAATCTTCTCATTTTGTGGCAGTTCATCGCATTTCTGTCTCCCTTATCGCTCATTGTCCTGGCAAGGGTGTTCATGAATGCCGACCAAGACGACACGCGGGAAGCCTGCCTTGGTGAGCTCCTCCTTATCCCGGGGAGCTGCAGCCCCCGAGGGGTGGGGGTCTGCCCTGCTGCTGTGGCTGTGAGCCGGGGGTCTCACAGATGAGCCCTTTGCTCTTGCTGGGGCACAAGTGTTGTGCCAGGGCTACCAAAACCGAGCTGTGTGGCTCTAGCTGAAGTTTGAGCGCTGCCCGTGCCTGAATGTGCATCAAAGCTGCGCATTCAGGTGGGGACGATGCTGACGTGACCTCTCTGCTCTCTCCTAGCTGCCAGCCTTGCTCTCGCCCTGAATGGAGTTTTTACAAATGCTCTGAAGCTCGTTGTGGGGAGGTGAGAAACTGGCTCATTCCTAGCTGCGCCGTGCGGGGAGGGGAGGCACGTCTGCGCAGCGGTAGAGCTACAATAGCAGGAGCAAGGGCCAGAAGCTGAAGTTGGACATACTCAGCCTGGAAAGAATGGGGTTTTTCTAGCTGTAAAGACAATTGAATATTAGAACAAACACTGGTGGGGACCTGCTGTCTCCAGGCATCATTTAGATGGACTTGTTCAGGCCTGTGCCAGGGAGGAGCACTTTGGCACGCGTACAGGGAGCGGATGGGATGGTTTCATCTCCCCGGGCCATGTGGTCAGGGTGGCAAAAAGTTACCTGCGCCGAGCCGCAGCCTGAGAGGTTTGCTCCGGTGTGCCCACAGGCTGCGCGACCGGGGCGCGTGAGGCCACGTGGGAATTTGGCTTTTGTAAGGTGTTTGCTCCGCTGGGCTGGATGGGGAGGATCGTCGCAGTGCTAATCCTCAGGGGCTAAACCGGGTCCTGCCCGAGTAGCAGCGGGCTGGTGAGGGTGTGCTGCTGCAGCCTGGCTCTCGTCTGCTGAGCCCTGCCTGCCCAGGCAGGAGTGGAGCGGGGTGCGACGCTCAGTTTTGCATTTCTTGCAGCCTGGATCATGCCACCTTCCCTTTGCACGATGGAGGGAGCTGTGCGATGTGGCTGGCAGCTGCATTCGGACGCGGGTGCTCCACGGGAGGGCTGTGTGCTCAGATGTCTCCTGAGCACCGTGCTGGGAGCGCTGCACACCCGAGGGCTACATGCTTTGTTCTCTGCCCTAGGCCACGGCCAGACTTCTTCTATCGATGCTTCCCAGACGGACGAGCGAACGCGGAGCTGATGTGCACAGGCGACCCTGGCATAGTGACTGAGGGGCGCAAAAGCTTCCCCAGCGGACATGCTTCGTGTAAGTTTTCCATGTCCCCTACCTGCTGCAGCCCCAGACAGTGAACCGCGGTGAGCAGAAGCCCGTGGGGAGGGCAGCTTTGGTTTGCTTTCATGCACCCCACGGCTTTGACTACATTCATTGGCCTGTTTGGGGGCCTCAGCTTTACCTCTGCAAAGCAATGGGGTGACAAATGTAATCTGAAGCTGTCTGTAACTCCTGGGAGGAGGGATGCTTGCCAAGTACCAGCTTCTACAGCTCCTCTCTCGCTCACAATCTGGTGCTTCCCTTGGGTCATGTGGGCAGGACAGACGTCCTCCTTCAGCCCCTCCACTGCAGCAGGGGAGAGGGTGACGGTCTGGCTGAGGCCCCACAGCGGAGCCTGGAGCCGTTTCTGAAGCAACGCGCTTCTCTTTCAGTCGCCTTCGCTGGTCTTGCCTTCTCTGCCTTCTACGTAGCCGGGAAGCTGCACTGCTTTGCTCCCGGCCGGGGAGGCAGGGCTCTGCGGCTCTGTGCCTTCCTCCTCCCGCTGTTCCTCGCCACCCTCATCGCCGTGTCCCGCACCTGCGACTACAAGCACCACTGGCAAGGTGGGTCAGCCTCTGCCTGTGGACCTGGACGGGGGGCACAACTGGGTGCCCTGAGCGGGGGCACTCTGAGCACGGGGAGGGTCCGTGTTTCTGCAGAGGAGTTCAGAGCCCGTGATGGCAACCTGGGTTTTCTGATTACTCCTCCGCTGGTAATTTTTTTGCTGCCTGCAAGGGGATGATGCCTTTCTCTTTGTTTTTGAAATACGTGGAAAGCTTAGTTTTATAGCCAAGGGTCAAGTTGCCAATCCAGCTCAGCTCTGAGCAGGCTGAAAAGCTGCCTGCTGGAGAATTCACTGATGAGGATTGTGAGGGTAAAGGGAAGTTAACTCTCCTCTGGTCTTGCCCACAGATGTGTTGGTTGGCTCAGCAATCGGCTTCGTGCTTGCGTACCTCTGCTACAGGCAGTATTACCCTCCTCTGATGGACTCTATGTGCCACAAACCATTTCTGCACAAATCCAGACAACTGCCAGCGCCCCAAGGAAAGCCCGCAGCTTCCAGCTTTCACCTGGATATATAGCGATGGGCTCTGCCCTGCCGGCACCTTTCCTGCTGCTCCTGGAGTGCTAGGGCAGGGGAAGGCTTTGGGGAGGTTGGTCTGCAAGAAGTGGCTCAAATGAGGATGAACCTGAAACCCCAGCAGGCGTTCCCTGCAGTGCTGGTAAGTTGTCCTGCACAGGGGCCTGTGTTGCTTCGTTAACCGAATTTTGTAGGCGTTCCTCCATTCGGGCCCGCTGCGAAGCCAGCGAGGCGCGCAAGCCTGCGGGAGGACAGCCTGAGTACGAAAGGTGCTGAAGCGCGAACTGGAAAAACGTGACAGTCTGGTGTGCCCCGTCCGGTGGGCGTTCTTGTGCCCAGTCCAGAAAGCACCATCAGTCGTCTCCCTTCGATCCAGCCGAGCTGTCCCATCCCTTCCCGTGGGAAGCGTACGTCGAAATGGAGGACCTGCTCCTGGCGCCGGGTTTAAGTCCGTCTTTTCAATTGCAACTGAGCTAATCTGGAGTAATGAATGCAAGGTTGCAGTCTTTAACCATGGATTAAGTGGGGGAGAGGGAAGATGAAACTAGCATGGTTATTGTTTGTGTTATTGTGCTAGCCCTGATTTTCTTCTGATTTACCAAATAAAGGAGTTTAATTTTTTTAATGAGCTGTGGTACTAAAAACTTTACTTCAAGGACTGGGTTTATTGCTGTATAAACCATTTCCTTTGGCGTGCTTGCAGGGGTTTCTAGGTGGGTGTTTATTTTGTATCTCTTTCCTTGCAGCTTTAATACGGTTGTAAAGAGATGACACTCAGCAGAAAACGAAATGGTGTCTGAAAGCATCCCCTCAGAGGTGCTTGTTTCTCTACACCGCGGTTTGCTTTCTCAGACAATGGAGGGGTAGAGTGCTGCTGAGAAATCCAAGGCGCAGCTGTATGGCAGGACTGTTGTAAGTAGTTATTTGTCACTAGTCTGCTCCGTAGGTGTGTGTATTCTTCATCAGGTGTGTGTACGTGCAAACAGCAAAGGCGAGGCTGTAGCAGAGCGAGGCACGTGTGCCTCTGCCAGGCTCAGGACATGACAGTAATGAAAACGCCACCCCGTCATCTTCGGTTTGGGCCACATAAGCCCTCTGCGACCCTGCAACTTCAACAGAAGTTACAGAAATCGCTTTACTTTCCCCTACAGTTGTGCACATGTGAATTCTTCAAACCCCTTCCCTCCCTCTCCCCCCAAACACGCACACACCACAGTCATCTACGTATTTATTTTGGCATTTACTGGAAAAGACATTAAATAACATTTAAAATGTATTTAACTTCATTTTTTTTTTTTTTTAACAAAGTGCATAACTTAAAAAGCTGATCATGAGAGTGTCCCGTGTTAAGACTGTTCCTTTTCCTACTCTTGTAGGAGATGCTTTAGCAATCAGTAGTTCAGGCGCCGACCGAGCAGCGTGTCTGTTTCTGCAGTCAGGTAAAAGAACAGCTTCAGTTCCTTTGGGATGGGAGGAGGGTTGTAGGCTGCAAACAAAACCTTTCAAATAGTGCAAATAATGTAGCACAACAGAGGACAAACAAACAGGCTGTGGAAAAAAGGCTCCTTACCCCATGCAGGGCAAAAGTCAGCGGGAGGGAAAGTGGTCTGGCTCTTTCCAAAGGCTGTCACAGCAACGACCTCACACATGATTGAAGCCTCTGCCTCTGCCTTGCCCCGAGGCCGCGGCCTCAGCCCAGCCAGGGAGTCAGCCGGGGTGGGTTGGGTGCGAAGGGGGAGCCCTCGGGTGCGAGGGGGGAACCCTCGGCCCCGTCCCCCTGGGCGCAGAGCTAGCGCGCCGCAGGCGCCTGCAGGCTGAGCCGCCTGCAGAGCCGGTGTCGTTTCTTCAGTGGGGTCACTGGGACGCAGTCTCTCTACGGATCTGGGCTCTGACTTCGCTGGCTGCATTTTGTTTATTTAAAGCCAAAAACAATGACTGGAGCCTGGCTGGCCTGAGATCCCTGTAGCCACCCTGAAAGCCACACTGCAGCAGGACGGTAGCGTTGCTCCACGCCCCTGCAAAGCGCAGAGTCCCTCCAGGCCTCCGAATGGCCTGGACACTGCTGAGGAGCAGCTGCTTTCCCCCAGTACAGCTGTAGTTTGACCTGGAGGTGAAGCTTTCCTCCCGTATCGTTACACCTGGCCGCCAGCTTGGTCCTACGCAAGATGCAGGCAGGGCCTCGGGGAGGCCCGTGGTTTGTTGGCCGCCGCGTGCTGGGTGAGGATGCTGAGAAGTCGCTACAGCAGGCAGGAGTGCCTGGGTCAGGTGCGCACGAACGTGCCGCTCTCACGAGCTGTTTTATGGGGGCAGTCCTGCCTGGCACGACCCATGGGTGCACAAACCACGCAGCAGCAATTCAAGGAGATGAGAATGGCTGGTAGACGCATTCCTGCTCGCTTAACAGCAGACGCCTGTGCCCTGGGCTTCACCTCCCAAAGACCGCAGTCCTTGCGCCTGGTGCTCTGTGTTACGGCAGGGAGAAGTCAGCAATCTCCTTCGCCCGACAAGGCTGCTATAGCTCTCTCCATGCTGCGTGTTTAAGGCTTTTATTCCTCAAGGTCACAAGCTGCGAGTTTCCTCGCTATGCCAGGAGCGGAGTCAGGCCCTCCGTGTCAGTTCTAGCCCAGACAGCTAGTCTGCTTCGGTGCTAGAGGAGCTAGTGTGATAACTTACAAGGTGGAGGGTTGAAAGTACACGTTGCTACAGGGAGTCATGGTGCGAGTGGTGGGTGTGTTTGAGCAGAAGTGTTTCCCCTTGATATTTTTTCCCCCCGCCCCTACCCAAAATGGAGGAAAATCATCCTTATCTCCAGGTAGCAGCCAGTACTTGGGAAGCGGCATGCGGGAGACACAGCAGCAGAGGAGAGAGGAAGGCAGAGAAGAAATCTGGACTTTCCTGGTGAGTACTCAGTTGAATTGGATCTAAGAAAGCAAAAGGAGAACATAGGAGTAGCTGCACTCAGGCAGACTGAAACCCACCCAGCCCTGCCTCCCATACCCAGCGATTACCAGCGTTAGGCTTTGAGGGCAAGAAAACATAAGGATGCGCCTTACCCCCAGTCTACCCTCGGCCAGAAATTAGCAGCAAAGGGTGAAAGCACCCCTGCAAGAACCGCAGGGTCCACGCTCTGGTTCGCTACCTGTCTATAAGAAACGTTTAGCCCAGGAGGCTTGGACTACGGGCCACGCATCTGGTCGTTCCCTTGGTGGACTGAACTGATCATAACCGTGCAGAGTTGCTGCTGCCCTTATCGTCAGCAGCAGCAGTTTATTAGCTCTCCTCGTGTCTGGTAGTGCTTATGTGCAGGATAAGAGGAAAGAAGCCAAACATGCTGACAGGCCAAAGAAAGAACCCGACGCAAACTCCTGCCTTGGACCCAGCGCTGTAAATAAGGAACATTATGCCCTCAAAGAGACCAGACGTCCCCTGAGGTGTCCTAGGAAATTCGGAAGGAAGGTGTAGGCAAGAGGACTTACATCAAGCGGCCAGAACAGCACAGGTTGCTCACTGGCTCCCTGGCAAAGGTTGATCCAGTGTAATGCCTTGTGTCTGGTAGATCTCCTTCAGAACCAGCAGAACGGTGTCTTCCGACTCCCTGGAGGAGGAGGAGGACATGGGAATTAGAGGGGGACACTTCCCTCCGCTCTGCCAGGACATCCGTGATGGTTATGGGATAGATGCAGTGCTCAGCAAGTGCAGGCAGTACTAGGCAAGGAGAACTACACCGGTCTCCCTCCTCCGCACCCACCCGCTGTGCCTGCATTATAGGCAGGAGCATATCTTGTTTATTCAGTTAAGGCTTTTCTTATTACGTTGGTTTTAAAAATGATGGCGTTCTGCTTACATCAGACGTGAATCTGAAGCTTTTATGGTTATGCAGAAGCTTACCAATAGCAGAGATGCCCTTGTAGTGCAAATAAATACTCGTTAAAGCTCTCTATTGGCTTCTCCTGCAGCACGTAGTCTATGCGATTCCCTCCGTTCAGCCTCCCCACGTTTATGAGGGAGGCCTCTTCCTTCACTGCTGTGGGGCTCTCGTCTGGCTTTGTCTCTGAAGGAATGAAGAAGAGCAATGTGGTTCAGCCAAGGGGCACGAGCAGCCATGAAAGTACAACAGCATCACCGTGCCCTCCCTTCGCCCCGCTGTGGGCTCTTGCAGAGGAGAGGCAGCTTAAGTGCTCGGTCCTTCCTCCCCCAGGGCTCTCTCCTGGAAATCATAGAATGCCCTGAATTGGAAGGGGCCCACAAGGATCATCGAGTCCAACTCCTGACCCCCCATAAGGCAACCCCCAAATTCACCCCATGTGTCTGAGGGCGTTGTCCAAATGCTTCTTGAATATTGTCAGGCTTGGCGTCATGACTGCCTCCGTGGGGAGCCTGTTCCAGTGCTCCACCACCTTCTGGGTGAAGAACCTTTTCCTAATATCCAACCTAAACCTCCCCTGGCAGATCTTCCTGCCCTTCCCTTGGGTATCATTGGTCGCCAGGGAGAAGAGATCAGCGCCTGCCCCTCCTCTTCCCCTTGTGAGGAAGCTGCGGACTGCCATGAGGTCTCCCCTCAGTCTCCTCTTCTCCAGACTTCTCCAGGAAAACTATTGCAAGAGGCAGCTAGAGAAGGGTGACAGGCTTGGCAGGCATGCAAAGCGACGTGGTGTGCTGAGACCCCCAGGAGGCCGTTACTGACCAGGCAGGTTGCCTCTTCTCCCCCTTCATCAGGCAGTAACGGGGGAAGGCCACGGCATTTGGAGAGCCAAGTGCATCCGCAGCTCAAAGGCAATCCCTTTGCTGAGCAGAGAAGAGGGCAGCAGCGCCTGGGTTGGACGCCGGGATGGGCACCTCGCTGGCATGGCTGCAGGGAGCCCGCGCACGCTGCTCCGTGGGCAGCTCGCAGTGCCGCATCCCCGGCTCCCCACCGCCCCGCACGCACCACCCACCTGGCTGCTTCTCCGTGCCGGCCTCGGCCTCCGCTTCGGCGTCGGTACTCGCTGCCTCGACGGCTGGCAGCTGGGCTCGAGTGAAGGACTGCCAGGCTACCCGCAGGGACCCCAGCAAGTTGTTCTTCAGGTCCACGCTCATGCGAGTCAGCCCTTCTTTCAGCTCTGAAAGGCAGGAGGGGTCGGCGTCGGGCTGGGGCTGCAGCAGCTGCCCGGGGCAGGGGGAGAGGGGCTGCCCTTTCCCTTACCGAGGTGCATTCTCTTCCTGCCCTTGTGGTGGGGCAGCAGCATGGGCTCAAACTCCAGATCTGGGACGATCATGGGCTCAATCCGGTACGCCACCGGGTCAAACTGTACGGAGGAGGGGGACAGTGAGCCAGGGCTCACGCTCTGCGTGTCTCACGCAGGAAGGCTCTGGCTCTTATACCTACAGGGTGGAAGATGTTGAAGAAGCCTTTGCAGGTGGGCAGGCTGTAGTTTGGGTTGATCCGCTTCACTCCTCGCACCGTGAGAAACATCCCGATGGGAGACCCAAAAGCAAAGAAGATGGTGGGCTTGTAGTTTAGCTGAGGATAGTTTGCTGAGACCTAGGAGAGAGGGAAATTCAGATTTGTTTCATGAGACAAACTCCATGCTGGTGTTAAGAGCACCTTGTTGTTGCAGTTAGAGCATGGTGTCAAGCTCGGTAGCTACCTGTCCTAAGCCAACGTCTCGGTATTGGCAATTCTTGTCATCGTCTGTGCTGTCCGGGTCTGATGGGGACTCGGGCTTGGCTCCCCGCTCCCCGCTGTGCCCGGGAGCTGCTGCTCTCTGGTCCTGCAGCAACACAAATGGGAAACCCCGCTAGCGCGGCTCCTGCAGCGAGCCCACGCCACGGCCCGTCCTACCCACCCGTGAGCAAGTACGCGAGGCAGCGAACTGCCCAGCATCCCTTATCCTCCAGGACCGGGGCAGCCTTGGCAGCATCATCCTACGCCAGCCAGCCACCTCTCTAGCCAGCAGCACCAACTTCAGTCTCTACCACCATTAACGAGTCCTCCCGCTCTGTGATCACCCTTACAGGCCATGGGATAAAGTGATCCTGCAGTAGGGTAATGCCAGCGTAACACGCAGGAGCAGCAAGCAGCTCTGTTGCCCCAGCCAAACACAAGCCCGTGAGAGCCTCCTGAGCAAGGATGGCCAGGAACGAGGAGGTCGGGGTGCTCGGGGACTGATCATAAGGCTGGTCCTTGCCTGAGCGCGATGGGATGCGACCTGGATGAACACAAGCCACGCAGAAGACAAACCTGCATCTCCGTCTTGGAGCTGATGTAATGAAGTATCTTCATTCTTGGTCCTAAGGGAATTCCCATTTCTTTAAGGTTTTTCTCTGTGCACAAGAACTGGAAAATAAGCAACCCAGATATTAGTGCAGGAGCAGAGAGGTGTGTGCGGTGAGGTATTTCTGTTCTCTGTAATTCTGTTCCTGCTGCACTCCTCAGAGACGTTTCTTGTGCGAGTGACTCAGTACCAGGAAGATGTGCATAGGGTGGGAGGACTGGGAAGAAAAGCAAAGAAGAAACACAAGAGACAGCAAAACAGGAGAGCTCCTTACCAGTGCTTGCCTGTCCATTTTCTCCTTCTCAAAAACATCACAATATTCGGACAACTCCAGCTTCTTCAGGATTTCTTTTACCTCCTCAATACCCTTGTTGCTTGAGGTTGTCCTGGACCCCTGTGAATAGAGCCATCGGGGATCACGCTTTTTGCTCACTTATTTTGTCCTGTGCATTTTGGAGTCTCTCCCCCTTCCCCAGGCAGCCGCAGAAGCAGGAGGTCGGTGTGACGCCGCAGCGGCGCAGCTACCCGTGCAAACGCTGCGGGAGCACCCCACGGGTCCACGCGCCGCCGGAGAGCGCGTACCTCTTTGCTGTGCTCGTCCTCCTCGGGAGCGGCCTTCTGGTTCGTCAGGAGATCAAACAAAATGAGTGACCCTAGAAACCAGGTGCAGGCAGACAGAGCATCAGCATCTCATCGGGGAGAAGCCCCGAGCCATCTCCTTTTTGGGACAAAAGACCAGTACCCTCCCTGCTCCCGCGGTACGGTGAGACTCGCGGGACCCGCGGGTGAAACCCCTTACCCAAGCTGTGCCCCGCAATGGAGACCCCCCCTTTGAAGAGCGGGTTCCTCTGCAGGAAGAGCTGGTACAGGCGGTTCATTTCGGATGCCACCGTGTCCACGATGGTCTGGCAATAGGTGGAGCTGTTATAAAAGAAAACATCCAGGATGGTGTCGTTGATGAAGTGACGCAGGCGATTGATGCTCGGCAAAGTGATTCGCTCCAGGTCACTATGGAGGGGGAAGAGAGGAGAGAGGGAATTGCAGTTAGGGGTGCCAGTGAACCCCACCGCGTTTCTAAAGCACAATGTAAGTTCAGAGAAGGATTGCCACCGTCTCAAAGGACGTAATGTTGTAATCCAGGCCCTCAGCTCATGCCAAGACCGAAGGCAGAGCACAGCCTGTGCTCCAGCACTCCAGGCAGGAGTAAGGAGCCTGGCCTTCCTTCCGCAGGAGCCTAACCTGCTCTCTCCCCTTCCTAGGGGGGAGCAGTGCTTGAGTGCAGAAACTGGGTACTCAGTTTCCAGAGGCATTTGGCAAGGCGTGGATGTCCACGGTCCCTCCCGATATTAGCCAGGGAAAGGCAGAAGCCTTTCCTCTCCGGCTGGATGCTGATCGGAGCAGGCACCTGCTGTGCTCTGCAAAAGCGGGCTGCGGAAAGACGGTGGGGACGGGGTCTGGCACGGAGGTGCTCTAGGGGACCCCGTCTGTCCTGCTTACCCCTGCATGCTCACAGCCCTAAACACTCACAGCTTTCCCTTTGCTTGCAGTAACCACCAGAAAAAGCAGAGTTTACGTGGGAGGAGGCCGGCTGTGTGCTTTGCCGTTCCCACGGACACTGGCACCAGAGGAGACGGCTGTCAGGGACACTTACACGTCCACCCCGGTGGAGTGGAGGGAGCTGTGCCAGTTCACAGGTAGAAACTCCACCCGGCCGATCTGCTGCTGCTCCTGGGCTTTCTTGAAGTGCGCTTGCAGCATGCTTAGGGAAACGTTCCTGAAGTCATTCACTGGAAAAAGAGCATGAACTCTTACCGAGATCCACCAGGCTACAGGGCAAGCCTGCTGCATCAACAACACTTAATAAGATAAAAGAAAAGATCATTACCAGGGGAAATCCCACCAGGGTCTTTAATCTGCTGCTGCTACCCTAAGACCTTGAATCTTTAACTACAAGATCAGGGGAAGGCTCCACGTCCTTATGTGTGCGTGTGTACTGGATTTCACTGTCCCATCTGTAACAAGCTTCCTTTCCACATGGGCAGGGCTTTAACACAGCGGTCAGAATAAGAAAGGTACTTTTAGGAATTGAAAAAAAATAAATCTGTTGCGAAGACGCATGTGTTAGAAAGGGAGTCCCAAGGGAGGAGATGAACTTGAAATTACTCAGTTCTGAGGGAGAAAGGCTGATTTTCTTCATTTCAAATGGTCGGCAGCCTTGAAAATAGTTTCATCAGATGAACATATAGAAGAATAAGCTGCGTTAAAGCAAAGGTATATTTTATAGGAACTAAACACAGTCTGTGAAAAATCTCAGCTCCCTTGATTTCTACAAGCTAAATCATGTCAGGCTTCCAGGCAGTTTCAGCGATCCCCTCTCCTACAGAACTGAAGCACTCTGGGCAAATAATAATGAACAGGTCAGACCAGAGTTACTTGGTTTAGTACCCCGTCTCCAATATTGATAACAGTGGCTGCTTAGGGGAGTGTGTAAGACCAGCGACACTTCTCGCACGCTCTCCTAACCTCCAGGCATTTGCAGCTTGGGAATTTCTTGAGCCAGAAGCAGCGCCCCTGGTTTTGGTCCAAAATCACTCCAGAGGCTGCTGGACGGGGTGTCGCCTGGTAGATTTTACCCAGTGAGATTAACCCGTAGCAATTGACTGAGCAGGTTACTAATTAGTTTAGCAGGTTTAGACAGTTACTTGGAAAATCTGTATCCAATTTGGGAAACTCACTATTTTGAGCAGCAGCAAGACACAGTGATGAAAAGCGGTTGCCCAAACCTTTCCAGATGGTAGGATTCAATGGGTTAGTGAGCGTTGCATTCACGCTCCCCATTGCAGTCAGCAAATTTGACCATGCGGCTTGCCAACGTGAGTGTCGGCATGGTTTGAATGCGCTCTGACAGTGTTTCACATTGTCCGTGCAGATGAGGGTTTACTGCCTCCGCTAAAAGCAGCGTATGGAAAGAGCACCCCGGCCGGGCTCCACACCTACCGCACTGGATGATGCTCCTGAACCGAATGTCGCATGCTGGGCCGATCCCGTGCACCACGAAAACCAGGTGATCGATTTGCAGCGGCTCTCCTAAGGAGGAAAGAAGAGTTCAGAGCACAGGCCCTGCGGGAGGCATCACTTAATGAGGAACTGACCCGCTGAAACCACGTGCTCTGCAGGAGAGTGGAGCCTCCCATCCTCACCTCAGCCAGGTAAAAAACCCTTGAGTGAGTGCCTCGATTTTATGCCTAAAGGGTAGTGGGATTTCTCACATTTCTGAACTGTTTGTCCTGCTAAATTCAGCTGCCCAGGCTGGGAGGGATCCGGATCGACAGGACAGTAGAGGAAGGCGAGGCGGCTCGTCCCCCCCTTCCGTCACCATCCTCACTTCAGCGGGAGGGGATGGTCCTCGCAGTTCACACCCACCCGGCCGTGGGGAGGACTCGGTCCAGCTGCCCTGTGCCCAGCCTGCTCTGCTGAGCTACCCGGCCCCGGCGTAGCTGCATCTCTCAGGTAGGCACCAGGTGGAGTTACGTCTTGTTCTCTACTTCCCACACGCTTTAGTTTGCATAGGTACTTTTCTGAAGGCACGCACACATGGAAAATAAAGGGGTTAGATGGGAGTAACTGCCTGTCCTAACCATGGGGACAAGTCCTGAGGCCTGACTGGGAGCTCTGGGACAGCTGGGAGTGGGCAGAGCTGAGGCACAGCTTCAGAGACGGGGAGAGCACGTGTGCCAGAAAGTCACCTGCATGTAGGTAAGTGATAAACCCCCGTGTCCCTACCGCAGAAAGAAACTCCTCCTTTACAAACATACGTGCCAAGACCTCAGGGGTAATTTCAGGCACTGCAGTGCTTTCAACAGCTCTGGTCTCAATGCAGGAGCTGGAAGCGCACGGCCTTCTCCCCACACGTCTGCCTCCTGTGCATTCGTTTACGCTGCAGGCTCTCTGCTGCTAGGAAGGTTTCTGAAAACCATTCAGTTCCTTTCGGGACAAAATTTTTAGATGTGCCCTTAGATTTAAAGGATCATGGGAGCTTCTGTCAGTCTTTTTGAGAAAACAGGTTGGAAAACAGACCCTATCGCGTCGGATGGGTGGAAGGGAGGGAGAAGCGAGCTCACCATTGGGGATCTCGGCAGCGATGTTTTCTACTCCTCTCTTCACAGTCCGAGGTCGACCTTGTTCCGTAGGAGTTGAGCCCCAGTCATCGGAGGTGGCAACTGGATGGTAGTGCACCATCAGCTTGTAAACAAGAAGAGCCTGTCATTAAGCTGCGCTGCATACCATGGTTAAGCAGAGGAGAATTTTGCTACAACAGCTGGTAGGTGATACGGGGTGGTACCAGACCGCGATGTTTAATTGCGCTTGTACGAGCCCTTTGCGCAAAGAGAGAGAAAGATGTGTTGAAAAGAAACGATGAGGTGTGAAGCAGGCTCTCTGCTGGCGTTGCCCTCTACTCTGGCACAGCTAGGTGAGGGGAATGCCGTTTGGACGGAACTGATTTCTCAGCAGACATGGTTAAAAGAAACAGCATAAAGCCAGAGCCTAAAGCATAAAGCCAGGCCCTCAAGAGAAGTGAAGGGATGTCCTTGCTGGTCAACACACCAGGCCCTCCTCACCTTTGGGTTGTGCAAGATAATGATTTCCCTGCTAGGGGACTCCAGTTTCTTCTTCCACTCATCCAGGGTCACAGCAATCATGTAAGCTTCCTGAGGAAAAGAACACCCTCCGTCAGTCAGCTGAAGGTATTCCCATGAATATTCAACCACTTGGGACGTTCCCCACCCATTTTACGATATCTGTTATCAACGCGCCTTGCGAAAGAGGCAGGGAAATCAGCCAGGTCAAGCTGGAGGAGCAACAGGGTCACCTGAGTATCACCTGCTAGAGGGTTTCCAAGAAGCCCCCACTTTAATTGCAGCAGCAGACTTCCCCATCAACTTAGAATTGTATTTTTTGGTACATCAGAATACAGATTATTGTAAAGATGTATATTTTTATACATATATCTATATATCTCTACACATATATCTTTCCAAACAAGTCTCCAGCCATTAACAGTACAGACCACTGAAGTCTCTAACTCTACGTAGCGTTCAGTGGGTCCCTGCAACGATGATTTCTCTTTCTTGCATTCACGACTCCCTTGGCATTGGTGAAACTATGAGCGTAGCGAGGATGATTCTCACGAGGAGAATCAAACTGAAGTTAGAGCAGGCAGGGTCAGGAAAAAAACAGAGCAAAGCTGTGAGAGCGAGGCTGCAAGCAAGGCCAGAGCCGCATGGTGTGCTGAGAGCACCCAGGCGCTTAAACGTGTAGCGGGAGGATGCTGACACGGCTGGACACGGCAGGAGGAAGGGGAGGCCGCCCAGCTACAGCAGGCTGGGAGGGAGACGGCGGCAGCCTTTACAGTTATGTTAATCAGCTGCGAAAACGCCGTGCCAAAGCCTCTTTGGAGTTCATGTCCTCAGGCGTGACTGTGGTGCCAGTTGCCCTGTAGGAGTTTGGGACATCAGGGCCAGTATTTGACAATGAGAAGCCAAGATGCTTCTCGGCGAGATGGATGCTACCAGGAAGGGCGCGTTTACCTCCAGTTCTTTGCTGAAGGTCTCCGAGTAGGGAATATACTTATTGTCCTTGTCTCCCTTGTAAAACCAGGTGCAGCGACGCACTTCAGATACCTCCTCCTCCCAGTACACTGCCACACGCTGCCTCTTCTTCAGATGCACGTCGTACCTACCCCCCGATGTTGGGACAACCAGATCTTCTTTGTCTCTCCCTGCAGGAACCAAGGCCTGAAATTAATCGCGAGAGGACCAGAAAGGCATGCTACCAGAAAGCTGTATACCACGCCAGAACAGAGGGATGAAGCTGGAGCATCTTCTGGGGGCAGCACACACGAGCATGTGTGAGCAACAGCAGTAGACACTGACATTCTCCGTACCCAAGCACAGAGAACAGCGTCTGCGGGCAGCATCCTAGGAGAGATGCCCCAAGTCAGACTTCCCCCAGGGGCAGGAGGTAAGATGAAGGCATTAAGCTACAACTATCTTCCTCTCTAGTTCAGGCACAGGCTTACACGGACTCTTCCTGCCTCACTTAGATGGTAAAACGTGAATTTGTGGCCCTGGGAAGTGCATTGCTTATTGGTGGAGGTGCGGGTCTCCAGGTCTCTAAGTCATTCCTCTCTAAAACGGAGAACTCCGCGCAGATCCCAATACAGACTTAAAATTCTTAAAATGAGTTGTGTCTACCCGCTGGTCAGGCTGCTGGCAGAGCGCCCCGCGCCAGGCTGCGCTCGGCTCGGCTGCGGCACTGAGGACCGGCGGCACGGCCTCTAATCCGAAGCTTCCTGGGAGAGGGAGGACGGCAGCAGCCCTTGGGCAATCGGTGCTCCACTTTAAGGACAGCCCCGGCAGTGGGTTCCGCAGACGGGCGATATTTGGCGGCATGAGGGCCTCGTGGCAAGCGGTGCCGCGCAGAGCAGAGCCCGCTGCCTGGGCAGCAGCCTGCGGGAGCAGGCAGGCAGGCAGAGCACCACGCGTCCGCACGGGAGAAATCTCCCCAGCGGGATTTCTGCCGTCCTGCTGGGCCCTCTCCCATCCGCACCAGAAGGGTGCTTTGCAGTATGATTGTATAGAATTTAGAGCATATATCAAACGAATGAGGTCAGACCATTCGATGCATCCAAACGGCGTAGTTATTCATGCGTTTACAGCTCTAGGAGTAGGCACGTTGCCAAGAAAAGTCCCAGTTTAAAATTCCCGAGGGAAAATTTTGCATCCCAGGTGGAAGCCATGGATGTGTTCAGGGAATTTCCCTCTGATACCCGGACAGCGTTTCCCTTGAGCACACACCTGATGCTCTCCCATTGACCTTACCGGGCCAGTCCCTTACGGCGATTTTAAAAGCAGGGACTAGGTATTTAAAATCAAAGGGCAATTTAAAAATAGAAGCGACGGGAGCTGAAGGCAAGCAGTGCCGTGGAGGCGGATGGAGTTTTCCCTGCGGCTCCTGAGGGAGCAGCCCCTGCCCAAGCGTCATTTCGCCCTACCTGAGCCGTGAGCCTCCTCCAGCCTCTCCGAGTCCTGCGTGCTGAAGGGGATCCATCGCTCTCGGGAGTCCGTGACCTTGCAGTAAAACCAGTGGGGAACCACCGCTTCGTATCTGTTCGCGGCGTCCGGCTCCGCAGCCTCGGGGGGCGCGGGGGGCTGCGCCTGTTGCTGCTGCGGAGCGGACATGATGCTCCTCCACACGCGACGGGAGACGCGAGTGGGTGGATTTAAAGAGCCTCAGAAACGCCGGTTCCGTCTCAAATGGAAAACGCTCCCCCCAGATCCCCTCCTGTCGCGGCGGGCCCGGGGGTGGCGGGGGGACGGACGCGGCGGGCGCCTCCGCCTCGCACCCACGCGTGTCCGTGGGTGTGCGCCCCCCCCCCCGTCCCCACGGCCTGGCTGGCTGCCGGCGCGGCCCCCGCTCCCGGGGCGGCTCCTCCGGCGGCGCGGCCCGGCCCGGGCGGCAGCGCAGGCCCCGCTGCCGGCCCCGGCGACCGCCCAGCCCGGGGCGGTGCTCCACGGCCCGCCCCGCACCGCCCCGCACCGCCCCGCACCGCCCCGCACCGCCCCGCACCGCCCCGCCGGGCTGCCGTCACGGGCGGGGGCGGGCGGGGAAGGAGCGGGGCCTGCCTGCAGCCCCTGCCTGCAACCCCTGCCCGCAACCCCTGCCCGCAACCCTGCCTGCTGCTCCCGGTGCACAAAGCCCCTGCCCGCAGACCAGCCTGCAACCCCTGCCTGCAGTCCTGCCCGCTGTCCCCGGTACACAAAGCCCCTGCCTGCAAACCCTGCCTGCAGCCCCTGCCTGCAACCGCTGCCTGCAGCCTTGCCCGCTGCCCCCGGTGCACAAAGCCCCTACCCTGCAGACTTGCCTGCAACCCCTGTCTGCAGCTCTGCCCGCTGTCCCCAGTACACAAAGCCCCTGCCTGCAAACGCTGCCTGCAGCCCTGCCTGCAGCCCCTGCCTGCAACCGCTGCCTACAGCCTTGCCCGCTGCCCCCGGCGCACAAAGCCCCTGCCCTGCAGACTCGCCTGCAACCCCTGCCCGCAGCACTGCCTGCAGCCCCTGCCTGCAGCCGCTGCCTACAGCCCTGCCTGCTGCCCCTGGTGCACAAAGCCCCTGCCCTGCAGACTTGCCTGCAGCCCCTGCCTGCAGCTCTGCCTGCAACCCCTGCCTGAAAGCCCTGCCTGCAGCCCTGCCTGCTGCCCCCGGTGCACACAGCCCCTGCCCGCAGCCGCAGCTCTGGGCAGGGTTGCGCAGCCCTCGCAGCTGGCAGCGGCCTGGGTGGGTCTGCGCCCAAACGCCATCGCAGGCGGGCGACGCCAGCGCTAATTAGGACTCTGCGGCCTAAGTCCTGCCTCCAGGCCGGGCATCGCACCCCGAAGCCGGATGCGGGCGGGCAGGGGTGCGTGGTGTCGGCGCAGCATCGCCGGGAAGCACGTGCCTTCGTGCCAGTCGCCTCCCACGCGCGGCGTGGACAAACACTTGGGGATAGAGCAGAACCCACGAGATGCTGATTTAATGTTTGTTTTGCAATCTTTCCATGCCCCTTTCGCCTTAGTGGGGATTGAGAAACGCTCTTCTGATGGTGGGTGTTGCTTGCAGAAGCGACAGGCATCCCCGGAATAAGAGTTTGGTTTCTGTAGAGATGAGCCTCGTGATAAATACAGAGACACGCTTTCTTATTTGGGGTTTTGTGATGTGGGTGGATGCTGTAAGATAAACCAGCTGCCAGGAATTGTCATCCCAGTGCTCACCTCCGCCACGGTGGTTACTGGCTGGGAAGATTGACTGGCCAGAAACGCTAAAATCCTCGGGTTTGCATCTGTAGAGCAAATGGCTGCAAACCTTGTCTGTGCAGCCTTGCCTGCGCAGGGCCCGCGCCGGCTCGGACCTGACGCAGCTCCTGCCCGCGCCTCTGCTGAAGCGTTTTTCTCCTTTCAGATCGCCGTCCGAGCCGCGACCCACTTTGGTCCTGCTTTGAAGGAGACGGAAGGCGGCGGGGACGCGGCGGGGACGGACGCGGTTACATCAGCGGGAGTTTTCTGCAGGCTGCGGTGCGGAAGGTACGCCCTGATCCCTGCTCTGTTAGGCTCAGCTTTGGGGGAAACACATAAAACCCAGCGTCTGCCTGAGGGACTCAGAAACGTCCTACGCAGCCGCGTCTTCTCCCGGAGCTGTTCAAATACCCAGCCCCGCTGAACTGATAACCTGCCATTTCAGCCCACTTTTTAATGTTCTTCCACGTGCTTTTAACTGGAGGTTTACATAACGCTCTGCCACGTCCTTCCCACACGCGGGGACTTAAACTCCGGAAGAGGAAATATTGTAAAGGAATACGTTACCTTGATAGGTTCAGAAACCCACCTCCCTCCTTCCTCCCAGACTTTGGCTCGTATGCCACGCACATACTTTCAGTTTTTCTTACAAACAGCTAAAGGTATCGTTCTTACCACGTCTCCACAGTGGGAAACCTTTGTCCCAGTCCACAGAGCACTGGTGACAGAGCAGCTGAGTGTACGCTTTTCTCTTCTCTCCTCGCTGACTGCATTGCAGTGCTACTGAGCGTACAAGGTATCAGGATTGCTCCACGCTCCTCCTCGCACAGCTAGAACCGGCTTACCCCTTTTCCCTGGCAACGGACAGGGGAGGGAAACGAGGACTAGAGCAAACAGGATGCAATAAACAATGCAGTTTTGTTCCTGATGCGATTCTTGCTACTGAAACAAATACAGAAAATAAAGTTTCAGCCAGCTCCGCAGATTCCAGACTAACTGAAGCCGGCCGCGGGCTGCTTCTTTTCGTGTACCTGTAAGCAGCGACTTGCTGCAGCGCTTCTGCTGATAACGCCAACCTGAAAAAAGCAGCAGGGCTGACGCATCGCTGCCCTGTTTGTCCGTGGCCACCCTGCTCAAGTGACAGCCGCAGAAGGAGCTGTGACAGCCCGTCGGTAGCGGGGAGGGAGGCCTGCCCCAGGGGCGGTGGCCGCTGTGCTCCTGTAGCAGCTCGCAGGGGTGTGTGTGCGGGGTTAAAGCCAGGCTGCAGTTCTGCCCCGTCTTGGTGTGGTTTTATAAAGGGGTTGATGAGGCAAAGCAGGGGGAGACCCTGCTGTTCGGAGGGGTGTGCAGGACTGCCGGCACCGCGAGCTGTCCTTCACAGCTGTAGCAGTCCTCCGTGCTGTAGAAGTCAATGTGCACCGGCTGACGAGCTGAACGATTTCACTTTCTCTGCTGAAGCACGACTGACGCACACCATCTCTTGCAACAACATGTTTCAGACTTTGCCTAGATCCTGCACAAAGGGAATCCAAACCTTCATTTCAACAGCCACGCCGACCAAATGAAAAAACAAATGTGGGAACAGAGGAAGAAATGAGCTCTTCGCTAATTCCTTAGAGAGCCCAAACGCGGTGAGACGGTGGCCTGGACTTGGCGCCAAACCTGAAATGGCTGGAGAGCGCAGCGGCGGGTGGGGGGGGTCACACCTTTCCTCAGGGCTGGCTCCGCTCCCCACTACGAGTTAACGGGGATCAAACCTCCAGCAGAAAGGAGCGCCTTCGAGCCGGGTACGGGTGGTTTCAGAGCTCAGCGATGCCCTGTGCACCAAGGAGAACTGCAGCAGAGGCTGTTCTCCCCTCCCGCATCACCAGAGCTGTCCTTCCAAGCTTCCCTTCGCCTCCCGAGAGCGCAGGCTGCCCCGCAGCCTCTGCCTGCTGCAGAGCGTGGTTTGGGCTGCCACCCGGGTACTGCGAGCCCAGCGGCTCATCCTGCGCCACCGGCTGCATTTTTCACTTCTTGACTTTTCTAGAAAGTGACAAGTTAGCTCTCTTTCGGTACTTACCTTCCTTCTTTACTTTTTCACCTCCTTCCTAGCCTTGTATAGACAAGCCTTGCAGGAAATACTAAAGGATCAGAAGAATAGGACTCAATGAATCTGGAGTTGAGTCCGCTAGCAATCCTGTAGCACAAGGACTCAGCTTTCTGCCCCCGCACCCAGCATTTCTTCAGAGTGGTTGATGGTTTTTCTTGCCCATATTCCCTTTCAAAAAAACCTAAATAAAGTTATTACTGTATCAAGCTAAGTCAGTGAGCCCACAACAGTCTCTTGGGAAAGATTTCAGGACATTAGAGGCAGCATTTAACAAGATTTTCAACCATAAGATAAAATGAAAGGGGTAGAGACACCACAGTGCTGCTCTTCATTCATTTCAAGAGCCACTGGTAGCAAGGCTGGTTGTGTGGAAACCGTCCCTGCCACGAGTATTTTCACAAAAAAAGAAACAAATCCAAAGCACGGATTAATTCCTGGAGATGCTGCTGACACTGCTGCCTTTATCAGAGAAAGAAAGGGGGTATTCACTGGGGCTGGGCCGTTGCTTTCTGTACGCAGTATAGTAACAGGACATCAGTCTGTTTATTGTCATCTGCTTTATCTCCCAGTATAGCCCCCAATTCTCAGAAGTGGGATTTCATGCTGTATCCGAAGCACGGATAGCTTGGCCTGGCTGCTCTCTGCCTGACAAGAGGATGAAATGAAATAGCAAGCAAGCATTTATCCATCCCAGGACATTCAGCTCCCTCCTGGCTTGGACGGGGCCGTTTTTGCAGGCTGACCGCCCCATGATCACGGACACATCCAACGAGCTGCAAAGGTCAGTCCCGTGCTCGCAGCCCCGTCTGGGAATGATGTGGGATCTGCCGGGTGCCTTCGGGACATTGGCTGGCCGTCAGCCCGCAGAGCGCACGGTCAGGGCGCTCCCAGCCTCAGGCGTGCCCAGACCCCTTCCAGACCCCTTCCAAAACACGGCCACCGGCCCTGGGGCCACGGCTGAAGGCTCCTGGAGCATCTGCACCGCTTGGGAGGCGATGGGGGCCACTGGGGCACCCCCCAAACAGGCATTCTCAGGGGTAACTTGCTGCATTTATCCCTAACCTCGGCCGCTGAGACAGCCTGGCTGGTGTTTTGGTTACAGGCAGGTCTAAGTTACACAACCTCGCCCACAACTTCTTTTTAAAGAAAAGAGACTTCGAGACGTCTTAATTACAAAATGACATTTAAAAGTTGTCAGGGTTTATTATCTCGTCACACAGAGTAATGATTCACTTCACATGTTGTAACCAGAAGGTTAACAGTAGGCTGAGCCCTTCCCTTCCCCTCCTCATTGTACAGTGCCACGAGTATGGCGTTGCAGTGGATACAAAACTCGCAGTATGTGGAAGGACGTTACAATTAAAAAGTGGATTTTTACCCAAGTGACCTGGAAAGCATTTCCAAGCATCCTGCCGGTTCGGGTTGCTCTGCTCTGACATCGTTCCTCTGCTTGTACCTGTCCTTTTCAGTGGCAGAACTGAGATTTCCAGGCTGTGTTCCCGTGTCCGCGGGGGACGGCACGGACTGGCTCGTCACGACAGAAGAGGAGCAGCACGACGTGACATCGGCTTGCATCGCCTGGGCTGCCAGCGTGGTCCCTTTCTGCAGCACTTCAGTGTGGCTACTTGAGTGCACTAAAACCAAACAAAACCCCACGACGACACACAAGTTTTTATGGCGAGGAAGCTGAAGCTGAACATACACGCAGTGACTGACAAGCCCAGAGTCTTGGTTTGTGGCTGCACGTTGCAGGACCGTTGTGACCACATCTGACAAGTCTTCCAGCTGTTTAAAGAACTGCTGTGGCTGCAGGAGGCACCTCGAGATTGGCTCTGGTTTGGGGAACTTTGTACAGTGATTTTCTTCCTGCTGATGAAGAGGATGCGCATCCCCACGGAGACCTCTACAGCCTAAGTACCTCAGGTGGTGCTGCTTTTCCAAAGCCTGGAACAAACAAACAATTCAGTTTGCTGTTTCAGACCTCTCTTAATTTGTCTGTTGCCAAGTTATTTGTTGGGCTTCTGGGTTGGGTTGTTTGGGGTTTTTTTTGGTGGTTTTGTTTTGTTTTTTGAACTCGGGGCTTATTGCTATTCCATTGTCAATAGTGCGTAGCAGAAAGAGCTGAGATTTAACAGAACTAAAACTCTTTGGAACCTCAACAACAGGCTGTGTGTTGTGGCTGATGTGCTTTCACAATCCCTTTCTTTCCAGTTTTTCCAGTATGGCCTGAATTCTGTGGACGGACTCTTTCCTGGCCTGCCGAACACTGTCCTGGCCACCAGTCTCGATGGAATCCAGTTCCAACAGCAGCTTGGTCAACATCTCCTCCAAAAGCCGGTAGGATTTATCTGTCTTTTTTCCGACAAATTCATCCACCTCTTCCTCCAGCTGTTCAGCCTCCCCCATAACGTGGAGGATTCTCTGAATCTCTGGCTGGCTGGCTGCAGAATTTGTTGAAGGCTGGTCACCAGGTTTAAAACCAGCCTCCCGGTTCCCAGGCAAAAGCTTCCGAGATGCAGTGTCGTACATTTGGGGCTGTGCGCTGTACTGCACCTTGGGGTTTGAGGGGGATGGCTTGGCGTTGAGCGGAGTGGCTGGCCTGTGGTCATTCATTGTCCCAGAGTGCTGGTGATTGACATCGGAATAGTAGTTGTGTTGGTTCGTACTTTGCTCAGGTTTGTCGTAAGCAGTATCCTACAGTCAGAAGGGGGGAAAAAAAAAAAATCTTTAAGTGCGTTTCCCTTAAAGCCAGGTTTTTAATCTTGCGCTCCACAGGCAGGCAGGGCTGAGGGAACTGGGCAGCAGGTGACACCGTGACTGCTTTGAGGTGGGCATGCCTGGGAGGACAGGGCAGACCGGGTTATGCACGATGTTACCAGGGATATGGGCAGCATTTTCCAGACTGTCACACACCGTGATGTCATAACACATCACGTCCCTGCGGGCTGGCACCCTGTGTCCTGCCAAGCGGGCTGGTTTCTGCGAGAAGTCCCAAAGAGGGAGACGGGACCCACGCTCGTCCCTGGCTGTTAAAGAGCAGATCCCCGGCAAGAGGCACGTGTCTAGAAGAAACAGTGTGAGCCACTGAACGCTCGTTACCCGTGACCAGGGGAGATGCTAAATAGATTTCAACATGGTCCCGTTTGGATATTCTGCAGAAGGCCCTTCTCTGCAGGTAGCACACTTTTGAACCGTTCCCAAATATCAGCAGCCCCCAGCCCCGAATCCACACATCCCCCCATCAGGGCTGCTGCTGCACGTGCCAGGGCTGCTGCCAAGAGTCATTTGACTCCTGAGCAAACCCAGAGGAAGCCGAGATGAACGGACCCCACCAAATGCATCATCTCCTTAGATTTTTTTTTTGCTTAAAACATTCCTCAGTAGAGGATGACCGTGCCCAAACCAAGCACCTGTAGAGGAATACCAGAGTCTGCAAACCGACCCGCAGGTTAGTCCCACACTCTGCGGGAGGATTTCTGACAGCGTTAGCTGCTTGGGAAAAAAGAGCTGGACAAGCAAGACAAGGTTTGACCCATTTCAAGACCTGCCCTGGGACGTCTGGTATCTCCAGTACCTTTCTGAAATGACAGCTGTGGATTTTGGTATGCAAATAGATTTTGCTGGCAGTACTCTGGATACCTGCTGCTTTGTTTCTACCTAAACCAACTGTGCTCAGAGAAAGGGGCATTCCCAGGAGACAGAGGCAGGCTTTGAGGAAAGCTCTATAATCTAGGAGGTCTGAGCGCAGCCGGGACCCAGCACAGGCGCTGTGGAAGCATCGGCTGTACCTTAGAGTCCCACGCAGGAGGGTGGGAAGGAGCTCCACTGCTGGTCCAGGATGGGTGCGAATCGGAGCCGAAGAGGTTCCCGTGCACCGAAGCAGCGGGCCACGCGTAACGCGGCTGCACCCCATAGACGGTGGGGGGAGCCCACGTCTCCTCCGGGGGTCTGGGCTGCGGCGTGACCCCTGGGTTGTTGTCTCCGTATGGATACTGTGGGATGGGCATTCCCGGGGTCTGCAAGAAAAGGGAGGTACAGGCGTTACCCCTGGAGTCACTCTGAGCACCGTTCCCTCCAGACAGCCCTGGGAACTGCTGCAGCATCAGGCTTGCTGCCCGATTCCTGCTTTCCTAGCCCACAAGCTCAGAGTCTCAGGACAATGGGGTGACCACGAGTTTTTATAAGAAGAAAACCAGGCAGGGCAAGCTGCTCAAGGCACAACAGCCATTACGACCCACGGATCCATCGGAGGAGGCACTGTGGGCTTTCCCTCCGCTGCAGCCCCATAAAACAACTTCTTGTGCCCCGGGAACTGCAAGCCCGGCAGCTGCACCGACACCGGGGCTGGAAATTGCTGTGGCCGGTGCCCGGCTTCTTACCTGCGGTGGGGAGTAGCCGGGAATGTGCTGCCTCCTGAGAGAGGACCCTTCGGCAGGGCAGTCCGGCGGGGCGTAGCTCCAGGGGGGAGCGGGCGACGGGGGCCGGTACATGCCCGCAGACTCCGCAGGGTAGGGGGTCCGCGGGGGCCCGGAGCCATAGTACCCCCGTGTCTGCGGCAGGCCGGCGTAACGCGGGGCAGCGCCGGGAGCCGGAGGGTACGGGGGGCTGTAGGCTCCGTTTGCGTAGGGAGAATCCATTGCCTGGGGAGAAGGGAAGAGCAGAGGAAAGGTGATGGGCTGTGGACATGGGGGCTCTGGTCCGGCCCAGCAGCAGCCCGGGGAAAGAGGACTGACCCTTCCTGCAGCGTTTACTAGGCCGTTCCTTTGTCCCCAAGCTGATTTGCCCCAGTTTTAAGTTTTCCTGCTCTAACGTGGCTTGGTGTTGGCCACTGTCTGCCTCACGCTTTGGTCCCACTGCCCTCGCAGCACGCTCGGGGAGACGGGCAGCGTCGGGGGCATTGCAGGGGGATGGATTTGTCTGGAGGGTGGGAAGAGAGGGGATACGCTAAGCTTAACCATGCTGCACTCAGCTAAGCTTTGCTCAGAAATACGCCTACAGTTCCTCCCAGCAGGCAGCCCTTAGGAGGTTCAACCCCGTCAATGTAGTCACCGACTGGTAGATGAAAAAAATACTCCAGGAAAGTTCCTTTCCTCTTTCAGTCTGCAAACAGAAATGATGCAAGCGGACGAGATCTACCAGTTCTGGGGCCCGAGGGTGTTCGGATCACCGAGCCGCAGCCGCAGGAGCAGCCGGCTTGGAGAACTTGTCGTATGAAAGGTCTGTGCGTCCAGAAGGTTTGTGAGACTTTATCGGAGTACATTCAAGTAATCAATGCGTATTGAACGTGAGCTTCCATCTAACCACAGAGGCAACAATTAAGCGTTAGGATTTCAGGAGCTCACGGATGACTCCCTGTAGCTTTGGGCAAAGCAGTTTTTTGCCCGCGAGCTGCTTCACGGAGGAGAGGTTGCGTCACCCGCGTGCCGGGATTTATGAAAGAGCCGGATCAAACCTACACGTCCCATGGGATTAAAACAAACCACAGTTATGTCTGGACAGCAGACAACCTCTTTGGAAAGAGTAAAGCCTTTCCCTTCAGATAGTATTTACGCAATAGCCCCTAAAAAAGAGTTATTGCTGCAATAAGAACAACAAGTAGATCCTGAGAAGGGCAAATCATGGGACCGGGGTGCAGCGGGACGGGTGATGCTTTTTTCCCCGCTCTGCCCCGAGCTTGCCGCCCCGGCGCTGCTGGCTCCTTTCCGTCGGTGGGGTCTGTCGTACAAACGCCGCCGTTGATGTGGCCGGCGTCTTTAGCCTTGGAAGAGGGGGACGTGGCCGGGATCGGCTCCTCCAGCCTCGCGCTCGCGCCGGGGGAGAGGCAGCGCCTGCCGGTCGGTGAGGGGCCGGTTAGCCGGGACCGGGACACGCCGGGCCCGGCCATGGCCAGCTCTCACCGGCCGTCCGGGCAGCAAAGCCGCCGGCGATGGCGGCGTTTCCCCGGCGATCTCTTCGTTAAAATACGTGCCCTAGAAATGTCACCTTGAACTGGAGATGAAGGTAGAGCTTGACGGCGTTCATCGCTCTATGTGTCTTTCCCCAGTTGGACCCCCCCGCCGGAGCCTCGTGGGCCGAGAGAGCGGATTTTTAAGGCAAACGGATCCTTTTGGAAATCAAGCCACGGGAGCGGAGAAAAATAACTAAGTCGGGCTTTAGGAGGTAAGAGCTGAGCTTAAAGACCCGGACAGCACTCACGGCTCCGCGCCGCTGCCCCGGGTGTGCTGGGGGAGCGGTAGCGGCGGCGCAGCGCTGACCCGCAGAGCCGGGCTCCCTCCTCCCCCGGCGGCGGAACCGGCCCGGTCGTGTCGGTAAGGGGGGGCTCGGCGGCCCGTTAGCGGGGGAGCAGAGACAAGGGTCCGGCCCTGCCCTCCCCGCCGGGCGGCCCGCAACCAGGGGATGGAGACCGCGGCTGCCCCCGCCCCCGCCCCGGTCCCGGTCCCGGCCCGGCCGCCTCGGGGACGGGCGGCGAGCGGGCTCCAGCCCCGGTGGCTCGGCTCAACGGCCGGGATCGGGGCGGCCGCCTTCCCCCCCCCGCCCGCCGTTACCTGCGCCGCCGCCGCCGCCGGCGGGCGGGGGGACCCGGGGGGCCACGGCGGGCCCGGCTCGGCGGCGCGGCCGCGGGGCTCCATGGCCGCCGCCCCGCCCGGCCCCGCCGCCCGTCACCGCCGCCAATCGGCGGCCAGGTCCCGCCCCGCCGCCCACCAATCAGCGGCCCTCCCGCCCGCGCAGCCCCCCCCCCCCCCCGCGGCTTAAAAGGGCAGCGCCGCGGTGGGCCCCGCCCGGCGGCGGCGGGGAGGTTCCGGGGCGGCGGCGGCACCGGTTCATGGCGGCGCTTCCGCTGGGGGCGGCGCGGCGGCACCATGAACTACATGCCCGGCACGGCCAGCCTCATCCAGGACATCGACAGTGAGTGCGCCGCGGGGCCGGCACCCCCTTCCCCGAGGGCACCGTCCCCCGTGGGGCGGCCGCTCCCCTCTCTTCCCCGTGGGCGGCGGGCGGACTCGCGGCTTTCCCCGGGGACCTGCCCCCCGTGGGGCGGTCGGACCCCCTGTTCCCCGCGGCTGCCGCCCGCCGTGGGGCGGTCGGACCCCCCGTTCCCCGCGGCTGCCGCCCGCCGTGGGCACCGGCCCCGCGTGGGGCTGCTGCAGAAGGCGTCCTCGCTCCCCTTCGCGCTGCTGGGGCGGTTAACTGCTCATCACTGGCTTCCCCGTGTCGTTTTGGGGGGAGGGTGTCTGTGGGGGGTGCTAATGCCCACGCGTGGCCGGGGCTGACCCTCCCGCTCTCCCTTTCCCGCAGAGAAGCACCTGGTCCTGCTGCGGGACGGCCGGACGCTCATCGGGTACCTGCGCAGCATCGACCAGTTCGGTACGTCCGCACCGGGGGCTGCCGGGGGGCTGCGGGAGCCTTCGGCCGGGCTTTGGACACGCTCCGGTGCCAGCCGTGCGCAGGGGCTGGCGAGGAGGAGGAGGAGAGCCCCGCAGCACCCGTTCGCGTGAGCTGGGCGAGGCTCCCGTCCCGCTTCCCGGAGCATCTCCCTTCCCAAACAGTGGCTTAACGGTAAAGGGAGAGTTTGGATGTGGTGAGATTTACCCATCTCGTGGTCCCTGCTTAGCGCAGCGGCTGCGCCGCCTGCAGTAACGGCCCCACCGTCTGCCGGTCCTGACCAGGAGCGTGCGTTTCCTTGGCTAAAAACAACGTGAATTTTGAAAGAAATCGGTTTCGTTGTGCGTAGAGCGATGTGATTCCAGGTCGCGTTTTTAGGGCACGTTTGTCTTGTGGATTAAACGCCCGCCTGTGCGTCCCCCTGGACTTGGTGCTTCACAGAGATTTCTCTCAGAACTGGGTGCTTCCCGCTGCCCAAATTGCGTCCAGCACTGATGCTCTGGCATCCCTTTTTGGGCAGAAATAGCCCTGGACACGCGCGGGTGATGTCTGTGCTCCCGACCGAGTGCCTTGGTCCTTGCCCGGAACCCACAGCACCAACAACGCCGTTGTTTTCTCTGCCGTCGTCTGCACCTGGTGCTTGGGTGGGCTCGGGTCTGAGCTCGCCGTCCTGCCTGCCCTGCCTGCGCAGGCTGCGGCAGCTGGAGGGCAGAGGCTGCCTCGTGGCGCGGGAGCTGCTCTGCTGCTCCCCAAGTGCTGCGTCCATCGCTGCAGCCGCTGCGTTTCAGCCGGGGAGACGGTCGGTGCCTTCGGTGATCCGGTTCAGGAGACCTGCGCGAAAGCGCCGGTGCCGTCGCTGCTCTGGGTTTTCTGCCTGGCTGGGATGGGACACCCTAGCTAGAAAACACAGTGAAATATGGATTATTTTCTCTCTCTCTCTCTCTCTCTCTTGATCGCTGCAGCAAACTTGGTGTTGCACCAGACTGTGGAGCGCATCCATGTGGGCAAGAAGTATGGGGACATCCCTCGAGGCATCTTTGTTGTGAGAGGCGAGAACGTTGTTCTGCTGGGGGAGATAGTAAGTAAGCGGCTCCTTCTGCCTGCTCTCTGCCTGCTGCCGGCCCGGGTCTGGGACTGAGCTGGTGGTGGTTGTGGTGACGTGACGCAGGCAGCACCGCCGAGGCGGCCACCGGAGCTGGGTGTCCGTCTTGTCTGTCTGCCATGAAATACGGTCACTGTCCCGTTGTGGGGGCTGAAATTTGTCCCCTCCCGGGGCCGGTTCAGGCTGAACCGTCGGGAAGACGCCCTCGCGTATCCGCGAGCGGGGGCAGAGGTGCCGTCATGCAGCTGCAGCTCCTCTGGGACGACGTGAGGGGTGAAGAGCGATACGTGGGCTGGCGAGCGGAGGGAGACGTGGGGAGGCCCTGGCCTGTGTGCGGCATTGCTGGAGGGTGCCATGAGTGGCTGCCTGGGGGGCTGTCACCTCCCTGCTGGCTCGGCACTGGGGGACACCGTCCGGGATGGGCTGGGGAGGAGTCGAGCGCCGTCTTGTTCGCTTCGGCCCTTTGGGCTGAGCTCAGCCTGGCTGCTCCTGGCAGCCCCCTCCCATCCACAGCTGGCCCGGGTGTCCCTGGCTGTCCTGGGGGTCCCTGCCCGCATTCCCACCCGTCAGGGTGCCGCTAGCACCTCTGTTTTGCATCACCTCTTGACGGGACTCATGAAAGACGTGTGGGCACGGGCTCACCATGGTCCGTGGGCCTCTGGGGCTCGCCTGGAGGAGACCGTCCTGCACCTGCAAATCCGTGACCCAGGGAGAACGCGAGCGTTTACAGGACCAAATCCCCGGGCCGCCTTTGAGCTAGTTAGCCCTGAGCTTGGGTGCTCGCCTCGGGAACCGTCCTGCTCCAACAACTTTGGCAAGAGCGATGGAGCCCATCGTCCATGGCGCAGCGATGCCCGCTCTCCCCGGGGCACAGAGCCCAGCCAGGCGCTTGTAGGAAGCGCTCGGACGGCACCGAAGCCCGAGCGCAGGAGGGGTGCGCGTGTCAGCGTCCCGGTGGAGACGCGGGTGCGGATCCGCCCCAGACCTTTGCCGTCCCCGCTGGCTTTTGGCCGCTGCAGACCGGTGCTGCCTGGCCGGTGAGGCGCGCTCGGTGGAGGCGACGTCGGCCCAGCCCCGAGCTGCCCCACGGGCAGAGCGGTGCCCGGAGCATCCCACCAGCAGAGCTGCGTGTCTTGGCCACGGCGGCTGCCTTGCGGTGCTAAACGGGCTGTTTCTCTTGCAGGACCTGGAGAAGGAGAGCGACACGCCTCTGCAGCAGGTCTCCATCGAGGAGATCCTGGAGGAGCAGCGGGTGGAGCAGCAGGCCAAGCAGGAATCGGAGAAACTGAAAGTGCAGGCGCTGAAGGAGCGGGGCCTCTCTGTCCCGCGGGCGGACACCCTGGACGAGTACTAGATGTGCGGCCCCTCGGACCTTCCCTCCGTGGCAGAGCCAGGGGTGCTTTGTGATCGCCCGTGCGTGGGCAGATCTCTTTGGAAAGGCGGTTTTTATTTTCAGATTGTGTTTTCTGTGGCGCAGATAACTAAAAAAATCACGCCTTTTGTTTCTCCTTACGGAGAAGGAGGAACGAAGGCGTTTGGCTGCGCTTGGAGGCGGCCAGGCGCGCTGGGGAGCGCGAGCGTTTGTGTTCAGGAGGCAAATCGCTTGGTCCTTTGGGTTTGTTTGCTTTTTCCTCCTCACGTGACTCTGGGTGAGAGTTTTCCTTGACGTGTAAATAAATCCTAGATCTCAACAACGATGGTTTTGCCTGTGTTCAGCACCTGACGCTTTCCCCTCTCTCGGGACGACTGCCCTCGCGCCAGCCCTTGTCCCGGTCGGGCGCTGTGCAGGGGGGAGATGGGACCCTTGGTCCCGCCACGGGCTGGGCTCGCTCCGAGGAAAAGCTTAAGGATATGGTGAGATCGCTCCCTCTGGGATGGGGAGCGGGACCTGGGTACCCCCCGCACCCCGAGAAGGGCTGCTGCCTCCCCCCAGCCAGGCTGCGGCTGCTCCCCTGCAGCTGAGCCCACTAATTACCCACTGACGAAGAGCCGCCGCAGCTGGGCTGGCCCTGCTGCACCCGGGGCGCCGGCAGCCCCTCTGCCTCCCCTCCGGCAGCGTCTCCTCGCCTCCGTGCTGTGGAGGAGCCGGCGCGGCGGCTGCAGCAGGTAGGAGACTCCTTCGCGTCAAGCTCGTCCCGATGCTCTTCGGTGATGGCGTCGGGCGGGAGCCTTCCCGCGCCGTGGCGGTGAGCGGCAGCGGTTGGTTTTGGGTTGGCTTTGGGCAGCTGCCAGGCTGTGGGAGCCTCCTGCGCACAGGCAGGAAAGAGCAAACCTCGGCGGCGGCGAGCGGCGCGGGCTCTCCCTGCGAAACCCCTTTCGGTTCGCTTCCCCGTGGAGTGAAACGCGCTCTCGGGGGAGCGCCTGTGCTGGGGGGGCGGGCAGAGGGGGTCCCCACGAGTGGGTTTTCCCTTCCAAAGCGGCTCGCTTCTCCGCGGGACGAGCCCCGCTCTGCTCGCTGGTGCACCCACCGAGTACGAGCGGCTCCGCCTGCAGCCCTCCGGGGAAGCAAACGGCCAGCGCAGACGGGGCCGGCCCCCCAAAAACGCGCTTCCCCGCGGCCTGCGCCGTGGGCTTCTCGCTTGTGGGGAGCGAAGGCGTCTTCCCTGTTGTGTTTGCTCGTGTCGGCTCGAGTGGGGTAGGGCGAGTTTGGTGGTAGAAAAGGTGTAAACAAGGAAATGCAATTTCTTGCTTTAATGAAAAGGAACCCAAGGCTTTGTGGAGGCGGCGGTGGCTCCTGCAGCTGGAAAATCGCCGCCGGGAGGAAACGGCTTTTTCGGTTTCGTTGTTCTGCCCCTGTGGCTTTGGGGGGCAGCGGGGTGTTTTGGGGTGAGGGGGGGGTCGGGGCGGCGATGCCGGCGGTGGCTGGGCGAGGGCCGCCCCGGCGGGGGGGTCCCGGCCCCGTGCTGCGGGTGGGTCTGGGGTCTTGGTTTTGGGGGGCTGCAGGGTGTGAGGAGGAGGAGGAGGAGGAAGGCTGCTGTGCAGCCGGCTGCGGGGGTCCGGGGGTCGGTGCCCCCACCCCGGGGGGGGGTGGTGCAAGGAGCTGGTGCCCCCCAAACCGGGGGAGCCCCAAAGCGGGGTGAGCGCTCCCGTGCGGCGGGGCGCGGCGCTGCCCCTTACATAAGCCCGTGACGCCAGGGGGCGTCCCGTGACGTCACGGCGGTGACGCACCCACACCCCCCCCCCCCGGAGGCGGCCGATTTGCGGCGGGAGGTGCCCGGACCGGACCGCCCCGCGCCGCCGGGCCGGGGCAGCGCCGCGCCGGGCATGGTGTGCGGGCGGGGGGGCTGCTCCGCCGCCCGCCGCCCCCCCCCGCCGCGCCATGGAGCTGGAGAACATCGTGGCCAACACCGTCCTGCTGAAGGCCCGCGAAGGTACCGAGCCCCCCGGCCCCCCTTCTTCCCATCCCGCTCCCCCTTCCCCTTCTTCTTCCCATCCCGCTCCCCGTTCCCACGCCGCATCCCGGCTCCCCTCCCCGCGCACCCTCCCGCGGCCCCGGTCACCCCACGCACCCCCTCCCCGGGCACCCCGGCACCCCTCCGTCCGGGGCGGGGGGTGGCCGGCTGGGCTCGTCCCGGCTGCCATCGCCGAGCCCCCGGCGGGGGACGGCTGCCCCGGTACTGGGGGACGCGTCCGTCTGTCTGTCCCACCCACCCTGCAGACCCAGGGACGCGGGGCAGAGAACGTAAAAAGCGATTTAGGTGCCGTTTCCCCCAGCGGTGCGTGTGCTGGGCTCGGGACGCGGGTCGGCTGAGAGCCGCGCTGTCCGTCCATCCGTCCGTCTGTCCGTCCGTGCCAGCAGGACGCGTCTGGTGCGGATGGGGCTCGCGCGAGCCAAACTTTGCTGGTGCCAGGACGGCTCGGTGCAGGCCTGAGCGAAACGGGCGCTGCCAGGAAAAACACGGCCTTGCCGGTGCGCCGGCGGAGCTGGGGTGGTGCCGGTGGTGCCGGTGCCGCCGCCCCGGTTTGAGCCCCGCTGGCAGCTGGGGCGAGGCCTGGGGGGCGAAAGGCTGCGGGCGTCCGCGCCCCTCCGAAAGCGGGGCTTGGCACGGGTTCCCGGGGGAGCGCGGGCGCCTTTGTTTGCTTTTGGTTTCCTTTGGAAAACCGGCGCCCTCGTCGCTAAACCTTTGTGACCGAAAAGCAAACAGCCCCGAGAGCCACCAGCGCTGGCGCAGCCCTGCGGGCGAGGCAGGGAGCGGGGCCGCTCGGAGGTGAGCCTATTTTTATTTTTTTTTTTAAATCCCAGTCTTCTAAAAGTTTCCTTACCCCCACCGTGGTCGCTTCCAGCAGCACCGGAGACGCCGCAGGGGCCCGAGAGGTGCCGGTGCCCTCGCCGGGGAGGGAGAGGTTTGGCGTTGGGAGCGTGGAGCAGCCGGCCAGGCGGTTGCACCGATGCTCCCTGCGTGGGGCTGGGCCCTGCTGCTGTCCCATGGGATGCACCATGGCCGCCCGCCTGAGCCGGAGCCTCGCCTGAGCCGGAGCTGGAGAAGGGGGTTTTGGCCTCGGGAGCGAGGGGGGGCTCTGCCACCGCGGGCGCCAAACGGGTTAATGTCGGTGTGCGATGGCTGCGAGAGGCTCCGGAAGCCGGGAAGCAGAGAGGGACGAGGGCTGGGTCCCGGCCGGGCGGCAGCTTCCCTCCCCGGCGGCGTGGGGAGGACTGGAGCCGCCGCAGCAGAAAGCTGAGACCCCGCTGGCCATGGCTGGGGTGTCCCCACGCCTGGGGGTCGCAGGCCGGCCTCGTGCTGGAAGGTGCGGGGGGCTCGGCGTGGTCCAGCCGCGGCACCCCGGAGCAGCCGTCGCCACCACCTGTAACTGTATTTGGCCAAATTCCTCCGTCCTTAGGGCATGCTGGGGGGGCTTGGCCTGGGCAGGCGGCCCTGCACCCCCGGTACTTTTGGGGGTGCTGGCAGCAGCAGTCCCATCCCACGGGCAGCCTCAGACCCAGCGTTCGGACGCGGCGTGGGTGGGTGCCGGGACCGAGCTGGGCTGCGGGTTCGGGGTCTCGGTGGTTTGAGGGGCTCCCCGAGCTGCTGCCGCCCGCTGCGCCCCTCGAAGGGGCCTTGCTCTGCTGCGGGGCCCCTGGCTTCGGCCTCGTGGCCCTTAATGCTGTGCACCCAGGGGCTTTGCAGAGGTCTCTGGCCGCCCTGGGCTTCGTGCCCAGCTCTCTGCTGGGGCTGCTGGAGCTTTTGAGGGAGCGCTGATGTCCCCGAGGGCTCCTAAAGCTCAGGGAGGCAAAAGGGCTTGTCCGCCCGCGGAAGTGCCCGGGATAAAAACCCAGGAGCGTGCAGGCACGGAGGAGATAACAGGCGGTGAGTAAGGCTTTATGGCTCGCCGGGGCGGGGGCAGCCGGGTCCGCACCTCGCTGGGCATCAGTGCCGTCGCACCGCGCACCGGCTGGTGACGGGGGACCTGGGGGAACACGCTCCTGCCCGCCGCAGGTGTAACGCACCTCCCCGTGGGTGCCGCGGTGTTCGGTACCTGGGCTCCTTTCCGCTGAGGAACAGTTTTATTTTGCTGTCAGCAGCTTTTCTGGTTGCCGCGGTCGGCAGCGGCAGCGTCCACGCGGGGTTTCCCGGCGCGGTTCCCTTGCGGGGAGCAGGGCCGAGGCGAGCGCCGATTTCTCGTTTTCTCTTTCCTGCTGCCTGCAGGCGACTGGCTCTCGTTTGTACGGGCAGGGAGCAGGCAGCAGTGGGATGCCCCAGCACGGCTGCCGGCTGCTCGCCGCGTGTCCTCTTTCCCGGCTGCCCTGACCCTGCAGAAGATGCTGCGGGAGAGGGGCCGGGATGTCCCCGTCGGTGCTCTGCTGCCCAGCACCGAGGGGCCCGTGCTGGCGGGAGGGTGGCGGTGCCCAGGCCCCCTGCCCTGCCTGCAGCCCCGCGCCGGGCCAGGAAGGGCTGCCAGCCCTTCGTGCGGCTCCGCCGGCTGCCGGGATCCGGCTCCACCCTGGGAAGCCGAGGCGAGGGCAGGGTCGCTTCCGCAGGGGGCTGCGGGACGTGGGCTGGGGTGGTCCTGCCCCGCGGCGGGCTGGGGTCGGGGCTCGGTGCCTGCACCTGCCCGCAGGGACGCATGCGCTGCCTGCGCGGGTGCGGGCACTGCCTGTAGTGGAGATGGCAACGATGTCTCTGCCTCTGGCCAGCATGGAAAGCTGCCTGGGCTACCGTGGCACGGGGGTCCCCGCTTCACAGGTCCAGGACCGTGGGGTGCAGCCTGATGCTCTGGGATGCAAATGGGGAGCTGAAACCCCCGGGAGCAGCCGTGTGCGGCAGGAGCAGACAGCACTCGCCGGGGCTCCCGCCTGCCCGGGTGCCAGCTTGGCACAAGGATTGTATGTGATATATGGGTTTTTTTCCCCTTTACGTTGAGGTCTTTGGGTCTTGCACAGGCTCTAGCTCCATGTCCTGGTGGGACCCGCTGCGGCGGGTGGTGGCTGGGGGCCCTGGGCACGGGACGGGATGGGTTTTGCTTTGCCCGAGCACACTACGGGTGGAGGAGCGGGTCCCACTCCGAGCCCCGCTGCCCTGGGGCCTCGGTGGAGCTGGGGTGGCTCTGCCACGGGTTGATTTTGGTGCAGTTTCACCTGGGGATGGGACGTGCACTGGGGACGTGGTGCTCTTCCCCGCTCACCCTGGCTGTGCCGTGCCTGGCACGCCGCAGGGGGACCCGACCGGGGAAGGAGGATGCTGCAGCAGGAGCATGTGTGGAGGTAAAACACTTCTGCCTTGAACTTCCCCGTGTGCTCAGCTCTCCTCCTTCCCACCCGGCTCCCAGCCGTTCCCCAGCGGCACCGTCCCAGCCCGCAGTGAGCTCCGGCAGAGGCCAGCCGAGAGCGCGTCCCCGGGGCTCAGCCGGGGGAGATGCATTGGGGCACAGGTGACGAGCATTAATTTATTTTCATCGTCGCAGCAAACAAGTTGAAATTTGGAAGGAGCGCCGTAAAGCGTCGGGCGGTGCGGTGTGCCGGGGCGGGTACCTGCAGAGTCTGTGGAAAAGGCAGGGAGGGAATTGCGTGGGCAGCGTGCCGCTGAGCCCGGCCACAAAGCCGCAGCCTCTGGGCGTCCCTGCGAGGTCGGGGCTGCCTGGGCCGCCCGTGTCAGATGGCTCCTCCTTGTCTGGGCATCACCCCCTTGCCAGCCACCCGGGGGGCTCCAGCCCGGGCACCGCGGGGCGAGGGGAGCGGCTGCTCCTCTTCCTTGGGTGCTGAGTGCTCAGGACCCTGTGCCACCGGTGTCAGGGTGAACAAGGTGCCCGGGGACCCGCGCCCCCTCGCCGCTGAGGCCGCTCCGCTGGCTGGCGCGGGGCGATTCCTGCTGGAGGAAGCGAGCCGATGACGGCAGGAAGCTCTGCCCGGCCGAAACGCCGGCCCGGCCGGAGCCCAGCACCACGGCGTCTCACGGGCTCGCCTCGGCGTCACCGGGGCCGGCGGCGGGCGGTGCTGGCCGGCCACCAGCTCAGAGCTGCGCTGATGTCAGGTCCCTGCAGGGATGACTTCACGCGCCAAGCATCTGCCTGCGAGCCCGGGAGGAGCGGCTGCTGCTGTGGGGCCATGCCTCTGCCCCCTCCTCGTCCCCAGAGAGTCCCCGTCCCCGAGGAGGCAGAGGCCGGGCTGCTGCAGCCCCATGTGCAAGATGAGCGGTTTGGTGGGGAGATAGGAAACCAGATGTTTGTGGGAGGGAGCGACACAGGGCCGTGGCGTTGTTTGGGGAAGAAGCCTGCACCCACCGGGCTCGGCCTCCCCCGGCACCGGGCGATGCCGAGGAGATCCCGTTCCTGCCCTGGAGCGGGGCTGGGAGCCGTGACCGGGCGGGGATCCCCTCGGCTGTTCAGGGCGAGGGTCCCCTTGGGGGTCAGAGCCCTCTCCAGGGCTGAGGGCGTTCTCCCACGTGGCTTCAGAGTTGCGCAAAGCCCCAGTGCTGGCGGTGTGTGGGTACGTGGGTGAGCAATGGGTTTTGGGGACCAGCAGTGATGGGATGGAGGGGAAACCCCAAGCTGGGCAACTCTGCAGGACTGGGCAGGGGCTCTGCTGCCCCGTTCCCCCTGTCGCCGGCCGGGCTGGGGCAGCGATGCCCATCCTGCCAGCGTGACCTCTTCTCCCTCTCCCCCCGGCTGCAGGAGGTGGCGGCAAGCGGAAAGGCAGGAGCAAGAAGTGGAGGGAGATCCTCCGGTTCCCGCACATCAGCCAGTGCGATGAGCTGCGGAAGGGCCTGGGTGAGCCGGGGAGGGCGCCGGGAGCCGGCAGAACCGGCTCGCGGGTCCCGGCACGGCGCCGGGTCGCGGCCGTGCTGGGGACACGGCGGGCGCGGGGCCGCGGCATGTGCTCAGCACGGTGCGTGGCACATCCCGCCTTCCCTTGCAGAGCAGGACTACGGCAGCCTGTGCCAGAAGCAGCCCATCGGCCGGCTGCTCTTCCGGCAGTTCTGCGAGACGCGGCCGGAGCTCCTGCGCTGCATCCGCTTCCTGGACGCCGTGGTGAGGGACCCCGCAGGATGCCACCGTGCCGGCTCTGCTTGGGGACGGCGACGTGCACAGGCGTTTTCCCGGGATGGGGCTGGTCGGGGTTTTGCTGAGTCCCATGGCAGGTTTGCAGCGTGAGCCCCAGGGCAGTGGCTGCGGAGCGGTACCCGGGGAGGCAGAGACCACCCCATCCCAGTGCGCTGCGGGTTTCTCTCTGGGCCATGCTGGAGGAAGGGGGCTTTCCATCCCAGCAAGCTCAAAATGCTGCGGGAGAATCCATCCATGCCTGCTGCAAGGTTAACCCCGGTGCCAGGAGATTTCAGATGCTGGCGAATTGGAGACAGGAGCCTCATAAAATGATCCGTGTTTCCCGTTACGGCACGGTTTGTGTCAGCAGCGGGTGCGTGCCCTGCGCAGCAGGCTTGGCTTTCCAGGGCTGCCCGGGGGGCCGCCGGGGGAGCAGCCGGAGCCTCTCGGATGTGCAAAGACCAACAGCCGTGGGGGCTGCTAATGGAAAACACGTGCCTGTAAAACGGCCCCTGCTTGTGCCGGCTCTCAGAGCTCTTGTAGGACGTTTTTCCCCCCTTTTTGAATAAATAGAGCTGCCCGGGCTGCAGCGGGCCTGGGTCTGGCAGCTCGCTCCCCTGCCTGCTGCGGGGAGCCGTGTGGGAGACCCCCTGGGGCTGCCAGTCCACCCTGAGCCCCTGGTGCAGGCAGCTGCCTGTGGCATGGGGGCAGGCAGCTCCCTCACCCCACGGCTGGGGCAGACGGGCCTCGTTTGGGGCGGCCGGGGGCTCGGCAGGGAGCCGTGCCCGGTGCCGCTGCCTGCAGCACCCTCCTCTCCCCGGGCATCCCAGGCGGACTACGAGCTCTCCCCGGATGAGAAGCGGAAGGAGATGGGGGAGGAGATCATCGGCCGGTTCCTCAAGCAGGAGGTGAGTCCTGGGGGGCTTTCCCCACCCCAGGCAGCCGGAGCAGGATGGGGCGAGGATGGGATGGGAGCAGGGGCAGCGGCAGGGGGAGTAGGGGGGTCCCTTGCTGGCCACAGAGCCGCATCCCTGCTCTCCGGGCATCCCAGCGGCACCCGTCACCCAGCCGGGATCACGGGTGGGATGCGGGAGCGATGCAGCCGGGGTGTGGGTGCGCATCCGTCTGCTCCCCTCGGCAGTCCCCGGATTTCCTGCCCGAGGTGGGCCAGCCCCACGCCAGCCGGTGCCTGCAGGACCTGCAGAAGAGCCCCTGCAAGGACCTCTTCAGCAGCTGCCTGCGGTGAGTGCCCTGCCCGGGGACGGGCGGCCGGGGCGGCTGCGGGCGACACCAACCGTCCCCGCTCCCCCCGTAGCCCCCTGCACGAGTACCTGAGCGGGGATCCCTTCGCCGACTACCGGGACAGCATGTATTTCGACCGGTTCCTGCAGTGGAAGTACCTGGAGAGGTGAGTGGGAGGTCTGGGGGGGTCCGAGGGGTCTTGGGAGGGGGTCTAGGGGGTGACGTGCCCAGGGCTGTGCGTTGCAGGCAGTCGGTCACCAAGGACACGTTTCGGCAGTACCGGATCCTGGGCAAGGGCGGTTTCGGAGAGGTACGGCCACCGCGGGAGGAGCGGGGGGTGATGGCGGGCTGGTAGGGGCTCACCCCGCCGCCGTCCCCCCCAAGGTGTGCGCCTGCCAGGTGCGGGCCACAGGGAAGATGTACGCCTGCAAGAAGCTGGAGAAGAAGCGGATCAAGAAGCGGAAAGGGGAGGCGATGGCCCTGAACGAGAAGCAGATCCTGGAGAAGGTCAACAGCCGGTTCGTGGTGCGTGTTGCGCTCTCCTGGGGGGCCGGGGCGCCGGGGGGGCCGGGGCCGGCGCTGACGGCCGGGGCGGGCGTGCAGGTGAGTCTGGCGTACGCCTACGAGACAAAGGACGCGCTCTGCCTGGTGCTGACCATCATGAACGGCGGCGACCTCAAGTTCCACATCTACAACATGGGCAACCCCGGCTTCGAGGACGAGCGCGTGGTTTTCTACGCGGCGGAGATCTGCTGCGGGCTCCAGCACCTGCACCAGGAGGGCATCGTCTACCGGTGAGCGGGGCCTGGGCACGGGGCCGGCGGGGCGGCCGGATGGGACCGCTCTGTGCTGAGCCATCCGTCCATCTGTCCTGCAGGGACCTGAAGCCGGAGAACATCCTGCTGGATGATGATGGTGAGGAGGGAGCTACTGGGTCTGGCTCTGCCTGGGCTCTTGGCTTTGGGGAGGGGTCTCCGTGCGCCTCCCGGAGGGTCTCTGGCTGTGTTTTGGGGAGGACGCGCAGGGATGCGGGATGGCCCTTCCCTGGGATGCTGCCCTCCGTGCAGGGGTCTGGGATGCTGCCCTCCATGGAGGACATCTTCCCTGGGATGATGCCCTCAACCCGCTCCCTGCCCTAGGCCACATCAGGATCTCTGACCTGGGGCTGGCTATCAAGATCCCCGAGGGCGAGACCATCCGCGGCCGCGTGGGCACCGTCGGCTACATGGGTGAGCGTGGGGGGCTGCGCCGGCCGGGCTGGCCCGGGGGTCCCCGTGCCACGGTGAGCCTGGCCGCTGACGGTTTTGGGGCCGTGCCTCACAGCCCCAGAGGTGATCAACAACGAGCGCTACACCTTCAGCCCCGACTGGTGGGGCCTGGGCTGCCTGGTGTACGAGATGATCGAGGGGCAGTCGCCCTTCCGCGCCCGCAAGGAGCGGGTGAAGAGGGAGGAGGTGGAGAAGCGGGTGCAGGAGGACCAGGAGCTGTACTCGGACAAGTTCAGTGAGGATGCTCGGGCCATCTGCAAGATGGTGAGCTGGGGAGCGGCTGGTCCCCGCGGGGACCGGGGCTGGCTCCATCCCCTCGCCGTGACTGCCCGTCCCCCTCCCCAGCTCCTGGCCAAGGACCCCAAGCAGCGGCTGGGCTGCGGGGCTGACGGGGCGGCCGAGGTGAAGCGCCATCCCTTCTTCAGGACCATCAACTTCAAGCGCCTGGAGGCCGGCATCATGACGCCCTCCTTCGTGCCGGACGTAAGGGGCAGGGCAGGGGTGGGCAGCCGCGGTGGGGGGCCGGCCCCGCTCCCCCCACTGACGCCTCTCTGGCTCCCGCAGCCCCGGGCGGTTTATTGCAAGGATGTGCTGGACATCGAGCAGTTCTCGACGGTGAAGGGCGTCAACCTGGACCAAACTGACAACGATTTCTATGCCAAGTTCGCCACCGGCAGCGTCTCCATCCCCTGGCAGAACGAGGTACCGGGAGCACGGGGCACCGGGGGGGTCCGGCCCTGCTGCAGCACCGCCGGGGCTGCCCATGCCCGTCCCCCCGGTGACCCGACCCCCCCAGATGATCGAGACTGAGTGCTTCAAGGACCTCAATGTGTTCGGACCCAGTGGGACCCGCTCCCCTGACCTGGACTGGAGGCAGCTGCCCGAGCCCCCCAAGCGGAGCCTTCTGCAGAGGCTCTTCCGACGCCATGTAAGAGACGGGGAGGTATTTTTTGGGGGGGGTCTCCCTAAGACCCCCCTGGCTCACTGCCTGGTGTCTGTCTGTCCCTTGCAGCCGGCCGAGTACACCATCGGCACCACCATCCACCCCCCCGACCCGGCCGCCGTGAACTCGCACCCTCCTACGGCCAACTCCGCCTGCCGAGCCCCGGCCACGGCACCGGCACCATCCTGACCCCTCTCGCCGTCCCGGGGGGAGCCACCGGGGCCGGGCAGCCCCCAGGCCCCCCTGTGCCCTCTCAGGGTTGTCTTGGACCAGGGCCGGGGTCTCCGGGGATGCTGGCGGAGGCGAGGCAGGACGCCGGCGCGGGCAGGGGGTGATGGAGGGGCACTGGGGCGGGAGCAGGGTTTGCCAGACCCGGACCCTGGCAGCTCCCCAGCCCCTTTCCCCCAGCCCCACGGCATATCCAGCCTGTTCTCGGGGGCTTCTGCTGCAGGACCACCCCCCCTCGCCCCCCCGGCCGCTGCTGGGGAAGGGGCCAGGGAAGGGACCTATTTTTGCTGCGTTTGAGCCCGTTATCTTATCGCCGGCTCAGTGCACGGCCTCTGCGGGCGCAGGGGGGCTGCGGGTTTATCTGCGCTCTCCAAATAGAAACAAAGGCAGCCTTGGAGCGAGGGGTGCCCCTGACTCACCCCGGCCGTGCCGCGGGGTCCCCGCAGCGGGAGGGACGGGGCCAACCCTGCAGAGCCTCCTCCTTGGGAGGACACAGCCTCCCCCCTCTTGCTCCAGCCGCCACAATGTGAATTGGGCTCAGAAAAGGGAATTTTCCCGAATGTTGCTGGGCTGGGGGTGGGTGTGGGGTGGGGGCCTCCCTCCGTCCTCAGGGGCCAGCTCAGGGCAGCCTCGGGGTGCCCCAGCCTTGCCCTGGGGCTGGCGGGGTGCACAAGGGCACAGCACCCCTGGGGCTGGGTGTGCAAGGGGCAGCGAGCACGTGTGGGTGTGCAAGGGGCAGGCAGCGCATGTGGGCGTGCAAGGGGCAGCGCGTGTGGACGTGTGAAGGGCAGGCAGCGTGTTCAGGTGTGCAAGGGGCAGCGCGTGTGGACGTGCAAAGGGAAGGCAGCATGTTTGGGTGTGCAAGGGGCAGTGCTGTGGATGTGCAAAGGGCAGGCAGCGTGTTCGGGTGTGCAAAGGACAGTGCGTGTGGACATGCAAAGAGCAGGCAGCGTGTTCGGGTGTGCAAAGGGCAGCACGTGTGGACATGCAAAGAGCAGGCGGCGTGTTCGGGTGTGCAAGGGACAGCGCGTGTGGACATGCAAAGAGCAGGCAGCGTGTTCGGGTGTGCAAGGGACAGCGCGTGTGGACATGCGAAGGGCAGGCAGCGTGCGTGGGTGTGCAAGGGGCAGCACGTGTGGACATGCAGAGAGGAGACAGCGTGTGTGTGTGTGCAAAGGACAGCGCGTGTGGACGTGCGAAGGGCAGGCAGTGTGTGTAGGTGTGCAAGGGGCAGCGCGTGTGGACGTGCAGAGAGGAGGCAGCGTGTGTGTGTGTGCAAAGGACAGCGCGTGTGGGCGTGTGTAGGTGTGCAAGGGGCCGTGCACGCAGGCTGGGGGGGCCATGCTGCGGGCACCCAGGCTCCCGTGCCTTTGGGCCCCGGTGAATCTCTGCCTCGGGCGCCTTTGGTTTACATTCAATCCGGTTTTGTACATTTGTAAGCTGTTGTAAATATTTGTACGTTGAGCGCCTGGATGTACATTTTTAAGCTAAAATCTGCAATCGGAGCTGCGTGGTGACTTTGCCTGGGGACGCGGGGGGTGTTTTGGGGGGCGGGAGTAGGCGTTTCATGGGGGACGGGGGCTCAGCGGGTGCTGTGGGGGCTTTTCTGGCTGTGTTGCCTCCCTCAGTGTTTTCTCCCTCCTCCTGCCCCCATGGGACGTGGGTGGGAGGGTGCTGGGTGCCTGTCCCGGAGCGGGGCTGTGCCGTCTTCCTGGGCATCCCCTCGCGGGTGCGAGCCCCTTGCCCCCAGCACCCTCAGCTCGGCATCGCCCGGCTCGGCATCGCCAGCCGAGGGTTTGGATGGGTCCAGGCAGGTCCGAGCTGTGGCCGGGGCCTCATCCTGCCCTGAGCAGGCGAGCGGTGCTGGAGCAGGCAAGGAGTCGGCCAGCCAGACCAGCCGTGCTCCCTCCTGCCCCGACGGAGAGGCGCCTTCCCAGTGCACAAGGTAGGTGCTGGGACCTGAATCCCATCCCCGATGCCTGCGGCACCGCTGCTGCTCCCGGTGCCATCCCCGGTGCCGCAGGAGGGCTGCCGTCCCTTCTCCTCGCAGGCTCAGCGGACGCAGCGGGCAGCCCGGCGGCACAGCGACGGCGTGGGACCCCCGAGGGACGTCCAGAGGAGATGCCGAGGTGGTGTCGGGAGCCGGTGAGTGTCGGGGTGGGGGTCCCAGTTAACCAGACCTTCCTGAGGGACTCAGGTGCCTTTTTGGCACAGCTTCCCAGCAGGCTGTGGGTCTCTGCGTGCCGCTCTGGGGACCGGCCACCCGGAGCATTTGCCTTGCGTGCCATGGCACGGCGTGACTGTCCCTGCGTGTCCCCTCCCAAGGGGCACAGAGGGGCTCGTGCCCCTCCAGCCCCCCCAGCCTGGAGCCGGAGGGGTGGCCCTGCCTGCTGTTTTGGTTCTTGCAAACAACAGCGTGTCCTTGTGCCGAGGCCTTGTGCCCGGGAGCGGCTGCTCCATCTGGGATAACAGCGGTCCCGGCTGGTTTGCAGCCAGGAGGTCTCCCTGCCACCCCGGTCCCCGCTGCTGCGTCCCCAGGCCAGAGCACCCCGGCTGCCTCGCCGGCAGGGCAGCGGGGACCGGGGGCTGCCCACCTTGCCGGAGGGTCTCGCCCGCTCTCCATGGACACCGCAGACCCGTCGGTGCTCGGCGTGCATTTGGCACGAGCTGCAGGCTGCGGAGCTGGAAGCTCCTGGCAGCAGCTCAGGGATTTCAAACCCTGTTGCAGGCATGCCGGGACCGGGGGGACGAAGCCCGGCCCGGGGGGAGAGCTGCGGCAGGGACCCGGGAATCGCGCCTGCGCGGGGCTGCAGCACCGGTCGGCGAGCGGGAGCGCAGCTGCGGCGGGGATTTCCCAGTGAGCATTCGGGAAGGGGATGGCGCAGCTTCTGGCTTCCTCCTGGTCCCACCAGCATCTCCGTCTAACTGCGCCTCGCCGACGTGAATGCAAGGTGTCTTCTCGTGCACGTGATGGAGAACAGCAGCCCCGGCGATGGAGCGGAGCTGTCCCGGGGAGCAGCGGGACCATTCCCGGGTGGCAGGTAGGACCCAAATCATCTCTCGGGGGCTCGGCGGGTGGGCTGGGGGAGGCGAGGGGCTCCCCGGGGCACCGGCGCAGCGGGCGGCTGACCTCCCCCTTGGCCAAGTTGTTGCAACAGCGGGGAGGAAGGTCAGGTTCTCCGCAGGAGGGTGCAGGGGCTGACGTCAAAGGAAGCAGCTGGTGATTCACGGGTTCTTGGGAGCGCTGGTCTCCGGGGCCGTAACTCATCCCAGAAATGTCATTTCATCCTTGAGCGTTATCGCTGCTCTGCCGTTGCCCGCCGCTCCCAGCCCTGCGGCAGATAAACTGGCCTCTGGGGGAGGTACGGGGGCTGCCCCTCGCTCCCAGCCCCAGGCTCAGTGGCTTAATATACTGATATTACTTATATTACTTATATATTATACTTAGAAACAGGCTGTGTTAGCGTGGGGCTCTGTGGGGCAAAAGGGGAGGGCTGCGCGCCAACCGAAACACTCTTGTCCGTGCGATGCGCGTAAAGCATCCCTGGTGCTACCCTGCCGTGCTCAGCCACCCCGGGTGCCCACCGGTCCCGTGCGCGTTCGCGGGCGCCAGCGGTGCCGGGAGGTCCCGCTCTGCCCGCGGGGTTCGGTCTCGTGCGCTGGGGCTTTAACGTGCGGCCGCAGCGAGGGCTCTGCGGTGGGGTCCGGTTCCCCGGCGCGGGGGGAGGCTGCCCCGGTTCTCCTGTCCGGCGTTAGCTGAGGTTGGGCTGAGCCTGGCTCCGGTTATTCCGGGATGGTTGTGCTGTGTGTTATTATCCGTTGTTATCCACCTCTATCCGTTGTTACCTGCCATAACGGGTTGTTATCCATGGCTGATGATCCATGCGGGGGCGGCCGTGCCGTGGACCCCAGGTCCCTGCGCAGCGGGGTTTGTCCCCGGCACAGGGATCGCCCGCAGAGCGGCGTACAAGCTGAGCAGGGAGGCTGTGCCTCGCTCTCCTGCCCTCATCTTGTTTCGGGAGATGGCCGGACCGCGGACAGGGGCTGGCCGGGCGGCATCGCCGTGTGTGAGCATGCACCCGCCCATGTGCGTGCTTCTGCTCGCCGGACGCGCCGGCGGTGACCCGCGGCCCCCGGCAGATGCGCAAGGAGCCGGGTCTGGCCTTGGCCCCGCCGTAAGTGATGGCTCTTATCTCTCTGCTGACAAGCCAGCATCCTTCAGCGGGCGTATTTAAGGCCGAGCACCCGGAGGGCTGGAGCAGAGGAGCGCTCGCCACAGAGACGCCTGCCTGCAGCCCACGGCTCCTGCCCGACCAGGGAGATGCTGCCCGCGACGTTCAAGCTCTGCGCCGCCATCTCCTACCGGCACCTGCGCAACATGACCGGTGAGGGCCGCGGGGGGCCGGGACGCGGGGCCGGGGCAGCCACGGGCTGCCTGCGCCGGGCAGCGCCGCAGGACGGAGTCTCCGGGGATGCTCTCCCCACTCTGTGCCCTGTTGCTTTCTGGGTTTTGTGTTTTACTGTCTCCACGACCCGTTTTGCCGCCAGACCCATTTCTGGGGCCCGAGGGGGGCGGCTGCGTGCCATTGCTGAACGCGGAGGGAGCTGTAGGCAGCACTCCTGCTGGCCGTGAGGATTTTGTATTCTTTCACTCCATTGCCTACGGCCTTTCCTGGGCACCAGCACGATTGCTCCTCGGTATTTTTACGACTGTTTTCTGCTCGCTGTGTGCTGCGTGGCTCAGACCCGCAGCAAAGCCCGGCTTAGGGCAGCTTTTGTCCCGCAGCGGTGCAATGGCAGTCAGCTGCTCTCTGTGCCTGTAGGGACTTCAGCGAAGGTAGCAAGTCACAGGAGACAAGCAGAGATTTTTTTCAATGATGTTGTACGTTTAAATTGCAAAAAAATAAAAAAAAAAAAAAGAGCAAAGCCCAGCAGCCGGTGAGCGACGCGCTCTCTGCTCGCAGGTCTGAGAAGACAAGCCGCCGTCGCCATCAGCCAAGAGCTGAGCAAGCTCGCCTGCCGCGGCACGGGACCCGGCGCGTGGATTCACCAGGTTCGCAGAAGGAGCTCCTTGCTCAGTAAGTGACCAGCAGACGGGGGGGTCTGGCCCTTTCTGCCGGGTGGTGACCGTCACGGGTCAGGGCTCGGGAGGGAAACCTGCTCGTGGGTCGCCCGTGCTTTTGCCGAACAAACGGCGAAGGCAGGGAATTGAGTTTGCTTCCCCAGCCCTTGGGCACGGAGAAGTGTATTTGCTGCAGATAAAGCTGCTCTGGTGTGACGATGTGTTAGTCGGCTGGGCAATGTTCTTGCGCTCACTCCTGCTTTTGCCTGATCCCGTGCAGGCTCGAGGCTGGAGGAGAAGCCCTTCAGCGAGATGGAAATGTCTTACATCAAGCAAGGAGAGGAAGCCCTCCAGAAATCACTCAGCATCCTTGAGGACCAGGACGGCTGGAAGACGGAGACGGTGGTGGTAGGTGCTCTGCTTTGCAGCAGAACGACACGGTCCTCCTGTAAATATTTGTGATATTTAATTCTACCTTCCCCTCTCCCAGGATAACGGAGACAAAGTGCTGAGCAAGGTGCTCCCGGACGTGGGGAAGGTGTTCCGGCTCGAGGTGGTGGTGGACCAGCCCCTGGACGCAGTGTACGGTGAGCTGGTGGACAACATGGAGCAGATGGGAGACTGGAATCCCAACGTCGAAGAAGTCAAGGTAGGAAGCGCAGGGATTTCTCCACCCGTTCTTTGGGAAATGAGAAGCCAGGCTTTCTGCCCGTAGCAGGCAGCGGGGAAGATAGAGCTCGCCCTGCGGTGGCAGCAGAAGCGAGTCTGCCTGCTGCTTATTCCGTAGGGAACGCACCAGCTCTGTTGGTAAACGTGTACTGTTACTGGAGGAGAGATCGCACGTACCCCAACGTGCAGGGAAGAGCGTTTTGCTGTTCCACAGCTTGTCTGGAATGAGAGAAAGCCCTTCCCTTTTCAGGAGTTGAAACCTGTAGCCTGGGATTGAAGCACGTTTTGCAGTTTCTCTCACTATAGAGTTCTTTTTGTAAGAGCGCGTGTTTGAACACGCAGTCAGCTTTTTAGCTAAAGGTTGCAGTAAATACCTCAAAGTAACATTCTTTTTTAATTCTGAACTGCCCAGATTCTCCAGAAGATTGGAAAGGACACGGTGATCACCCACGAGAAGGCGGCCGCTACCCCCGGGAACATTGTCGGACCGCGGGACTTTGTGAGCGTCCGGTGCTCCAAGAGACGCGGCTCCACCTGCGTCCTGGCCGGCATGGCCACGCAGTACGGAGCTATGCCGGAGCAGGAGGGATTTATAAGGTAACCGCCTTGTGCGTTGACTTGCAGGGTGTTTAACGAGTCGGATTCACACGCGAGCTTTTGGTATGGGCTGAGAGTAATTAGGCTGGTAGCAGGAATGCAATTCAGCACGGCTTTTTAATTTTGAGGCTAAAGTCAAAAAGTCAGACGTTGCTTTCTAACCCGCGCGCTCCCGCAGAGCTGAGAACGGCCCCACGTGCATGATCCTGCGCCCGCTGCCCGGCAGCCCTTCGCAAACCAAGCTAACGTGGCTCCTCAGCATCGACCTGAAGGTAAGCTGTTAAGCGGTGCGGCGAAGGTTTCGAGGCCGGATTTGCATTTGAGGCAGGTTCCGCTCACGGGCTGCGTCTGCTCCTCTCCAGGGCTGGCTGCCGAAGACCATCATCAACCAGGTGCTGTCCCAGACGCAGGTCGACTTTGCCAACCACCTCCGGGAGCGCCTGGCCCGGACGGTGGCCGTGGACTGCTGACCGCACGGACTAGTGGTGGAGTAAAGTCGGACGCAATTTAATTAGCCAAGGCCTTAAATGTATTTATTTAGTGGTACCTACTATTAAAGCTTTAGTTTCTGTATTAATATATTGACACTAAAGGAGCGCAGGAGGCTGCCGGGGCCAGCACACGCTCACTGGGCCAAGGCAGGACCAACAAGTTGGTGGGGGGGGGGTCAAGTCCTGCATGTGCTGGCCCCGGCAGCCTCCTGCGCTCCTTTAGTGTCAATAAATGACTAGAGCTGGACTTAGTGGTGTCTACTATTAATAAAGCCTCGGCTAATTAGTTACAGGGAGCTCCCTCCCAGACACCTGGCTGGCAAGGCAGGGGGCCCAGCGCATGCTCAGTGGGGCAAACGCAGGACTTCACCTCAAATTTTTTTACCCCCCTCCCTCCCCCCAGTGCAGCGCTTCTTAGGCCACCAGAAATGCTACTCCCTGCAGGGAAGCGGCTCTAATTTATTTGTCCTGTACAGCAGACACTTTTTGTGCGTGTATTTATTCACTCAAAGCTGTGTAACTTGCCAGTGCAGTGAGCAGGAGGGGAGATTGCCCAAGCGTAGCTACTTCAGGTTTAAATCCCAGTCACCACAAGACCAAAAAAAAAAACCACCAAAGTAAGAGTTAAAGGCTTTATTGTGAAACTGGTTTCCAGTTTGGGAGGGGGAAAATACCTTTTGGACAGAAGCCCAAATTTCAGTCTTACATGCAGTAGTCTTTTGTAACAACACGATCCTCCTGGCTGGAAGCTGGTGTTTACAATGAGACGGTAGAAGCAGAAGTGTCAGCGTTGCTTCTGCGAGCGTACCTGCGGCAGGGAGCTCCAATACAGCCTGCTCTTGCTGAACAAACGACTGTTACAACCCAGGCACGTCACGGGAGAAGTTTACCTCAACACAACACTTGCTTCTTCAGCTAGCTACACTGTCAAAGTTACTGAAGACTCCAAGAGATGCCCGCAAATAGCACAATACATACCCAACTGCACTCGCTTAGACTCCAGCATAGTGGGAATCCTCAGCAGGTAACAAATATACACATAGCGCCTGCCGTCAGGAGCTGGGTTGTTGGCTGCTCGCTCCGAGTGATGCACGTTCCTCTCGAATAAAACCCACTTGGCTGGATACCCACGGTGTCATTTTTGTTAACGCCGCGCCGCCTGCTTTGTTTACGGCTCCCAGGGCGGGCTTCGTCTCCCATCAACTTCTGTCTCGACGTGATACAGTACGTCCGCCAGCGTGTGCTCGACGACAGCACCCCAGCCCATGTCACTCATCTGCAAAGGGACAGTCGGTCAGCTGGAGCACAGGCTCAGGACAAAAAAGAGGGGCTAGCGCTGCTGTACAGCAGCAGTCCAGGACTGCTTCCCTCCTGAAAACATTTGGGGGGGGGGGGGGGGGGGGGGGGAATTTCCAAGAATTCAGCCCTCTTACATCAGTAAGAGGGCAACACAGGGCCTTTTAACTAGTCTTATCATCTGTCAAGAGGAACAACTGAGCTATCTGTCCTTAAATATTTTTAAATACAATCCTTTTGGCTACACTACCCAAGTACAAAGACTGGAGAGAACAGACAGAGGCTTGGTATAAATCAACTCCCACCACAAAGGCTTGACCGCCTTTTGTTTAAATACTGTGAGGCTATCGCAAAGTGGGGGGGGGGCGGCGGAAAAAGAGCTCCAGTTATTACTTACCGGACGGTAAGTGATATCTCTAGGCGGATACTTGAAATACGGCCCAAAGTTTATCGAAACCTGGGGAAGACACATTTGTCATTACATCAGAAGAAAAAAAAATAAACAAACAGGCGAATGTCTTCAGTCCTCATCCCCTCCTACCCGCACCCTGCGCAAGACCACGTGAACAAACGTCCTTGGCGTGAAAGGAGAGCGTTCGTGCAGCGGTTCGATAAAGTTACATCACCCAAGTGAACAGCAGCGGCGTTCCAGAGTCGCTTCACTAAAATCATTCCCGTTTTTATCACTTGCTTGACACACTCCCAAAGTGCCCGTGCTCTATGCGTTGCTAAAACCATGACAGACTTGGCATTATCTTTCCAAGATATATGTGACTTACCGTGCAGCCTTTGTACAAAGAAATAGCAGGAAAATAAACTCCTTCAAAGATGTCTTTAAAGGCAATTCCTTGGCTGGCACCGTTCTTGAAGAATATTATCTGAAGAGGAAAACGAAGAGGGGTTTTTTCCCATTGATGCTCGCTTTCGGGCCCGTGCTTGTGCACTACACAGCAAGCCTCAAGAGGCCGCTTAACCTACGCTCCCCTTTGTCTGGCAGCAGGTAATGCGCTACCGCTGCAAGCAAAGGGTTTGCTAAGGTCACATTTAGCGCTGCTTTAATAAAAGCACTCTTGTTTTTGATGAAGAGCTAACCACGAGCCTCCCTTTGTGCTCGTTAAATGCAAGCGATTAATAGGCACAATAAGCCAGGCTCTCCGCTCTTCCTGCAGTTCTGTATCCTCCACCTACCAACGTTTAGCTTACCTGGCTTCCGGGCGCTTGCTTTAGGCTCTTCTCTGCTTTGTCCACAAAGTCCTTCTCTTCAAAGTACAAGTAGCTTTTGAATTTGATCAAAGCCTGAAATATTAGAAAACAACCACTTCAGAAAAACGGTTACCCTTAGTGACACATTAAAGACCGGCAGAGCTGCAGGAGCCCTGCTCTGGGACAGGCGTGCCTCTTGGGTCAGAGTACCCGTGAAGAATGATGCACACATCTCAAATATTTGAGAACCAGGAGGGGAAGAGGCTATGAAACGAGATGTGGGCGATCTCCTTCAGTCGCCCGTGCAGAGTCTTCCCCTGCAGAACCTCTGGGTGGCTCTGGGTATTTTGTTTTCTCGAGATTAACGCTTTGGACCTCCCCGCTACGAACCACAGTGGTACCCAGAGGCAGGATGGAAAGGATGCGCTCAAAGGGGGCAAAAGCGAGGCTACAGCAACCCGTTTTCCACCTGTCCACCTAGCCAACGCTTAATCCGACAGCAAACTCCACACCTCACCTTATCTTTGTAGGTGTCAGGCAGTGATTTGGCCGTCTCCGTGTCTTCTGGAAGACTGATGTAAAATCCCAGTATATCGCCCTGTCCGTAGCCAGATGAATAGTGCTTCCCTATCGACTGGTGAAACTTTGTTCCCTTTTTGCTGCGCCAGGAGTAACTGAACTTGTCGTATCCCAGAGGCGCCTGGAGGTTCCCTGCGGAAACCAAGGGTTCCTCGTGAACGCGCACAGCGTAGCAGGAGCACCTCTGCGCGGCCCACTTCAACTTTTGCAACAGCAACGACGTTCGGTTAACGAATACGACTGCCGTTAGTACAAACGCGTCGACTACAGCGTTAAGCGAGGCCAAGCGTGCAACAGCGCAGAGGATCCACCCGTACTGCAGTTCTGCGTGGTTTTGATCGCCCGCAGAAAGAGTTTCCCCTTCAGAAAAGCAGCGAAGAAGCAGGCAGGCTGAACGTGACTTACCCTCCTTAGGTCTAAATTACTGGGGAAAGAAACACAGGAACCAGTTGGAAGCCACTGCTAAGAAATATTTGGTAAAATTCTTTACCTAATGGCTGTGACCAGCCTAATCTGGCAGCTGTGTCCGGAGGCATCTCATCCATGGATATTTCAAAGTACCACGCTCCTTTCCGCACTCCGTGCGAGGCTCGTACCATCGAATAGCCCTTCTCGCCGATAACGGTCAGTCTGTCATCAGAAATCTTTAACTGAGGAGCTGCGGTAGATGAGAGAAGAAGATATGAGCGGTTCCTCTGCGATTTCTAACGTGCGGTGATGTCAAAAGGCAAGCGAACATACAGAAGCGGATTTCACATTTGCACCTCTTAAAGCAATTAGGTCTGAAACGTCAACAACTGCTAATACGAGGTTCCAGAAGACGGCCAGCGTAAGAAGAGCCGGCTATGCAACCGGCATACGATTCGCAAGCTTTGTACCTCGGTCGTGCAGCGCTAGGAGGACTCGTTCGTACAGGCAGGCTCTGTAGAGGTCCCCAGGAATAGGCTTTCCTGCCCAACAGTCTAGCTCCAGTTTTTCTGGGTCAGGTGCGTGGGGGTCAGGCTCAGCCAAGATGTAGCGATATCCGTCTTTATTGAAGGGGTGTTCCAAAGGATAACCGTGGGGTGGTAAGCGCTGAGCGGAAAACAACGGGTCACTGTGAAACACAAAGACTACAGGTTGGCATCTCACGGTGGCTGCGGTTCAGTCACAAGTCAGCCCAGGACAAGCTCTTACAGAGCTGTACCTGCAGCGCTCGCGGCCTGCGCGCCGCTTGGCTTCCAAGAGTCTATGCGAAATGAGCAGATACGCATCGAAGAAACGAGCCTAGACTCATCTGTTTCAAGGAATTTCTAGCTCGTGATCCATCAATCACATCGCAGGGTTATGGCATGATTCCCCAAAAATCTACCGAGGGCAGAGAGAGGCAGGAGGCAGCATCAAAAGCAAAGCTGTCCCTCTGCCTCGCGTGCAACGCCTCGCTGTAGACGCTCATCGCTGGGCCACCGCATCATCTTTCCTCTTACCTTCTGGTTTTCTTGGCTGTTCCCGTGGTCCCTCCGTCCTGCTGCTTACGCTTCGCTCCTCGTCCCTTCCCGCTGCCTCCTGCGGCGATTCCCCCTTAACACAGAAAGCACGGCACGTTAAGCAGCCGATGAGCAGAGAGGGCCCGCGAGCATGGAATCTCCACAAACAGAAAGGGGCAGAAGCAGCCAAATTCAAAGCAGTTCACGAGCTCGGGTACCTTCTTCCACAGTTACATGCGAAACGGACGTTATTGAAAAGGAGCACAGCAAAATCCAGAACTTTTACGTAGCTTCTAGGCAACTTTTGAACGGCCTAAATTTAGAGCGGAAGCTAAGTGAGGTTTATCAAGGAAATGAGCTCAACTCAAGCTTTTGGGGGGAGAATTAAGAATCTTTTCTGTCATCAAAAGCTCTACAGACAGCAGCATTGGGATCCACTTCAAAAGCATTATTTTTTGCTTTCGTGGAGATTCCAGTCACAGTTCAAACACTTTCGGCAAAAGCAGCAGAAAACCCAACCTACAGCGCGCACCATCTGATTTTAAGCAAAGTCGTCATCCCGGTGGCACGCTATGCTGGAGAAACACTCTGACACCAGTAAGCACTTTAACGTTAAATTTCCATCTAGAAAATAAAATACACCTAAGTCGAGGAAAAACGAAAAGCGATAGAGGTGTTTCTCTTCAGTATTACCAAAATCGATGCTACGATTGAACAGCGTATCCTTTCGTATTACAGCACCCGATTTTTACTCGTAAATAAAACCATGGTATAGAAAAAGCTACGTGCCAAAGGTAATCAAACCAATATAACGTTTTAATACATTAAATCGCATACGCATTTTATCATTACAAGGAAAACTATAGAATTTTTATGTACTGTAGATAAACACCTTTGCGAACCGCATACTGTGTCGGAACTAAAAACATAGTCAGCTTTTAAATGATCAGCATTCCCTTACAGCGTAAGGGACTCGCACCACCGAAGGAATACCATATTCTGCACAAACATGACACGATCTCAACTGCACTTGGTAGTTTTAGCGCAGATAAACGTTTAGGCTGTCCGGTTTGTCATCGCTTATTTGCCTAAACAATCACAATTATCATACCAGCTCACAGATTCAGACCGCTTATTGAGGCATTAAGATTTACAGCTACCACAATATCGGGTCAAATCATACAAAGTAGAAATAAACATAAGTGAAAATAAAACTTTAAACCAGTCAAGTGGGGCAGAATATGATAAGTAAAAGCTTCTAACTGCTAAAGATTAAAAAGTGAAATTGTTGTTTTGTATTAAGGTATTATCGCAATCACATCAGGGCACGCTTTTGATTTTTAATTGACTTTAGCTTCTAAGATAATTGAGCAAAAAAGCTTTGCAAACAATAATACTTAAGTTTTAGAAGCTGAAAGGTAAACATTCACCTCCCAAAGAGGCTCCACCTGTAAGAACAGAAGTGGCACCACATATTTGTCAATCTTCCAGAAATTAAATAAAAAAAAAAAAAAAACAGTGCATGAAATGGAGACAACGCAGCCTTAGATATCTATAACCTTTTTAAAAAGCCCAAAACACCTCCTGTTCGGTGCTATTCGAATGTGTTCAATACAGAACAGCGTAGCCTTGCACACAAAGAAATCTCATCGGCAGTTAATATTGCTCCAGTAAGATTACCGTAAGTAATCTCAGCAAGCCAGGCAAAGTTGCGAGCACAGCTGCCGTTCCGCAAAAAGGAACGACAGTAAAATGCAAGCAGTGATTATAAGGAATGATATATACTTTCCCCAACTACTTTCGAAGCTCAGAGGGAGGGAAACAGGAACTCTGAATAATACAAGCAGGTAAATTAAAATCATCATGGAAGAAAACGGACAAGCTCAGCTTTCCTGCAAGCACCTTGATTTAGCTGGCCGCCGTGAAGAAAGAAGTTGAACCTTCCCAAGAAGGTTAAGTTTATCTATCTCTATAGCAAGCCCTGGTAAGACTGGCTGAACGTGTCTTGAACATAATAAGCATAACCTGAGTTCACATGACAGGTTTAACTGCAGCATCTCAACTGACGTAACTGCAGAGACACCCAGCTACAGGACTGGGAAAATACAGCTTAGTCCCAAATATTCAAAAACTGCCTGATTAAAGAACTTGCCGTTTAAGCTTCCGCTTGTGGATACAGCGTTGTTCTGTTTCTGGTTATCATACGCAGGACCAATATTGGCAAGATCCTGCAAGAGAGAAAAAAAAATAAGAATAAAACCCCCACATCAGTCAAACTTACCACTCAAAACCTGAACGCGGCACTCGCAGGTGCTGGAGCACTCCAACACGTGGCTTGCACAACGGAGGCTCACAGCGTGACTTGGCTAAGTTTTGCTCGTTTGATTGAGCGTAAGCCACCGGCAAAAAGAACCCTTGCTCCTTCCTCCCAGCTCCCCACGGCACACCGTCCTTCCATCCCTCGCTACGTACTTGGTCTAGAAGTCCAAACTTGGGGTAATCTTCTTCTGGGTCTTTACTCCCTGGGTCCGGATGCTCTTTCACCAAGAATACATCTCTTTCTTTACACTAAAATAGAGGAGGAGTTTCAGTTACACAGGGTAAGACCATATCAAGGTCATTAACAAGCGTTTACATCATAGTATTTACTATTAGTACGTATATCAACTACATAAGAAGCGTTAGAATCTTCACCATTTCGCTCTAAGTCCAGACCAAGCAAACACGAATGTCAGACAACTGCGCCGTTCACAGAAAATCCTCCGTGAATGTAGCTCTGAATGCTTACCATAGTTTTGACAATATTATTAGGCCAAGTCATTTTCCCAGGCCTCTGTCGGGTTGTCATACACTCCCAGTATTTATCAATAAATGGGATAATATCCTGTAAAAAATTAAAATAAAGTCTTAACAGTGTGGGTCTGAAGGCCTCGCTGCCAATATTTGTTTGAACTTGCTCTGCCCTGAAATCACAGCTTACATAAATCCGCGATGATTTTTAGAACAGCCGTACCTTATCTTTTGAGAACATAGTTTTCGGGTGCTCATCCTGTGTCCTCGACTGCCACGTTAAGTTGGCCAGAGCACTAAGGCACATTTCCTTGAGATCTTCAAAACAACAATATACCAGAGCTAGAATTACACTTCATGGGGAAAATCAAACATACACCCACGTACACAGCGATTACTAGCCACGCAGCATCCGTGCTATCTTGAATAAGAGTAAAACCGTCACAGGTTCTGTCCTAACTCAGCAGCCCTCACTAAACAGGAGATTTTCACCATCTTATTAAGCTAGCAGCAAAACGTTTTTAGAACGTTTTTAGAAGCCGCCGCACATGCTTGTTGCCAATAGGGGATTTTTTTGGTCATTTTTGAAAAGTTTCAGCAGAACCCTCCCACCGACTTTAGATAAAATGAAGCCTCTAGGATTATCTCGCAGAAAATCGCAACAAACGTGCTTTTACACTTACTTGCTTGTTTTCTTAAGAAATACGTGTTCCCACTGTGATGGCAAACGTTGCAATGGAAACTGTAGTTGGTCATGAAAGGCAGACACGATCTAGAAAAGAGCACACCGATTTGGAAATTCTGGTGCGCACCTTACTTACTACATCGGGTTAAGAAAGTCATTATTCTTTACTACATCGGGTTAAGAAAGTCACTATTCCAGGCTAACAAATTAATTATTCTCTCTCTCTCTCTCTCCAAAACCAGAAACATCTTACAGGTTCAATAATATTTTCATCAAATTAGGTTTATCACGGGCATCAAGAAAAGCCACAAAGCTCGTGAGAAAAACGTAAGCAAGCTAAGTGTCATCTTCTTGTTTTAGAGAAGTCCTGGAATTCGTTCAGCAAAACAAGAGGCAACAACCCAGAAGCTCTGGACAAGGAGCTCCATCTGAGCCAATTAATTTTAACTGGAAGTCTAGAGTACTTTTTAGGGACAAAATACAACCAAAAAAGTTATGTTTTTAATAAGCCTAAGGTCAGTCCCACATAGGTTCTAGGAAAAAAGCTGAATTTACTTTTCACTTACAAGAAGATTTGCTTTTTTGTTCACGCCAATTGAAAATGTCTGTTGAAGCCCCCTCTGCTTTTCAAATAACATTTACAGGCCTCTAAGGCACTACGTCCCAGGGTGGCTCTGACAGTCCTGAGGTCTGGACCAGGAATTTTTTAAAGCTGAGACGTACAAACAGAAACACTTCCTGCCGTGTTGGGTAAAGCTTTTGTTATTTGCATAACAGACTGGTTTCCAAGTGTCCAAGGACCTGGACAGGGAATTTACACCCTAATTACTTCCATTTTTGCTAACCAAAGTTTCATGCCCAGCGTTAGGCGGAGCTTACGTACGTGGTATCAATGCCAAACGTGTCTGCTGTGAACCACTTCGTACAAATGCCACACTGCAGCTCTATCTCTCCAAGCTGCCGTCCGTTCTCTTCATCCACTGAGCCTGCCTGAGCATCCAAGACTTCGGAATTGTCCCCAGCAGCTTCCTACAACCAGAGCAGATCAGCAAACTTGGACGGGCGTAAAGACTGACCAAATCAGACAGGAAAGAGGATTTGTGCAATAGCCTGTCAAGACAGGAGAGTTTAGAGGGAATAAATTCTTTTTCCTTTAATACACAGCCATGCTGTGAGTGAACGGGAACTATTTTGTAGATTCGGTTAGTTAGAATTAGTCAGATTTAATGCTCAGATGAGGATTTAATTGCCAAAATGGTCCTTTAAAGAACTAAAACTGGAGCTAGCAGGATGGAAAGTCCTTCTCGTTACACAGAAACATTTTCTCTTCTGAAAAAAAATTCTACACTTGCCCTTTTTCTGCACCACGTACAATCCGTGGTTATCTTATGCCTTTGCATCTCCCCCGTCATCTGTGCAAAGACAGCAAATAAGAATCCTTTGGGAAAATGTGCTGGTGGTGAGGGGAGGAAAAAAAAGAAGGGAGAGGGCTAGCAGTCTGGTGAACAGGTATCCCAAGGGTAAGCCTCAACCTCAGCCTGCAATGACGCACAAGAGAGAAGGACAACTTCCAAGTCCAGGATCCCCAGTGCTCACAGACCTGCACAGACTCCACCACGAGGGCTGCTCTGCTGCCGGGACAAGCAAATTGTGGCGTCCGGCGGCAAGGGCGGCCAGGCAGCATCCTCACCGAGAGGCTGCGCGTTCAGCTTTGGGTGCTCTCACGTTCTCTACCCATCCCGGCCCTGCAGAACTCACCCCCATGGACTGGGCTTCTCCCAGCAAGCCCTGGCTGCCTGCAGCCACCTACCAGGGGGTCCTTTCCATTGGCGGACTCTGTCTCCAGAGCGGTGGTGACATCGACCAGGGCGGCATCTCCCCTGCAAGAGCAGAAATGAGTTCCTGAGAGAGGCCCCCACCTCAGCCCTGGCCTAACTGTGGTGGGGCACAGCCTGGCCCTGGGGGCTGGCATGGCCTGGACTGGGGCAGCCTGGACCCATGGCCTGATGCAGACTGGGAACACCTGGTGCAGACTGAGGCAACTTGGCCCCACGGCCTGGCGTGGACTGGGAAGGCCTGGCCCCAGAGCCTAGCGTGGACTGGGAAGGCCTGGCGTGGACTGGGACAGCCTGGCCCCAGAGCCTAGCATGGACTGGGACAGCCTGGTGTGGACTGGGACAGCCTGGCGTGGACTGGGACAGCCTGGCCCCAGAGCCTGGCGTGGACTGGGACAGCCTGGCCCCAGAGCCTGGCGTGGACTGGGACAGCCTAGCGTGGACCGGGCCGTCGCGGACAGGACGGGCCGGGGACCCTGGGCACCCCCGGTGTCGCTGGGGCAGAAGGACCACCCGGAACCCCATGGCATCCCGGGGGGGGGGGGGGCAGGGACCCCCCCCCGGTACCCTCACGGTTTCCAGGGTAACGGGGGAGGGGGGGAGAGGGAAGGGGAGGGGAAGGGAAGGGGTCCCCCACAGCCCTCACGGTTTCCAGGGCTGGGGGGCGCGGGGAGGGGGCTCGGGCCTGCTGCCCGCGGGCAGGGAGGGACATACCCGGTCTCGGCGTCGGTAGCGCCCGGTTCGGGCGGGGCCGGAGGCTCCGCGGCGGGAGGGTCCGGGGCGGGCTCCGCACCCTCAGGCGCAGGAGCAGCAATCCCGGCCGCGGCCGCCGCTGCCGCCGCTGGCGCCGCCGCCATTTTCACTCACCGCCCCGCTCTCGCGAGAAGGCGCCGCGCGCGCAGCTCTCGCGAGACTCCCCCCCTTCAAAGGGCAACGGCTGCCGGTGGGGCCCACCCCCGAGCGGCGCCACCTGCCGGCGGCCGCCGGGAAGGGCACGGCGGGGGGTAGGGGGCAGCCGTGACGTCACCCTGCTCCGCCGTGACGTCACCCAGCCAAAGCCTGGGAGCTAGGTGCGGGGCTGACTCGGGGGCACATAAACCCCACGCCAGCGCAGGTCCCAGGCCCCCGGCGCCGCCGCCGTGGGCTCCCCTCTGACCCCGGCCCCACGCCAGGGGGTCCCGTGGGAGGATTTAGCACCTTTCCCCCCGGAAAGGAGGAGCGGCCCCTCGCCAGCCGCCGCTCTGCGAAAGCCTCTTGCTGGGAGGGCCGGCGGAGGCGGGGGACCCCCCTGCTCGGCCGCTCACACCGCCGGGGGCCGCACAGCTGTGCCGGGGGCTGACGCGCGGCCATGTGTCCCCACGGCCGCTCTCGCTCGCTCTGCAGCATTAAAGGCTCATGGCAGAAGGGTTCACGCGTCGCATCCCTCTGCCTGGCCCAGCAGCACCCTGGCCCCAGCCGCACCGGGTCCCCCCGAGGCCCGTCCGTGGGCAAGGCCCACCCAAGGATGGTGCTGTTCCCCCTGGGCTGCCCGGCTGGCATCCCCCTGCGCCCAGCGGTGCGGGCCCCGTTGTCCTGTCCCGCACCCCGTGCCCTCAGCGGGGAGGAGCGGTGGGTGCTCAGCACCCTCTCCCCTGGTCCTGCTCCAGACGGCGCTGGGAGAAGGGGAAACCAAGCAGGGCAGAGCCCCTGCCTGGATGGGGCTGAGGGGGTGACGGGGACGATGGCCACCCATGTCCTGGTCCCTTCTCCAAGGAGCAGGACAGGATTGCTGGGGGGGAGGCGCTGGGGCCAGGGGTCCCAGGTGCCAGGCAGTGCAGGGTGCGGGGGACAGCGGTGTCCCCGCAGAGCAGGGCAGGGCCGGAGAGCCCAGAAGGGAGGGATGGAGAGAGGGACGGGGAGAAGAGATGGGATATGGAGAGATGGAGGGATGAGGCAGGGATGGACAGGGCTGGAGGCAGGGAGGGAAGGATGGGGGGAAGGAGGGAGGGAGAAAGGGAGGAACGGGGGAGGTGGAGAGGGACGGCGGGGGGCAGATGGGGATGGAGATAGGGACGGAGGGATGGAGCTGGGGACGGAGGGATGGGAAGAGGGACAGGGAGAAGAGGGGAGGGCGGGCGGGGGGGGGCTGCCGGGGCGGCGGGGAGGGAGGGGGCTGCCGGGGCGGCGGGGAGGGGGCTGCCGGGGCCGCCCGGGGCGGCGCTCGGGGCCGCTGTACAAATAGGGCGGCTGCGGGCGGCCCCTGCAGCCATGCGGGCCCCGCTCCGCTCCGCTCCCGCGCTGGCGCTCTGCGCCCTCGCCCTGCTCCGCCTGGGCTGCGCTCCCACCCGCGCCCCGGCCCACGGACCGGCCCACGGACCGACCCACGCACCCACCCACGCACCCACCCGCGCCGCGCCCCGCGCCCCGCCGCGCTGCCCCCCGCTGATGCTGCAGCTGCTCCGCGCCCCTCCCGCCCCGCTCCGCGCCGCCGCCGCCGCTGCCCTCAGCCTCTCCCCGCACGGTGAGTGGGGCCGCGGCCCCGGGCATCCCTCTCCTGGGACCCGCACTGTCCCCGAGCATCCCTCTCCCCGGGACCCGCACTGTCCCCGAGCATCCCTCTCCCCAGGACCCGCACTGTCCCCGAGCATCCCTCTCCCCAGGACCCGCACTGTCCCCGAGCATCCCTCTCCCCAGGACCAGCACCGTGCCGGAGCATCCCTGTTCCCGGGACCGGTACTGTCCCTGGGACCCGCACCGTCCCCAGGCATCTCTCTCTCCGGGATCGGCACCGTGCTGGAGCATCCCTGTCCCCAGGACCCGTACCGTCCCCAGGCATCTCTCTCTCCGGGATCGGCACCGTGCTGGAGCATCCCTGTCCCCAGGACCCGTACCGTCCCCGGGCATCCCTGTTCTGGGACCAGCATTGTCCGGGGACCCACACTGTCCCCGAGCATCCCTGTCCCTGGGACCTGCGCTGTCCCCAGGACCCGCACCGTCTCCGGGCATCCCTGTCCCCAGAACCGGCACTGTCCCTGGGACCCGCACCGTTCCCGGTACCCGCACCGTCCCCGAGCATCCTTGTCCTGGGACCCACACTGTCCCCGGGAGCCGCACCGTCCCCAGGCACCCCTCTCCCCGGGACCAGCACTGTGCTGGAGCATCCCTGTCCCTGGGACCGCACCGTCCCCGGGACCTGCACCGTCCCCAGGCATCCCTGTCCTGGGACCCGCACTGTCCCCAGGACCCGCACCGTCCCTGGGCATCCCTGTCCAGGGACTCACACGGTCCCCGAGCATCCCTCTCCCCGGGACCGGCACTGTCCGGTGCTCTCGCTGGCTCTCGGGGTGGATCTGGCTGCTTTCCCCCGACCCTCAGGCTCTCACGCAGGGATCGTGCCCCGGCAGCACACGAGGGCACCGTCCCCTCCGGCGCCGGCACTCCCTGGCAAAGCCGGTGGTCCCCTCACCTTGCCCCTTGGGTTTCAGGCTCCCTGCAGAACGGCTCCCGCTGGGCGCTCTCCTTCGACATGTCCTCCCTCTCCAGCAGCCAGGAGGTGAGTCTGGCCGAGCTCCGCGTCCGCCTGCCCGGCTTCTCCCCAGCCCGCGACGTCTCCCTGGACATCTACCACAGCCGGCGGCGGAGGTGCCGGCGCAGCGGGACCTGCGCCCACCAGCTCTTTCTGGGCACCGTGGCCGGCAGCCCCTCTTCCACCCAGGCCTCCTGGAAAGTCTTTGAGGTCACCAGCCTGCTCCGGTCCTGGCTCCACCAAGCCGTGGCCCCTGGGCACCGCAGTCCCGCGGGAAGGGAGCAGTGGGAGGCGAGTGGGTCGGCCACCCCGGCCACTGCCACGACGCGCTTGCCCGTCTCGAGTGACGCTGGCCACGGGGAGCCAGCCCTGCCCCAGGACGTGACGGACGGAGTCCTGCTGCTCGTCTTCTCCAGGGACAAGTCTCCGGGAGACCACAGCCTCATCAGGACAGCAGAGACCTCCAAGCACGTCATGCGTGACAGCGGCTCCCAGGGCGCGGGGACCCGCCGGCATCGCAGGAACAGAAAGGAGAAGCAAAGGATCAAAGTGAGCGACGCTGCCGCTGCCGTCCCGGGGGAGGAGGGCAGGTCCTTGTGCAGGAGGGTGGACATGATGGTGGACTTCGAGCAGACCGGCTGGGGCAGCTGGATCGTCTACCCCAAAAAGTACAACGCCTACCGGTGCGAAGGGCAGTGTCCGTCACCCGTGGACGAGACCTTCAAGCCCACCAACCACGCCTACATACAGGTAAGAGGGGGCTGCTGCCTCCGCTCCCCCCGCGCACCCCCAGCCCCGCCGGCCCGCGGCAGGGGGTGATGCTTTGCCCTTCCCTTGTCTCCCCACAGAGTTTGCTGCAGCTCTACAAGCCCAACCAGGTGCCCTGCCCCGCCTGCTCCCCGGTCAGGATGAGTCCCCTCTCCATGCTCTACTATGAGAAGGGCGAAATCGTCGTCCGCCACCACGAGGACATGATCATCGAGGAGTGCGGCTGCAACTGAGGGCAGCTCGTCTCCTGCTGGGAAGGGGCACATCTCTGCCCAGAAAGTGGCCCCGAGGACTGGCCGCCCAACCCACGACCAACGCGCAGACCAGGGCATCCCTGAGCCCCCGCCGCCTCCGAATCCTGCGTGCCCGTGGGTTGGCAAAGCCCTGGCTGTGCCAGGGGAGGAGGAGTGGGGTGCCTGGGTGTTAGCGGCTCTGCAGCACCACATGGCTGCAGCGCATGGACGGATCCAGGCTACGTGCAGGGAAGGCCGTCAGACACCTCGCTGCAGCACCGAGGCGGTGGGTGCCTGACGGCTGCATTTAGCCAGGAGCCGCGGTGCTGGCGGCCGGCGTGCGCCGGGGCAGCCGAGGGCTGGTGCTGCTCCCCAGAGGCAGGAGCCGGGGCGCAGGGCTGGAGCGGCGGCAGCATCGCTCCCTGCCACGACACGCTGCCCACGACGACGCTCCTTTTGCCCGTGATAGCTATTGCTGGTAGCTGCAGGCTCTCGGCAGGACACTGCAGCACCGGTGTCCGGCCATGCTGAGCACCTGCACCATCGGGATTTTCAATCTCCCCTGGGGTTTAGGCATTTCTCTTAAGACTTCTATTATATTTTTATTAAAACTCTATCAGATTTCTATTACAATTAAGGCAAGTTAATGTGTTAGCCCAGTGTCCAGAGCGCCCATCCGGCAGCGCCACGTGGGCAGCAGCAGGCAGGGGTTCATCTCAGCCTGCCCCGAGCCGCGGGGCTGAGCACGGTCCCGGGAGGAGCTGGCTGGCAGCAGGCAGGGAGGCGGCGACCTCCATCATAGAATCATAGAATCGTTAAGGTTGGAAAAGACCCTTAAGATCATCGAGTCCAACCGCTGACCTATCAAACGTGCTCCTTGCCCAGGACTATGCAGGGAACCATGCAAAAGACCTGGGGCTCCTGAGTCCCTCTCCAAAGCCTCATCTGTTCACCAGAGAGGGTTTGCATGGGCAAGTGGGGTGCTTCTGGAAATACGGCAGCCCCGAGGTCGGGCTTGGTGGGTCTGAGCCCCCGCCAGCCCTCCTACCAGCCTTGAACATCTCGGCTCCTGTGCTGCTTTCCTCTGTAAAACGATGGCTTTGCTCAAAGCTTTTCCACCACTCGCTGGATGGAGCGGTAGTGAAAGGGTTGTGGTTGTATAATTCATCAATAAATTATATATATTAAAAATGCCTGGTAGACTGCTGATTTCCACAGCCCATTTTTGCTGTCAAATGGTCTTTCAGGGTGCAATTCCCTCCAGTTCTCTGTGCATCTGCTGCACCCAGAGGCTCTCCCTGCCCGGCATCGTCTCTGGCTGCAGCCTGCTCCATCGCTGCCCAGCAAAACCAGCAATGCCGGGCGGTAATGCCCAGAGCGAGTGGGCTGCTACCGTAGCTTGCTAGAGCAAGGGTGTCCCCTCGAACGGTGCAAAAGATGCTCAACAGCTCCGTGCACGGGAAAGTTGGCGTGAGATAGCAAAGAAGCTGCTGCCTCCCTGATGGGGGGTTGCTCGAGAACAAGCAGGGAAGCACCTGCAGGCGTTGAAGAGGAGGGCTAAGGGGATTTTCCACCTTTATTTACCCCTTGGAGATAAGGGGAAGGGCCTAATAGCAATGAATTTTAAGCCATGTGCAGCGGCCGGTGCAGGCAGCTCTCCTTCGGGTCGCCCACCCGAAGGGGTGATGGGGCTGGGAGTCGGAGCAGGAGAGCTCCAGCCCCAGACGATGCCCAGGGTCTCGAGTGCCCCCGGGGATGACCATGCCCCACTACGTGCCAGCCCTGGGGGGGGACGATCCTCCTGGGGCAGCGAGGGTCCGGCCCCGCGTTTGGCCGAACCCCCCCATTGCAGCCCCGGCCGTGGGTCCGGGCTCCCCCAGGCTCACAGCTGCCCCCTCCCACGGCCGTGGATGGGGACACGGCACACACGTGGGGACCAACCGCCGGCCCCCGGCTACGGCCGGCACGGCGGAGGGGACGAGCGGGACCACAAGCGTCGGGGCTGGCAGCGGGTGGCCCAGGTGGCCATCCCCATCCCTCCCCTCCTGGGACGAGCAGCCCCGACTCCACATCCCAGGCCCAGCCTGATTATCCCCAATCCACATCCCAGCCGGCGGATAAACAAAGGGTGTCTGGTGCCCCCCGCCCCGCGCAGGCCCTCCCCTGGGCCGCTTACATATTCCGACAGCATTTCACACTGGGACCATCCCGTCATTAGAGGGTCATTTGCAGGAGCTGTCAAGGGTGGGCGAAGGAGGCGTGGGGCTAACCCCTGGCAGGAGGCAGATGTGCAGAGAAATCTGGCAATCTGGGCTCTTGATGAAAGAAAATTAAATTTTTTTTCGCCTCTTCCTCCGCAGGTTTGCTACTCCCTCTCAAAACCCGTTGTCACACCGGCAGCGAAGCCAGGAGGTTTCACTCTCCCACGCTCAGCAGCTCCTCGCCCCCCAGCCCCCTGCGTCCATCAGCCTTGCTGGGAGCTGTATCTTTGCGACCTCTGCCCCTCCATCAAGCCTGTTTAAAATCGAGCAGCGGGTTCAAAAGTCGCGGGGCAGGGGGAGGCAGGCAGCCGTTCCCTGGGAAGAGCCGGGTGGAAAAATAAAGGCTGAGATTCCAGGGCTGTAAGGAAAACATCAAAGTGCGGATGGCGACAATAAAGCTGCACCGCCGTGCTTAGGCAAGGTATCTGCTAGTGAGCCTGGCTTTGCAAGGCTTGGGCTGGGAGCGGAGACCTAATCTCTGAGCAGAGCGAGCTCTGCCGCCTGGCCCTTCTCCTGCCCCAATACACATCAGCTGCGTGACAGAGGAGCCCAGACACGCAGGACAATAAAGCGGGGGCACAGCACCTTTCCAGGGTGACCTTTCGGCATCGCCGGGCCAGAGGCTGCTGGGGCAGGGACACTGCGCGGGCGGTGGGACCGCAGGAACGGGACGCGGAGGATTTCACCCCATTCCCGCTGCACGGGCAGGGAATGGCCCGGCAGGCGCAGGCGGCCAGACCCTGCTCTTGTCTCCCCACTCAGAGATGCTCTTGTGAGCCTCACCCGGGCAGAAGGGACCGGTTTTTGCACCAGTTTCTCAGGGGGGGGTTTGCTGCAGAGCAGAAGCCCTACAGCGAGTGCTGAGGCAGCGGAGCATCTTGTTGCCCGCCCCAGGGTGTCGGGGAGCTGGCAGGGTCCCTGCTTTTGGAAGGACTGGCTTGGTTTTAGCATCCTTACACATTGGCATGGGAAGGACGGAGCCTTCCCGATGCAGGGAAGGTTTTCTGGCAGGAAAAGCACCCTGGCCGTAATGGGAGTGCTGCCTATCCATGCTGCAAGACTTGGGTGCAAGCAGCGAGTCGCAGCCACCACCTGCCTGCGCTGCTGCCCGCGCCTCGGGAGGTAAATTTAGGTTTACTTTGGATGGACGAGGAAAGCGTGAGTGAGAGCAAACAGACCGAAGGGCTTATCAAAGGCCCAGGGTAATATTTGTACAAATGGTGGATTAAGGCACTAGCTGGGTCAGGCAAATATTGTTCGTCCCGTGACCGGGACGCGGAGCAGGACACAGGCATGCTGCTCTGCCCTGCTCGAGACGAAAAGGGGCAGGGACAGAAAATGCAATGACAAAGCCAACACTTGTCCCTCGGACCTCCCCGGAGCGTCCCAGCTGTGCGAGGCAGCCACCCACGGCTGCCTCCCCTCCTGCCGTGCCTGCAAGGGCAGCCAGGCAGCAGCCTGCGCTCGCCGCGGGGCTCAGCCTGCGGCAAAAGCAGCTCCTCAGCCCGTTGGGGCAAGTGCCGGGCAAGGAACAAACCCCGGGCAAGCAGGGATCTGCCCTGGAAACGCTGAGCTGCGCCTTACGTGGCTTAGGCAAGCTTGGAGCGCTAGAAACATGAATGCATGCGGGAGATGGATCCAAAAACGCCGGGCTGAAGGGCGCAGCACCGTCTGGGGGTGTAAGGGAGGGAGGTGAACCGCAAAGGACAGGAGCAGGGGATGCCGAGACTGCGCGGTCCCACGCCACGGGCGGAGGAGACGTTCAAGGCACGGGTTTGGGACAGATCGCACCAGAGCGAATGCAGACGAGTGCCACGTCACGGCATCACGCGTTCACAGCTTCGGTAGCGACTCGCTCTGCCCCCAGCGACTGCGCTGCCGTGCTCTTGGCCCCAGGGCCCCGCACCGGGAAGCCAGCAGGAGCCCTGACCCTCCCGGACCCCCTCTCACACCTGGCCCGGGTGCTTCGCAGGGTGCTCTCCCTCTCTCCGAATTATCGGCTATGAATCGCTGTCGGAGGCACCTGGCGCTTTGATGCTCTCCCCAGATCTACATAAGCACGCAGATACCGATGCAAAGCTGTCACAGCACGGATAAAATACTTAACACTTAAACACTTGTTACCCTCTAGTACGGGGGTGGGAGGGAACAGAATTTAAAAGCATCGCTTGCAATAGTTGACACTCACTCCAAAAAAAACGTGCATCACTTTCGCACCCAGCCCCACGAGGCTCCTGTTCACCTCTGGGCCACTGCGGGTCAGAAACTCATAGCAAAAAAAGCAGCAAGGCTGAAACCAGCTTGTTTCTCCCCAAAGAGCCGCCTGGATGTGCAGCCCTTCGCTCGGGATGGCACCGCGGCGGGGGCACCTCCGAGAGGGGCCCAGGACGGTGCTGCCGCCCGGGGCAGCCAGGGACACCGGGCACCACGTCCCCCCCGAAACCTCACCCCCGCGTAACGGCAGCTAAAGCCGGTGTCGTAATTGTGGAAGGGTATTTCAGGAGAGTAAGAGGGGTAAACCCCCACCCCGTGCAGAGAGCCCCTTTCCCACCGAGACCCGTTTGCCAAGGGTTACACCAACACAGCTCTTTCAGGTGTAAACCCACGCTCAGGCAATAATTGCAAGCATTTTGGTTAGGACAGAGCGGGCAAACAAGCTTCAGCACCGAGCGCATAGACTTCGGTATTGCAAACACCCCACAAGTCCATCATGGCGTTTTTAGTCTACCCTAAAGTACCCAGCTTTAGACCAATTAACATCAACACGGTAGGTTTTCTTAAAACCAAGTCTAAGTTTTCTTAAAACCAAGTCTTCTGCTGCCTCCCCCAAAACACAAAGCTGGAGGTTGCTGTGATGTGGTGACCAGAGCAGGAGGCCCTGCGGACACGTGGATCCGAACGGCTGCACGACGCTGCCAGCAGCACCGCAATCTCCCCGTGCTGTTTCTAGCTGAAAATATTAATTTGGCAAGACAGACAAGTCAGAGGCGACAGCAGCTCCTCTCTAAGCGCACATCATAAAACCCAGCAACTGGTACGGAGCTGCCATACTGATAAAGTGACACCTGAGGGCAATAAATTTGAATCTGTTCCCATTAAGGTTTCAGAGAAACACTTAATCTTATCTGTAAAAAATGCAAGTTTATCTGCAGCAATTGCTTTGTCTCCGTTTCTTCTGTTACTCATTATTAAAGGCTTGCATATCATACTGTCACAATTTAGCTTAATTAGCAGATATTTAAATGCTATCTACTGCAACAGATTTGAACAGACACTCATTGTCTTTTAGGAAGTCGGGGGTTCAGGCCATGTCCTAATATGCATTCTCCTCCTTCGAGATGCCTCAGCCACCACCACCACGAGATGCCACCAGCAGCAGCATCCCTAAAGCAGTAACGCTGCCATGCGGTACGAGAGTGCTCCATAATACGCATTTATTAAACTGCGCTGAGACCAGAAGCGTAGATACTTCCTCTGGGGGCTCAAGTCAAACGCTCCCGCAGTAAAATTACTTTCTCAGATGAAAATTTCCCTCTCAAAACCAGACGTATTTCCAACCTACCAGCTAAACCCTCTCTTTTCCAAAGCTCAGTGTGAAATCTTAATCCCTGTACACCAAGTTATAAAAAGGACAAACGTAAATCAGCAGAAAAGTTTCAGCATGGATCAAAAAGCCAGCAGAAAAGTTAAGCACTCACTTGCTGGAGGAGATCCGCTATTTTGGGAAGCGGGAATTGCAGCACAGCAGCAGGAGGCTCCGCATTTTCCCCGGCAGGGCAGGAGAAGGCAGCTCAGGGTCAGGGCCCCTCTCTGAACTGATTTCAGCTGCTTCCACCTGTAGCCTGACTGAACCCTGCCCCTCGTCAGGGATGGAAAAAAGGAGCTCACAGCCACCCACACCATGCCCTCGCAAAAGAACCACCCGGAAACACGCAGTGGACAGCTTTTGCTAACTATTTCTGGCAGCAGACTCAGAGCACACTGAAACTTGCTGCAGTGACCAGGTGTCGCCTGTGGGACATACACAGATGTTTCACCAAGAGGGCTTAAGGCATCTCAGCCTTCGCTTCTGGGTTTCCCCCGAAAGCCAGAGTGCTTATCTCAAGGCTATACACAGGACAAGCCGACTGATTTTTCTGCAACAAGCTGTTAGTTCCTTGCTGGAATGAATAACAGACAGAAGCCATATTTATTGCATTCATCTCCATACCAGGAGACTCAAAATGATTTTTATTTCTCCCTTATATTGCATTTCTGTAACTTTTACAGTATTAAAATGATTAACAAAAGCATAAAACTGGAAACAAAAAAAACCAATCATTGAGAGTGTCTCCTCCGGCACTCCAAGGCCCATCATCAGCAGGGGCTGCGCTTGGGTGTTCGCACCCACACGGAGAGGCCGAGACTCGGTCCTTCTAACAGGACACGCTCTGTTCTCGGAAGGGAAGAAACCGCCGTTCCCAGGAAGCGGGAAGGCACTCAAGGCATGGGCTACTTTGAAGCCTGGCTGGTGGGAATCCTCAAGACAAAGTCCTGGTTCTTCACTGGATAAGCACTCTCAGGGCACGTGCTTTAGATGTCCATGTCAAACTGCTCTTCCTCGCCTGTTGAGAGGGACCAAAAAAACCACACAAATGAGTCTTCAAAGTTTCACATTAAATACCTAATATTTTATTGAAGAAACAACCATCAGCTGTGCTTCAGAAATGCAGTGGTTTGGACCTAAAAGCTGCATCCAGGCATCAAGTTTGATATGAAAACCGTCTTGTACAAGCAAAACGTAAGCTCTGTCCACAGTGGGGATCTTACTCGCAGACAGATGAGCAGAAGTAGAGAAGATGCCCTTTAATTTATTTCTACCCCTGGCTTTCCTTCTAAAAAGGAATGTAAAGAATAACATTGATGACGATCACCGGTAGAAGCTTCTGTTACCAAAGACACAAAAGCACATTTCACAACTTATTCTCTGTACAGCTGTTACCACAGCTCAGGCAGTGTGATGGGATGCCAACGTGAGCAGCGATGATCTATTCCTGAGGACAGGGCTTCTTTGGAAGAGCCACAACCAAGCTGGCATCCAGCATGCAGCCTGCTTTTCTGTTTGCCAGAGAATCCAGTGAGCCACTAAAGGTCACAACAGTGTGTAACAAAAAATATTAAGCCATATTGACTCCAGAAAGATTTTGCTTAGCCAACTAATGAGCATTCAGATGTTTATTTTTAGACAGAAGATGGTCATACTTGGTAGTTTCAGGTTGCTTCAAGAAGTAATAGCTTTAAAAAAAACTGTTCAAGAGCAATACTTGCTCAGTTTCCTACTACAGTGCCTTTAGTTAAGTGTTGACATGCACAAAGTGGCCAGTGACCTCTGTTCTCCTGTGGACTAACCACTACCTTACGCACACCTGCAAGCTTCTGCTGAACCCCCTAAAGAGAGCAACGGCTACTGGATAATTGATGTATACAAATCAGGTATTGCATCCTAGCTACATAAATTGAGCTCACTTGCACACCAGAAGTCTCAGAGTCAAAAAAAGGCAGAAGGAATTTACAACCCAGGCTGATATTAAAACCCCAAGCAAGTCCTACTCTGAATTGTAATCCGATATTTTTCAAAAATGCAAAGCAGCTGCAAAATGGGCCAGGATAGAGAGGCAGCAACACTGCACCCACTCTCTCCCCACAGGACTATTAATCCAGTAGCAGCTTCCCAATTGCAAAATTAGTGAGAATAAATTGATTATGACAAATTACATTTAACTAATTGAAAGAAACATCACATTACCAGGGACCACAGCAGAACCTAATACCCATGAGAACCTAATTACCCCATAACATCAAGCACACTTTGATTTTGCAAGAAGTTATCAGAGTATTGACCATAGCTTATAGGGATCTCCTGGCTCCAGTCCATGGGTAAACTGTGGTATTTCTAGGCACCAGCAGTGCACATCACTTGTTTTTCGCATGCGCTCACCTGCGCTCACTTTCTCATCACAGTTTTGGACATGGTTGTTCTCAATCTTCAACTCCTCCACATTTGGGCTTGTAACACCTGGAATGTCCGGAAGGTCAGAAGGTGGTGTTTTGGCAAGCGGAGAATTGCGGCACTCCATCAAAAATTTACGATCATAAATAATCCTGGTACCTGGAGGGAGAGAACAACACTGTCAGTTTTCAGCATTTGAATGCGTGAAATACAGCTGGGCCACCTTCACAGCTAGGTGTGTACAACAGGAGTCATTTAAAATGGTGCCTGTTATTTAGCACTTACTCTGTTCATTCTGTGCTACCTTACAAGAAAGCCAGATACAACTAACACTGTATCTGCCAAAAAAAAAGTATGAAAGAGGCAGGTACCCAAGTAATAGCTAATGCTACTGGTCTGGTGCACAGAGAGAACAAGGCTCCGAAGTCCAGACTGACGCTGCACGCGATAGGTAGAAGGGGCTGGATCTAACTCAAGGTCACAGCAAAACCCAACGAAACAGTAAACTGAATTTCATTTCAGCTCATAAACGTAACAGGCTTTTCTAAGTTGTCCGGGGCTGAGAACTGTAGGTGGACACAAGCGCACGCACCAGGTAACAGGACGTAGCACCGCCTCCTTATGTCACCCTGGACACTGCCCAGCAGGAAAATTCCTGCACGGGCGTTTATTTTGCAGCCCAGGTGCTGCCTGTCCAGCCCAGGTACATACACCTTTCAAAAGGCCTGAAAACAGAGTTGTTAATGCCCGTCTGTTTTAATGGTTAACCAGACCACATCCTACTCTCCCTGCCCCACGTAGAACAAGCCAGCTCCAGCACATTACAGCGAGCCTCTACGGGAGCACAGCTCAGCTCTGGGCATGGATTTCTAGGAATACCACTGGACTGAACAGCCCGTTCCTTACAGAGGAATTGCATTGGAAAAAGCTCAAAAACCACACACAGAAATGGGATCCCTCCAAACAGACCGCAGCCTTAACCCAGAAAGTACTGAAAAAATCAGTTTTTTCTTCCCTCAAGAGGAGGCCTGCAAACCTCCTCTCTGGATCAGGCCCTTACTGCTCTGCTCCTGCAAGAGGGAAAGGCAATTTCTCCTTGGGTACTCTGCAAAAAACTTTAAAAATACACACGCGCAGGGAAACAAGCTTCCATTAGCATCTGTCCAGGAACATTAAAACCACTTTATTTTGAAGCGTGGCTATAAAGTAATGTAGCTGGATATCATGTTTCAAGAAAGTTGTGCAAACGAGCTCACAAAATGCTGGAAGCCTTTTCACTGAAAGATTTTGAATTTGAGTTGCTTCACTAGATCCAAGGGGAGATCACACCCAATTCAGAACCGTGCTCTAGCAGTTCGCTGGGTTTGAGAAGGCAGGCAAAGTTGAGTTTAGCAGGCAGGCCTGCAAGTGGAGTTTAAATTCCTGGGAGGTTTACAGAGGCGAGGACGGGGTTTCCTAGAACTGCAGCTCATGTACCGGGTATTAAGAGCACAGTTCAGGCGGATGAGAGCTTCCACGCCTGGTTCACATTCCTCCGGCAGTCACATGCCCAGAGCTTACGACAGCAAACACCCTGCAGACAGCCAGAGCAGGACACCCAGCCACCGCTGTCAACAGGCACAGCCCCAGGCCATAAACGGGCCTCCAAGATGTCAAGCTGAGTTAATAGCAGTTCTCCTCCTGTTGGAAGGGAGAGTATTTAGTATGAAGGACTACACCCCATGGGAACTGCTCTGCTCCCTGAAAGCCCTGGTTATACCACAGCTTCAACACCCGACTGCCTCACTGCGCAACTCGGGAATTCCAGATGAGAATTTGGCTCACTTTGAATATTTTCAACACTAGGTTTGAAGAAGCATCCAGTACCACACCTTGTTCCTTGTCTGCTCCCTGATGGAGCACAGGCACCGTGAGCTGTGCTGCTCTAAGAGCCATCCCATCCCCGCTGAAAGAGCCAACACCTCCGTGGCCGAGCAGCAGCACCGGAGGCAGCTCCTTTGCAAACGGCAGATCGCCACCCGCTCTGCGCCACTCACAGCAAGCGCCACGAGCGCTGCAGCTCGCCATGCATCTCTGCTCATGACAGACCGAGCCGCTGGGATTCCCCAGCTACTACTGCACGTGGGCTTTACTGAAAGACAATGTGTGCGCGTGCCCTCAGCAAGCGGGCGAGGAGCCAGAACAGGCACAAAGGGAATACTGAGAACAGACTGTGCTTAAAGATCGCACATCTCTTTAACGCTCTCTGTGCTTCTTCATAGTGTTTGCTTTTTTTTTTTTTACCACTGTGACTGCTGTAAGAAAAACAGCTACTGCCTGTGCTGGCAGAGGACAGGGAATTTCTTTGTTCCGCCATCCCTTCCAACGGTGATCACAGAGCCCAGAGAGACCTGTGAAAGCAGCTGAAAAGGGAAAATCGAGTCCTTTTTTCCGATTGCTGGCACCAAATGAAGGCTCAGAAACCACGGTGAAACTCTGCTCACTCACGTCAGTCCCACGGTGGGCTGTGCTGCTCCCAGGATTAGAAGGAGGACACTTTAGACCACAAGAGGTGACTGCCTGCCCTCCTCGGATGGGCCTCTCTTATCCAAACTGTATTTTAGGATGTCAATTCAACACTTCTGAAGACTCAAAAGCAACCCGCCCAAGAACTTGATCTCAGTGCTGTGCACATAACTCAGCGTACCGTGGCTGCGGAGTACGACCTTTTCAAAAGCCTTCAGTCACCCAGCACTGCTGCCGCGGGTTTCTAGCTCTGGCACCCGGCCCTTTTCCCATCGCTCACATCCCCAGCGCTGCCTACAGCCAAAGAGATGACTTCAGAGATTACAGTCCTCAATTCTTCTCTGAAATTAGTCAGAGGTTTTGCATGACAAACTTGATTTGCTTCTTTCTTCTGATTCTTCAGATTTAACCTACTGTTTTGCAGGAAATCGCAGACTTTCTTCAGTGGTCTACATGCGTTGAACATTTACAACAAAAGGACCTAAAACAAGCGCTTCTGAAACACAAGATTATTTCTACAGCAGTCAGGGCTTACGTACAAAGGAGCAATGCAAAGTATTCTGCCTGCATCAGTGGCTAGATGGGTTAGCAGAACATGGATGAAGAGAGCCCAGCCCAGGAAGCAGAGAGGCTCCGAGCCCAAGCTGGCCTGGCCCCAGCACTCTTTAAAGTGACACTTTAGTGCATTCATCTGGGGAGTTTGCTGTGAAATGTATTGATAATGTTTTCCTGCGAGCTCTTCCAGACCATGCAGGACAAGGAATTCTTTGCAAAGTGACCACGAAGGCAGACCAACAACCCAAGGCTAACACCCGCCCCCCCAGGTCCTTCGGGAGTTTTAAATCATTCCTCCTTTTAGCACCTGAACCCAACACCTGAAGGCAACCGGCCAGCGCCTGCAGCTGGGCCTCGGCAGCACGAGCTGTCCTCGAACAGGCTGGGGACAGACTAAAGCACCACGCAGTCACGAGAGCACTGTGGATTTTGCCAGGTGCACACACCCTAACAATAAACAGCATTTGTGTTTCTCCTCCACACTCTAGACATTCATTAACTCTCCAACAGAGATGGTAATCCTGGAAGGCTCATTACCCTGCACAGCACCGTTAATTGTTCGTTTCTATTCTGTTACTCAGAGCACATGAATATAGCTGAGAAAGTCATTCGCATTCTGTCTTCCATGGCATAATTACTGCAAGTAGTATTTAAGTACTTCAGTGATTTGCTGCTTTCAGAGAAGTGAGAACATATGGCAAAAATAACACAAGAACTTCAGTTCCCCAAGCAAGCTTTTCTGCACAAACACAAAAAAACAAGTGAGTCAGCAATGCCAACTTCCCCCTTCTCTCTGAATTTTAACCCCTGAAATATTGTGCTGTAAAGAGACCAGTAGGTCTGAGGGACAAACTCTACTGCCTCCCATTTAGTTTCTTCTTTTGGCTGAACTTCAGGTACAGTGTCATCATTCCTGCAGCTCACATTGATTTTTTTTTTTTTTTTAATTTAGCAGCAGAGGGGAAAAATTCTTAAAGATATGGAAAAATTCTTGCAGGCAGCTGCCGTAGCTGGAAATACACACAACTGGTCTGGTGCCTGGTGTCACCATCTGGAACAGCAGCCGCTTGTCTCGAAAGCCAAACTACTCAAAATAAACAGGCACTCAAGCAAGCGGTGTGGACGCAAAACCTTTCAGATGAACAAGCCCTTTAGGGAGCTTCACGCATTATGTCCCTGCTGTAGTACGCAGGGACAGAGACACGCGAGGCGCAGCCAAGATAAACGCTAAGCTTGCAGGCTGTGTACATGCAGCCCCCTCAGCTGCCTCCACTCCGAGCAGGGAGCAAGCGCCGCTAACTCTCACAATCAGTTTATTTTTATTTGAAGACCAAATCCCTAAAAGATACCACTCCTGGTACTCACACACAGCACAGCGAACGGGGCTGCACAACGAGACTTGCGGCAAAGAAAGAGGGAACCGACCCACTCTCTTTTTGCAGTAGAGAAGCACTGCACTTTCAGAAGTTAGAGCAACTTGGGAAAAGAAAAAAAGGCCTCAGCGTTTACCTACTGCCAGAGGAAACGGCAAATATTAGAGATCAGAATTAATAAGTAACCCAAATGGGGTTTGCTCCCTGCAAGGCTACCCAAGAGCACAAACAGCAGCCTTGTTTTCCAGCACGGACACCCAGGAGGACGCTGTTTCGCTGCACCGGCCCCGGCACCCTCTTGGCAAGGTGGGAGCCCCCCAGCTCCCTTGCTCTCCCTCACCCCACAGCAGTGGCCAAGCTCCAGGGAAAAGCCTGGCCCTGCTAAGCCAGACCCCGGCCCGGGGAAGGGGGACCCCCCCCGGGCAGCACACGGAGCTCCAGGCCCAAGCAAGGCCGAGCCACCCCCGCAGCGAGAACGCTGCTGCCAAACGGGGGTCCCTGCCCACCCCCCAAAGCAACAGCCCCGCAGCCGAACCCCCGGGCAAAGCGGGAGCCCCCCTCCATCCCCACCTGAGTAAGAGGCCCCGGGTCCCCACGCAGCCCCCCGGCAAAGCGAAGGCTCCCCCCCGCCCGTCCCCGGGGCCAAGGCGGGGTCCCCCCACCGCGACAGAAGCCCCCCAGCTCCCCACACGCCGCCGTGCCAACGCAAGGGCCCGTCCGGTTCGCACCGCAAAACCAGGGCGGCACCCGGGGGGCTCCCGCTGGAGCACCCCCCCGCCCCGAGAGGCCCAGCCCCGGCCCGCCGCTCACCGCCCGGCGTGGTCCCGAAGACGGTGCCCCCCGGCGTGGTGCTGTAGTCACCGGGAGGCAACGGAGCACCGTCGGGCAGGGCGAGGCGCTTGCCGGGGCCCGGGATGTCGCGACTCGGTGTCTGCCCCTGGCAGCAGCGGCCCGACATGGCGCCGCGGCCGGGACCGGCTGCCGCCCTGCCCGCCCTGCCCGCCGCTTCCGGCCCCGGACACGCCCCTTCCGCCGCGGGGCGCGACGGGAAATAGGACGGGGGCGGGGCAGGGGGCGGGGCCTGGGCGGGGCGAGGTGCGCCCAGGAGCCCGGCGGGTCCCTGTGCCCCCCGGTCCGGTGCCCCCACCCTGGGGCACCCAGCGCCTGTGCCCCCCGCTCCTGGGGGGCGCGTTGCCCCCTGCCCCCCCACCCAGCGCCATGCAGTGACCCCACAGGGTCGGCAGGGCGATGCTGACAGCGCTGCCCCCTCCCGACGGGGGTCCCTGCGCCCCCCGGGGGTGCCCACCCCCGGTTAGGGACCCCCCGCAGCCCCACGCGGGACGTGCAGCTGGGGTGGCCGCCGTGGGAGGTCCCGAGTGGTCCCCGTGTGAACCCTGCGGGGACAGATGTCAGCCCGCCTGGGTGGCAGACCCCCGTCCCAAATGGCTCTGCCACCTCCGGGGGGGGCAGGGACCAAAAGCAGGGGGGGGCCGGGGGGGCCACACACGTGTCCGGCACCCCCACGCCGCCCCCCGGGGCGCTGGGCCGCACCCGGAGCAGGACCGCCCCGGCCGGGGCTGCCCGAGCTTCGGGGCAGTGGAAAAAAACCCAGTTTTTTTCTTAAAACTTTATTAAATAAAGCACTGAGAGGGAAGCTGACGCGCAGAGGGAGGGCAGCAGGGTGGGCTGGGGTCGCTGGGCGGGAGCCCCGGGCTGGCAGGGGGGAGAGCTGGGGCACCCGGGGGTGAAGCCCTGGCGCAAAGCTTCTCCAAGCATCCTTGGGCAGGGCACGGCCCGCTCCCCCCGGCAGGACCGCCCTGCTCACAAGTGTGATGAGTGCCGGCAGCTCAGCCCTGCCTGCCGGACGGAGGGAGAGGGCCTGTCAGGAGGGTGGCATGGCCGGGAAGGGGGCAGACCCCCACCAGTGCCCCCGCTACCCCAGCCCGGTGCTTTGCACGCAAGGCAGCCGATGCCGACCCCGCACTGTTCATAAGCCGAGGGCCTGACCCTGCCTCTGCTCCTTGTTTTCCCATCGCAAGCTGCGGTACCGGCTGGAAAAAACCCTTTGGCTCTTCCTTGCTCCCCCAGCAGTGAGAGCAGAGCTCTGCTGACCCGCACAGGACACCGGTCCGATGGTGACATCTGCTGCTGGCAGGGACGCAGGGAGCCAGCATGGAGGCCAGCACTGTTTCAGCCACGTTTCGCCCATTGGAAAACCGTGGTGGTGGCCAGGGCTGTGGCAGTGACAGTCCCTGGAAAGGGGCTTGGGCTGCTCTCCTGGCCCAGGCGGTGGTGGGACGCAGCCGGCCCCTGCCCTGCCCAAACCCCGCCATCACCCCGGCTCCAACAGATGGAGCTCAGCTGCCGCACGCCGTGCCGGACCCTGGCCATGGGCCTGCAGCCGGACACGGCCAAACCGGCATTCCCTGCCTGCTTCGACCCACGCTTGGCTCGGGCAAGCCCGGCTAGCCAGGGCTGAGCCAGCTCCCACGGCCCCCCCAACCACTGCCCCATCCCTGGGGGATGAAACCTCATCCCTGCGGAGCCATGGTCCAGCTCTGGGGTGCTGGGGGTCCCCGAGGGGCTCTGAGCCCTTTCTCCAGGGCAGCATCTGTGTGAGCAGGGCAGGGGTCTCCTGCCAGGCTGGGGGATGGAGGGGGACGCTTCGAGGGGTCTGCTCCCCAAGGATCCCCAGGACCCCGGGCAGCCTGCGGTGCCAGGCAGGCAGCCCTCGCCCTGTGCCGGCTGCTGAATCGATTACCAAGTGCTGGGGCAGGAAAATAACATATCCGGCCATGCCAAATGACATCAGCAGTGACCCCCAACCCAGCCAGGCATCCCGCCGCCGAATAACAAGGTCCATTGCCATTTCCTCCTCCTCCTCCCGGAGAATGGACCATTACGGGGTCAAGGAGCCGGGGGCAGGTCAGGGTTTAAGGGCACATCCTGGCTGGGGCGGAGCAGGGGGCCACGAGTCCCCGCTTCATCGGGGTGTCTGCCCTCGGCGCCTGGGGGACCCCCGGGTCAGGGTGCGGGCAAGGACTGGCTGTAACGGTAAGTGTGGGGGGAAACCCTCCAGGGTGTTCAAAATCCCATGAAATGCCCCTTCTGGAGATGCCCCTCCAGGGGACCGGACTCTTTCTGTCCTGCAGAAACGGCTTCTCCATGCCATGAGACCTGCAGGCATCTTCCCATCGGGGGGGCTCCAACGTGGCACTTGGGGTGCCCAGGAGACCCCAAAAGGCTGCAGCAAGCCGGGCAGCACAAGATAGGACGAGAGGGAATGGCCTCAAGCTGCGCCAGGGCAGGTTTAGGTTGGATATTAGGAAAAATTTCTTCCTCGAAAGGGCTGTCGGGCCCTGGCCCAGGCTGCCCAGGGCAGGGGCTGAGTCCCCATCCCTGAGGGTATTTAAAAGCCGGGTAGACGTGGTGCTTAGGGACATGGTTTAGTGGTGGGCTTGGCAGTGCCAGGTTAACGGTTGGACTTGATGATCTTAAGGGTCTTTTTCAACCTAAACGATTCCATGATTCTATGATTCTAAGATGGCCAGTCCCCATCCCGGACCGAGGATGCGGGTGCTCCGCTCTCGCTGCCTTTGCTGAGCTCTTCAGAGCTCCAGCCCATGGTGGAGAACACGCTGCTCTCCCGGGCTGGCAGCGACGTCCTTCCTGGACTCTGCTGATACAATCTCCCCCACTGGAGAGACCTCCCCAGAAACCAGTTGGCACCGAGCAAGCGGTTCTGGGATGCACAGCCCAGAGCCCTAACAATAGCCTTTCCTCCTCATCCGTCTCTGTCTCCCATTTCCCACACAGGCTGGAGATTAAAAAAAAAAACCGCAAGAAGAAAGAAAGGGGAAACCACCTGGACCCAGAGCCAGGGAACAACCAGCCCTGGGGCAATAAATCAGTGATGTCTCTGGGGCGGGCAGGACCCCTGTGCCGCCTGTTGCTGGGACGTCCGGCATTTCTCTGCCGTTCTGTGCACGCGAACGGCACCGACAACCACCGAAAAAAGAGATGAAGTAGTACGTGGGGACCCCAGCCCTGCCATGGCATCATCGTCCCCATGCCTGCAGGTGCTCGGTGCTCCTGGCAGCATGTGAGGGACCAGGGATGCTCCTGGACAGGGAGGTCGTGGGATGCCCCCAGCTGCCAGCTCTGCTGCCCTGGTGCTGCCCGCCCTGCGCCGGCAGGCAGGGAAGAGGCATCGGGCCCCGGTGTTCGCCTGCCCGCGCTACCAGCACCTGCTGGTTACAGTATGTTCATCTCTAGGGCATTTTATCTGCCCTTTCCCTGGGCAGCTAACAGGGCTGGAAAGCCCTTCATCATCCGCGTGTGATACCAGGTTATCGCCTTATTGCCTTCTAAATCGGGAGCCGAAGTGCTTCTCATAGGTGTCCGTCTCTTCGCCTGCTCATCAGCAATTGCAGTCTTTGCTGCTGACCTGTTTTAAATCACTTTTAGCTGAGCAGGGTTGGCTTTTTGTAAAACACTTGCTCCCCTAGCAGGCTCCCAGGGAGGGAAATCTGTCTGGCGGCTCTTGGAAAACATGTCTTATAAGTCATGAAATACTGAAGTTTGCATTGCGCGCACAACAGCCGGGGGCTGCCGCGGGGAACAGCCCCCTTCTCCGCTGCCCTGCGGCCCCTGGCGTGAGAGCAGCCCCCGGGGACGGGCAGCGAGGGGCAGCTCCTGGGGCAGTTCCTGCCCATCCCCGGCTATCGCCGGCGGCACTTCCACCAATACTAACCGGGCCGCTGATTACGGGAGGCTTTGCTGCAGACAGGAAGAAAATAAATGAAGGGGAGGATAAACTTCTGCATGGTGGGCAGCGGGGACTGGCGGCTTTCGTCTCGCCCCATCCATCATCTCCCCGTCTGCCTGGACGGGAGGGCTTGTCTCCAGCCCAACGCCGCACCCCGGCTCTCCCGTGGCTGGGAAACCCAGCTCCAGCCCCACGCAGGACGGGGTGATGGTGGGTCCCCGGGTGCTGCTGCCCATCGTGGTGACCCCCCGGCGAGGATGTCCCCGTGCCTCGGCATTTCCACCCCATCCGTGTTTACATTCCCCTCCGATTGCCGGCGGAGATAACGACAAACCCATATCCACTTTGCCCGCCCAAGAGCTGTTTGTGCAGATAAAAGTTGCCCCCGGTAAACAAGCCCATCCTGCCCGTGGGAAGCGCACCTCCGCCCAAACCCTCACCAGCGCTCGGCGGGACGGTGGCCCCCAGTGTCCCTGTCCCCTGGGCACGGGTCACGGCTGGCACTTGCTAGGGGTGCTCAGCACCCCAAAATGCACCCCTGGGACGTGCTGTTTGGTTCACGCTCTTGCAAAGGAAATTTGGCAGAGGCAGGGACAGCCCTGCAGGTTGGCACAGTGTGGCCACATGCCTGCCACCAGCGTCTCGCACGAGCCACGGCTCTGCTCGCACCCACACCAGGCTCTGCCCCAGACTGAGGGGTCGCAGGGGCTCTCCTGCACCCAGGGCTGGGGGTCTCTGGCTGCTTGCAGGGGGAAAACCTGGCTGAAATGACTCCAGGGGGGAAAAACGGAGCAGGGAGAGCAAATGGCACCGAGTCAGACCCCCGGGAGCTGGGATGCATCTCTGGATCGGGAGGGAAGCCTTTGCCCGTCGGCTGCAGGCTCACATCCATGCCCTTTGCACGGCACCTGGCATCCCTCTGCCATGTGCCAGCCGCTGCCTTCGCCCCTTCCCGCACGTGCCGGCTGCCTCCAGCCGGCTCCGTAGATGGGGCTGGAAGCTGGACTGGATCAGCAGGCATTCATGAGCAATTCGCCTGCCCTTCGGTACGGATCCTGGGCTCTTCCCCAGGGCAGAAGCAAGCGAGAGGCAGCATGGTTGGGCAGGCTGCGGAGAGGACGCAGCTCCCTGCACAGCCACCCCAGCTGTGGGGTCCCAGCACCTGGATTCCCCTCGCTGCCCTCCTCCTTCATGCTTCAGGTCACTTCTGGGAGCCAAAAGGCCCATGTGCCAGTTAGGAAAAAAAATATTCATTGGATCTTTCCTGACCTCAGAGGCGCTTGGTCCCTCTGCTATCCCGGCAGCTCCTGCTGGCAGGCTCCCCGCTCTTACAACACCCTGCCCTGCCCAGGCAAGCCACCGCTGCCCTTCGCAACGACAGAAATGCCTGGAGCGGGGAAAGGTTTTCATTCCCTGCCTGCACCGAGAGTAACCTGCCCTCAGCAGCCTGGCTGGCCCGCGGCCGTGCCGGATCCCATGGGAAGCAGGATGCTCCGGCAGGTCTGCTGCAGGAGGTGAGGCTGAGCTGCCAGTGCAGGTTCTGCCTTCCCCTGAAAGTCAGAGTTTGGAAACCGGCTCAGCCTCTGCCTCCTCTTCCTCCTCCTCGTCCTCACTCCCACCTCTCTGGTACTTTCGCTGCAGCCGCAGGACCTCCCCATTCATATTCTCGCCTCTCCCGGCCAAAGGCACCCGGGAGTTACCGAAACAACAAGCTGCTTGCAGTGCTTATTGCATAAGCGTAAAAGCTGAGCTCTGAGTGTGACGTGAACCGTGTACCGATGGAAGCACCCGCCTGTGCAGCACGCCAAGAGAAACAGCCGGGCTGAAGGCGCTGTGGGTGCTGGAGCCGGGCTGGGAGGGAGCTGGGCGGTGAAAGATGGCTCTGGGCGGCGACGAGGGCACCCGGAGCTGTGAAATCTTGCTCAGCTCCCGGTCTGGGGGAGGGAGTTTCACCTGCCAGGGCAGAGGGACCCGGAGCCCCTCGCAGCCCCGGGGGTCCCTGTCTCGGTGGGCTGGGCAAGGGGACAGGGTGCTGGGGCAATCGCTTCTCCCAGCGCCTGGACCAGAGCTCCAGGATGCAGCCGGCGGGGAGGAACCTTTTCCCCATTTGCTTCCCTCAAGAAGGAGGTTTCTGAGAAACACCAGGGAGGCAGGAGGAATGCACGGGTTAAAAATAGCCGCCATGGCATGGGAGCCACCGTGGAGCCCAGGGCCAGAGACGGAGGGGAAGCGTCTGACCTCCTCCTTGTTGTTGTCGTTGTTGTTGTTGTTGTTTTCCCGCCCTGCAAACAGCACCGCGGGCTGGAACAAACACAGCCCGGGAGCTGCGCAAGCAGGGGCGAGCCCTTGCACGGGTGCAGCGGGTGCAGGGTCAGGCCCAGGAGGGGACCGGAGCACTGGGATGCGGTTAGGTGGCGGGGGTACCATTTGGAGCTTCAGCGGATGGTGCCCAGGGCAGGGAAGGCAGCAGAAGAGGGTCAGGGGGATGCGACACGAGCAGCACTGGGGGTCTGACACCGAGGTGGCACGTGGCGGTTTGACTGGTGTGCTGTGGCCGTGGCCGGGCTGGCAGGCGGCTCCGCTCGGGGCTGCCGAGGCTCGCTCCCTCCCCGCCAGCAGGAGAGCGGGACCCGCGCCCCCATCCCTGGCCCGCTTCCCCCAAAACAGCCTTTTCTCCCCAAAGCGGGGCCGGACCCGCACCCTGCTGCACCGCCGGGACACTCTTCCTCGGAAACCTCTGTCTGAAAGCACAGCTGATCTCAGATGTTATTTTTGTTGCTGACATTTTTTCACGAGTTTCCACACTTTTTGTGAAATCCATACCAGTGTTATTGCAAACTTCTCCCTCCTTCCCCCCCACCCCGTCTTTCTTTAGCAATAGCTGCAGGAAAACCAGAAACGATGCAGAAGGACTTGTGAAAACATGTGTAAAACCTTTGCAGGTCCCGGCGGCAGCACAAGGACTCTCATTTCTCCAAGTACCTGCAGCGGGGGGGAGATGGGAAATGTCGGAAACGAAACCCTGCTGTGAGGTGCGTTAAAAATGTCAGAAATAGGGAATAACTGCCCGCAGGCATTGCTCTTGCTGCTGCCTCAGGCTCTCCCCACAGCAACATGGGAAAGAAAACAGCTTTATTATGATTTTTTTTTTTAATCTGAAAACATAATTGCACAGGGATTTGGGGGGCAGGAGAAGGACCTGAGATTGCTTTAGTTTAGCCTTTGACACTGGCTGGGTTTCAGGATCTCGATGCCCCTTTCCCTAATTCTCACAACGCTGCCATAACCTCGGGAAGAGCTGCAGCCCCAGGATGGCAAGCGGCTGTGCCCGGCCTCGGGGCTGCCCGCTCTGGGCAGGGCAGGATTGGCCCCAGCAACGAGATCCGTGCCTCCATCTCCTCTCCGGTGGAAGCGATGCTGCTCACCACCGTGGAGGGTAACAAGTTGCATTCACCGTGCCAGGTTTCCCACCTCTCCAGCCCCGTCTGTCCCCCCAAAGCCACCCTGGGGTGCCCCAGATGAGGAGAAGGGATCCCACCAGCCCTGCGCGGCCCCATCCTTCATGCCGGAGGGAACCACGGCTCCCTCCGCTGAAGCTGTGTGTCCGTAGGGCAAAACACTGTGGGAACGGGCTAATAAACAGCGAATGGAGTGACCTCAGCCCTGCCTGCGCAGGCAGCCAGCAGCGGGCTTTGACCTTCTCCATACCCAGCGTACACTCTGCCTCTTTCATCATTATCGATGCATTTGCTCCCAGGAGCTTCGCTTGGAAAACAGGATGTGAGCGTGTGAGATGGCCGCTCGCCCTCCCAAATACGCAGGAGCTCAGAGCCCGCCGGGACGCTCCTGTCCCCGCCGCTGCGGGAAGCAGGGCTTGCCCCGAGCCAGGATGGCAGAGCCGGGGCTCATGTGCTGGCTCGTGGGGCTCGTGTGCCAGCCAGGGGACCAGGATTAGCCCCCGTGCTCTGCCACAGGCTGCTGGGGAGGCTGCTCTAGGGCAGCAGCCAGGTCAAAGGAGCTATGAGATGTGTGATAAGCTGCCCCAGATGCAAAGCACAAACCCTGCTTAAACCCCCATAAAGGTGATATATATGCTGCCCTGCAAAGGGAAACCCCACAAGTATGGTGGGTACCAAGCATGTCTTGACTAACCCAGGCTCTAAAACCAGCAGCTTGCATGAAAGTCAGTGAAACAGCACACTCTTATTATTTTTTGTTGTTCTGACACAGAGAATTTTTCCCTTCCTGCAGCTGCCTGTGCCTGAGCCCCGGCTGACACGATGCTACAGCTCCCAGAGCTGCGCTTGCATTTACCAGGGGAGGAGAGATTATATAGAGCTGCGAGTTTATGTCCAGCTTCCTCCAGCCTTCCTGGGACAGGCAGTACCCAGCGGGTTAAAGCTTCATCACAGCGTGTTTATGTGCTGACAAGGAAGCATGATGACAGATAATCCCAAACAACTTCAAAGCAAGATTCGTGAATCCGATATGGAAACTATTCCTAAAGTCTCAGTGCGGAGAGCCCCAGACTAATTACCGCTGCGGACATTAAAGGCAGAGCAGGATCCATTGCCAAAAGTCCAGCGCCTGGCCTGGCCCTGTGCCCGCCCCGCCGAACCCCGGGCTCCCTCCCCGCGCTGCACCGGGCGGCCAAGGGGATTTGGGGTAAAACGATGCTCCTTGAGCAGCTCTTGCTTGGGCAGGGGGCAGAGCATCACGCGGTCCTCGCCGGCCTCCTGCGCTGTCCCCAGGTATCCCCCATGGCCCCGGGTGGGTAGGCAGGGTCTTCCCTGCAGCCAGGACAGCCCCATCTCACCCCTCGGCTATGCCAGCCCCCCCGGCAAGAGGGGGTTAATGCTGAACCGGGATGCAGCCCCCTCCACCTGGGAGGCATTTAGGGATTAGGGATAGAGGAATAAAAGAGGCTGGGGAGGTGGTGGGACCCTGGTAGCAGCCAGTGCTATGGCAGGTAGCCTTGCAGGGGCCGGTGGTTTGCTCCGGTGCAGGTAGGGACATGGTGCGTGGCTTTGAGTTGTGGATGGCTCCGAGCCCGGGTGGGTTTGCTGCAGAGGGGCTGTCTCATCGTAGCATTGCAGGGTGGTGTGGGTCTGTGGGGTCTCTGGGCAGGGCTTGCTCAGAGCCCTTGTGCAGAGGGGGATGCTGTGAGCTCCTGGACTGGCAGGATTTAGATGGTGTGGATCGGCAGCTCTCAGCAGCGATAATCCTGCCTGCAGAGCCTGAGCCTGCTGCCTTATACCTGCCTGGGTGCTTCCCCAGAGAGTCTGCGTAAGTAAATCACATTTTGAAGCTCTTGAGGGCTCTAGTGGCTGCTCAGGTTGCCTTGGCTAAGCTAGGGCATAGAGTATGTGTGCTTTCCTGGAAAACTTTTTTGGATGCCTGGTGGGGGAATGAGTGCTGATGAAGCTGTAGGGCTGCACTGCCCATCCCAGAGGTGCTGGGGCTCGCAGCTCTCCCAGGGCTGTGGTGGTGAACCACTCCGGCTGCCCTTGCCCTTTGCTCTGGGCTGGGGACTTGCGCCAGTACGGCTCTGGCTCTGAATTCCATGGACAGGCAATGCTTTGCAACACAAGCCTGGCTCAAGAGGGGCTCTGGCACCGTCTCTTACTGGTGCAAAGCTGAACCGCATCTCTCTGGGTGCAGTAGTGCCTCCCCCCTGCTCCACTCCCTGCACCCATGCTCCAGGGAAGGGCTGGGGATAGACAGGCAAAACCCCTTACATGCTCTGTTGGCAGTTCAGTGCAATCGCTTGCTGCACTGGGTTTGCTTTCTGACCCTCTGCTGCAGTGGGGACGCTGAGGAAGGGTGAACCAAAGGGGAGAGCAGTGAGGCCCCGGGCAGAGGGGGATGCCCGTGTCCCTGCCGTCGGTGTGCCTGCAGCAGTGATGGCAGCGAGCAGCAATGCTGCTGTGACTCCTGCCGTGGGCTGGTTTTTATCACTTGTTCTGTAATGGCGAGTATGTAAACAGCATGTCAGGGGAGAGAGGGAGCAAGAGTTCCCAGCTATAAAAAGCTTTTGTTTTATCCTAGCGTGGCATCAGCCTGGCTCAGCCTTGGCAGAGTCTGAATGTGCTGCATTTAATGACGCTGGGATGCAAAACTGGCACTTGCCTGTTGCTGCCCAGTCCCTCTTCTCCTCCCATCGGGCCTCAGCCCCTCCTTGGTGCCTGCCTGCCCTCTCTGGGTCCAGCCAGCTTTAGTGAGCTCACGGGTGAATTGAACATGAATTGAATTATGAATTGAACATGAGGGATAGAGGATTAAAACTATGCCTAATGCCTGAGGTGGCAGGTCATGGGAGCTTGGGCAAGGATCTGATACCTGGCACCCTTCTCCCTGCCAGCTGCCTGTGCACAGGCTCGTGTACCACTTGCCCAGGCTGGATCCATCTCTTGGGCAGATGGAAACGATCCAGCCTCATCCCGGTGCATATCAGCACAGGCACGCTGGGGTACCTCTGGTTTGAACAAGGTCTGGCTCTCCAGTTTGCAGGTGACAGGGTCAGCTCCACCATCTCTCTGGCTCACTTTGCAGCCCCAAGGCAGGCTGCAGCGCTGACACTGCGACCGACACCAGCTCGTCACCCCTCGGGGTGCATTGCCCTTCCCCTAAGCGGGCTGGAGCCAGAGCTCCCGTCTGCCAAGCTCCTGCAGCCGTCACAAGCTCCCCTCTATCTGCGAAATGCCAGGCGCTGATTTATCTGCTTTACGTGTCTGGGGTCATGCCTCACCCACACCCTCGGTGAGGGGGATTAGTAGAACCAGAGCCATATGTGTGAACCTGAAACACTTAATTAGGATGTTGTGTGCATGCAGCCTGGCTGGGGTGGATAAGGCTGTGGGACAGGGATTAAACAGTGCAGGGGCTTTACATCCACTTAAGCAGGAGTGCCAGCATGTGAAAACTTTGTTTAAGATCAGGGGAGGGTGATTTACACCTGACACAGGGTCAGGATGCCAGGGCTGGCCAAAGCAGGTTCCCCTGGCCCTGCATGGGGGGCTATGCTGGTGCCCCTGCTGGAGAAATGTGGGCTTGTGTCCAGCTGTCTCTGATCCCAAATTTTTTCCTCAGGAATCTACAAAAGGGTATCTGAGCTCCTTGCAGGAGAAACACTGGCACGGAGGAAGCCCTTGGTCTAAGGGATGGCTCCTGCTCGCTGCCAGGGTGGTGCTGGGCATCAGCGGGTGTGGGGGAGCCTGATGCTGCAGGTTGGTATGCAGCCCTCTGCCCTCAGCACCACCTTTGGAGGAATCCAGGACCTTGCAGGCACCTTGCTCTGGTGCTAGGATCTGTTTGCAGGTGAAGTTGCCCCGTGATGAGGCATCCTCCTGGAGCTGCTCAACACCCTCTGCAAAGGGCTCCATAGCTGCTGCTGGAGCCATCTCGCCCCTCTAACGCCATGGCCAGGCAGACCCTGTGCCCCCTTGGATGGGTCTGGGACCAGCTCAGGCATCTGTTTCCTCTCTCCAAACACATCCATGGGCACCAGAAGCTCCATGTGCAAGGAGAGCTGCGCTGCCCATTCCCTGCATCCCAGCTCTCCCCAGGGAGGGATCTTCCCTAATCCATCCTGACTCTCTCTCTCTATGTATAAAGAAGTATTTTTAAATATCCATTGTTTATTCTGTAGCAACAGCCAAAGGAGCTGCTCTGATCCATGGCATAAACATATTTTCCCAGAATTTTCTAAACAGCCACTTGACCCGCTGGCCAGCCCTTCCCCATAGGGTCTCTCCGGGGCTGGCTCTGCCTCCCTCTGCCCATGGTGGTGGAGGCTGCGCAGGTAGGGACCCAGGCCAGCGTTTCTGGCCTGTGGCAGGGACAGGCAAGGGGAGAGGATGCTTTCCTTGGTGCCTCAGCCCCGGGCTGGAGGGTGCAGCTGGGGTGTCCAGCACCGCAGGGGCTCGGGTCGAGGCCCTAGAGCAGTGGGGATGCAGGTCAGGGCTGTGCGAGAGCCAGCATCTCTGGGTTTCAGCTTTTCCAGCTGTAAAACTGGGACAAAGATACCGAGCCACGTTACTTCCCCTGCCTTGATGAAATGCCCGGGACTCTCCCTTCCTCTCCCCAGTCGAGTCGGCTCCTTGGGAAGGGAGGGCGCCGAGCAATCCTGTCTGGGAGTGGGAGGAAAAGCCTCATTTAAGTGCTGGAGAGAAGACATCAGAAGTGGTGTTTTGGATGCCTGCTTCAGCACCTTGAGAAAGCCCGGCTGTTTGTCCCGCCATGGGCAGGGGTGTCTGTCTGTTACTCACTTTGAATGTGGTAGGAGTGCTCCCCTCCAGGGCACGGTGGTGTGGAGATGGTCTGAACATGCCGTGAAGGACCATTTGTGGAAGAATACACCTTAAAACCTCTAGGGCTGAGTCCTGCAGCCCTTTCGGTGCCCGGGAGCCGGCGCACAGCCCGGCTCTGCCGGGTGGGCGTACACCGGGTGGCCGGGGCTGCTGGGGAAGCAGAGGTGAGGATGGGTGGGAAGCCACCAGCCCCTGGCCACCCAGCAGGGTGGTGGCAGAGCTGAGAAGAGAGCTGGTCATCCTGCCCCGTGCCCGGCCTCTGCCAGCTCCATGGAGCCAAGCCCCACGCCCTTGTTATCCATGGACATTCCCACAGATGCCCTTGCTTTATTTTTCAGACACAAAATCCAGCTGCGGCTCCGTGTGCCGGTGCACGCTGGAGTTGCACGTGCAGCTGTGTTGAAAAGACGATGACTTCTCCTGCATGCGTCTCGTTTGTGCCATGTGTGGTTCCAGTGGAGGGGGGCAAATCGCCCTGTAAATAGCAAGTCCAGGGCTTGGTCCAAGCCAGCAATTAATGCCAGAGCTGGGAGTTAAAAGGGGTTGCATCAAGCCCTCATCTGACTCCTTTGAAAAACCAAAACTGGCTTGTAAAGATCAAGCTTGTAAAAACGGGGCTCTGTTTTGCTAGCTCATGAATGGGAAAAAATGCCAACTGGATAATTTTTTACACATATTTTTTTCCTCTTTGTCAACATTCCCCCATTTGGCCGAAACTTCAAAATGCCATATTTGGAGAGCGCCTGTCTTAGAAGTTCCAGTATTTGTATAAATAGCTGATAGTGAAAAAATTACCCGCTCTGGAGTCTGCCCAGGGGCCTTCAGCAGGAGCGGCGCTGGGGGCAGTGGTGGGGCTGGGGCTCTGGAGCAGCCCAGTGCCTTCCAGTCTGAGGTGGCCCCCAGCTGCCATGTGTGAGTGGAGAAGGAATTGTGGGTGGGGGTGTCTGAAACACCAGCACCCACCCGAAAGCAGGAGGGGGAAGAGCAAAGGTCTGCCCGCTCTCCTCCATCCGCCAGGAAGGAGATTTGGGCAATAAATGTGGAAGTAAAATAGCGACTGTGAGATGTCCTGGATGTCGTCATTTGGAGTGGGGCTGTCATCTTGCCATCCTTCTGCTGATATCATAGAGTCGTTTAGGTTGGAAAAGACCCTTAAGATCATCAGGTCCAACCATTAACCCAGGACTGCCAAGTCCACCACTAAGCCATGTCCTTAAGTGCCACATCTACGCATCTTTTAAATTCCTCCAGGGTTGGAGACTCAACCGCTTCCCTGGGCAGCCTGTGCCAAAGCTTGACAGCCCTTTCGGGGAAGGAATTTTTCCCAATATCCAACCCAAACCTGCCCTGGCGCAGGTTGAGGCCGTTCCCTCTCGTCCCATCGCTTGTTCCTGGGGAGAAGAGACCGACCCCCCCGGCTCCAGCCTCCTTTCAGGCCGTTGCAGAGAGCGATGAGGGCTCCCCTCAGCCTCCTCTTCTCCAGGCTGAGCCCCTCCAGCTCCCTCAGCCGCTCCTCGTAAGACTTGTTGGGGGGACAGAGCTGTCATTGTCCCCAGCAGGGACAGCCTGTCCTGCCCAGGGCGAGCCTGAGCGCAGTGAGGGCTGTACGGAGAGGGGCACATGGTGAGGGGCACATAGCAAAGTCCTGGGGTGCGCGGTCAGGGGTTTAGAGCAAGGGGTGCAGGGCAAGGTGCTGAGGTGTGCGGAGAAGGACTGGAGCCCAGGGCGAGGGGTGCAGAGAGAAGGTGCAGGGCGCACAGCGAGGGGCTGGTGCATGGCACGGCGTGGGGTGCGTGGAGAGCAACCAGGACAAACGGTGTGGGACCAGGACGCACGGTGAGGGGCTGGAGGACACGGTGAGGGGCGCATGGCAAGGGGCTGGTGCATACATGGCATGGCGTGGGGTGCGTGGAGAGCAACCAGGACGGATGGTGTGGGACCGGGACGCACGGTGAGGGGCTGGAGGACACGGTGAGGGGCGCACGGCGAGGGGCTGGGAGGCAGGTGGGGCTGCCGGGGGGAGCGGGGCGGGCCGGGGGGTGCTCGGCCGGGGTGGAGGCGGTGCCGCAGCCCGCTCTTCTTCCATTGATCCCCGGAGCGGGGCAGCCCGGGGCCGCCCCACGCCTTTAAAGGCTCCTCCTCCCAGCAGCGACCCGGGGAGCGGCGCCGAGGGGAGCCCGGCCCCGCCGCAGCCCCGCCGGTCCGCCCCGAGGGCTGCTCCGGGCTGCGGCGGCCGCGGGGAGGGAGCGGGGCAGCGCACGTCGGGGGTGCGGGACCCGAGCCCCCCGGCCCAGCCCGGCCGCGATGAGTCCCCTGCCCGCCGGCAACGGCAGCGCCTGGGGGGCGGCAGCGCTGGGCAGCGGCGGCAACTGCAGCGGGGCCGGCAGCCTGAGCCGGCAGTGGGCGGTGGGGGCCGCCCTGAGCCTCACCGTGCTGGTCATCGTGGCCGGCAACTTGCTGGTGATCGTGGCCATCGCCAAGACGCCGCGGCTGCAGACCATGACCAACGTCTTCATCACCTCGCTGGCGTGCGCCGACCTCATCATGGGCTTGCTGGTGGTGCCGCCCGGGGCCACCATCCTGCTGAGCGGCCACTGGCCCTACGGGACGATGGTGTGCGAGCTGTGGACCTCGCTGGACGTGCTGTGCGTCACGGCCAGCATCGAGACGCTGTGCGCCATTGCCGTGGATCGCTACCTCGCCATCACCTCGCCGCTGCAGTACGAGGCGCTGGTCACCAAGGGCAGGGCGCGGGCCGTGGTGTGCCTGGTGTGGGCCATCTCTGCCTTCATCTCCTTCCTGCCCATCATGAACCACTGGTGGCGGGACAGGGCGGACGAGCAGGCGGTGCGCTGCTACAACGACCCGCGCTGCTGCGACTTTGTCACCAACATGACCTACGCCATCATATCCTCCACCATCTCCTTCTACGTGCCCCTGCTTGTCATGATCTTCGTCTATGTCCGCGTCTTCGCTGTGGCCACGCGGCACGTCCAGCTCATCGGCAAGGACAAGGTGAGGTTCCTGCAGGAGCCCCCCAGCCCCAGCTCCAGGAGCGGCCGGCGGAGACGGCCCTCCCGTCTGCTGGCCATCAAGGAGCACAAGGCGCTCAAGACCCTGGGCATCATCATGGGCACCTTCACGCTCTGCTGGCTGCCCTTCTTTGTGGCCAACATCATCAAGGTCTTCTGCCGGCCGCTGGTGCCGGATCAGCTCTTCCTCTTCCTCAACTGGCTGGGCTACGTCAACTCAGCCTTCAACCCCATCATCTACTGCCGCAGCCCCGACTTCAGAAGTGCCTTCCGCAAGCTGCTCTGCTGCCCGCGCCGTGCCGACCGCCGGCTCCACGCCGTCTCGCAGGACCTGCAGCGCTGCCCCTGTGCCTTCAGCCCCCGGGGGGGTCCCTCGGAGGACAGCAAAGCGGCAGCCCCTGGGTGCCCCGGGGAGGACGGCGAGGCTCGGGGCAGCGGCAGCAGCAGCCGTTGTAGCAGCCGGACGGAGGAGACCAGCCTGTCCCAGGGTGGCGGCCACCGGCCACGGCCCCTGGGCGAGTCCCGGCCGCAGGGCACCCAGACCACGCTGTGCTCACAGCTTGACGAGTAGGTACCCGCAGGTGCTCGCTTTTGGGGCTCCGGGGGACCAGCCCTGTGGGGTGCGACCGGGGGGGGCTGTCGATGGCGGGGCCGTGGTCTGACGGCACAGCGCGGAGCCGGAGGGCGGGCAGTGCCCGGGGTGCATGGGAGAGGCGCTGGGGTGCGGGGCTGGGAACCACTGCCCTCTGCCTTTAGGTTGCCCTAAAACCCCGGCCCCTGGGGCAAAACTGGGGTCCCAGCCCAGTCCCACCTTGTCCCTTCCTTGGGAACACCCCAGCCCACCAGGACGGGGTCTGCGATTCCTGGGTAAAGAAAACGCTGGTGGTGAATAGGGAAGCAAATCAGCCCAACACGAACGTGTCCCAAAGCCTGGGACTCCCCCCCTTCTCCCCCGGCTCCCACTTTCTGCTGTTAAAGAAGGAAAACGCGGGGAGACCCTCCACGGTGAGGCAGCCGGGGGGCTGCTGTTGCCAGCCTGGGTTCTGTGGGTCACTTTGTCTTCCGACAGAGTGTTATTCTGGGAAGAAAATTTATTTCATCGCTCTCTGTCCCATGCTGCCATCAGCCCTGTGGTCAGAGATGGGCTTCCCAGAGCCGGCAGCCCTGTGCCGGGGCAGAGGGCTGGCAGGGACGCCTGTGCCATGGCTCTGCCCCGCCAGCCCGCTGCCTCCGCCCTTACACGGGTTTATACCTCCTTCTGCAAATTACAGCGTGTGTTTTTCCCCCCTGAGATTTTTATTAGTATGACAAAATTTGAATTATTCTGATTACTGTGGATTTTACCCAGCTTTCTCTGGTCCGAAACCCCTCCTGACGCCCGAAGGCAGGAGAGGTTCCTGCCAGCACACCCAGGCAGAGCTGCTGTCGGCAGAGATGTGCAGAAAGAGGTGCCAGAAAGTGTTTCCTGAAGTCCCATGTTTTGAGGAAGGATTCACCCATCCTAGGAACACGGGACGGTAAATCATGGGAAAGGTCTGGGCTCTTCACGCACTGTGCTCTGCTCTTTAAGGTTTGCCGGCAGAGAGACGCCAGCGGGTCCTTCCATCTGACTGCGAGCAGCCGAGAGCCGGGAAGAGAGTGAGTGTGCTTCCCCCTCAGCCGGCGCTGCGGCGGGGTTGGGGCGATCATCCCTTGCAGCATCTCCTCTGCCCGCTTTGGCCGCTGCCTTCCCTGGGGGAGCGCAGCCTTTGGCCAGCCCGCAGGCAGCTGCCCGCTTTCGGGGCACGTGAGCCTGGCGTCAGCCCAGCCGTCTGCTGACACCTCCCTGCCTGCCCCGGGATGCTTTAACCCCCATCGGGGCAGCTGTCTCTGCCACGTTGGCTTACAGGCTGCTGGAGCTCCAGACCTTACTTTTTGCCCGGCTCCAGTCCTGGATCCCCCTCCGTGCATGCTGCTCCCCTTTCTCCCGGGGCTTTGGGTCCCTGTCCCTGGCACTATGCAGCTGCGAGGGTTGAGCCCGGTGGGTGATGCTGCATCACGTCCCACCCTCTTCTTGCAGAGCCGGGCATTGCGAAGGGGACGGGGGAGCGGTGCTGCGGGCAATGGCGCTGGAAGGACCCTCCAGTGCAGGCACCGACCCAGAGAGGAGAGGAGCTCTCCCTCAGGAGCGCTTGTGGTCACAGCAGGGCCCGAAGAGCCAGCTCCTCCGTGCTGTTGGTGCTGGAGAGCCGGAGCCAGCTGGGAGAAAGCTCCCGAGCTGCTCGCCAAGAGGGAGCGCAGCCTCAGGGACGTGCTTGTGCTCCTGGTGCAGATGGGAGGCGAGCTCCCACCCCGGGGGTGCTTCCCGGCGCAGCTGGCATCGGGATGCGGTGGGCAGCGGCTCCGCTTTCCCAAAGGACCCCATCGTCCTGGGCTCAGCCAGGTTTTGGACAGCCTGTCAGGGAAGGGAGAAGAGCCTCCTGCAAGCATGAGCCCTTTCCAGGATCTCTGCTCCATCCCTGCCCCAGCCGCTGCATTCCCAGGGCTGGGTGCGATCCGGGGAGCCGCAGCGATACCTTTAGCAAAGGAAAAGCACAGGGGAGCGAGGGGAGCTCCAAGCAGGGGGGACTGGGCAAAAAATGTGAATTATGCTCTTGTTAAATCTCCTCCTGCTTCTCCTTCTCCATTCGGGGCAGATGTCCATGTTTCCGTGCCGTTCAGGGATGGGGGAGTTATTCAGATGAAGCTGGAGGAGCAGCAGCGGGGTCAGACACGGAGAGCGTTGTAGGGGGGTGGTTTTCATCCCGAGGCCCCTGCACGCTGGGCTGGGTACGTGGGGCAGTGGGGTGAGGGCAGGGAGGTGATAAACTCTAGCTTTAAAACCAATTTGTGCTGCCAGCATGGTGGGAAGCGGCGACAGGGCCAGTCCAGCTCCTCCGTGCACACTGCGGTGCGAGCAGAGCTCGGGGTGTGCATACAGACGGGTGCTCGCCTTCCTGGCTGTGCCCACGCCACGCTGCCGCATGGTGACTTTTGGGGATGATGTTGGTTGTAAATATGTCACGGTGACTGTAAAGTTTTTGTCCTGTTTTGTCTCCCCCCACCCTCTGTGTGAAATAAACCTTCGAAACTGTGTGATGCCTTCGAATCTGTGCCGAGCAGAGGGATGTTTCTTCCACATGCCCTTCCCGAGGGGCTGCCCGAGGCTCGGGCGTGCATCCCCAGCCCGGGCTCCCGGGGCTGTGGCTGGCAGGGACTGGCTGACCGGGCAGGCAGGGAAAAGCTGTGCTCTGGGGGTGCCACGGTGCCAGCCCCCAGCCCTGCCACATCTCCCTGCACCCCGAAAGGGCAGCAGCCTGGCAATGCTGGAACCTCCATCCCACCATAAATCAAGAGTTTTTTACCAGTGTGAACATTTGCTTGGGAGAGGCAGAGAGGCCTGGGCTGGGATGATGCCCGGAGCACTGGGGCACGCCACACACCTGCAGCCCCCCGAGCTGTCCTGGCCACCCCGTCCCTCCCCAGGAGCCTGTGCAGAGGTGCCCAGTGCCACCTCCTGGTGCTGGGGAAGTCCCAGCTCCCCCATGGAGCCTGCGGGGTCCGGCTGCAGCCCCAGGGATTGGGGTGCTTGGGGTCTCCCCTGCCAGGATCCTCCCTTGGCGCATTTTGCTGTTAATACCCAGCAAGGATGAAATCACTGAATAAAGAGAAAAATGCAGCTCTCGGTGACTGTTTCCATTTTACAACATCAGATGTCGGTTTGGTGGCTCTGATGGCTCCTGGGGGGTGGTCTCTGATCCCTGCAGCAGACCCCAAGCATGAGCAGGTCCTGTGTGTCCCCCAGCCCTGCCATGGCCTCACCATCCCTGGGGTACCCTCAGTGACCCACTGAGGGGACACAGGCCAACACCAGCCCGGGAGCTGCTCTTTAGCCCCCCAGGAGCCACCGTGTTAATGAAGAACTTCCCAAACCACAGGCAAACCCCTGGGCAGGGGGTGAAGCGGGGCTGTCCCAGGGAACGGGGGGCCCCAGGTCCCTGCATGTCCCACTCCCAGGGCTGGCATCCTTGTCTCCCCTCAAGCTAAAGTTTGCTCAAGTGGAGCCGCTTCTGCCTTCAAGCTTGACTGTTTGCTGTAGGTCCTCCTGGGGGGTGTGCGGTGATGAGGGGTGGTGGGTGCATTGGTGCCAGCTGGGGGGAGCCTCCTGCCCTCCCGAAGCACCTGCGCTGCGTTCCTGAACTGCACCTCCCTCGGGGTCCCCCTTTGCTTTATTAGCAGCAGGTGCCAGGTGTTGGTGTTCCTTCTTTTGGTGCTGTTCCTCTGCCTGGCTGGGTATGGGCTGCTGGGCAGCGTGCGGGGAGGGACGTGTCCTGTGGTCCCCTGGGGCTGCTGCTGGGCAGGGGGCAGCTCCCTCCGACACCCCAGTTCCCGTGCTGGGTTGTGCTGCTGGGTTAAACACCAATGCTGGCAAAGTGCTTGATGCTTGTGTGGCATTTAGAGGCCTCCAAGTGCTCTCTAAATGCTTCCCCAAGGCTTTAGCTGCTCTGGTTAGCCAAAATTGCTCTGGGCTGGGAGGGTGCACCAAGTGTCCTGTGCTACCTTTGCTTACGGTGCTCCCCTGTTGCAGAGGCTGCTCTCCTCTTAGAGCTGGTTTTGTCTGTAAATGCATTTAGCTGGCCTTTCCTGTTCCCAGGGGATGTCAAAGTAGCTAAGTGGTTTTATTCTTCACTTAGCAATGCTATCCTGCCCAAGGAAAGCTGGTCCAACTGCTGTCCTGGTGCAAGCTGCCTGCGTGCTGCTGTCCCAGCTCTGGGCTTTTGGGACTGGAGATTTTGCTCTCAGTGCTCCTAAGTCATGTTTCTTCTGCGTGTTGCTGCTGCAGAGCAGCCAAACGCTGTTTTCTCTGGGGTTTGTTCTCCAGGAGCTGGTTCCTGCTGCCAGTGTTGGATCCGCTGTGGAGGATGAGCAGCTCTCCCTTCTCCAGGTTGCTGTCGGAGGAGAGGCCTGTTGCTGCCCTATGGGGTACGGAGCTGCACGCCCCGGGCTGGCTTGGTGGGACCCAGTGGCAGGAGGGAGTTGGGGGGCAGCGGCTGTGCCCTGCGGGCAGCCGGGGGGTGTGGGCACAGGGTGTGTTTTCCCCCTTTCTCGTGGTGTGGGCACCCAGGAAACCTCCCCTTTGCTTTTGGCTCACCTGAGGCTTGCGCAGGGGGAGCAGCAGATGCGCGCACGGATGATGCTGTGTCCCCGCAGGCTGCCAGCTGAACACGGGCACCCGGAGCTGCGTGGTGAAGGAGGATGATGACTTCTTGGAGCACCTGGTCTTGCTGAGAACGGTGAGATCCGAGGCTTGCCAAAGAGCCCGTCGGAGCGAGCCTGCGCCCCAGCAGCGGGGCCGGCTGACAGCCGGGCTCCCTGCCATGGGGTCTCTGCTTGGCTCTGCAGATCTGCCTGGGGGCCGAGGCCAGGGATGAGCTGCACGTGGTGGCCGTTGATTCCAAAAACACCTATGGAGACCACAAGCCGGTGCCCATTGCGGCGCTGCGGACCTCGGTGCTCCCCATGGTAAGGGCAGCCAAACACCTGGTGTGCAGCCCCTGGCTGCGGGGCGATAATTTCACCCCAAGAGCCTGGTCTCCACCGAGCTGTGGTCAAAGTTCTGGGCAACACTGGGGGCTCCTTCCCAGTCTGGCTGTGTGCATCCGACTGCTTGTGAGCCCCTCCCTGGTGCAGAGGAGCTGCTCGTGCTGCGATGGTGCTGCAGGGATTAATGCGGGCTGCTGCCCACCCGGGCTGGGCTCAGGGGGCTCTGAGCTCCGACTCTTTGCAGATCAGCCTCAAAGGTCTGGAGCTGGTCCCTCCCGTCACCTTCGTGCTCAAGTGTGGAGCTGGACCCGTCTATCTCAGCGGGCAGCACGTCACCCGTGAGTGCACTGGGCTGCAACGGCCAGGGCGAGCGCGTGGGCTGGGGACTGCGCTGGGGATGCTCCTGGGTCCCACGGTGGCTTTAGTGGCAGCTGGTGCCCTCGACAGGGCTGCTTTGCCCCGGGGACGGAGGGACCGCTGGTCTGCGGCGGGGCTTAGGGCTTGTTTGCATTCGTGGGCTCGACACAGTGGTCTGTGCCGGCTCTCCGCTCTGCCTTTGCTGCCACGGGGTGGGATGGTGTCCGTGTTCCCAGTCCCGGCGTGGGGTGGGATTGCTGGCTGTGTTTGCAGCCGGGGGGTTTCGCCTCCCCCTCCCGCTGCAGCCCTGCGTCTCCTCTTCTCAGTGGAAGATGATGCCAAGTACGAAGCCCATGAGGAAGAGCTCTCGGAGGAAGACATAGGTGATGAGGATGATGCTAGAGCATCGTAGAATAGTTGCAGCTCAGAGAACACTTCGCAGCTCTGGGAGTGGAGCTGGCGTGATGGTGGGGACACCCTGCGCTGGGATGATCCTTGAATGGGACAGATCTTTACAGGGGGACTCAAACTGTCTGGGCTTTGGATATCATCCCTTGTCTCCTCTTCCTGCCCTCTCCATTCCTTCCGTGCTCCCAGAAATGCTCTGTTTTCCTCTTTTATTGCAATAACAATGGGAAAGTGCAAATACCCCGGAGCTGGTCTGGACTGTGCTCTGGTGGTCCTGTGCTAGCCTGCTCTCGCCTGCTGTCCTGTCCCTGCTGCTGCCGGCGGCTCCCTGCCTCCTCTCGGGAAAACTCATTCCATGTGTGCGATTACTCTGGTGCTGTGGGTCGTGCTGCTGACCCGTGGGTCTGGGGGGCCGGGGATCCCAGCGAGCAGCCCCTAGGGAGGTGCCAGCTCCCCTGCCTGCTGCCCTGCCTGCCGCCCTGCCCTACCCGCTGCCAGGACAGGGGCTGAGGGGCTCTCCCAGCCCCAGCGTGTCTGGAGGAGGAAGGCTGCACCACCCTCTGCCTTGGGGCTTGCGTATCCACGTAAGCTCAGCCACCCCTTCTAGGGGAGGAGATGATGCTCTGAGGCCGAGGTGCTCGCGTCCCCCCTGCGCAGCCCTGGCACCAATTATCCCGCACGCTCCCTTCTAAGGGTCCTTTTGTCCTGGTAGGAATCGCTCTGATCATCGCCTGCTTGGATCAACAGGACAAAGTTGTGTTGCCGTCTTCATGGCAGTCCAGGAAACACAGCCAAAAGCCACCCAGAACAAGCAGCCACTGAAATAATATAATTAAAACTCCTAATTGAAAAAATTGCCCAAATCTATTATATGCATGATATTAGCTGGCAGCAAGGTTGACTTTAAAGAGGAGCCCTGAATCTGCAGGTGGGGTGGGCTGGGAAGGAAGCACACAAGTCCTTTTTTTTTTATTATTTTTTTTATTTTTTTTATTTTCCCCCACTTATAATAGAAAAAGCCACAGAGATGAGAGCTGATCAGCGCGCGGAGGGAAGATTGCTGTCGTCACGCTGTAATGGTTTGGGAGAGGCTGGAGATGGGCCTGGGTGAAACCAGCTGCCAGCCCTGATGGGCTGCAGCCTGGCAGCGCGTCAGCCCCAGCGTGGGCTGTGCCCGGCCCCAGGCTCGGGGACACAAGGGGACAGGATCGCAGGGTCATCGCACGCAGCCTTCGCCCTGGGAAGGGCTTTCTCGGGCATCATCTCCTGCAAGGCAAGTGTGCGCCCTGAGCCCCGTCCCCGCGCGTGGGTGAGGTGTGCCCTGGGCTGGGGAGCAGAAAGCCACCGCTGCGCACAGCCCCGAGCTCTGGAGGTGAGAGAGGGGGGAGAGGAGGGGAAGAGCAAAGCTATAATGAGCAATTAACTCATCCTGCTTTTCTTTGCCCTTGCCTTGCTCCCAGCGCACAAGACTGTGTGCTGCTTCTGGAGAGAGGATCAGAGCCACAACCGTTGCATTTCTCATTGAAACAAGTGATTCTGGTTGATTTTTTCCCCACTGGGATCAGCTCCAGGACCTGTCTCTGTTCTCCCTTGCACCCTGCTGCTCGGGTTGAAGGTGCCCCTTGGGGGTCAGAGCGTCGTGCGTGAGCCTGGGGGCAATGCAGCCCACCCGCTGCCTGTCCCAGAGGTGCTCTGGAGCTGCTGGGTGCAGGCAGGGGTGCCAGCCACAGAGGAGCAGGAATAAAGGCTGATGAATTCATTGCTCCTAATTCCTCAGGCAGGAATGAAACGTGCTGTTAATTGGAAAGCTTGCTGAATGCTGGCTGCTCGGCGTGATCCCGCAGCTCCATTAAGGCATCTCGCTGAGTGCAGATTAAGCCCTATAAAGAAATCCAGGAAGAAAAGAAACAGAAAGCAGATTAAGGTCAGTGCCAGTGAATTTGCACAGTGGTCTCTTCAACTCCTAGCGCGTGTCAGGGAAGCGCCCAGCAGCAAAGTGCACAAGCAGCTGCCGTGGTGCCGGCTGACTTGCCGGTGCCTTCCCGAGAGCGGTGGGAGTCCCGCCGTGTGCAAGGACTAACTCCTGGGTGCTTGCCAGTGGGTGCACAGGGACAGAGCTGTCACCCAACATGAGCTACTGTAGGACAGCATGCACAGGCCCTGCTGCAAATACAGCATGGAGCCTGGAGAGCCACAGTCTGTGGGCTGGAGCTGGCGTAGCCCCGGCTGCGGGAAGGGTGGGAGCTTGGGGAGATGCTCTGTCCCCCTTCCCGCAGCCCCTGGCAGCGGCACGCTCGCCCCGTCCGGCATCCTGCACAGCAGCATCTCCTGGAGGGCTTTGGCATAACCATGGCAACTGCCAGGTAATTAATAGAAGAGTCTCAATGTCATGGAGACAAAACAGGCACAAACAGAGCGTGTGGGGCTGCACGCCTGCCCAGCCGGCTGGGGAGGGCCCCAGCGCAGGATGCGGCCCCTGGGCGCACTGTGTGCGGCTGGTGCTGTGTCCGCCCAGCCAGCACCAAAACGGGCTCCGTTCCCTCTGGGGCAAGGATGACCCGGCTGCGAGGGAGCCCCGAGCTCCTCGTAGCAGTCATACGCAGGATGGAAGCCAGCCTGCGCCACAAACGCAGGACTGTCAGTGCCTGGGGGCTTAAAGATTTTCTTTGGGGAATAAAGAGTTGGGGTTGTTCACCCTGGAGAAGAGAAGGCTCCGGGGAGACCTTATAGCAGCCTTCCAGCAGCTGAAGGGGGCCTACGAGAAAGCTGGAGAGAGACTTTTTACAAGGGCACACAGTGATAGGACAAGGGGTAATGGCTTTAAACTGAAAGAGGGGAGATTTAGATTAGATCTAAGGAAGAAATTCTTCACTCAGGGTGGTGAGGCACTGGCACAGGTTGCCCAGAGAAGTTATGGATGTCCCATCCCTGGAAGCGTTCAAGGCCGGGTTGGATGGGGCTTTGAGCAACCTGGGCTGGTGGAAGGTGTCCCTGCCTGTGGCAGGGGGTTGGAACTAGGTGGTCCCTTCCAACCCAAACCATTCTATGGTTCTATAACTGAGCAGAGTTTTGGCAGAGAAGGGGGATGCAGAGGGCGATGGGCACAACAGTCCTGGGCTCAGCCATGGGACAGCCCCGAGCGCTCGCAGCATGGCAGCCTGGCAGGGCTGGGAGCCGTTTTGGGATGGCTTTGCTGGGCACCCGGTGCTGTGCAGCTCCAGCTGTGTGCCTGTCCTCCAGATGTTCGCACTCATACCTTAAAGCCTAGGGGAGTTGTGCGAGACCTGTACGCCCCAGGCTTTACCCGTGCAGAAAGGTTTGTGCCTTCCCCTGCTCAGGGGTGGCCCCGCACCTCCACTGGGCAAAAGTCGCAGCCTCTCCTGCCTTTTTGCATGAGCACCTGATTAATAAATGCAGGAATACACATTTTCTGCGTGAGTGGCCAATTATTTGACGCATGAGCACCACATTGGTTCACCCGTGAGTACCCAACTAATTGCATGAGGGGTTAAGTAGTGCAAACCTGAGCACCCGGTGAGCGCACGCGTGAGCACCCTGTTAATATCCTTGGGTGCCCGGTTGGTGCGGGTGCGTGCCCAGCTGGCTCTGGTATGAACCCCCCGTTACTCAGGAGTCCAGCGTTGGGCAGAATGGGCAGGAGGAGGCCTGGGGATGGGGGGAGCATTTCCCCAAATACCTTTTAATTATTTACATTTTCTGATGTCTCAATACCCATACCAAGGATGAGAAGCTTGTCTTAATTGTATAAATTAAAATAAATCAAACTTGCCCCAGCTGAGATTATTTTGCCCTGGTCCCCCTCCTCGTCGGGAGGGCTGGAGGATCCGTCCCCGCTCCAGCAGCAGGGATGGCCACAGCAGGCAGATGGGGTGCGCGGCCAAGCCGGCCGGGGGGTCCGCTCCCCTCTGCAGCCCCCGAGCAGGAGCCTGCCCAGCCCGCAGGAAGGCGGCTGCCTTTAACCGCTGCTGGGCGGCACAACTTAATTCTTTGCTGCAAGTGCTTCATTTGGAAAAGCAGCCCTTGGTTTGGGGACGCGTGCGGGGCTGAGGATGTATCTCAGGAGGGGGCTTCCACATGCGGTAATTTTTTTACAGGGGGATTTTTACCTGCTGATGCTCAGCTGGCAAAATCCCTCCCCGAGCAGAACAAAGAGCGGTGCGGGGCTGGCTGCGGGGGGAGGCGGTTGCACGGCTTTGGATTCAGTGGTAAACGTTTGATAAGAGGGGTTTTATTCTGAAACGTCTCTTCTGTCTCCGAGTGCATCCTTTAAGGTGGGGTGCCTTGCAAACGCGTGGGGTGAAGCAGGCAGGGTGCGTGGAAGCTGATCTAAAAACCCCATTAATGCAAATTCAGACTGTGGAGCTTTTGGGGGGCTGGTGAGATGCGTCACAAAACTGTGGCCGGGTGCAGCTCTCCATTGGGTTCCCCTGGGGACTTCCAAAATCTGCTGGGTGGGTTTCGGTCTTACTAGATCAGGTACGTGAGGGCTTAAGGGGAAAATAACAGCTAGTACAGGGAGAAATAAACAGGGTGGCAAGTCCTGTGCTGGAAAAGAGTGGGAGATAATACATGGAAATAGCCCAGGAAATTAAAGTTGGACTGCAGCGGATGGTGAGATGATTCAGTGGGCAGGAGGGAGGCAGGGGATGTGGGAGCAGCCCACAAGAGAGGGCTGCAGCGGGCAGGTGGTCCCGGGGGTCTGGCAGCAAGCACTGCGTGCCCGGGGTCCCAGGGGTCTGGCAGCGAGCACTGCGTGCCAGGGATGGGAAAGATGCTGCCTGCGCTCCACTGAGGCCGGCGGCAGGCGAGGGGCTCCTGGCAGGACCCAGCTGCCTACGGGAGGCAGCCCGGGTTGGCAGGGACCTGTCTGCCAAGACCGATCTAATTTTTGTCCCTGAATTTCCTCCTTGCCCTCCGTCCCATTGCCTTCACAGCTGATTATATGAAAACGTTGCTTTCGGCAGGACCGTGCCGGGGTCTGTGAAAATACCTTGGCTGAGCCCCCTGAATTGGAGCAGCAATGAAACTCAGGCTGGCTGCTGCCAGAGTTAGCGTTTGGGGAGAGCCTGGTTAATCTCGTTAGGGGGATGGATGAGCAGGGTGCAGGCGCACGAGGCTTCGAGGCAGTGCAAAAGTAGCAGAGCATCTTTATTTGTTTATCCATTAATGTCTTTTGTTATTTCCAGAAACATTAGGAGCTATTTTCTGGCTCAGCTGCCGCTTCCCTTTTCCTCCTGCCAGCAGCTGCCTCTCCGCGCCGGCTGGGCTGGGGCAGAGGCAGGAGTGCTGCAAAAGCTTCGTTTAAAAGGGTGTTGATGAGGCCAGATTTTGGTAAGTCCTTCCCCCGAGCCCATGGTCATCCCTGCTGCTTTTCTCCTTCTCCTCTTCCCCCCTGAGCCATGACTGCTGCTGAGCCTGGGGCTGTCTCTTCCTCCCGACGCCGGGCTGCTCACCGCATCACCCCTTTTCCGAGCCTGATTTTCCATTTCCCTCCCCAGGAGCCTGCAGGACGAAGCCGCTGTCCCAAGGAGCCTCGCTGGGTGCGGGGCAGGATCCTGCACCGCTGCGGGGGAGGACAGCCCCAGCAAAGCTGTGATGAGGAGCAGGATGCACCCCACGGACACCTGAAACCTGCAACCGACAGATTTTGGGGTGCCGAGGCTGGGTGAAACGAGGGGTTTCTCGGGTCTCAGCCACAGCCATGGAGCCCGATGGGGACAGGGACATGACCAACGCCACCATCTACAAGCTCGCCCTGCAGAACGGCTCCAACGCCAGCGCGCAGTTCACCGGGGTGCAGCTCATCCAGTCCTTCAAACCCCTCATCATCCCCTGCTACGCCCTGGTCGTCCTCGTCGGCATCTTCGGCAACTACCTGCTCCTCTACGTCATCTGCAAGACCAAGAAGATGCACAACGTCACCAACTTCTTCATCGGGAACCTGGCTTTCTCCGACATGCTGATGTGCGCCACGTGCGTGCCCTTCACCCTGGCCTACGCTTTCAACCCCCAGGGCTGGGTTTTTGGGAAGTTTTTGTGCTACTTCGTCTTCCTGATGCAGCCCATGACGGTCTACGTCTCCGTCTTCACGCTCACGGCCATCGCGGTTGACAGGTAGGTGCTGGTGGGGCAGGGGGGGTGGGGGTCCAGATGTGTCCTCCCGGTACCTCCGAGGCTACTGCTCGCTCGGCTCAGGGTGTTAGGTGCCGAACACTCAAAATTGGAAAAGGAAAAACCCAGGGGATCTCTGCAGTCTCTCTGCAGCCTTTTCATTAGCATCGGGACTCGGCCTCGGGCGGAGGAAGCGTAGTGAGGGTGTTCGGCTGGCTGCTCTTTTGCATTGGGAAGCAATGTTGTGCAGTTTTGAGCCTGCCTGTATGAAGCCATCTCTACCGAAACCCAGAGCGTCCACGCCCAGCTCTGTGCTCCCGGCCGGCGTGGCTCTCCCAAAAGGGCTGTTGGAGTTTGCACCCAGTTCTTCATACTTTGCTGGATAAATTTGCACCCAAATCACGCTGTGTTCTGGCCCCCGGGTGGAGAGCACTTGTGCCTCCCTGAGTGCACCTGGGCAGGGGCTGACGTGGCGTGGTTTATCAAAACCACGTTTCCACAGAGATCTCTTCTTATAAAAGATGCTGCAACGCCGCGGGGAAGGGTGCAATGCCAGCAGCACCTCCGGCAGCGCCGGGAGCGCCTCTCGCGCCTCTCGCGCTGCTTTGCCTCTGCCCCTGGGGGAGAGCGGGCGGGACCACGATGGGAAGGGCAAAAATAAAAAGGGAAGATTTGAGCGGAACAGCTGAGAAAGCCTGGACTGCTGGCAGAGCCGTGCTCCCCTCGCTGGGGGCTTGAGATGTCCCCAGGAGTGCTGGCGTTGTTCCTTTATTTTTCCACAAAGCCCTTTTTTTGGGCGAAAACGATTTGCTTATGTTTCTCCTGCTAAAAAGGCAGCCCCCAGGTTATGCTGTCCTCAGTGTGTTCGTAAAATGTCATTGGGATTTATCCCAAATGGCTGATTTCAGCCCAAATCCTCCAGCTCCGATGCGGGGCAGCACGTGGCCGCGCCGGGGCTCTGCTGGTCTTCGACTTCAGCGTGAGCCCTCGAGCAAAGCACGCGCCGAAAGGCTGTCGGCGCTTGCCTCTGCACGGGCAACGGGGCTGCGCGTTGCCCTACCAAGCATTGCAATATTCAACGTTGCAATACAAATTGTTGCGATAGCAAACGCCGCGATACCAAGCAGCAGCCAGCACGGGCTGTCGCGGGGGCAGAGCATTTACTATGTGAAGGAGCTGCATAAAATCAAATTACGGTCACTGAAGATACCTTGCTAGGAGCTCACTTAGGGCAAGCCCTTGATTGTAAGATGAGGCAGCGTGGAGAGGAGTGGAAGATGCTCAGGGGAGGAGGAAGTAAAAGAGGAGTTGCTGGCTTTTATTGTTATTCACTCAGTGCTGCCTGTGGTCCTCAAGGCAGGTTCGGAGCCAGGCTACGGGGGGGATGCTCCGTGCCTGGCCCCGCCAGGCTCCCCGCTTCCCGAAACAGCAGAATCGACCTGGTGCTTCCATGGGCCCCATGGCAGGGCAAGGGGACGCCGTTGTCCCCCCTGTCCCCAGCCAGCCCTTTCCCAGCAGCTGCTCCCGCAGCCGGTGGGGCTCTGCCTCCCGCAGCCCCTCGTGCCGGCCCTTCTGCCTTCGCTAAGTGTCCGGGAAGCACCGCAGGGGTGGCCGGGATGGCTGTGGGGGAATGGTCTGGGGCTCAGGCTCCCCAGTTTCTCTCCCTGCAGGTACTACGCCACCGTGCACCCCCTGAAGAAGCGCATCTCGGTCACCAGCTGCATCTCCGTGGTGGGGGGCATATGGCTGCTCTCCTGCGGGCTGGTGGCCCCCGCCATCGCCCACACGTACCACGTGGAGTTTCAGCAGGAGGGCTTCGCCATCTGCGAGGAGTTCTGGATGGAGAAGGAGACGCAGCGCCTGGCCTACGCCTACGGCACCCTGATCGTCACCTACATCTTGCCCCTGTCCGCCGTCTCCCTCTCCTACATCTGCATCTCGGTGAAGCTGAGGAACCGCGTGGTGCCCGGCCACCCCACGCAGAGCCAAGCCGAGTTCGACCGCCTGAGGAAGAGGAAGATCTTCCGCCTCATTGTGCTGGTGGTGGCGGCCTTCGGGGTCTGCTGGCTCCCCATCCACGTCTTCAACATCATCCGGGACATTGACATCAACCTCATCAACAAGCACTACTTCCTCCTCATCCAGCTGCTCTGCCACTGGTTCGCCATGAGCTCCTCCTGCTGCAACCCCTTCCTCTACGCCTGGCTGCACGACCGCTTCCGCGGGGAACTCCGCAAGATGTTCGCCTGCAAGAGGAAGATCATCCCCGCCAAGAACTGCAGGGCTGCCGAAGGCATGCTCTGAGGCTGGGGTCTGGCTCCCCGGACCCTCCACGGCCGTGCGCTTCGTCCCGTGCACAGCAGAGCTCTCCCTGCTGCTGAGGGGTTGGGGACGCCTGTCCTGCCGTGGGACCGGAGGTGAATGGGGTCCTCCTGCCTGCCCAGGGGTTTGCAGCACTCACTGCAGCATCCTTCCCTATGCCTGCCCTGCGTCGGGGTGCTTGGCTTGGCTCCTGATGTGCCCTGATCTCCCTTTGCCCCCAGGACAGCAGCTGGCACGAGCAAAAATGCATTTGCTACAGCTTTTCCCTGCAAAGCCGCCCCAGCCGTCACCGGCTCTGCACCCACGGCCCCGCCAGCCCCAGCAAAACCCATCCTTCCCATGAGGGTCCCTGCACCTCCCCGGGGGGCAGGGGCTGCACCCACACAGGGCTGCCCTCTCCCCTCCTGGCTGCGGGCAGCCCCCCAGGGCAGCACGCGCGGCCCAAGGGCCATCCCCGTCCCCAGGGCTGGCCCCGGGGCTGGCTGCTCCCGGCACGTGCTGCTTGGCAAGTCACCCTGAGATGCTGCGGTCCGACGGGCCACTGTAGCCTCGCGCTGAGGCTGCCGGGCTTCGGAGGAGGTGAGGGGGGGACCAGAGCATCGCCAGCATCGCTGGGTGCAGGGTGGATGCTCCCAGGGAGCAGGGGATGGGATGGGATGGGATGGGATGGGATGGGATGGGATGGGGGACCAAAGCTCCCGGAGGACACAGCGCCTGGCCCGCGGGAGGGGCGGCAGGCTGTGTGCTTCGCTTCGGGACCTCGTGTCATTATTCTAAATTAATGAAGGAAAGGGGCCTGTGGGAGCGCGAGGAAGGGGTGAAAAGCATTTTGCTGGAGTGACGGCTGTAAGTAGCTGCCCGTTTCATTAAATGAATCACGCGGCTCTCATCACATCGGGTGTTGGAAATGGCGTTTCTCCTGCGAGGTTGTTTTCGGAGAAGCGCCTGTACTTTTCCTGCAGCCTCAGAGTGGGCGAGGGGACGGAGCCGGTGCCAGGACAGGTCAGCCGGCTTGGCCCTGCGCCGCCTGCACATACCCCCGTCACCCTACAGCTCCCTGGACTGCACACCCCCACACCTGTACCCCTGGACACGCACCCACCCGTATGCACAGGCACCTGTATACCCCCCCAAACACCCGCACACACCGCCCTGTGCAGACACGCACAGCCCTACATGTGCACAAAAGCGCACGCCCCTGTACACGCACCTGTACGCACACCTGTACACACACACCTGTACATACACACATGCCCATTCACACACCCCTGTACACATACACACACCTGTACACACACACCTGTACACACACTCACACCCATTCATACACCCCTGTACACATACACACAGCTGTACGGACACACACCCCTGTACACATGCCTGTTTGCACACCCCTGTACATATCTGCACACACACCTATACATGCACACACACCCATTCACACCCCCTGTACACACAGACAGCCCTGTACATGCACCCTTGTACACATACCCCCTCGTCTGCACTCCCCTGTACACACCTGCACACCCCTGTACACACCTGTACGCACATCTGTGCGCACCCCTGTACACACCCCCCTGTACACACACATGCCTGTTTGCACACACCTGTACATGCACACACACCCATTCACACACCCCTGTACACACACACAGCCCTGTACACGCACCCCTGTACACACCTGCACACCCCCTGTACACACCTGTACGCACACCTGTGCGCACCCCTGTACACACACCGCTGTCTGCACACCCCTGTACACACCTGCACACCCCCTGTACACACCTCTACGCCCACCTGTGCGCACCCCTGTACACACCCCCCTGTCTGCACACCCCTGTACACACCTGTATGCACACCTGTACACACCTGTACGCACACCTGTGCGCACCCCTGTACACACCCCCCTGTACACACACATGCCTGTTTGCACACACCTGTACATGCACACACACCCATTCACACACCCCTGTACACACACACACCCCCCTGTCTGCACTCCCCTGTACACACCTGCACACCCCCTGTACACACCTGTACGCACACCTGTGCGCACCCCTGTACACACACCGCTGTCTGCACACCCCTGTACACACCTGCACACCCCTGTACACACCTGTATGCACACCTGTACACACCTGTACGCACACCTGTGCGCACCCCTGTACACACACCCCTGTACACACACATGCCTGTTTGCACACACCTGTACATGCACACACACCCATTCACACACCCCTGTACACACACACCCCCCCCCGTCTGCACTCCCCTGTACACACCTGCACACCCCCTGTACACACCTGTACGCACACCTGTGCGCACCCCTGTACACACCCCGTCTGCACACCCCTGTACACACCTGCACACCCCCTGTACACACCTGTATGCACACCTGTACACACACCTGTACACACACCCCTGTACACACACATGCCTGTTTGCACACACCTGTACATGCACACACCCCCATTCACACACCCCTGTACACACACACACACACCCCCCTGTCTGCACTCCCCTGTACACACCTGCACACCCCTGTACACACCTGTGCGCACCCCTGTACACACCGCTGTACACCCCGGCGCACACCTGTGTGCACACCTGTACACACCTGTACACACCTGTACACACCTGTAGCAGCCCCGCCCCGCCCACCCCGCCCCAGGCCCCGCCCCCTCGCCCCGGCCCCGCCCCGTGCTCTCGCGAGAGGGGCGGGGCGATCGGGCGGGGCGGGAGCGCACCGGGCAGTGCACCGGGCCCCGCCGCTCCCGCTCCGCTCCGCTCCGCTCCGCTCCCGCTCCGCTCCCCTCCCGCCGCCATGTCAGGCCCGGGCCCGGCCCCGGCCTGGGCGCCCACCCACGTCCAGGTGACGGTGCTGCGGGCGCGGGGGCTGCGGGCCAAGGCGGCGGCGGGCGGCGGCGGCAGCGATGCCTACACCGTGATGGCGCTGGGCCGCGACAAGTTCTCCACCTCGGTGGCGGAGCGGTGCCAGGGGCAGCCGGTCTGGCGGGAGGAGGCCACCTTCGAGCTGCCGCCGCCGCCGCGGGCCGCCGCCCTCCGCCTCACCGTGCTGCATCGCGCCCTCGTCGGCCTCGACAAGTTCCTGGGCCGCGCCGAAGTCGACCTGGCCGCCCTGCGGGCCGACGGCGGCCGGCGGCACAGCAGGTGGGCCCGGGCCCGGGCCCGGGGCCGGGGCTGGGGCTGGGGGGGCCTCTGTGCCCCACGGGGGCCGGGGAGAGGGATGGGGGGGCCCCGGGCACCGTGGGGGCCCCCGTGCCCCCCAGGGGACTGGGGCTCTGGTGGGGACCCCTGTGCCCCACAGGGGTGGGGGGAATCTGGTGGGGACCCCTGTGCCCCCCAGGGGACTGGGGGCTCTGGTGGGGACCCCTGGGCCCCATAGGGGTGGGGGGAATCTGGTGAGGTCCCCTGTGTCCTGTGGGGGTGGGGGGAATCTGGTGAGGGGCCCCTGTGCCCCCCAGGGGACTGGGGGCTCTGGTGGGGGCCCCTGTGCCCCGTAGTGGTGGGGGGAATCTGGTGAGGGACCCCTGTGCCCCCCAGGGGACTGGGGGCTCTGGTGGGGATCCCTGTGCCCCATAGGGGTGGGGGGGAGTCTCGTGGGGACCCCTGCACCCCATGGGGACCTCTGTGTCCCCCAGGGGACTGGGGTTCTGCTGGAGACCCCTGCACCCCATGGGGACCCTTGTGCCCCATAGGGATCGGGGGGAATCTGGTGGGGACTCCTGTGTCCTGTGGGGACCCCTGTGCCCCCCAGGGGACTGGGGTTCTGGTGGGGGACCCCTGTGACCCATGGGGACCCCTGTGCCCCGTAGGGGTGGGGGGAATCTGGTGAGGGACCCCTGTGCCCCCCAGGAGACTGGGGGTTCTGGTGGGGACCCTTGTGTCCCATGGGGTGGGGGAATCTGCTGAGGGACCCCTGTGCTACCCAGGAGACTGGGGTTCTGGTGGGGACCCCTGTGTCCCATGGGGACCCCTGTGCTACCCAGGAGACTGGGGTTCTGGTGGGGACCCCTGTGTCCCATGGGGACCCCTGTGCCCCGTAGGGGTCGGGGGGAATCTGGTGAGGGACCCCTGTGCCCCATGGCAACACCCGTGCCCCACAGGGGTCAGGGGGAATCTGGTGAGGGACCCCTGTGCCCCACAGGGTCCCCTCAAGCCCCACGAGGGCCCACGGGGTGACCCCTCGGGGCAGGGTCCCTCCTGACCTTGTCAGTCCCCCATAGCTCCGGGGTGCCTGCCCCTGGGAAGAAGCCGGGGGTCCCGGCACCTGCGCCTGCCAGGCTGGCCCCACGGAAACACGGCCGGCGCTTTTTCAGCCAGTCCTGCCTTGCACTTGGCTTTGATTTTTAAATATTTACATGCGAGTGCTAACAGTGTACACTGGGAAGAGCCAGGCTGACCCGAGAAACTTAATGTATTTGAAATGCCTTCTCCGTCCGACAGAGAATGAACGCAGGCTACAGCCAGCTGTTTATGTATTCTTCTTAATAAATACTTAGCAGAGCCTAAGCATGTGTAAGAGTAGATAATTCAGTGTTATGTGGGCTGCCTTCACTGTTATCAGCAGGACACCGAGCTGGGAGACTTTTCCTTTAATGCCGAGTGCCAGCTCTGTGTCATCCTTGCTCCTTTGAACATAAACACCCGGACGGTGCGCTGAAATCCCAGGGGTGGTTACTGGGAGGGTTTTACTGGGAGTCAGCAGCCTTGTAATGTGGCTTAGGTGGCCGGTGAGTCACCTTCCTCTTCTCGCTCGCCAGAGCAGATGCAGGTATTAACACCGGCTTGGCCAAAGATCTGCGTCGTCTTTCTTGACAAAGCCGTCGCCGCTTGTGAAGCCTTAATTATAAGGTGGCTCTCATTAAGGTTGTGTCAAGCGCTAATGTGTTGACACTGCGTAGCGTGATGTGCCCTCAGTCAGCAGAGTTCGGGGAGCCAGCCCTGCGAGGGGAGCGCTTCGCCTCCTCCCGGGCTGCTTTCTTTGTGTCTGGGCCAAAGGAAAGTAGAGGCTGGGGGATGGACCCCAGCTTCGATGCTCCTGGAAAAACTTCTGATATTTCCAATCGCCCGTGTTGCCCCCCAGCCCTCCATTTTCTATTTGGAGCCTGTTTCTTTTGTCATCGCTTAGCTGTCCTGCTGACGTATACCTGTAAAGGGCTGGTTTTATTTGGAATCTAAATGCATGTTGATTGACAGGTGCGCGCTAACATAATAAATGAAATTAATAAGATTTTATATTTTGTAGTTTTGGGGGGGAGGTTATCAGTACGTTATTTACTTCCCGCCGCTCTGACGTGGACGTAGCGGCGTGAATCTCAAAGCGGTGGCCGTGTTTCAGGGCTAAGCTGCCTTTCGCTGAACACATAGTTTGTGTTTTGGATGCCATTCGGACAGGGCCTGCCCTTTCCCCGGGGCAGAGAGCGCGCAGAATGAATTGTTGTGGAACTGTACAAATGCGGGACGCTCCTAGAAATCACGCGGTTTAGAACAAAAGTGCCTGGTGCTGGCTTGTATTAACGGCAAAGGATTCGTGCTTCCCTTGCTGCTGCCACTGCGGGACTGCATCTTTAGGGACCTGACAAAACCTAACATCTCCTTATAAATTCCCTTCCATGGTGCTGGTGTCTTGAAGCTTCAGGTCTGAACATCTAACTGTAGCGTGGTGCTTGAGCATTCGTTTCCCTCTCACGTGTTTCTCTGTAGCAGATTTCTGAATTCATCTCCTTCAGTTAATGCTCATTAGCTTTGAATTTTCTCTGAAGCAAATTGCCTTTTCCCATTCTCTTCCATTGCTTCCAGTGCACCCTCAAAGGAATGAAGTGCACGTTTGATGGAGAAGATTTGCATGCTCTGTTTTCTCCCTTTATTTTCACATACCAGCTGGTGAGGAGGAAGAAGCCACTGTTTTCCAGGCGGCTTTTCCTATCAGTTCTGTGGAGTCGGGAAGTCTGCGGCTCCAGCAAGAGACAAAAAAGTATTGGTGTGCAGTGCTGATAATTTTCTCTGCCGGCCCTAACGTGGTTCGAATGTGATTGAGTGGTAATTGAGCACGTGTGATAGCGGCATGCGGATGGTGTTTTTGCAGTTTAGGATACCCTGAGCGCGCAGTTAACACGCAGCGCTTAATGTGCTGGAGCTGCATTTCAGAAAGGGGTAAGGTTCTGTCTGTAATGAATGTCCTTCCTGGTGCACGCCAGTCACGAGCCTGCAGAGGTGAGTGGAAATCCCCAGACGGTCTGCAAGGCTCGGTTTGGCTCGCCTTGTGTTGATTAGGGGTTCCTTAGCTTAAGAGGCATTAAGATAGCAACTGAAAAGAAGCTGGAATGAAAGGTATGAGGGCATGGGGCGGGAGCGCAAGCTCTCTGGTCCCAGCTTCAGCTCTCGGAGGCTGCTTCTTTCATACCTACTTCAAAGTCCTAGCCTCTGCGAGCGTCTTTCGGGAAGCCAGATAAAAGCACAGAAGAGAGTGGCTGAGCTGAAATACAGGATTTCCATGCTGTGTTTCTTTTTCTTCTTCTTTTTTTTTTTAACCCTTCCTGGTCTGGGTTTTCAAACAAATTTTAGTAATAACTTTCCATTTACGATAAGAAATGTTTTCCTTGGCACCTGGGGCCATATGATTATGACGTAGTTGTAAGATTAAAGGCTTTGCTTTTTTTTTTCTACACTGTAGGCTTATTTGGTTTTTAAAACATAAACACCCTCTGTTGTTCTAAATTACCCATGCCTCTCAAGAACTTGTTTGTAAAAGAAACGTCCTTGTTTCTGCAGGTGGTACAAGCTTCGCTCCAAACCAGGGAAGAAGGAAAAGGAGAGAGGGGAGATTGAAGTGGATATCCAGTTTATGAGGAGCAACATGACAGCCAGTATGTTTGATCTGTCCATGAAAGACAAGTCTCGCTCTCCCTTTGGCAAGCTCAAAGACAAAATCAAGGGGAAGAGGAGCAGCGGCCTTTCCGACACGGCGTCGGCGATCATTCCCAGCACGACTCACTCCCCTGCTGACAGCGAAGATGAGTCGGTCGAGAAGGAAAAGAAGAAATCAAAGTTCAAAACCCTGTTTTCCAAACCTGGCCTGCAGAAGACTTCCCTCTCCCAGTCCATGTCAGTCCTACCAACGCAGCAGCCCGTCACCGAGAGGGTTCGGCTTCGGCCCAGCGACTTCCAGTCTCAATGGGATGACGAGGAGTCCGAGACCTCGCCAACCTCGGAAAGTGAGTATTGGCATTCACGGCGCCGATGAAGTACAAAGCCTTTCTCCAAAGGTTTGCTTGTACTTCTCACGCTTCTTAGAGTACTAGTTAAAGTCTTCATACTGAGCGAATCCATAGAAAGTCACTTCTGTCAGCGGTGGTGGGTATGCACGTAGGACATTAGACACTCGCGGCTGAGCTTACCTTGGGATAGCATAGAAACCGTGGGGCTGCATGAGCAATGTCTGCGCGCGTTGGCGGTGCAGCTTCGCAGTAAGTGATCTGCGGTGGTTTTAGGTCATTGAATGGCGCGTGCGATCCGTTACGCTGAGGGCTGGCAGTGGTAGGGGGCCCAGAAGGTTTGGAAGCGGCTGGTATAGTCACACTTGCGATGTTTCTGTTGCTGCGATCCATTAATGACTGTGAAGCACTGAGGCTGTCAGTAGCGAGTGTCAGAGGAAAGGATGTTCTTGCATCTTGAATTTCTCCCTGTTTATTTTTTCCAGAAGCCTTTGGAAACGCCCTGGAAGAGAAGTCCTCTCCTTCTCCTGTATTTAAATCTCGTAAAACAGCAACTCTAGACAGCAGGCCACTAAACCAAGTCACCACTAGCCACACCAAGAAAGAAGGGCTCTCTTTGTTCAGTGGCCTTAAATCCAAAAGCGATCCTGTTTCCAAGTCTAGTCTGTGTATCAATGGCAGTCACGTTTATATGGAAGAGAGCACGACGAAGGACAACACTCCAGCCTCTTCCCCCTCTCCTCACAACTTCAGGAGGAAGCAGCTCTTTGCTTCAGAAGAGAACCTGTCTTCCAGATCTCCTAAAGGACCTGAAGAGACAGGAAGAACGTCTCCTAGTCATGCTTTCTCTGGGTCTGCATCCTTGGAGACCTTTAAATCTATGACTTTGCCGTCATACAAATTGCTTAGCAGTGAAGAATACCTGGAAACCAGCGTTCCTCCAACTGTCGAGGTTGTTAAAGAGACCAAAAAAACAGACCACAAAAAGTCTGCCTTGCTCTCTCTGGTCACAGGGAAGAAGGAAGCAGTGAAGACCAGTGAAGCTGAGAATATTCCTGACAGGACCCTGCAGGATGAGGAAAACAAAGTTCCAGAAGAAAAGAGTGAACAAGGGGCCAAAGATCTTGAACTTCCAGCAGATTTAAGCAGAGGGAATCCTTCAGAAGACAGCCACCGCGCAGAAGATGTCTTTGCAAATAAGCAGCCGCTCAACCCTTTCGAGGAAGAACGGAAACCTGAAAAAGCTGCTGCGCCGGCGAAGACCAAAGCTGTCAAGCCCAGGTCAGTCGTGTTTGCTTCAGAGGCTGACATAAATAGCGATGTGCAGCGGCGGTGGCAGGCTTTAACGAAGCTGCTTCCTGCCGCAGAGCAGCACTTCTCCACTTGGCATCCTGTGTGTGGCAGAAGAGCGTTGCCCTGCAGGGTATCTGGTGGTTTTCAGCTAGCCATTGGGCCCCTTGATAACAAATAACAACTCCGAGTTCTTTCTTAGTATGAAAAAGAGATTGATAAAGGGATGTTCCTTATAAGCAATACCGAAATAGTGGTTCTCTGAGCGCAGGCATCTTCGCAGGTACTGTAGGGGTGATTTTTCTTGCTGGATCTTTTGCAAAAGCTAACATTCTTCTGAGCTGTGTGGCTTGAACATACCCAGGGGCTGAAATACCAGTTCTAACATCTCTACTTTTCTCTGCTGTATTTGGCTGTGGTCTTCAAAAGTGTTAACCTTGGAGCCCTTCTGCTTTTGGCGTTGTTCACAGCAACATGAAGGACACTTGCGTGAATTTGTACACAAGGCTTTTTCGGAAATTCTGCTCCTTTATCCTTTTTTTATATATATATATATTAAAAAAAAGTGTGTGTGTTTTTATATATATATATGGGTGTGTCTTACTAATAAGGCTATGTTTTGTGTCTGTCTGACTCCTTATTTTCAGTGCTTCTCATGTTTAACCGTCTTGCATATGCAGTGTCTTACATACTAACGAAATTGCTTGGGGTGCAAAAGACGAGATAGTGCTTAAAAGCAGCCACCTCAGTAACCTCTGCAAACTCTACAGCAGAAATGTTCTGACATAAATTGAGTGCTTTGTAAAGACACGTTTACGTATGTAAAGTTTATCAGATAGGCTCTGAGGTCTCTTGCAAGCATAAGTCATCTCCAGGGTTAGGAGTTGATGGAGTCTGGTGCTAAAGCTTGTCTGTTCCTGCCTTGTGTTGCATCCGCAAGTGACATGCGAGTTTTTTGTCCCTTTTTGCAGACTGGGCGTGTCTTCAGAGGAGGAAACCAAAGCCACGCTTCCTACTCTTGTACCTGATTCCCTTCCTGCTTTTCTTTCTGTACACCGTATCAGTAGTGACAATAATCCTTTTATTTCTAAAACGGGACAAAAAGTCAAAGTGCCAGACTCTGAAAACATTACTAGTTCTCCTGCATCTATTACTTCTCCTCCTCCTTTTGCTGCAGAGCTTTTGAATGGCAAGAACCCCTTTACTTCCCAGTGGGGCAGGGCATCCGCAGCCCTGGATCCTGAAGGCATCGCCCGTTCCCCTTCGTCCCATCATCTTGCAGCCTCCTTTCCCAAAGCGCCTCTTCCCGGGCAGGTCTCTGGTAGTGGTAATAATCCTTTTGCTTCTGAATGGGGGCAGAGCTCGCGGGGCCAGGGTCCTGAAAGCTCTGATACGCAGGCTTCCCGGGGTCTCTCTCGCCCACCCGCACCTTCCCTCCCCTCTGATTGTCATTTTAATGACAATAATCCCTTTGTATCCAAGCTCGGGTGGGAACCAGATGCGCCGGGTCTCAAAGCTGTTGCTAGTTCTTCCCCTTTCTGCCTTCCTTGTGATGAAGATTGTTCCTCAGCAGAACACCCTGCTGAGCTGAAACACTCTGGTCGCGATGCTTTAAGGAGCTCTTCGGATGTGGCTTTAACTAGTAATGTCAAAGCTGTGTCAAACCCTCTCGGCACCCTTTCTGACAACCCTGGTCTGGCTCCAAAGAAGCAGCGCAATTCTCCCCAGCTTCAGGTTGAGACTTCTTTGAAAAGAAGTGAGCTAGGCCACAGGAAATCTATCTCCTTTCTCCTTGACGGATCGGAGGGTGTTACATCAGGTGATGAGGATTTGGGTGGGCAGGAACGTGAAAAGCGGCGCTCTGATTTCAGTGAAATGTTATTGACAGGTTCAAATGCAACAGAAGAGCAAGCAGGGTTTGCTCATGAACTGGACGCAGGGTGCTACCCATCGTCAAAACTCTCTCGTGACAGCATAGGTCCCATCCGAAACAGCAAGACCGCTGTTCAGGGTGGTGTGGAAGTAGGTGGCGTAAATACTGAACTCTACACAAAGGATGGCAAACACTTTGCATCTCTCTCAAAGTGTAGTAATAGCCTCTTGCCAGAGATCGGTGCTGAACAGCCACCTTCCCCCGACAGTGAGCTGAATGAGAAGCAGGAGATCTTTGGTGAAAAGAGACAAGAAGAACGTGCGCCCACGTTAGAGCCCCAGGCAACTCCACTTGATAAAAATGACTCACTTTCTCAAGTAGGATCTGCCAAACCAACCTTGGGAGCTTGCACACCGTCCCCTTGGGAAGCCGATGTAGGGAGGGCTGGCAGTGAGGTGTTAGTCACTCCAAAGCCAGCACCACGGCTGCCTTTAACGCTGAAAAATTGCCCGCTGATTTCTCAGGCTGATGAGTTAAGTGATGTGCCTTCTTCAGGCAATGGCGTAAAATCTGCGCCTGGGCTCCCGCTACCTGATGATAAAGCCTCAGGTGCTTGTGGGTGCCTCCCCCAAAGTGGCTCATTAGAGACTATCACTCCACCAGTGATGCTCAGAGATGACAGCAGTAATAGGCATTTAAAAAATGAAGGTGATGACGATTTATTTGACTGTCTTACAAATTTAAAGTCTGCCATTCCCATTGCTGGAGACCGTGGTTCGAAACTGGCCGGTCTTCCAGTTATTCCAGAAGGAGGCTCCGATGACGAGCTGCTGGGTGACTGTCAGGAGAACTGTGGTGTCACTGCAGGTGATAAAAACGTTTTGGAGACTGGAAAGCAGTCCCTAGATTTAATGCCCTTGCACGAAGAACTGAAAGAGCACTCTGATAGCTCTGCTGCAGCCCACGTAACCCCGGCCGCTCCAGGAGGAGGAGGAGGAGGAAGCACTCCTGGTGCTTGTAAGCCAAGCAAACCACCCCTGCTGCCTGCCAGAGTAGATGTTCACAGTGTCAATAACCAAGTAGCTGACTCAGGCTTAGGTATGATGTCTCATTCCAGGGAGCATAATTGCCGTTTTGAGAAACAAGAACTGAAAATAAGCGCAGGTGTTGAGGAGCGTGCGGAGTGTGACTTCTTTGAGCCTTCTGTTTTCTCTTCCTCCCTGTCAAGTCCTTCCCAGCCCTACGCTTCCTCTCATTCTCTGCCCTCTGACACCCCAAGTCGTAGAGCAGAGTCTCCGAAAAAGCCAACAGCCGAGGGCTTCGCAGATAAAGCAGGAAATTCTGGCAAGAAGAAGCTTCTTCAGGCATGGGTTTCACCCTCTGAAACGTATCCTAACCAAACTCAGCAGAGTGGTGAAACCGTGTCTCCTAAGCACAGGTGAGAGAATATGGGAAATACACAGAAAGTGTCTTAGTGCTGATGTGAGCCTTGCTTTTTCTGCAGGAATTTACTGTGCTTTGCAGTGAGATGGCATCGTACAGCCTTAACTGCCTCCGTCCCGTGGAATTGTCAGGGCCTGGGTCCTGTCACGCCAGCATAGGGTCATTGCTGGCACCAGACGAATCTGTATAGCTATTCGGGACGCCCAGAGCGCTGGAGGGGACCTGCCATTCATCACAATGCTACCTCTTAGGGGAAATGTTAGGGAAACTTGGTCACAGTTTAAGAAATAGGGTCATTTCATCAAATTGGGGAAATGGACCACAATTCATACATTGCTCAGGAACGGGAGAATGGTCACAGGAAGCCTGATAAACTGGGATGCTTCCTTTCCTGGCAGAACTGGGCTCCTCAGCCTCGAAGTGAATCGCAGCAAGCGATGCAGCTAAAGCCTCTCCTAAGAACGCGTGGCTGCTTCCCGGAGCTGTCTGCAGCTCCTCCTGCCTGCTGGGGTACCGTTGTCCGAGGAACAGTGCCGCCGACCTGTCAGCCCTCAGTGCTTTATCTGCAGAACTCCGTCTAGGGTCTAGGGTGCCTCTGGGCCAGCATTTGCTGAGATACAAGTAAAATTTTTTTCCTGTATTAAAATTGGCGATATAAATCCTGCTCGAGCAAATGAAGATAGCACTTTTTGGCAGCTTATGGCATAAGTTCAGCTTGGAAAAGATGTAATACATGCTTGTCCCAGGGTAGTAGAAGTATTTATATGTTGCAAGAACCACAAATATGTTCTCGTTAGGAAAGTCAGGCTCAAATACTAGTGCGTGAGAGATCAGAGTAACTGCTGCTGTGTACTGCCTTCTCATGTAGACCAACCTGGCTTTTCTTTTGTGACATACCATTCAGGATGTATTTCCCTTGTTACTGCTTCTTTATCTCTAATACCTTAGGTCAATAAAGATAGTAGAAAGAGAATTGGAGTATGCTTATAAAAAGCCTATAGCTTAGACAGAAATGCCTTGTCTTCCCGAAGCTGAATCTCTTATCTCTCTGGAGATAGAGAAGGGTAGGAATTTTTCCCGATTTCTTGCTATATTTGTTTTTAGTCTGAAGATCTGTGTAGTGCTGGTGTTATATGTACTGCCTGGATAGCATTAACCTTTTTTAATGTTGCAGACTCCATCCTGTGAAGCCGATGAATGCCACAGCAAATAGCTCTCAAAGTAAAAACCTGAATGTCATCAGCACTATGAACGAAAAGCTGCTCGAGATGAACGTGAAGGTATGGAGGAAAGTGGTGCTTTAAACCAAAGCTTAAGCAGTAAATTGAACGGAGTTTGTGTATTCAAGATAGTTTGCCTGGGCTCATATCTCGTATATCCTGAGCAGAAAAAGAACAGTGGTTATTAGACCGTGGGGGGCATGAACTTTCTTTTTGTCAGTCCCCAAAGGTGGGGACGGTCTTGAAATATTTTTTTTTTCTTGCAAACTGATCTATAATAGAATTGGTGCCTCTTGTTTGTGGAGGGGATCCTCAGCGGGGTGCGGGGTGCTGTCTGACTCCCCAGAGGTGAGCAGGATGTGTGTGAGCCATGAGGTGGCTGCTACAGGAACAACGGGTGACTTGCGGGTGGTGCTACCCCTGGGTCCCGTTGGTGAGGTGTGGGAGCTGTGTAACTTGGATCTGCACCACAGACTGGACAAATTAGTCACTGTTTATTGTCAGACGTGATGAGTCCCCAAAGCTCATTTTCTTCCCGAAATAAGTATGCGGCTCTTAAAGCCGAGAAGGTGAGAAAAGTAACCTCAGGGTGGCTGGTGCCTTGTCATGTGTTGCATTAATATCCTGTGCAGATTGAGAGGCCAGGCGCCTGCCGTTAAAGCACAGCTGCTTCCTAAAAGTGTAGCCGTGCAGCTTGCATAATCACTCAGATTTAAAGGAGTTTTTTGCATAATCTTGGCCTCAAAAGAGACCTCCAGGCTTGAGGCATAGCTTAAAAGTCGTGTTGATCAGAATGGCTAGAAGCGTCTCTGCGTCAGAAGGGAAAAACCCTGGGTACCGTTATTGTCTCTAAGGGTTTTTTGGGGAAAATGAAAAGTTAGTACCAAAATAACTGCAGTGCCTCCTTCTGGTGTAAGTGGAAAAGACGAAAATGCGAGTTAAATGATTCAAACTGACATGTTGCTATTTTGAATGAGTTGAAAACGTATAATTAGTATTCTGGTGTGGCGTTCTGATTCCACATAAGAAGTTATGCGTGATGTGGTCACACGAGCCTGTTGTATGCGTACTCCCTGCGAAAGAAAAGCCTGGGCTGGCGCTCTGGTTTAGCGTCTGAGAAGGTAGCTGGAGGAATTGGCAGAAGCTGCTAAGTACCTGTCAAGTTTGCTTAAAGGTTAAAAGCAGACTTTTTGGAGAAGCCAAAAAGTTTTCACAGTGATAACTACAATAAGAGGGAAACGCCAAAGGCCTCGGTGGGTGTTTCTTGCTGTTGAACCCAAATTTGGCTTTCCTGGTCTTTGTGTGTTTTAAACAATAGCTGTCCCCGTGCTCGTCTGTAAACGATGGGAGTTGACGGTGCACGGCTGTAACTTCCACGCGTCTTCGCTAAGCTAGATGGGCTGCTGCCTGGAGTCGGCGTGACATTCTTTCAGAATAAATCGGAGAAGAGTTGAATTACAGAGCTGACATCATGCTAAGATTTTGTGCTAAAACCGATGGCCTGGTTATGGTCCATAACATCTGTCTCGCTCTGAGCCTGCCTTCTGTTCTGGAGAAGACTGCCTAAGCTCTATAAATTGTGTGGCTGTGCCCTAAGTAGCACACGCTTGCTCTGAGGCAGTTGCTCTTTTTTCCTCCAAATACTTTCAAAAGGCTATTCGGCATTCTTGGAAGTTCACGAGTAGATAGTGCTTTGTATGAATTTTTCCAGGCGAGGTTTGCCAATGGCTCGAAAGGTGCTTCGTAGCAGAAAGCTTGGCTGGCCTGCCGGCCTCTCTGCTGTTGTTAGCGCCTTGGCCGTTGCGCAGCTTGGCCCTGGGCAGCCTGCTGCTCTTGATCCTAAAGTGCTAATGATTGATGGTCCGAAATGTCGTTTGGATAGAACTTATTTTTAAAAAGATACAAAACACAGTAATACTTTTGAAGAGCAGCTGTGGTTCTGCAAACACCATGTGTAAAGTTGTTTGTTGGCTCTTTAAATCCCACAAGGCAGCTACCAGATATCATTCTCTTGCTATTTTGAAATGCCCGTATGTCTGTAATGACCCTGCCTTTCTTCTCTCTCAAAGAAATATGATCCTTCAGATCCCGCCTATGCTTATGCTCAGCTAACGCACGATGAGCTGATCCAGCTGGTCTTGAAACAGAAGGATACAATTACCAAGAAAGATCTCCAGGTGCGTGAGCTTGAAGACTACATCGATAACTTGCTTGTCAGAGTCATGGAAGAAACCCCAAACATTCTTCGTGTCTCAACGTCTGGAAACAAAAAAGCTGGAAAGATGTAAAAGGTCTCGGGACGTGGGTTGAACAAAGGACTGAATTCCCGCCAGTGAAGTTTGATTAATAAGGAGACGATGTGAAGTAGGTGGTACCGGTTGTGCTGCCCACAGAAAATGACCTCTTTCCTGTTTCTGCCTTGAGCAACTCTCTGTTTGATTAGTAGTCACATCAGGTCTTGTATATGGAGTCCAGAAGTGGAGTCAACTTATTTATTTTTTTGGTTTCTTTCCATTATTTGGGAAGATTGTTCAGGCGTCTAATCCAAAGGCTGATTGCGATAGGAAGGATGAAGGGTGTTTGATGTGTTTTGCTTGCCAGCAAGGCACTGATGATCCTTTATGAAGTTTTTTTTTTAATGGTTTTGTTTCGTAGCAGCTTTGATAGATCAATTACTCTTCTTTCCATATCTTAAGTTGTAGTGCAATATAAAATCTTGTACCATAGAGCTTGAGGATTTGATTGTTTTTAAAAAAAAAAATATTGATAACTACACTGGAGAAGTCCAAAGATGTGTGCTTCAGACCAGGGCTGTGTGGGCTGTGTTTTAAAAGTAATTAATGCCCTAAAAGTTCAATGCAAGTTAAACCTTAGATTGGAAAGGAAGAAGCAAAGCTTAGTTAATCTCGTAAAGTACATATTGTTTCAAAGCAGTTCTCCGAGGGGAAGGTTTACAGGTTTTTTTGGTATAGGAAACATTGAGATGTCATGGTACATTTGTCTACCATAGGAATGGTAGTAATGAATTTGGGCCAAAGGTGCATTTTAAATGAGAAGCTGTTCTCTTACAGACTTCAAATTCCCGATTGGAAGGTTGTTCAAATGAAGGAGGCAAAGGTGCGCCTGGTTTCTGATCTGTAGTCTTAAAGAGGTGGATTTCACGGTACGCACGCATGGCCCGTGCATCTTGCTGCATGGGAGTTCTGTGATGATTTTTCTTTTACGCCATTGCAGTTTATTGAATTTGAATACCTTCGATTTTGGAGCTGGGGCTTACCTTGGAATGACCTTCAAAGGTGATCAGTCTTACAGTGCTTTCTTTCGTGCCTTCCTTATACAGCCAAGAGAGGAACCAAATCGCCCTCCCCTGGGGATGGGAGCAGTGACAACGCTAGTGCTCGAATCTGAGTTGGTTTTCTTTGTCACTTGCTGCTCAGAATGGAACGACAATTTTATGTAGCTGAGAAAGAGTTCTGGTTTTGCTAGACAATTGATACCTCTCAGTCTGCTTCCTTAATGTGTGGCTGCTTTGCAGCTCGATAGAGACAGGTATGGTCTCCTCCCTATCTCATCGGACGGCAAATAACAGCATAGCGCTATCAAGCAGCCACCACAACAGGCTTCCTCCACTGAAAAACCAAATGTGGCTTTTTTTTTGGCGAGCCCTTGTCAAAGATCAAAAAAATCAGATGCCTCTTTGCATCTCTGGGATTTATCAGGGTTGCGAGAGTCCATAAAAGGCTTAGAAGAAAGTTGAAATACCGAGAGTGGGTAGCAGAGGACCAAAGCGAACGCTCCTACCTTCGGAATTTGAAAGGGTCTATTGGGTCACTCCTGGCTTAGCTCGAAGGGGTGAGTTTCTCACTCCATTTTTCTACAGCAAAGCACTTTACTGAGGGACTAGACTAGCTGGATCGACTATCAACCTGTTAGTAGTCTGCTTACTATTTTCATAAAACACTGAAAACTACTGGAGGCTTCTCAAATACTGTATTTTTGTAGCGAAGAGTAGTTTAATATATTTGCCTAGAGATGTATACGTTTATTGGAAAATTCAAAAAATGCTGTTAATTACATTTTTATTACTGTAAACTGAGTAACTACCAAAGTCTGGAGCTTTTCTGACAGAGCTCTCCTTCACGGGGAGCTTGAGTTGAAACAAGCCTTAAACGTTAAGAGTCTTCTAAGACTTCAGGTACTTTTTTCTAATTTTATTTCTATTTGGAGCAGATGTTTTCAGTGAAGGGGTTATTTCTTTTCTGCTGTACCCTCTTCTGTGAATGAAGGGTCTGAAACGCAGAAGGTCTTAGCGGCACCTTCAGCTCTTGGCTGGTGGTTTTAATTTTGCGTGGTACCGGTTGGCCTTACTGAAAACTGCTGCTGCTTCTCGTGCCTTGAAATAGTGAGGAAGATGAAGGATTAATTTGTTTCCTCCTTGTGCCTCTGTGGATCTCTGGAAAGAAACCTTGCCTATACCTCACTAATAAACTTGTCTAGACTTTATTCCACAGCTTTCTGATGTTCTAGGTCAGAGAGTCAGAAAAACCGGTTGTGCCTTTGAACGGTGACTTAACGGTTCAAAAATCAAAAACGGTATTATCGGTCGTCATAACTGGACACGCGGGAAGCAAGACTGGACTCTGGCTTTTTGCTGGCCTCATTTTAAAACAATATGGGTACTACTGAGTCACCGGCTGCTGGAGGCACCAGGGTGCTGCGTGCGATGCTTTTGGAGTACGGATTTTAGGAAGTTTGGATCGCGTGCATTCCTGTTGGCAAAAATGTGCCTCTTGAAGTTACATGCGCAGAAACAAAGCGGTGATACGGGCTCTTAGCGGTCTCCTTAGGGATGAAGCCTTAAAACTTGCAATATCCCCTCCTGGCAGCCTTTTTTGCCAGTTACAGCCGTGTCCGTTGAGGTGGACCCCGGGTTGTATCTGGCTTTTGCCCCGAGGGTTGTTCTCTCCGGTTGTTGCAGGTGTTGAGCCTCCTGCCAGAGCAGCACGGGCGCTGCTGCGGGGTCACGGTCCTGCACCAGCCACGCTTCAACTTCCGTGGCCGTGAAAGCATCGCACAAGCCTTGTACCTCAGTCTTTTATTGGCAGTACTAGTTAAAGCCTTTCTTCGGCATAAGGTGACTGGCATTTTATGTCCAGCAAGGTGCTTCACCTTAAGGGCCTTAAGAATCAAATGTATTGTTTTATTATTGAAAGATCTGAATGTATTTTTCCCTGTTTATGCTGTCTGCTTTTAGCCTGGGTACCTGTTTGTTTTTAAATACCTTTTGGTTTCATGGAACACTACAATAAAAATACCTTAAATCCAGCGTTCTGATCACTGTCTTTTTTTTTCTGAAAGAGCAGTTTCAAAAGGGCCTCATCCCTTCCTCGTGACCAGCTCTGCTGCCCAAAACTCCTCATCCTCAAGGTATTTTTGGGCTAGTTCCATCCCTGCAAGCTACCCGTGCAGGAAGTTCATGATAAACACCTCGCAGGGTGGGGAAACCTGATGGACGAGCTCATCCGCATCACGAGAATCGAGAGTTTCTGTAAAGAAAAAAAAAAAAAAAAAATTGTGTGAGAGGTTCTTGGCCAGGAGCCTGGTAGGTGACCCCCGGCACAGCACTGGTCCCTCGGCCCCTGATTGTAATGGCCCTCAAATTGTGGGCAGCAGATGAAAAGAGAGGAAATCAGCCTCCCGCTGTCTTGGGGCCATTTAGCCTGAAACCCATCTGCGCTGCAGGAGCCCTGAGTGCTGTCATCACCCTCATCCTCTGCTGGTAATGAAAGGCGAATGGGGGGCCACCGAGAGCCCCCCAGCACACTGGGCTCTGGGAGCGACAGCTCTGACGGGGACGAGTACCTGCGGCTGATGAGTCTCCCGAGGGGAAGGTTTTTATGATTTCGCAGTTCCCCACTGAGCGAGGGAGCGTGTTGTCCCCCCGATTTGTCCCCTCGGTCCCTCTCCCCTCCGCGGGTGCCGGGGAGCCGCCGCCGCCGCCGCCTCCTGCCCGGGGATGGTGGGTCGCCCCCGGCGGAACTCGCGGGGCCCGGAACGCGGCGTGCGGGGGCGGCGCCTGGGCCGGGCGGACGGCGGGACGGACCGCGGGCGGCGCCGCTATTGGTGGGCGGCGGTGCGCCCGCCCCAGCGCTCCCCCGGCGCGGCGGCGGCGATGGCGGCCCGGGGCAGCTGCCCCGGCTGCGGCTCCGCGGCGCTGGTGGAGGACGCGCACTACGCGCAGCAGCAGCTGGTCTGCGCCGCCTGCGGCTGCGTCCTCGCCGAGGGGCTCCTCACCACCACCTACACCGACGAGGAGCACCTGCGAGGTGCGGCCGGGCCCGGGCCCGGCGGGGCTCTGGCACACGGGGTCAGCGGCACGGCTGGGCGCGGGGCGAGCGTCCCGAGAGCGTTTGCATTCGGCCTGGGGCAAAACTGTCTGTGAAAAGCTTGTTTTGACCGTTCTGAGTCGGCCTGAGCAACAAAGCGCTCCCCAAGCAGCCGTTTCCGTCAGCCCAGGGGCCGTTGTCCTTCCACGCCCTGCAGCCTGCAGGTTTCTTGGCGGCAGAAAGGCCTCTGCGAGGAGGGCAATGCTGGCTGCTGCCAGGATTAGCCCAGCCGCTTTCCCCCTCCCTCCCTAAGCAAAATTCCAGCATGGATTTTCCATTATAGGGTCAGACCGACAGCACTTCTCTGCCAGGTTTTAGGCTTGGAACCGGTGGCGAGCTGCTCTTTGGCATCTAAATCTCTTATAAGTGTAGCAGAGCAGCCCCGAGGCCGTTTGCTGGTTCTGTTTGTAGAGAAGCGATGGCTTTAAGGGGTCCTGCTCCTCGCTATTGCTTAACCTGCGCTACCAGCTCTTGTTTAGTGGCCTCAAAGACCTGTCAGTTCTGATGATTGAAATCCAGTACCGTGGGCATCTGGTTGCCCAAAATCTAAATGACACTGTCTCCCAGAGTCACTGCGAGACCATCTGGCCTAACACTGACTGTTTTTCAGAGGTGGCGTATTCCCAGAGCACTGGCCAGAAAGAGCAGCTGAGCCGCTGCCTGCAGCGAGGTAAGAGCGTGCCGTTCGGTTTCCTTCACACCCCGATTCTCTCTTGCTGCTACTGTAGTTGGTTCAACATGTTTCTAATGCTCTCTGAAATGGTAAAAGCCTTTGGAGCTGGCAGTAAAGCACGAAGAAGGCCGTTAGTTCTGCCTCCAGCCAGCGCCTGCTTTCAGCAAAGTGCCTCACCTGCCCTGAGGGACTTGGGAGGTCTTTGCACGCTGTCTGCGGGGCTGCAGGAGCTGGTCTGCTCTTGCACCTGGGGCAGGGTGATTGCTGGCTGCAGTGTAATATTGAGGAGAGGTGTGTATCAGAAGCTGCTTGAGCTGATCTTTAAGGGCGGTGTCTTCTCACAGGGATCAGGCGGGTCCAGGATCTCTGTAAAGTCCTCCAGCTCCCGACGGTGTTTGAGGAAACGGCGGTGTCGTACTTCCAGAGAGCTCTGCAGCACCCCTCCTTCCACCTGGTCAGTCTGGAGAAGAAGGAGCTCCTGGGAGGCTGCTGCGTCTTTGTGACTTGTCGACAGCACAACTGGCCGCTGACAATGGGGACGATCTGCTCCCTCCTTTATGCAAAGCAGGACCTGTTTGCTGGCGTCTACCTGAGCCTTCAGAAGGAGCTCGGGCTCTCTGTGCCGGCCCTGAGCCTGGGGGATCTGGTAAAGACGCACCTGAACAGGTAAGGGGGCCCCTTTCAGCCATTTCAGAGTCCTGTGTTTGACACCGTGGGTGGAAAAGCTTCCGAAACGCAGCCGTGGCCAGGGCAGAAGTCCACAAGCACACACAGGGTGACCTGTGACAGCACAGGCGTGTCGTTGCTGAGTGCTGTAAGGCAAAACCAGATCATCTGGAAAAGTGTTCCCTCGGACAGCTCACAGCCCTGCGTGCTAAGGGGCAGCGTATCTACCCGGAGCCCGTTAGGCTGGGTGGCACTACTGGCACGACAGCATCCAAAATTCATGATCTGGGAGTGCAGCCTGTTTTCCCTTGAATGACAAATTTCACTGAGTTCTTGCTCCATCCAGCGATCGTAGTACAACAGGGTGGCCCGGAGGTGGACGTGAGCAGCCGAGGGAGCAGGACTGGCATTCGCTGATGGGCTGGGGGTGATGGCCCACGTGCGTGCTGGGGTTTTTACAGACTGCGATGGCATTTTGCCTCCCTTGTCACAGTCTGGGCTGTGATTCTTCTCTTCCTGCCCCTTTCGTCTCAGTTTGAAGAGCGGGCAGTGCAGCACGAGCAGAAACCCATCGCAGGAGGAGGGTGTGTTTGTGCTGAAGGACCTTACCACAGCCAGCTCCCACGTTGAGCTGGATTACCGAGGCGCTGCGTGGTGAGGCTTCCCTGTGCCCTGGTGCTAACGATGGGCTCTTTGCTCTTGCAGTTTTCGGCTATTCCAGCACGCGGCCGACGTCCCTGCCCCGTTTGTGGAGGACAAGGAAAAGATGGTCTCCCGAACGATGCAGATCGTGGAGCTGGCCAGTGAGACGTGGCTGGTCACCGGCCGTCACCCTGTTCCCATCGTCACGGCTGCGGCTTTCCTGTCATGGCAGTCGCTGCAGCCCGCCGCCCGCCTCACCTGCACTTTCGCACGGTTCTGCAAGCTGGCGGGTGTTGATCTGCCGCCGCCAGCGCACCTGAGGCTGAAGGAGCTTCTCGAGATCCTCCTGAGAATGGCCTCCCAGCTCGCGTGGCTGAGGGTGTTTAACGTGGACAAAAAAACAGTGGTCAAGCACATCGGGGACCTGCTGCAACACCGAATTTTCCTGCTGAAAAGCGCTTTCTGCATGGAGGATGAGGAGGAGCAGCGTGGCGCAGCCCCGGGCGAGGGCTCCCCCAGCTCTCCTCCGGTGGCAGAAAGGGCAGTGCAGGAGGAAGGCTGTCCCTCGGAAGGGAAACGCCAGCGTGAGGGCGGCCCGAGGCCCTTGCTGCCGCCCTGCCTTATCAATCCAAGGAAGAGACTGCGGACGGCAGCCCCGAGTGCTTCGGACTCTGCCATCACCGGCGACGAGCCCATCTCCGACAGCGAAATCGAGCAGTACCTGCGGGGCCCGGAGGAGATCCGGGCCTTCAGGAAGGCCAAGGCCTGGCCATGAAGATGGTTTCTGGCGTGGTCCAGAGGACGGTGCTGCCAGAGGCACCGGGGCAGCAGGGACTGTGGGACCAAAAGCGTGAAACCCGATGGTGACAGAGCCATCGCACGCTGCAGGGACAGTCGCCCACGGGAGCGGGGTTGTGGGGAGGGAGGGGGCTATGTCCCCTTTCACGTTTTGGACCGAAATGGGGCTTTTTATGGAGTAACTGCTTTGGGTTGTGTGACATTTCTGTTAGCAATAAACAAAAGCGCAGGTGCCAGGACTGATTTCTGGATTCTCTCTCTTCGCAGCCTCTGGTAAAAGGTGTTTTGGTGAGTCCCAGTCCTGCGGGGCGGCATCACGAGCGAGTCCGGTGAGCCCGTGGGCTTACAACGGGGGCGATGCCCAGGGGAAGGTCTCCAGCACCTTCAACTGGTGCTGGTTTTCCGTAGCGCTGCTCCGGCTTTTCCGGGAACCGTTTCACCTCCTCGTGCTTCACCTCCTTTGACAGAATGGGTTTGTGAGGGTCAAGGAGACACCTTAACTTGCTGAGAGAAAACTACCCCCTCCTTGGTTAATTAAGGGATGCGAAGCTGCTGGAAATCTGTGGGAAAGGCGCAGCTCTGGATTGTGCGTGCCCAGTGCTGCTGCCCTCTCCGTGCCTGGCCGTCTGCTGTATTTGAACGCAAAGTCTGCGAGAAATAACAGTAGATGTTGGCAGATTGGCAAATCTTTAATATATTAAACAAAACATATCTGCTAGAAACATTCTATTTATATAAAAATGCAAAAAGAGCCCTTTAAAGACATTTCTTTGGCATACTTTCCCCTCCCTCCCCCACGTATATTGCAAGAAGCTCTCTGTTGATATGTCATTTGCTTGTAATGTAAACAGACAAAAAAAAAAGTGTAATTAATAATACAAAGCTTTTTATATAATACTGTCACAGTGCAGCAAGCATATATAACAACTCAGCGTCAGCAAGACCGTGCAGGCTGCGGTATCGACAATAAGGATTTCAATTGTATTAAATACCAGGCCTAATGGAACGTGGTTTAAGCCGCCGGCTGGGCAGAGAAGTCGAGGCAGGCGGGGAGCGGCAGAGCCGCGTTAAGCCCAGGGGTGAGGGTTCCCCCAGGGTTTCTGAAGGTGAGACAAATCCCCCACTAAGTGCTTTTTCCTCCGCTGCCTCGTGGCTCTCCCTGCCCGGCCCTCGGACCCCTTGGGAGGTAGCTAAATAATGAAACCCATTTGTACGGAGGAGAAAAATGAGGCGGGGGGAGGATGGAAAGGGTGGAGAAGGCACCAGGCTCCCATCCCACCTCCTCTGCATCGCTCTTACGGCTGTGATCGGCGTCAGCCGGGCTCAACGCCGGACGAGGGGTGAAACACAGCCCCGGTCCAGCGTGGGCAGGAGCAGGCAGCACGGTACGGTACCAGCACAGGGACGGGGTGCTCCTTGCCCGGCTGCGGGGTACGCAACCTCCTCTCGTTTCAGGAAACCTTCAGGACCTGGCAGGGGAAGGCTCCCAGAGCCTGCTGCTGCCTGCAGGGTGGCTTTTTTATCTGCAGGCTTGAAAAAAGGGGGGACTTGTTTTTAAATGGGGAAAAAAAATAAGTGCTTATCCAAGTTCCAGCCCTTTGAATGCATCATGTGAACTGTCCAAGGAAGGTCCCTAATTAATTGGCATCATTCTCCCACTTTCCCAGGAATGGCCCCTGCTCCCTGGCGCTTCCCTCTCGTCTTACACGAGTGCAAGGCCGGTAGCCGGGGGGTTTCTCTGCCTCCCTAAGAGCAAACCCAAGTATTTTCTGAGCGTGCACCCCTGGGTTACGGACGAGGACCTGCTTTGGGTCTCTGCCCACAGCTCGGCTCTTTGGTGCTTTGCCAGAGAGGGTCAGTCTCGGCCCTGGCAGCGGCGTGGCTCCGCCAGGCCACCCCATTGCATAGCTTACACCTCCGAGGGCTCGGGAGCCTTTTCTGGCCGTGATTTTAGTGTCTGGCATTAAAACAGTGCAGACAATCGCCTCGCCTTGAGCTGAGGCTGCTCTTACCTTGTGCTTGCTTTGCGATATGGCTTTTCCTTTGGCAGCCGCGTAACCCACAGGGCTAAACACTGGCGTCTAACACACGCGGATAAAAACTTTTGCATGTAAAAAAACATTTCAGACGGAGAAGCTGCTCTCTGACTCTCTCAAAAGCAGCTTGCTCAGGCTGGGATCGCACAGGCGCCCGGTGTAGTTCCCCTCGGCGGGAATATTGCAGTCGCGGCACGAGCGGGCTATTGCCAAAGCGTCCGGGGGCATGCCCGCTCCCGGAGAACACTGGTCGGTAACGAGGCACTCGCATCACTTACTGATCTGTCTATACATATATACATTCAATAATATAGCTTTGAAAAATAGACATTTGTTTCCTCTGTATATTATAAAATAGCATTTAGGATCAGTCTTAAGTGACATGCAGGAGTGATTAAAGTACGGCTGCAATTCAGGCTGCTGAAGAGCACGGAGTGCCTTTCACCTCGAGACCCCAGCGCCGCAACGGGAAGCTTTGAGCCTCCTCGGGGGGACGGGTCAGGCTTGGCATTGCCAAGCTCACTGGTGAGCTGGAGCCCCTGGCCGTGCCGCCCGTCCCCACTAGTGCACGTGGCGATTCCCGCAGCGTCGCCTCCTCGCAGATGCCCCGAGCGGCTCCGACTGTGGCTCCTGGAGGAAAATGCTGCGGCGCTGCGGCCGTCTGGTCCTTCCCCACCTTTATACGGTGGTTTCGCTCTTCCAGAGGCCGGTCTTCATCCCAGCCACGCTGTCGGCGCTGGCTAGGTTGATGTCGTACTTGCTGCCCTTGAGGCCACCGTTGTGGCTGGCCACGTTGAGCGGGTAGGACCGGCGCTTCGCCTCCTTCTCGGCGGCGTTGGCTTGCCGCAGGTTGTCTCTGCTGGCGCTCCTCCGGCGAGCCTCGGCGAAGTTGGGCGCCCGCCGGCTGCCATCGCTGCCTTCCGAGTGGCTGGGCACCGTCTCCCCGTCCTGGGGGGCCCGTGGCCCCGCACAGCCGCTGCTGATGGGGCTGTTCCTGCCGCTGTGGTAGCTCTCGGAGTGGCTGTTGTGGAGGCTCCCGCTCTCGCTGGAGGGATGCTCCGAGGAGGGGCCCCGCAGCATTTTCAAGCGGTGGTGCTTCCCGTCCCGGCACTGCTTAGTTCTGCCCCGGTGGTTCCTGCGGCCGTGGAGGTTGCTGGCGTGCCTGCTGGTGCCGGTGGTCTTGCCGTCGGCAGGGTCTGGCTCCAGGCAAGCGGCCGGGCGGGCGTCTGCCTGGCTCTGGGCTACCTGCAGGTTGGTGAGCTTGCAGCGGCCCCCAGCCGAGCCGGTGCTGCTGGGTGAGGAGGAGGAGGAGGCGCCGGAGCGAGCTGCCTCCGGGTCGCAGCCGATGAAGACCTGCGAGCCATCCTCTGGTGCCAGCCCGGGGTGGACGTATGCCTGCATGGGCAGGGCGTTCCTGTAGGAGGGGCAGCAGGAGAACCAGGAGTTGAGGACATCCCGGCGCCGGACGCAATGGTGGATGAAGATGAAGAGTCCCAGCGCCACGGCGGTGATGCCGTAGAGGCAGCTGAAGACAATATTCAAGTACCAGCGCTGGGACACAGCCATGGCGCCGAACGTCCACAGGGCGACGTACAAGGCGTGGGTGGTCACCAGTGCCCAGAATTGCACCTGCAGAGAGTAGACACCGTCCGCCTCCGGGCAGGGTGGCCCCGAGTTCAGCGTGACCGAGATGGACCCGGAGTCTGTCAGGAGGTCGCTGGCACCCCCCAGCCGCGGCGGTGGCTCCAGTGGCTCGGGGATGTCTTTCCGGCGTGACGGTTGGCACTGGAGGCTGAGCCCGGTGCAGAGAAAGTAAATCCAGGTGACGAGCAAGATGAAAGCCACGGGGACGTAGAAAGCCCCCAGGCTGGGCCGCCACACCAGCCAGCAGCTGTACGGGAGGAAAGGGGCTTTGATGAGCAGACCTGGGTGCCTGCACGGCCAGCAGCCAGGTGGTGTGGTACTGTGATGCTCAGCACCCCTGCCCCGATGGCACGGGCTCTGCAGAGGCCTGCTGGCTGCCTGGCTGGGTTTTTCCCAATATATAGATAGCTCTTGGGAAAAATCTCACCGGCTTTTTCCAAGCTTGCCGAGATTCCCAGTGCTGCTGGTTCCCCTGCCCCAGCGGAGGGAGGCCTCCCGTTTGGGGAGGAAGGCATGGCTGAGCAGGGACACTTACTAGGGGTTGTTGTCATGGTAGTTGTGGATGTTGACAGCTGCCGTGATCCCGCAGATGATGAGGGGGATCCCGCCGGCGATCAGGTAGAACCTGCACAGGGGAACGGTGTCACCGCACACCCGGAGCGAGCCCTCGGGAGAGCACGGCACGGCTGCGGGCAGGACGGGCTTGTACGGCAGAGCAAGTCCTGCCCCAGCCTCTGGATGTGAGGCAGGGGACGCTCCCGTGGCTCTCTGCTCCCCCGCGGGGCCGGGGCGAGGGGAAGGGGTGTTCGTACCGTAGCATGGGTCTGGGGGCCGGCTGGGACGTGTCCCCGTCCGGCTGCCGCGGGGCCTTCCAGGTTACCTCCTTGTAGAGCACTCTGGCTTTCACCGCCATCCACAGCAGGGTGGAGAGGGAGGAATAGTGCAAGATGATGCCGACCTGCAGGAGAGAGGCGATGGCCGGGAAGGGGGGTGCTGCAGACATGGCTGTGTCCCCGCCGGTCACCGTCCTGCGGGTCTCGGCAGGGCGAAACCTCTGCAAATTGCAGAGCAACCGCGGGCAGCGGCAGCGTGTGGTGGCCGTCCCCTCTCCCCTGGTACCTACCGCTTGGCAGACGATCAGGTAGCCGGTGAGGGTTATGCCTCCCGCGAAGACGGCGGCCGTCATGGCGATGTGGAAGCAGAGGTTAAGCAGCATGTGCCAGCCCTTCCGCGGGATGAGAATGGTGCTGGAAGAGAGGCACAACGGGCACCCGTGAGCTCCTGCCCGGCCCCGAGCAGGAGCGTTATTTGCAGCGCGTGAGAGAGCCCTTTCCTGCAGCACAAATCCTGCCTCCGCTGCCCTGGAGGGATGCTCGGCACAGCCCATCCCTGCCCAGGCAATGGAGCGTGGCTAATGAAGAAGCCGTGCATGCCTGTGGGCAAAGAACTCACAGCTGCTGGCAACCACGGGGCTGTCAGCAAGGAGCCACCGGTGCTGGGATGCGGAGAAGGGGACGTTTCCATCGCGAGATGTGGGCTGATAGCGCTGGCCGGCTTTGCTGGCGTTTGCTTCACTTACAGCAACAGGAACGGCTTGGCCTTATATTTATCTAAATAAGCCCTTGTTCAGTGTGAGATATAATTATTATTATTATTGGGTTCTTCCAACCGGGTAGTAGTTAGATGTGGACTGATAGTATTGCTTGGCTTTGTTAATACTGGTTTCACTTACAATAAATTGAATGGCTTGGCCTTATATGTATCTCATTAAGTACTGTTAAGTATTTGATATAATAATTACTGTTGGGTTCTTCCAAATAGGTGATAGCTAGATGCAGACTGATAGCGTTGCTTGACTTTGTTAGTGTTTATTTCAGTTATAGTAAGGAGAACGGTTTGGCCTTATGTGCATCTCATTAAGTGCTTGTTAAGGGTTAAATATAATACTTATTATTGGGTTATATCTGAGAAATAGATAATAGATGTGGGCTAATAATGCTGCTTGACTTTGTTAGTGTTTGTTTCACTTATAGTAAGAGGAATGGTTTGGCCTTGTATTTATTTCATTAAGTACTTGTTAGATACAATATTTGGTTCTTCCTGAGAAATAGATAATAGATTTAGCTAACAATGTTGCTTGACTTTATTAGTGGTTTTTTTCACTTATAGAAAGAGGAATGTTTTGGCCTTATATGTATCTTGTTAAGTGCTTGTTAAGTGCTAGATATAATCGTTCTTGTTGGGTTCTTCCAACAGAGCAATAGATGCGGATCGAGAGCATTGCTCGGCTTCATTAGTGTTTGTTTCACTTACAGCAGGAGGCTCTTACTTTGGCCTTACGTGCATCTCATTAAGTACTCGTTAAGTGTTAGATATAACTATTTCTGTGTTCTTTCTGCTTTAAAGGAGGCAGCTGGTTGGTAAGTGGCCTGTCCCACTCTGGCTTGTGCAGCGAGTATTGCCCGGAGCCCCTCTGCATCCTGGTGGGCTCGGTGTTAACCGCGGGGAGTGAGGGGCTCCTGCGGCACCCGGGGCTCTGAGCAGGACCCACTGCTGAGTGTTGCTCGCTGCTGCCTTGCAGGGCTGATGGAGGAGCGGGGGAGAGCCCTTGGCCCCGCAGGAAGCCCAGCACCAGCCTGGGATGAGGCTCTGGCAGCATGGCTGGCCCTGCTCCTGCCCTTTGCTAAAAGTGCCCTGTTTGCTCCATCCCGGCCGCTCGTGGGGCACTGCTTTTGCAGAGGGAAGGCCCTCCTGCTCCTGCCCAGCCACCGCTCCACTGCCCGCTGCCCCACTATCCCCTCGCCTGGGGGGCTCGTTGGCCCCCGGTATGGGGGAACCCCATCCCTGAGCCCCAGCAGCTCACCATTTCTGCCCCAACCAGGTCTCAGGGGGTCTTCACACCCACCCTCAAAGTCCCACTCGCCTCCTCCATGCCTCACGTTGCAGGACAAGACATAGCCAACCAGCCCAAGGCCCCCATCACCATAACGGCAGGACACATCCAGCCATTGCCACAAGACGGGCTCCTGTGGCAGCACTTTTCTGGAGGGCCATCTCTTGAAAGCCCATCTCCTGAAAGCCCATCTCCTGGAGGGCCATCCCGTGGATGGTCATCCCCTGGATGGTCATCCCCACACACTTTCCTCCCGGGGTGCCTGGGGAGCTCCTCCAGCTGCCTGCAGAGACACCCACCCAAGCACAGCCCCTCCAACCATCACCACGGCCAAGGCTGGCGCCAAGATGCTGACTCACCCATGGTTGACGATGTAGGTGATGATGGTGGTGAAGAGGCAGAGCAGCAGCACGGCCGTACAGGTGTACATGGCCGGGTGCAGCACCTCCACGGCGCCTCGCGCCTCGCTGGGGAAACCGCTCAGCTCCTGCACAGCACAGCACAGCCCGTCAGACCCCACGCCACCCGTCCCCATCCCCCTGTCCCTCCCCACCACCCCCTGCAGCCCGCAGGCTCCGCACCCCCCGAGCAAGCCTCCCAACCCCATTGCTCACCCCCACCTACCATGAGCACAGCCACGTTGCTGAGGTGCCGGCAGTGGAGGGAGGTGACGTTGGGCTCCCGGGCAGCCAGCTGGCAACCCTCGGCGCTCCAGCCGCCCATGCCCCCCAGCACCTCGAAGTTCCAGTACGCGGCCACCGGGTCCGCACCCTCCCCGGGGTGCCGCAGTGACACGGCCACCGGCTCCGACAGGTTTCCCACTCCGCAGCCATCTGCAGCAACAGAGAAAGGCGGTGAGCAGGGCAAGAGACACCCCTCTGCCTGCACCCCCAAAGGAGGCTGGGCATGGGGGACCCCCCACTGCATCCCACAGGCACGTTGTCACCTCCCCATGAGGAGCCCCAGGGATGGCTTTGCTCTGCAGGAGCACTAGGGCACAGCCCAAGGAGCCCCATGGAGCTCCATCCCCCCAAAAGCCCCACATAGGGCACCCCAAGACCCCGCCAACAGGCAGCCCTTACAGGTCCCGGCGTAGATGACCGGCGTGGCCACGCTGCGGCGCTTGCCGTCGTCGGCCAGTCGGGAGGAGTTGCCTGTGCTGCAGAAGAGCTTGCCGTTGCGGAAGACCAGCAGCTGGAGCTTGCAGTCGGCCAGCGGCGTGGCTGGGACAGGGCTGGCGAAGAGGCTGGGCGGCAGCTGGATGGAGGCCAGGGCGATGCTGTTCTGCGGGCGCACGGTTGCTGGTGAGCAGGGGCCACCCCACCGGCACCCCCCTGTCCCCCAGCTTACCCGTACCTTGATGTGGAAGCTGGTCAGGGAGACGTTGGGACGCCCCGTGGTGCAGCGCAGCCTCAGCTGCTGGTCGGGCATGGGCTCGGCCCCCCGCTCGGCAGGAGGGGGACGTCCAGCCGGACCCCCATCCTGCCGCTGGAAAGCCACGCAGCTCAGCCCCACGTAGCTCTCAGGCTTCACCACGTACGCCTCGAAGGCGATGTTGCGTGAGTTCTGCCAGGCACAGCACCGCAGAGCGGCCATCAGCCCCAGCATGGCCAGAGACCCCCCAGCATGGTCAGAGACCCCCCAGCACGGGCAGAGACCCCGCACCAGCAGCCCAGCCACCTCTTTCTCTCTCCTCAGCCTCCCATCTCCAGCCAGGCCCCCTCCTTGCCCCCCACTCACCACCGCCATGTGCTGGGAGTTGCTGCTGAGCGTGTGGGCGGCGATCTTCTCCAGGGAGCGGACGATGCTGGTGCAAGCCTTCTCCTCCTTCTGCGACATCCACAGGATGTGGTCGTCCACCAGCATGATGTTGCTGGCCATCTCCACGATCACGTCCGTCAGCTGCGAGGACAGCAAGCGGCTCCGCAAAGAGCTACTGCCATCCCCAGCGGCAAACACCCCAATTCATGCTTTTCCACCCCAAAAATAACTGGCAGGGCTGGGACAAGCAGGGGACAGGAGAAGTGCTCATTACCTGCTTGATCTGGTCCACGTAGCCGATAAACTTCTCTATCATCTGGGCCACGTAGAGGACATCAACCATGTCCGAGAAGTTGGCCGCCTCGGCTGTGTAGACGCGGAGCTGGTGAGCCAGGGTCAGGGCGTTGGAGGCGTTGATGGGCATCTGCAGAGCGGCACGGCCGCGGGGGGGACGGTCACCGGCTGCGCCAGCCCCCCCGGCACGGCCGAGCCCCGCCCGGCCCCCCGGCTCACCAGCACGAAGGTGTAGAGGACGCGGGTGATGTCGTTGGTGTAGAGGCAGTGGGAGTAGTCGCCCTCCTCCCAGCGCCCGGCGCGGTCGCAGCGCCGCCACGCCTGCTTCTCCGCCGCCGAGCCCCCGCCGGCCGGCCCCGCGGCGAAGGGGTACTGCAGGCAGGGCTGGTAGGCGGTGATGCCTGCCAGGGTGCGGGGCCACCTGCGGGCGCGGGCACACAGTGATTGCGGGGCACTCGCCACCAACGGCCCTCTCTTGCTGCACTCCCCCCGTGCGGACCCTGCCCAGCACCACGCCACGGCCTGTGGGCACCGCAGCCCCCAAATCCCCCCAACAAGCCCCTGCCTCCCCTTGGCTCCGGGGGGGCTGAGGGTGATGCTCCCCAGAAAGCTGCCCCCTCCCCAGTCCCATATCCCGCTCAGCTCAGCACAGCACAGAGGGAAGCAGTGGGTGTGGGGGGGGCACTGCTAATTTAAGCCACATTGACTATACCAGTAATTTATATTCAGTAATGGCCCCGCCGGGGTTACGGCGGGTGCCCGGAGCCTTTCGTCTCGTGCCAGAGAAATTCCAACACCTCTGCCGCTGGAGCTGGGCTGCGCCGCCGGCACGGGAAGCCCTTCAAAGGCGCTCACGCTCCCCGCGGCCGCTAATCGCTACCAGACGCCCAGTCACCTGCGGCGAGCCCCCCGCCCCGGCACGCACCGCTCCTGCTGTATGTGGCGCGCACCACGTGCATCCCTCGTCCCGCCGCAGCACCCACCCCGTGGCCACGCCACTGCCGGTCCCTACCTGAAGTCCCCGCGGTTGTTGGTGACCCGCTCGGCAGGGCAGTAGGACGCAGAGGTCTCCAGCACCACGATCTCCACCTTCTTGCTGACGTTGCCCTGGGAGGTGGAGACGGCGCACTCCCACTCGCCGTTGGCAGAGACGTGGATGTTGGAGAGGATGAGCTCGCTGCGGGCAGAGGGGATGGGCTGGCATGGCGGGTCTGCCCCACAGCAAACCCACAGCAGCAGTCCCCCGAAGCTTGGGGGCGTGGGGACACACACCATGAAGCACAGGAGGTGCCCATGCTTGGCAGCCCCCCCACGGCACTTTGTACCTGCAAACCAGCAAGCCCTGCGGCTACGAGTGTCTGTCCCCATCCCCATCCCCATCCCCATCCCTGTCCTCATCCCCATCCCATCTCCATCTCTGTCCCCACCCCGTCTCCATCCCCATCTCATCACCATCCCCATCTCATCTCCATCCCTATCCTCATCCCATCCCCATCTCTGTCCCCATCTCATCTCCATCCCTGTCCCCATCCCATCCCCATCCCTGTCCCCATCTCATCTCCATCCCCATCCCCATCTCATCTCCATCCCTGTCCCCATTTCATCTCTGTCCCCATCCCATCTCCATCACTATCCCCATCTCATCTCCAACCCCATCTCCATCCCCATTCCCTGACCTGGTGATGAAGGTGCAGTCGTGGATGAGGCTTTCTTCCACAATGACGCCCGTCCGCTCGTCCTCCTCCACCGGCTCACGGTTGTGGTACCATCGGATCTGGGTGCTGTTGTCCAGGTAGGTGGCGGTGCACTGGAAGGGCAGTCGGTCACCCTGGAAAACCACCTGGCGCAGCGACGGGATGAGGTGGTGGGTGTGCAGCTCCGGGGCGCCCGCTGCGGGGGACACAGCCGGCCGGGTGAGCCCGCGCCCCCGCCCGCCGCCGCCGCCCCCGCCCCGGCCCCGGCTCACCGCAGCGGAGCTGGCTCTCCCGCGCGCTGCGCAGGGGGAAGGCGTGGAGGTGCCGGGGGTAGACGCACACCGTCCGCTCCGAGATCTGCGCCGAGCGGTTGCGAGCCCAGGGCAGCACCCAGCGCAGGTTGCAGTCGCACGTCAGGTACTCGGTGGCAAAGTCCCTACAAGGGCCGGTGTCACAGGGTGCCGAGGGGACCGGGGCACGCCACCAGCCCTGAGACCCTCCAGCAGGACACCCTGTGGGTGCCAAAATCCCGGGGCACAAACTCACACGACTTTCAGGGAGGGGAGCTCATCGAAGACACCAGGCGGGAGGCTGGAGAAAATGTTCCCGGACATGTTCCTGTGGGACAGGAGAGAAAGGCGGCATGGAGGGGACCGGGGACCTGCTGGGAGCGGCAACACCTCCCAAAGGCACCTGAGGAGGGTGGGCACGTGGCAACTGCAGCCCCGCGAGCCCCAGCACCATCCGGAGGTAAAGGGTAGGAGCTGGCCTCGGGATGTGGCACGGGGCCAGCCCTGGGGTGCAAAACTGCCAGCGATGCCCCAGGGCAGTGGGTGGGGGCTCCTCTTGGGACCCAGGGGATGGGGCTGGCCAGGGGGTCCCCAGGGAGCTACTTACAGCCTGAGGAGGTTGGGGAGCCCCTGGAAGACACTGGCGCTCAGGCAGCCGATGCGGTTGTTGGAGAGGTCCCTGCAAGGCAAGCGGAGGGGCCGTCAGGGCTGGGGAAGCCCCGCTGGCCCCGCTCCCCCCAGGCCGGCCCCGGGTGCTCCTGGGGGGGCTGCACCAGCACTTACAGGCGCTTCAGCTCGGGGAGGCCGAGGAAGGCGCCCGGCTGGACCGTGCTGATCAGGTTGTTCTTCAGGTCCCTGTGGGGAGACAGACACAGCCCTCAGGGTGTGCAGCAGGGAGCCCCGTCCACAGGAGACACAACGCAGTGGGGCCGAGGGCATGAGCGCACCCCGAACCCCCAGCCCCCATCTCCCACACACGGGTTCCTCGGCAGCCCCAGGTGCTGCAAAACCCTGCGCGGGAGCCTCATTAGCAGCTTTCCATCCCATTTCCCTCTCGTTATCTCTCCAAAGGGCGCAGAGAAGGCGCGAGGCTCCCCGTCGCTCGCAGGGGGGACGCCAGCCCCTCTGCACGCTCCAAGCATGCACAGCGGAGCATCGCATGCCCATGCATGCTGGCGGTGGCCGCCATCCCCTCCTGCACAGTTGTTTCCAGAGCAGCCGTATACCGACAAGTTATCATCTCCTGCAAGCGGGATAAGAGTAGGCTGCAATTGCCAGCACGGCCCCAGAAGGGCTTTGCAACCCGGGGGAAGCTCGTTTGGTTTATTAGCCTGATTGGAGGCACGTATCTAATCAGAAGTACGCCAGGCATGCGCCGGTGCGGGGCGGCCGCTGGCGCGGCGGGGAGCCGGGGAGCACCGGTGGCTTTGGCCGCTCCATCCAGCCCCACGGACTGGCAAGGAGGCTCCTGCTGAGCACTGGCGCTGGCTGGGAGAGGAAATGGGAACCATATGGCAATGCTGTGTTTATTTATAGCAGGCTCCACGGTGCTCATCGCTGGGTCACCCGCTGCTCCGCGTGCGGCCCTGGGGACACCCCATGAACCGCAGCCCCTGTTTCAAGGCCACAAGCTGGAGCCCAGGACGGGGGAGTTGTGCAAACCCTTCCAGCGGACCTGGGGACACAGGGGGGCGCAGGGGTCCCACCGGCGAGATGTGAGGGGCCACGCAGGGAGAGGGACCACGGGCGATGCTGCCTGCACACCGTAAACACAGGGATATGCTCTCCTTCCGGGCTAAAACTCACCCAAGTGGCTTCTGCAGGTCCCCAGCTGACCCCAAACGGGCAGGGCTTGGTGCAGGGCGTGCACGCCCCTGCGCTGCAAACCCCAGGGAAGGGAAACGCGGTGTGACGCCTTCCCGGCCGGCATCATCCCGGCCCCACTTGGCCAACACAACAGCTCTGCCCACCCCTGCCTTCCCTGGCCTTCCCCGACAGGCAAAAGCATGTCCTGGCAGCTGCGATGGCCGGGTGCCCGGCCGGGTGTGCAGGCAGGTGTGCAGGCAGGTGTGCAGGCAGAGGGGCCAGGTGAGCGCCGGTGCTGAAGGAACAGCTCCACTCACCTGCAGCGCCAACACCGCCAACACCCGCCGCACCAACACCCGACCTGCAAACACCCGTCCTGCAAACACCCGTCCATACGTGGCCAGGGAAACCATCCGCACCAGCCCTGCTCCCCGCTGGGGGCCACCAGAGGCCCCCAGGGACCCCCGCGCCCCGGACACCCACCCAGCACACACCACCAGCACGGCCTGCAGGGACGCAGCAGCCAAAACACGATCGCTGCCAAAACTCAGCGCCCCTGGCCCTGGCCGGTGTGCAGCCGGGGGCTGAGGGACCACCGGCCAGGGATGGGACCTACTGGGGACCGTGCCGGGTCCCGGGGGCTCACGGCCAGGCTGGCGGGGAGCCTTCCTCACTCAGTCACTTCCTCCCGCTGGCCGGGGGCCCGGGGCTGCTGCTGCTGATTTACGATAAGGCTCTTCTCTCCACACCACAGTTGTTTGCCTTCGCGTTTCCGCCGATCCCGAGCCCTCTCCTCCCCCTGCCCCGGCGGGGTGACGTGCTGCAGGCACCAGAGCCGGCAGCGGCACAGTGCCACGTGTGCACGGGGACCCCCATTGCCACGTGTATGCCGGGACCCCCCTGCCACCACGCACTCCTGGGGACCCTGCAAAGCAACCGCCTCCTGCCCCGAGGCAGCGAGCCTCCATGCACGCAGCAAACCCTGGCACAGAGGGCCTGATCCAGCCTGGTGCAGCCACAAGGAGCCCAGCACCCTGGGGCTGAGCCCGCAGCCACACGAGCAGCTCCCTGTGTGCAGCAGCACCCGCTGCAGCCCAGTGTAGACAGACAAATGGACAGACTCCATCCCCATCGCTGCTGTCACCCAACCGAGCCCCCTCACAGCCTGAAGCCCCAAGGGGGGAAGCACTGGCCCCGGCGGAGGGCAGGACGTTCCCAGGCGGGGCTGCGCTAATGAGCGCGGCCGCCCCGGCTGCATACCGGCCCCGCTCAGACTCATTAATCTCATTACGCCGCTACAAATCACTGGAGATGCCAAGCTGCAAGCCCGGAGGGGTGGTGGTGCATGGGGGCACCCCGCACACCGCTGACACCCCAGGAATGGCTCCCCTCTGTCATGGTGGGACACCGCAGCACCCACAGTGGGCAGCTGGGGTGGGCATAGGGTCCCAAAAGCTCCCAGAGCCTCCACCGAGTCCCCGCTGCACCAGCACAGAGCCTCCATGGGGCACGTCTGCGCCGTGGCCCCGGACCGACCCGATGAAAACAATTATGGTTCCTGTCGAGAGCAATCAGGCATGGCATGGTGCGATGCTGGCCGGCCAGGGACGGGGGAGCGCTGCCCACGGCCCCCCCGGCCGTACTGGCGCTCCCCCTCCGACCCGCGCGGGGTTTCGGCACGGCAGAGGTGAGCGGGAGGTGACACGGGGTGGCTGCTCTCCCAGAGCACGGAGACTTTTAGGGGGACGCCGGGCACCCCGGGGGCTGCAGAGCCACGGTCCCCCAGGATGCCGGCCCCCCAGCTCCACCACAGCCCTCACTGGTGAGCGCAGCGCCCGCGGCGGCCCCGGCTGCGCGCACATTAATCCCTCCTGCTAATGAGAGCTCGGTGCCAGGAGGCAGGAGTTGACGACCCCATGCCTGGAACCGCACTGGGGAGGACTCAGCCGCATGGGTCTGCAGGGACACAGGTTCCCCAAGGCGGCTGCTTCCTGCTCACCTCTAGAACAGTCCCACAGGGATTTCCATGGCTTTAAAATCCCAAACCAGCCCCAAGGCTGTGCACCAGGCACTGCGTGCTGTCATGCCCGCTCCCCATCCTAGCACCGTGCACGCCACCCGCAGTGCCGTGCACCAGGCACCGTGCACCACGGGGTGCCTGCACCCCACCTGACACCATGCACCCCATGCACAGCGCTGTGCACCGGGTGCTGCCCAGGGGCTGGCACCCACCAGAGGCTGCACGTCCCAGAGCAATGCCACGAGTGGGCACTGAGCACGCGGCGTGGCCCTGCAGCCCCCACGCCCGCCGGAGCAGCTGGGCTCCGCTGCGGGCCGGGGCAGGTGCACACCCTGTAACTTGAACAAGATCTCTGTTAATAAACGCTTCCTTGTTCGGGCTAATGAAACGCAGGCGGTGTGGGTCCCATTGCCCCTGGGGAGCCCCCTCTCCCCCTGTGAGCCCCCCGGCTGGCAGGGCCAGCGTGCCGGGGCTGTGCCGAACCCTCGGCAGGGCTGTAACCCTCCCCAGGCCCGCCGCCGGCCGAGCGCACCAGTGTGGCTGCAGCACGGCACGGTCAGCACCTGGCCCGGTGAGTCCCCGCAGCCCCAGGCATGCTGCCTGCCCCTGCCTGCACTTTCCACTGCCCTCACCTCCCTGCTGACCCGGCCACCCGCCCCCTGCCCATCTGCACCCAGAGTGATGCCCTGCAGGAAAGCGCCGGGCCAGGCGCTGCAAGGCAGGGACCGGTGCCCAGCAGAAGGGGACCCCACAACCGCAGCCCCGGCACCGCCTGCTGCAGAGGATGCCCGGGACCGAGGCAGGCTGCGGTGCGCGATGCCCGCGGATGCCGGCAGCCAGGCCACTGTCACACCGGGTGAGCGTCCCGCAGCGGGCGCCCGCCCAGGTCCGCTCCGGCGCAGGAATGCGCGAGACCCTCGCGGGGCCACGGTGGGGAACAAAACGCCCTCAGTGCGCCGGTCCCCGCTCCTGCATACCTACAGATCAAACCCATATGGGGGCCATAAATCTCCCCTTATTACAGCTCCCTCCATAGAGATGCCTTTCATGGAGAGATAAGAAAGTTGACTTTGTTCAGGGGGACAATGTCGCTTTTCATACCGGCCCCCACAGAGTACGGCCCCCCCGGTGCCTCCCGCCCCAGTGCGGCTCCTGGGGTCCCCGGGACGCCCGCGGGTGCCAGTGGCAAACCCCGCACCCTGGCCCCATTGCAGCACCCAGGAGCGACTTTGGGAGCAGGACCTGTGCGGTGCTGCCGGCTCACACCCTGCAGAAGCCCTGCCTGCGCCCTGCTGCCCACCCCTCCTGCCCGGACCCCCCAGCCGCCCGCCGGGCACTCACAGCTTCTCCAGAGCCCGCAGCCCGAAGAAGGAGCCGTTCTCCAGCACCGTGATCTTGTTGTTACTCAGCAGCCTGTGGGAAGAGCAGAGGGAGAGGGGCAGCCCTGTTATTCGACCTGTTGGGCAGCCCCATCGGTGACCTGCGGGGCTGCAGGGGGAACGGGGACGGCCAGACCCACTGGGAGAAGCAGCAGCCCTGGCTGTGCCGCTGCGGTGGTGGTGATGGTGAAGCCTCAGGGACAGGCTTGCATGACTTGGGTGGGGACATGGGATGCAATGGCCATGTCAGGATGCCACGCTGTGGTCCACATGCATGGCAGCACCGGGCTGGAGGTGCCCGGGGCTGTGCCGGCTCTTGGGGCATCGCTCCTGTACCTGGGCCTGGGTGTAAGGAGCTGCACGTGTGGGTGACGAGATCCCCACCCCAGCACCTGCACCGAGAGGGCACCCCAAGGACCTGCAGCCAGGAGGGGACCCCATGGCACCCTCAGCTCTTGCCCCCTACCAGCCTGACCACCCTCCGGTCACAGCATCACGGCCATCCCAGGAACCTCCCAGTGCTGAGATTTTATCCCAAAGTAAATAGCTTTGCCGGCCAAAGGGGCCCTTGCGGGGTGACAGGAGAGGGAGGGAGGGCACAAGCACCCAACAATTCAACCAGGAGCTCATTAAAGCGCATTGGGGCAATTAGCAGAGCCAGACCTGGCCTGGGGATGGGAGCCAGCTCTTGGGGACCAGAGGTGCTTCCCCAGCGCTCCCGGGTGTCTGCGCGGGCACCGGTGATGCTCCTGCTGGCAAACGTGATCCAAAAACAGAGGGGGACGGCCGCCAGCTGGGGCCAGGAGGGCACCCTGCAGCCCTGGCCAGGGAGAGGCGTGGGGAAAAAAGGGCTCATTGAGGGCCGGAGCCGGGGCTGTTTACACACAGGCGGGCTCTGCAGCCAGGCTGAATGGCGGCTGTGTGCTGCAGAGCTCCATCCCCTCCGAACGCCCACCCTGCGGCAGCCGCCGGCAGCCACGCTCAGCTCTCCCTGGCTGGACTCCCATGCCGGGGCTGCCCGGGGAGCGGGCAGGACCAGGACCCGGCTCGGGGGGCTGCGTTGCAGTGGGGGCAGCTACCAAACCCTCGAAGCGTGGTGGGGAGGGAAGGGTTGGGGGCAGGCGGCGCAGCCCCGCGCCCTGGGCCGCATCCTGTGCTAATGAGGAGCCGCCACCGGGCACCTCCGTGTCCACGGGGCCCCGCGACCCGGCCAGCGGCGGGGAGCGGAAGCGGCCGGCAGCCCCGCCAGCCTGCAAATTGCTTCCACACGCTGGCGGCCACAGCCACGACGGCCAGGGCCACATCTCACCCTTTCCTCCCTGCAGGGACCCTGCTTTCATGGGGCTCCGCTCGCCCCAGCACAGCAGCAGCGAGCACTGGTGCCAGACAGCGGCCGGCTCAGCCCCGGACCCTGCCCAGAGCGGAGGGCAGCAGGGATGCTCCCGGAGCAGCATCGCTCCCGGAGCAGCCCCGGCTCCAGGACACGGCAGCCCCATGGCATGCCTTGATTCCCCATCACGGCGTCAGCTGTTGCTCAAAGCCGTGCTGGCCCCAACAGCTCCAGAAGGTTTTAATTCCAGCAGCAATGGATTTCACAACCCTGCAAAGCCTCCGCAGGCTGCGCGCACACGGGGGGACCTCAGGGGTGAGCAGAACCCCCCCATCTCAGGGGCTGAGCTGGGGTGCACACTGGACCCTGCTGAAACAACCCTTTGGGGATGTGTGAGCTGCAAATGCAGAAAACAGATGAGTGCACGAGACTCCAGTCTCACACCTCCTGTGTTTGGTCCTGCGTCCCGGCCTGGGGCGGCAGGGGGGTCCCCAGCATGGAGATGGATCCTCCACGGATGGAGGATCACCCACCCAGGATGGATCCTCCCCTTTGGGCAGGGAGGACTGGGCACCCCGGGCAAGCTGGACTCCGCTGTGCCAGAGGCTCCCAGGGCTTTGCAGGGGGTTACAACCACAGATGTGCCACCAGCGCAGCGGGCAGAGAGCAGGCAGCTGGCTGCCTGCACCGGGGGCCCAGTGCACCGGAGAGCTGCGTCCAGCTGGGAATGCAGCCCCTGGCCGCCCCCAGGGCTGAGCCCCGGTGCCAGGGATGCTGGCTTTGTTCGCGAACCCCTGGGACCATCCGCGCCTCTGCCATAAAAACAGAACTCCCCGCCTTAAAAGGCAACGCTCCCGCGGTCCCGATGGGATCGGCCTCCCCTGTGATCTGCAGCCAGGCGGCCGGGCCAGGAACCCGCCCGCCGACGGCCGGGAAAGCAGCCGCAGGACGCCTTCCCCATGGCGTGCTTCGGCCGAGGGCGAAGGCACCCCTGGAGCCGTCAGCCTGTTGGGAGCGGCTGTTGGGGAGCGCGGGAACAGCCAGGACCCCGGCACGGCACGGGGGCACCGCGAGCCACAGGCACTGCCTACCCCTGCAACACCCCGCTGCTCGGTGCCTGGTCCGCCCTTCCTTAAGGAAAAGAGGTCCTCGACCAAAATGAGTGTTTGGCACACAAAAATTGCACTGACGGTAACAATTCAACTGAAAGTTTTCTTCCTGATAAAACTTTCCGAGTAGCATTCCTGGTTCTTCTTTTCCCTATCCTGTAGAAGCCAGCAGGGTCACGTTCCCCTGTTACAACTCTCATCCTCAAACACGGTTTTATTTTGTTTTTGCTACTTTTATGGATATTATGTTCCAAAATGTTTTCCTTTTTTTTTCCCAGGAAGTTCCCATCAGGCTCCACGGGACTTTCCGGCCCCACGCGTCCGCAGGCAGCAGAGCCCTGTGCACTATCCACTTACAGGAGATTAACCGAGAAACACCAAAATATGATGGAATAAGCGTGCCCACGAGGCCACCCCGACCCAACACACGGGGGTCAGGGGCGAGCAGCCCCTGAGCCGCACTGGGGCAGCAGGACCCCGAACTGGGACCCAGCTCTCAGCATGCGGGACCGGGGCCGGATCCGAACCCCTCAGACGGATTTCAAACCCCAAGAGCTGCCCCCGCTCTCATGCCCGGCCAGGAGGAGGGATCGGCTGGGGAGGGAAGTGGATGGGAGGCTGGAAGCAAACCCCGCCGCCCCCCAGATCTCCCCGGCTCACCGTGGCCACGGTGGCTGTTGCCGCCGGTGGGCTGGGGAGCGCCTCGGGCAGGGGTTGCGGTGGTTCCCCAGATGCTCGCTGAGGTCCGCGCGGGGCCGGGGGTTGCAGAGGGGATGTGGTGCCCCCACGTCCCAGCCGTCCGCAGAGCTTGGCAGGCCATGAAAGCACAGCTGTGTTCCTCAGGAGCCGTCACTTGGCTGTGCCTTGGCTCCGGCCCAGGCTGGGACTCCTCACCTCGGCAGCGCCGGTAAACACCGCGGCAAGAGGTACCCCCTCAACCTGGCGCGGTGCAAAGGGCCGGGGACTCCCTGCACGCCCCCAGCCCTCAACACCCAACCACTCTCGCGCCGCTCCAGCATCTTCCCACCCAAAACGGCGCCTTCAGCCCACCCAGCCGCCCCGAGACCCTCCTGCACTGCGGTGCGTGGGCGGGTGGGCTCCCATCGCCCGCCGGGGACAGCCCCGCTGCCGGGACAATAATCGGCTAATTGAGAGATGGCTGGAAAAGTCTCTGCGGACAATGCGGGGATTAAGGACCAGAGTGTCGAGTCAAACGGAAACGACGGGGGGATGCGTGGCCGCAGGCGGGGACGGGGCGGCGGGAGGGAGCCCCTCGAGGAGCATCCTCCTGTCCCCGGGGGATTCAGCCTTGGAAGGGGTTCAGCATCCTCACTCCAACCCACCCGCACCGAGGCTCTCAGGGCTCGGACCCCGCGAGGTTGCAGGCAGGGAGATAGAAAGATCCCCTTCTTCTTTTTTTCATCGCAAAAAGAGGAGCCAAAAGCGAAAAAAACAAGATTGTTTTTTCAAGCGTGCTGGAATCCACTTGGATAAATAACGGCTCCAGAAACTGGGCTGCTGAAACAATAAACTTCCTCTGGACCCAACCAAAAAAGGATGAGGGGAGACGGTGGCTCCCCGGCCCGGGCAGGCAGGGGAAAGGCACAGGCAGCGGCACAGAGGTTAATAAGGGGGGGCTGCGGTGGGGGTGGGGAGGCCGGCTACGCTTTGCTCTCCAAGTGCATTAATTCAAAGCATATGCTCGCAGCAGATATGGCGCAGGCTGCGCCCCGAGCAGAGCTCGCTGGTTTGCAGAGGGATTTTAGGAAGAGAAAAGAGGGGCCCCGGGACTGGCGAGAGGTGCCGAAGGCTCCGGCACCGGGAAGGGCTCTGGAGGCAGCAGCATCTCAGGGGGAACCCCACAGCTCCCAGCCCAAGGGGGTCGGAGACCCCCCCCCCCGCCATGGCCGGGGCCACCCCTTCCCCACTTTGGGCTCTCGGGGGCTCTTGCCCTCCCCGCGACGTGCCCGGGGCGTTGCCTCCAGCCTCACGTCATGCCAGGCTATTTTGGATGGTGAAAATTATTGTTCCAACACTCGGCTTTTGTTAGCACAGCAAAAATAAGCCCCGGAGAGAGGGCGAAACCTCCAGAGCCGGCGCAGGGCGGCAGGGCTGGGATGCTCCGATGCACCGGGCAGCACCGCAACCCCGGAAAAACCAAACCTGCCGGAGCTGCAGCCCAATAAATAACAAATAAAAAGCTGAAAAAGGTTTGAGAAAGAAACCATCTGCAGGGCCCAGGATAAACTGGCCTCGGAGAGGGGAGTTCAAGTAGAACTGGAAATTGGTCATAAGTCAAAGCCCTCTATTCCCTGCAGACAATCTGTAATTTCAGTGCAATCAAGCTGTGCACATAAATGAGGCCTGTGCTGGGATTCCACATCTGGAAGAGGTTTCGGCTCCCGCCCGTGTGACAGCAGGGCTGGCCACGGCCAGCGCGGCTATCTGGGTCTCGTTAGGGATACAGTGCTTTTTCCATTAGGCGATTAGCACAGGGGTCAGCTGGAGGGGGAGGGAATTAAAGCCTTGTTAATACACAGAGCCCCGGCACCTCGCAGCCGCACCGAAGGGATGTCCCCGAGAGGTGCCAAATCCCCCGGCCCCAAACCACGGGAAGACCACGGTCCCAGGAGGCTGGACCCCGATGGAGGGGCTGGGGGAAGCGCTGGGCCCCAGGTTGCATCGGTGCAAGCTCTGCTGGGACAGCCGCAGCCGGGTGAGCTCTGCAGGGCTACGAGTCAAAAAGGGGTGACAAGCCAATCTGTTAGGGCTGGCATCCCTCCTTCCTCCCCACGATGAGCTGGGGGGCAAGAATTAACCTCTAGGTATAAAACAGGACGGGTGTCAGAGAGCATATACCTTGTAACGTCTGCTGAGGTTGCACCGGGATATCGCACCCCTGTGAGCATCACCCCGCTCGCCGGACCCCGCACGTGTCCCCATGCCGGCTCCCCGTGCCTGCTCCACCGTGAAGGCAGCGCTTCTGCCTGCACCGGTCCCGGCAGCCCCAGGTCTCCCCATGGCATGAGTTTCTCAGGCAGGACCGAAGACTGGCGGGACACGGCCGGGACAGCTGTGGATATTTAGGCAAGAACCGAAGTGCCTCGTCTCCCTGTCCTGCCGCCAGCTCGAGGGGCTCCAGCGCCACAGCTCCAGGTGTCGCACCCGCCACCAGGACAGAGCAGGGCCACCGGTTCCCAGCACCCCCGTCCGTGCCGGGTCTGCCTCTCGCCACCGCGCCTTCCCCACATGGAGTTAATTTTTGCAGCTCCACATCTGCGGGCACTGCCTCGGCTCCGGTTTGCTCTCTTCCCAAAGCAGGGATCCCTGCGAGGAGCTGAGGGAAGAGAAAGGGAGCCATGGCTCTGCTCGGCAGACGGCTCCCCCTGAGAAACCACCGCATCCCCCGGGATGCCGGGACACCACAGCCGAGCCCAGGGCTGGCTGCAGGGCAGGTCCCTGGGGCCACGGGCATCCCTCGTCCCCTGCTCTGCCCGTCTGCAGGCTGCGATGCCAGCGAACGTTTCTTAGGCGTGGGGGGTAAATAAGCAGCAGCTGCCACGGAGGCAGCCTTGGATTCCTCAGCGCAGGCCTAATAATTAAAGATAAATAAAGAAGTAAACTGAGAGTATGGGAAAAAGCCAAACGAGAGCCGGGGTGAGGGACCCGCAGAGCGGCAGACCTCCTCCAGCCGCCCGACCTCCTCCAGCCGCCCACGCATCTCCAGCCATCGCCCGGCAGCCGGAGCTGCGGCCGGGACAGCAGCAATCCCGCGTCGGCAGCCTCCCCCCGTGCGCAGCATCAACGCTGCTCGTTAGCGCTAACGCACGCCTCCTTCCAGGCCAGGCCGGCCGAAGCCTAGAAGACGGCTCTGCTTTTAAGCGTTATTCTGCACAAAACACACCATGCGTTTCCTGCGACTGGGGCCACACTGATGCTGAGCATCCCTGGGGCACGGACGGGACCCGAGCATCCCAGGGGCACGCGGAGGAGCCCTGCTTGGACCCGGCTCACCCACAGGGCTCAGAATTTGGCTGTCCCCAGCGGGGTGTCCCCCACGGCACGTGCAGCCCTTGCCACTTGCCCGGGCCCTGCTGCCTCCTCCGCTCCCTGCCCGCACCCCAGCAGCTCCAGGAGACACTCCCGAAGCCGGAGCCTCTGGTTTTGATTGTTCCATCTGGAAAGGGTTTAGAATAAATCACGTTTACTGCGCAAGAGCAGAGCCCAGGGTCACCGCATATTTGTAGGTTTCTGCCTGCGCCTGTAGGTTTCATGTCACGTTTTAGTGGGATCGTGTAATGCCCTAATGCTTCTGCACGGTCATCCCGGCCCCGCCGAGGGAGCCGGCCCCGGCACAGGCGGCTCCAAACCCCTCTGTCCCACCTCGGCCACTCCGCCGGCATGGGCCTGCAGTGGGACTCAACACTGCGGTTACACTCGCTCATGCTGGAGAAAGCACGAGAGGAGGCAACTAATCGGATGCTTTTCCCAAGACAAATTGGCAAGGGACTCAAACGTCCCCGCGGGTATTTGCAAGGGGCTGACATACGAGAAAGGGCCAGAGGAGGCAAGAAGTGAAGAGCAAAGCCCGCCTGAAGAAGAGCGCGACCGGAGAGCCCAGCCTCCACCTGCCCTGCAGCCTCCAGCGTCCCCCACCAAGGGGAAGCTCAGGACAAGCCGCGTGTTGTTGCTCCACGATGATTTACACTTTTATTACGACGGCTGCACTTCAGCCCCTGCTCGTGGCGCCCGCTCAGCACAGGCGCGCACCACAACGTGCTCCACGCGCGCGACGGCCGGGCAGGACGGTGGCACCAGCCGGGTCCCCTCGGCAGCCACTCCGTTTTCACAAAGCGGACATCGCCAGCCCCAATCGAAGCCCCTTTGCAGCCAGCGGCACGGCACACGGGGACCGAGAGATGCTTTAGAAATAGCAGCAGCTCCAGCGCGCAAGCAGACACGCGGCAAAGCGGGTTCAAGCACGTGAGAGCGGAGGGGACCAGGAGCGCGGCAGCCCCCAGCCCAGCCCCGCGCATCCCCGATCCCCCGCAGCATCCAACAAAACCCGCCTGAGGAGAAGACGACGGAGAGCCGAGGCCGTGGGCAGGCAAACACCGGCACCCTTGTGGGACGACGCTCCGGGTGAAAGCCACGTTCCCTCCAGCAACGGCGCTGCCGGCCCTGCCCTCCAAACCAGATTTTAATTCAAACGTCTCCTCCGGAGTTATAAATAAACCCTGCAATCCGCTGCTGCAGCGAGCAGGCGCGCCGGCTGCCAGCGCCGGCCGAAACCCCAACCCTCCCCGGCACCGAGGGCGCAAGGAAGCTTTTAGGCAGCAAGCGGCAGCTTTAGACCCTTTGCGCAAACCCAAAGCCCACTTACTGCTCCCGATCTCTTTTCAGCAAATATTTCCAGTGCGAACAGTCGCTTTCAAACAAAAACATCCTCCCCCAGCACTCGGGCAGCAAGCGCGGCGGAGGGAAGCGTGAAGAAGGAGCCGTTTCCTGGATTTCCAGCTCACGTCCATGCTTTAAACTGGTGCTGCCGCCGCGCCGTGGGGAGAGCGGGCTCCTTTCCGTTATTCTATAGCCGCAACACCCCGCGTTAATGCAATTTAAACAGTTAGGCAGAACCGAGCAATGCTTTTGTTGCTGCAGATTCACTTACGAAGTGAAAAAATAATTAAGTAAGCGAAGAAAGCAACCGCTGGCGCCGCGCTCCCCGACACCGCGGGACTTTGCCCCCCGTCTCCCTCGTCCCCGCCAGCACCTGCCCGCCCGTGGGTGGCTGCGGCCGAGGAGCCGCGGTCCCCGCCGGCGTGGGGCGATGCGGGGGTCCCCCCGCCGCTCCGGCCCCCGCCCCGGGGCCGCCGAGCGGGCTCAGCGCTCCCCACGCCCGGGCTCCCAGCGCTCCGCAGGCGCCGCGCCGCAGCAGACGCCCGGCCGGAGCGGCCCGGGGCGATGCCCGGGAGCGGGGGGCGATGCCCGGGAGCGGAGGGCGATACCCGGGGGCGGGAGGCGATGCCCGGGGGCGCGGTACTCACAGCGTGGCGGTGCCGTCGGGCAGCAGGCGCGGCTCGGGCGGCACCGGGAGCCCCCCGCCGCTGCAGACCACCCGCCGTCGGGGCGCGGCGGGGCCGCCGGGCGCCTTGGCCCGCTCGGCCGCGCACTTGCAGCCCAGGCTCTGCGCGGGGCAGCTCCGCGCCGTCCCGCCGCCGCTCAGCGCCGCCGCCAGCAGCACCAGCGCCGCCGCCCGCCGCATGGCCCCGGCCCCGGGCGACGGGCTCCGGTGCTCCGGCTCCGCGCCCCCCGCCGCCGCCCCGCTCCCCGGGGCGGCTCCGGCGGCGCCGCCTCCCCCGCTCGCCGCGCTCCGCCGCCGGCCCTGGCGCCTCCCCCGGCCCGCCCCGCCCCGCCCCGCCCCGGCCCCGGCCCCGCCGAGGGCATCGGCTCCCCTCGCCCCCCTCCGCGGGCGGGAGCCTGCGTGGGAGAGAGATGGAGCCCCCCGTGGACCGGGGCTGGAGCTCGGAGAGGTCTTGGAAAGCTGGAGCCTGCGTGGGAGAGAGATGGAACCCCCCGTGGACCGGGGCTGGAGCTTGGAAAGGTCCTGGAAAGCCAGAGCCTGTGTGGGAGAGAGACAGAGCCCCCCGTGGGCTGGGACTGGAGCCCGGAGTGGTCTTGGAAAGCCGGAGCCTGCGTGGGAGAGAGATGGAGTCCTGCACGATGCAGAGCTGGAGCTCCTGTGGACAGGGACTGGAGCTCGGAGAGGTCCTGGAAAGCCGGAGCCTGCGTGGGAGAGAGAGAGAGCCCTCCGTGGACCGGGGCTGGAGCTCCGAGTGGTCCTGAAAGCCGCAGCCTGTGTGGGAGAGAGATGGAGTCCTGCACGGTGCAGAGCTGGAGCACCCGTGGACAGCAGCTGGAGCTCCATGGGGTCCCACAGGACCAAGAGCTGGAGCCCCCGTGTTCCAGAGCATCCTCCCAGAGCGCGAGAAGCTCCAGCCCCGCCTGGTCCCAAGCTGGAGCCCTGGGCCTCAGCAGGGTCCAGAGCACACGTGGTCCATATAGGCCACGATGCGATGCCTCGCCGTAGCATCCCAGCTGCGACAAGTGCAGGGTGCTGCGCCCAGGGTGGTGGCACGCACGTGGCCCCACCAGCCCTCCTGTGGCCTCCCACCGCCTGCCGGGCCCCCACGCCACGGAGGAACCCCCCGCACAAACTCACACAGTTCACTTCGCGGGCGCGCTGCTCCCTGCCCTCCTGGCCTCTGCTCCGCCATTAACACTCTCCCCTTCTTGCCTTCCCTGTTTGCTTCACTGCTTTTCACACTAAGTTCAATATTTTCCTTCCTGCTCCCCCCTCCCTCATCCCTGCTCCCTCTTGCGCTGCCCCCGGCCCCCTCTCCCCCCAGGGCTCGGCTTCTCCGAGGCCACGGCTCACTGCAGCTTCAAATCAAAAGGGATCAAAAGCAGGCAATGAAGTCTCCAGGACCCCGTGCCAGGGAGCAGAGGAAGAAGGTCATGGAAGGACGACAAGGGACAGCTCTGGGAATGCGGTTTCTCTCCAGGACCAATAGTTCCTGGAGGGGAAAAGAAATTTACTCCTTTCTCCAAATAAATACATCTTGCTTTGGCGGTGGGCGTCGGAAAGAGGAGATACTCATCAGCACGCACTCCCAAGCTGTTTCCACATGCGCTTTTGTTTGGGAGCCTGGGCAGCGCAGGGTCCGGCAAAGCTCGTTAGCGCTTAACCAGCGGTTGCCTCGTTTCTCCAGCTCTTCCCTACCCGCACTCGGCCCTGCCCGGGCCCTTGCCGCCTCCCGCCAGGCAGCGACAAGGACGGTGGCCCCACGGGCTCTTCCGTGACCGGTCGCACCCCCCGCAGACCTCCCACCCCCTCACCCCGGGGGGTCAGCCGTGGGACCCCAGGGGCCTGGAGACCAGCATCATCTTGTTAGTAAAAAACCAAGAATCAACAGCGTACCCACATCTTCCCCTCTTTTTTTTCCTTTTTTTTTTTTTTTTTTTATTCCTTTTTTCCACTGAGCAAAATTTCCCCTGCAGAAATGACCCTCCCGTGCGCAGCGCTGCAGGATGCTGGTCCCAGACCCTGCAGCTGAAGCTGGAAGAGCAACAGGAAAGCGCCTGTGCCCAGTATCCGCTCAGAGATCCTGCGAGCATCTGCACAGCATGAAACTCCTCCCAAAAACCAAAATGGTGAGCTCTGCCTCCCACTTTAAACACTACAGAAAGCAAGAGGGCTTTTCTCTCCTTCTTCTGGAGAAGATGAGCCCGCAGGCTGGAGCCCGCTGCTCCACTGGGTGTCCCCACCAACATGGAGAAGAGACTGCTTGTCTGGCATCCGAGTTAGGCACTCATAGCACACCAAACCTAGCATCAAACAGAGACATGACCCCAAAATGCCGCAGTGCACAGGGCTCAGCCACCTTCTTTTGCTGGATCAGGCCCTAAATTAAGAAGTCCGTGTCTCCAAGAACTCCAGTGCTTGCAAGGACCCTAGGAGCCACTATGCAGAACCGCTCCCCTCTGTGCCCATCAGCGCAAGAGCTGGGAGCAAGGCACAAGATTTCGGTGCCTCATCCCTGAGGGAACGGCCCAAGGCTTCGGCACCGAGCGGCTGGAGGGACCTCGAGCAGAGCCCGGGCTCGCACCTCGCCGCGGGTGGCCCTGCTGCTCCAGAGCACTCTCACCCCCGGGTTATTCTACGTTGCCTTTACGGCCCGTTTATGTTTCTCCTCCGCACGGAGACCAGGGGAGCTGCTCACACTCGTGTTCCTACCAAGTGCAGCTCTGACCCTGATCCAAACCACAGCCGCTGCTCCTCTTCTGCCCCTTCCTCGGGGCAGCGGCTCTGCAGCTGGGCAAGAAGGGCCCTGGGAAACCCCAGCATTAAGCCAAGAGCTCCCCGTGCGTGGACAGGAACGGGACTTGGCCCGGACCTCAGGCCCAGGAGGATGTTGGTCAGTGCTGGCAGCATCCAAGGGCAATCAGAGCTCTGGAGCTGTCTCCACGACACGTTGAAGCAATCAAGCCACTGTACGTGGTCTTCAGAATTTCAGTCTCCTATAAAATTACCTCCAAGAACAGTCAAAACCTTGTCCAAACTAGTAACAAATGTGAAATACCCGGCCCCAGCCCCGCTATGAGGAGAGGAGCTCAAGCAACACTTCCCACATGCTTCAAGCCCGACGGAGTTCAGGTTCTTTCAACTACTTCCAAGCCCCTCTCCGTGCTTTCCCAGCCCCAATCCCTCCTGATGCCTCCTGCCCGGGAGACGAGGCAACCTGTTTGAAACTCCATCACCACGGACGTGCCGGGTGCCAAATCCCCCTGCTCCTCGCTCCCATTCAAAGGTAAAAATGCTCCTTAACCACTGCAGGCAGAGGGAAAGACAACAAGCACAGGACTCTCAATTCCTTTCACTGGGATCCAATAAAAACCTTGGCAGTTGCCTGCCTTCCTGCCGGAAACCCGATATCCCAGAAATAAACACACTTTCCACTTTGAAGGGCTGCAGCGGGCTCTGCCGTGGGGCCGAGCTGCTCCCACCACCCCCGGGCTCTCACCTGCCCGCAGCATCCCCGGCCGCAGCAGGAGCCCGAGGCGGAGCAGGGAACTGACCCAAACCTCTTGATTTTCTCAGGGAAGCCGAGCACCCTGCGCCTTCCGCAGACGGCGGGGTGCCAGGCACCGGGAGCAAGCCCAGCCATGGCACCCAGTGCCGCGCATCGGGGAGCAGACGCTCTCGGGTCCCTCCAAGCCCATCCCCGCTCGGCCCCCGCCGCCTCCCCGCACATCTGCTGCGCGCTGCGATTTGGCAGGGAGGCCAAGCTCGGCTCCAGACACTTTGCAACACAAAGGATATTATCTGATAAAAAATAAATCAAGCCTGGCTTTGTGGAGGAAGGGGAGCCAACGATGCCTGGACTCTCACCTCGCCGGTAACCGGAGCCTATGGAGCTCAGCAACTTCAGAGCGTGCCTCTAACAGGAGAGGCTGCCGCTCCGGCACCGGCGCTTCCCCGAGGATGAGGATGGCCTCAGCCAGCCAGCCAATCTCCCCAGGAGCCAGGAAAGGAGAAGCAGCAGCACATCACCCCATCCAGCATAACTGACAGCTTTATTCCTTTTAGAGGCAGCCAAGTCTGCCCACAGACGCTCCCCAATCCCCCGAGAAGAGTTTTTCTCCACAGCGCGTGTGAAGCCCTGCTCCGCGCGCCGGCACGGCTCTGGGGGGGGTCAGCCTAGCCAGCCCCCCGTCCGAGGGACGGCGTGGAAATGAGTGTCACCTCAGGGGACTGCTGGGAAACCCGCGGCCGTGCCTTCGCCCCGGGAGGGGACGGCGCCTGCGCCATCGGCCGGCAGCGAGGGCTGTAAGTCACGAGGGAGGAGGCCGCAGAACAAGCCTTCGTCTGCTGGACGCATTCCTCCAAGGCAAATATTGACAGTGACATTGCCCCGAGGAGCGGGGAGCGAGAGCACTGCTGCTTCAATAAACCGGCCAAGTGCTTTTAATAGATGTAAATAAAGCTTGTGTTGCAGGGGGCCGAGGTGCCTGAGCGGGGAGTGGTTCATTAAGAGGCCAGGGAGCCTTTCATCTCCGGCTCGTTGGCTCCACTCCAGTGACCAACAGTTACCATCTGCCGGGTGACCTCTGCGGAAGGAGTGGGTGGTCCGCACCCCGCTCCCCCCAGACAGGTGTCCGGCGTCACCGACACCGCGGCTCCGCACCCTCCGAGGAGGAACAGAAGGCTCCGGCGGGCAGTGCCCGCTGCACCGGCTTCGGGGAGGCTTGGGCATGGCAAAGCTCTGGGGCTCGATGCAGTCAGAAGAAAAAAGCCTGTTGGGAGCAGGATGGGCGAGAGAAACAGCTGCAGAAGAAGGGAGCAGAAGCTCAAACTGCTCTCCTCTCTTCTCCAGCACCTTGTCACAGCCCAACGCCGGCCACCGCAGCACCCAAGCCGCTCCCCGCAGGCCACCTGCGCGGCCCGGCCACAATCCGGCTGGATGGGAGAGGGGCGTCCCTCAGCTGAGAGCGTCCCCCGCGCCGCGCCGCACGGCTCTCCAGAACCACCGAGACGCACGCTGCTCTGCCACGGTCTCGGGCAGGAGGCCACCACCAGAGCTGACGGAGCCCTAAATGTTTTAGCAGGCAGTATGCAGGGAGATCAGAAAACCAGAAGACCACACGCTTTCGTGAGCCAGTCTGCTCCTTAAACACCGCTGTGCAGTCAGAGCTCCAGGGCACGGAAGCCAGGACAAGCCCTGCCCTGCCCTACAGCACCCGTGCACACTCGCTTCCCAGTTTACACCATTTACTACTTCATTAAGCTTGGCTAGCGTCCAGTTTCAACTCAGGAAATAAGCACAAAATGCCCGAGAGAGGAAAAGCAAGAGGGGACGTGAGCCACAACGCAAGACAATTCTCGACGTAAACCCGCCCCACGGTTCTGCGCTCGGAGCGAAGGAACTGCGGCAGCGCAGCCGGTTTTGGAGCCGCAGGCCGGCGGGACAGGGCGCTCAGCGAGGGGGGAGCAGAGCAGGGGGTCCCCGATCAGGCTCAGCAAGCTCAGGGAGATCGCTTTCATCCCTCATGTGCTATGGAGGGCTCTAGCCAACATTGTACAAGTAGCAAACAAACACTGCAGGGACACCAGCAGTCTTTGCACATTTGAATGAAATTCAGCTAGGAGAACGGGCGTCCTGACTTTGTTCTGTAAAATAAACGAAAGGCTTTCAGTGCTGTGAAACTTGCAAACACGAGGATTTGCGGTCAGGGCACGGTGCTGAAATTCTGGGAGGAAAGAGGTGGAAGAGGAAGGGATTCACTTCAACCACCCGATGGAAAATAAAGTTATTTTTGTGACTCATTTTTGATCCCTACCTGTCCGCAAGCAGCCGAGGAGCCGCTGTCCCTCCTCCGGTGGAGCAGGAGCGCTGCCCCGGACCTGGGGAGCAGTGCCACCCAGAGGGCTTCTCCAGAAACAGCTCACGCCATCTGACATCTCGCCCAACCCGGCAATTAGGGGTTTTTTTGCCTCCTTCTGATCAAAGAAAGCTTCACTTTCTTTGCCAGCTCTGTATCAGCTGTCTTTCAAGCCACCCTCCTCCCTCCATCCCGAGACAAGCAAGTCTCGCTCAACAGCAGCTCCAGGTTAGGGAAATAGCTTCAACGACAACTCAGGACATTTATTCACGACGCTGGAACATAAAAATAACATCTTTAATAGCTTTATAGTTGGCACAGATGGTATTAAAATTCACCACTTCTTATTAATAGACTATGAAACAACACATGGTGCAGTGCCGAGGAGGGCAGCTCCGACTGCATGTTGCTTCTAAACCACGGAGCTACGACGGGTTGGTGTTAGAGCTGACTCTTTTCATTTACATTCAGCGTTTACAGTCAGAGAGTCAAACCAACAGCTAGATTTAACCACACGCACACAGAGCAAAGCCTGGGAAGGAGGTTTCTGCTGGCAACCAATGTCTCCTCCTCTTAGCAGCACACAAAAGCCCAAAAATGTAGTTGTAACACAGGTTACGAGAGACTTGCCGCAGCTACCGTTGGCCAAATAGCACGTGACAACGCAGGAGCTTCTGCTCACACCCGAATGGAGCAGTTACTGCAGTGAAAGAGTCGTTTCCCTCTTCCAGGAGAAGCGAAGGCTAGACCAGCACTTAAGATATTAAGACATCGCCTAGAAGCTCTGTCAGGGGCGGCTGGATTTTTTTTCAGGAACCTAGAACACAGTGGAATAATAATACCTTACTTTCTGAAGTACTTTTCCCAAAGGGCGTCTAGCAAAGCTCGCCGCTGCCCTGTGAGACAAGCAAGCGCTGTTTTCCTCACACAGATGTAGAGGGGATGGTGGAGGCACCAAAGGGTTACGTGACTTGCCTTGGAAAGCAACAGCAAGCTGATGGTAGACCAGGGACCTTGCAGAAAAACCCCGTTCTGACCAAAAAGAACTTACAGCATCAAGAACTACGACACAGGGTGAAAATAACTCCCAACACCACTTCACAAGAGGGGAAGGGGAAGGTTGAAAGCATCCCAGAAGGTCTGAGCGGCCGCGGAACCAATGGGAAAAGTCAGCAGCGTCAGCCTGAAAAGGACAGATATAAACTTCAGCCGAAAAGACACTCCCACACCTGCAGTCTGCATCCAAAACATTACGCCACGAACTCAGGCTGGCAACCGTGCTCCTTATCCATCCTTGGGTGCCTGTTATCCTTCCTCCGCTTAAATGGATATCGTCTCTCCGGTGTCGCAGTACGTCTCTATCACAGTTTCTACGTAAGCATCCCTCAGTAGCGATCACGTGCAAAACTTTTATTTGGGGGAACATTTATAGGTCTCTGGCAAGATTATAACTTGATTAATGAAGAATTTAGTCCTCAGTGAAAACATAATCATCGACACTGCTGCAGATACATCTTGCTCATTAGCAACTCCATCCTGACAAATATTTAGTTTGTTCAACCCAGTTATCCAAAAGTCACTGTTCTTAGTGACCCTGAAGGAGCCCAGATACCACAGTCACTTTCAATCACAAATTCTCTTATCATTTGTTGATTATAAAAATTTCCAGTTTCTACGGGTACTCTATAATCACAATAAATGACGAGGCATTTCTGGCCTCTGTTCTGTTATGAGGAATTCCCTCTCACCATCACGATCGGGTGCCGACACGGAGGGAGGTGAGAATGCATAGTGAGGTCTCCCATCATCTGTCCTCTGTCGAGGCCACTTTTTTTTCCATCTAATGACCCTGCGCTGTCAAGGTCTCCGTTTTGCCTTTAGTTTCAGCAGGGGCCTCGCCACTGACTGCTTTGTTGGAATAATCCCGCTCTCCAAAAATAGTGCTTCCAATCCTGACGTTTGTGGATCCAACCTCTATCTACGAAGAGACAGAAAGGAGGAGCTCAGGGCAGGGCGGCCACCCACTCCCGCCAACACAGTCCGTGACCAACCTCGATGCTCGCCATGTCACAGAAGGATGCTTCCCCACATACTCGCCATCCGCAGCTACGGCTAGGGGCTGTTTTGATCCCCAGAACTCTATCCCAGGACCAGGAGAGCTGTTTTTCATGGAACAGCACCATCCGTATCTCCATCCAAGGCCTAAGAGGCCCGTTTGGATGACGCCTGGGCTGGACTTTGGGGTGCCTGCTGCTGGTGCTGGAATGTTTGGTTCCCGAGAGAAGGGGTGGCAGAAGGAAACCAGACTTACTGCGTGCTGGAAGTCTGTGGACATGCCCATGCTCAGCTCCACCTTCTCAATGGGGAGATTCAGCTTTTCGCACACCTCCCGCCGCAAAGATAGCAGCATCTAGAAGGGAGGAGGAAAGAAAAGAGGATCACATGCTTGACAGCCACGCCAGCTCAGTTTCAGGGTTTCACAGATCACGATTGCTGCCTTCCTTTGAAGCCTCCTTCACACAGAACGTGCAATTCCCACACTTCCCACTGAAGCTTGCTCTGCAGCATCGTAACAGCGCCTGGAGATTTCCCATTACAGGCTACGTTACTGACAACACACATACGAACAAGTCTACACATCTCCTGAAGACATCCAATTATCACACCAGGACGACAGACGAGGAACGCAGACCCAGTTCCTCTGCCTGATGCGGCCCTGTGCACACAGCGTGCAAAGGAAGGCCGACCGAAACCTCATCTGAAAGCAGGACCAGAGCATCCAGGAGAAGAACTGCTGCGCAAGGTGCCCTGCCGATATCCTGGCTACGGCTTCAGAGAACCAAATACATATGGGCACCTGGCCTCTGCAGAAATGAGCCTAACACCTGCGTTAATACCAACCCTTCAGAGGACTGTACTACTCTGAACACGGTGTTTCCATTGAGAATCTGCAGCCAGACTTACAGCTTGACTGCGTACTGGTTGGGCTGGGACAGACAGCAGACTGTAACGGGAGCCCAGTCAACAGTTGACGTTTTCTTCCAGAAAATCTTACCTGGAAGTCAGGATTTGGCCCCTTACTAAGGTCATGCCCGATGCTGCCGATCGTCATCAGCCCCACAAATTCCAGGCTCGGACACTTGTTGATGACGTGCTCCACGGCAGCTGTGGTGTCTCCGGGAGGAAGGCCGTGCTTACCTGGCAAAAAGCAGGGAGACTTGTGCCAAGCTCTGCCAGAGACCTCCCGTCCCCGCAGCCAGGCAGAAGCCAACAGATGATCAAGTTTCATCTTAGATAAACATTTTAAGAGCGCAAGCCAACCCATCCCATTCAGGTTGTTTCTATCAAGTCAGCAGGACAAACCTGCATATCATCAGAAAAAGCCACTTACTGTCTTCTCCACTCGTGTTAACTTGCACCATGACCTTCAGCTTCTGAGACAACCCTTTTTTCTGCCATGAGCTGTTGACTCTGTCTGCCAGCTTCACAGAATCCACCGTTTCCAACATGAACAGGTTAGGGACAGCTGGGGAGAAAGCACAGGCTGAGGGCAATTCTGCTGCCACAGAAATTTTTGGACCTACAACTCAGCTCACTCACAGAGACAGGCATTGGCGAGTTAACGTACATGAGGTTGTTATTATTTGAACATTGGAAGACTATTGCCCACAGGGTCACTGCACATAAAATTAAATAGGGTTTACCAATCAACTTGTTGACGTTATTTTTCTGCAGATGACCAATAAAATGCCACTTAATCTCTGGACAAGACGACAGAATCTGAAAGCAGAGAGGAACAGCGAGGTTTGAATGACAATTCCCTCTTCCTCCCCACAGTACTTAAGTCTTAGTTTGCCTGCAAAAAAAATACCAGACACCCAATCTTCTTCTTTTGTTTACCATGAAAGACATATCTCAGGCAGTGCTTGTGGTGTGTACTGAGATGATTGCTTCACAGTCTGGAGAAGAACGGGGCTGCGGCTGCAGAGCATGACACGGTGCATGGGGAAGGCAAAGCTCTTTTGTAACTGAACAGTCATAAAATGATATTTTCCCCAAACTGAGTGTTATCATTTTTTTTTAAACGAGGACTGTGCATCTCCTAGAGCAGAAAGCACAAAGGGTAAAGCACTGTTCAGGAAAATACTTTATGAATAAGGCGTACATATTCACAGAATCCTCTGGAGCCAGCAAGGCAAGGAGGGGGAACAGAGCAGAGGCAAAGAGCTAAGAATAACCTCACCATCTATCTGAAAAGACAAGGATCAAACAGCCTCCATTGCCAAATCCCTAACAAAAACTAGGACTTTTGCTGAACAGCTCTCAGGACACACCTATACAAGGAGAGCGAGCACGTAAGGAACTGCGTACTTACTCTGGAGTCTGATGCCTTTTCTAGCAACTCTTGAACCTAGGAGAATTCAAGACAATCTCTCGTTAAAACCATGCCAGACGTGCCTGCACCGTAAGAACAGTCTCTCTGGAACGGGTGTTCCTGGGACCAACGTGCGCCTCATTAACACAAGGCCAGGGGCCTGATGCTATAACCAAGCCAAGCTCCCCACACGCAGGGCCACACGCACTGGGCTGCTCGGCGCCTGCCTTCGGCGTGGGGGCCCACTCGCAGACCCATGGGGCCCAGCCAACTCACGTAGTTCTCCCCAAAGCTGCGCTGTCCGTGGCTGTAGGCGTCGATCACCATCTCTGCCGGCTTCGTCTTGCTGACGGCCACCAGCCGCGGCTGCACAGCCGGGAGCCCCTGCAGAAGCACCCAAGGGTGAGTGGGACGTGCAGGGGAGGCTCCAACCTGTTCCACGCTCTCCCCAGTGTCCTGCAGCGCCCAGCCAGGCCCCCCAACCCCAGCTCAGATCACCCCACAGCCTGGGGCTGCCATGGGAGGGGGTCAGGGTGACCTCCACGGTGCTGGGGGGCCCGTCCCTCCGTCGGGTGATGGGCCTGGCTCTAGCAGGGGGGGAGGTCGATCTCTAAGGACGATGAGGGGGTCCAGACTCCTTTGCTGGGGGGAACAGACAGCCGCCTCCACGGCGGGCCCGTCCCTGTGGTGCTGGGGGGCTGTCTCCAGGGTGACGGAGGACCTGCCGCCATGGCGAGCGGGCCCACGCCAGCGGGGTAAGGGCTCCCCCCCCCCCCCCCCCCCCCCGAAACCCCGGCCCCCTCCGTGCCCCGGCGCCCCTCACCTGCGGCCTCCGCGCTGCCGCCTGCTGCACCTGCTCGGTGACGGCCCGCAGCGCCGGGCCCAGCCCGTCCCCGGCGGCCATGCCCGCTCTCCACATCCCCGGCCGGCCCCCGCCGCCTTCCGCCACGCACGCGCCCGGCTCCTCCCCCTCCCCGCGGCCAATGGGATCGCTCCGCCGCGCACCGCCGACCAATGGCAGCGGCGGGGCGGGACAGCGGGGCGGGGGCGCCATGTTGGGAAGGTCGGCGGGCGCCATGGCGGGCGGCGCGGAGAGCGGCGCGGAGGCCCGGCCGCAGGGCTGGGGCCCAGCCCGGGGCAGCCCCCGCTCCCCGAGCCGCCTGGGGCCAGCCGCCAGCCTCCACGGGCTCCTGAGGGGCAAGGCTGGGCCGCAGGGCCTGCCTGGGGCTGCCTGCCGCGCGCACACTCCCCTCAGGCCTTCTGTGGCCTTTGGCCAAAACTGGGGACAAATGCAGGCACCCACCCGTGCCGCGGGTAACGGGACTGACTCGCTGTTCCCCTCCCGCCCGGCGCTGCCCAGACCCCCCTACCTGCCCAGACCCCCCTACCTGCGACGGCTGGGGTGGAGGCGCAGGCCTAATGCTGCTCCAAGGGGCGGCCGGGAGAGCTGGGGGTCCCGGCTGCAAGAAACGAGAGCGGTGTCAACACCCCGACATCCCCGCTGCAGGTGAGCGGGGAGAGGAGGCGGCTGCTACCAGCTGCAGCTTTGGAGAGGTCTGGGCGAGAACCTTCCCTCGGCTCCAAGGCAGGCATCCGCAGAAACCCTTGGCCCTCATGACTGGAAAGGAAATCTGGCAGCCAGCGGCCTCGTTTGTTCAGCGGGCAAGTACTGCCCGTCACGACCATACTGCAGAACTAATTTTGACCCACGTACCTTGCATGCTCCAAGAAAAAACACCCCCAAAACAAAAGTCCACAACTCACCCCCAAAAAATTATTTTCCTCCCACCCGCGAGAAGAGCAGTCTTCCTAGGGTGCAAATTTCAATTATTTCAGAAAAAAAAAACCTCATGAACCCAGGGCAGGCGACACCGCTTGTTTCGCAGTCCCGGTTTGAGCTGCGAAGGCCGGGACGGGCGGTGGGGAGCGCTTGGAGCGCGGCCACAAAGCTCCGCAGCCACCCGCGGCAGCCACGCAGCCGGAGAAGCCACGGGGCGCGGGAGGCCCCAGCGCCGCGGACAATGCCAGCCTTTATCGCGGCAAGTCGGATGGAAAGAATGGGAAACTGCCAGCTGGAACCCATTAACTAAAATATTTGCCTTAATGTGCAGAACTTACTCTCCCTCCCCATATTCTGAGCAATGACAGTATTTACACAGCTGTTTTAAAAATACCCAGAAGGTTCCTGCCCTTTGTCTGCTAAAACATGACAATGATTTTCTGCAAACTTTACCAAATCCTAGGTATTTGCCGCTGAAGTCTTGTTATCGTATTTTTCACCAATCCGGTTAGCGCAGTGGGTCTGAAAGACGCTCGCGGCATTCCTCAGCTGAGCCGACACGGACACCTCTGCCCCTCTTCTGCTGGAGCTCTGCTTTCCTCTCTCCTGCTCACTGGAAAGGGAGAACCGGCACCGTGCAGCGGCACAGGCGTGCGTCTGCCAGCATCCCACATCTCCACGCTCTCCCATGGGAGCGGCAGCAGCCTTGATGTTACCCCTGGTAAATCTTCCCCTGCAAATATATCTACGCGTTGTGTTAAAGGTTATCCGTGGGGGAAAAAAAAAAAAAAAAAGACTTGGTATTAAAATTGAAGGCCATTTTATTGTCATAGCAAATACCAAAATAAAAAGGCTTTTTATTCAATACATAAGAAGATCAAAGACTGTACTGGTAAAGCATTACCATCCTCCCGCCAGCAATTCTCAGGTATCAGCAGTACCACAAACCTGTATTTTCTTGGTTATACAGAGTGGTTTTAAAATACAGATCTTCATTTCAAGATTTCAGATTATGGAAATTAGGATAAAACATCAGTTAGAGATAGATGGAATAAAGGTTTACATGTAGTGACAGATCTACTCTGGAAAATGAAGGAAATTATACATATAATGAAGAAACCTGAATGAAAATGCAACGATGGATTTTGGCATGTGAAGACTTGTATGATTTCAATATTGGTTTTGCTTTTTTTACTCTTATTGCAATTTAACTAAATTACAGGAATACTTTAGCAGTAATGTCTTCAATTAAAAAAAATCATTAAGACCTATTTATTCCAAACTATTGTCTTACCGTGAAGTCATACAAAAACATACTTTATGCCACCACTTTGGCTAATTTGGGTCTTTTTCTTAGTGAAAAATACTCATGTAAAAAGTATGTTTTAGTTACTAGCGGAAATCTCTAACGTGAAATGTCAAACAATCCCAAAGGAGATCATCCTCAAAGGTTTAGGTCCTATTACCTCCTTCCTAAGTTTCTGCTATTCCCTGTTCATAATCTTCCTGCAGAGACTTATTTATAAAAGTCAGTGATATCACAGCCTACTTATTGATGCAATTTTTTGACTGCTGTGTTGTCTAATGTAGTGCATAGGTCTGGAGATGGAACTTCCCTTAGCTTGTATTTTCCAACAAACAGAAAGAAGACGCATAGGAGGTGGGACTCTTCTCCAGCAAGAACTGACGCTTATCTTTTATTTTACATTTTAAAGTATCAATAGTGACTCTCCTAACAGGGAAAAGAAAACTGAAGTGAAAATACTGGAACCAGCAGCTGAAATTCATCAGATTTCTATCTTAGTGTGATTGCCTTATTAAAAAGACTAATGCATATTTAAACACTGAAGAGTGAAACCAAGTGTAGTACGTAGCAAGCGTTCGGGGCACAAGATTGTAAATGCAATAGGCTGGTCTCTGACAACTAAGTTAACACATTTGCATCATCTCATACTAGTATGTTGGCCGCAAATTATAACAGCAATTAATAAACAGGCTCTCCTGCCAAGTGGCAGATGGATTAGGGAGAGGGAAAAAAAAAAAAAAAAAATGTTCTCTCCAGGCCTGAACTTTTGTCTTTAACACCCCCTCAAGTTTTGCATGTGTGTAAAACAAAACCCTATTACCTCTTTGCATCTGGCATGTGAAGAATTAATCAGTTTTCCGAAGTGAAAGGTACCTTACATAGCATTGTTCTGAGCGAAAAATTTATCTTTGGACAGCTCGGAGACAAGAGGTTCTTTTCTTTGCCCTGTGACTTTTCAGTATGATGTTGCGTGTCCTTTGCTACTAGTAAATCTTCCTTTCACAAGGTCTATTCAGAAAAAAAAAAAAGCAAACCCAACAGTAACTCGGTTCCAGTCATTTCAGTTTACCTGAACGTCCTCTTTCTAATAAGAGACTGTAAACACTGAAATCCAGTTGGTCTTGCAGAGGCAGACAACGTGCTGTAGCGACTATGGGACTAGTCCTTCAAGCAGTTACTCGCCAGCAAGGCTTTTTGCAAAGTCAGGGTCCCTGAGACAAAAATTCTTTTCTCCCTAGTTTTTCTAACTTTGACGAGTGTGCCGGGTACCACGCTCGCAGTCTGGTTTCACTGAAAATCAACCAGTTACCCACTGGCAGGACACTGCCGCCACCAGCAGGCCCATGCCCCGCACCGAGCAGCGAAACCGCTGGCAAAAGCCTCAAAACACAGATTTCCCCTTCGCCCTCCCCAAATATGACAAATGGAAAACAAAAAACCAGTGTTAAGATGCAGAAAACGAACAGTTTGGGCCACTACCTGCGTGACACATGGTCTAAGGCTTAGATCCCCCCCGTGGTAACTAGGTAACCTGCAGGATTGCAGCTGAACTGGTGTAACTCACTGTGCACGCGGTCTCAGCTGCCCCACCGAGGCAAAACCATCGGCTCAGACCTCAGCAAAAGGTGGTTTTGTGCATTTGCTACACCCTGCACTCAGGACAGACCTGGAGCACAGACACAGGCTGTTAGATCGTCCCAGCGCCCGGCACCACGGGCAGTAACCAGCCCTTTGGACGAGGTGCGGGCCTTCAAACAGACACGCGTAGTGTACAAAAGTCTAGCACCTTTAAAAGGGGTTTGAAATAAAGTACTCGAAATTTCCAACAAGAGAAAAAACCAAAACAACAAGTTGTAGCAGCAATTCCCCTCCCTCCAAAACCTCAACGTTTCTTTACTTCCAACTGCTACAAACCACCTCAATCCAAAATTAAGTACCCATCTAAGCTGGCTGCAGAACAGATAGCCTAGCTAGCCTCTCCCGAGTAACTCGGTCTCTACGTCCAAGAGCAGAGAGAGGTGCATCTAGAGGACATACCTGGAGCTGGTTGCTTAGAAGTTACCAGAAAACGCACCCCGTAAATACCAAAGTCTTTGTGTCTAATTGTCATACAAAAGATTGAAAGGATTAAGTCTGATCCATCTCTTTCAGTACAGCAAAGGGGGAAAACAAAAAGGAACTTCCCAGTTCATGTTTCTTTTGATATAAAACAAATAGAAATCTTTCTTTTCAGTTGACGTTATGAAGTAGTTTTGTGTCCTCACTGGTTCCTGCCCCATCCTCTTCTTGGATCCCTTCTGCCAGTCCCTCTGCAAATTTGGTCTGGCTTCCCGCATAGTCCATGAACATGTTGGGAATATCTTTGCCAAAATATATCTTGCTGTTTGCTGCGATAGCCTTGTATTTCATCAGCTGCAAGTACTCGGGAGTTAACTTCAGCTGCACAAAAAGAAAACAGATCACCAACAGCTCGGATTCAGTCAAAAGCAAATTTCTGCCACGAGTGCACGAGGCATCCACTTTTCCACAACGCTAGCACGCATGCTCATCCTCTCTTCAGCCGAAAAGACGGAGTGCCCAGAAGGCAGCTCTCTTTCAGTACGTCTAAGCAAAGCTCTAAATCCCAGTGACTAAATGGCAAAATGAGAAAGTGATGGAAGCAGCTGGGGAAATGTTCAATCCAAACGTACCAGAGATGGAGATGCTCGAAAGCACATAACTCACTGAAAGCCCTCGCAACGCAAGCTACTGGAAAGAGAAATACAACTGGCTTTTTTCCAGAGAGCAGATTGACGAGTCTGTTTCGGAAAGCAGGGCTCATTCGTTCAGGATAATGACATTATAACAGAGAGGATGGAATAACTGGGACGAAACTTGTGCACAAACATCCCAGACCTCTGGCCATTCTCACTGACCCTTACAAAACAGAAAGTCTTCCTGCTGGGATGTCCTGGGAACTTGCTGTGGCAATAACAAACCTAGCCGTTCGATCCGTATAATTTCTGTTTCCAGGGGTTTTTTTGTTTGGTTTTTTTTTCTTTTGCAGGACCAAGGCTTTGCCAGGCTGCTTAGTTTGGTGTATAAGCTCAGTTCCATTTGTTCTCTACCTGAATGCTTGTTTACTCTAAGGCTGCCTGTCACTCTAGAGATCTCCCTGCTTTGATTGCTTGCCAGCTTGCAGATTGGAACGAATCGACATTTCTGACTACAACGGTGTGAAAGGGCAACACCGAAACCGATACCCTATCTACAGAAGGAGCCGTGGCCCCATTAGCGCCTAGCAGAGCTGTCTCCAGAGATGACCAGATATTTCACGTATCCTGACACAAATTTATCTGTCCGGAGAAGAAAATGAATTTGCAAATAAGGATCTAATTGTTTCAGTCTCAATGATAAGTTTTTCCGAGGGGAGATGGCTTTGTTTTGCTTTTTGACTTAAACAACGCGACACAACAAGCAAACAGTGAAGACAGACTGCTCTTTTGCTGAGCGCTTCTATACGGCCTAATGTAAGGAGCCCTGCTTCAAGGCACAGCGTAAGGAAATCACAATACCTTGTTAGCCTCGGCTACTTTCATAGCAGTGTAGCATTCGGCATCAGCTCTTGCCTTCTCTCTTGCAAGAAATGCAGCATCTGGAAGAAAACACATGCTGTCGTATTCAGATTTTTATTTCCAGCCACGTTAGCACCATTTGCAGCTGGAAACTTCTTAAAGTGGCCAGTACCACATCTAAACTGTATGGGATGCAACAAGGGGAAGAGGGAATAAAATGGGAAACCCAGAAACGGGATCTCAATTTACATCTAAAACGCTGCAGGATGATAGCATTAAATAAGTAAATTGCATCTGCAGCTGAAGACCTCAAAGCATTTTATAAACATAAGGTTTTTATTACTACCCCTGTCACGCGGGCTGAGAATGCTCTTTCTTCTCTAGCCAGCCGCTAACTCTCGTGCTGAAAACGCAGCAACTGTTCCACTGCAAAAGGGGTATTTACCCACGACGTTTGCACAGGACTCCAAGAACAGCACAGCAGACTGCTCCACAGATGAAGCCTGTGACTGCGAAAGCAACTCCCCAGATGGGATTTTGTCTGGGATACTGAGGTTAAGATTCTGGCACGTAGAGGCAGGCGATTTTAACCTTTACAGGCTCTGCCCCTTGGACAGATGTCGGAGAGCTGTTTCTCTGCAATATCAACAATTGCGTAAAGGGTCTAATCCTGCAGGATACTGACATTCCTGACTCCCGGCAAAGACGTTTAAGGACAGAAACGCTTCCCCTTTCTGCATTGCATTCCGTTTTTTCCTTCTGACTTTTTACCTATCCAAATAATAACGATATGATATCAGGCCACTATGTTAAGGCTAAGATGAGCGTCGTCTGGCTGGTTTGATGTCATCTCTTGATATTCCTTCTATGACAGGGAGCCACATGATTGTAATACACACCAGTCTGGCTTTCAGAGTTGCACAGCCGGATAAACCATTTGTTTACCTGTACTAGCAGGGAGTCCTTGGAGCTGCTACACTTAAAAATCATGTAAGCAATCGGATGGTTTGGCCCACGACTTCCTCTGTTTTGGCTAAAAAGAGTGGTCAGAGACACTAGAAAGAACGAGGGAGACAGGAATCCTCTGCCAGCACAAAGTTGAACTGAAGGCCTGACACCCGGTGACACACATTTATAAGAAATAAAAACCATTCTATTTCTGTGAAGAGCTTCTTAATGAGAAGCTGCTGATCTGTAAAACTCTTAATTGGCTCCTCGGTGGCCTTCTGCAAAGCTTGACAGGGCCTATAATGAATGCAATTGAAAAATAAGGCCTTGCCACTCTGAGCTGGAAATGCAGACCCCTTTTCATGTCCTGGAATTTCCTTGACAAAGCATTGTATCGGATGGGTGGGGGGACATCTTCTTAACTTAACAGTACAACCTCCTAGAAAGATCACCTTGAGAAAGGGAGTTTGAAGAAGCACAGTCTGCAAAGAAGCATTCCTATTCCTGCCTCTGGTCAATCCTAGTTCCTAAAAGTAGTTAGCTGCAAAGCTAAAGGAGGATAAAAAAGCAAAAATGCAAACTAACCAGAGATATTACAGATTTATTGGTTAAAGCAAAATACTACATTTTCAAAAGAAAAAGCTCCCCTCCCCTTCTCTCAACCTTTAAGAGCTGGAAGCTACATAAGAGGTCCCTGCTGTTGCAGAGTGTGCAACAGCCAGACTTTGCTTTCTAAATATTTCACGCTACACAAAAAACTAAAGCTAAATTTGCATACCTCTTCTTCCCTCCAAGAAAGAGAGAGGTTCTAGAACAATCCTAAGCAAGAAAAGGATAGAAAGCTGCCACAGCCCTACCCTAGTGCAGATAATCAAGAGACATGGCTGCCCCCACAAGACTGCACAGTAATATTTTAGGATGCTTCCACTTCTCTGTAAGAGCCTGCAGCCATTATCCAAAACCCGGCATGACTTCTTTTAGGAGGACACCAGCCTGCCGTTCCCTTTCTCCGTACTTGTGACAACTATACCTCCTGCCCTTACGTTATATGAAGGATCACCTAAGAATCTGGAGTCAAGCTTCACTAACTTTGTCATTGCCCAAGTATCCTGAACGCCTTCTACTATCCTGACTGATCTGCTCCCCTGAAAACTCCGATGCAAAATACGCTGCGAAAACGTCTGCAGAATCTGAGTATTCAGACCCATTTATTCAGAACTGCAATGCAATACATAAGGTACCACATACGTGGGCTAAAATGAAAGACTTCAGACCAGTAACTTCACCCCTGTGAATGTCAGCTTGGATTGAAGAACATAGTCAATACACGCACTTCAAGAACTACTGAACTCCACGGTGAACTGCTTCGGGATCTTTAGATAAAATTCCCCATGGAACATTTACTTCTTGGAAAGCTCACCACTCACCTTCAATCTCCGAAATTCGTTTCTCCGTTTCTTTTTCCATCACTTTCTGTCCGTAAGTTATTTCGGCAACTTGTGCGATTTTTTCCGCCTCTGAAATGAAAAAGAACGCATCCGCATTGTCGTCACGCAGTCTTCCTAATGCCAGAAGCAACTTCACCCGTGGAAGTCCTCACCACCCCCTTTTGGTGGAAATAAATTGAGGGAGGAATTTTCAGCCCTCAGAAGCCATCAGTCTCCGTTTGTGGGCAAAGCTGGAACCCACCTGAGAAACGCTTGAGTTTCTCTGGAAGACTTTCAGATCAGCAGCAAAGAGATGCAGCAGAAAGATCACCCAAAAGCGAACCCGGTGCATCCCTCCCGGTGTCTGGGTTCTGTTTGCTGCCTACCCCACCACACCCCGCTACGGTTACTGCCTTCGAGCAAAGATATACAGACCGATGAGGGCTTTCTTCCTCTCCGTCTCTGCTTCCTTCTCCACCACCTTCTGCTTCTGTGCCGCAATCAGCAGCTTTGTCTTCTCACTCTCCCTAGCGAGCCAGAAGAAGCCAGTTACAAAACGTGAGCTTACTGAAGCGGTGGGGCCTACCACATCTCCAGGATGAGCTGTTGGCACGTCTTTAGGGCAGGCAGCAATCAGGAAAGTGAGGGCATGTACAGAGCTTTTTTCCTAAATCAAAGCATCTTTTCCTCCCCTCCATAGCAGGAAGACTTTTCAGCCAAGTCAGTGGGAAACACTCCCTGCGGGCTGCCGTAACGCCTTCTACAAGAGGCAGGTCACAGACCATACACATCTCTAAGTTTTCTGGGCTACTGTTAATGAGGAAATTATTTAAACAAAGAAAGAAATTAAAATCCTGTCAACGTCTTGCCCTCACAGACAGTTATTCTCCTTCGTTTGGAAGTATATAGCTTTGAAATCGCCCTTCATTCAATCAAATGGCTCTGTGCATTTTACCTGCTAAAGCCTTTTCCATCTTACTGTTTTGTACACACACTAAGAAGTTTTAGAAGTGTGTATATAAATAAAATACTCTGCTCCTGCTCCCAATCAGGAAAGAGAGATTAGGGCCAAGAACAAGTCTCTCTCAACACATATCCTGCTGTATTTATGGCAACAGATAACAGGCTAATCGGGATTCTACCTATCACGACCATACCGTACATGACTTACCACGATACCAAAAGCTCATATGAAATGCTAGAGAAGCAAGATGGACGGGAGGGATCTTATTCTGGCCTACACAGGCTCTGCTGGCAGAGCGCTCAGAGAATGTAAGCATTTCTGAATGATCGAGTGCAAGAGAAGGCAGCTGGCTCAGAGCATTGAAAAGGGATCAGTATGTCAAGTGCTATTAAAGAAAGTTATTTCAAAGCTTTGCAAGTCTTCAGCCTGTTGAATCAACAGTTTCTCCATCCTAGTCAAACAACAGGATTAGTGGTGGAATCTATCCACCTGCCACTCACTCACACGCTCTGGGAGGCCTCTTTAAAATAGGGCCAGCGTCAAGAGGAAGGAGCCCCTGGGCAAATAATTTCTGCGCTCAAGTGTTCAAAATGGAGAAATACCTTCTAACTCCGCAGTCACCTGCCAGCCACTCACAGTGACAGACACGTGCTCATCTGGTGCAGCCTCACCAGACCCTTTCTGAACGGCAGCACGAGGCTGAGAGCAGGCCTGGCAGAGGGCACTCCGATCACTGCATGCTGTGAAAACACATTAATCTGGATGACCGATTCTTTTTGGTAACACAAAGGTGGGAGTCTCAGGCACTTACATGAGCTCATAATTCCTCCGGATTGTTTCGGGGATGTTTGGCTTTGTTACTCGAACTGCCTGGAAAGAGAAACCGAAGAAAACATAGGCAAGCGGCCAACAAGCAAAAGCCAAATGGTCCCCGAGGCTGCAGAAGAAGGGGGAGCTAACGCTTAGGGCATGCTCTGCCACGCAAAGCTTTCGCGTCCTGCAGCAATTGTGACCAGGTCCAAACTCCACAGAGCAAACATAGGACTGAACCATCTCCTGACGTGACAGGAGATTATAACCTGGCTAAAGCAGTACCCAGAAGAACACCAAAAGAAACCCAACACATCAAAGCTAAGAGGGGACAGAAAGGATACTGTTCTCATTCCTCCAGTTAAACAAAGTCTGTATTATAAAGCAATTTTCTAAAAAAGTTCCACAGCTTCCTATTTCCTTTTAGCCCTTACCCCTCCTTATGATCTGCACCTTAGACATCTCAAAGTGGAATCCTGATTACCTGTATAATTAATCCGGGGGCCATTGTCGTTAGGTCTTGCTGCAGGGCCAGTTTAAGGTTTTCATCAATCTGATCTGATTGGGGGGGAAAAAGAAAGGTAACTAAAAACCCCGCAAGGCAGCTTGCTGTCAACACGTACAGAATTAGCTGGAACGGCTCAGATTTCTTATTCCTGGAAAGTAAATACAAATATAAGTTTGATGTAGAAGTGCTGGGCTGAGAAAAACCATCCCCGACCCCAAGGCAGGTTCCCATCTCTCTCAGCACGTCAAGCAGCGTTGACCAGCGGCAAACGCTTGGGACAGACTACAGGAACATGGCAGAGCTTAAAACGAAACTCTTCCCAGTTTCCCACAACCTGCAGTTTGGAATCTTTCCGAGCCAGAAGTAGCATCTTTACAACAAAGAATCTGTGCCCTAACGCACTTCTCCATTGATATCTTCCCAAGTGCATCCTGAAGTAACGTGGTCCAGCTAAATCGTGACTGATTAGGAACTGCATCTGTGCCAGCAGGAGACGAAGAAAATGGAAAGGCAGAAATGTGAAATGGCTGCATTAGTTATTTTAATAGGCTGCCAAAAAAAAAAAAAAAATCCATCGGTAACGTCTGTTTGGCTCAACGGGTAACAGTTAACTCCAGCGTAGCTAAGAAATTTCAAAAGGAAATACAAACCAAAACCCTGCTTCAATGAAAAGCTCTAAGGATAGCGGTGTTTCCAGTTGGGGCCTGCCGAGAAGTGCAAAGGGAACATAAAAATGTAATGGCCTTGAAAGCGATCACATCGCACTCCTTGATTATTTGCTTTGGTCCCAGTTTAGCTCTCTGGAACTCACGCTCATAACGAAGTTCAGCCAGGAGTTTCGGAAACAGCTGTTATCAGTTTCCTGCACCTGCTCGCAGCTGCGGGGGCAGAGGATGACGTACGTCTGCTCGAAACGGGCTGCGCCCCATTTCAGAACTCCTGAGCCAGAAAGCGCGCAGCTCAAACAAAGAGCTACACGGGAGTTCATACAAGTTCCTTCTGTGCAAATCAGTGGCTTTGAGTCCATTTCAAGCAGTTGTTGTCAGCGGCTGCCGACATCTGGAGGCTCCATCGGCAAACAACCAGTACACCCGCCAGCAGTCCCATAAAGGAACTGGAGGGGAACCGAGCCCCAGTTCTGCATTTTGTGCAGAGGCCTGTCAGAAAGTGGAAAGCCAGACTTCTTGAAAAGCCCAGTTTGAACAGAGAACAGGAGTTTGCAAACACCCTGTGTTCTTTCAGGCACAAATTCTGTCCATTTGGGGTCCAAAACCACTTACAGCAACGCTTTGCCCGCAGTCAGCACTGCTGTAGTGCTGAAACGCTGGCAGGGATTTCTTGTCAGTCCAAAGCCATAAACAAAACACTCAGCACTGGCAGTGACTGGTTTATTTCTACCAAGAAACCACAACTTTTCTTCAGACAGTCTCTTGCAATGCCTTCTCCCAGCATCTGGGCTGCCTGATTTCCCAGCGGCCTGAAGCGAGGGAGGGAAGGTCAGCAGGCCCTTGCCAAGCATTCCTGTTTTCCAGCGCTCACTCGCAGCGCCCGGGCATTGCAGCAATGTGCGTGACACAAAGCTAATCAAACACACAGGCCGGGGGGTGCTTGCTCACACTTTTTGTAACAGCAAAGAGCAGAAGACCGGCTTTTCCATCTGAACTAGCAAACCCTGCAACGATTCAACCAGTCACATTTGCTAAACACACAAAGAACGCTGCAGAATTACAGCTCCCTTCTTCCCTAAAGGCCTCCGCTCCTACTGGCAGGTTTGGGTTTGGATTATTTTTGTTGCAACATACTGAAGCACTCAGCACCAAAAGACAACAAGGAGTAAATGACGGTAGCTGGTTAACAATCCTGATTCCAAACAGGATTAAAAACTGGATTCCACACTGGATTAATAGGTAAAAAGCCCATCAGTGGGGAGTAGTGACTTCTGCACCAACCGACCACGCAAAGAGCCATCAGAAACATCACTCAAGGAGCCATCAACCCAACAGCAAAAGGTCAGAGCAGCTCACCGAACAGCTCAATGTAGACCTCCTGCAGCGTGTGGACACTGCAGAACTGGTTCAGCTCGTGGTGAATCTTGTTGAAGATGAGAGCTTTGTCATAGTCAGCGGTGTAGTTCTTCACTATGTCGTATACTACAAAAGAAGAAACTGGTGTTAACAGCCGGGCTGTCTCGGCTTGGGCTGAGCACTCACGGTGAAAACCTTACGGCTCAGCCACAGCAGCAAGGGACGCGGCGCCAATCTGAAATGAGGAATCCACCCACAAGAGAAGCCTGCACCACAAATGCTTTGTTCAGGGGAGTTTTACTTATTGCTAATCTTTTCTAACACCCTAACCAATATTCTGTTGCATGCTTTGTAAAGAGAAGGCCATCTAACTCATAACAGCCCTCTCTACACTATTGACAAACACACATAGCTTGTGTCCGAGCTGCAGAATACAGAGACCGTGTGGCCTGTGCACGAGGGAAGGGCATCCTGCAGCTGGCATAAAACAGAGGTCTCGAAGCAGGCCGCCGATGAGCCAGGCAGTTATGCCTCTTGTAACCAAGAGAATGTTAAAAATCAAAGAATTTTGAAAAAGGGCTGCACAGGTCATTCTCCTTGGGCCTCAGAGCCAGCCTTCTGCTCACAGACACCTTGTCTCCCCTACCTCTTGCACACGTCATTAGTCAAATCAGAAGTTCTTCACTGAAGCATAAAGCCTAGTAGAGCCACAATAATACAAATAATAAAAGCAATGGATGGTATTCAGGTATTAGTGAAGCAACTACCAGCACAGAACAAGTACGTGCAAGAAATAATAAACACACAAAATGTCTGGGAGATCTGGTTTAAAGTTTCTGCCCAGGAAGTACGGGGCTTTACAAGGTACACAGGGGAATATCCAGGGTACACCCCAGCTCTAAATCAAAGCGCAACCACCCACAGCCTCTTCACCTCATCTCAAACTAGCAGGAGCACGAACAACACCGGATTGCGGGATTTGCTGGGTCACAGGGGAAGAACTCACCTGCGCTCTGGATGAGGAAATTCACCACCTCAATTCTGTCAAAATAAATCATCACTCCTCCACTGCAAAAGAAAGAAAAAGGGAAAAAAAAAAATTAATTTTGCTGGAGGCCAAGTGCTCTGCCTGTGCAGCCGGGCAGCTTCTGAGGGGAGGACACTCCCCTCTAGCGGGCTGAGCACGGCATCCACCGTGCAGCACCGCTGCGGCGCTCCGGCAAAGCCCCAGCGCCCCACTCCTTGCGCCAGGCTCCTGGTTTCAATTACACCTGTCTCCAGAAATTGGATCGTGAAATGCAGGCCCAGGCTTGGAAAACTCAGGGCAGACACTGAGGATGAGCCCAGCCGGGCTCGTCAGCTCGGGCGATGCGTTACAGAGCCTTTCGCTGATGTCAGTTGCGGTGGTGGTGAGAAAACCAGTCCATGAAAACAAACCTACATGTTTTAAAGTGTGCTGGAGCAAGCAGTGGGGGAAAAAGGGAAAGGATTGAAAGGTTTCTAGCAAAAAGGAAGGACCGCGGGGGGTAGCAGCTGAACGTCTCACCTGGTACCACAAGGAACGTTTTTCACCTCATCTGTCTGCAGCGTGGTCTGAAGAGAGGTTTAAGAAAAGAGGCTTAAGAGACAGGCTTTTCCCCGCACAAATCCTGCTTGTTTATAAGCATATAAAACAGCTGCAGGTTTCTGCCCACGTCTCCCCCTTGCACCCCTCGGGGGAACGGCTAAAAGCAAGGGCCCAACCTGCCTCACCCGGCCTCTCACACCGAGCTCAGCGGGACAGCCCCGAGAGCCGCTTCTCCCCCGGTACCGGCCACAAGCCCCCCCCGCCAGCCGCCGCCACCACGACCCAGCCCCGGCGTTTACCACAGCGGCTCTGAAGCCGCCACCCCGCGCCCCCGCAGAGCCGGGGGCGGCAGGAGACCCGCGGAGCCCGACCCAACCCCCGCGGCAAGGCCCCGTTCCCGGCGGGCGGGAGGGCAGCGGCCCAGCAGCACCTGCACTGACTTGTAGGACGTGATGAAGGGCAGCATGAGGTGGAAGCCGGGCCCGCTGGTGGAGGTCAGCAACGCCCCGCCGCTGCGGAAGGAAGGAAGGAAGGAAACAGGGCCGTGAGAGGCGGCCTGCCCAGGGCCCGGCCCGGCCCGCCCGGGCGAGCGGGGGGAGGCCGCGGGGCCCGCCTCACCGGTAGTACACGCCGATGTGCCCCTCCTCGATCTTGTGGATGGCCGAGAGGAAGGCGGCGGCGAGGAAGCTGAGGGAGAGCGCCGCGATGGCGCCCAGCTGGGCCATGCCCGGCGCTCGGCGGCGGCAGCGGCGGCTTTCCCGGGCGGCGCGGTCGCCCTGACGTCATCACAGCGCGACCGCGCCTTCCGCCGCGGCGGCGCCCCGCCAGGGGGCGGTGGAGGCGCGGGAACCTCGGGGCCGCGGGTTCGAGACCCGCCCTCGCCAGCGCCCCTCGCCCCGCAGGGCCGGGCTGGGGGCTCCGCACCCCCGCACTCCCGGGTCCCCGCTCCGAGGACGGGGGAGAGCGGGAGGGCGGCGTGGCGGGGCGCTCCGCCCGGCCCCGCGGGGGCCTTGCCCCCAGGGAGGCACCCACGGCAGGTTCTCCCCTGCGCTGACCTCTGGCTCGCGCGTGGCGGCCATCACTGGCCCCCCATGGGCTCCGACGTGGCCCCGCTCCCCTGGCCCCCACTCGCCACGACCGAGCCCCCCGCTCCCCGTCTGGGCCTTGTTCGGGCAGGCGGAGGGGCGATAAGGGGAAAAGCGACAGGCCGGGCGGAAACACATTAAATCTTCCACCTTTATAATTGTTGAAGGGGACTTAAAAAACATGGGAGAGATGTATAAAATGTCAATAAAGGAGAATAATTTGATCTTTACACTTGATAGATCTCCGAGGGTTATATATAACAAACCTGTCAGGAGGATTCAGCGCCGTTTAGAAATAAGGAATGAAATATCCGCGATATTTGTCAATCCAAATTTTACAGCTCTTAAATAAGCGCAAAAGGGTGCCAGAGATGAAATACACCCTGTATTAGGTTTTTTTTTTTTAAAACGCTTGCCCAGATTTAAGGCCCTGATAAAATGTATTAAATCTTTAAAGGTTTTAATGAATCCAGTATGTGTTTCATAAATCAAGAACCTCTGCTCAGCCCCCTCTCAGTTTAATAAGGGTAAACTAGGAAATTGCTCTGAGCTGAAGCAAAATACATTCATATAATATTGAAAAGTAATAGATTTTTAAATGTGGGGTGTTCTGGCTCGCAGGCGAGGTTTTGCTTCATAACATCGGCGCTATATCATTACCCTGAATGGGAAACCATCTGCGGCCACGTGTTTAACAGCATCAAGATGTGAACTAGCACAAAGGTAAATATTATTTGTAATAATCCTGAAAAAAAGAAAAAAAAAAAAAGGCAAAAAAAATTCGTTACTTCTGGACCCGGAGCCAGGAACATTCGGTGGTGTCTGTGCCGCGGCTCTCTGGTTTTTAACAGCACGGGCTTTTTTATATGAACAAATGGTTTATTACACTCACTTCTCTCCGGCACTTGAAAACTTTTTCATCCCTGCCCCGTGCCTCCCCGCCCCGCTGCAGCGCAGCCCGTATAAAAATATCTCGCGGGTTTTACTGCGAAGTTAATTGAGACAAGTTGGAAGGTCCCTGGGCGCTCTCGTTAAGGCACGGTCCCAGCCTGCCTGCGGGGGCCCGACCCGGGGCTGGCAGGTTGGCAGCCCCCCCGGGACGTGCCCGGGCTTGGTCACTGCTGGGGAGCGGGGAGGGTCCCCCCGCCCGGGGCACCGAACCCCCCGGGGCTGCTCCGCCGGGACCCGCGTAAAGCGCTGTGTAAAAGTCTGTCTAACCTCATTAGCTGTCACAAGTAACAATGCCGGGCTGGCAATAAAGGCAATTTTGAGCCTGTTGGCCATTAATCACCGCCTGACAGTTGTGAATAGGGGTGGAAAAACTCTGTCCCCACGGTTCCTGCTTCGGCGTTTAAGGTTACCTCCGTGTGCAGCCGGAGCGGTGGGGTGGAAAGCTCTTGCTCAACAGTTTCACCCTATCCCCATTCCCATCTCCATCCCCATCCCATCCCCATTCCTGTCTCCATCCCCATCCCATCCCCATCCCCGTCTCCATCCCCATCCCATCCCCATCCCCGTCTCCATCTGCATCCCCATCCCCATCCCATCCCCATCCCTGTCTCCATCCCCATCGCCATCCCATCCCCATCCCCATCCCCACCCATCGGTGCTCCCAGCACCCTCCGGCACAGCCCCACTCACCTCCCTGGGCTGGGCCGCTCCGGCACTCCTGGGGGAAGCTGCTTTAAAAGGCAAACCCGTCCCTTCGCTAACCGTGATGCCAAATAACTATTTAATACGATGTTTGTAAAGTGCCTGGAGGATGAATCGTGCTCCGTGAGCTGCTGTAACTCACCGTGGCTCTGCCGGGGCTTTTACCTGGGAGCCAGGAGCCGCTCCGGGTGCAAGGGCCCCTCACCTCGGTGCCAGCTGGCGTGGTGACCTGTTTACTGGCCTGGGGAGCCCCAAAGTCATCTGGCGGAACCCCAAAATTGCCAGTAACTATTGCAGCTCCCACCGGAGCGCGGCGGCGGCAGCAGGGGACTGAATTTGCACAGGGTTGAATGTGCATAAAAAGTTGACTTTTGGTTTGGCTGGGGAGAAGAGAGAAAGCTGCTCCCTAGCCAAAACCTAAAGGAGCAGCCGAGCCCGGCAAGGGCAATCCCCGGCAAGCGCTGGGGCTGCAGCGGGGCTGGGGGGCTGCGGGGCGCTCGGCCGGGCCCCTGGCCGCTCTGACATGGCTTTGAAAGGGAAAGGAGGTGGGGAGAGGGACTGTGAGGGGGGAAATACTTAACAAATTAAGTCTATCGAACGTTATTTGCAGATTACGGTGCAGAATTGTGTTAAAGTATGTCCGGGCTCGTTACATGTCAGTGCTAACAATACAGCACTTGGCAATCAAGGCAGTTCTGCAGCATTGGCCATTAATCATCCTCTGACAGTCCTGAGCTGGAAAGGAGGAAACCGTTCACATGTGCTTGCTGCACCTCTTTACCCTCGCTGCAATCGGGGCAGGAGAAGTTTCCTTTGACTCCCTGCCCACCCGAGCCCCGCCAGCGGGCGATAAGCGGAGGGTCCTGATTTCATGCCCCAGACATTTTGAGGGGCATTGGGGCAGGCAGAGAACAGGGTTGGCATTTCTGCCGTCGCCACGACACATCTCATGGTGCACACAAGCTCCCTGGGGAGCGACCCCTCCGGTAAGAGGCTCTCGGGAAAGTCCTCCATCCTCTTGCTCGCCCCTAACCTCAGGGATGGGAGGTTTGTCCTCGGGGGGGGACGGTCCCAGTGGGAGCCAACGCCGCCATCCCGGCACAACGGAGGGGAGCTCACCCCGAGGCTTTGCTCTGCGTCGTCCCGCAGACGCCAGCCCCGTGGCTGGGCGCCAGCGTGCCAGGTCATCCTCCCAGTAAATAAAGGAGCAATGTTTCCAGCCCCCTGACGCTGTTTTCTAAAGGGAAATGATTAATGGCGCTTGGAAACCACAATTCATCCCGGGAAAGAAAGTAGATTTACCCAAAACATGCGTGAGAATTAGCACTCGGATCAGCTCCTAGGGCAGAGGAGGGGAAGCTAATGGCAAACAGAGCCCGTCTGTGTGCAGGGGGAGAAAATACCCTGTGAAAAACATGGGCTGGAGAAGCTGAGATGGAGCAGGGGCGGGAGGAGGAGAGCGGCTGCCAGAGCCGGTGCCCCCCTGGGCTGGAAACCTTCCTTTTCTTCGTCTGTCCCCCAGCCAAGATGGTCATGGCAGAGGAGAAGGGAAATCTCCTCCCGTGGGCCTCCCAACACGGCACAGGGAAGGATGAATGCTGCTGGCGGGACCCAAACTGGTCATTCCCAAATGTCCTGGAGGTGCCCAGGACCAGGGAGGGGCAGGAGGGGTTTTGCACCAAAACCAGAGAGTTCTAAAGCCAAATGCTTTAGAAAAAGCTCATTTTCGGGCTGGGCAAACAGTCTCACCCTGTTTCTGCCGATGGGAACCACTGGGATGACTGGGATGGTGCTGGGGTGCACCATGGCAGCACCGAGTGTCGAGCCATCGTGGTGATACTCCAGTTGCCCCACAACTTCATCCCTGGGGTGCAGGAAACCTCAGAGAGGGGCAAACCCCAGTTTTCCTCTGTGAGGGTGGGAGGGAAGCGGCCATGGCAGCCCCAGCCCGGAGCACGGTCCCGCTCGGATGCAGGAGCTGCAGCATCATCCCCCCATCGGCGGGTCCGGCTGAGCCGCAGGAACAAGGCAGGGGCTGGCGGGTTAGGAAACGCATGAAAAAGGCTTTCAGGCATGAATCCTGACCTGGATCCAAGCCGCTGCGCTCTCCTCTGCCCAGGGGCCGTGCAAATGCCGGGAGAGCAGCGAGGGAGGGGAAGGGGCTCCCCCGAAAGGAACCAGGGACCGGTGGCAGAGATTTATCACCCAATTCCGGAGATAAAAACAAGACCTCTTCTTTGATCTCTGCTCTGGATCAAGGCAGTGCCTGCCCCACGCAGGTCCCGTCCCGTGAGCGGCACGGAGCTGCTCGGAAAGGGCTCCAGGAGGCTGATTTATTTGTGGGATTCCGGGAAGGGCTGGGGAAGCCTCGGTGAGGTGCTGAAGCCCAGGTCAGGAGTCAGCCCTGTCTCGGTGATATATTTAGAGCGGGATAATGTAAGCGACAGGAGGAAAAAAAAAAAAAAAATCCGTGGAGGAGGTGCAGATCCGTCCCCTTGGCCGGGGAGTTACTGGATGATCTGAGCCAGGGAACAGATAGTTGGATTTCCCTAGTTTCTCCCTTCAAATAAATCACAACTCCAGAGCCCTTTAAACTCTGCAATATGATCTGTTCCAATAAGGAAGGGAATGAAAGGCTGCGTCTCTCTGGAAGCCTCCAGAGCCATAAATCTACTATGTACAAACACATACCAGATTTCCAAGTGCATTTATTTTATTGTATTGTTTTAACAGAAAAATCAAACTGCAATAAACTCAGTCCCTCATTAGCTGTCTCTGTGTCCAGGCCAAACGCTGCTAATGAATAAAATCAGGACAAAGGAATGTGGCTGTCGGTCAAAAGCCCGGCCAGGCGCTGACCCCCCGAAAGGCGCTTCCCTGCGAGCCCCACGGAGGTGGCAGGACCGGGGGGAGCCGAGGGGCCGGCTCCTGTGCTGCCCGTCTCTGCAGGTTCGCTGGGGTTTGTCACCCCAAATCCAGCACCCCTCCTCGGGACCCAGCGTCCCTCCTCGGGACCCAGCATCCCTGCCATGGACCCAGCATCCCTGCCTGGCCCACGCCACGGCAGCTGGAGTTTAGTTTAGGGCTTTCTTGCACTAGTTTGTTGTGGTCCCCGACATTGCACACCCCAAACGAGACGCTCAGGAGCAGCGCGGAGCACGGGGCAGTTTGGGTGGGGGACACGCACGTGCCCCTGCCCCACTGGGCTCCATGAGACTGCCCAGCTGCCCGTGTAAAGTGGCTTGCAGAAGTATGTCTGAACTCATTAAGCACCAGGTCAAACACCCAAACTGGCAATCGGGGCAGTTTCGGGGTTGTTGGTCATTAATCATCCGCTGACAGTCCTGAAGGGTCTGGCTGCTCCGCCGAGCGCGGCTCTCCAGGGGGACGGGAGAGCCTGGGGATGGGGACGTGCCTGGCACCGGTGGCGGCATGGACAGTGCAGTCTCCAGGGACCCACTCGCAGCATCCATCAGGTTTTCCCCGAGTCCCCCGAAGCCGCCCCAGGGGACACACGCGGAGGGTCCAGGCATGGCGGGGTCCCGTCACATCCCAAGCGCAGGAGATGCAGCGACTTGGTCTGATCCGGGAAAAAAATGAAAATAAACCCTGAGCTGCCCAGGAAGGAAAAAGGAGCCTGTCTGCACGATTTATGGCGCTGGCGCGGCCGAGCCGGAGAGCCCAGAGCAGCGCCCGCGCCGCGCGGGTCCCGCCTCAGCCCACGGAGAAATTCCTTACTTATTGAATCACATTTGTCATCCCTAAATACATATGCAGGCCCATGTTTCTGAATCCATAAACATCTTTAACTAACTCCGCTCAGCGAGGCCTCTTTCAGCAGTAATTTATATTTAACTTTTTCCATATGCGGGGCCTGTCGCGTTGGTGTCATTTCCGGGAAAACCAGGGGGGCTCGGGGGGAGCCGGGGGGCGCGGGGGGCTCGGGGGGAGTCGGGGGGAGTGCAGCGTGTCTTGGCCCGCTGGAGCAGCCCAGCTGCTGGCACGGCGCGAGAAATCCACCCGGCAGAGCCAGTGCTCATTAATCATTTGAACTACTAAACTGCCAGCTCCTTTCAAGATCTTTCAAGAAGTGTTTTCACCCAAAATAGAGTTGAAAACGCGCCGGGCCCTACTTTCAGAGTCTCATCCATCTGGCCATTATGGGGAGTGTCAGGCGGCTCTGACAGACAAGGCTGCTCTGTTCGAGGGGCCCCGGCTCCCGCAACCTGTCATATTGTGGGGCTGATCGCATCTGACAGCTCCATTTGTACCTACACAAGAGATAAAAGGGCCGTTCACGGCAGCGGAGAGAAGGGCACGGGGGAGAGGGATGAGCAGGGGCACCCCGGGGTGGTGGTGGGATGTGGGATGCTAACAGCATCCCTGGTACCCCGCTTCGCTCCGTGCTCGCACCGCGGAGAAAATTGGCCCCTCTCCCCAAAAGCCCATCGCCGTGCCGTGTTGGGGCGCAAGCAGACGGGTGTCAGCGTGCAATGTGGGGGGCAACCTGGACCAAAAAAAGGCCAGGAGCCAGAGGGGCTCCTGTGCCCATTGCCCATTGCCCACCCTCTGGCTGTGCCGTGGCTCGGTGCCGAGCTCTCCCCGTGCCCTGGCCCGCACGGAGCATTCCCTGCCAAGCCCCTGGAGCTGCCAGCCCTGCGCTGGCTCTGCCCTGGCCTCCATCTCCCCCCAAATTCATCTGCAAGCATGCTGGGTGCTGCATGCAAACCCCCAGTGCTCAAGCAGTGTGAGCCAGACCCCCAAAATGACAGGATAAACCCCAACGCTGCGAGAGCTCCCTCCGTGGCTGGGAGGGCTGCGGGCTCTGCCTCGCACCAGGATGCACCAGCAAGTGACCCGACTGCTGGGGCTGGGACGCCTGGAAACCGGCTGCCGACAGCCTGGTGCTCTCCTTACGGTGCTCCCTGGGGAGAATCCCGTCTTTTCTGCCCCGGAGAAGCCAGGCAGGTTCATCAGCCAGCAGTGGACCGGAGCCGGCACGGGGGCTGCGGGCGCAGGGGTCCGCCGGTGCGTGTCGCAGGATTCCCTTGCCGGTGCCGCGCCAGCACACACAAGTCAAAAAAGTTGGTGAATTATCAGCGCGGCAATCAGGGCAGAGCACATCTCTGCAGCTGGAGGAGCGGGCGAGGGGGGCACCCAGCGAGCCCTTCCCGAGCCGTTGTTCCTAATACAAAATTCAGCCAGAGCCTAGGAGACGTGCAGAAACCCCAGAAGGAACGAAGGGCTTTTCGGCTCCATTTCCCAGCAGCCGGGGCGGCAAATTCTCCTGCCCAGCTCTGCCATGCAAGGGGTCGTTATCTGGGGCAGGCTGAGCAATAATTTTCTTGCAAACCTCAGGTTGCTCCACGCCTGTGACAACTCAGCGGCTCCCCGCGAGTTCGGCTCGCGCTTTGCTTCATGTCAGAGACATTTTCCACGGAACATGGCTCTTCCCACCTCGGAGGGAGGACCTGGCCACCGTCCCGCTCCAGCCCTGTGGACGTCACTGAGCCTGTGCAGGGAACTGGAATGAAACCCTGCAAAGGTAACCATTGCTCCAGCAGAAACAATTAGTCACTTCTACAGGAGCTCTGCCCAGCGGAGCAGGGCTCCCGGGCTTGCCGCCGGCTTCGCCGCCGAGGGGGCGATGGGCAGCCCCGTCCTTGGGCGGGCACTGGCCATAAGCCGGGACGGTGAAAGGGTTCATTGCTCCCTGCTCCCAGCCCAGCTAGGGTGGAAAGAGGGAGAGGAGTGCGGCATCGGCCGGGCCTGGGTGGTAGCGAGGGAAAAAGCCGGGAGAGAAAAATGCAGCAAATCTTTTGGGTGCTTCAGTCTCCCCTCTCCTCGCTCCCCAGGAGGAGAGGAGCGCAGAGAAGGCAGCGAGGGCTCAGCAAGAAAGAACCAGCACATCTTTAAATGCTTCGGTCCCCCCCTCTCCTCTGTCCTCCACTCTCACAGCCCCCCCAACCACCCCTCCTGCGGGAGCTGCTCATGGAGAGGCGGCACCAGTGCCTCCAGGCTCCCACCGGTCCCTTTTTCTTTGGAGCAGCAGCATCTCCCTCTCCCAGTAAGGCACTGGTGGCTGGCAGAGATGCTTGAGCTGCTGCGGCGGGCACCGGCACCGGCGCGGCCCTGCGTGCCAGCAGGGAGCTGCCCTCTTGCAGGCGTGGGGGACACAAAAAGGCCATTTCAGTTCCCTGATCCAGCGGGGTGTCCGCGAGCTGGGTTGCAGGAGGCCGGATTTACCGGCGGTTATAAAGCCCCCCAAAGATGCCAGATGCCCGGGATGCTGCATGTCCTTCAGCTGCCTCCGGGTTTTGCCGGGCTGGGAGGGCTCTGGCTCTCGGTGCCGGGAGGGATGACCCCTTTGGGACCACAAGGCGTTGGCGGAGGTCGCGTTGCACCCTGCGCAGCGTCGAGCGTGCCACCCAGCTCTGCTCAGCCCGTCGAGGTCAGCTCTGCCGGCGCGGCAGCGGCGTCCCACCGTCTCTTTTTGCAAAGGCACCTTCCGCGTGGGTCCGTCCTTGCAGAGGTCACATCCCTCCATCCCATCTCGTGCACCGCAGTGGAAGGTGGGATGAAGTCATGGTAAAGCTGCTCTGGGAGGTTTCCATAAACACCGTCTTAGAAAACATTATGGTCTGTGGAAATCTGTTTGTTATTGTGAATTGAGCTAAAGGAATATACTCTGTAAACTGAGCTGTCAGCCGAGCGTCTCCCCCAGCATTCTCCAGCGAGCATTTAGCTGAAACATTTGTGTATACAGAATTACGACTCTTCAGTTATTCATCATGATAATAAACAGAGAGATAACTATTAACCATGCATCACAGTAATGAACAGTATCGCTTACATGCGCGCCGGTGTAAATCTGCATGAGCGGGGCTGCACTCTGCAGGGAACGGCTGCAGCCCAGCGCTGGCTTGGGCTCAGACCGAGGACCGGGGTGTTTTGCAGCCTGCCAGCGGCCCCGCGCCCGTGCCGGACCGTCACGCTGAGCTGGCGCAGGCCGGCTGGCTCCGGCACCCAGGACCAGACATTGCAGAAGAAGGGGGAGCCGTGGCCATGGGTCACACTGGGCACTTCCCGTGGGGTAACTGGTGACCAGCCAAAACCGAGTGTCCTGGTATGGTGGGGAAGACGTCGATGCATCGCTGTTGCAAGCTAACGCTGGTGCCGCTAGGAGGATTCGCAGCGCACACCGATTTATGGCCAGGGAGGTGACAGCAGTGGCTTCAAAGCCATATGAAAGCCCTCTCCCACCTGCAGCGTTCCTGGTCACCGCAGCACCCCGAGCGCTTGCCCACACTATTCTGGCTTGAGGGAGCTCCCTGAGCACCCCGAGGGCTTTGCTCTTCTCCAAGGCCTCCCGTCATTCGTGCTGTCCCGCTGCTGAAACTGGCTGGAGGCAAACCACGGGCCAGGGCAGCGCTGGGCTCCGGCGCGGGGCCACGCTCACGGCTGCAAACCAGGGGAGTGGCTTGGCACCCCGGTGCCCCCAGGCTGCCCCATCTGCTCCGTGTCACCGGCTGCTCCCTTCCCGGCTCCAGCACGCAGCCCCGGGCAGCAGGAGCTCTGCCGCCGGTGGCGTTGGCTACCGGGGCCGTCTCTGGGCGCAGGTCTGTCCCTCCGGGTCTGCTCTCAGCACACGCAGCACGAAGCATCACCCCAAAGCAAACCCCTGACCTCCGGGCTGGGCGCGGGGATGCTGGCGGGGGGACGGGAGATGTCCGCACCGCTCCGGCTGGGAGGACAAACACAGAGCCCGTATTCTCCAGGGCTTCCACCAGGGCTCACGCGGAAAGAAAAGCTGCTTTATGCAGCTGAGAAACTTCTCATCCACCCACCATCGCTTCTGCTCCGGCCCTTGCCTCTGCATCCTGACCTGACCTCCTCTTGGCGGGCGCGCACCAGCCCTCGAAGACTTTGTGCTCCGGTCTGGTCTCTGAAACGCCTTGTACGTCTGCGGGCAGACACCTCTGCATCACCTAAAAGCCATCGGGGATTTGCGTGCAGGAGAGGAAGGAAAACAACAAAAAAAATATGGCCTTGCTCTTTCATTCACATATTTATTAGGTGGACAGATCATTTGTGGTCAGATGGGCTTCGGGCTTTACAAACGGGGATATTTATAAGGCACGCAGCACGGCGGAGCTGTTCTGCATGTGCGTCCAAGTCATTCCTTCCCCAGCACAAGGTATAATGTTGCCTTTGTTCGGCTGCCTCCGACAGCCCAGCACAGCAAAGCGCGCCGTGCCGCTCGGCCAGGCCCCTCCGCCGCGCACCGCGCAGCCCTGCATGCTCGCCGTTTAAATAGCGCACAGTCCCGGCGCGTCCCGGCTCTTTCCACACACACCGCAGCCCCGGCAACTGCCGCAATAAATCAATAGGAAAATAGAGGCTGCCAGTTAGACTAAACAAGTGCATTTGCAAGGATTGCTAACCCTCATTAATCACTCTGACAGTCCTAAAAACACATTTCCCCTTTAATGACTGTATTTGGATAATCAGAGCTTTTTCCTCGCGGCGCGGGGTGACTGACGGCGGGTGCGATTGCGGCGAGCGCCGGCACCGGGGTCACCGGCGAGTCAAGCGCTGGAGGTCCCCGGCAGCTCGGGGCAAGCTGGAGAAGTTGCTGTTGTGCAATAGGGAGGGGAGCCGCGGGTGCAGCCCCAAACCCGCCGTCCCCGTGTCCAGCACCCACCTGTGTTATCCCAGCTCCTGCCCTCCCACCCCAAACCACCCCCTGCCAGCCGGGTTTGAAAGGGCCTTTTTTTTGTCGCTCCGCGTTCCCTTTAGGTGACTTTTGCCTCCCGGAGAGGTTTGAAACCTCGCACATTTTTCTGTATAAATGATGCAACACATTAATGCACAGCACATTATGAAAATGGTAATTCAAACCCATACAACTCTAAATTAAGCCATACATTATCCGACCCACTCAGCCATATATTTTGCAGAAAGACAGGATTGAATCAAATCAAACCGAAACTGTGAAGTGCAGGTTGTTAGACAGAATGATTAATAAAGTGCATCCCAGTGCTCTTATTATAAAATGAATTCTGCAGTAACCTGGGCATACATTAGATAGGGAGTTATTTAATATATTGGCAACACAATCATTCCCTAGCAGATAAAGCCCCCGAGTGTCGACTGCTATCAGATGATACTTTGCAGTGTTTACACAGTCTGGCCCTGCTGCTGCAGTCTTTAGGGAGGGGAAAAAAATATTCCTCGGGGAACCTTCTGCACAGCAGGACGTATCCGAGAAGCATCCAGCTCCCACCGTCGGTGGAGGGAAGGCACATGGGCTCGGGTTTGGAGCTGGGAGCATCCTGGCGCGAGGAGGGGTTTGCGGGGAGAGGGGAGACGGACCTTTGCCGTAAGGGGAGGATGCACCCGGCAGCTTGCCCTGCTCTGGGAGAAGGGCTCCGGCAGGATGGCAGGCTCTGCAAGCCCTCGCCCCCTGTCCGGGCTGCTCCATGGCAGCTCCTCACCGGCTGGCATGGCCCCAGCAGCCCCGAGAGCCAGCATCGGCTGCACCAGGCTATCGTGCCTCGTGTGCATCCGCGGGCAGCACGGCATCGCCCTCTCGCCCCGCGGCACGAGGCTCTCCAGCAGCGCTGGCGGCGGAGACGCCTGGCTACAGCCAGGGAGAAGCACGGTGGAACAAAATGGCACGGCAGGGACCCGCGACAGGCACGGCATTTCGGAGCTGCAGCCGAGGAACCGTGATTTACACCGGGGACTGGCAGCACCCGAGCGAGGCCGACACTGAGCAGCATCACCGGTGGGAGTGGGGGCCACAGCCAGGGAGCAGCGATGCTCCCGAGGGGCAGGGGGGCCCGGCACGTCGTCAAACGCCACCGCGTAGCTCTGCGGCAGAGGGGACGGTAGCACAGGAGCTGCCCCGCCAGTGCTCTGCTCGTCGCCCCGAGACGCCCTGCTCCATGGGGAGCATCAGCTGCAACGCCCAGAGCCAAAGGGTTCAGCAGCCAGCTGGGACACGGGGATGGGAGACACCGGGACGGGAGACACTGGCACGGTCGCGGCAGCCCAGGCCTGGCACCTCTTTCCTGCCACTGCCCACCGGGCAGAGCAAACGGCCGCAGCAAAACCCCCTCTGCTCCAAACCCAGTCCTGCAAACCCCAGGCCCTCATCCTGCAAACATCCCACCCCGAAGGAGCGGGGCCAGCGCGGGCAGACCCTGGGCAGAGCCGGACACGAGCCACATCCACAGCAGGGCAAGAGGTAGCCACGGACTCGCAAAACCTGCCTCCCCCCAGCCTTGGGGAGCTCGGGGATGGTGCTGCCCACCCCTCGGCCAGCCGAGGGGAGACCGGTCCCCAGCACCACCAGCCTCTCCCATTTCCAGCAGGAGACCCCAGCCAGGGCCCTCCCCGCCGGCCGCACGCCTACGGCCCCGCTCGCAGGAACGGGCAGAAAACTAAAAATCCCGTTGGCAAAACAAGTCCCTGTTTTAAGCGCATTATTTTTCGGCTCAAAGGACACAAAGGAATTTAAACACAGGGCATAAGGCAATATAGAGAAGGCAATTAATGGGGATTAATTGCATGACTCACCCAAAATGCAACAGGAGTAAAGCACTCAACAGCAGGAAAAAAAAAAGTGATGTGGGGCAATGGGAACATGTGGGATTTCAAGGGGGAGCGGGGGCACGGCTGGGGGTCCTGCTGCAAAGGTTGGGGTGCTACTGGAATAGAAGCTTGGGGAGAGCCCCTTCCCTGGGGCGTGGGGTGGGCAGCTGGGCAGGCAGCAGCACCCTGCCCGGCCGCCCTCCTGCCTGCCCTTCCCTGCCTGCCGCAGGCTCGGCGCGCGGCGGAGGCAGACGCAGCAGGGCAGCTCGCAATCCCTGCCAGGAGGGATGGGAGCCATACCAATTTCGGAGCCATTTATCAACCCCTCCGCGCTCTCCTCGCACAGACAGCAAAAAGATTAAACGGGGGGGGGGGGGGAACAAGCCTCCGCGCCAGCTCTCGGCCGCCCACGCACACCCTGCGCGGGAGCGGGACCCCGTTTCTATTGCAATTCCCGTCCCTAAAACTTAATTCCTGCGGCGGCTGCAGCTACGAGAGGGATTGCCATCCGCTCCCCGCAGCCTCTCGGGAGGGGGGGACCGGGGCTTTTTGCATCGATTTCAGCTCCAACGCCTTCTCGAACCTTCCCTCCTCCGCCACGCGCGAGAAAACCCGGCGCCTTCCTCCCCGGGAAACACAGACACGCGAGGAAAAGGAACGGAGGAGGCCCCGGACGCCCCTCTTCTCCTACGGGACCCCCCCCGCCCCGCAGCCGCCACCGGGCCCGGGGCGGGCGGCCGTGCCCGGGGAGGCGGCGGGGCCGCGCTCGGTGCCGGGCTGGGTCCCGCCAGCCCCGGGGGCCGCGGGTTCGAGACCAGCCGCCGCCACCGCCGCCGCTAGATGGTGCTGGGAGCCCGCGGCCCCGCACGGAGCCCCCCCCCGGCCCCGGGCAGCGCCGGGAGGGACGAGAGAAGACACCACAGGGTGGATATAACCAAGAGTCATTTATTAACAAAATAAGACTTACCAAGCCGGAGCTCATCCACCCGCCACGCTCGCCGCCCTCCCGCTGCTCCGGCCGAGGGGCGCCCCGGTCCTGCCCGCTGCAGCCGCCGCTCTTCGGCCCCCGGGGCGGGGGGGGGGGGGGCACGGTCCTGCTTCCCACGGCGGGGCCCGGCCGCGGGTGGGGACGCGGCGATCGCGGAGGCAGAGCCCTCGGCGTGGGATGGGGGTCAGCCCGGCCAGGCCTTCGCCCGGCCGCCGCAGCCGCCCCCCAAGTCATTGCGGGGGAAAAAAAAAAAAAAAAATTTAAAAAAAAAAAAATTAAAAAAAAATTACATCTGTTAACTTTACAAATGCAGAGGAACAGAATCCCAGAACGATAAACGAGGAGGGGGAGGAGGAAAAACGCGCTTTTTTTTTTTTTTCCTTGTGTGTCAGGAGTCATGCAAGAATTTCTCAGGGGAAATTAAGAAGGGGGAGGAAAAAAAAAAATCTTTCAAAAGAAACAGAAGGGAAAAATAAAAGCCCCACACCTGCAAAGTAAAGGATTTTTTTTTTCTTTTTTTCTTTTTTTTTTTTTTTTTTGGACACAGACTTTTTGCATACCATTGATTCATTGGTGTATTAATGCACTTATATTCCCAGCTTTAAGCTAACATACAGTAAATAAATACACAGTCCAAGGAGGGAGCGGGGGGGCTGGGGCGAGGAGGAGGCTGGAGCCGGGGAAGGGGCTGCCGTAGTTACTGATATCCCAGTGCAGAAGCTGAAGTTAGTCTTTGGCCGTAGAGCGCGTATGGAGAGTAGTAAGGTCCGGCGGCCGGCAAGGAGGGCACCGGCAGGGCGCCGGCTGTGGGCAAATGGCTCTTGCCGTAGGGGTGGTACCTGTTTAGTCCCAAAGTGTGTGGGCTCCTCAAGGAGAGGGAGGCGGGTAACGTGTTGGGGCTCCCGGGGGCGGCGGGCGGGAGGTGGAGGTGGCAGGAGGCTGCGGAGCCCAGCCCGGAGGTAGGGTAACCCGCCAAGAGTTTTTCCGCCCCCGGCAGGGCCGTGTGGGTCCGTAGGTGGGTGAGCAGCTCCTCCGAGGTGGCAAACCTCTTGTCGCAGGGTCCGCTGGCAGACACCCAGTTGCATATGTGGGGCAGGGGGTCGTTCTGCAGCATGAAGCCGTAGGTGTAGAGGGGGTGGCCGGGCAGGCTGGGGGTGCCGCTGGAGGAGAGCGTGGTGTGCACCGAGTGCAGGGGGTGCGTGGGGTACACCAAGGGGTATCCGCTCTTCAGGCTGCCGGGGTCGTGCACGCAGCTGGAGCAGTTGCTGGAGCCCAGGTGCGAGGCGCTGTGGTAGCTCAGGCAATACGGGTCCCGGCATAATCCCTGCATGAAGGAGGGCGGCGAGGCCCCGGTGAGCGGGCTGGAGCTGGGCGGCTTGCCCGGCAGCCCCAGCGCCCCCGGCAGCTGGCTGCCCACCAGGCCCGGCTTGGTGGGGTCCAGCCCAGGCACGAACTGGGACGGGTAGCCGGCGTAGGCGCCGACGATGGAGCCGTGGTAGCCGATGCTGGAGGGCGGCAGAGGGAAGACGGAGTGGCCCGGCTTGTAGGGCGAGACGGGGGCCACATGGCCGGCGGGCGGCAGGGCGGGGGGCTCCGACTTGCGGCCCGAGGGGGGCTCGCCGTGCGCCCCGGGCTCCGCCGTCCCGCGCCCCAGCCCCCCGCCCGTCCCCTCGGGGCTGGGCTTGCCCGCCTCGGGCTCCTTCTTCTCCTCGGCGCCCTTGGGGTCGGCGTGCTGCGGCGAGGCGCCGCGGGAGCCGCCGGGCGAGGCGGCGGCGTGCGGGGGGAACGGCGGGCAAGCGGCGCTGGGCACCCGAAAGCCGGCCTTGTCCGCGCCGCCCTCCTTGCGCGGTTCCCCGCCGCCCTTCGAGTAGGGCTTGAAGCTGGACTTGTCCTCGGGCGGGGCGTCCCCGCTGCCCGCCGGCTTCAGGGCGGCGGGGCGGGCGGCGGGCTCCTTCTCGGCGGCGGGCAGCCCGGCGGAGGCGACGGCGTTCAGCTTGGAGGAGGGCGGCGGGTCGGGCTTGCCGATCTGCGAGCAGGTCTGGGCCAGCAGCGCCAGCGGGCTCTTCTTGGCGTCCAGCTGCGGGCGGAGCGGAGCCGGTCAGGGGGGGACCCCGACGGCGCCCCCGGCCCGGCCTCCCCCCCGCCCCCCCATCCCATCCCACCCCCAAAACCCCGGGTCCAGCGGGGCCGGGCCCGGCGCCGAGCCAGGGCGCGGGGGATGGCGGGGACGGGGCGGGGGGGGATGCGCCCGGCCGGGGAGAAGGACCGGGGTGGGGTGGGGGGAGCCGGGCTGCAGCGGGAGGGGGGGGAAGGAGCGGCTCGGGGGGCAGCCCCGGGCAGGGAAGAGCCGGGAGCCCCGGGCAGGGCAGAGCCCGGCCGGGAGGCGCCGGGAGCGCCGGACCGGGATGAGCCCGGCCGGGAGGAGCCGGGAGCGCCGGGCGCGGGGGGGGAGCCCCGGGCGGGACCCCGGGGGAGCGGGCGGGGGCGGCGGGCACTGACCTCGATGGGGCTGACGGGCGTGGAGGAGAGCGGCTGGAGGTACTCGGGGTGCAGGAGGTGGCCGCCGTGGGCGCTGAGCATCTTCAGGACGCGGATGGGCAGCCGGCTGGCCTGGCGCAGCGGGTCGGCGGGGGGCGGCCGGGGCGACGGGGCGCCCGCGGCTCCGCGGCTCGGCGGGGTCCTCGGCCGGGGCCCGCCGGGGGCACCGCTCATTTGGGGCGGCGGCGGCAGGGGAAGGGGGGGGGGGGGGGCGCCGGGCTCCGCGGGGCCGGGCCGGGCCGGGCGGGCGGCGGAGCGGCGGCGGCGGCGGCCCCGGCGAGACGAAACCCTTCCCCGGCCCCACCGACACGTCAAATAGCCCCGATGGCGGCCGCGCTCCGAGGGGGCCGGCGCCGCGCACCAATCCGCGCCCGGCCGGGCCCCCGGGGCGGGGAGAGCCGCCGGTGGGGGGGGCGAGCCGCCGCCGCCGCCCCGCGCCGCGCCGCCGCGTGGGGGAGAGCCGCCCACGGCACGGCGCGGCACGGCGCGGTTAGCGCGGATCGGCTGGCCGAGCGTGGCGTGGCTGGCGTGACTCGGCACGGCGCGGCTGGCATGGCCGGCATGGCACGGCACGGCTGGCGGAGCATGGCATGGCTGGCGTGACTCGGCACAGCATGGCACGGCTCGGCTGGCATGGCACGGCTCAGCTGGCATGGCATGGCACGGCATGGCATGACATGGCACAGCTCGGCTGGCATGGCACGGCTCAGCTAGCATGGCATGGCTGGCGTGACTCGGCACGGCTCGGCTGGCATGGCACAGCTGGCAGAGCATGGCATGGCATGGCATGACACAGCTCAGCTGGCATGACATAGCATGGCACATCATGGCATGGCACAGCTCGGCTGGCATGGCATGGCTCGGCTGGCATGGCATGGCATGGCATGGCACGGCATGGCATGGCATGGCACAGCTCGGCTGGCATGGCATGGCTCGGCTGGCATGGCATGGCATGGCACGGCATGGCATGGCATGGCACAGCTCGGCTGGCATGGCACGGCTCAGCTGGCATGGCATGGCATGGCATGGCACGGCTCGGCTCAGCTGGCATGGCATGGCTCAGCTGGCATGGCATGGCATGGCATGGCACGGTCGGCTCGGCTAGCATGGCACGGCTCAGCTGGCATGGCATGGCATGGCATGGCACGGCTCAGCTGGCATGGCACAGCTGGCAGAGCATGGCATGGCTGGCATGGCATGGCATGGCATGACACAGCTCAGCTGGCATGACATAGCATGGCACATCATGGCATGGCACAGCTCGGCTGGCATGGCACAGCCGGCAGAGCATGGCATGGCTGGCATGGCATGGCACAGCTCAGCTGGCATGACATAGCATGGCACATCATGGCATGGCACAGCTCGGCTGGCATGGCACAGCTGGCAGAGCGTGGCATGGCATGGCATGGCACAGCTCAGCTGGCATGACATAGCATGGCACATCATGGCATGGCACAGCTCGGCTGGCATGGCATGGCATGGCATGGCACAGCTCGGCTGGCATGGCACGGCTCAGCTGGCATGGCATGGCATGGCACGGCACGGTCAGCTCGGCTAGCATGGCACGGCTCAGCTGGCATGGCATGACATGGCATGGCATGGCACAGCTTGGCTGGCATGGCATGGCATGGCACAGCTCAGCTGGCATGGCACAGCTGGCAGAGCATGGCATGGCATGGCATGACACAGCTCAGCTGGCATGACATAGCATGGCACATCATGGCATGGCACAGCTCGGCTGGCATGGCATGGCACAGCTGGCAGAGCATGGCATGGCTGGCATGACTTGGCACAGTATGGCACAGCTCAGCTGGCATGGCATGGCACAGTTCAGCTGGCATGGCATTGCTGGCACAGCTTGGCATGGCATGGCATGTCAGAGCTCAGCTAGCATGGCATGGCACTGCTGGCACAACTTGGCATGGCATGCCTCAGCTGGCAGAGCATGGCATGGCTGGCATGACTTGGCACGGCATGGCACGGCATGGCACAGCTCAGCTGGCATGGCATGGCACAGCTGGGATGGCGTGGCGTAGCATGGCATGGTGCTGCTAGCACACTTTGGCATGGCATGGTATGGCATGGCATGGCATGGTATGGCATGGCTTGGCTGGCATGGCACTGCTGGCACAGCTTAGAATGGCACAGCATGGCTCAGCTGGCATGGCACGCCAGCATGGCGTATCATGGCATGGCATGGCTCAGCTGGCATGGCATGGCATGGCATGGCACGGCTTGGCTGCCATGGCTGCTGCAATGGCTCCTGCACCCAGTCTGCCTGCCCTGCACCCAAACCTTCCCCAGCCCCTGCGCCCAGCCCGACCCCTGCACCCAGCACCCGGCGTGCAGGCCCTGCGCCCCGTCCCGCCCCGGTGCCACACAAGGCGAGGGCTGCCGGCGCCCTGCCTGGGGGTGCTCACCCATGTGGGGCAGAGCGAGGCCCCCGTCTCCCTGCAGCGGCAGCTCGATGTCTCTGCCGGTCCCAGCGACAACCTGTGTGCAAACTGGGGCAGTGCTGGGGTTGCTGGTGGGACAGCAGTGTTGCCCAAACCTGAAAGGCCAGCACAGGTTGCATACGTACTTTTTTATTTTGCATGTATTGCGGTCACCAGCATTTCAAGTATTTTAACAGCAGCAGCGCTGGCTGCCACAGAGCATTTTCTGTTCTTGGGGTAGGGACCAAACGGCCACTGATCGTTTCACCCCATCAATAAACACGCAGCCATCGGCTGTGCATCCAGTGCACCTGCAACGCGGCGAATGGGGCCGATCTTAACCCGGGTCCCACCAAAAGCGGCAATTCCCTTACGTACCTACAATACTCCATTCTTTCAGAGCTTTTCTATTTTCTTTGGTTTGCAGAGTCTTAAAATTTTGCCAGTGATGCTGCAGCCCGCTGTATAACTAATTAAGCTTCCTGACAATTAACGTCCTATTTCTAGTTACCTTTCCAGACATCTTTGAATTACATTCACAAACCCCTGGGGCTCCGCAGTCAGCAGCGGGGGGACTGAAATCCAGCGTCCCACGGAGGTCAGCCAGGCTCTTTCCATGAGGAGCTGAGGTTAAATCTTGGAGCTCTCGCCCAGCCTGGTGCGACGTCCAGCGTGCAGCGGCTGCGGGGTCATGGTGGGACGGGGAGCTGCTCCCCTGGGCTGGGAGCCGGTGGGAGAACGGGGGCTTGGGGAGAGACGTGCAAAGGGGTGGGGATGGGGGGTCATGGGAGAAAGTTTTGGGGGCTGGGGTGAGGCGAATACTGAAAACCTTTGGCCTGGAGAAAAGCAACGTGGCGTCTTTAGGAAAGGAAGGCAAGGAGCTGGAAGGATGCTCCACGTGCAACGCAAGGCAGCCACGTGTTGCCCTGCACACGCTGAACCCATCTGCCGGCTCGGGTGCGGAAAAGTGGAGGGATGAGTGTGTAGATGTCATCGCTGCACTGCTAAAATTAAGGCTTATCTGGAACAAATCGGCTATTGAGAGCCCGGTAACCCATCCCTCTGACGGCGTGGGGTGCCACCGGCACGTTTATGACTCTGGATGTTTGACATTTTCGTGTTTTCCTTCATGTACCTCTGGCTGAAGGCGTATCATTTGCCCATAGCAGGTTGCACGGCGATTGCTTGCAGCGGAGCCGGGGCTGGTGGGGAGGAACCAGCTTTCCCGGGGCTTCGGCTGGGTGTCCGCTCCGGCCAGCGCCAGGGCACGGACCCACCTCCGCCCTCCCTGGTTTTGGGTTTCAGGTCCCTCCTGCCTACCCAGAGAGGGAGAGGGGAAAGAGGGAGAGAGACAGACACCTCTAATTAATCATATTAACTCCTGACAGATGCTTTATGTTCCAACAGTGTTGCTATTATTAAGTTCATACGGCCACCCCTCACCAAGCCCGTCTGCTCCGGGTTCTGGGAAAAAAGGCTTTGCTGGATTTCCCCAGCGAGCGCCGGCATCGCCCCAGTGCAGCCCGATGTCGCACCCGCTTCTCCAACCGCTATCAATCACGCCGCTGGTCGGACCTGTCAATTTTCCCTCTTTGTGAGGCTTTTTTCTTCTTTTTTTTCCCCCTCCCGACGCTGACCGCAAGATTGATTCAATCCGGACAGCGGGGATGTAAACGGAGAGGCGCTGCCTTTCAAAGGAGCCATTCAAGTAAGGAGGAAAGAGAAAAAAAAAAATCTTTCCTCAAAGTCACTCGAGTTGGACGCCAACAACAACACGGCCTTAACAAAATAACATAAAGTAAGGTGGGACAAGTGCGTAAGAGCAGCGGCGACGCGGCAGCGCTCCCGAGGCCGGCTCCCCCGGGGGATGCTGAAAGGGAGGGCGGGCGCGAGGAAGCGATGCCTCCAGGGCTGCGGTTATCGCTTCCCCAGAGCCCGGTCATTTCGAAGGCCTGATCCTGCTCCGGAGGACATCCAGAGAACATTTCTAGATTCGGCTTGTGCTTGCCGGATTAAAACTTCATCCAAGGGTCATCATGGGTAATGATGAATCCTGCTCAGTGTTGATGTCTCTGGTTATATTCTTAATTCTAAAATCTGTGTGGGTCCCATTTTCCTTAAGGGAAACAGAGACCAGAGGGAGAGAAAATAAAACTTCCCTGTGTCACGTTCAGTTCTGCTCCACGACAAGTCTGACCCTCTGCTTAGAAATTGCCCGCCACAAAGGATATTCAAATAAAATAAACGAGACCACTTGCCAAATAAAAATAACACAGGCACTGAATGAAAAGCAAAATATTTTGAATAAAAGTAAAGCCAAAGAAGACAAAAAGCCTCCGTGAGTGCTTTCAGAAATGACTAATGATATTTTGCTCCCTAATCAGGGCTTGCCCCACCTGGGCTGCTATTAAAGAGGTTTTATTTTTCCAAGGACGTATCCCCAGCGCGGAGCCGTAACAGCGCCGATGGACTCTGACGTTTTTGCAACCCGCGAAGCACGGCCGTGGAAGAGGGAATTGTGTTTTAATTTAAGATCGTTCAGCAACTTGGGGTGACTCCTGGCGGGGCTTTCGGGTGACACACGCCACGGGGGTGCCCCTTGCTCCCCGGGCCCTTTCCAGCCTCGTCCCACCAGTCCTGGGTGGTGCAGGACAGTAGGCACACACGATACCCCAGGTATTTTTAAAGAGGAGTTTTTAAAAGCCGGCTGGGAAATGAGTGATGTGCAGGGACTGCTGGAACCCCCTCGGTCCCAGCCCTGCCCGCAGAGCCGCCTGCGCAGGACGCGTGCCCTTCGTGACGGCCAGGGCAGCAGTCGTGACTTCTAGGAAATTGCTTTCTGAGGCGGTCGTTATACAAACCACGGCATTAAATACATAAATTATCAACCTGCATCAAAAGAAAGTGTTTTTCCCAGGGAGTCAAGCGTATTCCTTCACTTGCCTGTGTCGGCAGCCAGTAACAGTGCAGAAGCGCACCTGCGGACAACACGTTGTCTGGCCCTTGGTGCTTTTATTCTCTATTTTCGCCCTACCCTTTAGCAGAAAAATCGTCTCCAGTTTTGCAACGTGTTCTTGTGTTGCTGATATGCGGAAGGTTGCTCTTCGTGTCGTGTTTTACGCAGCGTGGCACGGACTGATGTCGGCTCCGGGCGTAGGCATCCCGAGGCCGAGCGGAGCCGGGGGTGCGGAGCGGGCAAGGAGCGATGTCCAGACTCCGCGGATGGAGGAGGAGAGAGGCATCTGACCGCCGCAGCCTGCACGGGAAATTGTGGTGGGATAAGACATGAATTTAAATCGCTGTAACTCTTCCAGCATCTCGCTCTGCTGGAATAAACGCCTTTCCCATTTCATCACTGCTGGATGTGGTTTAAGGGAAACTGGGAAAACGCTCCTCGTCTGGCAAAAGCGGGGCTGCCCGGGAGCTGCCGGGGTGCGCGGGGAGCAGCGGGGAGCAGGTTTGGCGGCCCTGCCGAGCGGATGGGCACCATCTCCTGCCTCAACAGGGCAGGACGGGGAGCTTTGCTAAGAGAGACAGGGCAGAGGGGCAGCCTTTGCTCCGGCGGGTCCCCGGTCGGGTCCCACCGAGGTCCCAGCCCAGGAGAGCCGGCGGCGGGGAGTCAGGGGACGGCAACGGCCATCGCGGCGGGATGGGGATCCAAGAGGCTTCTTAAAAGCTGAGCTTTTATTTGCGTGTCGGTGCTTGTTGTATACCTGCTATTTTATAGGTAAATCACCTTCTCTTAGCCACCCTGTAACTGAGGCAATGGCAGTCGCGGCCCCTCCAGCTGTCTCCGTGGGAGCAAAAGCATCCGAGTCAGCGGTTTCCCTGCCCCGCTCCCGTCTCTGAGTCCCACCTCTCCCTAGCACCGCGCGAGCTGAGGCCTCGCTTTTAGCTGCAGAACAAGTGCATAAAAATGATCTTATTTATTACAGGAGACATGTTTTAAAACAACTGACAAAATTGCAAGATGTAAAACGACAAGCAAGTGCTTTTTCTTTTTTAAACCCATATAGACTTCTGGCAATGATAAGAATAGTGTTTTCTTTTTTAAAGTTGGAATTAATCTTTCTTTCCAAAGCAATCATGTAGCAGGAAAAGCAGGAAGACACTTAGATATTAACTGATACTCACTGGGTGATGGTTACTTATTGAATAGCCGGGTAGCTCGCTTTCCTCTGCAGAGCGATTAACATTAAAGAACGGCGTGAACATTAAAGCAAAAAAAGGTGAGGGTTTTTTTCCTCCCCTATTCCCTTGATGTGTGACTAACAGCTGTTTTTCTGTGTGACAAATCAGTGGGGTCTTCCTGTTGTTGATGTAATGAAGCTGTTTCCTGGTGTGAAATTCTCCGGGATAAATTGCAGGAGGGGGAGGAGAACATCCCACACTTACCAAAGTGCTTCGGAGGGGAGGAAAGCTCTGCTCTCCTCGCGGGGCTGGGCAGCGGATCGAAACGGGCGGCGGGGCTGATGTTGGGTCACCGCGGCTTTACTTCAGGCTTTTTTTTTTTTTTTTTTTGGCCTGTTTATTTCTAAGTTTTCTGCCGCCGCAATCAGAGTGGTGGCCTTTACAAGGATGGGTTGTTAGTAAGGACGGTTTGGGGTATTTTCCCCGATGAGCCAGTCTTACTTAACATCACGGTAATGGTGCCGAGCTTATGTGCCTCAGTTTCCCCATCTGTGAAATGGGGAGGTGACAGCGACCCCCGATGTCCCTCACCATGGGAGCAGTGGGAAGGGGCCCTGGGCCGGCCGGGTGCTGCCAGCGGCACCGGCCCCCCCAAAAGCGCTGCGGGGACGCGGGCGTTTCCCTGCGCTGGCACCGGCTCAAGCGCTTTTGGGGGATCTGCCTCGGTGGGTTCATTTAGTCCTCAGACACCCAGAGGAAAAAAAAATCACTTTTACCTCTGTTTTTCTTTTTTTCCTTGCCAGTATTAGTTAATTAAACTATGCAAATTAAAACAACTTAATTTCTATAATATCAGGACCAGAGCCTCAAACCATTTGGTGTAGCTCATCTGGCACGTACGTTACATAAAATGTTTGGAGCAGCTCTAATACAAATGAAAAAGGCTGTAAATCAAGTTTAATTTATTCATTTTCTGTATGGTATGAAAGCATGCCAAAATCAGATTATTTATGAGCCCTTCATAACAATAGGCATTTTTATTGGTTGCAAATGACAAAAGGGGTTCTCAGAGGGATTTTTTTTTCTTCTTTTAAAATTTTTGAATGCCTTTTCAGAAACATTTATTTTTTTGGACTCTATGATCTCAAAGAAAAATATTTAATCATTGATACAGTAAAAATAATTTATATTTAGATACTGAAAAACACATCAGACTTTAAAACATAAATATACAGAGCTAATCCAGCCCAAAGGCTCAGGCGAATGCCACACCACAGGTTAGAGAAAAGAGCTGTGATTTACACCCGCTTCCTTAAATTTCCCATTAAGAGTATAATCTCCCATAAGTCTTTCACAAAATGTCTGAGCCACTCGGGGGTTTTTTCCTTTGGCTTTTCCATGATCCGTTTGGTGGGTCGATGGGCGCACACGGGCTCTGCGTGCGCGGTCACACGCGCGTGCCCGCGCACTCGCCCCGCCGGGACTTTCTCTCTCTTTGCCCATCCACAGCTAATTCGCAAAATCTCTTTCTCGGTGGGTAACTGAATCCCACGAGCTCTCGTACGGGTAAGGCAGGTCAGCCACCCTGATACACAGAAAATCACCGATAAACCAGCCATGGACTGGCTTCTGCCTTCTGCTTTTCAGATCATTTAAACCGTCTTTTGTCCGTTTTCTGGACCCAGAGATGGGTTTGGTGATGGGTGTGTGCCGCGTACCCAACCACGGTCACTACCGCCGGGACCGCCCTGGGCTGCTCTTGTTGGTGCCGCAGTGGTCCCGTCCGAAGCGTGCCGTGATGGGGGCGAGGGCGCTGGGCCACCCTGCTGGCTCTGGGGATGGGTGCAAGGTGCGGTGCCGATGCGCACGGGTGCACCCTGACCCCCAGCCCTGTCTGTGCCAGCACGGAGCGTGGCACCGCGCCGGCGAGGAGCCTGCGGCAACCCAGCAGGATACATCCCTCCTCTTCTTTGGGAGGGCTATCATCCAGAGCCACCCCAAAGCTCCAAGACCTGAGTTTTGGGGGTAGAGAGCCAGGCAGGAGGGGAGCGCTCGGCAGCCCCCCGCGGAGGAAGGGCATCCCCAGGGATGAGATGGGCTGCAAGGTGGCAGCGTCTCCGTGATGGGGACGGTGCTGGGGACAGTGCGGCGGGGAAGCGGGTGCCCTCCTGCCTGCAGCAGCCTGGGCATCATGGCCAACAGTGGGGAGGAGGCAAGGGACCCCAAAACGCCTCGCAGAGGTGGACAAAAGCCTGACTGGGTTGTGCAGGAGGGTTTGGCTTTGCCGGAGGGCTCTGGGTAAGCGTGATGGGGAGGGGGCAGAGAGGCACCCCTTCCTGCAAGAACAGGGGCTTTCTCTGCACCCGCCTGGCCGATCCTGAGAGAAAAAAAGAAAAAACAAGAAGAGAGAAAGAGGGAACCCCCTCCCCGGGAGAATTAGCATCCAGGATCTGTCAGTCACTGGGAGCTTTTGGTAAAAGGGGCCCCTTGTCAACCTCTGCCTTTGATGTGACTGGGACGGAGGTGCTCAATTAAAAGCCTATCAGTCTGTAAGTAAATCAACGCCTATCAGGCTTGTCACATCAAACAAACGATTATTGCACGAACCCGCCCACCCCATTAATCTGGCTGTTCCTTCTTGACAGCTCAGGGTCAGGGCACTGTAAATCCTGCACTGGATTGCAGCCACCTGGAGCAGGATTAAAGCAGCCCTGCAGCATGTGCTGCTGCACCCAATTACTCCCTGGCGGTGGGCGGCTGCGGCGAGGGGTACCCGTGGCCCCGGCAGCCGTGGGGTGCCCGGCGCGGGGCTGGGGTTCCCACCAGAGCTGAGCTTTGCAAGGTCACGGCTGCCGACGCGGGCGGTTTGGTGGTGCCATGTGGCCGTGGCAAATGTTGGTTTGTGTTGGCACCAGGGATGCTCAGCTGCGTGGTACGGAGAGCTCAGCGCCCGGCTTGTGGGTGCTTGGCACCCAGCGCCAGACCAGTATTGCCAGCACCTGTCTGGCTGCTGAGACAACATGGGAGCAGCTCCAAAGATGGCTCCTGGCGGCTCTGGAAAGTTGCTGTCGATAGGGATGGTTGCACCACAGCCCCAGGTTCATACATGGAGGGCTGATAGCCACCACGTCCTTAGCAGGAGGGTTCAAACCCTGCTGTGCGCTGGGCAGGTCGCGTTTAAGCCTGTGACCATCGGCAGGGATTGACCGTGGGGAGCCTCTCGGTAGCTCACACGGTAAAAGGAACCAACGGGTTGAGCTTTCGGGTGCTCTTTGGGTCTGGATTAGCAGCACCGGGCCCCGGGGACACTGGGGCTTTCCTGTCAGGTCACTCAAGGTGAAGACGACTGAGGAGCAACTGGGGCTTCTGCCCTCATCCGTCCGGATGCGCTGCGTCTCTGGCACCCAGGCTTCGGAGCAAACGGCCGGGCTGGCGAGGAGGAGGGTGCTGGAGCCCAGCAGCGGGCGGAAGGCAGCCAGGGCCACCGGCTCCCGAGAACAAGCGGCTCTATTCAAGGGAGGGCAGAAGCCAAACTTTCTTGAAAAGCCTCTGTGCTGTGGCAGGAGCAGCCTCGGGGCAGCCGGAGCTTGTGATTCCTGCACACAGAGGCAGAGACTGTTTTAATAAAGGAAAAGCTGAATCTTGGATCACGAGGGCAGCACCACAGAGCAAAGTCAGGGAGCGGGGCGAGTCCCAGGGAGGCTGCAGGCCAGGTTTTGGGAAGGAGCTTGGTCCTGCTGTCCCGTCGAGGGCTCTGCAGTCCCCATGCGCTGGCTTTGCCCTGATGGCAGAGCCCCAGCGGGGTCCATCCACCTCTAGGGCTGTGGGCGGCACAGGGGCACCACCAGGACCCTCCGGACCAAGCACACATATCCACCCTGAGCACGTCTGTACCGTTCTTGTCTGCAAAACAGAACCTGCACCGCTCTACACCTGAGCCTGGCAGTCCCTGAGCTGGCGGGGCGTTTGGCCTCACGCCTTGGTGGAGGGGTCTGCTCCACGCACAGGGTCCTGGACCAGGAGAGCATCCCCCAGGCGGCTGATGACTAGAGGTCGCATCCTGCAGCCGGCAGCAGGACCCTGGGCTGGGAGGGAGCTGCTCCCCTGTCTGCCTAGGCCTATTATTAGCACCTTTCCTCTCCCGCCGAGCCTGGCGCCTCATAATGCAGCTTTGGCTCGCTCTCACGGCACGGAGCTGTCAGCCGGGGCTGCCCTGCCTGTGCCGAGGATGGATGCCGGCTCCAAGGGCTCAGGGAGCCCCGCGGTGAGCGTGGCCAGCCAGGCACTGTGCCACAGCCTGGGGCAGCCCGCCTGCCCGCTGCTGCCCACTTGCCCACTGGCTCTTGGGCAACCACTTGTCCTGCAGCGATGGGCTGGGGTTCGGGGGGCACTCCTCAGCAGGCAGCATTGCCCCGACACGTGCAGTGCCACCGGGGCAGCATCCCAGGGGCTGACCTCCCTGCCTTGGTTTCCCCATTTGCAGCAGGGGCATGACAGCGCTCGCTGCCCCCAGCTCCTCGGGGTTGCTGCAGCCCCATCACACCGGGATGGGGGTGTCTGTGTGCGCGGGTGCCACCTCGGCCCTCGGAAAAGTGGCACATTCAGCACTGGAGCAGGAGCAGGTTTTACGTGGCCCAGCAAAGCGCACGGAGAAAGCGAGGCTGCCGCGTCCATCGCTCCATCCACCCATGCGAGAAGGGGAAAGCTGGAAAGACAGGGCCAGTGCAAGCAGAGGTGACACCAAATAGGAGACAGACTCCCACCGTGCCACATTCGATATGGCGACATGAAATCTTTTGCCGATAAGCAGTATCGTCTCCCCACGGATAGCCATCACCCCTCACCCCTGCCCGGCGCCCTCGGCTCTCCCACGCACGTCAAGCAACACCCGCTCGCCCCAGCAGATAAGCAGCACCGTGCCTGCGTCCCGCCGTGCCCGGCTGACTCTGCGAGCCCTACGGTGGGAGATGCTGGTGCTGGTGGGAGGGGGGAAAGCAAATCCCTGCTGTCACCCGCTGCTCCCGCCCAGGTGCATTTTGCGTGGGGAGAAGTGCCGGGGGTGCACGACCCGGGGGGGAGCTGGCCCTGCGGAGTTTATCTCCCACACATGATCAATGCTGAGTTTAAGTAAGGTTTATTGGTATCTGTAATTTAACATGACATATTTCTAACACGAATTACTCTGAGATCATCGTGTGCATAAAATATGACAGGAATCTTTTAAGTGCAAGCATAGTTCTCAGTTAATTTAATAACTGAGATGGAAAATGGAATAGCATTAAATTTAATATTTTACATAATGCTCCTACACTTCCTTCACTTGCTGCTGGCATCATTTGTTTTCCCTTCTTCCTCATTCACAGCCCGCTCAGCCCGAATTGTCCTGGAGCGCTGCCTACCCGGCCAGGCAGGGGGGTTCTGCCCCCTCAAAGGGCCACGACGAGCCCCCGCGGGCAGCCGGAGCTGTCCCCACATCTCCCCCATCCCATGCAAAGGTGCTGGGGTGCTCTGGGTGCCCCCTCGCCTCTGCTCTCGGCAGATGCGGGGCTGGGTGCTCGCTGTGCGCCTGCGCGCTTGGCACCACCTGCAAACCCCTGGTCCCGGTGGTCCCGGTCCTGGGGCTGAGCCGCTTCAGCCTCCTGTTATTGCGCTCTGCTCTCTCCTGAGGGTCTCAGCAGAACGACCTGTTTCATATGCCCCATGCTGAATAACGACACGGCCGCCCTTCGTGGCTATGAAACTAAACTCGCTCTTTATTAAGAAAGTGCTTTCCAAGCCGAGCCTGCAGCCAGCATCTGGCCCCGTGCACACAGGCACGTCCAGCGATCCTCTTCCAAACTCTTCCCGCTCCCCTTCCCTGCGTCCCCCCTGCTCCGTGCAGGCAGCCACCGAGAGCAAAGCCCCTGCGGCTCAGCACAGGGATAAAAGCAGGCCTCGTCGCAAGGCAGCGTTGCTTGCGGAGCAGCGGAGCAGTCGCGTGCGATGGACCTGTCAGACCGTCCCCTGCCAGGACAGAGCAGGATGGTGCTGGACGGAGCTGGAGGCTCCCACCCTGGGGTGGGATGCTGCTAAGCAAACAGCCTCCCGCATCGCAGGTACCGAGGCTGGAGCAGACAAGGGGTTAATTCAAATCACGCAGGCTAATTTACCCTTCTGCTCAGCTCTCCGAGGAGAGAAGGATGGGATATAATTGCTGAGCAAGTGAAGCCCACTTGACCCAGCGAGCCCGTCCCCACGCGGGTCTCGCTCTCGCCCTCCGCTCTTGCTCAGCGCGGCTCTCGGCAGCCCCTGCTCTCATCCCCATCAGCCTCACACCGCTCCCGCCGCCCTTCGCCCAGCCGCTGGCCCTCGCCCCAGCACGGCCGGTGGCAGAAAATCGGAGCTGACCCACTTTTACACGGAAATCGCCCGACAGCCATGCCCAAGATCCCCGTCCCCCGCACGCCGGGACCCGAAATGTCCGTGGTGGGACCGACCTCCCCGAGCGGGATGGGGATCAGGGGGGCACAAAGCCCCAGGGACGCCCTTGCCAGGGCGGCGACGGCCGCTCCACGCCAGGTTTTGTGCTCGCCATGGGATTTGGGAGCGCAGCGGATGCCCGTGCACTGCAGAAGGGATCAATACAGTTCTTAGCCTTGTCCCTTCCTATTGAGCCTCGGCGTGTGATTTAAGGGGCTCCGGTAACGTGCGCGTCGCCGCCGCGAACAAGGTGTTAACACCGAGCCGCCGGAGTTATGGCTGCGAAGGAGCTGGCAGGGCCCAGGCAGGATTGGTCCCTCCAGCCCTTGTCTGCTCTGGTTCAAAGGGTTCCCGTGGCTGCGATGAAAGGAGGGTTGTTGGAGGGATTACGGCGGGGAGGGGAGGCTGATGTTGCTGGGAACGGAGCGGGCTCTTTATCGGAGAGTAGCAGAGCCTGACAGCGCTGTAACTCTCTCTTCTTAAGGAGATGAGCTTGCAATAAACCAAAGAGCACATTAGAGGTAACGAGACAAAATGGCAGGGTTTCGAAAGCCCAGCAGAAGCAATAATCCAGTCTGGAACAGAGAGACCACTCAGCTTACCTCTGCCTTTTGGAAACACTGCCGTGTTTTTGCAGCGCTGCCAGAACAGTTCTTTACTGTGACTTGGAAAGTCTCGGACACGGGTTTCAACACCTCGCTCTCACACCACATAATGCAAAAGTTAATTCTACTTTCAGGCTGATGTCAACATTCCCCTTTATTGCCACGGCGAAATGTGAAGACTACATTAATTTGCATTTGCTGTGTGCAAGTAACGTGTTCCAGATAATCACGGTAACTCCTCAAAGGTATAGACGAGAATTTCCTGGATAACGTGCTGGATGGAAAAAGCCGATGGGATCCAGGAGAAGGAAACGGCATTGTGTGTTTTCATAACTCCACCTGGAAGCAGCGCAGCCCAGAAACACAGGCTGGGCTGGCTTTCCTCGCCGCGGGGAGGGCGAAGTCGGGGGGCCGGGGTGGGCACTGGCTCTCGCTCGCTGGGAGAGCATCTCCCAGGGCTGGGCAGAAGCAGGGTATAAAGAGCAACCACGAAAAGCCGCAGGAAGGGGTATTCTCCTGCCATACAACTTTTAACACCGGGCAGCTACTTCTCCATAACACAACCAACCCATCACTAACTAGAAGCCAAGCAATTATTACTTTAAGCAACGTGCTGAGAACATAGACGCTCTGGTCTGAGACAGTAATGACCCTTTGTCTATGGAGCCCAGAAATATATTGAGCCCTGGGTGCCCGCACAGAACCTCGCCTCGTGCCCTGCAGTAAATTAACTGGCCTGAACTCGGAGGATCCTCCCGCACGTGAGCGCTTCGGCCGGGATATATCGGCTGAGGGAATGGATTTTCCATCTTCACTGATATATCGCGTGCCCCAGATGATGGCAATGATCGCACATCACAGCTAAAGGCTTCCAAGGGGCTTTGCAAACCGATAGCCGGACTGCGGGAAGCTCATCCCGAAGGTGCCGGGAGGAGAGCTGCGGGGCGAGGCCGGGCCGGCCGGGGCACGGGGCTTGGTGCTGGGGCTGCGGGAGGGGACGGGCACCCTCCCGGATGGGACCCCTCCTCTATCCCATCCCTGGGGGCCGCGCCGGCCACCCGCCTGGCATAAAACTGCACGCCGGGCTCCTGCAATGGCATGTGGGAGCGATGAATTCATTTCCATTTATGATCTGTTATGATGATACCCCTGAAGGATAAAAGTCTATACATAATAATCTCTCTCTTCAGCTTTGTTAACAACTTCAATTAACAGAGAGCTGTGTAATGCTTCATCAGCCGTTTGGATTACAGATGAAATTAAGCCATCATATTTATGAACTACGCAGTGAGTTCGAGGAGGACTCCACATATTTTACATTTAATAACTTGCCCTCTCATTTTATTTATAACGTTAATAATGATTTGGTGGCTGCTTTGGGGGGAAAACATAAATGACAAAGCGAGGAAGCCGGCGGGGAGGGTAAGCGGAGCTGTGCTTTCTGGGAGCAGCGCGCCGTCAATGCCCAGCCACGCACATCCCACTTCAGCTCCCTTCTCTTTTATTTTTGATTAAATAGCCCTGTGAACATGGAGACTTCTGCCTTATAATTGCTTTCCACTCAGCACTTTTAAAACCCGGGCCGAGGGTTAATGATTAAACCCCGCGGCGTGGACCCGTCGCACCCACCAGCCGGAGCGTGGGCAGCCGGCGCGCTGCCGGCGGGCCCCGCGTCCCGGCGTGGCGTCAGGTTCTGGGTGCAATTCATAGGTCCCAGCCCCCAGAGCAGGATGGATGCCCCGTGCTTCAGCTGAAGGGCCAGCGCCTTGCCAGGGCAAAAAAATAAGAATACCGTTCCCTAAAGCAGGGATGGGCAGTGGGAGCCTGGCAGAAGGAGGGCTGCTTCTGCACACCCCGTTTCTTCCCATCCTTCTTTCCCCAGGCTGGACCTGGGTTTGCAGGTTGGTTTTGGGGTGCTGCTCCCTGCCAGGGCCTCCCCGCCCGTGCTATCATCACCACCCTGTCCGGTTAACCCGCGGGCTGAAAACACGTTGTGGTGCTCCCAGTCTGTCTGGAGCACTGGCACGCTGAGACGCTGAGCAAGGTTAATTAATTTGAGCAAAGACTGAAGCCTAAAAGATGGGGAGCAGCACATTGAAAGATGATGGCTGGCAAAAATCATTAGAAGCATCTTTCAACAATCTATATACTGTTATCGATCCTGTTATAGATCATGTTCCTCTCCCCTTTTTTGCAGGATCTTCTGGATCAATACAGCAAGTGCATTGAGACTGTAGCAACACATTTAAAACCTTATAAAAGGTTATTTAGTTGCTAACAGTGCAGCAGTTTCTGCAAAGCCTGCCAAAAGGTTACAGCTTTTTGGGCATCATAAATTACAGACGACAGGGAAAAAAAGTAAGTGCGGTTTTCTTTATTGTCTCAATGATGGATGGGCTCCTGAACAAGACACAAAATACATCATATCACCTTTAATGGGACCACATTTCTGTAGCCATAACTCACAATTTTAAAATAGAAAATGGTGAAATATGGCGTTGTATATTCCACTCCTGACATATTTATGAGTCCTTCCCTTCTTATAAATACAGTGATTGCTATTTCAAAGCAGCATGTCAGGTATGAGCAGAGCACAAACAGCTGGTGCGATTGAAAAATTATAGCCAGAGTTGGACGTTTTCAAAAACTCTCTCTAGCAGCAGTAAATTTACAATGTTTGCACTAACTGTTATTAAAACCAAATCCATATCTTGGCAACAGGAATCCAGCGCTCCGGACCAGCTGGAGTGACGGTGCCGCTGACAGCCGGGGTGAGCCCAGGGGCTGCTCCTGGGGAAGCATTAAGATGCACTTGGAGGGCCCGCGGCTCCGGCCGGGGGGTCCCGTGGGGGAGGCGCCGGAGCCGGTGCGGTGCCCGCGGTAGCTGCGTGTGCTGCTCTGCACCACGCCGGACACCGGCGGAGCCAAGGGGACGAATCTGCAACGGGTGCAGACTGGTGGAGCTGAGCTTGCCGCCGGCCCCTGCTCGCGGAGCTCTCCTGACCCCGAGCAGCGCAGAGCCCCCCAGCCGTGGGCAGCTGGGGAGGGGACGCGGGCTCCTGGGCATCGTCTGCGAGGGGACAGAGCATCGCCATTCCCCTGCATGTGCAGGCAGCTGCCTGCCTCGTGCTTCCCGCAGGCAGCAGCCGTCCGATGCCCGGGGTGGACGTGGCGGGTGTCAGCTGCATCCCGAGAATGGGCTGGCTCAGAGCATCTCCCTCCAGCTCTGGCCTCTCTCGAATTTATGCTTCAGTCCATAACGGCAGTTTAATGTTACACTAATACACGCCTCGGGTCTGGTGCCATTTCTGTATCATTATTTCCATTCATTCGGCAAGAGGGTTTTACTAGTAAATACCTCGCGGAAGGAATAATCCTGCCAAGAGCCCTCCTGAGCATCACTCGCCCCTGGGAGCAGGGGGAATTCTCTGGCCTCATTTAGGCACACAAAAGGCCTCTAATTAGCTTTTTGTTTAGTCCGATTATGAATGTGAGTTTTGACCTTTCAAAGTGATTAGCTTTTGAAGCTAGCTAATTTGCATAACATCAGTTTCTAAACATATACAATCTAGGACCAGATTTTTTTTGTTGTTTTTCACTCCTTTTTTCTTAACAGCAGCCTACAGCAAGCCTCGGGGCTCTGTATTTCAGTCCCTGGATGAGGCTGCAGCCGGGCAGACCTCTGGTGCTTCGGGGATTTGGGTGCACCCAGTTTTAGGGCACACGGGCTTTCCCCCAGCCCCTTCCCAAAGCTCTGCCTTTGTTGTCACTGGATAAATCGCATCACCCCGGCAGATGTCCGCCGGCGGTCCTGCTGCCACCACCAACGCGTGGCCGACCCCAGCTCCTTGGGACCCCCCCCAATTCCCCAGCAAAGCCTGGGGTCCTTCCAACTGGGAAGCCGATCCCTCCCTCCAGCCGTCCCGGGGGTGCAGGAGCGGCACCGGCCCCAGCCGCCGGCACAGACATGGCCAAGGTCACTGGCGGAGGCTTGGGGAACAATGGGCTTTAACACGTTCTTTGTGGTAACTAAATTCAAAACTCTATCACCGATTTACATTCCTTTATCTGGGCAAAGCCCTCCAGAGGTGCATTTTATTACCCTGGATTATTAAACAAAAAACTTTCCGATAATGAGGCGCTGTTGCTTTCGGAGTGGGAGCCTGGCCGCCGGAGACCCGCTCCTGCCGCTGCCGGTTTATCAGCCCCTTGCCGCCATGCTGCTATCGGGATGGGGCTGCCTCTATCTCTGCCGGTGATTAGCCGGTCCCGCTGCGAGAGTTCGTGTCTCCCTGGCCCGTGAATAACAGAAGATAAATTGTTGCTTTGGGCAAGTCTTCTTGGAGAGTGTCTCCTGGTGCAATAGCTCGGGGCTTGGGGGGCTTCAGGGGAAGGCAGCGGTGGGGAAATCAAAGTTTTTGGAGACAACAGCCCCCCTCGCTTTTCCTCCCCTTGGAGAGAAGGGGGCTGAGGGCTCAGCACGGGACTAAGACTGAGGAAACCCTGACTCTGTGTGTGGCTCCGGGAGAAACCCCTGCGCGGCTGGAGGCAAAGCCGTGTCACCCCTCTGCCCATCCAGCAGCAGCCGCCCCAGCCAGACCTGGGTGCTGCAACCCCCCCAAACCCACCCGCAACCCTCCTGCCTCGGCCGCCGCACCCCAGGCAGCGGCTTCGGGACTGAACACCCCCGATCCCCCCGTCCACACCCCAGTGAGACGCAGATGTGCCACCCCCGTCCCCAGCACACGAGTCCCCTGCCTCCCCGCACCCCTCCCTCCCCAAACCACTGTCTATAATATTTTCTTTCCTGCACACATGCAAGGACCTCTGAGTTGACTGCTCTGTTTTATAACATTGCTGTTTCCTGGCCTGGCTTTATTACATCTGTTCTTTGGGGTATGGTGTTATAAATTGGGTATGTGATGACGTGTAATCACTAACTGCAAAGCCAATACATTTTCGCTGCAACAGCAGCAAGACAAATAAAGGCGAGCGGGAGAGGCTGGCGAGGCTCTGACAAAGGGAGATATATACACCGCCACGGCCAGAGATAATTTAAAAATCTGATTGGGGATTGAAAGCAATGTTATCCTAATGGAGCTGGCTTCGCTTTCTGGGAGAACGTCCTTCGTTTTTGGGAAGGGTTTTGGTTTTTGCTAAGAAGCCCAGCTGTGTCTCCAGCTCTTTTTTGGGATGCCTGGGGCCCAGCACGGCCAAGGATGCTCCCTGTCCGTCCTGCCCCAGCAGCGCAGGAATCGAGGGGGTTCCTGGGCAAGAGCCAAAACCAAACCAAGGCTGTTTCATGGCGGTATCGGCCCGGCCACCGCGGGCTGGGGCATTTCTGCAGGGCAGAACCCTGCCTGCCTGCTGCCCGCTGCAACACGAACAGCTCAGTGTCCTCGCTTGCTGGGCTCTGCTAGGTAAGGACCTGGCACATGCCTGCTCCTTCCCCCTGGCAAAGGACCTGGCACATCCCTGCTCCTTTCCCCCCGGCAGGGCGGGACCCTCCCGGCCCCCACACTGTGTCCAGCTCAGCTGCTCCAGGCACTTCGTCCTGGGAGGTTTCTCCAGAGCCCAGGGCTGGAGGGCGGCTTAAACCAACCCAGATTCAACCGGTCTTTTGATCTGCAATCCAGAGGTGCTTCATGTCCACCCAGAAATAGTTTGCATGGCTCGGGAGCCTGCCTGTGCCGGCATTGTGCTTGGCAAGCCATTAAAACGCCTCTTCGCCCTGTACCCGCGCCCGCTGCGGCTGAGGCTTGAGTCAGCGTGGGGCGAAAGGCAAACCCAGCCCGAGCTTTGGCACGGGGTGAGCTGAAACCGGCCCCAGGACTGTTGTCCTTAGGAGCAATAATCACTTGTGCAACTGTGCAAATGTGGCCAGCGAAGATGGGATGGGAGATAAATGGGAGGGAGTCAACCAGCTGCAACTTAAGATGTGCCTGTATGCTGCTGCACCGGTTTATCATGATAAATGTCATCGGAAAATCAATTCTCTGTGTACTTTTGGGAATTACAACTATCATTTTGATGTGATTTATTTGCTGTATAACACGGACAAGGGCTCTTTGTTCATCATTTTGAAAGTTCATTTAAAATTGCTTTGAGTTCTTGGTTTTCTACCGTGAGATGGCCAATGGGTATCTGCTCTCCTGTGAAATATGGACCGAGGCAGAGGGATGCTGGGCCGGGAGCCTTGTCCTGCTCCTGCGGCCGGGGCGGGCATGGGAAGCCCTGCAAAACCACCTGGCAGAAAGCGATGCCGGTGGGACCTGGCAGAAAGCGATGTCGGTGGGGACATCCCCTCTGGGGAAACAGCAAAGGGACGGCTGGCGATCGCCCCAGCACCTGCTTCTTCGCAGGAGGAGCAGCGCTGGGTTGGGACTTTCTTACGCCGGCAGGGTATGCTGGGGCCGACCTTCCATTTTTTCTTTTCCATGCCACCCACCAAACCTGTTTGTCCTGCTGTGCTGCTTGCCGGGGAGGCTGGGAAACTTCCCATGCTCCGAGCACAGGGCGTCCCATCTCCATCTCGTTTCAGTCTTTGCGCCGGTGCTCACACTGGTGCCAGTAGGAATCGGCACGCGGCTCTTCCCAGGCACGCTTCCCACCCCAAACCTCTCCCTCCTTGCTGCCGTAGCCGGAGGGATGGGGGCTGGAGGTCCCGGGGGACGCGGGGATGGGGTCTCGTCCTGCGCCAGGCTGGCCGGCGGGGCCGGGGACAGCGGGGCGGCAGGACGGCGGCTGCCAGCGCTGGGGAAAAGAGCAACCAAAAACCAGCCGAGTTCAGCTTGTTTATCCGCGAGCACGGAGGCTGAGCAGGGAAATGATCGCTCTTTATAAACACACAGGGGGTAAAGACCAGGCAGGGGGATGAGTTGTTTAAGTTAAAGGACAATGTTGGCACAAGGACAGAAGGGATAAATTAGCCATGAAAAAGACTTAGGCTGGAAATGAGAAGAAAGCTTAAAATCATCGGGGGAATGAGGTTCTGGAAGAGCCTCCTGAGCAGGGGGATGGAGGGATGGAGCCGCCAGTGCTTCCAGGACAGAGCCCGATCCCTTTCTGGATGGGATGCGGGTGCTGCTCTCTCAGCAGGGAGCCCCACGCCAAGGCTGTGCGCGGTGCCACGGCCATCAGAGAGACATCTCCTCTAAGGAGAAGTGGCATGGCTCTTCCAGCAGCGTTCAGCCTCAGTTAGAGGCTCTATTTTTCAGCTGGGCACATTGCTCAAAGCCAGAAGCAGCCCTTTGGTCTTGCTTCCCATGCCTTCACTGGCAGCGATAAATGCTCTTCGGTCAGTACACAGAAACCCCTTCCCTTTTCCCAGCCGGCACAAGGAAGAGTTGGGACCTGAAATGAGGGCAACCTCTGCCCCCGGAGCTGCTGCTCTCCTTCTCTCCGACCACCCGACCGAAGGGCTTTCGCCAGCCCCGGGTGTTTCCCCTCCATCCCCACCGAGGCTCATGGGTGAGGGGCTCTCACTGCCCCCAAATGACGGTGTGCTTTAGTATTCATGGCTTCAGCCCATGGTATTTTGGTAAAGTTCAGGAAAACCATTGCTATATAAATCTCCCAACCACTGGGCAGTTCGAACCTATCAGGCATTAATCATTTGTCTTTAAAGCCCGGAGCTCAGCCCTGGAATTATGCCCTTCGAGAAGAAGAGCTCCTCGGGATGTCCGGGAAGGATGGGTGAGGAAGGGACACCTATTCCTGCCCAAAAATGCATCCCAAAAACCCTGGGAAAATTGCAACTCAGCCTCAGTGGCTGTGTAAGGCCTGATCCAGCCGTGTCCCCCCCTCTCAGGACGGGACAGCCGCTTTCGCCTGCCTCTCAGACGGGCACCCGGTGCCGGGCTGTGTTCCCAGCACCTAAAAACAGTGCTGGCGCTGCACATGTGTATTTTTATAGTTGTTTATACCAGGTGTGCGCTTCAGCGGTGGGGGCCTTAATTACAAGGCGGAAGAAATGCGCTCGGTGGCTTTGCATTACAGATTGGAGCGTAAACCTCAAATAAATCACGTGGGAAGCAGTTGACAGTGAGCAGAGGCTGCTGCGGTGGGAAAGCCAGGCCATGGCGGGGGCGATGCGGGACCCCCCTGCCCGTCGTGCTGCATACACCCGAGGTGGAGGTTTCTCCTGCCGTTGGGTTTGCTCCCAGCAGAGCATCGAGGGGAGGAGAGGAGCAGCACCACGCAGCGCCGTGCAGCGCTGTACAGCACCATGAAGCACCACGCAGCGCCGTGCAGCGCTGTACAGCACCATGAAGCACCATGCAGCGCTGTGCAGCGCTGTACAGCACCATGAAGCACCACGCAGCGCCGTGCAGCACCACGAAGCACCATGCAGCACCGTGTACCTCTTGCACGCTGGGGCCAGGCCGGCAGCGGGGCCGCCCACCCTCTGCTCGAGGAGCGGGGTGCCCGGGCTGCCCTGTGCACGCCTGGATGCCTCCAGCGCCCCGTCCCCATCCCCTGCCCCCAGCCAGGCTCTCGCCGCGGCTCCCTTCTGGTTTTCATTACCCTCCTCCGAGCAGAACACGAACAGCCTAATTTGGAATAACAGCCAAGTGAGTGCGAAGGGGAAAAATCCTGCACTCCCTCTTTTCCTGAGCTAATCCCCTGACAAATTCTGCGCAGCCCTGGCTGTGGTCTTGTTCCAGAGATGCCCCTGATTGAAATGGAAATACTCCCCAATCCTTTCCCTTAAAGGAGAAGCTTCCCTCTGTTTATAAAGCCTTCCAGAGGGGGTTTTACGATTTTATTTTAACGGCCGGCCTTCCCTAGGAATGTGGCAGCCGGCTCAATAGCTGCAGGAAACATTGCTGCCCATAAACCCCCTTCAGTCAGAGCGCACTGGCTGACATTGTCATGAAACGAAAATATTCCTGATGCTTATCAGGAGCCCACATCAAAGGCACTCAGGCCATAAATCTCCCGGGGACTGTGCCATGGAGCCCAAATAAAAGCAGCTCCCTGGGTTAATGGGTGTCCATGAGGGTCTCGCCGCCCCGGCCCCCCGCGGGAAGGGCAGGGGGGCTGGGGCTGGGGGCAGGCCCCCCAGCAGAGACCAGCACAGGGCAGCCAGCGAAGGCTTTTGCTCTGCTTGGGGTGGGGAGAGCCCCGAGCTCGAGCCCCGAGCTCGCTCCTTGGTGCAGGGTTTGCAGCAAACCTTGGAAACGCTTTCCGGACGCTCTCCGTCCTCCTGCCCCTCTGCCTCCCCTCTCGCGCTGAGACACCAGTGAAGACGAGCAGCTTGTCCCGGGGCAAAGCTTTTTTGGTTCTTTGCTTGGATATATGGGGAGACAGATCCTGCCTGTCCAGCCTGTCTCCAGGCTCCCGGCATTTGGAGGTGGCAGGAGACATCCCAGCTCATCCCAGCACTCCCTACCCCAGTGACAGGGCTTGCAAAAATGGTCCTTATTTCATCCCCAACCAGGGCAAAATCAAACTTAAAAAAAAAAAACAAAACAGCCGTGACTGTGTGCGGGTGGAGAAAGCACCGCAGAAAGTTTGAACAGTGGGAGAGCTGAAATGCCGCTTCCCCGGCAGCCTGATGCCGGAGCGGCAGCCGGCAGCCCTGGGAAGGCAAGCTGGGAGCTGGAGCTGGCCCGGCCACGTGGCTCGGGGTGACCGTGTCGTCCCCAGGCCTGGGCAGGCTGACAGCACATTATGCAGCTTGCCTATCTTTTGTTGCAAGTTGGAGTCAGGAGTATTCCTGCAGATCATTTAGATTCAGGTAAATCAGCGTTTTCCAATCCCAGGAGGATATTTCCCACCAGTTGGGCTGCAGGGTCACCTCCAGGAGCTTTCAGCAGGGTATCGCTTGCTCCGTAAAGACCTTGAGTGATGGATACTCCGTCTCACAGGTAAGTTGTTCCAAAAGTTAATTATCTCCCTGGTTGCTCACTTGGGAATTTAATCATGCTCTGCTGAACTGACGCCCTTACGAACAATTACAGAAGTGCCCAAAGGGGAAGTTTCTATCTCACCCTCATCAGCCTCGTTATGCCCTGACGACAGCAAGATTTACCTCCTTCGACCCGGCCAGGTGCCCCAGCCGGAGCGGTCCTGCCCTCGGCTGCAGCTCTCTCCGGGCAGGACCGTCCCAGGGCTGCCCCGGCCGCCGAAGCCTCTCCCACACGGGAGCCAAGTTCTTTGTATGTGGCATCTTTTCCCTCCCCGTGAAGCAGGGCAATGAAGTTGAAGCCTTGACGAACAAGGTTTAAAATGCAGAAGCTCTCAGAGAGCCAGACACTAATGTGACATCTCTCTCCAGCACTTGCCATTCCCTCCCTTCCATGGCTTTGATGTTAACTTCTTACAAGCTCCGAGACGGCTGTAGGATTTGATCAGTAAATCATGCATGTTAATAGGGAGAAGCAATAGAAATGCAAGAAGTTCCTCTCTGCCCAGAAACACACAGGGGTACGCGCAGGCTGCGTGCCCTGGGCGCTAGAGCCACCCTCTTACTCTTGGGGTGCCTCGTCCAGGTCTTTCGGGATGATGCGAACCTTCATCCAGGGGCGGCACGCTGCGCCGATACGAGCGGGTTATTCCCTGGTCGGGAGTCCTCGACGGGAGCTGAAACCAGTTTGGCCACAATTTTAGCACATGTTTCCTGCCTCTCTTCTCATCCGCCTTCCAAACTAGGTTAGTTTCCCCTTGGCTATCAAGGGAGCGTTGGTGATGCTCAGGCAGGTTTGATATTTAGTCACTGCACCTGTGTTGGATGGGTCTTAATTATTTATAGCTTTCCTATCCTGTTTTCTCAAGTCAGTTGGGAAGAGGTGACAGGTGAAGACTTCTTGTAGCAGATGCTTATGAGGCGGGTGAGGTGCCTGCCACTCAGATGAGAAGAAAAGAAAAAGTGTCTTCAGCAGGAGAAAAATGACAAAGCTACCTAGGAGCTGCCTCATTTAATAGTCAAGAAGAAGGAAAAAAAAAAAAACCTCCTTAGGTCTCCAGAAAAGAAACACATCCTAAATAGATGGATGCTCTGGGGAGCAGATGTCTCCCCTTTGCATGCGGAGCCCTTCGTTTAGGGGACGTGCTGGGGGTGTTACGGCCAGGGCAGAGCCGGAGCCGCCGTGCTGTGAGCCCCAGGGCTCGCCCTGCTTTGCTCCACTGGCCTTGGCAATGCCAGAAACCACCAAAGCATCCAAAAATACAGACGTATCCCACCCTCTGTTGGGTGGTCTCTGCAGGCAAGTCGGGACTCGGCTGGAGGCTGTCGCACACGATGCTGCCCTGCAAAGCTCTGCTGCCACACACGGCCGGGGCGAGCTCAGCCTCGGGCTCCCACCGGCTCAACTTAAGGCTGCGCTGAGGTCGGGTGAGACCTCTCCCGTGAAATGTATAACCCCTTCTGCAAGGGGCATCAGTGCGGGAAGGAGCGGGGCTGCTCCGCTCTGCACGACCTCTCTGCACGGCCGGAGCCGGGCAGGGGCTGGGCAGAGCCCCGCTCTGTCCATCGGTCCCCGCAGCTGCCGGTTCCGCAGCGCTCCCAAGCACGCACGTGCGTTTAATGCACACGATCGTGTCTCCTGTTACCGCTTTCCCCAGCGGCTATGCGAGCCTGCTGCTTTCTCACATCTAAAGGGAGATGTTCCTTTAGCTCAAGCGTCTGGTACCTCCTGCTCTCTGGTGACAGAGGACTTAATCTCCGATGACAGCCAGACTGCTCGTCTTCAGGGCCCGCGTTTGTAACCATCGGCCCGTCTTGTTCCTGTTGCACGCTGGATGCGCAGCAAGGGACCGGGGCAGGAAAGAGAGCGGCGCCGGAGCCCGGCAGATGCTGCTGTGTGATTCTGCAGGACATGACGGTAGACGAAGATTCTCGCAATAATGTGATAATTGCATCAGCACTAATAATGTGCGTGCTTGCCCAGCAGCATGGGAGAGCAGGGAGACCCAGGCTCCTCCGGCAAGGCTCGGTGAGGGCCGAAATCTGCCCGCTCAGCCATAGCGGCGAGAGGGGCTTCGCTACGCCGGTAATGCAGAGTCCTGCTCCTGGCTGGTCCTACCATTGCAAATGTCAAGTTGATTATTTTAACCACATTAAATCCCTGTTAATTAACATGAATTAACCACCTAAATATTCCTGGGTAAACAAGCTATTAGATACAGGGAGGAGAGGAAAACCACCTTTCAACCATCACAAATCGATGCGTGCCAGACCTAGGGCTCCGTGATGGCCTGTGCAGCCCAGCCTGCAGCCCGGGGCAGCCCCCGCTTCGCCAGCGCCGCGCTGGTGCGACGGCTGTGGGGCGGTGATGAACTCCCTGTACCTCCTGGCTGCCGCCGGTTCCAGGTATGACACATACACAAAGGTACCTTTTTATAGGTAGGAAATTATAGGTGCCATGACTTCAAAGGCTTTTGCAACAAGAGCTTTCCCTTTGATAAATGACAGCATCATTAATGGTGATTTATTACCTGGGCTATTTCGACAAACAGAAATAACCAGTTTCTTTTCATTTGGCTTGGTGGGTTTTTTTGCTCTGGGCTACCCAGACATACAAGGTGGCTGGTAACAGCTGTTTTACTGCTGGTAAGACATCTCATTTATTAACTTGTCATCATGTGTCATAAAGTTTAGCAAAATGCTAGATGATTGTGTACTTAAGCTAGGTAATTACCCCATTATTAAAGCTGCCTTCTTTATTTATTTGCTCTTCTGGTGGTTTGTTCCTACCTTTGCTCTACATACTGCCTTAGTCACAGGGCACAGAGATGCGCTGCCTTGTAATTATCTGTGTGCTGACTTCCACTCTGCTCTTAGAGAGACATGAAAGGTGTCTCTGCCACTCGCCAGCGATGGGGACCGAGCCACCGCATCGCTCAGCCGGTGCCCGGAGAGGGGCTGGGACGGCGCTCGGAGAGGTGTCGTGTCCCGGGGCCGCATCTGACCCGGTCCCGGCACTGAGCGCCCCAAATGCGGCCGTTAACGCCAGCAAAACCTCACCGCGATAGCAGCTGGAGCAGGGAAAAATGCACATGCTGAAGGTATCCCAAGAGCTGGATCTTTTATCCCAGGGAGGAAGCACCCGGGGCGGCACGGGGGTACTGACCTAGCTGGTGGAGATCGCCCGTACAAAGCATTTCTGTTGTAACTGCACACGCCACGCCAAGCTTCTAATTAAACTCCCTGAGATCCACTGCTAGCGGAGACAAAAGCAGATCCACACCTTGATGAAGGAGTTGCCTAGACAGAGGAGAAAACCACTGTTAGCACAGAGATGCAAATTGCCTTGGGAACTCCCAGAACTCAGGTGCACGTCTCCCAGGAATGTCTGGGACCCTGCCCGGACACGTCCGTGCCCTCTCCTGGGAAGGGCGAGGCTCCGTGGGCACCGGCCGGGGCGGGCGACGGCAGCACCGCGTTCCCAGGCAAAGTGGGGAAGCTCCGACCTCTCCTCCCATCCAAACCAGCAGTTTGCTGGTGCTCTGCTACCACTGAGCTGCCCAGATAAATCCGGTTAACAAACATTTTATAAGAGGTTAAACATTTGAAACCGCCCAATAACTGACTATTATCTAGGCAAACAGGAGCCGTACCGCAGGAATTGCCACGCCGGCTCAGACCAGGCGGCATTTGCTCCTGAGCCCTGCGGAGAAATGCCAGCAGGTCTTCAAGGGAAGATGCAAAATCCATCACGGCAAATGCCAGCGGGCTGGCTGCCCCGCAGGGATCATTTCTTCCTGACCTCTTCTCCTAAATCTGGCCTCGCTTCTGCAGCGGAGCCCTCGCCGTCCTGCCCCGGCAGAGGGAACGGGGCAACGCCGGCTGCAGCCACCAAAGCCCGGAGCTGCCCCGCACCGGCTGCTCCCCCACCGCCTCCTCTGCTTGGGAAAGAAGAGAAGATTTTATGGTGCTGCGAGGGAGTTTTGGTGGCTCGCTCCCGCGCGGGCAACCAGTGTCTCAATTGGCACGTCCCTGTGGCCAGCATCTGTCAGGAAAGGCTCCTCTGGAAACAAGTGTAAAGTCTTTCTTAACATACTCCAAGGTCAGCCAAGATTAAAACAGAGAGAAAAAATTACCAAAAAAATTAAAAAAAATTCCCTGCTACCCCGCACATTTCTTCCCGGCGCTGCCGTGAATGCTGATCAGGGGATTTTATCCATAAATCCGTCTCTCCGACGGTGAGAGGCTTTATGTTGTACTTAACAAGTGGCTGTTGCACAGCAATTACAAAGAGGTTAAGATTCAATTTCCAGAGCTGCCCAAGGTACAGCGAGGGGCTTTTTTCGGAGGCGAGCATTTTGTTTAGGGCCATCTCCCCTTGATGTGCCTCGGCCATGGGCTCAGGAGCCGCACGGAAAGGAAAAGCCCATGACACATGGAGAGAATAAACCCCACCCTGTGCCATGGGCCTGACACCTACACGTCTGTGCATGGCATTAAATACCTGTTTCAAGGGATTAAGAGGCTGTGTGGTAACACGGAGGCTTTGCACAGGGAGAACTGCACCCACGAGTTTGCATCGGGAGCTGCCCCGGAGCCAGCAGCTTGAGCCAGCGCTCCCTGCCGGGGCCGAGGGCTCCGGCCGGGCTGGGGACGGGGCGACGGGATCCCCTGGGCTGGGTGCAAGAGGGATGAAGCGAAGTGGTTTGGCCTCGTCAGGGTGGTTTGCACCCGCAGAGCTCAGGGAACGGTGGTGGGGATGACAAAAATCCAGCACCACAGAAACCCCCCTTGGCCCAGCAGTGAATCTCCCCATTTTCATTTATTAAAATAGCATTTTTATTACAAAGAGATGTTAAAAGTGAAAATGGACGAAATACATTTCACATCCCACATCGATTTCCCCGGATATTTACAACTGCAGAGATATTGATCTCCCCGAAGTGCCGGATGTGCTTGCTCATTACGTACGACACTTGCAGTGAGAAAGTATTTTCGGCAAATAAACCACCAAAACCCCCCATATAAATTGATCCAGGAAGGCTGGGGGTCAGTGGCAGCGCTGTCCCCGCCACCCCACCCTCGCTGCTATCGGAGCTTTTGGCCCTTCGCTCCCGCGTGCCCGCTGCGGCGAGGGATGGGAGGCAGGCGGGTACCACCTCGTCCCGGGTGCCGGACACCCTGCGCCGCCCCAGCACCAGTCCCCTCCCTCTGCCGGGGTGGGGATGGGGATAGAGACCTTAACTCGTGATTCCCCACCCAGGGGGGAATTTCTTTGGAATAACTGAGACAGCGTTGTTTCACGTGGGATTGAACGTGCCGGGGTTTGTTGCGGCTGGAGGTGAGCGCGGTTGCCAGACCCGATGGCAGGCAGGAGGGGAGCAGTGAGACCTCAGTGTTGCTGTTCCGCATACCACAAAACCTCTCGGGGGACTCAACCCCCCTTTTTTTCTTCTTCTTCTCCCTCCCAGGTCTGTTCCCACTGCCCGTGCCAGCCCCCAGCCCGTCTCTCCGCAGCGGTGCGTGGCTCCAATCGCGGCTGGCTGGGAGCTTCCCGATGGCAGTGGGAGCCCCCAGCTGCGGTGTCCGGAATAGCTGGAGGAGGCTTTCTCCCACCTCCCTTTGCTGCGCAAGCGAGACCCAGCCCAGACCCCAGTGCCTTTATTCCTCATTCCAGCAAACTCCCCCTGAAGACATTTCGGAGTTGTCCGACCCGGCGCTCCGGCACAGCACGGGGTTGCAGAAGGGGTGCAAGGGACGGGTGTGCTCCCCGCCTCACCACTCCTCTCTTGCCAGCCAGGCTGGCAGCTGGAAATACCCCAAATCTCCTCCTTCATCTGCCTCTCCGGCTCTGCCCCAGCCCGCACTGCCGGCAGATGGGCTGGCAGCCCCGTGCACCCGCCGCAGGGCTGGGGCGGCGCAGACGGTGCGTCAGGCGCTCCCAGGGCCAAACAGCCGCGAGCGTGAGTGCGGCGTGAGCTACAGCCGGTGGGTACCTGGCAGCTGGGTGCTTCAAAGAGCACGCAGGGCTCCACCGGTGCCCGCTGCCCTGGCAGCGGGGTTGGCATTGCCAGCCAGGCATCCCCGGGGCTCTGCCTGCACCTTTATTTCCCTCCAAGTCAGGAGGAGATTTGGCTGAGTCCAGCCCAGCTGGGCCCCACTGAGGAGCTCGTGGTTGGCCTGAGACCCCCATTTTTGGAGGGGAGCCTGGGGCTCACCAAGCAGCGTGCAGCATCGCAGCACCTCGACCCCCATTTTCCCATGTGCCGGGCAGAGCATCGCCTCCAAACGCAGCTTCCAGGAAAGAGCCGGCGCGAGTGTGGGCTGGGAAACCGCATGGTATAAAGTTTCCGGAGATCCCTTCTGCCGGTGTGTCGGCCCCGATTACATCAGTCAAGTCGCGTTACCCGGCTGACGGTCACTAACGAGAAGTGACAGACGTGACGAGGAGTGGGCTGGCTCTAGGAGCGACACCGCAGTCCCCAAGGACAGGTCCCCCCCTTCCCAGGGCGGCTCAGTGCCAGCTCCGTCCTCCGGCTGGCCGAGGCTTTGCTGGGACCACTGCTCAGCCTCTGCTCTGTGCCAGGGTGACGGGACTGGCCTGGGGACCGGGGCTCTGCAGCCGTGGCCGTAGCCAGCCTCAGTGGACCCGAGCCCGCAGGGAGCCGCCTGCTTTTCTCGTCAGAGCTTCGAACTGGAGCCGAAGCCAGGAAATCCGCCCGTAGCCAAGCCAAGGCTTCCCATGGTGGGGAACGGCTGGAGGCTTCTGCCTGAGAAACCTCAAAGGGGCACGAAACGCTGAGCATCCCTACCCGAAACCCAGCCCCACTGAGCGCCAGGTACTGCAGAGCCCTGTGAAAGGCTTGGCCCAGAGAGCTAAAATAAAGGCACAGCGGGGGGACAGCACCAAGGAGCCAAATTCGGCTCAAATGCCTTCCCTGCGGTCTGGGGGGGGGGTTTGCTCCTCCCTGGGCTGCTTTGCCCCCCAGCCATCGCGGCGAGCGGGGTGCGACGGCGAGCGCGGCGATGCCTCCCCTGCCAGCTCCCGTATTGAGTTGTACTTGACGGGCTGAATAGGAAACAGGCTGGGACGCGTTTGAAGTCGCGTTGCTTTGTTGTGATCCCATCGCTGCGAGAGCCGGCGGAAATCTGGCAGGGGAATAATTGGTGCCGGGGTGGTGCTGGCGCACGCAGGCACCGAAAGCAGGGCGACGAGGAGGAGCAAGCGGGGAAGGAGCAGACTGATGTGCCGAAGGAAGAAGTGAAGTTTTCACCCTCAATTCCACCAATTTGACGGCCTGTTGCATGCCAAGGTCTCCACGGGATGGCTGCAAGCCTGGGGACGCCCTCCCGGGGTGGGGGGTGATGGGCAATGTCCTTGTCCCACACAGCTCAGCACAGGGCTGGCGGAGGAGAAGGGCAGAAACAGCTCGTGCTGCTGCATCACCTGGGGAAGGTCTTCTGCTTCCCTCGAAACGGGCAAAGAGGGCCAAGAGCAGCGTTTTCCCGCAGCCAAGAAGGCTCCAGCGTGGCAAGTGCTGCAGCCGGCAGCCGAAACCCAACCAGCACCTCCTCGCCTGAACCCTCTCCCATCGGGGAGCTGCCTCCGTCCTGCTGCGGCGCCGGCTCTGCCCCAGCCCACCCACCAGCAGCCGGGGCTTTTAATCGTTATCAATCTTCCCCGACCTTCAAGGTCTGCGGTTATTGACATTTTGTTCCAACTGAGTCAATATTAACTTCTCAGGCCAATAGACAATAAATAGAAAATAATAAGCAATGCACAGTTAATATTGATTTATGATTATTTGGGTCTTTTGCATGAGTTTCTCACAGGCAAAGCAGCTCTGTGCCCGCAAGGATCGCGCGTTCGTTAGCGCCGAGAGATGCAAATAGGAGTGAGAGCGATTTGCTGCAAGGTTCAAAATGCCTTGGAATGGGTGTGAGGAGCGAGTTACAGCGGTACCTGGCAGGGCCCTCTGACCGCTTGGAGAGCGCTGGGATCATCTTGCAGCTCTTAAAACATGCTAAAAATGTTAAATCAAATGAACTTCTCTGCTTCCCCATGAGCATGGCGCTTAGAAAGAGCCTGAAAAACAGCATCGAATCAAGTTCACAGGTGGGGGGATTTTATATACACCGGGATTTTGAACCAACTTTGTAAGACATTATAAAGAATTGCAAAGAAAATTGTGAAACCGGATGAGACGCATTGCCTTTTCTGAAAAAACCCCAAAGAGTAGAAAGAAAGACGACATTTTGAGGCTGGGCTGCTGGGGACCGGCGAGCAGCATCCATGGCTCCGGGGATGGCTCTGCTGGGACGCGGAAGGGCTGGGTGAGCCTTCCCGGCGATGGGATGGAGCCCATTGCCGTCCCATCACCGCTTGGTGCACAGCCCAGCAGCTTCTTGGTGGTGAGGGTTTTTTTTTCCCCCCTTTCTCCCTTCCCAGCCCCGACGTCAGGATGTTTATAAAACTCCGAATCAATTTGAGGCCGGGAGACGTTCAGCCGGGGAAGCACTGTGCTGATAGGGTCAAAGGCCCGTCGCCAGCGCGGATCATACACCCTGACGTATTAATTCAAGCTGTCAGGACCAATATGCGTACAAGTGCTCTGGGAGGCGCAGGCAGCGCTTCCCAAAAAACGAGGCTAACATTTCACAGAGCCCGTGCAGCGAGCCGGGGAGCGGCCGCATCGCAGCACGAGAGCGGGGCGATGCCCGCGGCCCCCCGCCGCCCCCCGGGCCGGGGGTGCCGGACCCGGCGCAGCGGCGGGAGCGCTGCTCTTGCCGGCGTCCCCGCGCTCCCTGGCTGGCACGGAGGCAGATCTGAGGAGCTGCAGGAAGTACATTTGTTACTGGGAACGCTTTGATATTTCGCATGTGAAACGTCTGCGTGCTGGAGGAGCTCAGGCATCTGGCAGGAAATTACCATGAATCCTGTTTCTCTTAACAGTCGCACACACACACATGCTTCCTCGCTCTTTTCCTTCCCCCCTTCTCCCTGCTCACCCCCTCCGTTCGCCTTCCCCTGTCGCCACCCCAGGGCCTGATCCAGACCCCAGAGAGGGTCCCACTGCCCCCACAAAACCCTCCATCCCGCTCCCTGCCCTCTCCGGCACCCGCAAGCTGGCGGCCCCGCTCGGCAGCATCTCAGGAGCCGTGCAGCAGCAGCGATCTTTCAGACTTGTAAAAAATCCATCCCCCGTTCGCTGTGGTGCTCTGCCGGGTCAGGCTGCTCGGCAGCACCCGCTTGTCCTCTGCTTTATCAGACGGTGCTAGCTGTGGGGTGTAGGAGAGGTGTTTTGGGTGCCGGGCTGGGGTCAGGTCACCCTCTGCATCTGCAGCCTTGTCCATCTTGGGTATTGTCTTTGGTTTGGCTAATGGAAGCATGGACCCACAGGAGGGAGCTGCATCCCTCATGCCAGGTACAACGCTGATTTTGGGGCATGGGTACCCCAACGTGCTCCTGAGCCTGCTGAGCACCAAGGGCTGCGGGCGGGCGCAGACCTCACCCCGCACTGGCAACCCCGGGCAGCGTCAGGACCAAACCCAGGAGAGCCAGCTCCCACTTCCCTGATCCTGGCTCTCGATAGCGCAGCCGCGGGCTCTCCTGGTGGGGATTCATCACCCGGTGGGAGCCGGTGAGCACTTGGGCTGCAGGAGGAAGCCTGCTTCCCTGCGCTCTCCCCACCCGGGGAGCTTGGCCGTGGATCAGAGGAGCCACCTGCCTCCCCGGCGAGCGCAGCCGCACCGCAACACCGGAGCGTGAGCTCCAGACTGGATTTTCATGTTGCCTCCTGCTCAGGAGTTATCAGGTCCATCGGGCTGCTGTCAGCCAGCTCCGCTCCCCATCACTCCCTGCCAGCACGGCCCTTGCCAAAAAAATTATGACTGTATTAAATGATTTTATTACAGTAAACTGCAGATCATGCAGTGTAAACACAGGTGGTGCAACACACCTTGCTTTTAACTGTGTCCAGGCCAGCAGGAGCGATGCACCGTGCCGGCACGAGGAGAGCAGGATCCGGCCCCCGCCTCTCCGCTCCCCAGGGTTCGGGTGGGATTTGCAGACCCCGAGCGCAGGGATCCGGCCAGGACATCCCGGAGGCTGAGCCCTCAGGCGGGCAGGCGCAGGCAGACGTTGCTGCCCAAGGAGAGGGCATACAGAGCAGGGGGAGAGGTAGCCCAGAGCCCCGCAGATGCCACCGGGGAGGATGGGGCGCCGGCGGCGCGGCGCTCCCGGCACAGGGTGCGGAGCAGGGAGCCCTCGCAGCAGCCGGAGCAGCCCAGCACCCATGCCAGGGGTGAACAGAGCCCCTTTGAAAATAGCTCCTCACTTTTAACTGCGAGGATAAAAATACCCGCAGAAAGGCCAGCCCCTCATCTGCCGGCCCCCGGTTCGGCTGACGTGCTGTTGAGCACAGGCTCCCTTTCTCCCCCTCTTGCTTTCACAGGTTTCATTTTGGCCTCGGTTCCAGCAAGTTTACTGACAGATTACTTCATTTTAACTCTATGGCTTTCCTGTCTTGTGGGAGGCATATTTCTAAGTATCATATTTATCAAAAGGCCTGTGCAAAAACAAGGGCCAGAATTACTCTTTTGATGGTTCCCCCAATAACTACAACCACAATAAATTTTTCAGGCAAGAAAAGTCAACCGGGGACCTTTTGTGCTGGGGTTTGGGAGCAGGGTCCAGGCCCCGGGCTGCAGAGCCCCCCCCAGCCTGGCCACGCTCCCCCCGCCCCGCGCCGGCACATCTGGTCTCGCTTGCGAGGCTGGTCTTCCAGTTCCCAGGGGTGACATATTTCCCCCGCCTATAACTCTAAATCAGAGCAGCATTTCAATAAATCACAGTGAACACTTATTTATTGGACATAGTTTTGGGGCTCTTAAAGCACGGAAAATAAATTTAATGGAGCGTTTGGAGCATTTCTCCAATCTTTTGAGGGATTACTTGGGGAATTTGTCAACGGAGCCAAGCACAGCAGCTTGATCCAGAGAGATGGGAAAGAAATTATGGGAGATACTCTACAAAGGCCCAGGTGTACCCTAAATCACATCAAAAAAGATTAATGTCAAAGGATTGCTTGCCAGCAGAGTTGATTGGCAGCACTGCAGTTTATTTAATAAACTATCATTTTAGCCAGAGGGTGACTTTAATCTGAATTACATTTTCTTGTTTTGTCGTACGCCATGCCAGGCGATTTATTGAATACTGTAGCATACTTCTTAACCTCAAACACCGAAAGAAAAAAGAAGGAAAGCCTTGAGAGCCCCTGGAAAACCTTGAGACAGCAAAAGCTGCTCTGCTAAGAGGGCAGGAGCCCCGCTCCAGCGGCAGCAGCTTGCTTTCTTTGGGCTCGGCCGGGAAGAAGTAGGAGCAGGAGTCAGTTGTGGAAACCCTCGTCTGGGTTTTGCACACCCCAAAGCTCAGAGTTGCCTGCGGAAAAACGCTGCTCATTTGCTAACTCGCATCCAGGTTGGGTTTCAAAACTGTCCCAAATTCCAAGCCCCCGGAGACCAGGATGGACTGGGGATGGAGGCAGAGAAGTGCAGGCACCAGAAGCATTTGCAAAACTAGAGAGATGCGGGAAGAAATGAGCACATGCCTGCAGATCCCCTGCGCTTCGCTCAGCCTGGCGCTGAAGCCACCCCCCGGGAAAGCCAGCACTGGCCAGCAGAGACCTCCCGCTCCCAGACACCTGGCTGTGCCCGCACCGACCAGGGTGGTTTGGTGGGCAGAGAGAAGTCCCCCGGCTGCCTGGCATCCCCGTGACCCTGCAGTGCCACGGCACAGCCCCGCTGGGTGCGGGCAGGGGGATGCTGGTGCGGGCAGGGGCCCCAGGCAGCACTCAGCACCCAGCACGTGCGCTTGGCCCAGGCTCGGAGGCACGGCGCCCGCAGAGCCACAAGGCAGCTGGGGTCTCCCTCGAACGCCCACTCCCACGAAGAGCCAGGGTAAAGCACAGGCGGGGGCTGAGCGAGCGGGGACCGCAGACCTGCCCTTGCATTCACTTCTCTTCGGCTTCCTGAAGAGACCAAGGATTGGGTAAAGGTTTAAGAAATCTTGGAAAGGTTTTAGAAATACTCCGGCTAAGGGGAGAGGAGCCCCCCAGCCTACCCTCGCCGTGCCCTGCACATGCTGGCGATGCACCGGCACCGCCTGCCCCACTCCTGGCAGGACCGGCCGCGGCGGACAGACGGACAGCAAGGACCGGCACCAGGGGCCAGTGCACGAGAGCCAGGGGCCCGCTGACCCGCGGGGCTCTTAAATAACGTGTTTGTGCAAACAGACAAAGAAATCCTAACTAATAATAATCCTTGTTCCAAGATTATGATTGAGTTTTTCCCCTGTTCTGCTTGATATTTCTGCCAAAGAAAGAAAAATCCTCGCTGAAGTCTAGCAGGAAATCCAATAAAATTTCTTCAAAAGATGGGTCTGACATTGAAAAACAGCAAAATTATAAAAGTAGGCCTCAGAAAAGAAAAGGGGAGAGTTATTATATCTGGCACCTACCGAGGGCCCAAAGCTCCCTCTCCAAATGAGCCATCACAGATTGAAAGTGTTTAGCTTCCCGTTGATTAAATACGGTGAAGGACCCGAGGCGTGCCAAGCCTTGGGGATCGAAAGTTTGTTTTCAGTCAGAATGTGTTTTCAGTCAATGGAAAAAATGGTCAGGCTGTGCCGGGGTATGTAACTGAGAAGCCTCAGGTTTGGAGTGAGTAATGACTGCGATGCAGAAATGCAGGAGGGTTGTTAATCATTCGACCCCAGCCCCCGTAATTCAACTCAGCAACTCGCACGACTTTGGAAGTCCTTTTTTTTTTCCCTACTCTTTTTAATACATGAAAAAAAAACAAATGTTTTTCCTCCCTTTTCTTTTTAATTTTTTTCCCCCAAAGGGATAGCATTATCTGCTTGTATCGTTATTACCTCCCTTTGCTTTCTCACAAGGGAATCGGGAGCAGCACAGCTAGGTTCGCAGCACCGCACCAGGCTGTTGCTCAGTGGCAGGTTTGGGGCTGCCGCTCCTGCCCCGGCTGCAAAACGGGATCGATGAGAGCGATGGCTGGTAAAAGCAAGGCACGACACCGAGGACCGTGGGACACAGGCAGCCTGGGATGGACCCGCCAGCTCCAGGCACACACTCCCTGCCAGCGGGAACCATTGGCAAAGGTTTGGTGGAAACAGCTCTCCTGGAGAGCACTGCGGGAAACCACACGTCCCTGCAGGACAGAGGAGACCATTGAAAATACCCCCGCCTTTTTATTTTGGCAGAGGAGGAACCATTTCATTGCTAGGCTGCATGCCCGGCCTCGAGCTGAGCCTGCACGCTCCTAACCTGCAAGCAAGAAGTGCACGGAGCGCAGCGATGCGACGCCCCGCCGCCATCGCGCAGCGTCGCACAGCATCGCACAGCCTGTCGCTGGTGGGTGGCAGCGGGGGACCAGGCACCCTGGGTTTGGAGGTGACCTCAGGCACGGGCACAGCTACTTCTCTGCACCAGCGCCATGACTTGCCCGGGTCTCCCTGGGACAGGCAGCGGCTCTGCATCGCCGCGGGTCTGCCCGAAAGAGCAAACATCCCCTTTTCATAGGGAAAATTCAGGCAGATGGCGAGGATCAAACGCACCTCTGGAGCCCGGGGGCGGGAGGGACGAGAGCTCCAGGCCGAGCCCGAGTTCAGCGCCGGGTCAAGAGGTTGCTGGAGGGACCAGGGGGACACGGGGTGGCTGCAGGGATGCAGCTCGCACGGCACCTGATGCATGAGGACCCCACGTCAACGGCCCGACAGGTCCCTCCCTGGGTCCCCAAGGTCCCCTCTCACCTACCCACTTCCACCCATCCCTTTCTCACCCCCCCTGCAAGATGCCTGACTTTATTCATTAGCTGGGTTTGCTGGGCTGCTTCTCATTAGATAGCCAACAAATTCCAGGAAGACAGGACACCCACTGGGTCTAAATGAAATCAGAGAACAGAGCACAGCTACAAGTGGTTTAATTCAAATTACAGCAAGATATTATTGCCAACTGCAAGTGCTCAGAATCATGAGTCAGACCCCCACAAGGAACGAGACAGGCTTAAAAAAATCATGACTTATTAAGTGTATAATTAACTTTGGGGTTATTTTTATTTACCTTCCAGTTTTTAGCCTTCAGGAGTCAAACTTTTGAGCTTGCCTCAGTGAGGGTTGGAGACAGCTTAAAATTAAAGAGGGGAGGAAGAAAAAAAGGAGAGAAGAGGAACGCGCCCACATTCCCGTGATGCCAGGAGCTGGGGATTTAAAATGACACCACACGTCACAGGGACTGCGATAACCATCCCAGAGCCAGGGGCTGCGGGCAACCGCAGGTACCGCCTGCCCAGGAGCAAGGAACATCTTTCCTCCCCAGAGAGCACACCCTGCCCTTGCAGACACTTCGAGAGAGAGGGGCTTTGAGTGGGAGCCCCCCCGGCGCAGCGGCGGGTCCCACCAGGCTCACGCAGGGACCTGCACCGGTTCACCACCGGGGAAACAGCCAGCTGCAAAGGAGAGAAAAACCCCCACACTTTTGGGATACAGAAATATCCCCGTGTCTTGCACCGGGCCCAGCCAGCCCGTCGACTGAGCTGCTTCCTTCTCCTGGGAGCCCGGCAGGAGGCACAAACCGAAGCACAAGAGAGTGCAAGGAGATTTTACGCGTGACCTGCAGACGTGTCGGTCCTACGTCCTGTTCAAACACCAAACACTCGCCTGTGCTCGCTCCTCACAGACCTCTGCAGCTCCATCTTCCTCCTCGCTTCCCACCCTGAGCCCACCCCGCCGGCTGCCAGGGGCTCTGGACGAAATAGTTTCCCACACATCCTCAGCCACCGTCAATCAGAAGAGCTGAGAGTTGGTGCAAGTTCACCGACTTCTGCCTGCTGAGAACCTGCCCAGCCTGCAGGAGAGCCAGGACCCCGGGGTGAGCCCCACCTCGCATGCCAGCGTTAATAAACACCACACCGGCAACAGCATTTGCTCCCCGAACCATCTCGTTCTGGGGCAAGAGGGTTTTTGCTGGGAGACGGATCTGCACGGGACAGGACTGAAATAGCTGGAGCTGGTGTAACATCATGAGACTCTCGGGAGGGCACATGACGGTGGACAGTAAGTGCTTGGGGAGCCCAACCAGGGCCACCGCGTGATCTCGGCTCCACTGAGGCAGCAAGAGGATGCAGCCAAGTAATTTTCCGGGTGAGGGCTGAGTTTCTCAGTGTCCCCAAGCCGCTCATGCAGCTTCGGACTGATCGTCCTCACCTGGTTCTTGTGTAGCTGAATTGGCCAACCCTCCTCTGCTCCCTGCCTCCAGGTTGTCTTCCCCTGTTTCCCCTGAGCAGATAGTACCCTGCTATCTTTCATTGAAACATCATGTCCAATTTCTCCCTTGATTAAACCCATATTTTGCTTGGCTATAAGTCAAATATAAGAGGGCCGCACTCAAGTGAACTAATCTCAGTTTACTTGCCAGTAGGTAATTTGATAGACAATTTGGCAGGCATCCACTCTAGAATTAAGCAAACCTGAGCAATAAAGATGTAGGAAAACAATCCTGAAAAGCCATAATGAGACGTCTAGTTTCATTCAATAGCAACTTGTTCCACTTACGTTTCTGCTGACACTCAGGACTGCGGTGCCTGCCAGCGCCCCGGCCCGGGAGGGCACGCTCGGCTGGACCTCCATCAGCTGGGCACGTGCAAGCGGCGCCGAGACCAGGGCAGAGCAGTGGTCCAAGCTCTCCTAACGTGGTCCTCAGAGGAGATCGTCTCTGTGTTTGGCCAAGCCCTGGGTTGGGGTCAGCTTGTGGAGGAAGGAGACAGCAGGAGGGTTTGCTGAAGACTCAGCTGGGAGTGCCTTGGAGGAAGAAACAGCTCAAGCACCTACAGCACAGGACCTTTGTTAGCAGTCCGTAAGCACCCTCCATTGCTGCGCGGTGCCACCCCAGCTCTGCCTCGGAGCACCAGCAATGCTGGGCTGGTGCTGCCGAGCTCCCTTTTATGGCCTCTGCCTCCCCATCACCGCCTGAGTGCAGGCACCTGCAGCACCCACCTCCCACGCTGCCCAGGGACTGTTACTGTGATGGAGGAGAGCAGAAAACCTTGTGGACAACACCTGTGGGCTTACTCTTGCGGGCAAATAACGCGAAGGGCTGGGACGTGCCCGGAGCGGGTCCGTGGCGGTGCCGGGAGCAGCGCGGGTTTGCTGCCCCGCAGCCGGAGCAGGGGCGCGGGGCCGGGCGAGCACGGTGCTCCGGGGCGATGGCCAGAGCAAAGGGGCTGTCAGACCGCTGCCGCACAGCTCCATCCCTCATAATGCCATTATGTATTGCCGGTATTAATCATGCCGCTAGGTAAGCATTATGGCACTTTTATGGTAGCTTTGAAGCTAATCTGTCACTAATGCCTTCTGGATTATCATGATTTCTTACAGTTGTGATTCATTAACTCAGATGCCTAATAGAATTAGTATTAAACATCTTCCATAGATTTCTGCCTCAACATGTTGAGTTTTGAAAGCCTTTTCAATATTTCATTGTGTTGTATTAAATGGCATGTCAGGCACATTGTGTGGTCTCCCGGAGAACCTGGCGCTGCCGGAGCTGCGGCGGGGGCCGGAGCCAGGGGAGGGGGTCGAGCTCCCGGGGGGCCGGGGGCGGCCGGAGGGGCAGCGCGATGCTGCCGGCTCCCGGGGAGCGTCGCAGCGGTCCAGAGGCTGTGCGTGGCGGAGCGCGAGGGGTTTTGATGTTAGGAGAGTTCTGCAGGCGAGAGGTAGCTCAGGGGCACAGCCGCTCGCCTCCAACCACGCGAGCCCGTCGCCAGATAATTAAGCTAGTACAGAAGAGGTTAATCTGCTTGGAGGATAGAAAGTGCAGTGCAGATACTAAATATGATTGTGATTATTACCTGGCCCTGGAGGAATCCTTTCCCTAGACATTGCAGTGCCATTCCTAGAAGGACTATTATTCCTAATAATCAATATTAATTTTCAATGCATTCTCTGGGGCTTAGAATTATTTTCTTGTTTAGGATAAGATCTAGATCTTGAAGCAGGCTAAAAAGAGGTATTATTACTATTATTATTATTAGCATTATCATTATTATCTTGGGTTTAAAAAAAAAATCTTATTTAGATAACCATCTCTCCCCAGCAGCAGGTTGTGGAGCTCACAGACCTTTATCTGGCTGCTTCAATCTGTGTGTTGCGGGTAACAAAATTTTACAGTTATTATTATTAATAATGTAAGGCCAAGACCAGAACAACATTGCATTAGGCTGTGCACGTGTGTGTGAGACCGCACAAACCTGCACCATAGCGCTGGCCTGGTTTTCCCAGGTTTTTTTTTCAGAGAGGAGCCCCGCTGCCCAAATTTCCAAGCGGCTTTGCTGGGGGCTTCGTGGCGGGAGCCCCGGCCCTGGCAGGCAGCGTCGGCACCTGGGCAGGGCGGGGAGGACGCTTGCGCCGGGGACTGGGAAAAGCCTGAACTTTCGGATGCTGCTCTGAACCTGACGGCGAAACCTTTTTTGCAGCCCGTCCGCCCTGACCCCAGGAACCCCGCGTCGAGGCCGTCAGCTAGAAAAACAGAGAGGGGGGACTTCAAAGCGGGGATTAGAAGCAGCTGTGCAAATTGACAAATACGTGCGAGGAGCCGTGCGGGCCGGGCGCGTACCTGCGTGCTCGCCTGCGCGAGCCGGGCTGCCGCGGCCCCGCGTGCCGGGCGCTCACCGGAGCCCTGCGGAGCACGGCGGGCATCGGCTCGGCACTGCGTCCCTGCCAGCGCCGGCGAAATTCCTCTGGTGGGGTTTGGGGAAGAAATGCTGCTTTTAGAAAGGCTCCACTGGAAAAAAGGTCAGGTTTGGGGCAGGCGTTTGAGTGATAGCCTGCGAGCGGGGAAAGGGAGAGAGGTCGCAGGGAGGCTGTGAAAGGTGGTTTGTCCTGGTGCCAGAGTCAACGTGTGCCGGCGATTGAAGCCCACGTCCTGCCCCGCAGTCATTACCATCAATCACGCCCGGCACCGACAGCCCGACCGTTTGTCAGCCGGCCCCACTGCTTGCAGGGAGAAAAGCCAAGTTCAAAAGCAAGGGGATCCTTCCCGGGGCGGCGGGCAGTGACCCACCGGCCAGCACCCCTGGCTGCACAAGCGAAGGGAGACCCCCGGACCCGCGGCCGGGCTGCCTTGTGCTCACTCGCACCCTGGCACAAAGGGCATCGGCGAGGGTCCCCCCGCTCCCTCCTCGGGCACAAGCCCCCGCGGGCAGACAGGGATGAGCCCTGGCCATGGCAGGGCTCTGTTTTGAGCATTTTTGCCATCAAAATAATTGATTTCCCAACTGCAAGCAGCTTCCCGGTGAAACCTCGTGATTTTTTTCCTTTTTTTTTTTTTTAAACCCGTGTGAGCGAAGTAACGTGCATGTTAGAGGGGAAAAGAAAACCTTAAAACTTCTTCATGATGTGACATGTCCAAAACGTGCATTTAAATCCCCCTGGTTTTTGGTTACAGATGCAGTTTGGTTCTCCCCTGGATTGCTTTTATGCAACCCTGAAACACATCAAAGCAAAGCGTTGCTGGAGAGAAGCCTTTCCTTTCCCTTCTCATCAAAATGCCACTATCGATGTCATGGCAAGACGAGACCCTCGGGAAGGGGATGGAGAGGAACCCTTAGCATGAGCAGGTTCCTCCGGGTCCCACCGCCGCTCTGTGAGTCCAGCACTTCTGCAAATATTTGAACCAACGCTTTTCAGCCAATTCTCCTGGTTTAGAAGGAGGAAAAACGGGTAGTTCCAGAACTGGAACAAATGCACTCAACATTTCAGAGAAAGCAAAGGAGGGAGAGGCTGCCCTGGTTGTGCTCGGGGTGCCGAGAGCGCCCGCTGCCCGGCTGGGCGCAGGGCTTGGCAGGGGGCAGCTGCCTGCAGCAGGCAGAGCCCTGCCCGCGGGAAAGGCTCCCCTGCCAGGTTGTGGTTTTGCAGCAGCTCGAGAAGAAAGGGATGGCGAAGCATGGCCGGGGCCGGCAGCTCCGGCTGCCCGGAGCTCCTCACAGCAGCCTTTGTTTTAAGGAGTGAAAGGGGCGGTCATGGGACAGCAGTCAGCCGGGCAAACACGGGGGAGGCGAAGAGAAAACTTTAATTAGGGTAACTTGAAGGCAGGCTTTAACCAACAGCCGGCAGGAGGCCCGGTTTGATCTCCTTGTGGGATAGACCCTGTGATTAATCGTGGCCCTGTCGAGGGGGACGGACACCTGTCTGTCACATGCTTTGATTCTTGGCGCGGGCTTTGATCTCGCCTGGCTGCGTGGGAGGGTGTTAGAGCAATGTATGTGCCCAGGTCGCTTTTATGCTGCCCGCAGGGGGTCTGCGAGGCGGGGAAGGGGTCGTGTGGGGGGGAGGTCTCGGCCGCTGGCCCCGGGGTCAGCCCAGGAGGTGCCGGGGCTGACCGGAGTTCGTCCGAAGGGGAAAGTTCATCCCTGATCCAGGGGAGGCGTGGGGGCCCTGGGGGCTCACTGTCGTCCTGGGGGAGAAGTGTCCAAGAGAGCGGTGCGGATGCTCGGCCCCGCCACCGCTGTGGAGGAGCGGAGCTGGCTCTGGAGAAGGTCACCTTGTCCCCGTGGACCTGCTCCAGCCCAGCCTGAAGTTGGTGAGGTTGCACCCTGGGATGGCGGGGGCTGAGGCTGGGGCAGACAAGGGGGTGCCCTGGGTGGTGTACCCACCCTTCCCTGCTCTCATCGTCCCGCTGACAGCCTGCACCGGTGGCCCCGTGACTGCGTGCCACCAGCCCGGCACAACTGGAGATCCCGGGAGGAGAGCAGACAGCCACCCAGCGTGCATGCCGGGGCAGCAGCATTGCAAGGTGTCCTCCACGGGGACAAGTGCCCGGCTCACCCAGCCCCTTCCCAGCAGGGTTTCCAAACCAAAGCCGCCATGCAGCGTGCAGGGAATTGGGTCCAGATTCGCCCCTGCGGGTCCTATCCTGCAGGGGCCCTCTCACAGCACCCCTGAGGACTGCTCGCCTGCCCTGGCTTGCTCCCCATGGGTTTTGGCAATTCCCCGGCAGCAGCGCCCCGGCATGCTGCTGCCTCCGTCCGCTCGCGGTGGGTTGATTGGCATGGGCATCTTTGAGCCTGGGCCCGGTCCCGGGTTTATTCTCAGCCCTGACATTTGTGCCAAGCAGGCAGAGCATGTCGCGTTTATTTGCTAGAGCAGGAGGGGTTCCTGTGTGGCATGAAAGAGGATCCCGACGTCTCCGCTTTCAGCCTGACCTTGAAACCGGAGCAGGGAGGTGAGCCCGCCCGGATCCCACTGCTGGTGTGGGGGGAAACACATCGGAAAAGCCTGGCACATCCTCGGCACGAACGAGCAGCGCTGGCATCGGCAGCTGGATGAGAGCGGGGACGGCCGGGGTGCATCGGGCACAGCCGGGGCGATGCTCGGACGGTCCCCCGGCAACCTGCTCCGCCGGGGCTTTGCTGGGCGAAGGATAACGGGTGCAAGGATGCCCGCGTGATGGTGGGCAAAGGGGTATTTCTTGCTGCCAGGCTTCCAGGGGCTTTGGGAACCTCCCTGGGTGTGGTGTTATTTCCATTACTTTTTCTCCTCGCTTTGGACAGGGAAGGTTTTCATAGTGTCTTGGTAGACGATTTGACTCATACAAGCGGTAAACGTCCTGATTTTGGGGATAGAAAAGGTCTAATGAAGCTAGAGACAAGTATGGGAAAGCCTTTCTCTGTACGGCATGAATATAACAAAAACAAATTTCCAAAAGCCCCGGACAAGCCCAGTAAGTCTGTAATGTGGTGTCCTGTTTCCTAATCTCTTCAGTAAGGAAGCAGTGTGTTGAATTTAAAATATCCCTCTGGTAAATGCTAACTATTTAAAGAGTGCTAGGGTCTTAGAAATGCAAAACAAAGATTTGTTGATTAAAAACACATGGTTTGTTCTGGAGGCATGAGTAGCCAGAAAAATCAGTTCTGACAGTATTTTGGCTTTTTCAATCCCACAAGACATGATGGTGATTTATTATAGTGATGTCAGCTGTGGTTGAAAAAAGTTCCCTGTGTTGTCTTAATAAAAGAGCTTTACCTTGAAATCATTAAACTCTCAGCCTGTTTATTTGAAGCGATGACTGTGAATGTGAATGGTCCCCTCTAAATCACTCGGCCCTTCGCTGGAACATATGCCTGCACATGAGGTGCGGTGACAGCCTGGAGCTTGCCTTGCTAATGCGAGTCGTGTGATGGATATGATTAGCGTGGCTTTGAAACCTGGAGGGGAGATAAGCACACCAGGCGAGGAGGGGAGCCCTCACATTACAAAGGGAAGGGGAATTAGAAAGACAACGGGGTCTATCTGTCTTCTTCTGCCATCCATGCAGATGTGCATAGCTGTTGCCTGCAAAGATCTGCTCGCCTGGCCGGCCGCAGAGATCGCAAATTAGCGGGGCAGCGTCCCGTACCCGCCTCCGCTCCCCGCAAAGATAAAGCACAACATAAATTTTGTTGGAAGCATTTGTAGATGGGAGGCTGCAACCGTTCTTCCCAAAAGGTCCGCCCGTTATCGCAGTTGAGGAGGTCTGGTGTGCTTCAGAGAGGTACCAGAGGCGGTTTGGTATTACGCAGGAGTAGCGCTGGATGCAGTAACTCGACCTGATTTTCAAGCCCATGTGTTGCTTTTTAGCGTGCCAGCAGCGAGCAGCGATGCGGGCACTGTGTGAGCGTGTGCGAGCTCACATGCCGACAGTAACAGCCACGCAGCGGCTTCGTACTCACGGTTAGAAGTGCAGCAGCAGCCCCCGAGAGCCCGGGGAGCCCCCGTAACACGTGCTGGCGGGAACGCAGCAGCGGGGCGGCGCGAGCCTGGAGTGGGGGGAACCCCCCAGGAGCCGGGGGCAGCTGGCTGCTGTCCTCGTACGGACCAGGCAGCGAGGCGGGACAGCGTAGCGAGCATGGCACGCTTCGCTAAGAAACCTCTGAGCGTACACAAGTTTACAATATTTTTCCCCTAAACAGATGTGCAATATGGCATTAATGTGCCGGGCTTTGTCCTAAGGAGACGAGCGCAGCAGCCAGGCAAAGACACGGGGCTGCGGCACAGGCAGCAGGGATGAACGTGCCCGGCGGCAGCATCGGTGCTACAATCTCTGTCCAGTTGTAGACATGTCAGAGTAAAATGCCCGGCTGGATATCAACACCGGTGTCAGCCACAAGGTGTTAGTGGGAAAGAGGAAAACTTTTCCTTACCATGCTTAATTTCACTGTCAAGATATATAGGTGTCATATGCTGTGGACGGGGTATAGAGCAATGGAAGAAGTATAATAGAAGTTCCCTGCCACGCTCAGCCTGCCATCCTTCATCCAGCTTATCAAGTTAGCTGAGCTCAGCAAATCACATTAGCAAGAGCCAGCACAGAAACACTTTACCCGGGTGCAGGCAGAGGGGACGGGCGTCCCTGCTTTGCCAAACTCTATAAACCTCCCCGCTGGGCAGCCTTGCAGAAAAACAGGGTTGTCTTTATTTCTAAGCGGCGGCTCACACCGTGCCCAGGGAGCAGAGGGGCCGGGCGTGCTGTGGGATCGCTTGCAGCCTGGCCCCGCAGCCACGAGCCCTTTCCCTCCTATCTGCTGGCAGTTAAGCGCTGAGCAATATTTACTTCTTGGATAAACAGTCGTAATCTCCCTAACCAGAGTTTATCACGGAGAAATGAGTTAAATTCTTCTTGGGTAATCCCTGCGCGTTGTGGGTTTCTAAGCAAGAGATTTTCGGATGCCATTCAATATAAATGGGTGGCTCCAGGCCACAGAGTGATGAAGGCTGGATTTGACCCGAGGGAGAGGGGGTGCAGGTCCCCCTGCTCGAACCAGGGCTGAGCCCCGGCGAGAGATGGCCGAGGGCTTGCCAAGCACAGCCTGCCTGGGTTTGCGGCAGAAATCGCTGGAAGGCAGTTCCTCGCGCCAGCCAAAACCAAGCCCTCAGCCCCGGGGCCTCCCTTCCTGGGTGGAAGAGCTGCAAGTTGTAACTGCCTTCAAAGCCGCCAGCCACGGCAGCGAGCGCCCGTCCGCAGGGTGCCCACCCCGGGAGCCGGGCAGGCGCGGGCACGCGCAGGAGCAGAGCCTCTCTATTCGGTCTTCATCACAACAGAGCCCTCAACGCAGGAATTACGTTAGAAATAACACAGATGTTCGGGAAAAAAAAAAAAAAAACCCTCGGCAGGTTGTTTACACTAAACTCCCCAGCAGTATATGGTGGCTGGGAGAGCACATAGCGTGAGCCGAACTCTGACCCCGCTGAAGTGCATGGGAACGTTACCAGAGACGAGACGCTTGGCAGGTACTAACGTATCATATATTATCTGCCTCAGCTACAAGAATTATATTTTCCCATCAGCATGATTATTTTTATTTGACTTTTAAGTTGAGCTGGAAGACAGCATGGCTTACATCCATCATCGCTGCGGCTATTAGAAAATTAACCAAGCTTAATAAACTTCCTGCATGGCTTGCTTCTGCAGCTGTGTATCTAGAGGAAAACAAATATATTGACTGGTTCTCCATGGAAGCACATCTCTAAGACTTGTTTGAAGTGAGGAATGGCCCAGGATAATCCCAACGTGGCTGTTACTGTGCTGGAAAATGTTTGTGCAGAGCTGAGGTTTCAGAAACCTTCCGGAGATTCACAGCACCGCGAGATGCTCCGGTGGGTCCGGGTGACGAGCAGTGGGATTTACTAGTTGTGTGGTAATTGCTTCATCCCGTGGAAATGCCAGTCTGCAAAATGGGAGAGCTCCTGTCGACTTCTCTAGGAGCAGGACCAAAACGGGGGTCTCACGGCAGGGGTTTGCCTGAGTCGCCGGTGCTGTCCCACCCGTGCTGGGGAGCCTCGGCCGGCCAGCGATCCTGGGAACCGCGACCTGTCCTGGGTTTGCAGCTGGGGTTTTGGGCTTGGGACTGATGGCCCTGAACTGGCAGGAGACGCGCAGGAGAGGTCCGAGTCCCGAGCGCCCCGTCTGCCCAGCTCGCTTGCAGGATTTGGTGCAACCGAAGCAAGCTGGTGGCCGCCGCGACCCGCCGCGCAGAGCGGGACCAGCGAGCGGCTGCTTTGGAGAGCGGTACCTCTGGTGCGGGGCGGCAGCTGTCCTCGCCTGCTCCGCCGTGAGTTATCGGGGCTCAGCCTGGCAGCCCCGCTCAGCCGTCACCGCCGTGCCCTTTCCTCCTTGCAGCTGCTCCTGGTTTGCAGCCGACCCGGAGCCGGCTGCAAACATTCCCTGGCCGGTCTGGGGGGGCCCTGGCACGCTGCTGGGCAGCAGGCGCTTGGCCAGGGTTGAGGCGGAGGCTGCAAGAGGCGTTCAGGAGGCTGAGGATGGTGGCTCCCATCCAGGGGGTCTCTCCACTGGCAGTAGCCTTGGGCGAGAAGCACGGGTGCGAGAGCAAGCCCTGGGCAATCTGCCCTGCCAGGGAGCTGCCTGCAACGACTTCACCAGTGCTGCTGCCTCGAGAAAAAAAGCTACTGTGTTCCTGCACACAGGAGCTGGTGTTAGCATGCATACTCATCGCTGCTGCGTGCTGCCTCTGTGCTACTGGGTAGGGCACCGCTCTCTGCGCTGCACTAAGTCTACTGGTAGAAGCTACTTTGCCAGCACCACTGGACTTTCATAGCCATCCATATGTGATTGATGGCCAGAAATTGGGGTCCATAAACACTCTGTCCTCATGCAGCTCCCCCGCAGCTGCTGCTGCCAGGCTGGGGACAGACCCTGGGGCTGGCTGGGCTTTGGGGCGGGCACCTTTCTGCACCGCTGCCGATCCCCTGGGCTCCCTGTCTCGCCAGGGGCCCCAGCGCTCAGAAATGCCCGTTGTGATTAAAGTTTACAAGACGTGGTTTACTCACGAGGAGCAGAGGACCTGCACAAAGCCTGGACATCACTGGAAGCGGGATTTAAACGAGCTTCAGCAGGCTACAGACCCGCACACGGATCCGCCTGGCGCTGCGTTGTGCCGAAGGGCTGCGGTGCTTTCGTGTGCCTCCTGCGCAGAGCTTGGGGGAGCAGGAGCGAGCCCACACCGGGCAAAGGAGACCGCTGGCAGCTCTCCTCTCCTCTCCGTGCAGAGCCAGCACATCCTCACCGGGTGAGGCAGCAATATTGCAGGCTGGGGAGAAAGCAGGGAGTCTCTCGGCAGATGGGATTCGAGTGGAAAGAGCTAACACTCCAGTCTCCTCTGTAATGAAAGGAGATGGGCAAGTTATAACCAAACCAGCTGTCATAAATCATCAGCTCAGAGGTTTCATTCAGTCATTAGATACACCTGAAGACACTCTCAGTGCTGCAGACGTGGCTACAGGAGTTTCATGCAACGTGCGACTTTCAAATCAATCTCTTTCCAACAGGCAGAATGAACTGGCTGTTCATGTCTGTGTGTCTCAAACAGAAGACGCAATAAAAAAGGAAATTCAGCTGGGTACGAGACCGCATCTCCTTCCCTTGGCGTGCCTGGATGATTTTCTAATCTCCTCTTCAAACACCCAGCCCCCCATGTAACTCTGCAGGAACAAAACGTTTCAACCACGGGGTTGGAGTCTCTGGATCCGAGGTGGGGGAACGGGAAGGGGTTTGGGGTCTCCTTCCCTGCAGCCCCGCTGCTGCCTCTGCACCAGCCCTGCAGGGACGGAGCTCCTCAGGGAAGCCCGTGCTCTGCTCCCAAACCGGCTCCCTCGGCTGGGGGTGTTTGCGGCCTCCTGGGGAGATGAACCACAAACCAGGGAGAAAGTTGAGCAGAGCCCTTAGAAAGTTTCAGGTTTGTAGATGGGAAATAAGCCTGGCGGAGGCAGCGCGTTCCTCGTGTGTCCCAGGCTCTCGGCGCGGGCGCGTGACGGGCTGGAGAGAAAACAGAAGAAAATACCAGCAAAAAAAGGAGGGCTAAGGGATGGAGCATCACATGGCGCTCAGGCTGCCGAGGGGCTTTCACCGAGCGGGTTTCGTGGCTGGATCCGGCGGGATGGCGCCGAGTCCCGCGGCCTCGCAGGGGCCGTGGTCTCGGCGGGCGCTGCAGCTTCGCACGAGCATCGTCCCCGCGTTGTCATAACTACGGCGAGGTGCCGGTGAGCGCAGGGGGCCGAAAGCGCCGAGACCTCGTGCCGCATCGCCGGGGCTCACCGGGCGCCAGGGGCTGCCGACGGCGCGCGGGAGCAGGGAGGGTCGCTCCCTCCCTCGTGTGTCTACAAGCAAATTAAAAATTAAATAAATAAATTTGCTAGTTTACAAATAGAACTGTTACTTGTTACTCACAGTATTAACAGTCTCCTTTTATTTTTTTTTTCCTTTTTTTCGAGGCTGTGAAAGACGTTTGTTTCAGTTGCCAACATCTCTACAGAACTAATGTGGGTGGATTGTGACAGATATAATTTCTCCATCCTACAGTTTCATCAACTTGAGTTCTGTTAAACTATACCCGCTGGGCTTAGCTCCTTTTAAAGTTTCCGCTTTGACAGGTAGATTTATTAGTCTTGAAATTTGTACAAATCAGATGTCACTCGTGGCAACTTGTCAAAATGTCAGTCTGGTGAGGGAGGCATGAAAGGATTTTCTGGAGAGAGACGGGAGGCAGGCTTGAAAGAGCTCGAGCAAAGCAGAAGAAAGGAGCTGGGAGGGATTGCAGCCTTCTTGATCCTGGGGGTTTTACTTTATTAAATATCTAGCGCCATACAGTGGGAGATGCTGTTGGATCCCGCCCGCCAAGACATCAAGGCTGTCAACATCCACTGATGGCTCCTAGCTCGCACCGAGCCGGCTTTCGCAGCTTGTTATGTATATTTAGGGCACGGCTGAGGCACGGGGAGGGGAAAGTTCAGCTCGGTTTTTAACGCCGTTGAGTTTGAAATGTTCCATTATCGCCCTAACAAGCCGTGAGCGGTGCCGCCAAGCCGGCTCGGAGGGCGATGCCTTGCGCGGGCTCCAGCCGGGTAAGCCTGCGCCGGGGGAGAGGAGCGGGGAGCCCTGCCGCCGGCTCCCCTCCTGGTCCCCTCTCCATCCCCGCTGCGCATCCCTCCCCTCCATGCAGCCCCCGGACGGAGCGTTTTATCTGTCTGGAAGAAACAGAAGCCCAGCAGAAGAGTCCCTGGGCTGCCTCGCACCGAGCAACACAATTTATTCACTTATTTTTCCTTACGGCAGTGGCAGCTTGCTTGTGCGAACTCCTGCTCTGGTGGTAGCCCTGCGTGGCGGGCCAGGGGTATCCTTACAATTTTTCTTTGGATGTGGATACGAGTCATCCGCTGCCCAGGCCCTGATGCTGCCCAGGGTCCTCCACGGGTGCTGGGTGTGCGAAGCTCTCGTGGGATTAAGCCTGCAAACCCCACTCCGCACCCCACCGAGCTGCTCCGCACCCGGCGCCAGCACACGCGGGAGCAGGGGACTGCTCGGGTCGCACAAACCACCCTTCTGACCGCGGCGCTCAGCAGAGACCTAGCAGGCGTTGCACGTGTGTTTGCACAGATACACATTGCTTAATCAGCCCTGGAAAGCTGTAATTAAAAAAATTGACCTTGCCAGCCATTTGTGCTCTCACTGATGAAGTTTGAAGCACGCTTGTAAAAGACTTTGTGCTGGAAGTGGTTAAAAAATGGCAGCCATCTCCTTTAACACACCAACCCAATAATTTTGACTGAAGTTTTTCCGTGGAATAAATTCAGGGTTGTTGAAATGAAAACTTAAAAAAAAAAAAAGTATTTAAAAAAAGCAATTTAGAAAACATTATTTTGATTACCACTTTCAAGAAGATCAGGAAAATCTCCACCGAAATCAACATTTTTACATGAATATTTACACTTTGTTTGAAAAATCTGTTTTGGCTGAGAAGACATTTGTTGAAGTTTGCTTGACGGGCGATGTCGCTCCCCTGGTGACGTGGGGACATGGCGTGGGGCAGGGGCCGCACATCGCTGCCGGCCCCAGCAGGACCGCGGGAACAGAGCCGGGCAATTCCCCGCTGCGGTTTCCCGATACCCCTGTCCGAAGACACCAGAGCCACAAAAAGGGGCAGAAAAAAGTCCTGTCCTGTTACCTTTGCTCCTCTGGAGATGCCGGGGTTGATCTCCCAACCTGGAAAGCTCCCAGCAGGGATAATCTTTCCCGCAGGCTCGCAGTGCCTGTGCAGAGCTGCTCAGACGTACCCATGCATCCCAGGATTTTCCTGCACCTCTCCGACGTGTCCCGTTGATCTCGCACCAGCCGCCTTAGTTGAAGGGCTCGTTAGCAGTGTGGGGAGACGCTGCCCCAGCCCAGGGCTCTGGGCAGGGAAGGGTTTTCTCATCACAAGGATCCAAGAAAACTCATTTTCCCTTCCTGAGCTGGGCAGAGCTCAAGCGGCGCTGTCACCTCGGACATCCTCTCCCTAGTCCGGAGCTGGTCCCGGTGCTTCGTTTCAATTCCAGCCTGTACACCTTGCCCTTATTCTGCTTATTACGTGTGCCCAACAGAGCTGTGAAATGAAAAATAATTTAAAACTGGAAACTGGTATTTGTCCATCGGTTTCAAAATGAGACAGCTCTCCAGAACAGAAAGTGAATCAACGCCAGCGCTCGCTGCAATCAGTTTCAGCACATTTTGTGATTAATGAGTGTTTTGTCAGGCAAAGTGTATGAGAGAGGCGAAGGCCATTATTTACTGTCCTCGCTATCTGCCGCCTCTGCGGACAGCAGCACGTTGCCATCGAGCGCCTGTTCCCCTTGTCCCATCCGGCACCGCGGTCGCCCCATGCAGGGCAGATCCCCGCGCCCTCCGGCTGCTCCGGTTGTGGGTTTGGGGTTGTGTTGGGGGGGGTGGCGCAGTGGGAATGGGAGGCGATCCCGGAGCTGGGACCTGCCTCTCGGCCACCCGTGGCCACGCTGCCTGGCTGCTCCCATCCTTGTCCGGGGGTTTCGCCCTCCCGCCTCTCATGCCTGCGACGGGGACGAGACCACAAGTTACAGAGAGAAAAATTAAGCTGAGAGGCTTTGCTTAATTAATTGGTACATAAATGTTTCCCTTCTGCGAGCGGCTCAGAGTGATCATCTCATGAAAAGAGGAGCGGGGGAAAACCCACTTCACACGGGAGGATTTTCTTTAAAAGAAATCACTTTATGTCACATCCAGCCTTGATTTCCTTTCATGTGGCAAACGAATCATGGCAGCTTGCTTTCCACATTAAATATCATTACAGCAGGTACGCGGGGCCCTCTGCGGCTCGCCCCGACTCCCGGCCAGCGTAGGGGCCATCTCGGGCGGTAAAACGTAACCTGGGCAGGACAGGAGGGGGAAGAGGGTCGGTCCGTCCGTCTAACCGGGTTTCTCCATGTGCTGCGGGTGTCTGCAAAGCGATTTCGGCACAGGCAACGGGGAAAGGGAGAGGAGAGGGAAACAGAAGAGGGGAAAAAAATGCCTGGCATGAGTTCAGAAAGCTCTCCAGCTCACACATCTGGTTCTTATATTTCAAAGTTAATTAGTCATATTGAGGCTGTCTGAAGATAAATTTATCATCCAGAAAAAACACAAACAGTTTGAAAAATGAAAGGAAGTGAGGTGACACGGCTTGACGTTTAAATAAATCATTTTAACATGATTAAAAAACTTGTCCTCCCTGACACCCCGAGCTGGATACTTTGTAAAGACTTTTTGACAAAGACAAGTCCCTGTTTGGTATACAAAGCCCCTGCCATTCAATTATACAGAATAATCTTTGGCCAATTACTTTTCTGAGTGACTACCGGAGGACGCGATGCGCAGCGGTCGCTGGCCGGGCTGAGGCGGCCGGGAGAGGAGGGGGTCACACACGGCCAGCCCCGCGCGCCGGAGGAGCCGAGCTCCACAGGGACGCGAGCGCAGGACGCGATGGGGATGGAAATGGAAAAGAGGACGAGCACACCGTATGGCGGCGAAACCAAGGGCATGAGAAGCACGGAGCAGCCCAGTGAGCCCTCCCGGCTTAGGGGTGCACCCGGAGGTGGGGCCCGGCCCCCGGCAAGAGGCAGCGATACACCGGGCATCCTCGCCGTGCCCATTCCCCCGTCCCTCCACGGCGTCACAGCGCAGGCAGGGCTGATCTAACCCAACCTGAAAGTTTTCTCCTATTAGCAATTTTGTCTCCTCGGCTTTGCTAATGGGATAACAGGAGGCGCTGGTTCTGCTGCAAAAGTCTCGTCACGGCGGTAATTCTCACCCGAGCACGTTAGCGATCTGTCACCGCGTGTTCCCGCTAACACCACGCAAAAGTCTTATTAGATCAGCGGCTTTAGTTTTACGTCCATATTATCAAATTTCCTTCTCACTGGCTTGAGTGATAGAAGGTTTGTGATTAAATGAAACACTCTCCCTGAACATCAACTGGAAAAAAGCCCTGTGTGTCTGCTTGACAATATGTCTATAAGCTAAACATCAATCAATATTAGGGGAAATCAGCATATCAGATGACCCAGAGGAAGAGCTCAGCTGGTTTTCATTCTCATTCTCCTGCTTTGTCAGATGCTTTCAAGGGATATTTAAGTTTTGCCGATCCTGGCTGAATTACTGATACTTCTCATTTCCCAGATCCAACCCCATCCCGAGGAAGTCACTCCGGCTTTTTTCTGTTGACCAGATCCAGCCCATTGCCTTGGCTCCGGGAGGGTTTGCAGAGGTCTTTGAGTTTCTTGGTCTCGTAAGAAATCTGCAAAATGGGGACTGCAGCGTGTTCCTCCCGCCCGTTGCTGCAGGAGCGGGGATGCGCCGGCGTAGCAGACAGACAGACAGACAGGGAGACAGCACATCAGTGAAAGCCATCCGCCTGTTTGGAGCTGAGGAAGTTCAAGAAGGTGGGAAGATTCACATCTTGTAACAAGAAAAGAGCTCTCCCGGGCATGAAGGAAGCAGAGTGACATAAAAAAGCACGGAATAAAAATAAATAAATAAAAAAGTGACGCTTAATGGATAAAATGAATATTCAAGTTGTTTCCAGGGAAGAATCTTTGACTTTGGTGCTAGTTACAGTTACAAGGTTTTTGCGTTTTCTTGCTGTCAAAGCCTTCACCGTAATTGTCCAAAAGTTCCTTGATTATCTCTAACAAAACTGTCAGCTGCCTTTGAAGTATCAGAACAGTCTCATCACATCTTATTAAATAGTAAACATCATTTGCAAGCGCGCAGGAGATATAGACACCGCGTCAAGCGACTCGTCAAAGCGGGTCGGTGGGGTTTGCGCACAGGCGCCGCTCCCCGCGCGCCCGCCTCGAGCCCGGCTGGTCCCGCGCCGCAGCACCATCCTGCGCCGGGCGCGGGGGGCTGCGGGGCTGAGCCTGGGGCACTGCCAGAAACTGCTTTACCCTGACGCTGCCGAAAGCAGAGGGATGAGCATCATTCCTGGGAGCTTGGCTGCTCCTTCGCACGGAGCAGAGAGCACGGCCGGCGCCAAGCCGAGCTCCTGCTGCCTGTGCGGCAGAGCCAGGGATGCCACGCGACGGGGAAGGCGGCTGCTGGGCTCACGCATCCCAGGACCACAGCTCGCACAGGACCCCCAGCTCTCCCCTTCAGAAATTGCCAGAGAAACCATCCCTGTCAGCTCTGAGCATTTTGAAATATATTCGGAAAGAATTACTTAATTTGAAAAGAAAATAATGTTTTGGATCCAGCTTAATGTTTTCTTGCTATTTCTTCAAGCCAGACTTGGAGAAACTTATTTCATGTGTTGAAGTGTCTTTCGAGAGCTGAATCTCTCAGAGAAGAGTAATTGTGCAATTAGCTATGAATTAGTAAAAATTCATTCTAATTACTTCCAGGTGTGACACATTTTATGCCTGAAAACAAGGATGGGACTAGCAGTACCCTGTCAGCGTTTGCTTCTGGAGCAGATATGAACAGAGACTCAGCTCTCAGCCCGACGCGTGCCCTGCGACAGCGCTTTTGGAAACCGTAATTGCAGAGTAAGCGCAAACAGACCCCAAGCAAGTGCTCGGCTTGGGAGCCAGGAGCAGGTGTTCCTTCCAAAACCTGCAGCAAGCAGATCGATGCAGGCTACTAGCTGGTGCAAACTGGTGAGCTCCCAGTAGCAACCAGTGCCTTAGACTAGCAGCATCAGAGACTGTGGCCCAGACCGACCCCAGGGCAGCCAGCAGCACATCCCAGTCCCTCTGTGCCACTGGCGCGAGTACGAGCAAACCTTGGACAGGAACCACGAGCCGTGGCGAGGGTCAGGGCCCCGCTCGCTGCCACTCATCCTAAAGCAGTGGCGTTTGGCACATTTATTTCCCCTCAGCTGTCGGTCTCCAAAAAGGGCTTCGGGGCCACGCTCTGCCGCAGGGACCCGGAGCCCTTCTCACCCCTGGAAAGCCACAGCTAAAACCATACCCCATCGGTTTACTGCTGGCTGGAGAAGAAAAGCCAGGTGGATCCTATTGTGCCTGGTACGTCATTAAAAACACTGGAAATCTCACAATAAAGCCTGCAAGATTTCTAGCTTTAATTCCAGATCAAAGAGGCTTTGGGAAGGAGCATCCCAGGTTTGAATGCTTATCTCAGCCAGACCCCATGAGCTTTTGAAGTTGCCCCATCAGTCACTAATCAAAGATCTCCTTTTAGATGGGGAAATCAAATCCCTTTCAGCAGAACCGGGTGGTTATCAGTTTCTAAACATCACTTGTCTTTTGAATGACCTTCTTTTTGTGAGCTGACCCTGGAGCCGTCACCAGAGCAGGAAAACCTTGCAAGAACTGGCCCTTTAGTTTGCAGAGCATTGGCACACACATAGCTTTGCTTTCAGGATGTTCAAATCAGCAAAGAATGCGTGTGTGTGGAAGTAATAAAACCCTTCAGAGGTAAATAAATACATGCTGTAGTCCCTGTTTTACACAGCAATTGCCTTCAACTACAAGTACTAACAAAGACCCAGCATTTCCAAAGAAAAGAGGAATTCACAGAACTATTAGTCTCTGCTTCTCCTCAGCATATACAGACAATGTTGAGAAGACGTTCACAAGATCAAGTTCTTAAATATGACGCATTTTGGCTAAAGAGCCCCTCTGGTAGCACGAATAAAAGGTCTTGTCTCAAAGCTATTACAAATGATGCATCTGTAGCATCCCGGAGCATAGTTTAGGACTAAGCTTCCACAAATTGGGCTGATAAGGAAGCTGTGTGATAAAAATGTCCGCACAAGGGCCTCTATTCTACCACCAATGGCACCAGGAAAGGTGGCAGGACTCGGTGGCACAGGAGCAGGGAAGGGGCGGCCCCGGCAGCTGCCACCTCCCCACAGCCAGCCTGGACCCGCTGTTGTCACTCAATTCTACCCACGAATGCCAAACTGCACTAAAACTCCCAAAAACTCTTCCCCGTTAGCCTTTTGCCATTGAAGCTTTCACAAAACTTGGCTTGTGCTGTTAAAATCCCTCTCGGATTTTGCAGTGCAAGTGCGCAGGGAAGATGGGTGCTCTCTCCTGTTGCCTGTTACCAGGAATATTCTCTGGACTTAGTTACGGTGATCCCACCATGCCTGTGTGATCCCTTCTTGTAAATTCGTTGCGCAGAGATCAGATGACGAGCTTCTCCTTTCAGCCAGTTTCTTGATGGGAATTTACACCTTGAAACTCGATGCGGAACATGAGAGGAGCTGCAGTCCATCTGCACGCTGTATTTTGAGCTCCCCTGCTTGACTGCAGCGTGGCTGGCACATCAAAAGCGTGCGTCCCCCTGCTGCGATGCTGGACCTGCTTTCTGCGTTTGAGATTCATGACCCACTATTTTGGTCTTTCTCTCTATTTTTGGAAGTCGTCTCATGGTTCCATATCCTTCCCTGTAACTGGATTCTTCACGTCCCCTGGCTCAATGGCTCAACGCTCACAGTTAACCCTTCAGGCTTGCACAAGAGGGGTGCCTGGGCCAAGGAACCTGCGAGGACTAGCCGGCAGCAACAACAGAGGGGCTGAAAATAAGGTGAAGGGACTCTTTGGTTGCTAGTAAGTGCCTGAGCAGTGATATGCGGGACTGGAAGGAGAGAGGAGCATCTGGGCACCCGCAGCAGCGCCGGGGCTCAATACCCCATAGATATCCCTGCTTCTTCCCAAAGCAGAGAAGGCGCCTCTGGAGATACCTGTTCCCCCACACGTACCTTCCACGACATCCCACTCACTTGGAGAGACAAGTGAGGAATAAACCCCCGAGAACACGATGTGTTGGAGCTCCTCTGGGGCTGCGTGGTGGCTCGCTGCACACCAGCCCCCTGCCCGGCTGTCGGTAGGCTGGGACATCCATCACCTCTGGTGGCTTCCAAGAGCTGCTCAAATACTGACTGAGGTCCCCAGACAAAAACATGGGAAACTGAAATGAAAATTAGAGTGTTTCCTCAAGCATTACTTCTCTCATCCACCCTGTGAACACCTTCTTGTCTGCTTTTCCATCCATCTTTTCTTTCTGTCCTTCCTCTCCTCTCCCTCCTTCCCCTGCAGCCCTCTCTGCTGGCATGGGTTATACATTTCGCAGGACCCTGCTCTGCTGCGGTTTAAGGCACCCGTGCAGGAGCCGATGGGGAAAATCCCTTCCCGCAAGCAAGCGTCCTTGCAACCCCATCCCTGCTGCGGGCAGCAGCGCGTGGGGGGACGCTGGTCCCCCATGCCGCTATCACTCCGACCCGACATTTCACTGCAAGAAGGTAAACTACCTTCTTTTAAGGAACACAAATGGAGTTAAAGGGGAAAAAAAAAAGCTGCAGTGGATAGTGAGGTCTGTAGATCACTAAGCACCTAAACAGCACAGCTTTTATTGGGTTATACCTGATTTCTTGCACGTTTGCCTGGGCGACTTTGAATAATTAAAAATAAACCTCTCTTATAAAAAACAAACAAACGGTATCAGTGTCTCGGGCAGCGACAGCCCGAGGGCAACGCTTTCTGGCTGGGGTGAAGTGCCCGGGCGCTGCTGAAGCAAGCTCCCAAGACTCCTTTGAAAACTCTGAGTCTGAGCACAGGAGACTCGAAGGTGGAGTATACCGGACCATCGCTGCCAAAAACTAGTGTATTTTTTTAATAAGGGCTCAAACAAACTAATAAAAAGACCCCGTCAGCAGGGCAAATTTCATTCCAGCTGGGAGCTGGATTCCTGTTAAAAGAAAGTGCCAGCAGGCCCTTTAGCTCCAATGGCACTACCAGACATAGCTATAATTACGAGCTTTCTATTGCTGTGTGAAAGCTGTTATGAATTTCAGTGGGCAGAGGGGCACAGAGGAATAGTAAATCACCCAAACAAAAGGTATGGGCAGCAGGGAGTAGGCTCCGGTGTTAACCAAGCACCATTGTAAAGACCTTAAATTATGAACATGTGCCATAGTTAAAACAGGATCTGCAAACTGGGAGCTAATTGTCCTCCAAGCATCCAAGCATCTCTGCAAGCATGGGAGAAATCAGGCCATGCTTACTGGTCCTTTGTCCCCGGGAATCCCAGTGCTCCCAGTTCATTCGTAGGAGAGGAAAGACCATGGCTGTGGCTGCAGTGCGACCGGGGAGAGCAGTGCCCCGGGATGCTCGGAGCCTCCCCGGCTGGGCACAGCCGTGCTGTGTGGAGAGCATGAGTGAGGATCTCCATCCCAGAGACCAGCAAAAGACCTCATCTCCTTTTGGGGAAGAGTAAGAGGTGCACGAAAGAGCAGATGATGTTTGTAAGAGTAAAGGACCCAATGACCCAGAAAGTGTCTTTGTGTCTCAAGTTTCCATGTAGAGAACTCCTCCCTGAGCCAGGTTCCTTGCTTGGGCACCCTTAGCTGATCTCCACAACTAGCTCCTGATTTTAGCTTTGCATTTTGGGTCCAGGAGGAGGCTGCTGCAGAAGCAGAGCACAGGCCAGAAAAAGGGAAGCAGACAAGTGCACGGAGAAGAGCTCCGGAGGAGCTGGGGCTCCTGCCTTGTTCACAGCCATCACAGCCCAGCCTCTCTCTCCATGCACGGCCCCCCTGCAGCCCGGCATGCGAGCAGCCCTGTGACAGCCCTCTTGCTCATCAGGAGCCTCAGATCGCAATTGCAGCTGAGCTTCCCTTGCAGCATGCAAAGGAGGTCTTTCAGTGCTGCAGCATCCCTCCTCCGGCCCCAGCCAGACTTCTCGCTCCAGCCATTGCTCCAGACTGCGATGCCTGGTTGTGCCGGGGAGAGCGGGAGCTGCGGGCACAGCCGGAGAGCACCGGTGCAGGGGACTTCAGGGACTGCCGGGGCACCAGGGAGCTCCCTCCCCAGGCAGTAGCAGCAGGCTGGGACCTGGCAGGGTCTCCAGCAGCGAGATGGAAATCCAGACCTTCGCCCAGCTCCATGCGGCCTCTCCTCCCTGCCACAGCTTTCTGCAAGCAAACTCGCAAAGCATAACTTCCTATTAGCAGTTATTTTCGTAACTACTGTCACCACCCTTCCAAGCACAAACTTTGAATAATCTGTTGTTGATTTGTACGTGGATTTGTACCGGAAAAGATTTTCCCAAGACCCCCGGCTTTACACAGCCTCCTTTATTAGTCCTGGATGGAGCGCTTGCGGGAGGGTGAGCCCGAGGCTAAGCTGTGAGTCACAGGACCATTGCTCAGTGCCAGGGCCTCACCAGAGGAACCTAAATCAACCCTGAGCTAGAACTTCTAAGGGCAATTTAAGCCCCCGGCGTGAATTATAGCGAGGCAAGGCGGCTCTCCCAAGGCAAACCAGCGTTTACTGGTCAGCTGGACACCAAATGCAGTCCTTGAGATGGAAACTTCTGGCTAAATTTAGCAAAGAAACGAGTTTGTTGACGACTTCATCCTGTGCCGTGCGTTGTCAGAGATGCCCTTCTCCCCTGAAGAAGGCCTCTTACCCCGCTCCCCTCCCCTTCATCCTGGGGGCAGTCACGACTTCCCATCTCACTCCCATGCTGTTTTTGCTGTCCTCTGAAATGTGCCTGCCTTCCCTCCAGAGCACCAGCGGGTAAGGCCCACGTTTCCAGGCAGGATTTTGAGCCATTTCACCCCTTTCTAGCCCGTGCAGGGAAGGGAGGGTGCAAGCAGCACACAGCCCCTTGGCTCACCCAGGGAGGGAGCCCCGCAGGTCTCCCCTCCCGACCTTCCCCTTCCCGCTCCCTCCATCCCATTCCCCAGGGATTACATTTCTATTTAACCAGCCGCTTCCTCGCCCATTGTCCCCAGCTCTCCGAAGCCGTAATCATCCTGCCCAGGGAGACGGGGCGGCTCGAGCAAACACCGGCATTGCCTAACAACACGGGGAGAATTTCGATGTTTGCCAAGGCGGTGTTTTCCCCCTCCCCTTGATGGATTTTCCTACTCGGAGAGATTTGTCTGCAGAGCATAACTTCTCTGCACCTTGAGAAAGTCAGCGCTCTCCCCGAGACAGCTGCAGTATTAATATCCCAAACCAGGGAGCAAGGAGGGAGAGTGTGTGAGTGAAGAAGCAAGTCTGCACCAAACCACATCAGTAAAATGAGAAAGCCAAAGATTGCGCCATAAATAAGGACCAGTTGACACTTCTTAAATTCATAGCTTTAGCACACAGCAAAGTGTCTCCTTTTTATCAGGAATTTGTTGACAAGGGTTGCAAAAAGATCTACAAATAATACTGAGTGGGGCTATGAAAATGTATTTGTGGAACATTTCAGTATCAGGGATCACCATTATATCGGAAGAATTCATCTTCCTGGAACATTTTATTAGTATCTAGATTTTATAGCTGCTCCCTTTTAATTTTTTTTTTAATTTATTATTTTTTTCATTCCTCCAGCAAACGTAGCGTTGGCTGAGAAGAGGGGGACCAGCATCTCGCATCTCTCCGCACCCCCTCCCTGGCTCCCTGATTTATCCCCTGCATTTCCAGCCCGGCAGCGGCCATTAGGGGTTTGGCTTTCCAGGCTCCCTTCTTGGGGCTGCTTTTCCCCATGGATTTCCTGGGTGACCTTGGGCCTCAGTGTCCCCTCAGTCCCGCTGGCTGCTCGCAGCATCGGAGCCCGGCAGCGAGGCTGGGGACCAAGCCTTGGGGACCACGTACACCCCCAAAACCCCCTCTGCCTGTGCAGCGGCAGAGCCCTGGCTGCGAGATGCCGGCTTGGGAAGGGACATTCATAGTCATCCCGTTACGCTGGCTGTGCTCAGGGTCTCGGTGCCGGCCAGGGACGTAAAACTTTCGGAGCAGCTGGCTGAAGACGAGCCCGGGAAGGCGCCTGCACCCCGAGCCCTGGCTGCACACCCTTTCCCCCCGGCGAGGCAAAGCTTGGCTGGGCTTCGCCGAGCCCCTGGGCTCGCTCACGCCGTCGCTCTGCTCCAGTTTCCCCACGCATCCCCCCGAGTGCCCATCCCGCCCTCTCCCCTCCACGTTCCCCTTCCTCCCCCGGCCACGCCGCAGCTCCAGCCTGCCCAGCAGAAGTGATGATAAATTTCCAACAGTGGCATTACAGACAGTCATAAATAACGCCTTGCTCTTCGGTGCCGGCAGTTTCCATTAGGGCTGTCTGGATCGGGCTGTTGATACCCCCAGTCTGTGCAGGGCCCAGCCGTAAAATTTATCAGTATGCTTTCCTCACCCCATAAATCATCCCAACTGGAAGCCATATGGCAGATAAGGCCTTAAAAACATATGACCAAGAGCAGCAGTGGGCAGGAGGCTCCTCCGCAGAGCAGGGCACCGGGGGAGAAGGGCACATGTGCTTTTTGGTTGTACCTCCCCGGGCTCCGGCAGACCCCACAGCACTGCGTGCCGGCTCGGCGGTGCGACTTGCTCCCCCTCCATAAGGATCTGTGCTGGTTGGGGAGCAGGAAGAAAAGGGTTTTCATGGTTTTCCAAACCCATACCAGTAGCTCAGAAGCAGAAATCACCCCCCTAAAAAATAAAACCCTGACTGCACATCCCCTGGGGTTTCACTCCATCGGATCTCTGGCAGAAAAAGCCACATTGACAGAGAAACCGATGCCAGCATACCACAGGTCACCCGGAGGCAGCTGGGACCCAGACGCAGCTCGGAAGCACCAGCTTTACTGGCTACAGGGCCAGTATGTACCAGTTTGCCACTCAGACAGCGGGCAGGTGTGCTGGGGACAGACCCCAGCACTGAAGACCCCAGTTTGTCTCCCCACTGCTTACTCCGCAGCCCCCACTAACACCCCAGCTCTTGAGGGATTTAATTGTTGGACAGTAAATATCAGCAGTTCCCAAAACAACTACGGGCATTTTGAAGGCAGCTATTTTGACAGAATAAGCACAGAGGTAAGTTCACATTTTAAAGTTAGAGATTTTTGAACGAAAAGAGCCTCATAACAGAGGAACTCACATTTCTTTCTTCTCCCCACTGTTGTAGCAGCACAGAAAACACAGCACACCCCAAGCCCAGGTTTTTCCAATCCCTGCCCTGCCCATCCTTATTTATTTCAATGCAGAACAAGGTGTAAATTGATACCAAATCAGCCTGTTTACATTTCACACCCACTTTGCACTCAAGAAAACGTGTAAAGAGATGAAGAATGAGGCCTATTGTCGCGGGGTTTAATTAAAAAGTCCTACAAAACACACTATCCTGCGCTGCCCCTGGGTGCCCTTTGCTGGGTGCTGGGGCACCCCTGGGCTCTGTACACCCAGAGCCGCCCCGGCAGCACTTTTCCTTCGGCACGTGGATGCGGCAGCTCTCCAACAGCCATGGGCAAAGTACGCAAGTGGAAGCATTCCCCAAGTTTTTATATGGCAGGGACTTAGATGTGCATTTACCACCCTCCCCCCCTGCCACGAGTGAACATCTAGATACAACCAGACAGTACTTATATGGGGGAAAAACAGAGTTTGAGTTGACAGACATCTCTCAGTTCAATCCCTGGACTGTGAGCCTGGCAGCTGGATAAAAGCAAACTACATGTTTGGGACAATATAGGCACCTGCCCGCTATTTTCTCTACTTGCTTTCTTCCCATTCATCTTCAGCTCCAGCTCTGCTTTACAGTACCTCTTCATCTCGTTCCCATTGCAATCCATTAAAAAGCGCATTGCATTTCATTCTTTCATTCTTGATGGTAGCTTTTATTGGTAGCTACGAGCGCAGCCCTGGGAATTAGCTGTTTCCCTAGCAATTTGCTGCCATGAACGGGTTAACCGCGTCTCTGAGCAAATGAAGCCATGTGGCTTTGGAGTAAAGAGCAATTCCAGGAATCCTGTGCTACCTAGATAGAGGCCTGTCTTGCAGAATCTGCCATAGTGAACTCTTGGGAACACATTAAATTAAGTGTCCTAAATTCGCCTAACTATGCATTTAATTTGGCAGTAATAGGACACTCTCGGTATAATAGCAGAGTTGCTGTATAATAGAAGAGTAGCTGCATATTAATATTTTGATTATTAAGGACATGTGTATTGGAGGCTTGATAACTATGTAATATATTATTGCTTAATTGCTCAGACTCTTAAGTATGTTTTCACAATTAGCTGCTATTTAGTTAATGTAAATATCCAGCTTATTAAATATAGAAATGCATTTCTGTTTGCAACAGTTATTTGCATGAGAAGAAACAACAAGAGCAGAGCTCTCGGCTCGTCCCTGCCCGAGGAGCCCGGCGCGGCGCGGGTGGGAGGGCAGGGCCCTCGCGATGGGTGGCTCTCTGGTGGCCAAGCAGCCACTTAAACTGTCAGCACAAAAAGGCCATTTTGCCACAGAGCTCATCTCAGGCGCTCCAAACTTTGCAGCCTTTATTGGACGTGATGGGAAGCCTTTCTGAGATCAAGCCATGGCTTTGTCTGGTTCCTCTCAAGCAGAGATAATCCCCTCTACCTGGGCCAGACAGCTGATGTGCTTCCTCCTTCCTTAATTTGGTAATAAATCTGCCAAGCTGGGAGGCTTCTGAATGAGGCTTTTGCTCTTGTTTCTGCATGGAGGACCCATAAAAACCATATGGAAATGAAAGGCAGAAATGCATATTTCATACTTTGCCTGAGCTGGGCCCACAGCTTGGGGATCGTCAGCATTTATCTGTTCTAAGCACCTGATCTCCCTGCCAGCACCTTCCACCGCCCCAGCCCGGGCATCGCTGCTGCCGGCTGCACGCGGGTGCGAGCAAAGGCAGATGCTTTTGGGACACCCGCCTTCGGCGCTGGGTTTGCTCGCACGCTGCTCCCTGCCACGGGTGCACCTGCCCAGGAGAAATGGGGGTGACCGTGGTGGGACCCCCCGGTCCCCAGCAGCACCTCGGTGCGCGCCCTGCGTTCGGGCAGCGAGCAAGCGCTCAAAATCCCACACTCTGCTGCTCAAAGCTGGGGTAGAAAAAAGAGCTGATGCCTGAGGAAACCTATAGTCAGGGCTTGCTATGGCAATGCCTTGTGTGCAGCCGAGCCCCGGGCTTGCGCTGCGGGGACAAGGGCTATTTCAGGGCGTTTCTGTTTGCTGTGATGCAGAGGAGAAGAGGCCCTGGACCACGACACCGCGGTGCGCTCGGCGCTGGGCCCCCCCGCAGCCGCGACGCTCTCTGCCTGGCTCACAGCAGTAGCCGAGCTTTGCAGAAATAGCAAAATTATCTCAACGGCTCGCGCTGCTCCGATGGAGAGCATCGCTTCCGTCTGAAGGTCGGAGCTCCTGGCCGCCACGAGCATCCGAGCCCCCTCCTGCTCCCGGCCGAGGCAGCAGCGCTGCCAAGCTCGCCGCTTGGGGGGCTTTGCCTCAAATTCTGGGATGAAACAGCCCAAAGGGGTTTGAGCTTGTTTTTCAAGCTCACAGATTTTGGGCAGGTTTCTTGTTTTGGTTCCTAAATGCCACATTTCAATGTGTTTATTGTCCCACTGCCTAACAAGGGAGGAAGGTTGAGTGAGCTAATAACTTAGCCGCCGCCAACGTGTTTATTTGATTTTTTTTTTAAGAGCTTTAGCAAATACAGTATGTATAAGGAAAGAAAAAAAAACCCTGGTGCCAGCATGTAGAATTCCTCTAGGAGCAAGTCTGATAGGAACACAAAAGCATGCACGCTTCCAAACTGTAACCAATATTTGCACATCGGAGTGACTAATTCTCCACTCTGCGCCGCAGAACAATAGGCATAATAGCAAGGTACATTAATGCAAAGCGTGATTGTCTGGTGCCTTGGTTATTTGACACATAAACAAGGAGAGGAGGAGGATTTTTATCTACCTGTATAACTATTCGCCGAACAGCGGGTTACAAATGCGCTCAGAAAATGCTGACCCAGGGCTGCTCCTGTACCTCCTGCGCCGGATTGGCACATGATTTGCAGCACTGCGGGAGTTCTATAGCTGACCTCATTAGCAGTGCATTTCCTGGCTTGTTAGCATCATATTTGTATAATTTACGGCACCTTCGTTTTTATGGAATGTGTTCCTTGTAGAGTGTAATGGCAGCAATATATTTAACCTCTCCTATTTAGGAATGCTGTTGCTGAAGGCAGCCTGGAGATATAAAAGGGATTTTTTTTTTCATCCCTTCTTTCTCTCTTGCATGCGTATTTTTTTCCCCAGCCGGTTGCTAGATACCCAAATATACGTGTAACTTGTAAAGTGTTCATAAAAGGCAATGTGAAGCTGTGCTCAGGAAACCGCAGCTTTTCAGGAGCATTCCCAAGGTCAAGCCCCTAAATCAGCGCAGTGTCATCTATCCAAAGCCATTACTCAGCTTCTGGAAGAGGAATGAGAATTGCACCAGCAAAAAGAAAGGACAGCTCTGCGGTGACGGCAGCGCGCGGTGGTGGGACGGAGTTGGGCTCAGCTCCTGGCTCTGCCACAGCTCTCTTGGCCAACCTTGGGCAAGTCTCTGGGTGACGACGTCTCGGTTTCACAGCTGGGGATGCTCCCTTTCTGCCCTGCTTCCTTCGCGGCTCCGGTGCAGATGGGAACCTCTGCACGCTGGTGCAATAACCCAAAGCAAAGGAGTGCAGGCGCTGGGGAGGGGGCGGATGGGACGCGGCACTGCTCATTTGGTTGAAGTTGATGTTGTTGATGATGAAGATGAGAGGGGTTGGGACCGTTGCCCTTCTCCTTCCGCCTGGCTGAATTGCTCCCAACCGCCAGCAGTTTTCCCCAGGACAGGAATGTGCCACAGGCTGGGTGCAGAGGATCAGCCCACCGCCTGCGGGAGTCTGCGCCTCCCAAATCCCCCAAGCCATGCAGGAGCATCGTGGCCTGCCAGAGGGAAGCTCTGTACTGCAACCGGCATCATTTTTAGCGCAGAGCCTTTAGGAATATGATCCTATTTCTGTTCCAGTCATCACAGTTGTTTTGTTGCGCTCTGGCAAATTAAGAGCATTGATTTTTGTGAGCGCAAGGAGGAGATGGGAAGGTGACCTGCAGAGACCCCCCCAGGCAACACAGAGCTAAACAGGACAGGGGTAGCCAGCGGCTGTGCCCCTGCCCGGCCCCTTTCCAGAGCAAAAAGCCCTGGGAACTGGGAGCCAGCCACGCCTGTGCTGCGCTCCAGCTGGAAGCACAGAGGCTGTTGCCGCTGCCTTCACATCCCTCCCTTGCAGCGATTGCCGAGAACATGGCATCTGAGGCTGACCACAGGTGGTCACCTACAACGCCGACCTACCCTCGGTGCCCAAGGCTCCCCACGTAACCCATGGAGAAAAGCAACACTTGTAGGCTCTGAGTCAGCCCAGCCCCATCAGAGGTGTCTGAAATAGGGCAGACAAATCCCTGCAAACGCTTGTTTTCCTCCATCTAAGTGGAGCCCGGGGTGACAACCGCAGATGGAGATATCTCCTGTTGACGGCTGAAGTCAAGCAAGATGAACCCCACCTGCAGAGATGTTTACTACTGATGTTGTAAAAGCTAGCTGCAGTTTGGAGCACGGTTCTCAGCTGGGGGTTGCTGCTCGTTAGTGCCTACGAGGCAGGCTCCGACACGAAAACACGGGTGTTTTCATGAGAGCCGGAGGAATGCAGCACTCAAACCACTGGAACGCCCTTTGGGGCATGAGTTAATGCCAGGTTGCTCTTGGGGCTCACCCATCACACCACCAAGCTGGCACCACTTGAAAGCAAGTGCCTATGACTAACCAGTCCCTGTGCTAGATTAAAACCATGCTTATTTCTGGCTTTGTCTGCAGATTTGAGCGGAGGGAGCGGGCTGAGACACAGAGTCAGCAAATGGGATAGAAAATGGCTTTCCCCAGGGGTGCTCCAGTCAGTGGGAACTCCAGGGTGTTGTGGGTTGGGGTTGTCTTACATCCCCTGTTCCTCCCATGGAGGCTAATTTGTCCTCCTAAACCATTGACTCCTTGAGCTTTGAGGAGACACCAGACTAGGACCATTTCTGCCCTTCCTCTGCTGGGCTCGGATCATTTCTGGAGACTCTGGGAAGAGGTGTAAGGAGCCTATGGATGCTTTTGTCATCAAGCAGAACATGCCATCACATATACAGCTGTATCTCCTACAGCAAGCACCTCTCCCAGGTGGAAGTAGGCTGAGAACGCACACACTCATGTCATGCAGGTGACTGAGGAGACCATGGCTTGTTTCAAGTGAATTTGGAGGAAATTCAGACCAGCTTAGCAGAGCTAAAAGGTCTCCAAAGCCACTCTCTCTTCCCTGTTCCTCATTTTTAATGAATTCCGCTGCACCCCTTGGGGCTGTATTTCCAAATAAGCGTCGTTCCAGTATTATCGGATAATTGCTAACTGGATGGGCACGGTGGCTGCTTCCCTGCTCTGTCCGAGCCTCGCCACTGCAGTCGTCAGCTCCACCTCCAAGTCCTCATGCTAAACTGCTGGTCTCAAGAGGGTGAAGGGAAAATTAAGAAGCTTTTCCTCAGGAGACGGAGCCCTCCAAGCCTGAACTAACCCATCCCTCCTGGTACAGAAGCCATTTGCAAGGTTAAGAAGGGCCTGCGGCTCTTGCTGCGGCCAAGTGCATCCTCCATCTGCTCCTGCAGAGCCTGGCAGGAGCCGTTCCTTGCTTTTTTCTTTCCCTAAAGTCACAAATTCACTCCTGACACAGCTATCTCTCTATTACGGGATGAGACAACTGTTTTAGGTCAGCTTAGGCACGTCGTGGACCTGCTGCTGCACGCGTGATCTGAGGCCAAGGATCCACTCAGACAGGACCAAGCGGCTGGGCAGGTGTGTGAGTCCCTCTGCCTCACCAGCCCGCGGAGCTTGCTGCTTTCTGGCTGCGTTTCCGTCTGCTTTTCTCCAGTAAGGATTTCAAAATCCAGGATCCCACCTTGGGGCCGAGAGGCGAGGAGCCCTGGGAGCGTGCCTTGGGGACCGTGCGGCCGCAGCGTGCGGAGTCTCCACTAGCTTGCAGTTTGCTTATGCCTTAAAACAAGATTCGGATCCCTCATAACTTGATTTAAATTGAACCTGTCTCATTAAATGGCTATGTACCTGCTTCGTTGTCTAAACATCCCATTTTCATGCTGCTCAGGTCATCTGTGATATCTTGCAGTGATGAATTCCATGGGTTAGCTAACAGTTGCATAAAAATACATCTTTTTGTGATGCTTTTCAGCCTGTTTGCACCTGACAAGGCTCTTGGGCTGTGACAGCAGCTCCAGATTACTCGCCTTCTCCCTCCATTTCGATTTGCTCAGCCTGCTTTCCCCTCTTGCTTAAGCCCACCCTAATTTCATTCAGTCTCAAGCTGAAGAGCCAGTCGGATCTAGAATGCGTTTCTGTTGCCAGATGGGGAAATTCGGCTTCGTCTGCTCCCGCGGCTGCCCACGGGCTCACGTGCGGAGGACCTATGAGGGGTACCTTCATGCTGGCTTTGCAGGGAGGAGACATCTGAGCTGGCTTTCCAGCACTGCGGCCGGCCGCGGAGCCCCAGCTTGGGCAGGGCTGTGCTCTCCGCTCCACGTGCTGCTCCCTTGTGCCTGCAGCTGGATCCGGCCCTCTGGCCAGGCGACCCACTCCAGGGCTGCTTCCAGTAAGGAGAAAGCAAGGTGGAGGTGGTATTTCCCATGTGAGTCAAGAACTGGCCGCCTCCACCGCCATCCAAGGGGTCCTGGCCCCACTGGGGGCTGCCGGCGGGCGCGGAGGAGAGCATCATAGCCTGCAGTTATCTGCTGCGGCGCGCGTCGACAGGCAGACACCCAAGGGGCTGGGCATCGTTACATTATCATTCCCATCAGTTACCACTTGGGGTTAACAGCATCTCCACCCAGCCCCAATAACTGCGGAGAGCAAATAAGAAAGTATTGATCCGGGCTGCGTAAGGCAACGGCCACCGCCAACACCCCTGCGACCCGCCTCCCTTCTTGCAGCAGCCGCCCCGGTGCTGCAGCGCGGTTATCCCGGCGGCGCGCCCCTGGGAGAAGCCGGGCGGTGGGTCCGGCAGCGCGCGGGGACGGGGTGGGCATCGCGCCTGCCGCGGCGCGGGGCCCCGGCGAGCGCTTGTCTGCGCAGCCCGGCTCGCAAATGGCTTTGCAGCAGCCCTGGGAATGAGCGGCAGCACCAGTAATGTCTCCATGGCTTCTTGTTAGCTGCACTCTAAGCAGGAAAGTGACTGGCCCTGACAATATAATTTACATTGCTGTATAAAACTATCTGTGGAAGCCAAGCTAATTTGTGCCAGATTAGGCTATTTGTCTCAGCCACTGTCTAACGGCACAATCTATCAGAGGGCTGTTTTCAAATATCGCTTTTCAAGCGTGCCCTTGAGAGGTGGGAATTGATTGGGATCTTAGAAAGCAAAATTACAGCAATAACTTAAAAGAAACAATAATTACTGAATCATACCAGTGTCAGCACTCTGCAAAACACGAAATAGCCATCAAACCCCAATCCAATATATTCTGAAGCAAATTTATTGAATGGAAAAAGCAGTTGAGTGAGGCTTTTTTTCTCCCCTTTCCCTTCGCCCCCTCTCTCTCTCCCTGTACATATGGTTATCTCAAAACCGCAAGTGAATGAGTCGATAATTCTTGTCATTGACTGCTCCATTTTCAGAGAGTCAAGAAAAGATCCATTAGCTACCTCCCGACTCGGTGTCTTTCCCCTTCCCCTCCAGTCATTTGCTAGTCTGCGCTCCTCAGGCAAACAAACATATATAACTAATCATCTGTTAAAACGCCGAGTCCCCTAATAAATCTCTGCAACTGAAATACTTTAATGGGTAATTAATTGATCCTGTTCCAGAGGAGTAATAAGATAATAAATTAGACAATATTTCACTCAGTTGTGTCAGTGTACTGCTAATGGTGCTGTAGGGCTAAGCCGAAGGATAATAAATTAGCCAGAAATTAACTGCTAAGAGCTTTCTGCAGAGAAATTGGCTGACAGGCAAGGCTCTGTGATTTAGGGCCCCGCTGCCATTGCAGCGCTCTCCGTCCCATTTATTTATTTTTTGGTGCTTGCAAACGTTAACTCTGGTTCGGAGCCGGCAGCGCCCGGCCCGGGGCGGTGGCAGGAGGGGACGGGCGAGGGGCGCAGCATCCTCGGTGCCGGTCTCCGGGAGCCGGGAAGCGCGGGCAGGCACAGCGTTCAGCGGGACTGGAGAGCGGCAGATTTATTGCAATCTGGTTGCGCTGCATGTAGGTAAATTACTTTTGTGCTGACTATAAAGACTGTCTCTAAGGCAAGTTATTACCCATCCAGCAAACAAAAAGGAAATATTTTCTAGTGCATCTGTCATATTTCACGGGAAGGTTTGGCAGAGACATCGGGAAAGATGACACCGGGGGACCTATCCTCGCGTGGTGTAAACCAGCGCAGCCCCGCTGCAGTCTGGCCACTTACTTGAGCTCTGTTAATGAGAAGTTTAAGAGGTTTTTAAACCTGGCCTGCCTTCGCAGCCCACACACACGCAAAGGTCTGCAGCAGGGGCTGTTGAGTGGCGACGACTTTGATCATGGCAGAAGCAGCCAGCCTTGAGCAATGCCGGGGGAGGTGGGAGGCAAAGGTGGGCTTGGGGGAGCCGAAGGTCTCCCGCAACGCCTTAGACCCGGGACTGGCAGGGTCAGGCCGTCCCAGGCAGACAGAAGACGAACAAGAGGTGGCCTTAAAAAGCCAGAAACCCACTTGCCATTTCAGAGGCCCTGGATTTATTTCCTACCTACAGCTAAGTGGAAGAGGAAAACAACGATCGGTCTGTGGGGAGAAATCTGGCTTCCTAGAAAGAAGGAAACGTTTGAAGCTCTCCGTTTTGCAGAAGAAACTGAAATCCATGACATCTGACGCAAACCTGCAGTTCTGGAGGGTTGTGTTACCCTTGGTCCAAACCCAGAGTGTGTTTGGCACTAAAGGAATCAAAAATTCTTGTTAAACGCTGAGCTCTGAGCGCTGTAGGACACAGCAGAGCAGATCCCAGCTCTCCGAGGGACGGCAGGAGGGTGCCTCTCCGGCCGGGAAGGACTGGGGTGCAAGGGGCAGCTCTGCCCTGCCACCCTGCCCACCTACACGGCTCTGCCAGGGGCTTTGAGAAGAGCTGGAGATCCGCTCCCCAGCCCCATTTACAGCCCACTAATCCCAGCACCTGACAATTTTATAGCCCTTGATTACAGCCCAACCTGAAACAGGCTCTGCAGATCCTCATCCCACCATCAGCTCTTACCCATCAAAGGAAAGATGATGTTGGACCTAGGGGCTACGAAGGGAGTTTTGCAAGGAACGTCCTCCTTTTCCTCTTTATTTTGGGCTGCTTTGATCATAGCAAAGCTCAGAGGTGCCCACTAGTAAGGTGCTCTGGTGATCGATGGCATCATCCTCTCATTCCCCTCCTTCCCTCGATGCAGCAAGTCAGCCTCCCCCAGCTTCAAAGGGACCCCAGCGACCTCCCCGGCCTCCCAAAACCCGGGATAGGGATGCAGTGGGAGCCCTGCATGGCAAACCCTCATCTGCTTTGGGTCCGGGGAATAGCAAGAGGATGAAAATCAGGTTTCAGAGGCACTGGGGGAGATGCGCGAGGGGCTCAGGGGAGAAACAGGCTGATGAAACGCCCTGGGAAGCTCCCCAGTGCAGGGGATGCTGCAGATGCCCCGCAGCACCCCGCATCCCGACAGAGCTCAGCCCCGCAGCATCCCGCAGCACCCCGCATCCCGATAGAGCTCAGCCCCGCAGCATCCCGCAGCACCCTGCATCCCGATACAGCATAGTGCGACAGCAGCCCGCAGCACCCTGCATCCCGACGGAGCTCAGCCCCGCAGCACCCTGCGTCCCGCAGCATACCACACAAGTGCGGTAGAGGCGAGCGGCTCAGCAGAGCCACCACAGCCAAGCACCTCTCCTTGGCTTTGCCCTCTCCCGCTCCCCCTCTTCTCCTTCCTGCTGCCTTTGCTTCCTGAGAGGAGGTGAAGAGAGTGATAATCAGCCAGGGCACCAGGAGAGCTCACGGACGAGATTAAAAGCAAATCAAAGAAGAAAAATTGTGGCATGGTTTATGTCTTCCTAATTAAAACCCCGCCAGTCTCCCTTCTCTCCCCCCCTCCCCTTTTCCAGCTAATGTTACACTAACGAGCTGAGTTTAGTGGCATTTATGTAGATAAAAGTCCTGATGACTGATCTCAATGGCTTGTTAAAATTAGTTTCAGTCCACCATATTGATTTAATTCCATTGCTTGAAAGTGCTAATTAATAATGATAATAAAAGTGTCTGGGCTCATTATTATCAGGAGGCAGGTTGGGAAGGGGATGAGGGGCACAGCGGCTTGTGCATCACTCATTCCATCTCAAAATGGCCTTTAAAAAGCCGGTGTGGAGTGGAAAGCAAACAAGGCAAGAGGGGAGGGCAGGGGAGGGGGCAGGGGAGTTTGGGTTTGCCCTTAGCCAGGGTCAGGTAACTCTGCAGGGTGTTTTTGCAGAATGACAGTGACTTTGCAACGCTGCGGGAACCAAAGACATGAGGGGACATTTGCTGGGCTTTCCCTGGGCCGTGCCGTTCAGCTGCCCATCCGCAGGGATCGGGCTAGTCCGCTCCCAACACCTCCACCGTGGGGACACAAGCACTGGGGAGCTCAGGGAACCACCAGGTGTTTTGCGTGTCACCCCCTGAACTGTCCCCTGAGGCGTTCATCCTCGGGGGCTGTTTGTGCCGTGCCCCGGTGCCCACCCTGCGCCCTGGTGCCCCGGTGCTCACTCTGCGCCCTGGTGCCCCGGTGCCCACCCTGCGCCCTGGTGCCCCGGTGCTCACCCTGCGCCCTGGGCCCCGGTGCCCACCCTGCGCCCTGGTGCCCCGGTGCTCACTCTGCACCCTGGTGCCCCGGTGCTCACTCTGCGCCCTGGTGCCCCGGTGCTCACCCTGCGCCCTGGTGCCCCGGTGCTCACCCTGCGCCCTGGGCCCCGGTGCCCACCCTGCGCCCTGGTGCCCCGGTGCTCACTCTGCGCCCTGGTGCCCCGGTGCCCACCCTGCGCCCTGGTGCCCCGGTGCTCACCCTGCGCCCTGGGCCCCGGTGCCCACCCTGTGCCCTGGTGCCCCGGTGCCCACCCTGCGCCTTGGTGCCCCGGTGCTCACTCTGCGCCCTGGTGCCCTGGTGCTCACCCTGCGCCCTGGTGCCCCGGTGCTCACCCTGCGCCCTGGTACCCTGGTGCTCACCCTGCGCCCTGGTGCCCCGGTGCTCACCCTGCGCCCTGGTACCCTGGTGCTCACCCTGCGCCCTGGTGCCCCGGTGCTCACCCTGCGCCCTGATGCCCCGGTGCTCAACCTGTGCCCTGATGCCCCGGTGCCCACCCTGCGCCCTGGTGCCCTGGTGCTCACCCTGCGCCCTGGTGCCCCGGTGCCCACCCTGCGCCCTGGTGCCCCGGTGCTCACCCTGCGCCCTGGGCCCCGGTGCCCACCCTGCGCCTTGGTGCCCCGGTGCTCACTCTGCGCCCTGGTGCCCTGGTGCTCACCCTGCGCCCTGGTGCCCCGGTGCTCACCCTGCGCCCTGGTACCCTGGTGCTCACCCTGCGCCCTGGTGCCCCGGTGCTCACCCTGCGCCCTGGTACCCTGGTGCTCACCCTGCGCCCTGGTGCCCCGGTGCTCACCCTGCGCCCTGATGCCCCGGTGCTCAACCTGTGCCCTGATGCCCCGGTGCCCACCCTGCGCCCTGGTGCCCTGGTGCTCACCCTGCGCCCTGGTGCCCCGGTGCTCACCCTGCGCCCTGGTGCCCCGGTGCCCACCCTGCGCCCTGGTACCCTGGTGCTCACTCTGCGCCCTGGTGCCCTGCTGTTCACTCTGCACCCTGGTGCCCCGGTGCTCACCCTGTGCCCTGGTGCCCCGGTGCCCACCCTGTGCCCTGGTGCCCCGGTGCTCACCCTGCGCCCTGGTACCCTGATGCCTACCCTGCGCCCTGGCGCGGGTCCCACTCCTGAGCCGGCCCCGCGTGGCCCCGGCCAGGCAGGGCCCCCGCCAGTGCCGTGCTGGGTGGGCTCGGGCACCAGGCGCCTGTTTCCAGACTGCCCGTTAATTAGGCTCCTGTTAGATCTCTTCGTGTTTCCGAAAATGTTTTGCACTGAGATTTTATTTTTTTTAAAGACTCATCCCTGGACCAAACTTCAGTGTCAGAGAGCAGCCCTAATTAAGGAATTTGCCGAGAATGCACTGCCTGCAAAATGATGCTCATGCTCTCCTTCAGATACCTGCTGTCTCCAGCTACTGAAGCCTCTTTCCTGGGGAAATTAATTAGTGTAATTAATATATTTATGCAATCATTCAAAGTGCTGATTACAGACAACTGCAGAGAAAACTTTTAACAGTGACAGCCACCTCTTCCTCAGGCTCAGCAGTGTAATTTCTTCCCATTTGTTTATCTCTGCTCTTGGCCAGCTACGTTGATAACATCAGCTGTGTCCTCCATCATCCCCCTCGTTCCCTCCCAGGCCTGAGCAGCAAAGGAGCCGGCGCCTCTCCCCGTGCCTTCCCAGCACCAGGGCTCCCTGGCAGGAACCACCCCCAGTTTTAGCAGTGCCCGATGCTGACCGAGCTCCCCGGAGCCTGCAGTGAAGGTGCTGAGCAAGGTCAGCCAGGCGAGGCGAGGCACGGGGGGTCCCTGCCCACCCAACTGCCTAAGCCACGCGGCAGAGCTGTAACTTCTCAAGCCCCAAATCCAGAACTGCCGGCAAGACCAGGTCACCCTCGGCAGAGGGACCGATCCGCAGGTGACCTCTGTTTTTTTCCAAGCAAGCTCGCCTCTTCCCGCCCCAGCACATCAGCCCCAACGTGCTGTGCGAGCAGGATTAGTGCCTGCGAAACGCCCCTGCTGCGGAGCGAGCTGGCACCGCCGGGCACTGCGGCTCGGGAGCCGCTCGGGCAGGGCCCTACCCTGCCTCTCCCCTCTCTTTGCCCCTCTATCTCTCATTTCTTTCCCTTTTATTTTTAAAAATTCTCTCTTTCTCATCCATCATTTTCTCATTCCCTCTCTCCCATACACAGCGAGCCAGCTAATGGATTCTGCAGTAATTCAGTCCTCCTCGACAGGGGCTGTAATTTCAATAAATAATTACGGGACTTGATTTCATCTCCCTTCTTCCTGAAATGTGACTGCACAAACTCATCACAGGGGGCTGGGCAGTTAATGAGCAATGGGACTTCAGGATGGCCCCATGGGTTTGGGGCCTGCAGGGTACAGACCCTGCTTTTCTTCTGGGGTTGCTGACTCTGCTTTTCAAATGCAGTGGTCTGGGGTCCCACGCCGGGTGGTTTTGGGGCGTGCTTGGGGCGGCTTCGGCATCCTGGCCCGTGCTCCAAGCACCGGCTCTCCCTGCAAACCGAGGATGGGAGTTTTATTCGCTGTCCATGGAGGGTTCCCAGGCAGGCTCCTGCCTGTCCTCCTGCCCTGCCCTGCCTGCACCGCTGCCCGCCCCAGCACCAGGAGTGGATGTGCAGCAAGAGCCCCCCTTAGGATCATTTTCCCCTTGTCCATCCGAAGCGTGGGGTGGCCCAGCCACGCTGCAGAGCCCAGAGACGGCGCCCGGAGGGTTTGTGGCACGGATCCCACCGCCTGCCTGCAGGGATGGCGCAGGGGGAATCCTGTAACCGACCCAACAAGACTGACCACAGCGAAGACAAACCCAAGGCCAGACAAGGCCAATAATTCCCCCGGACTCTGCAGGCAGTGAGACCGTCGATAGCCATTTTTAGTGCCTTTGGTCTTGGCTGAAAACAAAGTGAAGGTCCCTGAGTTCTCCTATAAATGGTAATGATAACACAATTATCATGCAAAACAAAAATTAAGTTTAATGGTGCAAAGCCAGGGTGTACTGTGGAGGTAATTCATATTAATTATGTTTGGATTAAAAGCTTATTTCTTTTGTTAGCATCTGCAAGTAGGAACTTAGCAGTAAAAAAAGCCGCATATAATTACTGCATCTTATGGAGGAGCAGTGTCGAACTTAATGGAGCATCCCCGTTCTCTCTGGGCACCCGATGAGTGGTAATATTTCACATTTTATGAAATACAGAAGAAATAAATTACAGGTTTAATGATAAGCATTACTTGGGCTCGTAATGCAGTGTGATTGGCTACTTAATGCGCTCAGACCTGCAGACCTGAGCGGCGCAGGGGTGGGGGCAGAGGCTCCCTGTGCTCGGCGGCGCCCAGGGCAACACAGCGCACCCCAAAACTCTGCTGCAGCCCCAGCCTGAGCTGTGGGCTCTTTCTGCCCCTACTTCTGCCTCTCAAGATGAGGTTTTGAACAGCAACGTGCAAGGTCCGATGGACATGATGGTCAGGTCTGCAAACTTATTCTTGCCTGGAGTCACGCCCTGAGTGCCTCTGTGCTGCACTGCAATGCCACCCATCACTGTGACCCCCGTGCCGCAGTGCAATGCCACCCATCACTGTGACCCCCGTGCCGCAGTGCAATGCCACCCATCACTGTGACCCCCGTGCTGCAGTGCAATGCCACCCGTCGCTGTGACCCCCGTGCCGCAGTGCAATGCCACCCATCACTGTGACCCCCGTGCTGCAGTGCAATGCCACCCATCACTGTGACCCCCGTGCCGCAGTGCAATGCCACCCATCACTGTGACCCCCGTGCCGCAGTGCAATGTCACCGTCGCTGTGACCCCCGTGCCGCAGTGCAATGCCACCCATCACTGTGACCCCCGTGCCGCAGTGCAATGCCACCCATCACTGTGACCCCCGTGCCGCAGTGCAATGCCACCCGTCGCTGTGACCCCCGTGCTGCAGTGCAATGCCACCCGTCGCTGTGACCCCCATGCTGCAGTGCAATGCCACCCGTTGCCGTGACCCCCGTGCTGCAGTGCAATGCCACTGTTGCTGTGACCCCCGTGCTGCAGTGCAATGCCACTGTTGCTGTGACCCCCGTGCTGCAGTGCAATGCCACCCGTTGCTGTGACCCCCCGTGCCACAGTGCAATGCCACCATCACTGTGACCCCCGTGCTGCAGTGCAATGCCACTGTTGCTGTGACCCCCGTGCCGCAGTGCAATGCCACCGTCGCTGTGACCCCCGTGCTGCAGTGCAATGCCACCGTCGCTGTGACCCCCGTGCCGCAGTGCAATGCCACCATCACTGTGACCCCCGTGCTGCAGTGCAATGCCACCCGTTGCCGTGACCCCCGTGCCACAGTGCAATGCCACCATCACTGTGACCCCCGTGCCGCAGTGCAATGCCACCCGTTACTGCCTCCCGTCACCGAGTCTTTCCCGGGGAGAGCTGTAGGCACAGCTGAGGGTTTGGTTTCAGCGGGGTTTTTGTTTTCGTTTTAAATACACCCTCGGCGGGGTGCCTGCGCCGCAGGAGGCAGGTTGGGCTGACCTGCCTGCAGTTGGACGGGTGGGGACAAGGTTAATCCCACTGTCATCACCACTGGCAGTCTATTCACCCCGTAAACTCGCTGGGAGAATCCCTCTGCTCCTTATTAGTCCGGAGCCCGACATGAGCCGTGGGTGCCAGCTGCTATTTTAATACATTTTGCTGATGGCAACAACAAAGTGATTGGTGTCTTCCTTTTAAGCACAAACCAGTTTGGGGCTGGTCTAGAAGTGCTGCAGGGGCTTCAGCTTTTATTTACAAAAGTGAACGGGCCATTTTTTAAAACTTTAATCTTTTTTAACTGGAAAAGCCTCCAGCTCTGCCTCCAGGCTCCACACTTGGCGACACAGCTGGCCCTGGATCCTGGCCCTGGATCCTGGCCGACCATGGAGGGCGTTCAAAGGAAGGCTTGGAGGTGGCTCAGGGTTTGGGGTGCGTTTCAGCCGAAGGCTCAGGCTGGTTCTGTGTTTTCCCCATCTCCCAGTTACTCTGCAAGCTGTGAATTGCTGCGCCCACCACACCGCAGTTTTTCTTAAGGGGTTTAAGTTGCATCGACACCATCATTAGTATTATCTGGTTATTGATCTACGAATTAAAAATTCTATAGCTGGGCCTTAGGGTCTTGCTCTAACAGACCAGAACGACCTAGAGCAGCCGCCCTGCTCGGCTGTCGGGACTGCAGCCCCCTCCAGGGATCGGCACTCGTGGGGGTGCCCCAACGTGACAGGAGGGGTGACCTGGGAGCCACTGGCACGTGGACCCCGCTCCGCTTTCCCAACTCTTTCATACCTCTGCGACCCTCTGCCAGGAAGACGGAGTCACTCCGGCTTTGCGCCGGCCGGAGAGCTGGCAAGCTGGCGCTGCGGGCTCCGCCACTCACCTCTCCTGCCTCGGGGCTGCGGGAGGATGCTCGGAGCGGTGACAGCCTCGCCCGTGACGGATGCGCCGTGGTCTTTAGTTACAGTCCGGGTGACTGAACGCTTCAGTCAATTTCTTCGAGTTGAAATCTGGCTGAGGAGGAAAGAAAGATGCACAGTAAATGGCCCCTGTACAGGCAGGAATTGGTTTTTAAATGGAGGGAGCGAGGGATACGGCATCAGAGGGGAAAGCGGACTGACTTGGCTTCGCAGCAAGCATCTAACAAAACACGCGGTATGAAATTGTGCCCCTGGGTGATGCCATCCAGGACCGGGGAGCACATGGCCCAGACCGAATACAGCCTGTAGCTGCAGTTCCTATAGCTGGTGGATGCACGAGTTTAATTTTTGTGCTATTATTGGGCATCGCTAAGGTGTCTGTTCATACACAACGTGCCAAGTGTCTTTGAGAGGCAGCCTTAATCCCCAGCAAGCAAGGAGTTACCCACACATGGTCACTCCCCCAGGTCTTTCCTGTATTAGGACACCCTTAGTTTGGGAGAAAGCTGAGGTCTCCGACTCCCGAAATGGCAGGCAGGACCCAGGCTGTGCCTTCCGAGCTAGGCACCAACGGGATGGGGTGGACCAAGAGGTAGTGAGGGCTGGCTCCATTTGTCTCAGTACTTTAAATTTAGGGCTATTACTACCTTTCTGTCTCCGTATGTCAACTATTGCCGTCTCTGACACGATTAACGCAACACCTCACTATCACACGGATGCCGGGGGACTCCCCAGGGAAGGGCTTTCTCCCTGTTACACCTCCCGCTGCCTATTTTCGCCTTCACTCGTCACCTCTGCCCTGCCCACTAGACTGCCTGAAAATACCTGTGGCTCCTGCTCTGGCTCACTAGAAGGAAATTTCTGAGTTCACTTCACTTAATGACGATCCCGGTGCGCTAAAAGCCCATGGGACCCTCCTGGGGTCCGCTCTGCAAAGCTCTCCCCCGGAGAGCGGGAACGTGGTCCCGTGCGGAGCCCCGTGCGGAGCCCCAAGGCCTTGGGAGGGGACACAGGAGGGACAACCTGCTCTGGGGGCTGCTGGAGCCCGGGCAGGGCAGGGCCGATTGCCACGCCGCCCTTCTGCGAAAGCAGCAAGCGGGTGACCAGGAGATAAATAACTGCCGGTGGCTGGAGGAGAAGAGCCTCTGCCCATCGACCGGCTGGAGAAATCACGGGGCAGCGGTGGGCGAGGGCGCCTGGGAACCCGAGGGTCCAGATGTCAGTAAATCAAAAAAGAGCCTCGTCCCCCTAACCCGCGGCAAGAGGGGAAGCTGCGAATGGGCAAATACATATATGTGTGTGTATACATATATATATACACACACTACAAAGCAGATTCTATAAATCAGCACTCTTCCTGGCTTGCCTTTTTTTTTTTTTTTTGACACAATAAATCTTTTTCTTTTTTTTTTTTTGAAACTCGTGGTAGCGATTGCATCATCTCCCTTTCGCTTCCTTCCCCACCCCGCCCCTAGAACAGCACAGATTAAGATAAAGTGATAGTGCTGTGTCAAAGAGTGCTTTACTGCCACACTTGGGATAGAAGAGGAGAGGTTAATTTATCATCGCTGGGGAGAACTGACAGAAGAGAGATATACTACCGAAGGGGGATTTAGCACAGGGCCAAGAAACTTCACACTATTTTTACCATCTGTCACATGCTCTAATAAAGCAGGACAAAATATGAAGAAAGGAAAAATGAACTATCAAACACTGATGTAATGCAGCCCATAAATCTAATTTAATTACTTTGCATGGAGACAGGTCCTCGAGTCCGTGTGAATATACTGGATTTTCTTGGCAACTTAACAACTAAGTGTTTTAATAACATCACACTATAATTTATTCTGCTTGAAACACAAAACCTCTTTTGTGCAAGTTTCTTTTTTTTTTTTTTTTTTTTGTGAGAACTGTTAATTTTTCCTGCTAATGTCAAAACTGGCATAAATTCACATGTGAACTTGAAGCCTGACTGTGAAAAAAGGCGGAGGTTAGCGACTGCCTTTTTATTGTTCATTGCTTTATGTGTGTGCTTGTGTGTGCATACATGGGGGGCTGCGCACGCCGGAGAAATAATTGGGCCTGTTGATGACTTAGGTGAAGAGAGTTGTCTGGGTAATTAGATTTTAATATCGTGACAAAAGAGTGGGGGAGGGAGAAGTGGGTGTTGGCCAAAAAAATAAAAAGTAGAGGAACAAAAAAATACAACAAAAGCCTGTTTTTGTAAAAGGCAGAAGAGGAGGATGAAGGGCTGGGGCAGCGCTGCCCGGAGTAGCCTGCCCGGGCCAAGGGTCTGCAGGGGCAGGGACCCGCGGGCACCGGGGAGCAAATCAAAAAAAGCAGCATTATTATTCAATATGTGTTCCTGTGAATCCGGATGCAGTTACAGAAATTATTGCTAATAATGAAAGCTATATATCAAAGGTTATAAAATTCCTGTGTGCTGGGACACTATTTTTCTAGGCTTTGTTCTGAACCATTAAAGATGACATATTGAGTTTGTGTGCCTCTGTGTTTAGTAAGAGACATTTAACTCTGATTTTAACCTAAACTGGCAATTTTGACATTTGTCTCTGGTCTTTAAAGTAGGAGCTATGATGCCACCGAGCGGGGGGCGGCGAGCTGCCCCCACCCAGCCTCCCATGACCTCACGCAGGAGGGAAGGAGCAAGCAGGTAATTAATTTGTTAGATCATCAGTGATTCATGTAAAATAAAACCATCAGTCTCTGTACAAGTCTCCCTGGGAGGACCAAAAAAAATAGAAAAAAGGGAAAAGAGGGAGGAAAAGAAACGTCTTGTGCCGAAGAGGCCGGGGAGCCTGCACTGAGAGCCGCGGGAGCGCGGGCTGGGCGCGGGAAGCCTCGCCTGCAGACCCCGGCCGCGTTTCTTCGAGGCCGCGCCGGGGTGAGGTCCCCCGGCTGATTTGCACCCGCAGCCCCACGCGCTCGCGGGGGAGCCGGCGGCGCGCGTGGTCCTGTCCCGGGCACCGCAGCATCCCCCAGGAAGCAGGGCTGTCCCCGTGGGTAGGTCCAGTCACTTGTACGGGCTCGGAGGATGAAATAATTCCTGCCCCAGGGGTCTCATCACTGCCTGCGTAAAGTTTATTTAACGTTAAAACTCTGGGGGCTGCCCAGAGCCCGGGCTCAGGGTTCGGTAAGGGCAGTGCCCAGTGCACACCCCTGTTTGCTGCTCTTCGGGCCCCTTCCTCCCTGTCTCACTGCTAAACAGTCCTTTAGAGAGGGGGGAAACCGAGGAGAAAAGACAAATTGAGGGTGTTTTTTAGGTGCAATTTGAATTTCTTCTCCTGCAAAAGGGCCGTTTAAGCAGGGAGAGGCGAAAGCAGGACGATGTCCCCAGCCGAGGACCCGTCCTCCCGGGATTTGCAGCGCGGGCTCTCGAAGGACGCTGGCGGGTGGATGGTTCACCCGGCCCCGTGCGGGGCGTCGTGATTTAATGGCCAGAGCTGTTGCTCAGAGCTGCTTTATCACACACACATAGTCAAAACGTCAGATGATTTACGGGACCGAGTGTGCTGACCTGGCCTTCCTGGCTGTATCTAGTGTAAGAGAGGAGCCTTGGCGTGAACCAAGCCACCTTCCCCGTGCTCCTGCGGGACGCCAGCCGGCCACCGTGGCCGCCTGTCCCCCGTCCCCATCCCTGGGGAGCTGCAGCCGGGGCAGGTCTGGCCCTGGACTCGCACACTCACGTGCGGGAGCCAAGCATGCGCGGGCGCCGGATTTTGCAGAACTGGGATTTTGCCTTGACTCTGGGCAAATCTCCTCTGAAACTTCACCTGAAACTTCCCTGAACTCGGAGCACTTTTTGCGCAATCATTGATTTTTCAACGCTGGAAACGTTAAATAATGCAAAAGAGGTTTCCCCCTCTAGAGCTCCTGGGGCAGCAAATCCATTTGACTCTGTTGTAGCACCTCAAGGGAGGAAAGTGAGCGATTAAAACTGGACAAGTGCGGCACAAGATACTGCTTTGGGGGTACGGAAAGATACTACTCGCACCTTATTGCTCAAGGATCAGAAATCTAAAAATTTGGGAATCTGTAGGTGCTGTGACCCTCTGCACGCGTGGGCCAGCCCCGGTGTGGCCCTTCCCGGGGTCTGGGCACCGCTCTAGGGTGGGTGCTGGGTACCGAGAACCTTCCAGCTTCCCGATCCGGGCCGTCGGTAACAAGCTCTCGCCTCCCCGGCGTCACCGAGGGCCCGCTGTAACAGACACTGCATAAATGTAGAAAAAAATCGCAAATCCTTTTAAGTTCAAATAATCTTCCCCAAACCCGGCATCCCACCAGCTATGTTGAAAGAGAAAACTGTGGCTGAAAACTCCATATTACTAAACCAGGGGTTTGCTGGGAGACTGGGAGATGTTTGCTTAGCACGTGGATGTATTAGCAAGCGAGACAGCATTGAGCCCCCGCGGGTGCTGAGCTCGGCTGAGGCAGAGGGTCCCCGGGGCCCCGCTGCCCCCCAGGAGACGGCTCCGATGTGCAGAGGCTGTGCGCGGGGCGGCGCGGGGTGCTTCGCTCTGCTCTTCTTAGCTACAACAGAAAAGAAGGACAAATGCAAGATGAACGGCGTGCTTCCACCCCAGACCGGGCTTCGGGGGAAGGCAGCGATTTTTGCACGTGGGTGCCGGTGGGGCCACGAAGTAGGTGCAGGGGCAGGGGTGGGACGTGGGGATTTGTGTCCCCAGGGAGGTGGCCGTGGGGCAGAGGAGCGAGGGTCGGCCCGTGAGACACGGCTCCGCAGATGGGAAATGTGATGCCCCGGTGCGGGCGCAGCATGGTGCCGCTTACGCCGGAGGAGATCCATTGCAGGTTATTTTTGCTGGGAATTGCTTTCACTGCTGGCCCCGCTGCTGTTGCCACTTACAAAGCAGATGACAGGCGGGGACTGAGGGGGCTGCAGAAGGGCGTGCGCAGCGCTGGGGCTGGAGGGGTGCCTGGCACAAAGACACGGTTTTAGGGCACCGAAGCCATTTAACGGCCCCAGGGCATCCCGCCAGCGGCGCTGGACCAGGCCGGCAGCTGTCTGCAGCCGGGTGTCAGCTCTGCGGTTCAGCCCGGAGACATCGCCGTGCCAAAGCGGTGGCCTGGTCCCGGTGGCCGGAGGGCTGAGCTGGGGCAGGGCTTCCCCCTCGCTGCCCAGGGCATCTCCGCCCCAGAGAGCTGTAACTGCAGGCACCGCAGGAGGAGCGACCCGGTGATTTATTGCACAAGGGCATTTGCATCCTGCGGCGAATTAATCCGTGCACTGGGGGGCTGCTCTTGCAGCTCAAGAGCCTCAGCTAACCCAACCCAGGAATCATTTATTTCTTTTTCTAATAGAAATTTTAGGAGACAACATGGCCTGTCCCAAGTTCGTTGAAACGGAGCTACCAGGTCCTGGAAGAGTGCCACCTGTCACCTGAGCGGGCTTCTTCAGTTCCAATAAACCGATGCTCCTCCGCGTTGCGTGTATTTGGGAATACAGTCCGCAGGCAGCTCTGGGGCAATGCCCTGCCTCCAAACTGGAGTAAATCAATCCCAGCTCTGCTCTTGGCTCTGCCCTACCCTGGGCAAATAACCGCCCCTTGCCCCTGCCCACGTTTCGGGTCTGTCTCCTGCTGGGGAGATCTTTCAGTCTGCATGTGTATCTACCTGGCAGAACAGGATCCAGGTCTCTTCGGGGGGTCTTTAAAAGGCAATGCAGCGCAAATCCTGTGAACTAGTTTCAGACTACTCAAATGCATCACAAGACAGTGGGAAGGATAGCAAAAATGCAGTCGAAGGGACTCGGCAATCTACTTTCCAAATATATTCCTATTGCAGAAAAAGATTTTGTATAATACACTAGGCATTATATGGT